>NC_091644.1:7243125-8450312 GCF_027580195.1 Bos mutus | reverse complement strand
AGGTCTGCAAAGCCAATGAGCCCTGTACAAGTTTTGCAGAGTGTGTATGTGATGAAAATTGTGAGAAGGAAGCTCTGTGTAAATGGCTTCTGAAGAAAGAAGGAAAGGATAAAAATGGTATGCCTGTGGATCCAAAACCTGAACCTGGGAAACACAAGGATTCCCTGAACACGTGGCTCTCTCTGTCCGGAAGAGAGGCAGCAGAGCAAGCTCGGGCACCACACGCGACGGCTGCCGGAGTTGCTGATTCCTTCCAAGTCCTAAGGAGCAGTCCCTTGTCAGAGTGGCTCATGACCCCCTCACACAAAGAAGGATGTCCTAACAAGGAAGCGCCTCTTACAGAGGACAGGGCCGGCAAACAAAAGCTCACAAGCCCCTTGGCCACTGCCTGGTGTCCCTTTAACACAGCTGACTGGGTCTTGCCAGCAAAGAAGACAGGAAATCTTAGCCAGTTATCCTCAGGAGAGGACAAGTGGCTACTTCGAAAGAAGGCCAAGGTGAGCCAAGACATTAAAAAAGCACCATTTGAAGTATATTCAATAGATTTCTTAATCCCAAACCTTGCAAATAAATAGATCAGATCCTTAACTATCTTAACTGTTAAGTACAGCCTAAGTATTAATTTTGGTGCCATGTTAGCAACGGAATGGAACATTTATGATTATTCATACTGAAGTTTGTGTGCATATTCTATACCCCAAATCCCCATCTGGCCTATTTTATTGCGATTTATGGGAATGATTAGGGGTAGAGAAAATAGTTGTCGCATTTGCTCTGTTACCAGAGTGCCCAACGTGCGCATCATTCTTCACAGACACTAGACTGTTTGGAAGATGAATTGTTGGTATCAGGCCCCCCAGCTGCCATGTAGCAACCCACCCTTTGTCTTGTTGCAGGAAGTATTGCTTAATTCGCCCCTACAGGAGGAACACAGCTTTCCCCCAGACCGTTATGGCCTCCCAGCAGTTTGTGATCTCTTTGCCTGTATGCAGCTTAAAGTTGATAAAGAAAAGTGGTTGTATCGAACTCCTCTACAGGTTGGTATACGTCACTAGTGCAAATATTACAATTTTAGCTGCTTATGATTTGTCTTATGTATGAATTCAGTTTGCTCACCGAACTGTATTTCTGTTAATGGTTTGTGTATTAGGTGAGGTGGGAAAAGAGAGATCATAGAAACTTCATGTTTCACATGAACTTGCTCCATGAAATAACTAGGACATACTTGAAAGTAACCTTTGCACATGATGCAGCTGTCAGAATTTTTGGAGCCCGTATGGTCTCTAATAGCTTATTGAGAAATGAGACCTTTAAAGTGGGAAGACATTTGCTTTTAATTGTACAGTGAAGTGACTTTTTATGTGGACTTTTCTTTACAGATGTGAAGGAATCAAGTACTAGTCAAGCAAATTTTCTGCCGATTATCACAAATCCATGAGCTGAGTGACTGTGGCTTGCGAAATCATTGTCTCTGGGTCTGATGTAGTTCCTTTCCTCCCCAATTTCGAACTAGTGAAGAGAAATTAGTCATCCAACTATGAATTACTGTGTAAAAGAAAAAGGCGATTTGTTGATGCTGAGGTGATTCAGGTTCTTACTTACAGAAGTATTAATTCACCCCTGTGCTAGAAATGCATCTTAGTGGGTAGGTCTTTCTCATAAGCCTCCATGGCTCCTTAGATTGGGTGGTTATTAGAAGTACATTAAAACACTGCAGTTTTAAAAATGAAATAGCTCTATAATCCAAGTGT
Organism: Bos mutus; assembly: GCF_027580195.1. Lineage (NCBI taxonomy): Eukaryota > Metazoa > Chordata > Mammalia > Artiodactyla > Bovidae > Bos > Bos mutus. The sequence continues at coordinate 8,448,561 of NC_091644.1, read as the reverse complement.
GCTGATGTATTCTAAAGCTAGTAAACTTACCTTTTGACTGGCAGTCTTTGGATGCTTCCCTTATCGCGGGTTTTCTTCCGTTAATGGTGAGTTCTTCTATTTAATTAATATACTATTGTATTTTACATCATAACCTTGCCAGGATAGTGGTTTTTCTTACCAAAACACATATTGAAAGTCTTGGCGATTTTTGACATTTATCACAAAACATTTTAGCTTAGGTGCCAGATTCTACATTATTTTTCTTCTTTTGAAAGACATTCAGATTTTGCAAGATCTGTCTTTATTTCCTTCTCTAAATATTATGAAAGAACATCTCTTTCAGAAGGGCTCCATATTGCTTGAAGACTATATTCAGAGTAGTTCTAGCCTCTTCCAAAATATTCTGAAGAACTGCAGGCAGCAGAGCCCCAGTGCCGACTAATCAAAAAGCAAAGTATGTTGGAAATGTAGTACTTGAACTGTTCACTATCCTAAGTGTTACTGGTGCATCCTGTGTAAATGGAAGCTGACCTTGACACCTGGTGCTTTTAACTAGGCATAAATTAAACGTCTGCTCACTGCAAGACAGCATACCTATACCTCTAATAAGTGTAATGCAGTGACATTTTAGTGAATAGGAAGTTTTGAACACTTGTGCCTTGGGGTGTTTATTGAAGCTTTATGAAAACTATCGATGTTTCCTTAGTATCCTTAAAGTTATGTCCGTGCTTTAAAAAGTTTCTCTGTAGGAGAGAGGTGGTATTTATACCACATTTTAAAATTCTCTAAAATGAGACATCTTAGCTGCTTTCCACTTTTAAACTATTAAGCCACTCAACTTGCCTGTTACTGGAAATACTTTTACAGTTTGTGATGTGGTAATCTAGACAGCCCCTTTGGGGAAACTTCAGTCCCAGTGTCGTTGCCATACAGCTTCACTAGAGTTCTTAACCACAGCTGAAAGGAGCCTATTTTTAGTTCTTCCAGATAGCATTTAGAACTTTAAAAGGTGGTGGGTAAAAACTTAAGCAGCTTTTCCATTATCCTAGGTTGCAGGAAACTTTGTAGTTGAGGTTTAACATGTTGTATATCCCTAAATTAACATTAATCACTATGCTATGAGTATGTAAACCATTCTTTTTCATTGATGCATTTTGTATCTCCCTCCATTCATTAAAAGCATAACAGCCATATAGTTGTCCTGTGTATTTGTAAAATACCTTGTCACAAAATTATATGAATGTGGTATCCTTGGGTTACAAGTACAGCTGAGAAACACTTGAACATAAAAAGGTCTTATATTCACTTAAAATAAAATGCTGTTTTATTACTCCTGAATTAGCAAATAGGTATGTTATTACTATCCGCTGTTGTCCACTGCTTTTCTGCCAAATTCCTAACCAGATGCGTTCAAAAAGGCTCTACTTTACTTTCTCTGTAATCATAATAGCCACCAGTTGTTCATTATGTATATATGTAACCTAGAGTGCATTATTTGATTAATTTCATTTCATAATGAGAAAACAAACTCAGAAATCAAGTAACTTGTCCTTCCTTCCTTTAGCTTTCCCAGGGCTTCCTCAGAAACTCTCAGCTCGAGTCTGTGCCGTCTCTCCCGGCGTCCCCGCGAGGCTGAGTTAATCCTTCCTTCCCTTAGCTTTCCCAGGGCTTCCTCAGAAACTCTCAGCTCGAGTCTGTGCCGTCTCTCCCGGCGTCCCCGCGAGGCTGAGTTAATCCTTCCTTCCCTTAGCTTTCCCAGGGCTTCCTCAGAAACTCTCAGCTCGAGTCTGTGCCGTCTCTCCCGGCGTCCCCGCGAGGCTGAGTTAATCCTTCCTTCCCTTAGCTTTCCCAGGGCTTCCTCAGAAACTCTCAGCTCGAGTCTGTGCCGTCTCTCCCGGCGTCCCCGCGAGGCTGAGTCAATGCTGCTCTGGCACAGGACACTAGTGGTGTAATAGCCTGAAACACCTGGAGGTGGTTTAGTGTCAACTCTGTTGGAGAAAAATTTTAACCTAGTTGCTAATGCTGCCAGTAGCCCTTCACTTCATCACAAACATGAAACATCCTTTGCCCTATGGGAGCAGAGATAAGTCAAGAGCGACTTTGGAGAAACACCCATTATGTTAATGTTGGAGTAAGGACTTCAGTTCTATTTTCACCCTTTATTGGGAATACAGAGCAATATTACAGTCTTGGATCATTAAATGAACAAATGTGGCCGATACAATATTGACAAGCAGACCTGAATTCTGGGATTAGGTGGTTTTCCAGAAGTGGGTAGGAGCAAAAACAGGTGCGAGATCTTCTTAAGAGAACCACATTACTCAGCCGCCAAAGGGTGTTTTGTCTTCAACTCAGTAATGGCTGGAAGGAGTGCCAGTCCTGGTCAACCATCCATGATCTTCATCACAGCAAGCTGGAATCTCTAGTTTTTCAAATGAGTTGTAGATAAAAGAGTAAATGCCTTCAGACTGACTTATAAATTGATCAGGGTGACTACTAAAGTGTCCTCCGTTTGTAAACTAGCAGAATCTTCAGAGTGACTGTTGGAGCACAGAGCCTTTCATGTGCTCCCAGTTGTTATATAGAGCATAGAGGCCCGTAAGCGCCAGTCCTGCTACACCACCTCGTGCTGCCCCTCGAAGACCACCTGGGAGAGGAGAGAGAAAATACCGTTACAGACGTGTGCTGCACACTGTCCCATCAGAGGGCGACAGAGGTTCGTAAAGCTGAGACGCACTCTTCGTATTTATGAAGATTTCGTCCCAAGCAGGAGAATGAGGTCTGAAAATAATAAACCAAGACTGAAATTCAGTAGAAACAGATTCCCCCTAAATCACCTGCTTATATGTAAACTCTGTATCCATAGTAACAACCTTTTTTCACTTTTAATTTCACAGTTATCAGCAAGGTTTTTTGACTTTTCTCAATCTGACTTGATCCTAGGACATTTTTGGACAAGACCTTATACTTCTTATTGAAATCCCAAGCAGATCAGTAATTCCCTGCTAGTACTAATTTTTAGAACTTTACCGGCACGGTCAACTGATTTAAGGCGGTATGTAAACAAGGCGATACCCTCTTTGGAAACAGTATTAACAGGCTTCGGACTCTGCACAGGTCCTCTAAATATTAACTTTGAAGACTCAGGACAGTGGTGGGAGATAAGATGGCTGTGATCAAGTTCTGAGTTGGGTGCTGATGAAGCACCAACTCTCCCATTACCTGTCCCTATTCTGATGCTTCAGAAAATCTCCCACTAACGAGCAAAGACGTAACTTAGCACCAGCATGTTATCGTTCAGTCACTCAGTCGTGTCTGACTCTGCTGCGACCACAAGGACTGCAGCCTGCCAGGCTCCTCTGTCCATGGGATTCTCCAGGCAAGAATACTGGAGTGGGTTGCCGTTTCCTTCTCCAGGGGCTCTTCCTGACCCACAGATAAACCCGTGCCTCCTGCTTGGCAGGCAGATTCTTTGCCCCTGAGCCACCTGGGAAGCTCCAGGCATCGTTGTACTAGTTGAAAAACATTCCAGGATTAGGATTACACTGAACTATTTTTGCTTAAAAGAATTTTTTCACGTGCAAAAAGATTATGGAATAGGTATTTCATTTGAAATGCAAAAACAATGTTTCAACCAGTTACCTAAAAATAGTCACCAAATCTAGTAAAAGAAGCTTTTAAGAAATACTTGATATTCTCTTACCAGTTTCACAAATAAGTAGGGATAACAAACTTCAGGTAGTCTGTATTTATCTATGGAGTATTTGTTTCAAGTCATGTGTTAGGAAAGCAGAGGTCCAATGGTTAAGATATACCTTATTAGAAGCCCTTTAGCTACACTCCAATACATTCCATGAAATTCAGTGATGCTGCTGAGTTAGAACACTTCAGACCAACCATTTCTGCAACGCACGTCCTGCCAGATGGCTTCAGGTGATAGACTAAAGGGTTACTCCCTCTAGGAGCCTCTCTAGCCTGAAGACTTTAGATAGCTGACTGGCTTAGGCTTCAACTCTGAAGTACCCTAATTATCTCTCTCAAACAGAAACTGCAGGCATCACCTATAAACAGCCATCAAATATGTAGGAAGGGGGATGAAAAACGTAAAAATTAATCACAGAAAATGGGAGATACCTCCTTCAAGTCTATCTTCTCTCTCTGTATTTTGCCACACTTAAGATTAGGCATGATAGTTGAATTTGCAACTGTATTCAATGTGGCTGAAAAATGGGCTGACAATGAACTTTAGACCAAATTTCTAGAAATGGAAAAAATAAGCTATGAAACCCAGGAAAAATAAATGCCATCTGGAACAGCATCACTATGGTTCAGTTATTAGAGCTAAACTTTTTGAGTGTAATGAATGTTCTTTAAGCAGGTTACAAACACAGAAGACTCTCCAGTGTAAACCGGAAACGATAAAGATTTAAGAACTTTGGGACATCAGTGGCATATTAAGTGTCTCAACAATTTATCCCCTAGAATGCCTTCTACTTTCATACCAAAATGAAACAACTTTAGTACAAAATATCATCGTTTTGTACTAGCCTTCTCTGAAGGCTAAGAAAAAATTGTTTCTAGCACAACTGAGCAACTGTTTCTAGCAAGAAGATACCAAACAGGTAGTGTATGATTTACTAATAATCACAGTAATCCTGACTCAGGGAAAGTGAAAGTTGCTCAGTCATGTCCAACTCTTTGCGACCCTGTGGACTTTAATAAAGTCCATGGAATTCTCCAGGCCAGAATACTGGAGTGGGTAGCCTTTCCCTTCTCCAGGGGATCTTCCCAACCCAGGGATTGAACCTAGGTCTCCTGTGCTGCAGGAGAATTCTTTACCAGCTGAGCCACCAGGGAAGCCTGACTCAAGGGTAGCCTTTTATTACGTTTTAGTTTTAACTCTTTCCAATAATGTCAGGGTTTTCCAGCTGGTTGATCTGTTAAAGAGTTTAAAAGCCTTGGCTTTAGGCTTTCTGTAACAAAACAACCTTTGGCCAACTAAGTACAGGAAGCTGATTAGCAAACACACGTGCTCTGAGCACAGTGAACCAAACGAGGCCAATGGGTAATCTCTATTAAGCAAAACAAACATGAGGCTTATGTGTCACAATTTTATCTTCTATCTTTTGGATCCGTATACAATTCTTCCAAAAAGGGCAAATGTCATCTCTTCTAAACCTGGGAAATGAGGCCCAGGATATTTAAGTGCCTAGTTTATTTGGTATAGAGCTGATTACTGGCAGAGCTAACACACTGAACTGACAATTACTTTAGCACAGGGGTCGGCACATTTTTCTTGAAATGGCTGGAAAATAACTGCACTTTTTACCTGCATGTTTCTAAAGAATGTTTATCTTGCTGTTTCGATCCTACATATTGTAGATACTTATATAACCATGTAAAATGTTAACTATTTTAAAATGTAAAATACATTCTTAGTCTGCAAACTGTGAAGAGACAGGCATCTGGCCAGCAGGAGTCTGTTGCCCTTGTTTTAGAGGAACGGCCTTACCTACACACTGAGACAGCTTACAAATTCAACAAATTTCTGCACTATTTAACTTGTTTTTAAAAAATTCTCTTTAAAATTGTGATAAAATACACATACCATAAAATTTACCATTATTAAATGTACACTTCAGTAGCATTAAGTATACTGACACTGGGCTACCATCATCCATCTTCTTTCCTTAATGGTTTAGGCTGACTCCAGACTAAAGAAGTACCTAAACTGTTTTCCAAATCCTTGAATCTGGGAGTTTTTAAATAAATTCCTGCCACACAAAATTCTGTGCTTTGTCTTAAGTGGAGTCTAAACCAGAAATCAATACAAGACACTGCTTTGCCTCTGTCAGCAATTTTGATGTGCTGAGTTAAACTAGGCAGCCAGGAACTAGGAACCAATGTTGGGATTCTGGGTCAGCAGATTACTTACCTCTCCTGTGTTCCACATTGCAATGGAAACTGAAATCTGAAAAAATGAAACCCTACTTGTCACCTGACAATTAATATTCTTTTTTGCTTTTTCTCTTCTGAGCCATGAGGATTCTTTTCCATAATTTATGTTGGAGATGTCCCAGGCTGGGTTAAAGATGCTATTCCTGCAAGGAAGTCCTGGACACAGAAAACTAGGTTCTCATTTTTTTTCCTGTGATAATCCCAAGTATTCCGCCTTCCCCTTTGTATCTTTAAAATATGTGTAATGTGTCTTAAACGAGGTGGTAATTCAGTCCATTCTTATACTTAAGGCTGCCCCCAACACAGGCAATGCTGTAATGGCTGACGCTGAGTAAGAAAACAGGGACTGGTGAGCACTGAGCTGGAGCTTCAGCGTCCGCCCACGGGGTAGCAGCTCCCAACTCAGCTCCTGCCGTTTGCGACCACATACAATATGGTCACGACACATACAACGTGAGGCCTGTGTCTTCCATTTTTGCAAAAGAAGCTAAAATTTCCAGATTTTTGTGCGAAATCTCCTGTTCTTTAAATTTTACTTTGATCTTTCATAAACACAGTTTGGGCTGATTAAACACTTGCTGGCTGAGTGCCACCCCTGTGGTGCCAATTAAGGTTTTAAACTCCTTTGTCTGACCCCAAAGATTTTCAGTGTGAAAGTATTTTCAGGTTTTTAACAAGGTTTTTCTATGCCCATGTTTTCATGTATATAACAGACGTTTCCTGTCTTACTGTACCCAGGAGCTCTGTTGATGTGTGTAAGAACACGCACGTGCTGCAAGTCTTGTGAGTTCTTAGGGATGTAATTCCAAATGCTATCCGTTTTCAATATTAAAAAAGCCTCTTGCTCTCAGATATACCATGAAATTTTAGATTTTATAATCCTGTAAGAGAGACTTCTCTCTCATTTCTAGTAAAAATGAGGCAAAAAATGTAAAAATGAGGCAAAAAATGCTACTTGATGTTTGTGACGGAGGAATTACATAAGAACAAAAATTACTTAGTGTCTGAAGCATAATAAAGTAATCAAACAAAAGGACTTTCCAGAGGCTTGAGTACAGAACGCAAACAGGCAGCTATGGCGTACAGTTATGGCGTAAATGCAGGCGAAAGCGGGAATGTGAGAGAGACCCGGGCCTGTCACTAGCTTTATGATCTTCCGAAAAAGAACATCTCAACAATGTGCTCACCTGTGAACTGGGGTGTGTGATTATCACTTCACAGTTTAACAAGTTATATATTAAGTGGTTACTACTGAGAATAGAACCATATAACTCAGCACATGTTCATCTCTTTTCCATCTTAAGGGACAATTTGATATTTCATCTTCATCCAAGTAATTTTGATTCAACTCTTAGGATTTATTCGTCCCCTGTTCATAACAGCATCATGCACCGTAGCCAAAGGCAGAGCAGCCCAAGTGTCCACTGACAGATGAATGACAATGTGGTGTATATGTAGGATGGAGTTATTCAGCCTTAAAAAGGAAGGACATTCCGATACATGCTGTACTGTTGAGAACGTTATGCTAAATGAAATAAGCCAGTCACTAAAAGAAAAACACTCCACTTCCACGAGGGACCTCAAGGAATCAAATTCACAGACAGAAGTAGACTGGTGGTTGCCAGGGGCCGCAGAAGGGGGAAGACAGAGTTGTTGTTTAGTGGGCAGGGTTTCAGTTTTATAAGACGAGAGAAGTTCTGGAGTTGCATAATAATGCTAATAGACTTAACATAATTGAACTGTACATTTAAATAGTTTGGATGGTCAATTTTATGTGTATTTTACGAAAATTAAAAAATAAAATCACAAACCGTGAGATATAAAGAACACTATACTACCAAAAAAAAATTCTTTTAAAAACTACAGTATGGCCAAAAAGCATACTTCAACTATATTGAGAGACGATTTCACCATTTAGTGGTACCTACCTGTACATTTATACAACATGCCTGTCATGGTTCCAGCTGCTACTGTGTTAAGGTCATCTTCTGCGCCTCTTGTTTTCTCAATGATGACACCAAATGCACTATAAAGCAAAGCTACAAGGGAAATGGAGCTGATCAGGAATAAAAAATGAACTGAAAGTCAGTATGGCAATCGTATTCAGATAAACGCATTCTCCAGACATCATGAGACATGTAAACAGTGATCACTGGAGCGCTGTTTGTAATAACGAACGCCTAGCAACAAATCAAATGACTTTCAAAAGGAGACTGATTCAGAGACTGTCCACATAACAGAATACTATGCACTCAAAATGCAGGAAGAGCTCGTTCACTAACATGTAGAGCAGGCACATGATAGGCAAAGAAAATGTTTGGAAAGAAAAGAAATTTATTAGCTATTTATGGCAAGTAACACTGCGGAGACCCAGGAAGAATATCTTTTTCACTTCCATTTATTTGTTAACATCTGTACTTAGAATTTAGAAACAAAAGCAAAACACATGCATTTCTAAGAAAAATACGACTTCAAGACAATTGAGATTTAGTTTCTGCACATGTGAAAACTCTAACAATAGCACTATTTAGTTTAACAAGCGTTTCCCCTAAATCGCCATTCTGTTATGCCTCTAAAGACCAAACAGCCACGAATGCATTACCTCTTCTCTTGCCCTTTCTCAAAATTACAGCAAACTTGGCCTCACAACTCCTCTGCTGTAAGTTTTTATACTTCTACAAAAGCTCTTTTTCCAGTTTCAGTTTATTTAACTGAAACTAAACTTGAGCAAAACATCATAACTGATCACATTATAAGGAAAACATCCAGGGTAACTGACCATTCCAGCTTGCTCAGAATCGATACTTCTGGAACGTTAACTAAACTGAGCACGTCCAGGGGCTCACTCGAGGTATGCAAGCAGTCTCCCAAGCACCGGTACAAAGGAGGGTGGCTGCGAGGGGGGGGCTCTGGGGGCACAAGCAGCACGTGGAAGTAGCCATTTACTAGGATCCCAAAAGCAAACTGCTTCCAAAGCCTGTGACAAGGCTAGGACCTGTCACACAAGAGGCTTTTCTTATCTTTTGATAAGCTACCTACATTCTCTTACTTAATCTGCCACCACTTAAAAGACTTTCAGATACAGAAAACTTTGGTTGAGGGCATAAGTGCCATAAGTGAGCTTCTTATATGAGTCACGAATAATCAAAAGAGTCAATCATTCATAAACACTACAGTATGAAAGCATTTGTTCCTAAGTGCTACTAAATTACAGCTTCCTTAGAACTGCAAGTATTTCCAATATCTACAAAGGCCCTGTTGCAACTCAGGCAATTAGTCTGAGAAATCTCATTAGGTAAACAGGATGATGAATGGGCTATTAGGAAAACATATCAGGAGGGCTGGATTCCTCCTCATATCTACGATAGAACCTTGAACTTTTCCTAACACACAAAAATATTTGCCTTGGCGCTAAACTATCTGGATTTCACTGAATTAAAATATGATTTTATTTGGTGTCTTGATGGGATAGGAGAGTATGTAGTGTTTAAAATATTTAGCAAAGAGTATATTCAGAATGGTATTAGTACATGGCAGTATTTTGCTATATATCAATAGTTTATGATCTTTTCCTAAGTAGTATTTACACTACTCACCAGAGTGGATTTAAACATAATTATGAACATCCCAGCACCAGAATTTTAGTTGATCAAATTGTTCATGATACATGTACATTCTTTCTTTGTAATGATGATGATTTATTATAAAGTGAGCTATCTACTTACCCAGAGAACCTAGGGTATTAGCCCAAAGTGCCCCTTGCCTAGTCACCATGTTCAAGATCCTACCAGGGCAGAAAGAGAAAGAATCTGTATTTAGAACCAGTATTTCTTTAGTATTTAGAAAAACCATATAGCATCAATTTTAAATATATAAACACAATATCCAAAGTTTTCTTAATTTTACTTTTTTAATTTTAAAACTTAACACCTCCTTAGAATTCAATAAGGATTGCTTTTACTTTACATAAATGAAGGTTAGGTTAAAAACTCCCAATGTTTTAGGGCAATGTGTAAAGAAAATTCTAATTACTAAATACATAAAATTACTAAATATATAAAAGGTCTGAATGATATCCTGGAATGTATTTTACAAAAAAGTTTACAGAAACCGATCTATGTTAAAAAGAAAAAGACATTATAACAGACGAGCTAGCTTATAATTAGTTTCTTAGGGTTTGTGTGGCGGGTAGTACATTCTTAGAATATTAAGAAGAATCAAAGTGTGGAATACTATGGAATACAAAGCAAAATAGAAGACAGATACTCGGAGAAGGAAAAAGCCACCTCATTAGAAACCTGAAGAAAGCGCTCTGTGTCTGCTCCCACACCAGCACTAAGCAGCCAGGGTGCGCGCTTAGCACACTCTCAGGGGAGCACAGCCCTGCCCTCACCAGCGCCGGACGCCACCGGAACAGCGGCGAAGGCAACTGGAGGAGAGGGCAGAGCGTTCCTCTCCCAGCAGTGTAACGCTGTCACAGGAATGGCTGTCCCGGCAGCTGACTGCTGCTGGGAACCACGGAATTACAGTAACAAGCAGTAAAGAACCCATTTACATTAATGCTCAATAATAACAAAACTTTGTATTACTTCTAAAGGATTATTTAAAAAATCAGTAATGATTACAAATATTGTTAGTTAATTGCTACATACTTACTAATATGTTAAGTTTAGCACTTAATTTTCATTTGTGATAAGCTTCTAAAACTATGAATTTTCATTACTGTATTGCTGGTGGCACTGCAAAGTGGCCAAGTTCTTTGGAACATGATTGGGCAACATACTTTCATTTACTGGGTCCTTACTTACTTCTCATTGTAATCATCTCTCAATAGGTTAAAGGCAGAAAGAGGGAAACTTACCCAAGATCCCAATAAGTAATGAATCTGGGCTTTGAAACTATATAGATCTTTTCTGGCCTGAAACCTGATTATCTTTCCATGTTTTAAATGCTATCTCTGTCTAAAAAAATCAGAATGAGTATATAAAAGAAAACGATGTATAAGATTTAAAAAATCTGACTTTAAAAAAGCAAACTGATTCAACTCTCTCAAAAATTTAATAACTATGATGGTTTTAAGAAACAAAGGTTATCTTTTCTAAGAGACCTTCCAATTGTTATTTAATAATATGATGCTGGGGATTTGTTTCAAAATAATATGGGAAGGAAGAAAGAGATGGGACACAATTGGTCCTGCTGGTTAATGGCTGTTGAACTTGGGTTATGGTTCATAGCTGTTCGCTGTACTATTTTGCCTACTTTTGTATATATTCAAAACTATCCATAATTCAAAAAGTAAAAACAAAACAAAACTGGAGTAAAGACTGAATATTACGAATATAAATACAAAAATATTCAAGGATCTGAGCTTGTAAAGCAAGGGCAGTGATCCACACAGTAACAGGAAGGTGAAAAGTCTGACAGGCCTTCAGGTTCCCAAGACCTAATTCTAACACACCTGCTGCCATCTGCTGGCTAAGGAACATGGAGCTTAAAGAAAGACACAGAAAAACACATACTGTGTCCTTCCGCTCATATGAAGCATAAAATACGCTTTTTTAAAAAAGCTAAATAACATATTATTTAAGGAACAGCAAAAGGAACTGGTCATGTTTATTTCTTAAGCAGGGTGAAGATACACATTATGTACACTTTCTGACTTTTTTATTTGCACTTTCCCTTCTCTACAAACTTCAGTTTCCTAAGATAAGACTATCTTACTCCTTTCAGAACCATATGTAAGTTCTAGGAATTTCATGGAAATTTTCTGCACCTTTGCATTTCAGAAATGGAGGATGAAGTCAATGAGAAATTCAATGAAATGACAGCAGATTTAGTAATTACTCTTATGTGCTTATTTCTTCACTTACCACATCCTATGGTTTTGCACAGCCCTGAACAATCCAAATAATGTACTAGTAATTCAACAATTTGAAAAGCATGTAATATAGGCCTGCAAAATAGAACAGGTGTAGCTGAGAAGTTAGGTTGGAATAGCCCCCGCTGATGGACACGGATTCAAAAATCACTCCTAAAAGCTTAGACACAGCAACTTGATTCCTAAATTCCTTTTATAATGAATAAAGGGAAAACACCAGCAAAAAAATTGACCAAAAATTATACAGTACTCTAAATATTGTAATCTCAAGGTTGTGCTCATCAAGCCAACAAAGTAGAGATTAATACTCAAGCATCAGTGTGTCGTTACATGAGACTTACTGTACGTTTCTTGGTTTGGACCAGGCCATGTTCTGGGTTTCCTTCAATCCTAGCCGTAGACCATTCATTGCCCCAAATGCAGCCCCTGGCAAATCACAGTAATAATTCATTCAAATACTCAGCTTTATATTAAAGAGCAATTATACTTGATTCTTTTTCATTTTTATTTAATAAGAAAAAATGTAAATAATGATTTTTTTTTTTAAAAACCACCCTGAAGCTATTATTTTAATTGCCTTGGATTTTAAGCACTTTTGACTACCTGGATTTAGGACACTTCATTTAAAAACCACATATAAATACCAACCTGTCATACAACATCCTCCAATGGTAAAGAAGGCCAGTTCAAATCTGCCCCGGGTTTTATTAGCTCCAGTTGGTAAAATAAACTCATCTGTATCCTACAGGGATAATAATGAAAATCAAGTTCAGCTCCCCTCAACACACGTATTATACTTGCAAAGTGTTTAATTTTTCAAAGGAGTTTTTCACAGAACGTAAAACGTAAATTAAGTAAAACTCCACTATACTTCGTCAAACAAAGATAAAACTTTCTGCAACAAAAGCAACATATAAACCAAAGTGAAATGAAATACATAACATATACAGTTATGCTCATTAGTTCTTAGGAGAAATTCTTGCTCAGAATTTAGCTTCTCAATGTAAGTTTGATAGATTATACGTAATTTGCCTTCATGATAAATTTGACAATTTAAGAGTGCCATCTCTATAGAAAGGCAAACTGAAAGCTATGAGAGGTAACAAAAAACCAGTCTGGAAGGAGAAAATAACTCATTCTGCAGCTATGAATACTATTTATCAACCACCATTTTACTATATGTAAGACCAAATGATCATAAAAAATGAGCAGAAACTAGAGAAGTACAATAGACTGGATCACTTACACAAGGGAAAAACACCACTTTAACAGTTCTTAACTGTTTGGAGGGCATATATTCCTTTATAATCTTGGAAAGCTACTAGAAGGAAAGCTACCTTACTTCAGGTAAATGCATACACAAAACTTGGTATGAGCTCCCTGCCCTGAAGATCACACAAGAATCCTAGGTTGAGAAGCATCACTGTAAGAGCACAACAGGATTGATTTTGCAATCAATACTTTTATGAAAAACAAATACATTTACATTTCTGCCAAGCTTTTCATATAAAAATAGCTAAAATAAGCTTCTGAACCATAGCACACACCCTTAACAAAAAATGCCAACAAATAAACATCGCTTTGGCAAACACTGGCCTTTGCTAAATGCATTCATGATGAGGAAAACTGCCTCTGCACTAGCTCTGATGGCTTGTGCATAAATTCTTAACAGAAATTGTACAAATAAATAAGCGCATATCCTCTCATCACACAGAAATGGTCTGCTGAGAAAGGATAAGCAAACCTGAATAGATTCTATGTCTAAATATATTAAACATATATTTGTAAATTCTGAGTGCTTCCTGACTTTTCAAGTAATGACTTAGTTTTAAATTGTGCTTCTTGTTTAAGGTTTTTAGGAATGCTATATTTAACATGATGAGGTAAACAATATGATAATTATTTATGATCCAGAAATGGATCCTAATACAAATGGGGGAAAAAAAAAGATGGTCATAATCAACATCAGCAGGTGCAAGTGCACGGCATGACTGACTCACTCTTCAGGTAACGCGTCAACCCTGCGCTCCTGAGTCACCTAACAATCACTCTTTGATGCCGTGTGTGTGCGCGTTAAGTAGCTCAGTCATGTCTGACTCTCTGCGACCCATGGACTGTAGCCAGCCAGGCTCCTCTGTCTGTGGCATTCTCCAGGCAAGAATACTGGAGTCGGTTGCCATGCCCTCCTCCAGGGGATCTTCCTAACCCTCTGGCGTGTCCTGAATTGGCAGGTGGGTTCTTTACCCTTAGTGCCACCTGGGAAGCCCTTTTAATGTTGTAAACTGAGTTTTTCTTTTTTTGCAACTTTATTTGTATTGAATCAGCAACTTCTCCAAAAGAAAAAAAAAAAAAAAAACCCAAACAAAAAATCAAAACCTCACAAAAACAAACAACAAAAAACTGAGGCTAATATAAACCTTAAAATGTATAATCCCTAATTTCAAATGTTTGTATTCATCGGACCACTCTTATTTCCATAGGCTTTTGAATAACAATAACCTGATCTAATAAAATAAACTCAGGTAGTAAAGAATTTTTTTTTCAGATGTACTGATTTGGTTTAAGATTAAAAAGATTCCCACGTTAATGATCTCTTATAATTTTGTAACTTCTCACACAGTATTTTTATGGGGTTCAAAAGCTAATTACTTGCTGCTTTACATGTAAATCTTAATCGGTGCTCTGGTCTCTGGTCCTGCTCGCGAAGTACATAGACGAAGCAAGCAGTCACTGCTGATGTACCCTCCCGACCCCCCTTACTCCCAGGGTTTTGAGGAAAAGCTGGGAGCTGCTCCTCTTACTGTTTCCTCCTTCATGAACTAGACGTTAAAGACTAGAACATTCAAAAGCAATTTTATCCAAAGGAAAAATCAGAAAGAGACAACACACGTCCAGGAAAAAAGTGTAGGCTCTGAAAAGGACTGAGAAGAGCTTAAGCTTATACTCCAGGCTGGCCCTCAACACAAAGGCAGCCTGTATGATTAAAACCCAAACAATAACCAAATAAAGGCAACCCTCAGGGAAGGCAGGAGAGTCTGATCTCCAGACTTAACCACATTATTAGAAATGTCTGGTTTTCAACAACAACAAAAAATCACAAGGCATACAAAGCAATAGGAAAGTATGGGCCATTCAATGGAAGAAAAAAAAAAAATCAACAGAAATGTCCCTAAAAAACACCTGAGAGTAGACTGAGCAGGCTTTAAAAGGAAAGCCAGATCTAAGTGACTCTAAAATGATCGTCATAAAGATGCTCAAGACCTAAGGCAGATGTGGAGAAAGTCAAGACAATGTATGAACAAAAGGGAAACAGAAAGAAAACCTAGAAAGAAACCCAAAGTAAGTTCTGAAACTGAAAAGAACAGCAGCTGGTAAATTCACTAAATGGATTCAAAGATTTGAGCAGGTAGAACAGACAATCCCCAACTATAAAACAATAGAAATTATTGAGTCTTAGGATCAGGAGGAAATATAACTGGATAGAAGTGAAGAGAGCCTAAAGGATCTGTGTGATATCACAAAGCAGACGAAAATACAGACTGTGAGAGTCACAGAAGGAGAATGTTTGAAGAAACAATGGCCGAAAACTTCCAAATTTGATAAAAGAGATGCAAGTGAACATTCAAGAAACTCAATAAACAGCAAGTAAGATACATCCAAAGAGACCCGTACTGGGATGTATTAAAATCAAAAGTTTTGAAAGCTACAGAGAGAGATTCTTGAATGTAGCAGGAGAGAAGCAACTTACATATAAGGATCCTCAATAAGATGATCAGTCAGTTTCTCAAGAGAAACTTTGGAGGCCACTAGCAAGTGGGCTGATATATAAACCTGTCCTTCAAAAATAAAGGAGACATTAAAAATTCCCAGAAAAATAAAAGCTGAGCGAGTTTGTGACCACTGGACCTGCCCTGCAAGACACGATGAAGGGAGTCCAGCAAAGTGCGCCGAGAGGACGCAGGCAGGAGCTCACGGCCCGAGGAAGGGCAGAGTGTGACACAGCAGAGAGACGGGCAGTTAGAGCGCACTACTGTAGGCGCGCTCTGGACTCCACCTTTGTATTTCTGCATAACTTAAAATTGTAAAGGATTTAAAAGAGTTATTAGACCATGTTTTTAAGCACATGATGTATAAAGATACGATTCTGTGACATCAACGATTGAGGGGCAGGGACAGTCGGTAAAGGAGCAGTGTTTTTGTATGTTAGTGAAGTTAAACTGGTATAAGTTCTAATTAGTGCTATAACTTGAGAAAACTGCTATAGAGTATACTAAAAAAAAAAGGTTATGAGACAGGAATTTAAACAATTCCCTACAAAAAAATCAAACACAAAAGAAGTTATTAATGTAAGAAAGGAGAGACAAAAAAGTTAGATTACAGAAAATGAAGAGCAAAACACAAAAATCTCTCCTTAGCAGTAACCACTTTAAAGTGTATTCAACTCTCTAGACAAAAGACAGAGATTAGCGCAATGCACTCAGAAATGTGATCCATTTATACATATGGCGCCTACAACAGATTCACTTTACTTCCAAAGACACAAAAAGATTGAAAGTGAAAGGATGGAAAAAGATATTCCTTGCAAATAACAACCAAAAGAGCAGGGTGGCTGTATTACAATTAGAAAATAAAAAGTTTGTAAGAAACAAAGAATGATATTACATCAATAAAGTTTCAACACAGCAAGAAAATACAATTATAAACATTTACTTATCTAGTAACAGACCATCAAAATACATTAAGCAAAGTGTCAGTCACTCAGTCACGTCCGAACCTTTGTGATCCTATGGACTTTGGCCCACCAGGCTCCTCTGTCCTTGGATTTCCCAGGCAAGAATACTGGAGTGGATTGCCATTTCCTTCTCCAGGGGATCTTCCTAACCCAGGGATTGGACTCGCATCTCTTGCACTGCCAGGCAGATTCTCTACTGCTGAGCCATCAGGGAAGACCCCATAATAAAAGATTAGAGCAGAGATAAATGAAATAAATTACTGAAATCAGAAATGAATGTGAGGATATCACTACTGATTCTAAAGAATTTAAAAGGATTATAAGAAACTGTCATTAACAACTGTATGCCAACAAACTGAATGTCCTTGATGAAATGTACAAATTCCTAGAAATACAAAACTCACCAAGAAACAGAAAAAAACGAGACGAGTAAGAAGACTGAATCACTAATTAAAAAAAAAAATCTCACAACAAAGAAAAACCCTGGACCTGATGGCTTCACTGGTTATGTTTTATCAAACATTTAAAGAACTAACCCCCAATCCAGGGGTTCCCTGGTGGCCTAGTGGTTAGGATTCCAGACTTTCACTGCCACGGGCTGGGTTCAATCTCTGGACGGGGAAGCTGTGGAGTGCAGATGGAAAAAAACAAAAAACTCCAAAACCCTAACACCAATCCTCAAACTTTTCCAAAAACCTGAAGTGCAGGAAATACTTGGAACATTTCATGACTCTGTGTGTGAGGCAAGTATGATCATACCAAAGCCAGACAAAGACACTACAAAAAACTACAGACCAAAATCGCCTATGAACACTGATGCAAAATCTTAAAACTAAATTCTAGGAAACCAAAGCCAGCAGCATATTCAAAGGGCTATACATCATGACCACGTGGCACTTATTCCTGGGATGCAGGATGTCCTAACAAATGAAAACTCATCAGTGTAATAAACCACATTAACAGAATGAAGGGGGAAAGCCCACGACCATCTCAACTGATGCAGAAATAATACTCCACAAAATCCAACATACTTTCAGGACAAAACCTCAACAAACTAGGAATAAAAGGAAACTACCCCAACACAATAAAAGGCATACATGAACAGCTCACAGCAAATACCACACCCAACGGTGACAGACTGAAAGGTCTTCCTCTAATGCACGGGAACAAGGCAAAGATGCTCTTTTTTTTTTGGTCACTTCTATTCAACACAGTATTAGGATTTCTAGCCAGAGCAATTAGGAAAGAAGAATGAAAAGGCACCCAAATTAGAAAGAAAGAAGTAAAAGTTTTTTTCATAGATGATCTTATATGTTAGAAAATTCTAAAGACTGCACAAAACCCTGTTATAACTAATAAATAAATTCAGCAAAGTAACAGGATACAAAGTCAACAAAAGAGCAGCTGCGTGTCTACAAACAATAAACCACCCGAGAAGATCATGAAAACACTTCCACTTACAACAGAATCAAAAACAATAAAAACACTTAGGAATTAATTTAACCAAGGAGGTAAAAGTCTTGTACAAGGAAAGCTGTAAAACTTGCTGGAAGTAATTTAAAAAGACAGAAAGAAATGAAAACATATCCCATATTTATGAATCAGCCTTAATATTGCTAAGATGTCAATATTACCCAAAACAATCTACAAATTCAATAATTCCTATCAAAACAGGAACTGACATTTTTGCAGAAACAGAGGAACCCATTTCAAAGGTCATACGGAATTTGAACAAACTCCAAAGAATCAAAACAATCTTGAAAAATGAATAACAATCCTGAAGGACTCACACCTGCTGATTTCAAAACTTACCAAAGCTGCAATCATCAATAAGCTTGAATGTATGCTGGTGCGGTACTAGCATACATACGGACATGCAGATCAACGAACAAAATAGAGAGTCCAGAAATCAACCTTTGCACATATGGTCAAATGATTTTTGGCTAGAATGTTAAGGCCATTACATGGGGAAAAGACAGTCTTTTGAGCAAACGGTACTGTAAAAACTGGATAGCCATATGAAAAAGAGTGAAGTTGGATCTTTACCTAACACCACATACAAAAATTAACTCAAAATGGATCAAAGACTTAAATGGAAGATCCAAAACTGTAAAACTCTTAGAAGAAAACACTGGGGAAAAAGCTTTGTAATAACACATTTAGCCATGATTTCTTGGATATGACACCAAAGGCAACAAGTGATAAAACACAAATATTGGCCTTCGTAATTTTTACGCACCAAAAGACAACATCAAGAGGAAAAAGGCAACCCACAGAATGGGAGAAAATATTTGCAAGTTATATATCTATAAGGGGTTAATACTCAGAATATACAGAGAACGCCTAAATACAACCTAAATCAAATGAACTGATTCAAAGTTGGTCAAAGAAGTTGAACAGAGATTCTTCCAAAGACACACAATCGGCCAGTAAGTGCATGAAAAGTTGCTCAACATCCCTAATCATCAGGGAGACGCAAAAATCAAACTACAGGAAGTCACCACTCCACAGTCATTTAGTAATGATTCTCAAAAAATTCCAGATACTAAAACTGTTGGTGAGATGTGGAGAAACTGGAGCCCTTGTGCACTGTTGGTAGGAATGTAAACGGTACAGCTGCAGTGGAGAACAGTGTAGCCGTTTCTCAAAAGATTTAAAATATGATTGCCATGTGACAGGACAGTTCTACTTCTGGATACATAATCAAAAGGACTGAAATGAGGATCTAGAAAAGGTATTTATACACCGAAATTCACAGTGGCACGATTCCCCACAACTAAAACATGGAAGCAATGCAAGTGTCCATAGGACACGTGAATGGATAAGCAAAGTGGGTATTATGCAGCCTTGAAAAGGAAGGAGATTCTGACACGTGCTACAATACATATGAGCCTTGAGGGCATTATGCTAAATGAACTAAATCAGTCACACAAAAATAAATACTGTATGATTCCACTTATTTGAGGTACTCAGAGTATTCAAAAATCATAAGACAGAAAGCAGAAGGGTGGTTGTCAGGAACTGGGAGGAGGATGGAAAAAGGAGTTACTGTTTAATGGGTACAGAGTTTCAGCTTTACAACATGAAAAGCATGGAACTGGTAGGTGGTAATAGCTATACAGTATCAGGAATGCAACCACTCAACAGTACAGTGAGAGACGGTAAATTCTGTTAATTTTATCATAACCTTAAAAAAAAAAAGAAAAACCAAAACAAAAAACCAAGCAAACCCCCAATCCTTTAATCAGCTAATGTCAGGAAGAGATGCAAGGCAAATCCGGAGTTTGTGGGGGTAAAAAGGGTGAATGAGAGCTAGAGACTTGACGCCTCTAGAAGCACAGATCACAGATTAAGTCAAGGTATCTGCGGTTGTTTTTTTAAATGCTAACGTAGAGCACCAGACTAAGAAAATTCTTACCTGTACGAGATACCGTGGATCCACATTTAAATAAGGAGACAGAGGGTTCATACCAGTTACTAGAGAGAAAACAAAGCAATATATTGCAATAAAAATTTAGTTATTTCATTTAGCATTAATTTTGCTCTTGACTCTTCAATGTGTTCTGCAATTCTGATCTACAATGCACGCAAATTTTTCTCCCACTTTCCTTGTCTTCTCCTTCCGTCTGGCAGTTTAGGGGCTGACTCCTCCTGGCGCCCTCAATCCTACACTGGTGTTTCAGGCTCTCACATCAGGACAGGCAGTAACAGGGACCAAATAACTGAAGTAGCAGGAAGCACAGCCCAGTTCATCTAGAGAGCTGATTTCCTTCTGCTGCTGCTTAGTCGCTTCAGTCGTGTCCGACTCTGCAACCCCATAGATGGCAGCCCATCAGGCTCCACCGTCCCTGGGACTTCCTTCGACTTTACTACAAAAATACCTGATAATTGTGTGTGTGTGTGTGTGTTAGTTGCTCAGTTGTGTCCGTCTCTTTGTTATACAATGGACTGTAGCCCGCCAGGCTCCTCTGTCCATGAATTCTCCAGGCAAGAATACTGGAGGGAGGTGCCATTCCCTTCTCCAGGGGATCTTCCTGACCCAGGGATCAAACCTGGGTCTCCTGCATTGCACGCAGATTCTTCACTGTCTGAGCCACCAGGGACTATACACATTGCAAAGAATGACAAGAGACAAATCAATTCATGAAGGGAAAAAAAAATCATTGGGGTTATGTGTTGTGTATAAATATTTTAAGGCAATTCCTTCAGATCTAAGTGTTAACAGTTGCTGACAAAGTTGATTTACTAATAGAGAATTCTGTCATCACCAGAAGGATGGGGGTCAGGGCAAAGGAAAATGGGGGCTCTCCGAGGGCCAGACTTGAATTCCACTACCTTTGAAGACAGAAAAATCTATCAAGGAAAAATCAACTGCCTCACATTTTAAATTTAATCTTTGGATCCTCTGTATCTCAGATGATTGTTCTCAAATCTATCCATTACCCAGGACTCTGGTCTTTTCATCAATTCAAAGTCCTATTAGTTCTATATCCAGTATCTATCTTGAATTGTTACTCACCATCTTTATTGCTACCATCCTAGTTCAATCACTACCTAATTGGACTCCTTACTTGCTCCAGTCTTTCCAATTCATTTTCTAAAGGGTAATTAAAGTGATTTTTTTTCAGAAAAGGAAATCAATCTAAATGGCTTCCATTTACACTTGTAACTAAGTCCAAACTCCTTATAAAACACTTCATTAGCTGCCATTCCTTCCCCTCTAATCTCAGTATCTCCAGCCTCACCACCTCCCCTGTAGATTGTAGACACAATGGCCTAACAGCTGTTCCTTAAACACTTACCTCCCCTCAGACATCTGAATGGTACTCAGGTCACAGCTCAAATGTCAACAACCCTGAGTAGTTTTTCCTAGGCCATTTTTAAAGGGCTTCAGCTCCCATTTGGGGAAGGAAATGGCAACCCACTCCAGTGTTTTTGCCTGGAGAATCCCAGTGACAGGGGAGCTTGGTGGGCTGCCATCTATGGGGTCGCACAGAATTGGACACGACTGAGGCGACTTAGCAGCAGCTCCCATCACCAATCTTAAAATCCTATTTGTCTTTACACACTTACCACTAACTGAAACACTTTCTTACTTGGCCCACTACTTACTTGGCTCACTTCAATGGAATGGAAGCTCTGTGAAAACATCAGTCATTTAAAAAAATATAACTGCTGCAGTCCTGCACCCAGAAAACTCCATCTCAAGTACTCAATGAATAGTGTTTAGTCCTTGGTCTCTTAATTCGCCTTGAAGTCCTAACGTAAGAATGCCTTTCACATCAAGGCAGGGCCCTTTGCGCTCTGAAGCGCGTGAACTAGCCATGTCCTATACCTTATTACATGCAGACTATGTTCTAGATTCAGTTTCAACACAGGTGACACTAGGAACTTTAAAAGCATTTTTGTTTTTGAGCATAAAAGACCTAAAGAAAAAGTAGAAAGAGTCTCAAGATAAAAGTTTTATAAAGCTCTTAGCCTTCATCAACTTCCCACTATCTGTAAGTCCACGTTTTACTCATCCAGGTGAATACCCACAGTTAGAAAGTTCCAAAGATCTGGAATACACATTCGTGGTATTTAGGAGAGGGCGCAGGCAGGGTGTTCGTGCCTCGGCACCCTGTAACTTCAATGTTTCCCTTCCCCAAATTCCTTCTTGGCTTCTTTTTCATATCTATAAAAAAGTTCAGTTCTCCTCCAAGTTTCTCCACTTGTCTCGACGCATATTTCTTTCTCCCCTGTATGCATTATTATAGAGTGTTTTGCTCTGAAGGCTACTACTTCGTGGTTTAGAATATGTGACTTTGTGTTAAAAAGTTACCTATGGCCTCGATATGTGGGAGGAACGGTAAGGCAGGAAGCCTGACTATAAAAGGAAAAAACATGCAGTATCTCCTGGATCCAAGTCAGCCGCAGAGAGCTTCTCCGGATCCACGGCTCCAAACACTCGTTCAGTGTTGGGAAATGCGGCCGTGCACACACACTAGCCCCACTACTGGTACTGAAGCTTGCGGCCGCAGCAATAATAATAATAAGAAGAGAGAGAGAGAGAGAACAGGACACACCGCACATGTGGGGTGGTGGCAAGAACCAGTGAGAAATGCTCGCAGACCAGGCCTGATACTTACGCGGGACTCCAGCCAAATCCGCGTGCGAGTAGCCTGCTCCGCCGGCTCCGAAAAAGCCGGCCAACCCCCCAGTGGTTTTGTTGCCACTACCCCCGCCGCCCTCCATGGTGTCGCAGCAAACTGCCCGTCTGCTTCTCCCCGCCGCCTCAGGCCGAGATAGTCTGCTCGGCCGTCGCTCCTCGGTAACAGCGGGGAGACCCGCGTAGCACCGGCTCCTTCACACACTGACCTTCCGGGCGCCGGTGCTCGCTGAACCTCACACTTCCGGTTTGCGACAGCGTACGTCCCGGAAGCCGGAAGCACCTGACGGCAGCTTTCCGGTGGTGGGAAAGTGAACGAAGCCAGAATCAGAACGGCTCATCCTGAGGCTGGTAGGGTGCCGGTGGAAGAGGGAAGGCAGGCGTCTGGATAGGGCCTGGTTCGGGAGGCTGTCAGAGCAGGAGCTGCAGAAGCAGTCAGCGGCAGAGGGGGCATGGTGCCGGGAGGCACCGAGGAGGGGGCGCAGTCCGTCCCTCCCAGGGTTAGTGAATGAGGCTCTACGCCCGGGCTGGCCCGGAGACTCAGTGCTGCGGGTCCCAGCATGAGTGCGGGCCCCGGCTGTGAGCCCTGCACCAAGCGACCCCGCTGGGACGCCGCTGCAACTTCTCCGCCGGCCGCCTCGGACGCCCGGAGCTTCCCCGGCAGGCAGAGGCGCGTCCTCGATTCCAAGGACGCTCCGGTGCAGTTCAGGGTCCCGCCGTCCTCGTCAGGCTGCGCCCCGGGCCGGGCGGGACAGCACCGAGGCAGCGCCACCTCTCTTGGTACGTGGGGAAATAAAGCTCTTTGTACTCCTCGGCCCAAACCTCTTTTTGGTCCATCTCAAGAGCCAGGGACGCCAGCACCTTCCTCCCCCTTTTCTAGTCTTGTGTACACCACTCTGAACTCTGAGGTCCCCTTGCTGAGCCCCCAAGGCCACTACTGGGAGAATAGGGTCGCATTTTTCCCACGGCGATTGGTGGTGTGAGAAACCTTGATGAACAGTCACTTACCGGGCGGGAAGTGGTAAGATACTCCACCTGTTTTCTTTTTTCGGGTTTGAGTAATTGCCTTAGTCGTTGCTGCTGCTGTTAAGGAAGTTTAATTGTGGATGTGAAGCTTCAGCCTCTAGATGAAAAGAAAGCTACAAAAAAATATCGTAGCTTATCTCAGTTTAGATTCTTAGTCCCTGGATGCAGAGCCGTTAGTCTTAGCTGGCATTAAACTTGGCTCTGGCATACAATGTTGAATAAAAGTTACTTGGTCTCTGTGTTCAGACCCTAAAGTCTATCAGGAGAAATGGACGATTACGGAAGTCAACATAATAAAGCGTAATGGATGTTCCAGTTCATAAGGGAACGGAACTAATGGTAGAGTCAGGTGTACCTAATCCAGTTTCTGGGCTCAAAGATCATCTCCCAGCCAGAAGATAAGAATTTTATTCTTATAAAGAAGAGTAGACTGAAGAGTAATGAGGGGTTAGCTAGATGAAGAGAAGTTAATGAAGTGATCCCAGAGTGCAGCTGATGAATATTGTGGACAGGGGAGAGTAGTGAGAGATGGGGTTGCAGAGAGAGAGGCAAAGATCAGGTCATACTGGGCATGCTGAGGGTTTTGAGCTTTATTTCTAAGGGCAGTAAGAAACTATGCGACCCCATGGACTGCAGCCTTCCAGGCTCCTCCGTCCATGGGGTTTTCCAGGCAAGAGTACTGGAGTGGGGTGCCAACGCCTTCTCCGAAGAAACTATTAAAAGGCTTCAATAGGGGAGTGACTTGATTGGATATATATTTTTTAAATATATATTTACTAAACTATACATATTTTAAAGATCTTTGTTGCTAGTGTGTGGAAAATGAAAAATGGATTGAAAGGGAGCAGAAGTGCAGGCCCAAGACTAGTTAAGGAGTTAGTCTAGATGGGAAATAATGATTTATACTTGGTTGCAGGCAGTAGTTGGAGAAGGAAATGGCAACCCACTCCAGTACTCTTGCTTAAAGAGTTCCGTGGACAGAGGAGCCTGGTGGGCTGCTGTCTATGGGGCTGCATAGAGTCAGACACGACTGAAGCGACTTAGCATGCATACGTGGATTGGAGAAGGAAATGGCAGCCCGCTCCAGTGTTCTTGCCTGGAGAATCCCAGGGACAGAGGAGCCTGGTGGGCTGCCATCTATGGGGTCACACAGAGTCGGACACGACTGAAGTGACTTAGCAGCAGCAGCAGCAGCAGCCTCTTGCTTCTCCTCCTTCACCCTGTTCTCAGGCTTCAGGAATTATAGCAGGAAGCCTGGAGCCAGAGAGAGAAACACATTCTCAGCGTCAGAACAGCAGGAGACGCCCTCCCCTCCAGCTGCACTGTCACACTCTTCATAGTTTTTTTACGAAATGTTGCCTGCACTCTTTAGGCTCAGTTGCCTTGTCATCAGAGTGCCATGCTCCGTGTGTGCTATAGGAACCTAGTCATATCATACCATCAAATCTTTACAGTTATGGAGAAAGGTATTTTAAATTCTGACTCAAAAAGTGGATGTTTTTGCCCATTGCTGGTTTGTACTTTGAGGGTTTTCTATATTTGCTGTGTTTGATATAATGAAATTAAATAGAGAAGATGGAACTGTAGAAAAAGTTTCAGAATCAACTGGTTCATTCTCTCTTTTGTGACTGGAATTAATTTTTTCTCTGAAGTCTAATTTGCTGTAGAAGTATTAACTTCATAAAATCACTAAAGTCGTGGTGTTTAATAAGAAATATCAAGTATATATGTACAGTTTTTGTGACAGAAACGATTTTCAAAGTGCTGATAAAAGATTTTGACTAGTTAGAATATTAGTATTTAGTATAAAATGTGAATTATATGGCACTCAAATACAGTGATAAATAAATGATTGATTTTCCTGTATCTGGGACGGCGTCTCATGTTACGGTGTTTGAAGGGACTTGGGTAGATAAGAAGGGCTTGTGACCTAAGTTGCCTACATTCTTACATTGCAATTTAGACAGTAGTTGAGAATGTTCAAGATTTTATGTTTTCTTATATGAAAGAGCTTCTCTGGTGGCTCAGATGGAAAAAAATCTGCCTGCAGTGCAGGAGACCTGGGTTCGATTGCTAGGTCAAGAAGATCCCCTGGAGAAGGGAATGGCAACCCACTCTAGTACTCTTGCCTGGAGAATTCCTTGGACAGAAGAGCTTGGTGGCTATAGACCATGGGGTCACAAAGAGTTAGATACAACTGAGCAACTCACACTTTGACTGTCATACTAAAATGTTATATACATATAATCCATATGCAATACATTAAATTTTAAAAGCATGCTTAAATTTCTAATGTTTATATAAATTTGGCTTGCATTTATTTATGGTATATGTACCTTGCTGAACCATTAATTCTTTTGCTACTATCTGCTGGTCATCTGTCTAGTTATCTCTTTGGCATTTCAAATTTAGTGTGTTCATATTGACCCAACCATATTTCCCCCCTACATCCAGTTCTCTTATCGTCTGCATTTCCATTTAATGTTCTGACCATCCTTCAAGTCTCAAGCTTAAAGTTTAGTGTCACTTTTAATCTCTGTCATTTTGAAATCTGTCATAACTCTCACTTCTCAGCTTTTATTCTCTAGTCTTACAAAGACAAGACTAGTTTTGGATCTTGACCAACAGTTCTTCAACTTTGCTGATCATCAGAACCACTTTTTAGGGAAAAAAAATACAGAATCCACCTCCCCTCATACCTCCATCATCACATACAGATTTTCATTCAGAAGGTCTAGATGTGGCCCTTGGATCCGTTTGTTGTCAGCCTTCTGATGATTCAGTAGGTTTGGGAACCGCTGACCTAGACCAGTACCTTCCTCATCGCTTCTTACGATAGACTCTTGCTTCTTGCCCCTTCACACCAGCAGTCTAGGCTGTGTATCCTGCCTGACTGGGAGCCTCCTAGATTTGAATTCTGGCATTACAGCTCTGAATGTGACTTTTGACATGATTTTGTACCTCTCTTTGTGCGTTTTTTAGGAATCTCTGTGGTTCCTTGCTGACCTTTCAGCCATATTTTCTTTTAATATTTCTCTACCATTGGTTCTGTTGCTTCTGATTTTTTCCCTTAATGTGACTGCATGTTTATTCTTCAAGAACTGTTTATCAGATGATCCCACTTTCTTCAATTCCCTAAAGTAGTCCTTTCCTCAGAAATATCTTAATTTCTTATCAGGGTCTTTTTTACTTCATTTTACTTTTAAAATCTATTATTATTATTATTTTGGCCTGGGCCAGGTCAGTGAAAGTGCCGAATCCTAAACAGTAGACCACCAGGGACCTCCCTTAGGATCTCTTTTAATACCACTACTAACTAATAAGTAACATGTACTGAGCATATGGTAAGCAGTTTGCAATGGCTGTTGCTTAATTTAAGCCTCACAATAACCCAAGAGAGACACTATTAATTTGCATGTCTACTGATGAGGAGTCTGAGACACAGAGAAGCGGCCCTTCACGAAACACACAGGAAGTCAGAGGAGAGCCAGGGTTTGGACCTAGCTGAAGAGTCCGCCTGCAGTGCAGGAGACACAGAGGTGTGGGTTCGATCCCTAGGTCCAGAAGATCCCCTGGAGAAGGAAGTGGCAACCCACTCCCGTTCTCTTGCCTGAAAAATCCCATGGACAGAGGAGCCTGGCAGGCTGTTTAGTCCAAAGGGTCCCAGAGAGTCAGACAATGAGCGACTAAGCACACAAGCTGATTTCAGCATCTGTAGTCTCATCCGCTAGACCATACCAGTTCTTTAAGGTCTGGTCACTTTCTCTTCTCTGCCAAATGTATTTATATTTATGTTCCTGTATTTTCTCCCGTTGCTTGCACGAGGAAGGAATGATTAATCTTTTTTTAATCCACAGAATCTAGCTTAATGCCTTCCATGTGTATCTGCTGCTATAGGTGTTTTCTCTTTGAAGGTATGCATGCACACAGATTTTTCTTTTCTTTACAGTTTTCAAACAGAAGACTATAACCAGTTGGATGGACACTAAAGGAATCAAGACAGTGGAATCAGAAAGGTACAGAAACGTGCTTATCTAGAGGGATGAGTAACGTGATGTATGGATGCTGTGTCGTGTTTCATGCTGTTTCTCTCCTTTCTGCTTTCACAACTTTGTTGGCATTTCCGTTGATGCTGTGCACCAGGCATGGTTTAGTATGCTTGAGATGCAGAGATGAAAACGCAGTAGTCTCTGTCTTTAAGAGGCTTACAGTGTAGTGGTGCTGACAGACACCAAAAGCACATGCTTCTTACGTGTGTGATCAACGCCACAGTAAAGATATAAACGAGGCACAGTGGTAGTTAGCGTGTAGAACAGACAGTCAGCTTTACCTTTGCAAGAAAGGCTGCGCGGGAGGTGAACGAAGTATAACACTGCATTCTGTCTGGTGTTTGCCAGGCACACAGTTGGGAAAAGGGCTTTATAGGCAACTGTGCACAGGTGTGGAGTCATGAAAGGGCATGCTGTATGCTCAGGTAATCACAGGTTTCATTATTGCTATGATATTGTAGGAATGTGTTTGGGTAAGTGACTTTTTTGTGTTGTAAATTCTTTCTATTGTGTCATAAGTTCTGTTGTATCATTCTTTCTGTTTTACAGTTTGCATAGTAAAGAAAACAACAATACAAGAGAAGAATCCATGATGAGTTCTGTACAAAAAGATAACTTTTATCAACATAACATGGAAAAATTAGAAAATGTTTCTCAGCTAGGTTTTGATAAGTCACCAGTTGAAAAAGGTACACAGTATTTGAAGCAGCATCAGACTGCGGCTATGTGTAAGTGGCAGAATGAAGGGCCACACTCAGAACGGCTTTTGGAAAGTGAACCTCCAGCGGTAACTCTGGTACCAGAGCAGTTCAGTAATGCTAATGTCGATCAGTCATCCCCAAAGGATGATCACAGTGACACAAATAGTGAGGAGAGTAGAGATAATCAGCAGTTTTTGACACATGTAAAGCTTGCGAATGCAAAGCAGACGATGGAAGATGAACAGGGCAGAGAAGCCAGAAGCCACCAGAAGTGTGGCAAGGCTTGCCATCCTGCAGAAGCCTGTGCAGGGTGTCAGCAGGAGGAGACAGACGTGGTGCCCGAGAGCCCCTTGTCGGACACTGGCTCTGAGGATGTTGGTACTGGACTGAAAAATGCCAACAGATTGAATAGACAAGAAAGTAGTCTAGGAAATTCTCCTCCATTTGAGAAAGAAAGTGAACCTGAGTCACCAATGGATGTAGATAATTCCAAAAATAGTTGTCAGGATTCAGAAGCAGATGAAGAGACAAGTCCAGGTTTTGATGAACAGGAAGATAGCAGTTCTGCTCAAACAGCAAATAAACCTTCAAGGTTCCAACCAAGAGAAGCTGACACTGAGTTGAGGAAGCGGTCCTCTGCTAAGGGAGGTGAGATTCGATTACATTTCCAATTTGAAGGAGGAGAGAGTCGAGCTGGAATGAATGATGTGAATGCCAAACGACCTGGAAGTACTTCTAGCCTGAATGTAGAGTGCAGAAATTCTAAGCAACATGGGAGAAAGGATTCTAAAATCACAGATCATTTCATGAGAGTGCCCAAAGCAGAGGACAAAAGGTAATTTTTACCATCAAGAGTGTCTTCAGTAGGGTAATGTGTTATATAATTTTGTGAGGGGGAGTTTCACAAAGTTATGGTTTGCACTGAAGGCAAGAAATAGTTGTCTTTCTTATTAATTAATAATGCATAATTTAAACTTAGACTCAAATGTTGAATTCTAAAAATCACAGAAACAGAAAAGAAGTAAATAATCAGATTTTAGTTTCGTGAACTTCCTTCTGAGATTTATGGGAATTATTCGACCATAAATACGATAGTAACTACTGTTATCTTAGGCTACTATATATGCATTTTCTCTAACGCTCTGACAGCAGGCAGGTGGTATTGCACTCACTTCACAAATGAGAAAACTGAAATTGGTTAGAAAATTCACTGAAATTATGTAACTTGTGGGGAGTAAAGCTGGGATTTAAATCCCAGCTTGTATGATTACAAAAAAATGTAAGTATAAAAATTATCTTAAAGCCCACTCCATAATTTTTGTGATCTCTTATGGCAAGCATGCCATAGTAAGTTCACTTCATTGAAAATTCTTGTCTAGAGTCCTAAGGAGTAGCTAATACTCTGAACCATGACTCGTTTGGCAGTGTACCTGTTTTACAAGGCCCCTTTTTCAGAAGGTGATTTACATGTGTTTGGAAATTCCTTCCACAGACTAGTGAAAATAAGCTCTGGGGTTTTACTGTAAGCCTTATAAGGTTTTTTGTTGTTTTGTTTTTTCTAAATACCAAGGAGAAAGAGCAAGTTTGGCACATTTTAAACAATAACTTCTGGGTAAGTGTTTTTACTTGTGTATCTAAGTGAATTTAAACAGTGAGTGGTTTGTGATTGAATATATATGTTTTGATCTTAGAAAAGAACAATGTGAAATGAAACATCAAAGAACAGAAAGGAAGATCCCTAAATACATTCCACCTCACCTTTCTCCAGATAAGAAATGGCTTGGAACTCCTATTGAGGAGATGAGGAGAATGCCAAGGTGTGGGATCCGGCTGCCTCCCTTGAGACCATCTGCCAATCACACAGTGACTATTCGGGTAGATATTACCTCTTACCTATAAAGAGAGAAGGTGCTAAGTTTCAGTTTATTGTGATACTTGTGAAAAACAGACCAGTGCATAAAAAGTCTTGCTCTGTTCTGCGTATATAAAGTACTGAGAAGTTTATAGAAAAGAGAAATATAATGATAGGTTACTTAACACGGTACTTAACAAATCTGTAAGATGAATCACTGTTAACTGCTGAGGGTATTGAATATTCTGTAGCGTTAAGAAAGTTTATTGAATTAAAAAATTCAATTGACAGTATTTATTGAGTGCCCACTACATGTTAGATACTACAACTCAAAATTGTATGTTGTTTAGTATTCTCAAATTATTCTCCAGTTTTGTCCTCTTTCTGAGCTCTAGATTCTTCTAGACATCCCCATCACTGTCCCTTAGGTATCTCAAACTCAGCATTTCTAAAACCAACCTCATCTTAAAAATACCTGTGGTTAACTGTACGTGATGTGAAGTTGGCCAACGTAATCATTTTTACGTGTACATTTCAGTGGCACTGTTTACAGCCGTTACCACGTTCATCTCCGGGAATTGTTCATCTTCCTGCACATAAGCTCTGCCTACTAAATAGTAACATCTCATTCCTCACTCACCCTGGTAACCTCTTTCATACTTTTCGTGGGTTCTTTAAAAAAAAAACAACAAAAACTTTATTGAGCATTTTAAGTGTTTAGTTATATTTAGTTAGTTTACTGAGTTAGGCAACCATTACCGTAATCCAATCTTAAAATATGTCTGTCACTCTTAGAGTAGTTTTAAATATTCATATTTTAGGAATTCTCTGGCTCGCCAGTGGTGAGGACTCAGCGCTTTCACTGCCGTGGGCCTGGGTTTGATGCCTGGTCAGGAAATTAACATCCCACAAGCCATGTGGCATGGCCAACAAAAACAACAAAAAAAAGAACCCATGCAGGATTAAATATTCATCTCATTTATTAGATTCTATACTAGATTTCACAGGGGCTACTTAAAAAAAAATCTCTGTTCTTATACAACTTAGCCTGCTGCTGCTGCTGCTAAGTCGCTTCAGTCGCGTCCAACTCTGTGCGACCCCATAGAGGGCAGCCCACCAGGTTCCCCCGTCCCTGGGATTCTCCAGGCAAGAACACTGGAGTGGGGTGCCACTGCGTTCTCCAGTGCGTGAAAGTGAAAAGTGAAAGGGAAGTCGCTCAGTTGTGTCCCACTCCTAGCGACCCCATGGACTGCAGCCCACCAGGCTCCTCCGCCCATGGGATTCTCCAGGCAAGAGGACTGCAGTGGGGTGCCATCGCCTTCATGTGATTAAATATTCTGAAGTACAGAATTCATTAGTGTGGTTAGGTAAAAGTGACATTGAGCAGGGTGGTGGAGTTTGAGCTGAGTTCTTAAAGATGAGAGGAAATTTCTGAAATGGAGTTAGTAAGGCAAGGGAATTCCAGATAGATATATAACCTTTATAGGAAAAGGCTGTGGAGTTTAAAACTTTTACAAATGGAAAGCAGTTGATTTGCTGGAACTGAGTATTTGGATGGAAAATGGTGGAAGAGAAGACTTGAAAAGTAGTTTGGGTCCATTTGTAGAGGGCTTTAGGTATCAGAATCTGAGTCTATAAGAAATTGAATCTATAAGAATTGGAAATCATGGAAATGTCTGTGCAGACAATAGTTGTACTACATACATGGCAAGGTTGATCAGACGGCTATATGTAAGGATTACTGAAGAGAGGATACATTGGAAACAGGAAAAAGAGCTCGGTTAAGAGATGAAGAGGAAGCAAACAGTGATGATCAAATTGTGCTTCATGAGAGTGGCTCAGGGCTTCTTTTGATATTGACTCAAATTTCTTTTCTAAACTGTATATTTAACTATGAAAAACGTCTTGTGAAAGAATTAATGTGTGTTTACTTTTTAAAATGCTGAATACCTTTTTTTGTTTTTTTTTTTTTGTTTTTTTGCTTAATACCATATTTTAACCAGCAGGTTTTACCAAGAGAACTCATTTTTGTGCAGGTCATAGAATCAGTGTTCTCTTGCTACTGCTGTTTGAAGCATTTCCTTAAACATCAAAATAACAGTGTAAAAAAGTTACCATCTGCCAGCTGTTTAGGTGTGCGGATAGGATTTTCTTACTATTGGATGAGAGAATAAATAGATTGATGAAAGCTTTAGCTGTCATCTCTCTCAATTTCATAGTTCTTCAGTTGGTCTCTTTGCTATTGATAGAATAAAGTCACTCTAAAAATTATATTTATTAAAATAGCTTTTATTTAAATATAATGATTTTGTATTAGAATTCGTAGGGAGAAAAGAGTTCTGCTCTTTGAAAAAGTTTGGAAATAACTGAGACAGGGTAGTAATTGTGGGCATATAAAAGAATAAATGCAAATTGTTTTGAGATTATATTGACAGGACACTGTGAATTCTCTAGTATGGGTGATAGGGGAAAAGGAGGCATTGATAATGTGTGTGAAATTGAGAAAAGGCTTGAGTGACTGACAAGATGTTAATGGTTAAGATTTGGAAAAAAGATTGATCAGAAGGAATAAGTGATATTTTGACTTTTCCTGCTTCCTCCCTCCCACTGCCCACAAAGAAAACCTGAAGCATCTTATACCGTCATTAATTAATCTCTGTAATTACTGTTTGTCAAATATCCAATGAATTTATAAAAGTTTTATTACAAAAGTAATACAGGGTCAATGAAAAAAGTTTAAGAATTTGGTGTGTTTTCTTCTAGATTCTTTTTCCTGAATATGGTGGTAGTATGCTACATGTATAATTAATAGTTGTTAAATAGAAGTCCTTAGTTACATTTCTAAGATGCCAGATATTAATAGTTACAGCATTGAAGTCATAATATAAAGCTGACACTTAGTGTTAGAAATGGAAGATAATCTGAAATTGCATGGACACGATAATGCTTATCTGTAAATGCACTCATGCATACAACACACACTCACACACAAACATGTACACACATATAGGCAAACACATGTATAGGCATGTGCTATACACATGCGTACACATATTTAAACTACAGACACCCAAAGATCCGTATATTCTTACGTATTATGTTCCCCTACGTGTGGAGCTCTACTGGTACCTGTTTTTGTCACCTTAGATTACATGGACGATCTTTACAGAGTCACCTTTGGGGTCCCCATATGGATTGATGGATTGGAGGATTGATGTCTCAGCCACTTTTGACTCTTGAACGTCCCTTATTGTTTCCTCCTTGGAATATTCTCATCCTTTGGCTTCTTTGACACCATATATTCCTGATTTTCTTCCTGCCTCCTGAAACCCTTGCTTTATTCCTTTTCGCTTTTTTTCTACATGTGGCGCTTAAACGTTAGAGTTCCCCAGGACTTTTTCATAGGTCCTCTTATTTTTTCCTCTCTTGGAGTAGTCTTAAACACACTTGTGGTTTTAATGGTTACCTGTATAAAAGGCCTACAAGTTTATTTCTCTTGGGTTGCAGGCTTTTAATGAAGCTGCCTATTTAACAGTCTTTCCTTCCATAGGCAGTTCCCTTTTTTTTGTCTTTCACCTTTTCCTACTTCTTTTTCACCTTTGGAGTTGAGCTCAATTGCTACTTCCTCAAAGAAGGATTCCCTAAGCTCACCATGTAAGTTAAAATTGTCTAGAAAGATTCTTGTGGCATTATGAACCTCTCATTCATAGCATCTTACAGTTGAAATTTTATATTTATTTGTGTAATTATTTGATGATCTTCAGTGAAGTTCTGATTCATGTTATAGTATGGATGAACCTTGAATATATATATGTATATGTATATATTTATCCACGTGCATATATACACATTCAGGCAAAAGGAGAAGTGGGCAGCAGAGGATGAGATGATTAGATAGCATCACCAACTCTGGACGTGAATTTGCACAAACTCCAGGAGATAGTTGGAGGACAGAGAAGCCTGGTGTGCTGCAGGCCACAGGGTCACAGAGGCGGATACGACTTAACAACTGAACAGCAGCAACAGTGTGTGTGTGTGTGTATAGTTGACCCTTGAATAGTCTGAAGGTTAGGGTGCCAACCTTCTGGGTATCAAAAATCCGAGTATAACTTACAGTTGGCCCTCCGTATCTGAGGCTCCACATTCAGCAATTCAGTCAACTGCTGATTGTGCGGTGCTGTGGTATGTATTTATTGAAAAAGATAATTGTGTAAGTGGACCTGCGCAGTTCAAACCCATGTTGTTCAAAGATCAACTGTACATATATAAACACTTAACACATGTTAAAAACATACATGTTTGGCTCAGTGTGAATACTCAAAATACAAAGTTAATATAGTTATTATTCTTAAGTTTAGAGTCCAGTGCAGGAGGGGAAAAAGTATGCTCTAGTATGATGATGAGCCAATAAAATGAGAGAAGAAGCTTACTGCCTATTAGAAAGTTTTTAAAGACTTCTTATAGGAAATGAAAATTGAGCTGAGTATTGAAGGTTGATGTTTAAATAGATGGTGTTTTGGGTAAAAGAGGATGTTAAAAATTGGAATCATTTAGAATCTATATAGGCAGAAGGGAGCCATTATAGGATTAGAAGGTTGGGGATACTTTAGAAAGATAATATAATTCCCAAGTGGGGAGAAGGGTTTTATGTGGGATGAATGTATCTGGGAGCAGTTGGGAGTTAGGGAGAGGGATAGAAAGCTGTTACCAGAAATTCAGTCAAGGATTAATAAGGCCCGGGGAACTGGATGGGATGAAGGTAGAGTGCCCAGGACATGATGATTTGGAAACTAACTAAAGGTAAGGAGTAGGAAAAGCTGAAAAAGACTTAACGAGATTTCTTGCCTAGGAGCTGGTCTGTATTTTTATAGCATTTACTTCAGCTGATTTCTTTGGATTATTTTACAGAAGATATGCCTAGTTTTTATGCACTTACAGTTTTCTTGCATTTCAGGTAGATCTTTTGCGAATAGGAGAAGTTCCTAAACCTTTCCCAACACATTTTAAAGATTTGTGGGACAACAAGCATGTTAAGATGCCTTGTTCAGAACAAAACTTGTACCCTGTGGAAGATGAGGTGAGAACAAAACTGAGCAGAACTCATGTTCTTTTAGTCTCTGAAAGACATTTTAATGCTTGCTGTTTGGCTTCTGATTCCGCCATGTTACAGAGAACTTGGAATAGTCTCTTCGTGTTTTTCTTTTCCTTAAAGAATGGTGAGCGAGCTGCAGGCAGCCGGTGGGAACTCATTCAGACTGCACTTCTCAACAGGTTCACTCGGCCCCAGAACCTGAAGGTGCGTTCTTCTGTAATTTTGTCTCTTACCTGTAGTTCTTAGAGATGAGCCCTGGTTCGACCCCAAAACCTGAAGGTGTGTTCTTTTGTAATTTTTGTCTCTTACATGTAGTTCTTAGAGATGAGCCCTGGTCTTTTCCTTCAGAGATGTTGTTTGATCTTTAACAGACTTAGGTAACAGCATTATTTATATGCAAAGTGCTTGCTTCCTGAGGAACTCTTTTTAGAGACATTCTTGGTTTCTCCTCCATCTCTAGGCAATGAGTAGAAGAATTGAGAGTTGTAAATGACTTGCCTGGAGCCACACGGAATAATTTGGAGAACCAGAAATAAGACCTGTTTCTTGATTCCCCATCCAATTTCTTTTGATCCTGGGCTTTGCTTTTCTTTTTGTTTTAGAATTACCCTGCTTCTGAAATGTCTTTGAAAGTAAATCAGGGAAGAATTACGACTTCAGCATTGTTTGCCCGAAGGGAAGCTGAGTTTGCTAATGATTAAACATTTTACTTTTTATTGCTTTTAATAACAGCTTCTAGCAGTTTCATAATTTATTAATCTTACATTTTGGCAATAATTTATTTTTTTGATTTAAAAAATATTTCGTTTAAGTCCGTAAGGGCAACCATTAGATTGTTTTGAGTATATGTTTATTTTTGGCACTATAGCCTTATATAAGCTTTTAAAAGTTTTTACAACTATAAACAGATTTTTTATACTTCTGTAAAACTGGCTTTGTTCTCTTTGAGAAATTAATTTGTTATGTACTGTTTCTTAGATTTTATACTGATTTTTCATTTATACTTACAAGTTATTCTTAACTTTCTGTACCTTTTCCATCGCTCCCTTTTTTTTTTCTTAGCTCTTGTTTTCCCTTCAAATGAAAAACTGTGATACATTGTACCATAATATATTTTGAAAATTTCATTTCTTAGGGATAGTGTTTCTCAGACTTATAATTACTTTTTTTAAATGGGAGAAATTCTCAGGGTCTGCCAGAGCTTACTTATTGTTAATATGTTAATTACACGTGCACAAACATAAACATATATTAATTACATATGTACAAACATAAAACTAAATAAATCTCTTTATACTTACATCCAGTTATATCAATTTGATTTTTTCCATTTTAAACATTTTGACCCATCATTTGAGTTGTGTTCATTATCACTGTGAAGACAATTTGTAATCAGTATTTGCTTTTCGCACAGATTTGTAAACACATATCTGAGCCCCAGAATAGTATACTGATAAACTTAAAAATTTTACTGTATAAAGGAAAAATTCTTTGTGTTTACTACTTTTTAACTTATCAGAGTTGGTGAATGTTGGTAGAGGGAAAGATGGGGGTCTCTATGCAGAATATCAGCTTGCAAATAAATACGTTAGGTCCAGGTTTTTAAGAATTTGACATTCCTGTACTGCAGTGCATCTTAGGTACTTCTTTATTTAAAATACCAGCTTTCGTTTCTACAGTGTGTTGTTTTTCTGGCCTTTGTATTCATTCCAAAGTGAATGAATTAAATTCACTGCAGCCATGTAATTAAAAGACACTTGCTCCTTGGAAGAAAAGCAATGACAAACCTAGAGAGCATATTAAAAAGCAGAGACATTACTTTGCCAACAAAGATTTGTCTAGTCAAGGCTATGGTTTTTCTAGTAGTTACGTATGGATGTGAGAGTTGGACTATAAAGAAAGCTGAGCACTGAAGAATTGATGCTTTTGACCTGTGGTGTTGGAGAAGACTCGAGAGTCCCTTGGACTGCAAGGGGATCAAATCAGTCAATCCTAAAGGAAATCAGTCCTGAATAGTCATTGGAAGGACTGATGCTGAAGCTGAATCTCAATACTTTGGCCACCTGATGCTGGGAAAGATTGAAGGCAGGAGGAGAAGGGGTCAACAGAGTATAGATGGTTGGATGGCATCACTGATTCGATGGACATGAATTTGGGCAAGCTCCGGGAGTTGGTGATGGGCAGGGAACCTGGCATGCTGCAGTCCATGGGTTCACAGAATCAGACATGACTGAGTGACTGAACTGAGCTGATTCATTCCAAAACCACATTTATAAACTCTCAAGTACAAGCAGACCAATCAGGAATACTGTCCAGACTCTATATGAAAAACACTAATTTAGGGCCTTTAATAGCCTTACCAACAGGATTATTTAAGAATTTACATATTTTTCCTTTAAACACAAATACATAATAATCATAGTGTCCTAAATTACATTGCTGCTCACCTCTTTTAGCAATTCCTTAGTGTGCCATGATTATTTTAAAAAGGGGTAATTAATCTGAATTTCCCTTTCTTGTTTATTTTACGGTAGATTCAGCGTAACAGAGTAATCTATCGAGATTTTCTTCTCTCTACTTAACGGTAATTGTTTCCTTTGCTGAAGAAGCACGATGAGAGGGAGGGAAAACATTAAATCCTTCTTATAGAATGTAATAATATTTTCGCTATTTTTTTTAATGCCATTTGATGTCAAATTAAGAGGGATTAGAGATGTTAGATGGCAACCCACTCCAGTGTTCTTGCCTGGAGAATCCCAGGGGCGGGGAAGTCTGGTGGGCTGCCGTCTCTGGGGTCACATTGGACATGACTGGACATGACTGAAGCGACTTAGCAGCAGCAGAGATGTTATAAGTTTATAAAAGCAACAGTGTCCTCAAAAGTTGGTTTACACTGTAATATTTCTATGAATAATATGTCTGATAATTTGCAAAGAATGGACTTCTTTGTGCTTTAAGTTGTATTTATTGTGAATTACGAACTGAAAAAAAAAAAAACCACTCATCTAAGAGTACTGTATGGAGTAGCACCCAGGCTTCCCAGGTGGGGCTAGTGGTAAACAACCTGCCTGGCAATGCAGGAGGCATAAGAGACACGGGCTCCATTCTTGGGTCAGGAGGATCCCCTGGAAGAGAGCATGGCAAGCCACTGCATTATTCATGCCTGGAGAATCCCTGTGGACAGAGGGGCCAGGTGGACTGCAGTCATAGGGTTGCATGAAGTTGGACACGACTGAAGCGACTTAGCCTGCACACGGTTTTCCTGGGGATTAGGAGGCCTCCCGGTGGACGACTTTTGAGACTTGAAGACTGAAGTAAAGTCAATATGAGTTAGGAGTTAATGCTAATTATACAACTCCATTAAAGAATTAGAGTATAAATGCTATTTAGAATGTTTTTCCTTACCAACTTTGAGGAATAATTTACATATAAGATAGTACATCCTTTTAGAGGATGTAACTTGATTAAGTTTGCCATTTGCTTATACACTTGAAGCTCTCACCGCAGCCAAGATACAGAGTGTTGCTGTCACCCTGCAGAGATTTTTCTTACCCTCTGTGATCCGTTTCCTCTTTCTGCACTGGCTGCGGGCAACTGTTGATCTGCCTTAAAAAAAAAAAAACAACAACAACGAAATATCGGCTGCATTTTCTTTGAATGGAATCATGTGTGAGGTGTGCTTGTGTGTCTGGCTTCTCTCACTTAGGTGAAGATCTTTGCAATTCATCTGTGTTGTTGAGTGTATCAGGAGCTTGTTCCACTATATGCATTGTCCATCTGTGTGCTGTTTCAGACATTGCTATTTAATATTTTGTTTGAGGTCCTGAAATCAAATACCAGTAATTTTGGGGAAAAAATTCTTAGAATCTTTTCCTTCTTAATGGAAAATGTATTATAGCTGTGAGAGTAAATTAAACTGTTTATCTTGTCATGGTATTTCATGGTTGACGACTTTTCCTTTTTCAAGGAACTTGGATATCTTCTTATTTGAAGTAGATTATATACTTTTTTATTGGCTCATTTCTTTTAGCCGAGATGCTTGGTGATAATTGATGTGACATGAAGTATTTTTCAGGAAGCTCTTTGGCAGAATGTTGACTTTTAAAACCTTTCTTCAGTGATGAGGAAGTTTAGGTTTATAGTAATAATCTAGCACGATGTTTTTCATACTTCATATACCTTCAGTAAAAAATCTTGAGGTGTATATTGCGATTATAAATGGTTTTTTATAAATTCTCTATTATTTTAATATGTATTATAAAATATAATCAAATAGAAATTTAGAAGCAGGCGATATAATAGTTCTTTCTGTGTAACTAATGGATTGTCTTATGCCTACCCCACAGGTAAAGTACCGCCTATTCAGGCAGTTAGGGTTAAGGAAAAGAAGGAAATGGCAACCCACTCCAGTATTCTTGCCTGAAGAATCCTATGGACAGAGGAGCCTTGCAGGCTCCAATCCACAGGGCCACAGAGTCTGACAGGACTGAAGCGGTGTAGCGTGTAGCATTCAGACAGTGAGGATCACACCAGTAGATGGCACACTAGCTTGACCTCAGTCTCTTTTCTTTATTGCTCTCTTCCCCAGGGAGCCTTTTTGGATTTCCCCTGATTTACTCCCCTAATGGAATCTCAGTGCTAGCACACTGCATGTCTGTGTATGCAGTGTGACCCTAGTAAAGACCAAAGTCACTGCTATTACTATTTCCTTTGTTTTAACCCCCAAGATCCAATTTTTGTCCATTTGGATTATATTGCTTCTGTTTCGAGTACATGTTTTAGAGTAATTATATTTCCCCCTCTATTACTTGACCTTTCTAATCTCAGTTTTCTTAAGTGAATACTAAAAATTAGTATGCATTCTGTTCATTCATAACTGCTGATATGGAGTAGCTAATGGTGGAAGAAACTTGTCGAACATTAAGAAATATACTGGAAATAATTCATAAAGGAGACAGGCTATTCCTAGATAATTCACTTTACTGTATCATGACTTTTTATTTATGCTTTTTCCATAGGATGCTATTCTGAAGTACAATGTGGCATATTCTAAGAAATGGGACTTTACAGCTTTGATTGATTTCTGGGATAAGGTAAAAGTATGCTTATTTCTTAAACTATGAAACTAATATAATATCTCTAATGGAGAAGTTTGAGAAAAATGCACATAGTTCTGTCATACTAACACCATTATCATCTTTTATTTTTATCAGAAATATTTCCTGTTACTTTTGTGTGGCTAATTTTTAATTGTGCTTTAGTCTCTCATTATATGCATTTCCTATTGTATTATTGTACCATTTTCAGTATTATCAAATGATTGCATAATATTTCATGCCTAGATTTTGAGAATTTAATGATTCCCATATCAAACACCTAAAGTTGCATCAATTTTACTTGGTTTTACTGTAGTAATATCTTTATATGTGTATGTATATAAATGTATATATATGTTTTCCCAAATCTGATGTTGTTTCTTTAGGTGATTCCCAGAAATTAAATGGCTAGGTCAAAAGCCACAACTTTTATGGCCTGGGATTTATGCTATAGAATCATATTCGCCAAAGGAGTCTGTAGCAATTTAGTCTTCTCTCAGCACGGTGAAGAATACCACTGTGATAGTATTGTTAGAAGAATGGATTTTATCCACTTTGAATGAATGGCAGTATATATGTGTGTGTGTGTATATATATATATTTTTTTAACATTTTGTTTTGATATGATAGATTCACAGGAAATTGTAAAGAAATATACAGGGAAGGTCTCACTTACTCTTTATTCTGTCTTCCCCAGTGTTGATTGCTTTAAGTAAGTATAATTCAGCATCAAAACCAGGACACTGACACAAGACCTTATTTAGAGTGTACTAGTTATACTCACTTGTGTATGTAGTTACGCCTTAAACTGGATACAGTTGTTAGTTTTGACAGGAAGTAATGCTTATATTTGATGCCTTGTGATGGCAATAAAGCATGCCATGGATTAATATACCTCTGTCACCTCGCTATGAGGTAAGGAAGTAATTTTTCCTCTCTTCTGAATCAGTCTGCTCAGACAGGACGTTGTTTCTCTTTTATCTGGTGACCTTGCCCAGAAGCAGCCCTGTAAGAGTGGTATGTGGCAAGTTTTGGTGTGTTTAGTGTAGATCATAAAATGAGGCGATTGCTAGGTGCTGATGATAGTTTTATAGTTGTCGAGAGAGAGGAGTTATTACATTTTTGACCTTCTAGGTTTTATTTACTTTGTAAACCTGTGGGAGGGTTGGGGGAGTCCTCACAGTTGTACCAAATATTCATTTCTGCTTTATTTAAGTTTTTCTATTTTTGTAGTTATATGTAGATATAAAAGCATATTTAAAATATTAATAACGTAAAGCTATGTTGCACAAGTTCGTCATTTTTAGCCTTAATGGTTACATAATATTCCATCAAATGATGTGTCATGTGCTCAGCCCGTCCAGTATTAGAGATGAAGGGGTTCTCTTTGTGTGAATCACGCCTAGACATTAAGGCTCTTCTCTACGGCTGTTGTTCTGTCATTGTCAGTGTGCTTAACAGGAGACCTTGGATGTTTAAACGGTTGCGTGTTTTTCTGTCCTTCAAATCTCCAGATGTAGTAATATAGAACTTCACCATGCCACAGCTCACAGGAGTAACATTGCTCGGGATTGCAGGGCTTAGTGAGAAGTACGTATTAGACAGTTAGACATATATGTGCGTGGAATTGGAGTAAAAGGAGGTCTTGAGTGGAAGGGAAACAGGTGTTTGGCTAGGTTTTAAATTATAAATGAGTTATATTTGCTTTTCATTAACAGTATTTAGGAATTCTTTACTTAAATATCACATTCCACTCTGAAAGGCTTATTTTGCTAAGAAAAAAAATGAACTTTAAATTTAAGATCATATCAGTTTTAATATTTTACACTTAAGTTTATTTGGGGGCTGTTAACATTTATCTTGTTAAACCTTGCTTTGGCTAGTTCTATAAGGAATAGGTTTTTTAAGCTCATATACCTTAGAACAGGAGGTGTTAATATAAACAGTCATTAGTGTGATTCCATGCTATAGTTATTACATGAATGCTGGTATTTAGTGTAAGAAATAAGAGACCCAGAATCATGGTAATCCTGCTGTGTGAGCGCCCTTATTTAGGATGAAAGTGAGAAGTATTGACTAAGCTTTTTTTTATTTTGTCAGAGACCAGGGAGGATTACAGAAATTAATCTGTTATTTTGTGATTTATAATTAAGTATCTAGACGCTACCGACTTGCAATGGCCGTTATTTAGTATTTTTTTGCATCTTGAATGCTAATGTTGGTCTTCCTCCCTGCCAGCTGTTGGAAATGCTGGGAAAAAATAATCTGTGTTTTATGGCCCTCCTGTGTGGTGTTCCACAAAATTAAATTCAAACACTTCTATAATTTGTGTTCTAAATGGATCGATACACTTATTGCTGGCATTTTTCACAGCAAAGTATAGCAAACTGTCCTATATATTAGGAAAGTTTCTCTGTTAATGCATTTTGTGCTGTGCTTAGTCGCTCAGTCATATCCGATTCTTTTGTGACCCCATGGACACAGCCGCCAGGCTCCTCTGTCCATGGGATTCTCCAGGCGAGAATACTGGAGTGGGGTGCCATGGCCTCCCCCAGGGGATCTTCCCAGCCCAGGGATTGAACCCAGGTCTCCCGCACTGCAGGCAGCTTCTTTACCGTCTGAGCTACCAGAGAGCCCATTAATGCATTTTCGAGGTGCTTTAAATACTCCCACCTCACATAAGCTGTGGCCCATTTCTTTTTGTTCTCAGTGAATTGGCTTGTGAAGCTCACACAGCATGTTAAGGTAGTAGTGACTGAAGAGGGCGTGGAGTTGGGATATTTGCTCCTGTTCCTGTGGTCCTGGTTTCAATTTCTGGACTTGGACAGTACTTAAAAATGTATGTTTGCCTTATCATCATTCATTAGGCCGTCCATATTTGATATATTCTGTGTACTTTTTGAACATATATTTCACAGTAAATGTAAATGTCAATTCAAAATAAAGAACTTTAATTCTAAAACTGGTTTGTATAGTAAATTTTTTCAGTAAATGGAATAGTTGTTGAAGGAACCCTAAGGTTTTAGCGACTATTTCATCTTCTTTTCCGGTTTTAGTTTTATGTCTGCAGTAGAAAAGATAGGAATGAATAGGCCTCTGATTTTCTCACTTGTGTTCAGTTCAGTCGCTCAGTCGTGTCCAGCTCTTTGCGACCCCATGAACTGCATCATGCCAGGCCCCCCTGTCTATCACCAACTCCCAGAGTCCACCCAAACCCATGTCCATCGAATTGGTGATGCCACCCAACCATCTCATCCTGTGTTGTCCCTTTCTCCTCCTGCCCTCAATCTTTCCCCAAATCAGGGTCTTTTCAAATGAGTCAGCTCTTCACATCAGGTGGCCAAAGTATTGGAGTTTCAGCTTCAACGTCAGTCCTTCTAATGAACACCCAGGACCGATCTCCTTTAGGATGGACTGGTTGGATCTCCTTGCAGTCCAAGGGACTCTCAAGAGTCTTCTCCAACACCACAGTTCAAAAGCATCAATTCTTCGGCACTCAGCTTTCTTTATAGTCCAACTCCCACATCCATACATGACCACTGGAAAAACCATAGCCTTGACTGTACGGACCTTTGTTGACAAAGTAATGTCTCTGCTTTTTAATATGCTGTTTAGGTTGGTCATAACTTTCCTTCCAAGGAGTAAACGT
Organism: Bos mutus; assembly: GCF_027580195.1. NCBI lineage: Eukaryota > Metazoa > Chordata > Mammalia > Artiodactyla > Bovidae > Bos > Bos mutus. The sequence continues at coordinate 8,404,398 of NC_091644.1, read as the reverse complement.
CTTTTAATTTCATGGCTGCAGTCACCATCTGCAGTGATTTTGAAGCCCAGGAAAATAAAGTCAGCCACTGTTTCCATTGTTTCCCCATCTATTTCCCGTGAAGTGATGGGACCGGATGCCATGATCTTCGTTTTCTGAATGTTGAGCTTTAAGCCAACTTCTTCACTCTCCTCTTTCACTTTCATCAAGAAGCTCTTTAGTTCCTCTTCACTTTCTGGCATAAGGGTGGTGTCATCTGCATCAGATCAGATCAGATCAGTCGCTCAGTCGTGTCCGACTCTTTGTGACCCCATAAATCGCAGCACGCCAGGCCTCCCTGTCCATCACCAACTCCCAGAGTTCACTGAGACTCACGTCCATCAAGTCAGTGATGCCATCCAGCCATCTCATCCTCTGTCGTCCCCTGCTCCTCTTGCCCCCAATCCCTCCCAGCATCAGAGTCTTTTCCAATGAGTCAACTCTTCGCACGAGGTGGCCAAAGTACTGGAGTTTCAGCTTCAGCATCATTCCTTCCAAAGAAATCCCAGGGCTGATGCCTTCCAAATGGATTGGTTGGATCTCCTTGCAGTCCAAGGGACTCTCAAGAGTCTTCTCCAACACCACAGTTCAAAAGCATCAATTCTTCAGCTCTCAGCCTTCTTCACAGTCCAACTCTTACATCCATACATGGCCACAGGAAAAACCATAGCCTTGACTAGACGAACCTTTGTTGGCAAAGTAATGTCTCTGCTTTTGAATATGCTATCTAGGTTGGTCATAACTTTCCTTCCAAGGAGGAAGCGTCTTTTAATTTCATGGCTACAGTCACCATCTGCAGTGATTTTGGAGCCCAGAAAAATAAAGTCTGGCACTGTTCCCACTGTTTCCCCATCTATTTGGCATGAAGTGATGGGACCGGATGCCATGATCTTCGTTTTCTGAATGTTGAGCTTGAAGCCAACTTTTTCACTCTCCTCTTTCACTTTCATCAAGAGGCTTTTTAGTTCCTCTTCACTTTCTGCCATAAGGGTGGTGTCATCTGCATATCTGAGGTTATTGATATTTCTCCCGGCAATCTTGATTCTAGCTTGTGCTTCCTCCAGCCCAGCATTTCTCATGAGGTACTCTGCATAGAAGTTAAATAAGCAGGGTGACAATATACAGCCTTGATGTACTCCTTTTCCTATTTGGAACCAGTTTGTTGTTCCATGTGCAGTTCTAACGGTTGCTTCCTGACCTGCATGTAGATTTCTCAAGAGGCAGGTCAGGTGGTTTGGTATTCCCATCTCTTTCAGAATTTTCCACAGTTTATTGTTATCCACACAGTCAAAGGCTTTGGAATAGTCCATAAAGCAGAAATAGATGTTTTTCTGGAACTCTCTTGCTTTTTCCATGATCCAGCGGATGTTGGCAATTTGATCTCTGGTTCCTCTGCCTTTGCTAAAACCAGCTTGAACATCTGAAAGTTCATGGTTCATGTGTTGCTGAAGTGTTAGTTCATCATAAAGGTTGCCATAAATAACCAAGTCGGGTTGGGGTGGGGTGCTGCTGTTTTCGTCTTTTTACATATGTGCCTGCTGAAAGTGGAGAGTGAGAGGGTAAGAGTTTCGGAATGAGAGGACATTTAAAAGTCATATAATGGAAAAAATTAAAGTTGAAAGGTTTTGTTGTGATTAGGCTGGTAATGTATTCCTCTTTGGAAGCTACTGTTTTTTTCCTTACTAAATACAGCATGAAGTCTGTATCTTAAGTAATATCTACACAGTAAATTCTCTATGTCAGCTTAGTGACTGTGTGACTCTTGCCTTTGCTGTAGTTATTCGGATGCTGAGTTTGTGTTGTCCTGTCTGCTGGTGTCCTCTGACTTGTCAGACAGATTGTGTAAAACCTCGTTCCTGTAAATGAGGGTGTTTAAGTCTATCAGTAATGAACTTAAGCAGTCTTGCTTATGTGTTACTTAATGTGAAAAGGTAAATGAAAAAAAAAAAAAAGTAAATGGATGTAATGTTGAGTTTTGAAGGATACACGTGAGTGTGCCTAAGTCACCTTTTCCTTCAGAGTTATGTGTAGTTTTACATTTAAAAAACAAGTACATCAGAATTCTTTGTCCCCAAAATTGAGACGTGTGCTGTTTAACTAAAATGACATCTTTGACCTAGATCTTAAAAATTATTATTGACAGAACAACAATAGAGACTCAGAGAAAACAAATACAAGCTTGTGTTAAAATGGATTACCAAAAAAGTCATCTCACATTTATAAAGTAGTGGCTAGAAGGAATTGTTTTGACTCATCTTTTTTATGGGATAAAAAAGTTGAAATAAAATATATTGAAAACATTAGACAGAACTCTTAGTGTGAGTCACCTGTCATTTAACAGGATAAAGCACAGCGGTTGTATTTTATGCATCGCTCGGGCATCGTGTGCATTCGTATGTAAGTGGTGTCTTCAGACTTCTTGGCCTTCTGGTGCACGCCATACTATTATGGACAGCTTACCTAGTAACAGCTTTATCAAATGTACTTAGTACTTACTTGTATATTAAAACTTTTAGAGCAAGAATATTAGAGGATTTTTTTTGTTTTGTTTTTTCTCTCTCCATTCCCTCACTCCTACCCAGTCCCCCCACCACAATCTCTATAAACATCTATAAACATTTCATGGAACATTATTAATTTTTAGGCTAGTTTTGGAAAAGCTGAGGTAAGGCACCAGGTTGTTAACCACTATTTCAAATCAGAACAAGTTTCTTTAACCAAGAGCCAGTGAAAATTGTGGCCTTTCACAATAGCCTTTTTTTTTTTTAAAGTAATGTAGAAGTAAGTTTTTGAATGTATATAATAAACATATTACTCCTTAGCTTTCAGTTCCAAATGGAATTCTTCTTAGCTAATTTATTTTTGGGCCTTTCTTCAAAGCTTAAAAGATTTAAAGTGTCCTTGTTATATTTGTCATAAAGAGCCCTTAGCAAATTCCTAATCAAATGAAAGCAGCCTTGAATATTTCACAAGACTACAGCTAATGTCTTTATTCGTCTAGCTTTCGAACCTCTGCTTTGGAGTTCAGTGGAAACTTAACCTTCTTGGACTTCTTCTCTTAGTGACTCACAGTCTCTAAAATCAATAAAGTCTGCATCGCTTTACAGCTTGAGTTGATTTGATTCATGAGGACTGTAGGAGCCAAAAGAGAACTAAACAGGTCAACAAAATATTAGATTTTATATGATTATGAAATATGTGGACTTTCCCCTTGGTGTGGTTATTGTATGTTTTTGGGTTGGAGTATATGTTGAGGGTCTCATTCGTGATTTATTTTAAATAGTACACATCTCATGAAACTAATTGCTGCAGTTGGAACTAGGCACCTTGCTGAGTTATTATGGATAATCAGTCTTGGTTGAGCCTTCTGTGCCCTGGATCATTGAAACAGTGATCACAGTGTTTTTGAAACATTGTTGTATTTATGTGTGTGGAGACAAGGAGGATGGAAATTACAGGCATCTAAAAGTGAAATTTATTCAGGCAGAATTCCTCCTGTATTCTAATGGAATTAATCTAGCACATTAATGTCCTGTAACTCCAACCTTACCTGCTTTGTTCAAATAGCTATGGAAGCCGTTGCTTTTAAATGTTGCTGTGTCATTGATTTCATGATCCAGAAATCTACTGTGTTGGAGGAGTGAGGATAATTTCATGTTCTAATCTCTTCCATGATTTATATCTATCTACTAGCTCTGAGGTAGGTTTTTGTTTTTTATGCAATTTGGCATAATACTTTGATCTATAATCATAGCCATCTTCCTGTGAGATGGCTTCTCAGATTGTTTACTCATCTTATGCTTCTGCTCATTAAAAAGAAATTCTGTATTCATTTTGGTTAAGCTCTTGATAACACATGTAAGATCTCATATTTAACACTAAAAGGATTTTTGTAGTGTATATTATCTGAAGATAAAAACAATAAGAAGAAGTAAAAGCAGTGTGAACCTGGCTTTCAGATTTGTGCCCTGTCCCACGTGGAGCCTGTACAGACAGTGCAGTAGAGTGGGCAGTGAAGGATTGGGCAGGCCCGCCGTCCCTGAGTGCGGTGGCACAGCGCCCTCAGGGCCCTGGTAGCTGTGTGGTGGCTGCATCTCCAGAGGACGGGGCCAGTGATTCCTTCTGTGTTTTACTTGTGGTACTAATTGTGAAAAGTGCTTACCCATCATGTATTGCTATGGTAGTGACAAGTAATGATTAACTTTATGGGGCAGTCAGATTCTAAGCTATTTGAGCAATTATTCTTTACAGTGTTAAAGAAATTTTTAGTAAACTGAGTGGCATAGTACCTTGTTGCCTCAGTTGCTCTTTGATTACATGGAAAGCACTAGAAAAAGACATTTCTGCAAGAACCATTTCCACCACAGTGAAATATGGAATATTTTCAAATGGACTACCAAGCTGTGCTATTGGTCTAATCCATCTTAGCCCTGGGATGCCCAACTCAGAAATAAACAGAGTGTCTTAATTCTTTCAGATTGTTGTAACAGAATAGACTGGGTGGATGATTTATTTCTCACAGTTCTGGAGGCTGGTGAGTGCAAGATCAAGGCGCTGGCAGATCCGGTGTCTGGTGAGGACCTGCTCCCTGATTCACTGATGGCCGTCTTCTTGCTGTGTCCTCACAAGGCTTCCCTGGTGGCTCAGACGGTAAAGCGTCTGGCCTGCAATGCGGGAGACTGGAGTTCGATCCCTGGGCCAGGAAGATTCCCTGGAGAAGATGGCAACCCACTCCAGTATTCTCGCCTGGAAAATCCCATGGACAGAGGAGCCTGGTAGGCTACAGTCCATGGGATCCCAAAGAGTTGGACATGACTGAGCAACTTCACACACACACAGGGTGTAGAAGGAATAGGAGAGCTCCCTGGGGTCTCTTTTTACTAGGGCACTAAAACTCATTTAAGATGGCTTCACCATCATGATCTAATCACCCCAAGGCCTCAGCTCCCAATTACTACCACATTGGAAGAACAGGTTTCAACATACGCGTTTCGGGTGGACAGAACATTCTAGCTGTAAAGCCAGGGCATCTTCCTCCATTGGAAGTGGAATGTTAAAACAGCTTACTGGGTTAAGCAGCCGTATGCTGCTGCTGCTGCTGCTAACTTGCTGCAGTCATGTCCAACTCTCTTCGACCTCATAGATGGCAGCCCACCAGGCTCCCCCGTCCCTGGGATTCTCCAGGCAAGAACACTGGAGTGGGTTGCCATTGCCTTCTCCAATGCATGAAAGTGAAAAGTGAAAGTGAAGTTGCTTGGTCGTGTCCGACCCTCAGCGACCCCATGGACTGCAGCCCACCAGGCTCCTTCATCTGTGGGATTTTCCAGGTGAGAATACTGGAGTGGGGTGCCATTGCCTTCTCCAAGCAGCCATATACACAGCCCCTTTTCCTCATAGTTGACTTTTGTCTCCCTTTTTAACCCTTTCCTTTTTCCTGGCCTGCTGCTTAAGCTGCAGACCATTTCAGCTTCACTTCACATGCAAACTCTTATCCATTCCAGGCTTAGCCTTGTCTCCTCCTAGAATTAACCCTTCTACAAGGTTCGCCTTGTAGATAATCTCCTCTGTTTTACTCAATATCTTACTAGGTTATCTGCAGTCAAGACAGTGGTGCTGCTTGTTTTTAAGAGCTTTACTGTGTACCAAGTGCAGTATAAGCAATATGTTTTATTTCATTTGATTTTCACAAATGCCCCATTATATAGACACTGTATTTTACAAATGAATGACTGAAGACCAAGGACTAGAGAGTATAAGTCCTTTGTTCGAGCGCTGAAGCCAGGATTCCCACCTGGGCGCCGCTCACTCCAGACCTGTGTGTGCTCCAGTCTGTGCAGCCACTACAGTTGTGGTGGTGGTGCCCACCTGTGAGTGATCTGCTTCCTGGGGGACCTCTGGCCAGGTCTGGAGACATTTTTGGTTCTCACAACTGAGGGGAGGTTCTACTGGCTTCTGGTGGGTAGAGGGCATAGATGCCACTAAACATCCTGCAGTAAACATGATGCCCCCAAACAGAGAATTGTCTCAGCCAGAGGCCAGCAGTGCCAAGACCAAGAACCCTGCTCTGCCGTGGCCCTCAAGGTGTGAGCCCTGAATCAGCAGCAACAGCACCACTTGGGAACTTGATTGAGACAGAAATTCTCCTTCCTTACCCTGAACTTTCTGAATTAGAAATTCTGAAGGTGAGGCCCACTCGTCTCTGCTTTGACAGCCCGCAGCTCATCTGATGTGAAGGTTTGAGAGCTACTGCTCTACTCCAGCAGCATTCTCAAACCTCTCTCCTTGCGTCGTGCCTGTTCTTTAACTCAACTCTTTACCTTGGCTGAAGGAGCTTTTCTTATTGGTGGTTTTTCCTTCTTACTTGGAACTTGCTGGAATGAAGAGAAAGAGTTGTTTTTCCCCTCACCCCCATTGCTGATTCTTATCCATTGTTGAATTGTCTGGCCCTGACCTAGATCTGTGTAAACCCAGGCTCATGACTTATAGAGGTGGGCTGAGGTAGGTCTCAGCTGTGCCCTAAGCTGTATGCCATCAGAACTAGCCTCTGACTTGGCTCCTAGAGAGGAACATACCGCCCGCACCTTAGGTCAACTGGAAATGATTCGATTAAGGGACAGAACCGTCTTAGAAACCAATTAACCAAATCAAGAGAGGCCTAAGAAGTTCAAAAATTTGAATTATAGGCAGAAAGAAGAAAAAATCTTCTTTAAAAGAAAAAAAATGTGGCTTTACTGGCCTGTGGCCTTAGATCTGGCATTATTTAAAAGCACTGACTTAGGAAGGGTACCTACCAATACCCAACTGCCTTTGTTCCTTTGAATTCTTTGCCATCTGATTATATCCCCTCTTCCCAATTTTATTTGTTCATTTTTGGCACCTCTTGTCCTCTCAGCCCTATTATCTGATATCAGCTTGGGCAACTTCATTTGGTAATCACATTGGTAACCTATACACTAATCTGACTCAAGTCTCTGTGAAACCCTCTCTTGTATTAACCCACGATCACACACGGATCTGATTGTGCCCTGGACCAGTTCCTTCTCGAGCGTCATTAATTCTGCGTCTCTTTCCCACCATAGCCTCCTGGTTTCCTGCTCACTCACTCCTGTAGCGCTGTTTTCAAGGCTGTTGCTGGCATCTCTTTTGTTCTGAGCCAGTTTGCCAGGTTGTGTTGTTCTGATACTTTCAAATAAAGGGTTGAATGAGCAAAGTTTGCTGCATATTATATCCTGCTACTGGGAATACTTCTGAGGAGTCACACAGTAGAGAAACCTGCTTAATTTTAGTTAACTAAATATTTTCCTCAAACTTACTTACAAGCAAAATGCCTTTCTGTGTTAGCAATTTAGGATTTCCCTTGTAGCTTGTGTCCCATGGAACACACCTAGCAAAACGGTTGTAATCTACTGACGCTCTCCTGTCTTCGTATCTTTTCCTGCCCAGCCTGTTGAATCTGACGACATTTAGTAGTAGGGACTGAGGAGAAAAAATGACTCCTTCTCTTCATTCTAACAGGTTCTACTTGAGAAGGAAAAATTGCCAATAGGAAAAGCTCCTTCAGGCAAGGCAAAAAAGCTGAGGGGCAGGTACTATTTCAGAACCATGGATAAGGGGGAGCCATGGATACACAGTTCTACTCGGTTCAGTCACTCAGTCGTGTCTGACTCTTTGCAACCCCATGGACTGCAGCACGCCAGGCTTCCCTGTCCATCACCAACTCCTGGAGCTTGCTCAAACTCATGTCCATCGAGTTGGTGATGCCATCCAGCCATCTCATCCTCTGTTGTCCCCTTCTCTTCCTGCCACCAATCCCTCCCAGCATCAGAGTCTTTTCCAATGAGTCAACTCTTCGCATGAGGTGGCCAAAGTATTGGAATTTCCGCTTCAGCATCAGTCCTTCCAGTGAACACCCAGGACTGATTTCCTTTAGGATGGACTGGTTGGATCTCCTTGCAGTCCAAGGGACTCTCAAGAGTCTTCTCCAACACCACAGCTCAAAAGCATCAATTCTTCGGCACTCAGCTTTCCTTATAGTCCAACTCTCACATCCATACATGACCACAGGAAAAACCATAGCCTAGACTAGACGGACCTTTGTTGGCAATGCTGTCTAGGTTGGTCAAAACCTTTCTTACAAGGAGCAAGTGTCTTTTAATTTCATGGCTCAGTCACCATCTGCAGTGATTTTGGAGCCCCAAAAAATAAAAAAATAAAGTCTGTCACTGTTTCCATTGTTTCCCCATCTATTTGCCATGAAGTGATGGGACCAGATGCCATGATCTTAAGTTTTCTGAATGTTGAATTTTAAGCCAACTTTTTCACTCTTTTCTTGCACTTTCATCAAGAGCCTGTCTAGTTTTTCTTCATTTTCTGCCATAAGGGTGGTGTCATTGCATATCTGAGGTTATTGATATTTCTCCCGGCAATCTTGATTCCAGCTGGTGCTTCTTCCAGCCCAGCGTTTCTCATGATGTACCCTGCATATAAGTTAAACAAGCAGAGGGACAATATACAGCCTTGACGTACTCCTTTCCCGATTTGGAACCAGTCTGTTGTTCCATGTCCAGTTCTAACTGTTGCTTCTTGACCTGTAAACAGATTTCTTAGGAGGCAGGTCAGGTGGTCTGGTATCCCCTTCTCTTTTTCTGATAGCTCAGTTGGATACGCAGCGCCAAGTATAAATTATATGCAGGTTTTCAACTGTGCAGAGGGTTGGCAGTCCTAACTCCTGCTTGTTCAAGGGTCAACTGCGGCGTCCTTTTAGAATCTAGCTCCTCCTTCACCTTTGGTTTCTGCTAGTTCCCAACTCCGGTGGCATCTGCTTACCTGTTTCCTTTGCTCTTGACAAGTAGAGGGTTTTACTTTGAAGAAGTAAAGGAGGGAAGGAGAAATGCAGGAAATAAATCATAAATCTTATTAATGGGCCTTACTGAGACTTTACATTATGGCATCTTAACTTGGGCTTTGGTTCTTTGTACCATCTTTTATGTATTTCCTCTTTATTCTGTGGTTCTGAATATTTTTGTTTTCTGATCTTGACCCATATGCTACTATCTACCTGCTCCTACTTCACACCTCACTGAGAGATCTGAGTCCATCTAAAAGGTAGAATCTTTCATTTTTTCATTTTGGGTTTTCAGAATTCTTCATTCATTGTTTTACTTGATATTGAAAAGCCAGTCTTATTCCATTCCTCAAACTTAGCAGGTCCAGAACAGAATTAGGCTTTAGAAACACTTGTCACCATTCTGTTCTGGCCTCATCCTTTTTTGCTTGGTTAACACTTGCTTATCTCTTAGTGTTCAGGGTAGCTGTCACTTCTGTTACTGACTTTTTACTTGTCGGTCTCCCCTACCCTTCCTTGAAGGAGGCTGGGATTTGTTCTTTGTTGTGCCCCAGTCACTTAACACAGTGCCAAGAGCTTTAAATACCACTTAATGCTTAGCACACTCAAAGCTTTTTTATCTTAAGCTCCTTCTCTCTGTCCACTCCTTCTATTAAGACATAATTTATCTACTAAATACCCCTTGAGACGCAGCTCTCTGTCTGTTACGCTGTCTGACCCATGCTGTCATCATGACTCAGATGGTGTACTGCAGCAGCCATCCGGCTGACCCCTCTCTGTCCAGTGGTGTTCCCTTCACGTCCGTCCTCTATGCTGCTCACACACGGTGAGCTCCCTGAAGCGTGTATCTTCAGAGCCTGTGTGGCACCTCGTCTGTTCTCAGTTCTGTTGGATGATGTTTATGATGTTCCATGGCCTTGCCTCTCCCCATTTCTCCCGCGTCATTTCTTGCTACTTTCCTGCCCCAAACCTGGCATTCTAATGACTCCTACTTGCTTGTAGTTCTCTGGCATACAGTTGTCTTGCTCTTAATCCATGCTTCCAGACAGAGCTCAGTCTTCACCTCCTCTGGAAACTCTTTTCTGTGCTCCCAGCCTCTCCTAAAACCCTGTTCTGTGCTCAGTAGTACCTGTGCCTGCCCCCATGCCCTTGCCCCGTAATACACGATCTGTCTATGAAATGTGTGCATCCTTCATGAAGCTGACATTTTCCAGGGCATCTTAGTGTTTTCTAACTTATGGCTGATGCTCGGTTAATGCTTCTTAAACTTAACTTCAGTGTATTTAAGGAAAACACACAGATGTGGATCCTAAGCCATCGTCTTTTATTGAAAAGATTTAGAAACTACTTGTGTAAAGTGATAGTTGACCATTTGAGATTGGCAGTTGGTAGAGAGAAAAGGTGAGGCATGTACATATAGCCCTTATTTCTGTTTATATGGGATTTTCACCCTAAAATGTAGTAAGTTTCTAGAGGACACAGACCTTGAATTGCATTGTCTACCTTTGTGTTTATTCCTCACAGTGCACAATATGATGTCTTTGGTAAAGTGGACACTCGATATATGCTTGAACTAAATGTCAACATACTGCTAACAGTGTAAGTTAACTTTAGCTAACTGTAAAGTAGAGGCTGGATCACCTGGGCTCTTCTCTTTGTTGGATTCCTGAGTGCAGCTAATCCACAGTTCAGGATTCTCTGTATATAAGAAAAGAATGAATGTCCTAGATAACATTCATTAGATTGAATCTAGATTAAGACTTAAGCTAGAGTCTAGCTTGAGTTGAGCCTGAGTTCATAATCTATTTCATTTGTTGTAACTAAATGCTGTACCAGTTGTCAAATTTCTTCAGTTTTTATAGGCTATAAAGCCAAAAGTTATTTCAAAAAGAATATTTTACCATTTTCAAATTCATCTGTATTTTCAAATGAATTGCAGTTACCAAAAAGTAACCCAAAGTAATGGATTAAAATTAGGAGCATTTAAAATCCCACAAACAAAGAGGTGCAGGTTTCGTCCTGTGAATTTTCACCACCAGCTGTACATGCGTTTGGGAACTTTGACTCTTCCTTGCATTGCTCTGGTGACTGTTTCATTGGAGTGGAGTAGCAAGTAGGACTAGACCTGTGCTGTCCAAACAACAGCCAATAGCTGTTAAGACTATAGTACGTGACTGTTGAAGTGAAAACTAATTACAGTGAAAGAGAATTTGAAGTGCGGCTGCTCAGTCACGCCAGGCGCACTTCACATGCTCAGTCAACGTGTGTGGCTGGCGGCTGCCGCCTTGGACAGTGCTCTGTTCTGCCTGGACTAGACTATCCTGAAGGTTTCTTCTGCCTCTGACTTCTTACTAGTCCTGCTAGCTGTATGCCACCACTGGTAAGAAGCTCCAGAGATTACCCAACATTCTTTGATCACATTTTGAATTTTTTCTAGATTGGATGTTACTGAAATAATTGAGTTGTTGAGTAGCACTTGGTCAGTTTCTTAAAAGGATGTTTTCTTTGTAATGGCGTTTGTGCCTTTTTTTTCCTCCCCAAAGTCTGCCACCAGGGGGCGCCCTCAAGCCTTTCGGGAAATGTGTTTCAGCCTTATTAGAAAGAGTGAAGTTTGAAGTAGAACCTGTGTGTGCTTAGTTGTTGAGTCGTGTCCGACTCTCTGTTACCCTTTGGACTGTAACCCACCAGGCTCCTTTGACCATGCGGTTTTTCAGGCAAGGATACTGGAGTAGGTTGCCGTTTCCTCCTGCAGCTCCTGCATTGCAGATGGATTCTTTACCACTAAACTATGGGGGATTCCCTTGGACTATAATATTGGCTATTAATTCATACTGGATAACTTAAGAGCTAAATTAAGGATTAAGCACATTACTTATGTGTATGTATGCACATTACTTGATTGGTATGGCAAATTATTTCCTACTGTGAGTGTGAGAACCTATCATTGAACTATCTTGAAAATTAGAAGTAAAAATAAGTAACTTTAAAGTATTTCTTAATATTTCAAAAATATTTTTATTACATTTAAAACTGTTGAATGTAGTAAAAGAACTAAACTATTGTTCACTTATATTTCTTAGACAAATTAAGTTCATTTTGCTTTCAGGACTAGAAAAATTATATTAACCATCAGTTATTTCTCTGAAATCTTGTCATGCTGAGTGTGATTGCCTGTCTATAAAAGATGGATAATAGTGTGACTGTATGGTATTGAAAGTATCTGTTGGTGTGTGTGTAATAGCCTTGTGGTTTGGTGGTGTTTGCTAAAATGATGGATGGTTATGGCCATGTAGTCGTACAGGAGCAGGAGTGAGAGATGGGAAAGACCTACCGGAGCATCTTGTGTTAGTTTAGATCCCTCCCTAAGGACCAATCATTTACCGTAACAGTCTCGAGAAGTAAATTCTTCTAGGAGGCAGAGGATAATGAGGATGTGTTATTATGTTTTATCCTATGACAAGAACACTTTGTGCATTTTATTATTAGCATGAAAAAAGAGATAACTGTTTAGAGAAGTTCCTTTATGTGTCATAAACCTACACAATTTTATTCTTAATGTTTAATCTAATGAAATTTGTGTAGGAAATGGTGTGACTGGTTTTGATCAGAGGTATATTTTGTTTCAAGAACTGGATGACAGTATTCTTCCTGAAGTTATTGTGTTCCCAAATTAGTTGTTGATTATCTGGGTTTTGGAATTTTCCATACCCATCTATAAAAGCCTGTGAATTTTAAGCTACTGATGGCTAGTTTCCTGAAATGAGAAACTAGTGCACAGTTCTATCCTGAGAAACAGAACAGAGATTGGGAGAGTAGAAGCAGAGTTGAGGCGAAGACCTGCAGAAGAGCTCATTCTCACTTCACCCTCACTTTCCCATTTACTGCCTGATGAGCGTTTGGTGATGGGATTGGAGATTAGGAATAAAAAGAGACTATAGAGACACTGCTTTGGGAAAGACCCTGATAGTCTCCTTACTTGCTGCAAGTAATAATAAACCCCTCCTTCCCGTGGGGAAAGAGAAAGAATGAGAGGGGGCTCTCATGCTGAGCACTCTTTTCCTCCTGCTGCCAGCCATTAATGGGGAGGAAAAAAGTGTACAGCAGCCTGATTTGTCCCATACTAAACAACTGCAGGTTAAGGACAGATGCAGGTTATTTCCAGTGTAAGTTACATGATAAATACTTTAAAGACTCTTCTGTATTATCTTTAAAGCCAACCTTTTCACATACTGGTAATGAGCTGTGATTTTTATCGGTGCTTCTCAGATTTGAGTCCATAGCATTTTGAAAATTACTTAGGAAGCTCTTAATAGCTGTTTGAAGAGGAAGCCAAAGCAAAGGGCGATCAAGAGACAGGATGCTTCTCACAGTCCTCTCCCCGGAGTGGCCGCTGCTGGCCCTTGCTAGCACTCAGCCTTTCGGGTCACCTGGCCCTCTGCCACCACGTTCATTTCGTACCTCTTTTGTTGCCATAAGATAAAAATTCTGGAAGTCTTATTTATAAGTCCATAAATTAGCTCACTAATTTGTGAAGTATGCCTTCTTAAATATAAAAATATTGGACTGGCTATTTCCTGAAAACCAATTGGGCTTTATTAAAATTTGGAGAACATTTTTATTGAAGCCATAATTGTCATGGGTGATACACATGAGAGATCACCCTGTGGTTGGCCTGTCAGACTTGCATGAGCTTTCAGAAATTAAGGGGAATGAGTGAGTTTGTTTTCTTGTAAGCTGTCACAGTCTTCTCTTCAAAATGTCAGCCTGAATCGTACACAAATAAATGTTGGAAATATTCACCTTCTCCAGTTGATTTTTTATCTTTACATATTTTAGTGCTATAATTATTTTTTTCTCTAACGTTTAATTTTTGTATTCTAAAACCATGCCTAAAGAATAGGTGGATCTGCATGATCTTAAGAATTCTGACTTATGTTCTTTCTTTTTAATTATTGAAATATGAACCTCTCAGACTTGGGAAGCTCTTGATTAGTTCCAGTAAGTTTTTTGAGGCATATTATAGAAAACCCAGTTCATATGCAGTTTAATTTACTTAAGGAAAAAAGAAGACCTTGTCCTAAGCGAGGGAGATTCTTATGGGCAGTAGAGAGAACGAAGAGGAAAAGCTTTGCAAAATTACCTAGCTGTGATAGAAAGTGTCAGTTAATTTAACAAAAATTTTTATCAAGAACTTACATGTGAATGTGTTCTAGCATAGTGAATTAGTGTCAGTCTTGTGTGAAAGGAACTTTGATACAAGCACTGGAACACATGTCCATAAGTATAATATAAAGCAGGAAGTCTTAAGGGTCTTGTGAAAAAACATAGAATTAAATTATAAGAGGGAGAGTTACCTTGTAGCTGGTGCGTCAAGGTACAGGGTGCTGAAGCTGAAGCAGGGCGCTGTTTGAGCAAGACATTAAAAAAGTTAGGTAAGGTCTAGAGTAGGAAGGGTATTCTAGGCAGAGCACAGATTATATTTGTGGAAGCACACGTAGGTGCTAGAGAAGAGTAAATTGCAGAAATGGCTAGTATGTAAAATGCACAGAAGGTTTTGTTGTGAGAGAGGGAGAGTGTGTGTGTGGTAAGACTAGATGAGGATCTAGGGCCAGAGAGCTTGATTATTAATTCAGGGATATACTGTACTGAAAAGGCAAGGAAAAGCCATTGAAAGCTTTCCAGTGGAACAGGGACACACTGGGGTGTACTTGGGCTGAAACTGAAGGTGGGCTAGCAGCAGGATGGCAGTTAGATTACTGTAGTAATCTTGGTGAGACTGGATGAGGGGCTGAGTCAGGGTAGTTTAGTAGTGATTAAGAGGAGGCGATGAATATATGAGGCCCTGCTGGATCAATCAGCAGGACTTGGCAGTTAATTGATGTGGGGGTGTTGAAAGAAAGAGGAGGCTCCAGAAAGGTTGTAAATTACTGGCCCATTAGATAATAATACTTTGCATCTATATATGAGTCTTTAGAATTTGTTAAACACTGTTATATCTGAGCCTTCATAACTCTGTAAGTTAAACAGAGTTCGAATTATCCTTATTAGGGATGAGGAAATAAAGGATTTGGGGATTTTTCTATGTTCATACAAAAAGTAAATGCAGACCCGGCCTGTAACTGTAGTCTTCTGTTCCGGTTTCTTGGCTGAGTGCTCTGTTCTCTAGAATACCCTCACCTGTGAGCCTGGGAAGAAGCGCTCTGTCCTCCGGTCCCAGTGTATGCCCCTAAGTTTGAACGTGGAAAAATTGGCTTGACCTTCTTTGAGCTTCAGTCTCGCCAGATATCTTTATGCTTTCTATTTTGCATTGATATTTACAGGATAAAATGTAATTTAAAAATTTTCCTCAGCTCTATTCAACAAATAATGAGTACTAAATTTTATGCATGGTACTAGAATACACAGTGTATAAAATGCAATCCTTCCATTTGCAGTGTCACAGATTAGAGAAGGAGAGGAGCAAAACGTGTAAATGAATAATTTTAATAAACCAGAATAAGTGCTATCCTGTAGGTATGTGCCTGCTTCCCTGGTGGCTCAGATGGTAAAGAATCGCCTGCAATGCAGGAGACCTGGGTTCGATCCCTGGGTTGGGAAGATCCTCTGGAGGAGGGCATGGCAACGCACTCCATATTTTTGCCTGGAGAATCCCCATGGACAGAGGAGCCTGGCGGGCTGTAGTCCATGGGGTTGCAAAGAGTCG
Source organism: Bos mutus (assembly GCF_027580195.1). Taxonomy (NCBI): domain Eukaryota; kingdom Metazoa; phylum Chordata; class Mammalia; order Artiodactyla; family Bovidae; genus Bos; species Bos mutus. The sequence continues at coordinate 8,388,832 of NC_091644.1, read as the reverse complement.
GACACGACTGAGCACAGAAGCACAGTGTGCAGTTATTTTAGCTTTGCTGTATGTTTTATATTTTTCATAATGCTGGAAAAGCAATTATCACCAATTGGGAATGGCTAAGAAAATTGTATATCTATACTGTGGAAAATACTGCGTAGCATTTATCATTCTATTACATGGAAAGGTGACTTTATTTTAAGGTAAGAAACAAGTTGCAAAAATTTCTAGTATACCATTTAGTTTAAAAGTTCATGTAACATCTTAATTTCTGTGTGCACATATGTAGAAATGCTTCAAAGTTTGGGAAGAAGACAAGCGTCTGTTTATGTCTTCGGACAGTCAGCAGGAATAGGAATTGGGGATTTGACTTCATCTGCATTGTTTGACATTTGTAAGCTAGAATGCATTCACATATTACTTAAAAAATTAATGGGAAAGAAGGGTTAAGGCTCGTCACAGGGGTTTGTATCCATGGGGATAAAAAGTACAACAGCATTAATAATCAAAGAAACATAAAATAATGGTGGTGTCAATTTAGTCTATCAGATTGCAAATAAAACAAGAATGTGAGAATTCACAGTAAGATATGGAGTTGAGTACTTTCTTATACAGCACCAGAATATAAATTGGTAGCATGTATCAAAAAACTTAAAAAAAAAAAGCCTACGCTTTTCAATATAGCATTTTCTCTTATAGAGATATTCAGATAGTTGGCAGAAAGATGTGTGTACAAGGATATTCATTACAATAGTAATTATAAGAGTGGAAAATTGGCAACGACCTGTAAATCTGTCATAAGAGACTTAGGGAAATAAGTTGTGGTATGTCTGAATTATATAATAATATTCAGCTATTGAAAATAGTGATGTAGGATTATAGTTATTTATACAAGAAAATGTTCACAATATAAATGAAAACAGAATACAAACTAGAAAGATATATGCCAAAATGTTAGCAGTATATTTCTTGATATTGGGCTTGTGGGTTGTATTTGTTTTCTTTTTGTTTATATTCATTTTCTACAGTGAAAGTACATGATTTTTCAAACAAACGTGTTGTTTCTGGTGATGTTTATGAAGACTCTACAGCAAAGTGGAAAGTTCTTTTGTCTAATGAAAAAATTATACAATTGTTAGAATAATGTGCTTTTAAGTGATTTTTTCTGTGTGAGAAGGTAGATAAGTACCTAAGCATAACAAAAACTTAAATGGTTATATTAACTTTAGGATCGTAGGGCTATGAGTTTTTTCCTGTTCTCTGTTTAGATTTTGGGATGAAAAACTTTTTATATTAAAAATTATTAATAAAATTTCATGTTCTGGACTTCTTATATAAACTTCTTTGAAATTGTTTATTAAAGCATGTTAGTAACTTAACATTTTTACTAGGATCTACTTGGGTACACATCAATAGATAAAATGGTGTGACTTGAAGTGTTTATTATATTTGTTGATTTGTGACTGATTAAAAAGCTGTTTCCTATGAACTGAAGCAGCAGATCTATGGAAAATTTCCCCTTCTTTAAAATAACACTATTTTTCTGGTTTTACTGGCTACAGTTTTCACTTACTCATTCAAAATTCTGTGCTGTTATTTATGTAGTACTTTCTGTGTACCAGGTTCTGTACTTAATCGCATATGAATATGTCTTTAGTATTAGAGCACAGTTCACAGATTTAATTTTAGTTGATCAAGCATTCTGAGGAAGAAGAAATAAGTAAAAATTTATTGTCTATATGTATGCTGCTAAGTTTAAATCATTCATCATGTTTTGACATTTGACAAATTCAGTTACTCTATTTGAGTAGTTTGTCCATGTTTCCATCTGCTAAGGAAGAAAGATAGCTTCTTCACGGTCACTATGATGAAATTGCAGTAATTACTATCCTTCAAGGTGAGGGCTGATGCATTGAGGGATCACAGAAGGAGCACAGGACTTCCTGCTTCGAGATTCATGAGGCCAGTGATCACGCCCATCGTCGTTTCCACTTCTCTTGTCAGTGCTGGCACAGTGTCTGGCATATAATAGACACTTACATGTTTACTGTCCAGCTGGGTGGATGAACAGATCTATAAAAGGAGGAAATGGGTGAATAGCGTTATAATTTTGAAAATCTTTGTATCAACTCTGAATGATGCATGTACATAATCAGCTTTTGGGATGAGGATAAAATGGCAGCATGCACACACGGGCACGCACACACAGAAACAGTTGCCACGTGTGCTTATCTGTGCGGCTGTCCAGTAGAGGGCAGGGGATTTAATGACGCTTTCCATTGATCATCGTGGAAATGCTTGATTTCTTTATAATCATCTTCATCATTGTTATAAGTAATACAATATATGATATAAATAAATATTTACATTTAAGCCTCTTACTTCCCTTGAAGTTAGGCAATGATTTAAATTTTTAAAGCTTTTTGTTACTTATATCTTGGTTTGCATTGTATAGATTAATAAATTATGTGGATTAATAAATATCAATTTGTAGAAGTTAAGATCTGTGTGAAGATGCTAATAATATATGGGAGGGCATAAGATCACACTAGTTTTTTAAATTATGCATTCCATCTCAAATGCTAGTTGGGTTGGTTACGTTCTCACGTGACATTTTTTATGATCTCATTTGTATTTTCAAAGCCACATTCAGACATAGGTCTGAAGTGTTGACAGTTGTGAGGAAGTCCTGTGCAATGATGCTTCATCACATAAATAAGTGATATTTTAAAGCTTGTGATGGTCAGCAAAGCGTGGCTGCAGCTACTCGTGTGTCAGTTTTAAAAGACAAGGACAGGTACCCAAAGGAGAAGAAGCTGTCAGCCTCTTTAGTCACTTAAGGTTAAATGTCTTTAGGTTAAGAATGTTTGGATAGACACTTCTCTTTATCCCTCCTACTAAATATAGCTGAAAGGTGGAGTTAGACTGACCAGCTAGAGTCTGTGGGGCTGTTGGCACCAGAGTGGTATCAACAGAGGTCTCGTGGGGAGCCAGAACTCTCACCCTCTGCAGCGATCCCCCTGAGAGGTAACAAGATGCGTCTTCCCTCCCTGTCCTGGAAATTACCAAGGGCAGTAGAGTTTTCACTCCTGACTGATGCTAGTGAGCTGGCTCCTCCTTCCTGTGTCACAGAAGACCTGCTAAAACAGATTTGAAAAGATCCAAAGTCTCAAAACAATACCCCAAATATCCAGGTTTCAATAAAAATCACTCCACCAAGAAGCAGGAAAACCTCAACTAAAATGTGAAGACAATCAACAGACACCAACCCTGAGACAACACAGATCCTGGAATCATCTAACAAGGACTTTAATGCAGCCTTCAGTAAGCAATTACAAACCTGCTTGAAACAAAAAAATAGCAGCCCTAGCAAAGAAATAGAAGCTATATAGAAGAACCAAATGGAAGTTTTAGAACCGAAAAATAATAATACCTGATTTTTTTTTTAAAACAAATGCAGTGGAATGGCCTCAGTGGAGAATGGAGATGACTGAGGAAGGAATAGGAGAGCTTGAAAAAGAGCAAAAGAATTACTCAGTCTAAACAACATAAAAAAAAAAATAGACTGAAAAAGCAGTTTAAGGATCTTTGGAACTGTTTAAAAAGATCTAACAGTCATGCCTTTTAGTACTGAAAGGGAGAAGAAAAAAGCGACAGGGCTGAGAAAATAACAATAATGAAAAATAGCAACTGAAAACTAGAAGTAATAGCTGAAAATTTCCCCAATTTAATAAAAGGCATCAAGAAGCTGAGCAAACCTCTTACATGAAACCCAAAGAAATCCATGCCAAGATATATCATAGTCAAACTTATTCCAACTAAAGGCAAAGAAAAGAATTTTGAAAGCATTCAGTAAGAAATGGCACATTGCCTGTAGGGCAAAAACTGAATGACAGTGAATTTCTCATCAGATAACATGGAGGCCAGAGAGAAATGACACAATATTTTTGAAGGAGTAAGAGAAACGAACTGTCAGCAGAGAAGTGTATATCCGTTGAAAATATGCTTCAGGACTAAAGGACAAACAGTGACGTTCTAGGACAAAGGAGAGGAAGATAATTTGTCATTAACAGATCTGTCCTAAAAGATGTGAAGAGGAATTTCTTGAAAGAGAAAGGAAATGATACAAGATGGAATCTTGTTATATCAAGAAAGAAGATAGAATAGTAGTAGAAAGAGTAAAAATACGGTAAATATAGTAGCCTTTTCTTCTTGAGTTTTCTAAATAGTGTTTGACATTTTCTGTTTTGCTGTTTTCAAAATTTTTAACACTATCAAATGTGGTTCTCGGTGTATGTAAAGAAATATTAAAGTTATAATGGGGCCAGGTAAACGGCCTTAAAGGTAATACTTCTGTACTGCAGCATGTGAAGTGTTGACACCAAGGTAAGAAGTGATAAATCGTATATAATGAAATACTTAGAGCAGCAAGTTAAAAAAAATCTGTTCAAAGAGATGTGCTCAAATACATTTTAGATAAATAAAAATGGAATTCTAAAATATACTTGGGTAACCCATAGGAATAAAGGAAAAGAAAGCAGGTAAAATACAAAGAAAATTAAAAATTAATAAGTGCTAACATGGCAGTGATTAAATGTAAATGATCGAAGTTCACCAATTAAAAGACAGAGATTTACAGAGTGGATTAAAAAAACGACACACTATATGCTGCTTACAAGAAATTATTCCAGACATAACAGTGTATGTAGGCAGGTTGAGAGTAAAAGGCACTTTTGTTTGTAATAGCCAGAACCTGAAAACCACCAAAATGCCCCTCAGTAGGTAACGTGGCTAAACAAGTGGTGTGGTCATACCCTAACACTGCTCGGCAGCAGGAATTAACTCCTGGCGCATGCGTGAGCTTGAACGGACCTCAAGAATGTTAAACTGGGTGAATGGAAAAGTCAGTCTTAAAGAACACATACATATGATCCGCTTTGTATAACAACAGTTACAGAGATGGAAAGCAGGGTGCTGCTTCCCGGGGTGTAGGGATGGTTGGACGGAGGGTGTGGCTGTAAACTAGTAGCCCGAGGGAGACGTCTGCTGTAGTGGGACACTTCCTCACTTGATGTTGATAGTGGTTAAGCAAATGTACGTGTGATAAAATAGCAGAGAACACTATACACACACTGTACCAGTATCAGTTTCCTGGCTTTATATTGTGTTATAGTTAATCCAAAATGTAGCCATTAAGGGAGACTGGGTGAAGAGTAAACTGGACCTCTCTGTGTCATTTGTACAACTTTCTGTGAGTCTCTGATTATTTCAAAATGTTTTCAGAGATAAATTATGAATAAGAAGAATTTGAATATCTTAAATGCATTAATATATTTTATGCATCTTCAGGTATAGGAAAGCAAGTATCTTTAATGCTTATGTTTAAATTCTAAAACAGTAGAGTGCTTCCTATTGTATGACTTTTTAAAATTTAATTTTCCTTTTTATTGGCATTGTTTGTGCTCAGTCATTTCAGTTGTGTCCAACTCTTTGCCACCCTGTGGACTGTGGCCTGCCAGGCTCCTCTGTCCATGGGATTTCCCAGGCAAGAATACTGGAATGGGTTGCCATGCCCTTCTCCAGGGCATCTTCCTGATCCAGGAATGGAACCCTTGTCTCCTGCATTGCAAGTGGATTCTTTAGCCACTGAGCCATCTGGGAAGCCGTTTATTGGCATTAAAGAGGCTTATCATGAAGAGGCTTTGAACCCTCTTTAGCCTTTATTTTATGCTTTTTAGTGTGTTTACTTCCTGTTAGAGATCTGTTGGATTTATCTGTTGTTACTTAACCATGTCACCTCCAACACAGCCTTATTTCTGTTTCCCATTTCTCCACTATACGTAAAATATTCATTTCAATTAGATCAGTATTCTGGTTTTTTAGTATGATGGTAAAAACTATTCATATCTGAGATATGATTCCTTTTCTACTCTTGTACAACTTTGTGTTTTAGCCAGAATTAATAATTGTCTTGTGTTCTTAACTTGCTTAGTTTTTTTAATATACCTGTGATTAATTGAATCCTACACTCTCTGAATTGTAAATATCTTTCTGTTCATTTTGAGTATCAGTTTCCCATTATCCTAATTTAAAGAAGGAGTTGCACATAGGTTTGAGTTTTAAAGCTTTGGTATAAAGAAAATTCTCAATAGTAAAACTTCCTTGTAAAACCAAGGTGAATGTAAATTATCTTTGCTACTTTTTCTGTTTACACACATACAGTGTGTAGCTGTTAGGTAGACAAATGCATATTTATTTCAGTTTAGCTCCTCATAGCTAGGGGAATCTTTAGATATTTTTAAAGAGTCTATATATCCTCATCAGTCGCAAACATGGTAACATAGAGAAGTGGGGGAGAGCCATGGCCTATAGGCCAGAACACTTGGGTTCTAGTTCTGATTTAGTTGCTAATTCACATATCCAGTCTAGGATAATGAGGGTGACCTCCTTGGCCTCAGTTTTCTTTTCTCTTTAATAATGACAGGATCAGACTGGATTATAACTGAGACCTCATCTATCTAGTTCAGATGTGATTTCAGATAGACACATGGTTTAATCCTGACTATATATATATAGAATATCTAAATTAAGAGGGTTTTCATTTTCACTATTTTGAAAGAATTACTCTGATGTTTTGAGAGAAATTGGATTAAATAGGCTAAAGTAATTTCTAAAGCATTGAAAAGATGGGAAATTATAAGACAAAAATGGGCCATAAATATATTTTTCTTGTACTTCAAATTATGATATGGAAATTGTGGTTTTATCCCTAAGGTCCCTGTGAGAGGGAAATTCTGAGTCACCTGGAACTTTTTGTTTACTATCAGTAGATCAGATTTGACACATAAAAGTTGCTCTGAAACAATGTGCGGCTTTTATGGTGAGTTATTTAAATTATAGGCTATAGAGGCTTGAGGGCTTCTGAAGAGTTCTTGGTGGGCTAATAGTTTTTAGTTGATGTAACCAAGGGCAGAATGTACTGCTTTTCATTTGCAAATATTTTATTTAGTTGTGAATGTGATATGAGAGAGATTTCATATGTGGGATACTTCATTCCTTTTCAGAGGACATTAAGGCGAATTACATACATTTGGAAATCAATTTATAAGTTCCTTACTGTACCTGTTGTTATACTTTTGTGTGTATTCCATGATGATAATATGCCTTTTTATGGGATCCTCTGAAAAGCAGATATGTAGTTTAATTTTAAAAACAGGTATTTGTTCATTGGTTATTATTCACTGGTAACGTATTTTATTGGTTTTCAGGTACTAGAAGAAGCAGAAGCTCAACACTTGTATCAGTCCATCTTGCCTGATATGGTGAAAATTGCACTCTGTCTGCCAAATATTTGTACCCAGGTTGGTGGAAATGACTTCTTCCTCAGTAGCTTTCTTGAGACTCACAATTGAATCTTGTTTAAACTCGAATTATCAAGGTCAAAGAGAGAAGAGAGAGATGGAAACAGTTTTTGCCAGAGTCTGATGATTTTGCTCTACTAAGAAAAAGGTTAGAGGTTATAGAGAACGCTGCGAGAGGACATTAAAAATGCAGCATTCAATTTCTGAGCTTCCGTTCACCGTGTTGATGTTTGCTTACTCACACTTCTGTTTCTGTCTTTAAAACAGTCTTTAACTTTCAAAAAAGGATCGGCAGTATTTCAGAACACACTAGTCGATTTAGAACATTTTACCTGCAGAATGGGTTAATACCTACTCCTTCCTCTTCTCTCCCCCATTGTAAAGCAAATGAATTCACCGTATTCTTTTTTTTCCTTTTTTATGTATGTGTTTTTTAAATGTTTTTTTATTGTGATAGAAGTCACATAACATAACACATGCTGTTGTAACCGTATTTAACTGTACAGTTCAGTGGCACTAAGTACATTCACATTGTTATGCAACTCTCACCATTGTCCGTCTCCCGAATTTTTCACCTTGTAGACTGAAACTGTTCCTGTTAACCGTGATACATTCTTAACTTTTAAATGAAAGAATCTGAGTTGTTTTGTTTTATTTATTGCTACATAACAAACTACCTCAAGATTTAGTGGTTTAAAGCAAGAAAATTTTATTATCTCAGATTCTGTTGGGAATTTGGGAGCAGCTTAACTGACTGGTTCTAACTTGGGCTCTCCCCTGGTTGCAGTCAAGGTAATGGCCAGCACTGCAGTCATCCTAAGGTTTGAGGCTGGAGGAACCACTTCTCAGTTGGCTCACTCGCATGGCTGCTGGCAGAAGGCCTTATTTCCTTGCCATGGGACTCGAGGTTGATTGGGTGTCCTCATGACATGGTTGCTAACTTTCCCAGAAAAAGCCACCAAAAAGAGAGAGAGAGGAAGGGTCAGTGCCTTTTTTGACCTTGTATCTGAAGGCACACACTGTCACTTTATTTTTTCTTCTTTATTAGAATTTTGTCACTACATCTAGCTCACACTCTGCCTCTCAAGGAAGGGGATGATCAGAGAATTTGTAGACTGCATTTTCAGATAGTTATAAGAGATTGTTGGTTTATTATTCATAATTGTCCTCCTGTATTTCTCGCAACAGTAGCTTGAGTTTGCCTCTGTCTTTCATTTCTAGGGCCAGCCCCTTGGCTGCACAGATGCTAGCCAGGTTTCTGCTAACACTGGTGATCCACAGGAGCCCTAGGGACAATTTGGGTGGAGCAGTTCCTGAAGGTGTAGGATGGTCCCACACATTGCAATTTGTCATTGGAACACCCCAGAAAACACAAACATAATCTTTGGGGTAACCAAAAGCCATGTCCAAATACCTGATTCCAAATGTTGAGTGTTTTTCAGTGTGCCGTTATTTGTTAGCATTATACTGTGACATTTCCAATTTTACATAGCAATAATTTCACCTCATTAGTTCATTTTACAACTCTTCTTGTTTATATTGGAAGTTATTTGCTTGCTTATATTTCATGTTCGTTCTTTTCTCTTTTTCTCCTTGGTTTTTCCCCTAGGTCATAAAATTTCTCACTACCTCTTGGAGTCTGCCCCTTGTGAAGACTTTCCTACCTCTCCCAGCCAAAGTTAATCATTCCTGTATCATTCAAATCATCCTTAGCACGTTATTGTGTAATTTATGTCTTTATATATCTCCTTCCCTACATTATATTCTTCCTGAAGGGAGATCATCTTTGTCTCCCAAGGTCTAACATAAAGAAAGATAGCGCTAAGTCATGTCCGACTCTTGTGACCTATGGATTGTAGCCTGCCAGGCTCCTCTGTCCATGGGATTATCCAAGCAAGAATACTGGAGTGGGTTGTCATTTCCTTCTCCATAGTGCCTAACTAAATGCTTCTTTAATTCACTGCAGTTCATAATTGACAGAATATAATCTGTTTTGGGGGCTTCCCTAGTAGCTCAGCTGGTAAAGAATCCACCTGCAATGCAGGAGACCCTGGTTCAATCCCTGGGTTGGGAGGATCCCCTGAGGAAGGGATAGGCTACCCACTCCAGTATTCTTGGGCTTCCCTGGTGGCTCAGATGGTAAAGAATCCGCCTGCAGAGCGGGAGACCTGGGTTTGATCCCTGGGTTGGGAAGATCCCCTGGAGGAGGGCATGGCAACCCGCTCCAGTACTCTTGCCTGGAGAATCCCCATGGACAGAGGAGCCTTGTGGGCTATAGTCCATGGGGTCACAAAGAGTCTGACACAACTGAGTGACTCAGCACAGCACAGCCTGTTGATAGGAATCACTTTCTCCTCTGCTCCTTCCTTCATGCTTTAGAGAGAAGGTGTATTTGATGGGATATGTATTCAAGAGCACCCAAGTTGTAATCTATAACAACTCAGGTGGTGGAACCAAAATCCGATTCATGGCTGTCATCTTCTTTCCTGGCTTAGAACTGTTTGCCCTTCTGTTAGTGTGTTAACGGGGAGAACGCTTTAGTCTTGTCCTCTGTCCTCAACTACAAAGTAAACCTCTGCTGTGAAAGTTAACATTTCAGTTTGTTATCCAAATATATCTTTGGCAAGTTACATTGTGTATGTTGTTAATGAGTTATCATATTAGCATTCAAAATAATGTACATATTAATGTTGATTCCTGTAATATGATCAGGACAGTTCTCTCTGCCTGTTGTTTTGAGATTAATGCAGATATCCACGATTCTTTCTGGATCTTATTGAAGGGAGAAGGAAAAGCACCTCTAAATATCATATTGGAGCATTTTGAAATTTAACAGCTGATATGTAAATTGGCTTTCCCAACATGTCTTTAAAACCATACAGTTTAAACATTTAAAATAAAACCCACTGAACACAATACTCATGTAGAATATGCTAAAAATAAAAGGTAAGTTAACCTGGATTTGGTACACCTTGAAGACATATCAGACAAAAAACTTGAGGGAAAAATGTCCTGCATCTTCCTTAACTTGGTTATGTAGGAAATGCCTATGTTGTTGCAAGTTATATGTAAATAAGTCTGTATACGCATTTTCCATTAATTGCTTTAATAAAATTAGGTTTGGGTCTTTTAAATTGTCAATGTGAAGTGTGATTCAGAATTAGAAGGAAAGTACTTATTTATTGATTTATTTTCCATAGATCATTTTATTTTGGACTGAAATAGAAAAATTAGTCTGTCCAGTAATCTTTAAATGAGAACAAAATTTAGCATATGCAATAATAGCCAACCTCAGCATTACATTTTTCTCTTCCATCCTGTAATTTTTCATTACAAGGTAATGTGTTTTTACTTCTTACTTGCTAAAGGAATCTTGTTTGTCACTAATACAAGTAATGTTTGTGTTCTCTTCACTGTCGTTATTATTGATTAGAAATCTGCACTTTGTCAAACAAATACATTTTCCTAATCATCCTTAATGAACTGCCCTTGACTTCAACAGTATTGCTGATTTAGGGATTCAGGAGTGTCCTGAAATTATTTCTACCTTATTTAGCAAATGCAATTTGGTGCCTCTGCTTTTGAAATTGCTAAACTAATTATTGCTCTTCTTGTCTGTATTTCTTGTTTCCTCTATCAGCCAATACCACTCCTGAAACAGAAGATGAATCATTCCATCACAATGTCACAGGAACAGATTGCCAGTCTTTTAGCTAATGCTTTCTTCTGCACGTTTCCACGACGCAATGCCAAGATGAAATCAGAGTATTCCAGTTATCCAGATATTAACTTCAATCGGTATGTTTTCAGAGAGCACCTTTTTAACAGTAAAATACAAAAGGTTGGCATTGAGTGATTTGCCACACATTTTATTTACAATTATATAATTTAATCTTTATAGTACGATGAATTAAGTGATACTTTTGGCACTTTGCAAGCAAAATGATTAAAATCCATCGTTACAAAACGTGCTTAGGGTCCAGGAGCCAGAAAGTGACAGAGATAACGTTTGATCTCAGGTCTGTCTTACTCCAAGGCCCTTGTTCTTTCTACCCTGTCAGGTTGTCCTTCCCCTCTAAGGGCCCTGGATTCTTCATGCCTGTTTGATGTGATTATTTATTCACCGGGTGTTTGTTGTACATTATATTTCTTGTATGCTGAAATAATTTAAGGCTGCACCTTTCTGTAAAGTGAAAGTGAAGTGAAGTAAAAGTCGCTCAATTGTGTCCAACTGTTTGTGACCCCATGGACTGTAGCCTGCCAGGCTGCTCTGTCCATGGGATTCTCCAGGCCAAAATACTGAAGTGGGTAGCCATTCCCTTCTCCAGGGGATCTTCCCAACCCAGGGATTGAATCCAGGTCTCCTGCATTGCAGGCAGATTCTTTACTGTCTGAGCTACCAGGGAAGACTCTGTAAAGTGTGAGTTAAAATTGACTTTCACTTTTTACAGATCTGATTAATTTATTAATGTAATGTTTTTAAAAGACAAAATAATGTTTAAATTTTTCTTAAAGTAGTATATTGTGAAGATATTGATAAAATTTCAGATTGTAGCCATTTCCCCAAATTATCACTTTCTCCATGATTTACACAAAAACATTGTAAACTCTTCTTGGCAAATGAATGTAGTTGTTTTTCTTCCTACACCCTCCCCTCCCCCACCCCTCCAATCTCTGTTTTTCACGTGAGAATTATCTTCATGGGGTCTGTGAGTAGAATGGGAAGTTTCCCCCAGTGTCAGGAGCAGGCCTTCAGAAAATCGTTACAGTACATGCTCCTCTTTCCCAGACGACTGTGTGTAATCCCCTCATCTCCTGCCCCTGAGGGGTGGGGCAGAAAGGACAGGGAGCAGAGGAGATGCAGTCAGGGAGCAAAGTTACACGACTTTGCTCAAAGTTGACAGAGTTGTTTGCTGTTCTGTGTTTGTGTTCAAAGTTCGTTGGCATGGTAATGCAACTTCTTTTAGTTTACCTTTTTGATGTTGTCTCATTAAAAACTTTATTTCAAGTTAATTTAGACATGTAAAAATGTTGCAGAAAAAGTACTGAGAATTCCTGTATATAACTCACCTAACTTCCCTTTATTGTAATGTTATTATGTAACCATAGGAAAATTATCAAAGCCAGGAAATTAATATTGGTATAATACTGTTAACTGACCTTATTTTAATTCCAGCTGTTTTTCTGTTCCAGAATCTTCCCACTATCCCTCGTGGCATTTACAGTAGTCCCCTCTTATCTGTGGCTTGCTTTCTATAGTTTTAGTTACCTGTAGTCAACTGCAGTCTGGAAATATTAAATGGAAAATTCCAGAAATAAAAAATTCATTAAGTTTTAAATTGCACATCATTCCGAGTAGCATGCTGGAATCTTGTACCGTCCCACTCCCTCCCGTCTGGGACTTGGATCATCCCCTTGTCCAGGATATCCCACCTCTTAGTCACTTAGTAGACTGTCTTGGTTATCAGATCAACTCTTGAGGTATTGCTTTGCCTGTGTTAAAGTAACCCTTTTTCTAATTAATAATGGCTCCCAAGCACATGAGTAGTGATGATGGCAATTTGAATGTGACAAAGAAGAGTTGTAAAGTGCTTCTTTGCATGGACTTGTGAAGGTGAAAGAAATTCATGCTAGTTTTGCTGTTAGAGTCACAAGTTATGGCCACTCTGCCTGAAAGTGCTTAGTTAAGATGGAAAAGGCATTAAATATGCACAAGAGGATATTTTGAAAGCAAGAGACCACATTCACGTAACTTACTATATTGTTATAATTGTTCTACTTTTTATTAGTTATTATCATTAATGTCTAACTGTGCCTAATTTGTAAATTAAACTTTATCATTTGGTGTGTAAGTATAGGAAAAAAATACAGTATACACAGGGCTCCATACTGCCCCGTGCTTTAGGCAGCTCCTGGGGAGTCTGGGATTCCTGGCAGGTAAGTGCTGTAGTTTTCCACGTCTCCTCTACCCTGTTCTTCAGTTTTTCCTTTTCTTTCCTGATGTTGACACTTTGAAAGACAGCTCATCAGTTATTTTGTACTGTGTTCTTCAACCTGGGTTTGACTGACGTTGTCTTCGCAAGTGGAGTGAGGTCGTTGCATTTTTGACAGAAATTCAGGAGATGATGTTGTTCCTTTTCGGTGCGTCGTGCCAGCGGGCTCTTGATGTTGGTCTGTCTCACTGCTGGCGATCAGTGACCTCACTAAGGTGGTGTCTGCTGGGCTCTTGCACTCACTGTACAGTTACAGACTCTTTCTTTGGGATTAATGAGTATCTTGGGGTGGGGGTAGGATTTGTTGACTGTGCAAATGTTTCATTGTGTTTCCCCCACTATCTTTAGCGTCCATTGGTGGATCTCGTCTCTAACAGTTACTACTGCAGTGTTTGCCTAGTGTGGTTCTTTTATTTCTCTCTTTTCTTCTACATTCATTGAAATTCTGTTGTAAAGATGAGCTATCCCTTCTTACCCAGTTTTAGTATCAGAATGGATTTACATATATTTTATTCTGTGAGTTAATATTCCATTTGGCCATTAGGGCTCCTTCAGGTTGGCATCTGTGTTCTTTTAAAAAGCCCCCAACCTTTTTTTTTATTAAAGTGTTTTTTTTTACCTTCTGGCCTCATAAGGTACCAGGCTCATCCTATATTTTCTATTACCCAACTGTAAAATCGATCATTTTCTCAAGGAACCCTGGTTCTCCTTGTATTGGAGAATGGTACTTAGAGACTCAGATCTAGTTTATAGGTGTGCTCAGTGTTACTAGAACGTCACTGTTTCTTCTTCTTCTTTTTCCTTTTTTTTCTTTTTTCTGGTCAAGCTGCACAGCTTGTGGGATCTTAGTTCCCCAACCAGGGATCAAACCCAGTGAAAGCACCAAGTACTAACCACTGAACCCACCAGGGAATTCCCATAGAGTGTCATTGTTTCCAATGCCACTTACTTTATATAGACAGCATTTCTGACAGTTCCACAAGGCAGTGGAGAAATGGGGTCACAATTCTTTGCAATGACGTAGAAAGTTATCCCAAATGCTTCTCTCTCTTATGATGAAAAAAATTCTAAAATTTATCTTATTAGTACTTAATATAAATTTTTATTAAAAGTAACACACTTTGGTATGTTTATTCTCTTTTACTTTATTTCTTTGGCAAATGAAAGTAAAACATTTGAATACAGGAATACTTATTATACTGTAATAATTCTTAGACAATATTTGTAATGCTTTCAGACATTAAAATATCAATGAAAATCTCTGTTTTTGCATACAGTTTTTTCACAGCAGTACTAAGGAAGAGTGAGACAATAAATAATGAAAGATTTGAATAAGAGAGTTTCTTTAAAATATCAATAAGATTGTATTCATTTTATATCCTATCTTCTTTGGCTGTGTAAATGCCAGTTGTGAAGGGAACATTTTTAGCCTGACTTCCCAAATTACTGTTTGGCTACTCTTGAGAGGATGGTGTTTCGTTCTTTAGCTGAGCTCATGTATACAGTGAGCGCTTGCGGTGCGCTCCGGTGTGCTGAGTGCCCCTAGGGCGCGAGGAGAGGGACGGCCAGTGGCTGATCGCTGGGCCTCCTGTCCTTCACACGGCTTTCACTCCTCTTTGAAACCTTACCTGACACGTGCCTGTTTCTGATAGTTCTTGTCCTGCCAGGATAGATGTGCTTCTACTCTGGCTTCCTATAGTAGCCTGTATGTACTTATGTAGTATAGCGGGCGTCCCCACCCCACTGGGCCTCGGACCGGTTCCGGTGCATGGCCCGTTAGAAAGCGGGCTGCAGAGGAGGTGAGCGGCAGGCAGGTGAGCAAGGGCAGCTTCGTCTATTGCAGCCTGTCCCCATCACACGCGTCACTGCACTCTACCTCCTGTTAGGTCTGCGGTGGTGTTAGGTTTTCATGGGAGTGAAACCTGCTGTGAACTGCCTGTGTGAGGGGTTTAGGTTGCGTGCTCCTGATGAGAGTCATCCCGAAACCATCCCCCTGACCAGGTCCGTGGAAAAGCTGTCTTCCACAAAACTGGTCCCTGGTGCCAAGAAGGCTGGGGACCCCTGCTATAAAGAATAGGAGCACAGCATTATGACACTGTACTAGAGAAGAATGTAATCGAATAAGGAAAACCTTCCTTGAGGAAATAACTTTTGAACTAAGTATGAAAGAGTGAGCAGGAGTATTTTTACCAAGGGAGAAAGGAAAGTTGATTGCGTGCTGGGCAGAGGGACACAGCATGAACAGGAGCTGTGGAGGCTGGACGGGGGCTGGACGCAGCCTGCCCAGGGGCTGAGAACGCCAGTGTGGCCGCAGCCTGCAGGGAGAGGAGAGGCCGCAGAAGTAAGCTGAGGCCAGGAGGCTGTGCTGGGGAGGCCGTCCTGAGGCAACGGGAAGCCGTTAAAGGGCTCGATATAGGGGAGAGGGGGGCCGGTGCACCTGATTCGATTTAAATTTTGCAAAGTTTGTTTTGACTACAAAGGGGAACTGAGTGGAGAGGGGCCAGACAGTGGAGGAGACTACTGCAATGCCACAGGAAGGAGACGGTAGCCGGACTAGGGTAGTGGTGGAGGTGAAGCTAGGGAGGCTTTCGGAAAAGAAGCCAGCGTGGTGGTGGTGGGTCGGGTTGGCGGGTGTCTGCGGGGAGGCCCCAGGGCGCTTCCTGGGTTTGTGCGGGCAGGCGTGTGCCTTCAGAGTTGGCCTGCGTTTCCTGCTGCACCGCCCACCTGACCCTGTTATCATTGCTTCCTTAATCCTTTCAGTGGGACAGAGAGCTTATCTGCTCTGTTCTTTGTTGTTTTCACAAAATCTTATGCACTGTAGTCCTTCAGTGAACCCCTGTTGAATAACTGACGGTAGACTTTATAGGTGAGACACTGAGAGATCGAGTGACTGGTTAGGGGCGGTGTGCTGTGACTGTAGCTTCGTCGGCCTGATCTCAGCCTGTGGCCTTTTACTTTTCAAACTGCATTGTATTCTTAGCAATTATGAGATGTTTTATCTTTAAGCCACGTATAATTAAACGTTTTTTACCTTTGATTTCTTTAGTATTTGGGATAGGATTAGGAGAAAACAAAGAACCTTGGTATCTGCAATTGTGGTTGTATAAAGAACCTGTTTATTAAATATAGCTTTTGTGCCTGTTTGAAAAATTATTAAAGAATTTTTCTTTACAAGTAGACTCACTGTTAGTTATGAGCTATTTATCTCTCATAGATTTTCTTTTTTAATATAGAAAAGGAAATGGTCAAATTTTGTATGTAAGTAAAGAAGTGGAAATTTAATTTTGTCAGAATATAATTATCTATTTCCATGAAGAGTATTATAGTAATAAGGATTCTCCAAGGAGTAAGTAGCCTGTTTATTTGGAATAAATGTTTGGTCAGCTCTAGGATCTGTCAGAGATGCTATGCATTATGAAATTTCTATCTGGAATTCCAAAGACAATCCCAGTGATTTTGGAGTTGTTATTCTGAGTTTTGGTAAGAAGTAGCTCTAATAATGGTTTAGAATTAGCGTTTCAGTGACCACTTAGAGTTTGTTTCTGTAGAATGAATAGTCAGCTAGTAATATATGTTGATGAGTCCTAAGATAAACCTTTGATGTCTTAGTTATAAACTTTCAGTTATAAATCTTCTCAGAAGATTCTTTGATTTAAACAGATTTAAATTTTTTGATAAGAATTGTGAATCAGTTCAGAAAGCCTCTTTTCTCGATAAGTTATTTTTAAACTGTATTATGGGTATTTTTAAAGATAACCCAACTTCAGTACTTAACAGTATCTGGTTTTTCTCTTTTTTTCACCTGTTTAACCAACTTTGTTTTTCCCTAGAATATTTTAAAGCAAATTCCAGACATTAAATTTTACTCATTAAGAATTCAGTATTTAAACTTATCACAGATAACTTCAGTACTATATCTTGGTTAAATGTTTGTAGCCCTTTTCTCAGAAAAGCTTAAGGTTCTCTGTTGGTAACTATAAATATACATTCCACATTAGGTAAAACAAGAAAAAGCATAAGAAAGGGAACAGATGTTATGTGTGGTTAGAATCAGTAATTGTAGGTTTTTAAAAGAAATAAAAAACTGTATATAAACTGCGATGTCAATTATGTTAAAATATCTATCTCTTAATATACTTTGTGTTTATACCTATACATAATAAATGTATGTGCATAGAAAATGGACTGACAAGAAAATGAGTCAAAATATGATTACCATTGGGTGGTGAGATAAACACGTTTGTACACATCTGTATGTTTTCAGGTTGCTTTTATAATGATCATATATTAATTTTTTAATCAGAAGAAAAATCAGTTAAATACGGGAACAAGTCAATTCTCAGAAATGGTTAATAAAAGAGTAGACAGTTTTTGTAATTTGATTTCGAGAGTAGAATCCCACAGAGATTTTGAGCCTTTCCAAAATAGCTAGTGTGGGTAACTTCTTCCTTCCTGATTGTAGCCCTGTAAACACAGGATCTTTGCCTCCCCTCACTCTCGGTTGACCATTCAGCATGTAGAGGAGACGCAAGAACGCAGGGCCCTCTGATGGCTGCAACGCCGACAGCCTTCCGTCCTCAGCAGTAACATGGACTGTAGGTTTGGGATGACTGACAGGTAGAAGTCAGGAGGTCTTAGGAAGCCTTGACTTCTGTGACTTCTCATTTCCTGCTGCCATAACCAGAATTTATATTAATTTTAATATATGCTTTATTTTTAAAGCATCTTTGTTTGTCATCAGACTTTTGACAGGAGAATGCTGGTCTTGGCACCATCCTGTTGTCTCTTTTCATTGTGCATGGTGATTTATCCTGAAGACTGAGCTTGTTGGCTCTGAGTGTCAGCATGTTAGGCTTGATGGGAAAAGAGGCTGAGCCATTTTTCTTAATGAAGAGAATATGGATTAGAACAGTGTGTTTTATGTAAATAAGTGTTGATTTTTTTTTTAAGCTGGGCATTATGTAATGACTTATTCTATCCTCTACTTAGCATTATCTGAAGTTTTTGCATAAAAATGTCAAATACCTAGTATTTATTAAGTGCCTGCCATGTACCAGTGACTGTACTATTATTTTTTAATCTTCATGTCAGTCGCTATAAATTCAATATTGTTTTCTTATTTTTCAGATGAGGAGTTGGAGGCTTAGAGAGGGTAGTTCATGTCACCAAGTTAACTGGTGTAATTGGAGTTCAAAACTCAGGGCATGGTTGGCCGTTTTTACCTCACAGCTAGTCAGAAATTCACCTCATAGCTAGTCAGAACTATCCTCAGAAATAATCCTTGATCTGTAAGAATTCTTTCCAATCTAGAATGACCACGAAGGAAATAAGCTTACAGCATCCCAGTCGCATTTTTATCAAATAAGAGTTTAAGTAGCAGAAGTGGGACTTGAACACTGTCTTCTGTTCAGACTTAGTGCTGTTTCATTATGTCTCACCTCCTCCCAAGAGCAGATGCTCTGAGTGTGCTCCAGAAATGAAAACAACCAATAGTTCCCCCTTTTTCTTGTGGCTTATGGATAATCAAGCACCTAATTTGATGAGCCATTTGGTGAGCAGATTATGGAGCATTTTGTTGTTGGCATGATTTCTTTTTTGCCATAGTTGCTATTTATGATTATAGTTTCTGCCAGTTGGGAGCTGTGTATGTGTGTATTTTGTCTTAAAAGGCTGGCTAGTTAATTGAATAAGAAAAATGGTAAGAGTATGTGATAGAAGGCTGACGTCAATAAATTGAATAAGTCTTCCCTTTTTTATTTATTGTTGTGTTTTTCCAGCCCTGTTTAGTTATGTTAAACACCCCTGACCTTTTCCCCTGCTTGCCTTTCAGGGTCTAAACATTCTTATAAAGGCTTCCAATGTGATTAGCATTGATGCTTCTGAAATTGCTTAGAAACTGATGGTCAGAGATTAATTGTAGGTTGCAGCAGTGGTCAGCCCAGGAGGCTTTTACATCTGTCTCTTCCCTGGATTGAAAATGCTGCCGGGGCCATATGGCACACTGCTTCACAGCAAAACCAAGAATGACTTTCTGGCTGGGTTCCGGATTATCATTTGCTTCCACTTTAAAGTGGAGGTTGTAGTGCTTTGGGTTTGATTTATTGTATACTAATAGGATTAATCCTTAACTTGAAATCACATGGGAGTGTGTGTGTGTGTGTATCTAGAATCCAATTCCAGTAATGTTATCAGTATTCCATTCAGGGAAAGATTTCATTAAACTATGTTTTTCTTTATATGTATGGAAAGAAAAACAGTTAATACGTAGCTGACCCTTGATTGACTTACTGAAAATAAGAAGTTTTGTTAGAACGAAAGGTCTAAGTGGCCTTCTCCGTTTGTTTCCTTTGATAGTCTGTAGTTATTACTCGGTTAAATGCTGAAATGTCTTCCCTGCATGAGGAGGGGTGGTATGGCCTAGTTTGCGTGCATTCTCACATGTACGCCTGTTGGCTCAGAGTGTGACTTTAAATATGTATATATCCAGGGACTTCTCTGGCAGTCCAGCGGTTAAAACTGTGCTTCTGCTGCAGGGGATGCGGGTTCAAGCCATGGTCTGAAACTAAGATCCTACATGCCGTGTGGCAGAGCCAAAAAACCAAAAACGCCTTGGGCTTGAAAATCTAAAGTAAAAAAAAAATAGTATCGAGGAATTAAAAACATCTGGGTGGTGCTTGATGATTACGAGAAGATCTCCGTCTCTGAATCTCTGTTGCTTTCTGTGTTTGTCGCTCTGAGTGTGTTTTTCTGTGAGTTTCTGTCTCTCATGCCCTCCCTCCGTCTCCAGCCCAGTCTCTGCTCTTTCTATTCGCTCCGTCTTGCCAGCCCCATCTTTCTGTCTCTCCCTTCCTCAGGCTCTTTCCTTGGTACTTTTGTCTCTTCCTCCCCCTGCAAGCGCTGTCCTTCAGATAGTACGTTGCTTTGGTAGCTTTCAGTTCTGTAGAGTGCCTGTGTTTTTACGTTATTTTTACTTGCTGCCTCATTTATTTAGGTGGCTATGCACAAATCTACAAATCACAATCTGAGAATTGATGCAAGAGCTTTAAACCCGCCTCATCTTTGCCGTTCTGCCTCCTCGTTCTGTCCCAGACCTCAATCCCCACACACTCCCCCATCAGAAAGCTGGGAAAGCATATTTGGTTACACAGTGATTTGAAATTAGAGCAGTGAAGGAAAAGAATGTGTTGAGATTCTGTTTGATTTGTGCCTGTAAGATTTGGACCTGAGAAATAAGCAGTAGTGCTCGTTTGTAGTGGGTGATAATAACAGCCATACAATCCTTCCAGGAACGTCCATATTGCTCGGGTAATAAATCTGTAGTCCCAAGAGTCTCTTAAAGTTAATAATTTGTCATCATGGTTATGAAGTATGTCAACTTTTATGTAATTTTATAAACAACTGACCACATACTGAAGCTCGGGATGCCTTTTATGTTAGGGGGAATTATTTCTTAAGGGCAGTAGTCATTTTCACTCACTATGCAACAGTTCTGTGGAAGAGGAGCTTTTTCCTCTTAATTGAATTGAATACTACATCAATTCATCTCTTAAAAAAAAAAAGGTGAAAGCTGCCTTTATAGTGATATTTATCCTGCTTCCCTCTACTAAGTGATAAACCTTGCAAAGGGATTTTGCAATGGATCCCAAGGTATTCATTTAGTAAATCATATTTATTTGATACAGGATGTTTAATTAAACTGCCAAGTGGCTCCTTCATTTTGACTATCATTTTGATTTAAACAAACTCTATTCTGGCTGACATATTGCAGAAGAAACCAAACTGAAACCTGTGTTCTCATGGATTCTTCCAGCAGGCAGCTAGATTTTTAAGAGTATTTTTAATAAATATTTTGGAAAATACCTTCTTTTAGAAGAGTAAAAATTATCACATAGACACTCAAACTATTATTTAACGTTACTTAGATTTCAGATTTGGTTAAAATGCTCTCTGATATTTAGCATTCTTTTCAGGAAATAAGGGTTTATATAAATTGTTTTCTCAGAAATTGACCCTGAATAAAGAATTTCAGATCATTGAAAACAGGATTATTTGACATCTGCATTTCCTTCCCTTTTCCTAATTCATTTCATTTGCTCAATAGGATTTTCTCATAGAATTAACTTTTCCCTCTCTGCATAGTTACATAAGCTTGTTTTTCTAACCATGGAAAATTTTACCCATTTCGGCACTTATTAAAGTGAACTTTTACTTGAAGGGTTTCTGGTTTTAAAGCAAGAGTATGTGACTAGAGGCAGATGACTAATACTTCATCATTTATAGCCAGAGAATTTCTTTATGATTTTTGAATACCTTTGTGAAGCTAGCTGTTGTGCCTGAAAGCATGCATCTGTGTTGGAAATCTTTTGGTGAGCTACTTACTCAGGTCATAGACTTCCAAAGCCTTGCTTTGCTTTCCTCAGGATAAATTGCATTATGTGTTACCAATAACAGTGCCACATCATTTCAAAGAAAACTAAATTAAGTTGTGCAAGTCCAGGTTGCTGGAAGCCGGATGACATGGGGTGGCCAGTGTTTCGGTTACCATACAAAGGGCATATCTGTTTAATCACCACGGATCGATCAGTCTGCCAGTATCCTGTCATACCTGCTTGCTGTTGTCATAGCTGCCCCCCACCGCCAAGCAGTCTTTTGGATTTTTTTCCTGATACCATTTTGTTCAATCATGTAATGACCTAGTAATATTATGGCCAATAATATTTGCCGTGGGGGAAATGAGCATTAACTCCTTGGCCTGATTGTCTTTAGGGGACAGATGGTGCTTTCTCCCCGCAGGAAGACAGACTGGAGGAACGTGGTTGTTACAGAGTGCCATCTGATTTGAACGACTTTGAGGAAGCCTGCTTCTCATCGCTTTCAGGCCTCTCCAGATGCTGTTTGAGTCCAGACAATTTCCCAGTTTTCTGTCGTTCCAGAATCGTCTTCTGGAATAATTACTTCTTTTGTTTTGGTAGAAATATAGATTTAGTTTTTTGTGAATCATTAAGGCATTTAAAATCATCTTTACCCTCTTTTATTTCTGGTCTCTTTCAGGTTGTTTGAAGGACGTTCATCAAGGAAACCAGAGAAGCTTAAAACGCTCTTCTGCTACTTTAGAAGAGTCACAGAGAAAAGTACATTCCTTTCATTCTTGTAATTTTTATCACTGATGGGGACAGTTCAGGCAGGTCAAAAACATCGTGTTCAAAGTACACTTTCCTGCCCAAACCACATTAAAACTAGTAATGCAATATTATAACCTAAACTTTATGCATATGTTGTGTGCATACGTAAATGTGTACTGTAAACGTGTGGGTTTTACATACTCGGAAATTAGACCAGCATAACATAAGGTAATGGATGTTCATGAATTAGTACTTTCAAAAGAAAGTATATTGACTGGGAGATACATTTGGGTATTCTTTATTTAAAGAAACACTGACTGGTATAATTGGTTTATTTGCAGAGGCTACCGGTTCATTGCCTTCCTGCAGCCCTCTCGTTTGTGCCTCCTTTGTGCCCTTATGAGGTTCTTGTAAAACAGTGTTTGTGCTTCGAGTTCACGTCTTGTCTTCCTCTGTAGGACCTTGAGCATCTTGTTTTCCCGGAGGCTAATCATAGCACTTGAGATCGCAGTGGTGAATGTCTAGGCAACACTGGTAGTGACCAGCTCATAACGGATTGGTGTTGCCACTCTTACCCTAGGAGCTGGGGTGACCACAGACAAGTCTTTTTTAACATCTCTAAACGGCTGTTTCCTCATCTGTAAAATAAAAGAATAATGATAATTTACTTCATAGGGTAGTTAAGTATTAATAATTTACTTCATAGGGTAGTTAAGTATTAATGAGAAGTTACATGCTTAATAAATGTCAGCTATTATCGTGGGTACCCTTTCCTGCAAATAATTAGAAGTTTGCTATTGTTAAGTAGAGCAGGTTAACTCTGTTCCAGTGAAATGAGTTCTTTTTAGTTCTGGTCTTCCCAGTTGTGCGATTGTCTTAAAGTATTATGAATTATTAATGTCACTGAATAATGTAATAATTATAATATTACTGAATTATTTTAAGGTCATTTTTCTCATACCCTTCCCTTAGTAAGTTATCTCACATCATAGTGTACCTAGGATTTTTTTCCTTTTGAATGTATTGCTGTTGGGCATGGTTCAGAGTTGAGGAAAAGAAATCAGTGATCAGGATTTTGATATTTTGGGGACAAATTCACAGGCTCCTTTAATAGTGGGCTATTTATTTCTTAGCTTATCACTTTTACTTTTGTGCCCTGTACTGAATGAAATAGTCAGGAAAGAAAGTGAAGCTTCACTAGGGCTTATGAGACGTAAAACTGAGTTAAAATTTATACTAATTTGTTAGAAAAGTAAGTATATTTTTTGCTATTGTAAATCTAAACAAAATGAATACCATTACTATATCTTAATAATTTGAAGTTTATTTTTCTGTCCCTGAAGTCAAATCATGCATGTCTGCTCTAAAAGCCAACTTGCCTTTCCAAATTTTAGGATTTATTATTTGAGGGAAAAAGCTAAAATTTTGTTTTTTCAGCTAGAAATTTATAAATCATTATAAATATTGGGAATTAGGCTGAAAAAATAAATGATAATTAGACATTTTATTTTCTGACTTTTTCACTGTACATGGTAAT
The DNA here is from genome assembly GCF_027580195.1 of Bos mutus. NCBI lineage: Eukaryota > Metazoa > Chordata > Mammalia > Artiodactyla > Bovidae > Bos > Bos mutus. The sequence goes on along the minus strand of NC_091644.1, from coordinate 8,364,834 downwards.
TTGGTTCTTTGTAGAAATATGGTATGATATGCTACAGGTTTTTAGGATGTGAAGCTACAGACTTAAGAAGGAAATACTAGGTAGAATAAAAGAGAGGTTTGCAATTTAATAATTATATATAAAGTTCTGGAGTTCTACTGAATAGAACCTATAGAAACCTATTTAAAGTGCCATATTTCATCAACTCTAGGACATGATCTATGACAAGAAGTTTCAGTATATTGTATACCACTAAGAATGAAAAACACTCAGGCTGAGGAAGTTGCAAGAGATCTCTCCCAAAGCTGGGACACCAGAGATCTGTACCTTTAGCCTAAGGATAAGTGAGAGATTCACTTTGCCATGCAGAAAGCTGACAGCCAAGAAACTGCAGGTGTCAGCCTCGGTGGAGAGGGCACCCAAAAACTCTTCCCCGAGAATACGAACCTTGAGCTTCAAGTCTGGGACCTGAGGTCTTATTACCAGGGTGATCCGTAGAAGCCTGCAACAGAAGGTTTAATTCAGACCAATGTCAAGTTGGTGGTGTTCCCAGAAGGTGGCAGAAGCAGATGTTCATCTTCTTTGGAAAAATTCAGCTTTGATACAGACCAGTAGCAGTGGCTAGATACCTTTGACTATGTGAGGTATATTCGTAGTTTCAGAAACTTAATATATGAAAATATGCTTTTTAGAATTGATAAAATGCAGTTCCATCAAGACCAATGTTTTAGGGTTGTCAGTCTATATAATTATAGTGAGGCTCTTGAGACTGAATGATTTTAAACAGCTTTCTGAATTATTTTCAATATAATTTTAGATAAAACTAGCTTATAAATGGAGTATTTATACAAAGTGATGACTCGTATGTAGTATATACTGTGAGTTTATTAAGAGAAATATTTGATTAACCAAAATAATGTATTCTGGTATAAAAGATGCCTTTTTATGAAGGAAAGGTAATAGGCATGTTCTCAAGGGTTTCTTGGGGGGGTTATTAATATATATCTAAAGAGTCATATTCTTGTGCCTTTTCTCTTGCTTTGTCAGAAATGTTCATTTTTTAAAATTCCCTTGGTCTCTCCTAGGATACATGAGGGCCATTTAATGTTCTTATTTTTCTGCTAAATTACTGAATGATGATACAGACTTTAGTCTCCTATTACTAGAGTCCCTGCTCTAGTGTTTGAATTATGTGACTTGTGGATTTTAACCACGCTAGCCATTTGTCTTAGAGGAACTTAGACATCTAGAGAATATTTTGTAGCTCGTGTTAACAAAGTTCCGTTTTCTACTGTAACTGCCCCATGTGGTTTTTGAGGTGTTGCTGGTTGTGGCTGAGAGCACGGAAATGTGGAGTCGCCCAGAGGAGTGAGAGGACGGCCGGCCTTTGCCTGGGGCCCCACCGGCATTGTCACTGACAGTTCCTGACATCTCTCTCTCTGCTTAAGAGCATTCTTTTTTTAAACAGAAATGGCCTGGCCTTCTTAGTTTGTTCTTTGATTTGAATCAAACAAATTACTTCTGGCCAGCTGATTTATTTGTTGCTTTTGCCACTAGTTAAAAAAAAAAAGTAAACCTACCAAAGAAGGATCTTATCCTCTAAAATTTACTGCATTTGATCCTCTCATGTCTATTGCTCCTTGAAAACCATGTCATCACTCTTCTGTAACCTCTTAGAATACAGTAATTCTTCCTTCTGGCTAAGACGCCTTATAAATAGAGCAACTGCATACCGTCTAAGCCCTGAATTTAGCTGTGTCACCTCAAAGTACGTGCCAACAATTTTCTTTTTTAATCTTAGACATATTTATTATAAAACGCATAAATGTATTGACATTCACCAGTCCATAGGTTTAGGGTTAAGACTTTTTTTTTTAAAGGACACTACAGATTAAAATTCCGTTTGTCTTTGTTGTGTAAACTGTATCCAGTATGGTCTGCCCCCCACCGGTTTTTTTAAAGTATGTGCAGTTTGGAAAACTTAACCGAAAAGCTCCAGCACTCACATCCTACCCTTGTGCTGTTATGTGTGTAGTTTGTGCCTTAGGGAGGGCTTACTATTTTGTAGAAAGAATTCCTACTGTAAGGATATTATTTTAAATCAACCTTCTCTTGTATTCCAACACTAGGCTTAGTATTTCCTGACTAGTTTTATAGCCTTTGTTAGACCCATTCTTTTACTAAATATATAGTCTTTTCAAACTCAAAACTTATTTTGGATGTGTTTCTCTTTTTATTGCTTTTGTAGAACCCACTGGGTTGGTGACATTTACAAGACAGAGTCTTGAAGATTTTCCAGAGTGGGAAAGGTAATAATAATGTAAATCTCTGTAATCTTAGCATTAGGACTCTTTCACCATGAGAGGATTCAGTTTTATAGCCCCTGAAAAGATAGTCTTCCAGCCTCTTGATTGCCCTAGGACCAGGGAGTTTCTTCTTAAAAGATGACAGCTCTCATCGTTAGAAAGGTCATGCCTTTTGAATCAGTCTGCAGCCCTTTCACTTCTACTCTTTTGCCTTAGTTTTGTCTTCTGAAACAAAGTCCTATTTAGAATTAGGAGTTTTCTGTGAAAGACACTAATATTAAACACCAGTATCTAATATTCCTCCTTACCCTCGGTTTTATAGCTAGTGTTGGTATTTTATGGCTTTTCTTTCTGGAGGACAAGATTAGTGCATTTTTAAAATTAAAGTGTAAATTGTACTTATTTAGAATTTGTCTGAGTGACAAAGAATCTTGGAGTTTGGCTGTCCACCTGTGTGTTTGTGTTTGTCGCTCAGTTGTGTCCGACTCTTTACTACCCTATGGACTGTAGCCCACCAGGCTCTCCTCTGTCCATGGGATTCTCCAGGTAGGAATAGTGAAGAGGGTAGCTATTTCCTTCTCCACGGGATCTTCCTGACCCAGGGAAAGAACCCGAGTCTCCTGCATTGCAGGCAGATCCTTTACCATCCAAAGAATTTACCATCAGAGAATTGGCAATTTTGTAGAAGTTTCTAATTGCCTAGGGTTTTTTTCCTTATATGTGCTAAGGATAATAGTAACCAATGTGAGTTGATTCAGATTTGTAAGTTCCTTAGTGCCCCGAAATAGTTGTAACCTGGAACAAATCCCCAGAGCACTTAAAGCAGAATGGGCCTACTTTCTCAGTGCATGTGAGGACATGATCTGACATACTAAAGGCATAGTTCGGATATGCATTCATGTTAACCAGTGCCTCTTCATTTTCACTTTCTAATGATTTTTATCATAGTTTGTAATTGTTTTGTTTGGAATTAATGATGAAAGGCAATTAGTTATTGTTCAAGGAATTAAGTTGAAAAGGTATATATGCTTAGATGACTTTCCTGTGTTTTCATCCATCAAAGATGTTTATTTGTGAGGTGAAAGAAAAACAGACTTAATTCAGGAGGCTGACTGCATGGCTGAGATGATATTATTATAGCAGAGGGAAATGGAAAAGATTAAGCAACCAAAAGAAAGACAAAAACAAGAACAAAATTGAGTCAGAAAGGAAGAGCCATGTACAGCATTTTGGAATCATAGCATATTAGAGATAAAAGGGACCCAGGAAGTCATCTGATCCAGCTGCCTACTAAAAACAGTCAACTCTGTAATACCTATAGCAGACAGAGACTAGGTAGCCTGGGGATGGGAAATCCACTGTCGGACTGCACCCTTCCCACTGTGGGCTGCTTGTGTTATTATCCGATACTTTAAGTCATTGAAAAAGTCTGTCTTCCAGAAATCCCCTACCATGCCAAATCCCATTCCTGGTTCTTCTTTCTGGAGCTACAGTAAATCTGATTTTCTTTCACATTTGACCTTCCTTCATGTATCTTAATGTTTTCTTGATCCACCCCCCACCTCTAACAATGCACATAAGTACATATTAAACTACTCATTTCACATGTAGTATGGATTGTAAACCCTTTAAACTCTGCTCTTAACATACCCTAAGCAATTGGCCCTTAAAATATGGTGCCTAGAACTAAAAGTAACAATCTGCTGTGTTATCTGCCCAGAGTAGAGTACAGAAGGTTGCTTTTCTTAGCTCTTTTATTAGTCTCTAATAGGAATACATGTTTTATTCATGTCGCTTTGGTGTAGGTTTTATAGATCTTTCAGAGGAGTTGTTTTTAATTTAGCTCAGAATCTCTCCTCTGCCTCTTGGTTTGTTTGGCACTAATGTCAAAGGGCACCTGTTTGTACACCATCTGGGAGTGAAGGGATTGGTGAGGTTGCTGTGTCCATAAGATAATTCTGCCCCTTAAGGAAGATCCAGACAGTCCCCTTAACCTAGATAGGCAGAATTTAACTTGATACTTTTCAAACTTTTTTTTTTTTTTTTCATTGATCTCTTGTTTTAGTTGCTTCATAAGTGAGTTGGAGAATGTAATTAAAATTCATCTCCGAGATTCCACAGAACCAGAAACATGCATTCACTTGAAGAGAGAGGATGAGGAAGAGATAAGGACTGTTTGGTTTTCCCAAGAGTACAGGGCTAAATGGGTGCCAGGAAGCTAGAGGCTTTTCTGAGTTCCAAACTTCTGGCATTATAGTTAACCCTGTGATTATCAATAAATATCTTAGTGCTGCTGCTAAGTCGCTTCAGTCGTGTCTGACTCTGTGCAACCCCATAGACGGCAGCCCACCAGGCTCCCTCATCCCTGGGATTCTCCAGGCAAGAACACTGGAGTAGGTTGCCATTTCCTTCTCCAATGCATGAAAGTGAAAAGTGAAGGTGAAGTCGCTCAGTCGTGTCCGACTCTTCGCAACCCCATGGCCTGCAGCCCACCAGGCTCCTCCGTCCATGGGATTCTCCAGGCAAGAGTACTGGAGTGGGGTGCCATTGCCTTCTCCGAAATATCTTAGTAGGCTTAATTAATCACAGAGAACCAGAATAATATTCCTGGGGCAGTGGTGTGAAGAATTTGCTGGGGACAGAAGGGGAAACCTATTAGGAAGTTGAAGGATGCTTATTAAAAAAAACTAGTTTCTAGCAATTTCGTAATTTTATTGAGAATCACAGAGAATAGTTGACAACAGATGAGATTTCTGGATCATGCTTCTTTACCTTTTCCATAGTATCCTCAGAGATGATCTCCCTTGGAATAAAATAGCTAGGAAAGGAGGATTTCTCCCCCCTTCCAAAAGGAAACTAAAAAGAATCAAACTTACGGTACTAACTTTCTCCAAGAGATTTGGGAAGTAATTTTTCTAAACATATAGTTGACCTTAGGCTTTCTGGATTCAGATCTTTGTTGCTTCATTTACTAGTATTAGGTTACTTAAATGCTTATTGTACTTTTGTTTCCTCATCTGTAGAAGGGAGATAGTAATAGGGATGTTGTGAAGATTAAATGAGTACAGATGAAGCTTTTAGAACTACAATGAATAACCCAGATTGGAGCCTTACTAGAAAGATATTTGGACTCATTGATACCAGGATGAAAGCAAATCCCAATAAATAAATAGAGCTTCCCAGCTGAATTGTTTTATTTTTTTTTTAATGTAATTGTTCTAAAAATATGCAAGTCCCCTCCAAAAAGTTTATGCCATGCTATGAAAGGGGTTTATATCTGTTACATTCTGTTGAATTCTATTATGGTTTATTTATTTTTATTCAGTAAATAATCAGGAGAAAAAAAATCTAAGAAAAATGTCATCATCAACTGCTATTAGTAAAAAGGAATTTTTAATATTAGTTTTATGTGACACAGGAACCTTTATGAGGAAATGAAGACCCAAAGAAACAGATCTAGGTCTTTTTATGCTAGGTTTGGTGAAGAGTAGACAGTCATGCAGGAATACGGTGTGTGAAAAAGCATGGGGTGACTATAGCACACTGCAGGGAACAGCGCGGTCTGCTTGTTAGAATTCTTCTTGGCATTTCTTTGTCTTCAGAGATAAGAATGCTCCTTTCTTCCAGGCATAGGTAGTGTCCCTCACGTGAGAGTGTTACGGCTTGTTTCACACAAGAAGGATGCGAGGGGTAGGAAGTCAGAGTGACCTTTCTGCTTCTGCCATTTTCTCAAACTTCTTCAGCTTAAAATATTCAATATGCCAGGGTGCCAAATTTGGGGGTAGTTTATCTGAACCCTATATTCACCTTAGTGACCATGGTTTATGAAAAGGAAAGAAAATAATTGTGACTTACAGGTACTATGCTTACCTTATCAGTTTCAAAAAATACCATAGATCAGGATTTCTGTAGGAGTTCTGTAGCATGTCATTAAGACACCTCCCTACACACACACACACACACACACACACACACACACAATTTCCAAACTAGTGAAAATAGAGCCCCTCTGAGCATCGTATATAATTTTTGGGGTCACTTTTTTCTGTATTTTTCCTTAGGTTGCCAACTCTAGCATAATAATAACATTTCTTAGATCCTGAGTTTTAAAAACATTTTGAGAAATTTTTCAACTTTTAAAAAAGGAGAAACTTAAACTGGTACAGCCACTGTGGAAAATAGTATGGTGGTTTCTCAAAAAACTAAAAATAGAACTACTGTATCACCCAGTAATTCCACTCCTGGGTATATATCCAAAAGAAGCCAAAAGCTTATTTGAAAAGACACATGCACCCTCATGTTCATAGCATGTTCACAGTTGCCAGGATACAGAAACAACCCAGTGTCCATCAGGAAATGATGGGTAAAGAAGCTGTGATACGCACATGCACGCACACACAATGGAATACTACTCAGTCATAACAAAGAACAAAATCTGGCCCTTTGAAGCAGCATGGATGGATTTGGAGGGCATTATGTTGAGAAGTGAAATAAGTCAGACAAAGACAAATACTGTATCATATCAGTTATATGTGGAATCTAAAAAATACAATAAACTCCTGGATATAACAAAGAAGAAGCTGACTCACAGATACAGAGAATAAACTCGTGGTGACCAGTGATGGCAGGGGTAGGGTGGGGAGTTGAACATACAAACTGTTGGATGTTAGATAGGCCCAAGGATGTTACAACGTGGGAAATATAGTCAATATTTTTTAATAACTGTAAATAGAAAGTAACCTTTAAAAATTGTATAAAAATATTTTTTAAAAAATAAAAGGGGAGAAACTGGTATTTTGTAGGGGCAAACCAGTTTTCAAAACAGTATATGATCCCATTTTAATTTAGATATGTATATTTATATACTGAAAAGAAAAATTGGGGGAGACTATCCCAGGAATGTGAAGAGAAAGCATCTATTTCCGACTTTTGAGATTTGGAATAGTTTCAGTTTTCTTTTCTAGTTAACCTGTGTTGTCAGACTTTTCTATAGTGAAATACTTACCATTAAAAAAATAAATGAGGGGGAGAGGGTGGGGAGATTTGGGAGAATGGCATTGAAACATGTATAATATCATGTATGAAACGAGTCGCCAGTCCAGGTTCGATGCACGGTACTGGATGCTTGGGGCGGGTGCACTGGGACGACCCAGAGGGAGGGTAGGGGAGGGAGGAGGGAGGAGGGTTCAGGATGGGGAACGAGGGTGTACCTGTGGCGGATTCAGTTCGATATTTGGCAAAACTAATACCATATTGTAAAGTTTAAAAATAAAATTAAATTAAAAAAAAAAAGATTCAAAAAATAAATAAATGAGGAAATATCTTTTTCAATCATAGATGTGAAAAACTCTTGACTCGACTGCATGTCACTTACGAAGGTACCATAGAAGGAGACGGCCAGGGCATGCTGCAGGTAGGCGAATCGCCGTGGTTGGGGGCGGGAGGAGACTCTTGTCAGGCTTCTGCCCGCGAAGGAAATTTGAAAAGCTGTTTATTTTCTTCTAAGTTGATTTAATGCAAACAAGCATAATAGCAGAATGGAGAAAACCACCGACCAGATCACCGTGACAGCCGTGGTAATGCTGTTATCCGCGGATGTTCCTTCTCTGTATCTTACGTGTGCCTCTTTAAAAAGCCTTTGACAGAAAATCCCAAGATCTGGACAACGTCAGGCCTCTTGGTTCAGACACAGATTGTAAATTGACAGTGGAGGAAGTTCCCAGGGTATAGTCTTGACAAGCTGTCACCAGACAGTTGTGTTCTTTTTTCTTTAAAGGCTCTTGCTCTGCCCTAAATAATGACCAGCTTGAGATGTTTTTCTGCCACCAGCCTTGTTTGGGTCTAGGAGGCAGACATCTAAAGCTGATGGATAAGAAAGTCCTCTCCCATATGTGATAGTTTCAGTTGTGAGCCAAACACGCTTGCTGTCTCACTTGCTGACTCTTGAGGTCCTGTTTCAGAGCAGGTAATTTTGTCCATCTCTCAGTTTTTATTATTCTATGTCACTGCCATTACTTAAAAATATATTTTTGGAAAAAGGAGTTAACAAATAAAACGTTTTGTGTATCTAGCTTTAAATTGTTGTAACACCTAACCCAAACATGTGCTTTCCTTTTGCTTTATAGTGATCTTTAAAAAAAAAAAAATCACTAATCAGAGATGAAATGTTTGTGTTTTATCTTATTTATGAGAGCATTGTAATCCTGATTTTCTTTGAAAGAAACTTGTACACCATTTCATTTATACTGAGAAGAGCTGATTTTTCTTCAGAGCCTTATGTTTATATAGGGTTAGAAGTTAAATAACGCAGTTATTAAATAATGGACAGTTTGTTTGAATGTGGACTATTTTTTAAAATATTTATTATAAAATGACCTGACTGATTTCCATTTGGCTAGTTATTTCATGCATATGCTTTAGGTAGGTGCCTACATTCTTTTTAGAATGACCTTTTATTTAGACATATTTGTATTTAATATTTTCAAAGAGGCAGACTGTATTTTGTTTTAAATCACCTTCATCCAGTGATGAAGATTATAGACTAAAACACTTAGGATAACTGAATTAATTTTCGTCCGGTACTTAAGTTTTTCTAGAATTTGTGTTTAATAAGTCCCTTTGCTTCTATATAATAAAGCAATAATTTTGAAATAGGGCTAAAATTTGTTTTGAATGACTCACTTTTTCCCCCACATTTCCATCTTCACGAGGTTCTTACCTGCATTAACATCTTGGATTAACTGAGGGAGGCTTAATACACATGGAATAAACAAAGCTACTGCTTGTTAGCACCACAGGAATGCTGACCTTTCCTTCCAGTACAATTCAGCAAGGAGTTATTCAGCAACATTCAAGGCTGAGATTCTCCCCACTTCCTTGGAATGTATTATAGATGAAATGTGAAACCTTGGTGATTAAAAGAATACCATAAAGGTTTCTATTTATTTTTCTCCCTACCAATGCCATGTATCCCCAGGAGATCAGGGAATATTGTATTGCGGTGCTCTAAAGCTCCTGGTGTAGCGTATAAATTACATTATGCTGAATGGCAACAACAACAAAACCTCTCTAAGGAGTGTTATCATTTCTCTCTTTTCATCAAGTTATAATTCAGAAACTAAGTAAGCTGAACAAGTAGCTTTAAAGTAAAGTGAGTTGGAAAAAGGCTAAAAATAAAGAAACACTCATGTGCTTGTTTTCATGTACTGGAACAGGTTTCTCACCTATAATAGAGAGCCGTTAATTAAGAACTTTTTTAAGTAGTAGAAACTTTGATTTTCTAAAAGATTCCTGCTTTCAGAGGCATACTGAGTTTAGTGTATTTGTTTCTGTGCATCCCTTTTAAGTAATAAATGTTGGCCTTTTATTCAAAGAATGAACAATAGCATGCGCATTAACTATATTTCGTTTATCATTTTCAAGTACGGTATAGATTGAATAGAGTTTATCTTTTAAATTTAGTTATGTATCTTGTTCCAGTAACAATTAAGTTTAGCTGATCTCAGACCTTCTTTGTTTCTCATTTCTATTCTGAGTACCATGATATTTAGCCAATCTCTCAGTTTTCAAGAGCTGTTCATTTTATTTCTTTGCTGGGTCTCATTTCCCTCCCACTGACCTGTTCGAAGGCCTAGGAGTGCTTGTCTAAACTATTCAGTATTTACCTAACCAGTCTTTCTGCTCTTACTTTTCCAGTTCATTCCTTAAACTCTGGTCTAAATTATCTTCCTAAAACACAGATACAGTTGTTCTTTTTCTTAGAATCTTTCTCAGAATCTTCAGAATTAGGTGTAAATTTCTTGGCCCCCAGACCAGCTCATTACCAACTTGAACTCTCCACATACTGCACTTTGCAGACAGGCGAAGGCGAAGGACTCTGCTTACCATTCTATTCATACAGCTCTTTGCACGTGGTTTCCCCATGTCCTTGTGCAGTGATTCCTTCAGCCTAAACGCCAGGACATTCTCAATGGAGTGCTGCATCCTTTGTAACGCTCCCCTGTTCTCCCCATGCTCCACTTCGAGTTAATTGTATTATTTCGGAAGTAAAAATACATCCTAATAGGTTCTTTGATAATCATCTTATCATTCTAACTATGTGCCTGACTTCCATCTAGACTATAACTGCTATGAAATCAGGAACCACGTCTTATTCATCTTTGTATTCCATAGTTCTCAGCATGTTTCATTAATATTTGAATTGAACAGTTTAAGCAATGAGTGACCCAATGTATAAAGACTTTATGTGTAGTAGGTAACTATTTCTAATCAGTAGACTAGTTTAATGAAAATTATTTTTCTATATCAGCTAAAGTTTTAATTTCGATTCATTATGCCAGAATATAAACCCAAATCTATATGATTCACTGTGGTGACTTATTTCAAAAATTTGTCCAGTCATATTTTTCAGTATTTTCTAAGTTCTTGTGTAATGAAAGAAGACTACTTTATCTTCTTCTGATTTCTCTCTTTTCACATGTATTTCTACACGTCAGAAGATTCATATTCTTGGGAATTTCCTGGTGGTCCTGTGGCTTCCACACTCTCAATGCAGGAGACCTGGGTTTGATCCCAGGTCAGGGAGCTGAATTCCACATGCTGTAGCTAAGACCCAGTGCAGCAAAATAAATAAATAATAAATATTTTAAAATTCATATTCTTGTTTCACTTTTGTAAGATAGGCCTCACAGTACCGTTTCATATAATTGCTTTAAAGAATACAAGTTTTAAGAAATCTTACACGATAGTCTGAAAGTATATGTGAAATCATAGGAAATCTTTGTATTCATCTTTGCACCCTGTTTTTGGCACCGACCTCCTAAAACCCTGTGATCTCCTGAGAGGTGAGAGCACTGGGAATCCCTTTCGTTCTAATATTTGGTCTCTGACCCCAGTTCCTAACTAAGAGTGTCTGAATCCCTTGAAATTTCCCAGTATGTCTTTTGTTCTAATAACACAACTCTTGGTGGGCTCCTGGGTACCTTCAGTATGCAGTCTGGGCACCAGAAAGACTAAGCCATGATTATAAGTTTGGGACTTTCTGCCCCACCTCCCATCCTCTGGGAAAGCGAGAGGAACTAGAGACTCAGTTAATGATTGGTCATGCGAATGTGTTGAAGGCTTCCATAAAAATTTTCGAAGTACAGGATGTGGAGAGCGTTGGCATTGGTGAATGTGTGGAAGTACTGGGAGAAGACTTGCCTGGAAAGGGTGTGGAATCTCTGTGCCCCTCCCGTGTGCCTTGCCCTGGTATCTACATCCGGCTGTTCATCTGTGTGTGTGCTTAGTCGCTCAGTCACGTCTGACTCTTTGCAACCCCATGGCCTGTAGCCTGCCAGATTCCTCTGTCCATGGGGATTCTCCAGGCAAGAATACTGGAGTGGGTTGCCATGCCCTCCTCCAGGGGAGGAGGGATCCACCCAGGATCAAACCCTGTTCTCCCATGTTGCAGGCAGATTCTTTTCCATCTTAGCTACCATGGAAGCCCTGTTCATCTGTATCCTTTACAATAAATCAGTAAGTGAAAGTGTTACCCTGAATTCTGTGAGCTATTCTAGCAAGTCATCAAACCTTGGAAGGGGGTAATGGGAACTCTAATTAATAGCTGGTGAATTAGAAGTACTGGTGTCAGTCTGTGGCTTGAAATTGGCATCTAAACTGGGGCAGTCTTGTAGGACTGAATCCTTAGCCTGTGGGATCATTCACTGACTCCTGGTAGAGAGTGTCAGAACTGAATTGGATTGTAGGACATCCAGCTGGTTGTTGCAGAATTGTGGGAAATCCATGCATCTGATGTCAGAAGTGTCGTGAGTGTGGTAGTAGTGTGACAGTAAAGAAGAGACCCAGGAGTGAGTTCTTCCTATACAGTATAGAAGTCTCTGTTACATTACTTACTGAATTCTGGATTTTTCATTGTATATGACTGTGTATGTACACAAGTTTGGTGTGTATGTGTAATCTCAGTTTAGTTCAGTCGCTCAGTCATGTCCGACTCTTTGTGACCCCATGGACTGCAGCACACCAGGCTTCCCTGTCCACCAACTCCCGGAGTTTACTCAAACTCATGTCCATTGAGTTGGTGATGCCATCCAACAATCTCATCCTCTGTCGTCCCTTCTCCTCCCATCTTCGATTTTCCCCAGCATCAGGGTCTTTTCCAATGAGTCAGTTCTTTGCATCAGTTGGCCAAAGTACTGGAGTTTCAGCTTTAGCATCAGTCCTTCCAGTGAATATTCAGGACTGATTTCCTTTAAGATTGACTGGTTAGATCTCCTTGCAGTCCAAGGGACTCTCAAGAGTCTTCTCCAACCCCACAGTTCAGAAGCACCAATTCTTCGGTGCTCAGCTTTCTTTATAGTCCAACTCTCACATCCATACATGACCACTGGAAAAACCATAGCTTTGACTAGATGGACCTTTGTTGGTAATGTCTCTGCTTTTTAATATGCTGTCTAGGTTGGTCAAAGCTTTTCTTCCAAGGAGCAAGCGTCTTTTAATTTCATGGCTGCAGTCACCATCTGCAGTGATTTTGGAGCCCCCAAAAATAAAGTCTGACACTGTTTCCCCATCTATTTCCCATGAAGTGATGGGACCAGATGCCATGATCTTCGTTTTCTGATTGTTGAGTTTTAAGCCAACTTTTTCACTCTCCTCTTTCACTTTCATCAGAGGCTCTTTAGTTCTTCTTTGCTTTCTGCCATAAGGGTGGTATCATCTGCATATCTGAGGTTATTGATATTTCTCCCGGCAATCTTGATTCCAGCTTGTGCTTCCTCCAGCCCAGCATATCTCATGATGTACTCTGCATATAAGTTAAATAAGGGTGACAATATACAGCCTTGACGTACTCCTTTCCTGATTTGGAACCAGCCTGTTGTTCCATGTCCAGTTCTAACGGTTGCTTCCTGACCTGCACACAGAACTCCTCAAACAGAATAAGACAGAGTTAGAAGCCATTTCTTACATGTTGCCCCATAGAGCCTGGCATACTGTTGGGGACAATAGTAAGTTTAAGACAAATAATCCTGGCAGGCTGAGTTTGCTTTCTCTCATTGTTGTTCAGTTGCCAAGTCATATCCAACTCTTCGCAACCCCGTGGACTGCAGCAAGCCGGGCTTCCCTGTCCTTCTCTGTCTCCTGGAGTTCACCTTCTCTTGAGGATTGTCCAACCCACCCACCTTTATTAGTAGGAACCTGGGGATCCCGTCATGGTGCTCCATGGAAAACTTACATGTAATTTTAAACTAAACTTCAAGTATTAATTTCTGGTTAAACTAAATTTTTTTTATCTTCATTTTTCCTCCCTTAGGTGTATTAAAACAAAAAGTTTGTAATATTTATGCAGTTTGGGGCTTGTGATTAAATTTAGAAGGAAGAAATCTTTGTCCCTTAAAAAGTTATTATACTGTGTATAATAGAGTATAATAGGTTCATCCTAGAGCCTATTATACAGGGTGAACTAAGTCAGAAAAAGAAAAACAAGTGTCATACACTAACACATATACATGGAATTTAGAAAGATGGTCCTGATGAAATTATTTGCAGGGCACCAGTGGAAACGTCCTCTGTCCATGGGATTTTCCAGGCAAGAGTACTGGAGCGGGGTGCCATCGCCTTCTCCGAGTGGAAAAGCAGACATAGAGAACAGACTTATGGACTCGGGTGGAGGGTGGGCAGGAAGGAGAGGGTGGGGTATATGGAGAAAGTAACAGGGAAGCTTATATTACCATATGTAAAATAGATAGCCAGTGGGAATTTGCTGTGTGGCTCAGGGAATTCAAACCAGGGCTCTGTAGACTAGAGAGGTGGGGTGGGGAGGGAGGTGAGAGGGCAGTTCAAGAGGGAGGGGCCATATGTATACCTATGGCTGATTCGTGTTAAGGTTTGGCAGAATCCAACATAAGTCTGTAAAGCAGCTATCTTCAATTTAAAAATAAATTAAGTTTTTAAAAAAAAAAAAAAAAGAAATTACTCACAAAAGGTTACTTCCTAAACTTTTCAAATCTTTAAGGACAAGGGTTTGATTGCCATTTTATATAAAACAAGTACAGGCTATGCACCTTGAAGACATCATGGGTTCAGTTCCAGACTATCACAATAAAGCAAGTCTCATGAATTTTTTTGTTTCCAATGTTTATAAAAGTTATGTTTACACTATACTGTGGTCTTCTAAGTGTCCAGTAGCACTGATGTCTAAGGAAATGTACATGCCTTAATTAAAAAGTACTTCTTGCTAAAAAAAGTCCAACCATCATCTGAGTCTTCAGCAAGTCATAATCTTTTTGCTGGTTGAGGGTTTGAAATATTGCAGGGATTACCAAAATATGACACAAAGTGAGCAAATGCTATTGGATAAATGGCACCAAGAGCCTTCCTTGGCGCAGGGTTGATACAAACATTCAGTTTGTTTAAAAAAAAAAAAAATTGCAATATCTGTGAAGTACTATAAAGCAAAGCACAATAAGATGAGACATGTTTGTGTAATTATATTTATGTCATATGAAGTACATAAACGGAAATTGAGTAGTGAATGGTAGAGAAATGACCTTAAAACCTTTCCAGATAAAACCTCCCTTGATTTGTAGCCCTTGGAGCACAAATAAGGTTTCTAAACAAGAGCCCATATGATTACATTGAGGCTTTTGCCTAAAAGCTCTGTATTCTAAGTTCATTCTAAGGTTTTGGAATCCAAAGAAATATTCAGAGATGCTAACTGCAGTGAAGTGGAAAGAGTGCAGTCAACCATAATCCAGTATACCTGGGAAGATTGATAATTTGGGGATTGATTTATACGGGGAAGGAAAGGAAGGGCAGAGCTTAGAGGGAGTACTTCTTAATCATAAATGTAGGTATTTTAAAGCAGCATTTAACATGTCACATTTTCCCAAATAGGTGGATTTTGCAAACCGTTTCGTTGGAGGTGGTGTAACCAGTGCAGGACTTGTGCAAGAAGAAATCCGCTTTTTAATCAACCCTGAGTTGATTGTTTCACGGCTCTTCACTGAGGTGCTGGATCACAATGAATGTCTTATCATCACAGGTTAGTTCTGAGACATCTGGACAATGGGATGGTTCTCCGTCTATGACGATCATGAAGACCAGAGGCCACTCAGTTATAGCTTTTCTTTTCCGTGGGCATTAGTCCCAATATTTTTTTTTAAAAAAACTTTTTATTTTGTATTGGGGTATAGCCAATTAACAATGTTGTGATAGTTTCTGGTGAACAACAAAGGAATTAGTCTTAATATTTTATTTCATTAATTTATACTTGGTTTTTTTTAATTGTTTCATTTTCATAATCTTGAGTGAGATATTTTATCCCCGCATTTTCTTTCTTGGTTTCTTTATCTGAAGAACAAGGGTAAAAATGGTTCAGTTACTCTCTAGTTTGAAATTTTTATGATATAGTACCCTCAAAAAAAAGATAGTGATTTGTCTTTGAGCAGGAATCCTATTACTGTCCTTTTATTACACCTCCAGAGTGACTCATTGTGCTTCAGTATGAACACACTAAGTAGGAAAACAGGTGCAGTTTGAAGAGGGTCAGTACAACAGTGAGCAGAAGGGAATAAATCAGTGACCTTATGTTTATTCTGATTTCTAATCTGAAGAGAAAAAGTATGATTATCATAGTGCCTATTTGACTTATGTTAACATGGGAGGAGAAAAGATGGAAACACAGTCAAATTTATACTTACAGGCCTATTACCAGGATTTACAGCATTTTCCTTAAGTTTCTCTAGATTGTAATATTGCTGTGTCAGAGTATTTGCTTGTGTATAAGCTATCAAAAAAAATGATGGTTAACTCATAACTCTTAAGAAACTCTTGATCAGCCACTGTAGGGAAGTTAAGGCTTTTTTATTCAGGTCCCTAAAAGCGTGTACTTTGTCGCGTCCAACTGTTTGCAACCCTGTGGACTGTGGCCCACCAGGCTCCTCTGTCCATGGAATTTTCCAGGCAAGAATACTGGAGTGGGTTGCCGTTTCCTTCTCCAGGGGATCTTCCTGACCCAGGGATTGAACCTGCGTTTCTTGTGTCTCTTGCGTTGGCAGCAAGATTCTTTACCACTGTACCGCCTAGGAAGCCCACCTAACAGAACACTCCCATGTAAAAGCCATAACCAGCCATCAGTTGCTGATGCCTTTTTTCTTTCTGCAGAAGAAGATTCATTTCCTCTTTCAGTCTATTCCCACTTTGAGATTAGTGCAGCAGACTAACAGACTAAGTGTAGAAGAATTTGGTTGATTGTCATTCTCAAAGATTACAGTGGGATGAAAAACCGTCTCCTGTTAGTTCTATCAAATGTATAACTCAGCTAGTCCCTCTACTAAGAGGTATGTGACGGGACTAAGACTCTGGGGCCACACTGTTTACCTCAGATACATTTGTAGGCAGCCTACAGGGATGTACCTAAATTTTGTCCCTTATGTTCTGCTTTCAGGATTTCCTCTTTGTCTTGCAGCTGTTCCATGATGTGTGTATCTCTTTGACTTTATCCTATTTGGATTCATTGAATGTCTTCAATGTTTATATAAATTTGGTACATTTTTGGCCATTATATCTTTAAGTATTTTTTGTGTCCCTTTCTCTCCTCTCTCTTTCTAGGACTCCTATTATGCACGTGTTGGTTCAGTTCAGTTCAGTCGCTCAGTCGTGTCCGACTCTGCGACCCCGTGGACTGCAGCACGCCAGGCTTTCCTGTCCATCACCAACTCTCGGAGCTTGCTCAAACTCAGGTCCATCGAGTTGGTGATGCCACCCAGCCATCTCATCCTCTGTCGTCCCTGCTCCTCCTGCCTTCAGTCTTTCCCAGCATCAGGGTCTTTTCCAGTCAGTCATCTCTTCACATCAGGTGGCCAGAGTTGGAGTTTAGTTGCTACCTTTGGTGATAGCCCATTGGTCTCTGAACTCTGTTCATTTTTCTTCATTCTTTTTGTTTCTGAAACTGGATAATTTTAATTGACTATCTTTGAGTTCACTGACTCCTCCTTCTGCCATCTCTAATCTGTTTTTTAATCCTTTCAGTGAAATGTTTATTCCAGGTATTATACTCTTCAACTATAGAATTTCTATTTGATTCTTATCTCTATTGAGAGTCTCTATTTGTGACGCATTGTTCTCATATTTTCATTTAGTTATTTAGAGATAATTTTCTCTAGGTTGTTTTTTTTTTTTTTTTTTAACATATTTAAAACATTGGACTTAAAGTTTCTGTTTAGTAAGTCCAGCATCTGAGCTTCTCCGGGACAGTTACTCATGAATACTTTTGTTCCCTGAATATGGACCCAACTTTCTTGTTTATTTGCATGTCTCAATTTTTTTGAAAACTGCATGTTTTAAATGTGGCAACTCTTGGAATCAGATTTTCTCTTTTCCTCATGGTTTGTTTTTGTTGCTGTTTGTTTAGTGACTTTCCTAATACTGTGAAATCTGTATTTCATGTGTGGTCACTAAAGTCTCTGGATGGTTAGATTAGCGGTTAGCTAATGATTAGACGGAGACTTCTTTAAATGCCTAGAACCTATAAGTCACTCATTCTTTGCCAGAGGGCTCTATGGTTTTGTTGGGGCTCACCTTCACCACTCTACCAGGCAGTTGACACTTCTTCCTGCTTGCATGGAGCTTCAAGATCAGAGTGAGGCTTGTTATCAAGATAAACACAACTTACTGTGTTTACCAATATTCAGTCAATTTGTCTTTAATAAACTTCTCAGACTGCTGCAAGCCTTTGGTTAATTCCTACAGTTCAGAAAAAGATGATTCTCACAAGTTCACCAGTGTTCTTATTATTTTTATGGATAAGGAATTCTGTGAGGTTTTTATGTTGTCATTTTCGCTGATGTGTCCTGATCTTTTAGAAGTGCTTGTAGGTGAAAGGGCTTTCAACAAGTTATTCCACACCTTTTAGATAATGCTATATTATTTTTTATAATATCCTTGTGATTCTGCTGTTTTGGTGAGGTAAGGCAAAAAATAAAAATTGTTGATTGAGTTTGTAGAAAGTTTAGAATGAAACTTCAGCAAAGAAATTTCTTCTTTGACAGAAACACAGCTATAACCTGAAGTTAATAACCTGAAGCATTTCATCCAGTATTCTGAGGTTGATCCAAAATGCACTAAAAGAGAAAGATAAAACCCTTTTATTCTCAGCACTGTCTCAACTCACACACTGGTTGTCTGCATTTGTTGTGTATTATGTATGCAGAGAAGAAGGATGCAGTTAGAAGTTATTAGGGGACAAAGTGTAAGGAAGTACAGAACAAAAAAAATTAAGCTGTCGTAAATTCATTGTTGGGCTTATGAATACTTTGAATATTGGTCTCAGACTGTTTTAGAGGGTGCTGAAGGTCTGGAATGTGATTGTCTCCAGTATTTGAGTGTATCAAATAATACTCTTAAAAGATTTTTAATTTTTAGCTGTTAAGCTAGGTTTGAACTGAAGACTCAGAACAAAATATTCCATCCATATTTAAAGATGAATTTGTGAAAGATCTGTTAGAGTGCAGGGCATTTAAGCTCAGAGCTGATTGTTTCATTTCCTTCACTTCTGTCATACTAGAGAAGTACTCTCTTGTCATTTCCCATTAATGTTCCTCTAAATAAAAGATGTAATTTCCCTGGGACTAGTAAAACATTAGATTTTTTTTCTTTTTTGAGGATAGTTTCTCTCCAGTCTAAAAAAGCTTCATCACTCTGGAGTTATATCTGGTCTAATTTACCTGCAGCCATTGTAAAATTGATGGAAAATCGCAGATCCATGACTCACCTTCACATCTGTAATTACCTCAGGCTAAGGACACCCGGGGTGACTTCAACTCAGCATTTTCCCCATATCCACTTAACTCTATTTTAGTGCCTCCTAATTAATATCTGTGATGTGATGTTCCCTTAATGGAAATGGCCATTTCATCATCTATTTGATGTTGGATTTCTGCCATCTCCCTTCTTTGGAGACTCTTAACCATGTACTGCAATCTATCTGCCTGATCAATTCCATTCCTTCAATGATTCATCCAGGCTCAGTGAGCTAATGGCTGTGACTGTGCTGCCTGAATCTGTAGAAGAGTTTGAGAAATTGGAAATAAATTAAATTTATCATCATTGTGGGGCATCTGGTTGGTATCAGACTTTTAAATGAATATGAAACAGGTCATGCAAACAGGCAAATACTTTTATCCAGACAGTGTTATTCCTCTACTTGCTGTAATTCTCCCTGGAGCAGTCATGAGTTAAAACCTTTCAATAAGTATGGATAGAGGGAAGAATTAAAAACTCTGATCTTCCCCCTGCTTTGCTTTTCCCCTAATGTTCCCCCAGAACATCCAGTAAATAGCTTTGGTACTAAAAGGTTTTACTGTGGTGCTGTGATATTGTTTTGATATTTCTGTGAGAACATAAAGAAGATGCCTAGACATCTTACACTGAGCAGAATGTTGGTATGCTTAATATAAAACCTGCCCTCTAGTGAATCACATTGTCGTAAACATCACAGGTCCCTGTATCTTTGTGAGTATCAGCAGAACTGATAGAAGGACAAAGGTGGACCCCTTGTTCATAGTACTGGTACTTCTCATTGAGCAACACTAGAGGTGCCCATCGCCACAAAACGGCCCTCAGTTCAGTTCAGTTCAGTCGCTCAGTCATGTCTGACTCTGTGACCCCATGAATCGCAGCACGCCAGGCCTCCTTGTTCAACACCAACTCCCGGAGTTCAGTCACACTCACGTCCATTGAGTCGGTGATGCCATCCAGCCATCTCACCCTCTGTCGTCCCCTTCTCCTCCTGCCCCCAATCCCTCCCAGCATCAGAGTCTTTTCCAATGAGTCAACTCTTCGCATGAGGTGGCCAAAGTACTGGAGTTTCAGCTTTACCATCATTCCTTCCAAAGAACACCCAGGACCAATCCCCTTTAGAATGGACTGGTTGGATCTCCTTGCAGTCCAAGGGACTCTCAAGAGTCTTCTCCAACACCACAGTTCAAAAGCATCAATTCTTTGGCACTCAGCTTTCTTCACAGTCCAACTCTCACATCCATACGTGATTACTGGAAAAACCATACCCTTGACTAGACGGACCTTTGCTGGCAAAGTAATGTCTCTGCTTTTGAATATGCTATCTAGGTTGGTCAGCCCTACATCATTACTAATGACACCAGCTCATTGGGAAAGATCCAAATTCATTTGGAGTTTGGCTTTTCTTAATTTTTGTTGGTCATGGGAATGAAAGGCAAGAGTTTCTTTCTGCTGCATAATCACCACTGTTTTAATGATACTAATAAAATTGGGGTAGATGGTTTTTGAATAAACCTTCTTGCTAGGGGCATAACCCATTAGTAAGTAGAATTTCTTTAATCTCCAATTATTTTTTGCTGTTCTCATCATAAATTTTCATTACTAGTAAAAGAAAATAAGAATTTTTCTTACTACTAAATCTAAAACTCATAAAGTTGTAATAAGCTCTTGAAAAGATTTAAATGGGTTCCTTAAGTTTTTAACTTAGGTGAAGATTTATCTTTGAGCATGAAGTCTTAAGGCTATCCCTAGGGAGAGCTATCACAAAGGTCATTCAGACTTTTGTCTCTTCTTTGCTGTTATCACTGTTTACCTTTGCATTTTCAGAAAAGTTTATCAATAAATTTAAATTTTAAACAAGCTAAGGGCAGTTGTCTTTCAGAACAAACAACATAGTTGTGAAAGGTGTTTACTTAGAAAACTCAGGATTTAATTTGTTGAGAGCAAAAGCATCTGTATGTACATTTTTGATTTCCCAAACCTGAAGGAAATAAAGTTAACTTTTGTTTCTCTTAGGAAAGAAGACAGAAACCATTCTAAAATGCAATAGAAATTGATCATTGGTACTTTATATTTTTCAACCACTTTTAAAAAGACAGGTGTTTGTTTTCTGTAATTAAGAGGTCAGAGTAGGCATTATTATTATTATTATTATTGCTGAGAATAATGAACAGATTTGTGCACTGCAGGGCCAAAGACAGAAGGAGGTTGTTCTCGTCTCTCGATTTCCAGTCAGGCCAGTAGACCGGGCTTCTCCCAGCCTTTCGTGAATGGAGTCAGATGTCTCGGCGTCTCTAGCACGTGTGTCTGCGTGCTCAGTCGTGTCCAGCACTCTGTGACTGCCAGGCTCCTCTGTCCGTAGAATTTTCCAGGCAAGAATACTGGAGCAGGTTGCCGTTTCCGTCTCTGGGGGATCTTCCCAATCCAGGGATCAAACCCATGTCTCTTATGTCTTCCGCATTGGCAGGCAGGTTCTGCACCAGCTAAGCCACCAGGGAATCCCTTGGTATCTCTACTCTCTTACAAAGTTAAGTCTGATGACACCAAATACCAACTGAAGGTATTGAAGGGTTTTTAATTTGTTTTATTTGGTTTTCCAAGCAATTCTATGAGATAAACAATATAAAAATTATTGGCAGGCTTGATTTTTTGATGTTGAAATGACGTCCAGTGAGATTAGGCTACTTAAGGATTCACTTTGGGTGATTCCTCATAGCTCTTACCATGTCATGCTCTTGGTAAATGAATTTTTAAATATATGTCAATTACATAATATTTAGTCCAGATTAAGTATTTCTGGATTCATTTTAACCTCAATGTACTTCCTGTTTTGCTCATTAATTATGTTTATGCAGCAAGTACTTACTCAACTGCTTCTGTATTCTTACATTGTGTGTGCGTGATAAGTCACTTCAGTCCTGTCCAACTCTTTGAGACCCCAGGGACTGAGCCCACCAGGCTCCTCTGTCCATGGGATTCTCCAGGCAAGAATACTGGAGAGTATTCTCCAGTATACTGGAGAGTGGGTTGCTATGCCCTCCTCCAGGGGAAGATGCTAATGTAGGCACAAACATTAATAATTTATAATTCCTGCCCTTGAGAAGCTGTCAGTCTAGTGAAGAAGACAGATTACATTTTTAATGGTTTTATTGAAGTATAATTGGCATATAACAAATTATATATATTTAAAGTGTACAATTAGGTAAGTTTTGACATATGGCTACACACATGAAGTCATCTTTTTGCCTGTGTTTTAATTGGGGTATTTTTTTCTTTTAAATTAATTTCTTTATTTTAGTTGGAGGCTGATCACTTTACAATATTGTGGTGGTTTTTGCCATACATCAACGTGAGCCAACCCCTGGTATAGTTGTTTACCTTGAGTTTTGGAAGTGCTTTATATATTTTAGATAAGTCTTTTATCAGGTATAAGAAATAAATCTTTTCATTATCTTCAATGACTTTTGAAAAACAAAAGTTTCTAATTTTGAAGTCCAGTTTATTAATTCGGGGTTTTGGGTTTTGTTTTGTTTTGGAGGGTTTTTTAAAAAATTCTTTCTGATTTGATTACTGTAGTTTTATAATAATCTGTGAAATCAGTGTGAGCCCTCCAGCTTTGTTCTTCTTCGGAGTTGTTTGTTGAATTTATCTACAAAAAAGGTTCTTAGAATTTTTTAAAATAATTTTATTTATTTACTTCTGTGTTGTGGCTGCGCTGGGTGCTCGTTGCTTTGCGCGTGAATTTATTTAGAATTTTAAAAGTACTTTTATTTATTTTCTTCCGTGTTGCGGCTGCGCTGGGTGCTCGTGGCTTTGCGCATGCTTTCTCCAGCTGTGGAGTGTGGGGGCCTCGCGTCGGTGGCGGTGCCTGGGCTTCTCACTGTGGCAGCTTCTCTCATGGTGGAGCAGGGCTTCTAGGCACACAGGCTTCAGTAGTTGCGACTCACCGGCTTAGCTGCTCCACAGCCTGTGGAAATCTTCTTAGACCAGGGATCAAACCTGTGTCCCCTGTATTGGCAGGCGGATTCATACCCACTGCACCACCAGGGCAGTCCTAGAATTTTAATTAAGACTGTTTTGAATCTACAGATCAATTTGGGAAGATTTGACTTTTAAAAAAAAATTGTATTGAATAGTTTTAACATGGTGTTAATTTCCTTTGTACAGCACAGTGACTAAGTGGTGTGTGTATATAGTCTCTTCATATCCTTTTCCATTACGGTTTGTCACGGGATATTGAATATAGTTCCCTCTGCTCTACAGAAGGACCTTGTTGTTCCTCCACACTTTATAAATGGTTTTCCTTTCCTGTTCCCAAACTTCAGTCCTTCTCGCCCCTACTCCCACTCCCCCTTGGCAACCACAGCCTGTCCTCTGTGTCTGCGTCTGTTTATGTTTTGTGAAAGTGTTCATTTGTGCCGCGTTTTATATTCCACGTATAAGTGGTATCGTGTGGTGTCTTTCTCTTCTGTCTTGCTGTGCTTGGTGTGATAATCTCTAGGCCCATTCGTGTTACTGCAAGTGACATCACTTCACTCTTTTGATGGCTCAGTCATGTTTCAGTGTGTGTGTGCTGGGGGCGGGGCGTCTTCTTTTCTCAGTTCATCTGTCAGTGAGCACTGCGGTTGTGTCCGCGTCTTGGCTGTTGTAATCAGTGCTGCTGTGAACGTAAGGGTGCATGTATCTCTTCTTTGAATACGCTTGTCACACATTCTTTAAACTGGGACACTTTCTCAACCTTGTGTTTGTTCACCTTGATATTTTTAAAATATATAAGCCAGTTACTTGGTAGAATCTCTCTTTATGGGGGTTGCCCAGTGTTTTTTCATAACTAGATTCAGTTTATTCATTTTGGTAGGAACCGCATGGAAGTATGGCTTCCCTGATAGCTCAGTTGGTAAAGAATTCACCTGCAGTGCAGGAGACCCCAGTTTGATTCCTGAGTCAGGAAGATCTGCTCAAGAAGGGATAGGCTACCCACTCCTGTATTCTTGGGCTTCCCTTAAGGCTCAGCTGGTAAAGAATCTGCCTGCAATGCAGGAGACCTGGGTTCAATCCCTGGGTTGGGAAGGTCCCCTGGAGGAGGGCATGAGAACCTACTCCAGTATTCTGGCCTGGAGAATTCCATGGACTGTGTAGTCCATGGGGTCGCAAAGAGTTAGATACAACTGAGTGACTTTCACTTTGCCACTGAAGTATATCTTTTGAAGACAAAAGTAACACCGTAAAATCCACATACAACTTACTTGTGTAGGTAACTTACAAGTTAGCCCTTCGAATACATGTTTCCTTCACTTAAGGGGACCACATCTATGGATTCAGTCAACTGCAGATTGTGTAGTACTGTAACATTTACCATTGAAAAAGTCTACAGTGTAAGGGCGCCCACGCAGCTCACACTCACGTTGTT
The DNA here is from genome assembly GCF_027580195.1 of Bos mutus. Lineage (NCBI taxonomy): Eukaryota > Metazoa > Chordata > Mammalia > Artiodactyla > Bovidae > Bos > Bos mutus. The sequence goes on along the minus strand of NC_091644.1, from coordinate 8,340,345 downwards.
CAGGAGTCAAGTGCACTAAAAGTGCCGTTAGTCTTAGTTCTCAATGCTGTCTTGTTTCTCTTCTTTATATGTAAAAAGTATTGTCTTGCTCAAGGTTTTCAGCTTTTAATTTTACTGTTTGTTGATTCTTATCAGTTATTGAGTTGACCATAGAAGTTGGAGTGAGCTTACTTAGTTAACTAGTAGAACACTGTAGACACCATCCTTGCTGATATGTTCAGGTCCCATGAATTAGAAGCCTGTGTTAAATGCCAAGCTTGGTACCTGTTATTATCAGATGTTAATTATGCTTTTCTCCCTTCCTGTCTTCTCATGCATAATATCCTGGTTTTACAAAGCCCTTTGAAGTATTTTGCCTATTGATAGGCAAATCCTAAATTTAATCTTATTGGTACTTTTCTTAGGGAATGTTTTTATATAAAATTTATTTTCTCAACAATGCAAATTAAATATTACCATCAGATTGCAGACACTGAAGACAGTGGTCTTTTGTAAAACACTATCTTTATATACTCATAAAAGGAAAAATGAATATGACAGACTATTTTATTTTCTTTGTTGATTGGACCATTCATTCACTGTATGTTAAATATTGTGGTTGCTTCTGGAAGCATCATTTTTTTCTTCATGTGAAATAATAAGTCATTAAGACTTGTGGAGTTTTTTATCTGTTTGTTTGTGTGTTTCTTAACAGAGACCCTTTAGAAGGTGTAGTTTTTAAGAAATGTTTTTTCTGAAAAATAATAGTGGCAGATTATTTGTTTCAGGTACTGAGCAGTACAGTGAATACACAGGCTATGCCGAAACATACCGCTGGGCCCGGAGCCATGAAGACAGGAGCGAAAGGTGAGTTCGTTTTACTTTATATCACATGGCCAAAAGCTAAGGAATGTGGGCTTGACCCTGGTACATTCTGTCTTCCATCTACTCTTACTTGAGAAATATAACTGTCTTCTTAGATTCAATAGTACAGGTTCACTAGTAGTTAAAACAGATTCACCATCTCTGTATACTCAGAGAAGAACAGAGAAAGAAAAGCCAAATATCTAAACCAAGACCAGGAAAGGCACAACTCTCTACAGGTGTCTCTGCAGCTAATTGTAAGCGTCCACTGAAGGTTAACTTCCAACAACACACTTATTTCGAGTGGATTCTAATGGCAGCTTACAGCCTTTGAACAGCCTTTTTAGTTGTCCTTAACTTCTGTGAGATTAGGTAAGTGGGGGAAACCTACGCTGGGACAGTTTGCCTGATGCCACAGAACGGTTGCGAGCAGAACCCGTGGAGAACTTTGCTGCTGCTGTCTCTGGTTTCTTATTGCAATACGTTCTTAGACTTTGACATTTTTGCTTCCCCAGGGGCAAATTCTTATTGAAAACGTGTGCGTGGCAAATGTGTGTGTATTTCAGTGGGAAGAGCCATTGTAGCAGAAAGAATCAGCCACCGGCCTTGTAGCCATACAGCCTTACTCTTTGTAATGTCCCAAGTCCAGTTGCTAGTCTTTCTTTGTTTTGGGTAAAATATATGGCTGCAACAGTCACTAAGGTGGATTTTTAAGTCTTTATAATTATTTACAGACTAGCATGAAGGCTTCTGTTGCTGTTGTTCAGTGTGAAGCATTGATGGGAATATCATTATATGCATGTTCATAAAGAGATGCATATTTAGAATTTCATGTTTCCAAAATCACCATCTCATCCAACTTTTCTTGTCTCCACAGGCAAATTGTTATTGTTTTCTTTGCCTTTTTAAAAATAATTTTGTGCACTCAGCAGTTGAAGGTAGCAGGTAGAATTTTGTAATGAATTGTTACACTTTTTTTCCCACAGCACTTGACTCCTTGGGACTAGTGTTTGGACAATATATGGCGATGTTACAAACTCAGTGATTTAGAGCAGTTCTTCCAGAACAGAGGAAAGAGCTCTTGTCCAGATACAAAGGCCAGGTCTTTAGTGATGGGGGGAAAACAAAGAACTAAATCCCTTTGGTTTAACCACCAAATCTTTTAACCTCGAAGACTCACTGTGAATGATGTATCTGTTTACAGTATGGTCTGTCTTTTCATTTTACTGCTTAATGCTTGGTACTCCACAATACGTGTGCCTTGGACTTCCTGATTTGCTGAGACATAAAGCCATTGGTTGGTTGGTTTGTAACGTATTAGCCCTTGGAGGTCTCCGACCCTGCCCTGGCGGGCTTGTCTGCTGAGTGCCTTTGCCCGCTCCTCCCCACCCCCGTGTCCTGCCCCAGGGACGACTGGCAGAGGCGCAGCACTGAGATCGTCGCCATCGACGCCCTCCACTTCAGACGCTACCTCGACCAGTTTGTGCCCGAGAAGATCAGACGGGAGCTTAACAAGGCCAGTGACCTTATTTCTTTGTTCATCTGGCAGCGGTGTCTCTCTGCTGCCATTTTATTAATGCTGAAATTAATGCTTTCTGGTAATTCCTGCAGTGTCAGGGCGTCTGCCCACAGCGCTCCCGATTTAATGGGTCTGTCAGCTTGGACAGGATGTACTTTCCATTTTGTAATTGTTTGATTACTGATGCCAGATAGACTGTTGCTTGATATTAAGCCCCACACATGCATTTATCTCATCAAGTACATTTAGCTGCTTTGGAACATTATCATTTTAAAACGATATAGAAATGAATGAACCTTGAAAGTTTTTTCAGACCTACCCAGTGACACTTCTCTGCAAGGTATGCTGTCAGGATTAAAGCAGATAAGCCATGAAAGTCAAGCCATTGTTGTTCTCATATTGGTAAGAGTCATGTAAATTATTTATTTGGTAATTTGACATATTTATGACGGAATATATGGCTTTCTGTGCTTAGTTTTATCTCCTGTAATCATTTTATTTTTTTATTATGTTACAGAAATATAAAAATGAGCTAGACCTATTGTTAGTTCAAGTTTTTACTAGTTAACCATAATAAATAAACTAACATACAATAGCATTCTAATTCTATTCTCTAGGTAGATAGGGCCTTACCAAAACTGTTGCTTTTTTCTTTAGTTCCTCAAATTACTCTCACAGCCAAGACTGAGCCAATTCTGAAAACCATTGTTTAACTTGCATGAATAGGATTTGGTCATGAAGCTCATTATTAAGATAAGGTTTGTGGTTTTGCATGGCTCCCACGTGCCAGTCCCTACACAGACTTTGGTAATGAGAGCCGACTGGGCGTACCATGGGAGGGAGTTGGGAGTGCTGTTGGACTGGCGTGTGGGCCTCAGAATATCATCTTCGCATCTTTTCCCTGGGTCTGACCACAGGAATGGCCTCTGTGTGGTGCTCTGCTAATCCCAGCTCAAGTACCTGGTAATTTCATATTGTTGTCAGTAAAATAACCAAATAATCTAGAAAGGCGTTTACTATGCTTAAGACTTAGGGGACATTTCCAATATAATTACATTTGCTATCTTATATCCTAGTGTACTTGAGAACCTAATTTGCTGTTGAACATATTTTTAAAATATACAATTAGGTTATTTTAACATTTGAAGTTCTCAAAGGAATCCCATAAAAAGTTTGAAGAGTAAATGCATTATTTTCCAAAATTGAACTTACATACAGATTCCATTTTACTTTAATTCCTCAGAAAAGGTGTCCAAAAAGACTGTTCTTTGATATGTCAACAGTTATAATTTCTCTTTTATATGACTCATGATACTAAGGAATATCTTTTAGGTACCTTTTAAACGTGAGCCTGCTTTCACTGTCTAAACCCTTGCCTTAAAGCAGTTGTTTCCAAGCACATGGTGTTTTTATTACATAGCATATCAAGTAGAATGAGATTTATATTCAGCTTTTCATCAAAAGTGTTTGTGACTGTGTCACATGGTCATTGATAGTAGAAGACATTTATAATCAGTGGGTGTGGGGGTCCTAGGATACCAGGGAGCCCTAATGCAATCTAGTATCCTTATAAGAAGAGATTAGGTCATACAAAAAAAAAAATTAGGAGTGCATGCGCACAGAATGAATCCCATGTATGGGTCTACATGCAGGTGACCGTCTGCACGCCGAGGAGAGGGGTCTCAAAAGAAACCAAGCATGTTAACACCCTGACCTTGAACTTCTAGTCTCCTAAACTGAGAAAAGTAATGTCTGTTGTTTTACTCGCATAGTCTGTGTGGTACTTTGTTATGGCAAGAAATATATGGAAAGTTTAGAGAGATGTGTATGAAAAGGAAATGTATGTAACCATTATTGTACATTAACACACATTTCAAGGTTCTTTTTTTTATGGATAATATTTATATTCCCACAAATACTTTCCTGCAGGAGCTGGATCATTCACTTTTACAAATATAACCCTGGACATAAATAAATATTCTCATTTTAATTCCCGATGGCTAACCGATGACACCACAACTTGGAGAGCGTAGTAAATTAAATGTTTTACATCTCACTGTGTTTTGTAAACTTAGGCTTAAAGCAGAACTCTATATTAAATCACTTCAGAGGTAACTTGTACAGTGCTTTTTTTTTTTTTGTATGCCAGAAAGAAACTAGACAGAATCAGAAAAACTCCATTTCTCCAAATGAAGCAATAGACCAGTTTTCCCGTCAGAAGTCAGTGTGGGTCCCTGAACTCTGGGGCTTGCTGAAGTCAGTGTGGGTCTCTGAACTCTGAGGGCTTGCTACTTTTAGGCAGTACTCAGCTTCCCCGGTGGTGCAGTGGTGACGAGTCTGCCTGCCAGGGTAGGAGACGTGGGTTGAGTCCCTGGGTTGGGAAGATTCCCCTGGAGGAGGAAATAGCAATCTGCTCCTATATTCTTGCCTGGAAAATTCCATGGACAGAGGAGCCTAGTGGACTATAGGCCATGGGGTTGCAGAGAATCAGACTAAACTGAGCGACTGAGGACATACACACACAACAGATAACAATTGAAGGGCAGTCCCACAAAGCGCTTTATCATCTCTGGAAACAACTGACTCTACCCAGGCTCCTCCCAGCCTGTTGGACCCACATCATGACTGACGAGAAGAGTCGGTTTTTAAAGCGACGAGTCAGACTCCTTGCATCTGACTAATACTGTGAAGCGTGCTTTAAACCTGTGAAAGGTCAGCTAGGTAACATTCTCTAGGAGAACTGTCTTTGGATTGGAAAGATTTATGACTCCAGGTTGTAAAAGTGGCAAATAGCTCAGCAAAGGAAGAAAGAAATCATCTGTGGAAGGTTGTGTTTAGCCGTGTTAGACTCAATCCAATAAGATTAAGTAACGAATATATTCCATGGAGTCGTCTGGATCAGAAATTTAACAAAGTGAGGAGACCATCTGGGTAGGAAATCACCATTTACCTTTTAAAAACTAATGTATTGATTTTGTTGTTTTTGTTATTATCACCAAATTCAGGAGAGGATTGTTACAGTGCTTGGTTAACAAAACCGAGCAGTCCTTGCTGTTGCTAGTTCAAAGAAGTTCAACATCTGATCATTTATAATTTTTTCTTGAAGTCTGTGTTACTTTACTTTTCAGGAATATTGGTTCAAAATGTATCATTTTTAGTGAGTTTTCCCTTCAGTTTCTCAATGTATAGAATCAGAATAACCATAGAAATATAAAATCTAATCTCTGACTTCACACATGGGAAATCTAAGGTCTAAATGATGTTTTCATTTTATATTGCAACTTGAAAAGGCAATATCTATTTACTAAGGTTACAGTTATTTTAAAGACAAAAAAATCATCTATAATTTTACCTTTCAAATAATTGTTTGCATTTTTGTAGGACTTTCCACACAAATGTTAAGTTTCATATAAATGTGTTCAAAAGTGATATAAATATTGTATTTATTTAATTTATCCATAATTTTATTTTTCAAACTTTCTAATGATCTTCATAATAATATGTTTAATGGCCATAAAATTAGTTGGGTTGAATATGAGGACTTAGCTGATATACTAAGACTTAGCTATTAGTTTCTTAACTAAACTAATAGGTGGTCCCAGGGTTCTCTATTATATGCAGTGTAGTAAACATCTTTGAGGAGCTGCCCTGCTGGCTCAGATGGTAAAGAATCTGCCTGCAGTGCAGGAGACCTGCATTCAGTCCCTGGGTTGGGAAAATCCCTTGGAGAAGAGAATGGCTACCCACTCCAGTATCGTTGCCTGGAGAATCCCACGGACAGAGGAGCCTGGCAAGCTACAGTCCATGGGGTCGCAAAGAATCAGACATGAATGAGCAACTAACGCTTTCACTTTAAACATCTTTGTACAGTTGTTATTTAATCAAATAAAAGAAATGTACAAAGAAGAAATTTATAAAATTGTTACTGAATCTAAGGATAATTTTAAGACTTAATATTACTTTATTCTCTTCTAAAAGGTTCTTTAGTTCAGTTCAGTTGCTCAGTCGTGTCTGGCTCTTCGACCCCTTGGACTGCAGCATGCCAGGCCTCCCTGTCCTTCACCAACTCCCAGAGTTTACTCAAACTCATGTCCATTGAGTTGGTGATGCCATCCAACCATCTCATCCTCTGTCATCCCCTTTTCCTCCCGCTTTCAATCTTTCCCAGCATCAGGGTCTTTCCAGTGAGTCAGATCTTTACATCAAGTGGTCAAAGTATTAGAGTTTCAGCTTCAGCATCAGTCCTTCCAGTGAATACTCAGGACTGATTTCCTTTAGGATGGACTGGTTGGATCTCCTTGCAGTCCAAGGGACTCTCAAGAGTCTTCTCCAACACCACAGTTCAGAAGCATCAATTCTTCGGTGCTCAGCTTTCTTTATAGTCCAGATATCACATCCATACATGACTACTGGAAAAACCATAGCTTTGACTAGATGAACCTTTGTTGGCAAAGTAATGTCCCTGCTTTTTAGTATGCTGTCTAGGTTGGTCCTAACTTTCCTTCCAAGGAGCAAGCATCTTTTAATTTCATGGCTGCAGTCACCATCTGCAGTGATTTTGGAGCCCCCAAAAGTAAAGTCTGTCATTGTTTCCATTGTTTCCCCATCTATTGCCGTGAAGTGATGGGACCAGATGCCATGATCTTCGTTTTCTGATTGTTAAGTTTTAAGCAACTTTTTCACTCTCCTCTTCCACTTTCATAAGAGGCTCTTTAGTTCTTCTTCGCTTTCTGCCCTAAGGGTGGTGTCATCTGCATATCTGAGGTTATTGATATTTCTCTTGGCAATCTTGATTCCAGCTTGTGCTTCATCCAGCCCAGCATTTCTCATGATGTACTCTGCATATAAGTTAAATAAGCAGGGTGACAATATACAGCCTTGACATACTCCTTTCCTGATTTGGAACCAGTCTGTTGTTCCATGTCCAGTTCTAACTGTTGCTTCTTGACCTGCATACAGATTTCTCAGGAGGCAGGTCGGGTGGTCTGGTATTCCCATCTCTTGAAGAATTTTCCAGAGCTTATTGTGATCCACACAGTCAAAGGCTTTGGCATAGTCAATAAAGCAGAAATAGATGTTTTTCTGGAACTCTCGCTTTTTTGATGATCCAGCACATATTGGCAATTTGATCTCTGGTTCCTCTGCCTTTTCTAAATCCATCGTGAACATCTGGAAGTTCACGGTTCACATACTGTTGTAGCCTGGCTTGGAGAATTTTGAGCATTACTTTGCTAGTGTGTGAGATGAGTGCAATTGTGTGGTAGTTTGAACAATCTTTGTCATTGCCTTTCTTTGGGATTGAAATGAAAACTGACCTTTTCCAGTCCTGTGGCCATTGCTGAGTTTTCCAAATTTGCTGGCATATTGAGTGCAGCACTTTCACAGCATCATCTTTCAGGATTTGAAATAGCTCAACTGGAATTCCATCACCTCCACTAGCTTTGTTTGTAGTGATGCTCCCTAAGGCCCACTTGACTTCAAACTCCAGGATGTCTGGCTCTAGGTGAGTGATCACACCATCGTGATTATCTGGGTCGTAAAGGTCTTTTTTGTGCAGTTCTTCTATGTATTGTTGCCACCTCTTCTTAATATCTCTGCCTCTCAGGTTCATACCGTTTCTGTCCTTTAAAAGACTCTAAAGGCACTTAAAACCCCGTGCTGCAGCCATGGGGTTGCAGACTTGGACGCCACTGAGCGACCGAGCACCTGGGCCTTGCTTGTGGCGCGTGGGGTCAGGTCCCTGACCGGGGATCACCCCCAAGCCTTCTGCATTGGGAGCGTGGAGTCTTAGGCACTGGGCTACCAGGGACTTCCCTTTAGGCACTTTTTATATTTATTTTTAAGAAATCACTGTATTCTGAAACATAAAATCATTATCAGTATGAACTATGTATTAGTTTGTTAGACAAATATGTTATATTGACTTAATATACAACTCCTTAGGACAGTAATTAAATTATTAATCTAGAAAACAGTATAATGTATTACACTATAATGAAGGGCATAATTTAGTGACATTCTCTTAGGCTAAAATTGGCTTTGCAGCCCGAGTTCTTCAGTTTGTGTCTGCTCGTGCATGTGTGTGGCAGGGATGTTTGCACAGAATATTCACCTGAATACCATCTATTTCCTGGGCCCAGTTCTGGGCCTGTAGGTTTTGAAAATTGTTTTCTTTGTTTCCTTTTTCAATTTCTTGGCTTCCTTCCCATATCTCTTTTTACCACTTCCCAGCTGGGCTCTAGTTTTTAATTGTAGATACCAGTATTTTCCTCCTGCCACTTGCTTCTCAAGGCTCCCCTCGGCAACCTTCAGGATTCCAAAATTCCCTCTCTTTTTACCTTCCCATCAAAACTCATTTCACTCAGTCATGTCCAACTCTTTGCAACCCCGTGGACTATATAGTCCATGGAACTCTCTAGGCCAAAATATTGGAGTGGGTAGCATCTCCCTTCTCCAGGGATCTTCCCAAACCAGAGACTGAACCCAGGTCTTCCACATTGTGGGCGGATTCTGTATGAACTGAACCACCAGGGAAGCCCAAGAACACTGGAGTGGGTAGCGTACCCCTTCTCCAGCAGATCTTCCCGACCCGGGAATTGAATCGGGGTCTCCTGCATTTCAGGCAGATTCTTTACCAACTGAGCTATCAGTGAAGCCCCATTCTGAGCAAGGAATATTTATTGGTATCTTCTACTTACTGAGGTTTGAATGCTTCTTCTTTTTCCCACTTTTAAGTAGTTTATTAGTAAAAAATAAATAGCTCTGTTATGGTGAATGTCAGGCTGTGATGAGAGTTTAATAAGCAAGGTTTCTTTTACTGCTCTGATTAATCTTCTCAAGTGCTGTGGCTCATGTGGAGAAATATTTGCTGCCAGTGTGGAGCTCTTGAGAACTCCTAGCACATTCCCCTATGAAGAAAGAACTTGACAATTCTTTTGCCATCTCTGTCATTACCTGATCTTTGTTTCTTACCAAAGAAGCTCAGTTATTATCCTGATTAGTGGCCCCATCCTGGTCTCTGACATGTGAGGGATCTCTCTCCTTACTGGGGAATGGAGAGAAGCAAGGGTTGTCCCTCTAAAGGGGACTCAGAGGAGTTTGCTGCTCCTCTCTGATTTCTGACCTTGGAAGTGGTCGGTTTAAACACAATAAAAGAATTTTGTAACAACAGCCAAGACATGGAAGCAACCCAAGTGCCATGCCCATCATCAGATAAATGGATAATGTATACAATGAAATATTACTCAACCATTAAAAAGAATGAAATTCTACCTTTTACAGCAATGTGGATGGGCCTAGAGAGTATTTATGCTTGATGAAATAAGAGAAAGACAAATACTATATGATATCACTTATATGTGGGCTTCCCTGGTGGCTCAGATGGTAAAGAATCCGCCGGCAATGCAGGAGACCTGGGTTTGATCCCTGGGTTGGAAAGACCCCTGGAGGAGGGCATGGCAACCCACTCCAGTATTCTTGCCTGGAGAATCCCCATGGACAGAGGAGCCTGGTTGGCTACAGTTCATGGGGTTACAAAGAGTCGGATATGACTGAGCGACTAAGCACAGCACAGCATCATTTACGTGTGGAATCTAAAAAGCAATACAGATGATGTATATGCAAAACAGACTCACAGATATAAACTAGTGGTTCTGTAAGGGGGTGGGGGGGGCATGTTAGGGCTATGGATTGAGAGATACACACTACATAAAATAGGAAAGCACAGGGAATTATAGCCATTATCTTGTAATAACTTTTAATAGAGTATAATCTGAAAATACTGAATCGCTTTGCTGTATACCTGAAACTAATATAATAAATCAATTAGACCTCTATAAAAAGGAACTTTGTATTTAATCATTAGTTACTCTTTTACCTATTTTACATCATTTAATTTCTATCTGATTACCTTTTTAAAGTTTTATTTTATTTGATCAAAACAAATGCAGGATAACTTCCGTTTTATAGTTTGTTTCTGTTGTGGCCATTTTTCAAGTTTTTTTTTTTAGTAAAATTGGTTAGGTTTTGCTTCTGATAATCTAAATATTTCAAATTCTCTGTTTTTTGGCTTTAGTTTTACTGAGCTATTTTTGCTTATTAAAGAAAGTTTAGCCCAGATATGTAGAGATAGCAGTATTGGAAGAGACTAAAGTCGTTCTGATGGCATAAAGCAGAAAACATTAACTAGGAGGCTAACAAGTTTCCCTCCTCACCGGGGCATGTTTGCAGACTTGGGCAGGAAAGCAATGGCAAAGTTGTGTCTCTTCTGATGGAAAGTCTATTCCCTTTGTTGGCATGAAGGCAGAGAATCTGTCTCTTTCAAGAAGAATCTGCTGAGAAAAATTGAGCTCTTTGAGAGTTTTGACCTGAAAGAGATTTTCAAAAGCTCTGTGCATCTGATTATACAGGTAGTTTGTGAGCTCTAGTGGAAACTCTGTGCCACAGCATTGAATAATGGTCTGGTACCAACTTATAATTAACGTCTGCCAGGATTTACAGCCTTTGAGGAGGTGGGAGAAATAGCCTTGTTAATCCATCCAGACAGTGTGTCAAATAAATTTTTATACCTTTGTAGCAACTTCAGAGTGCGATTTACAGTATTACGTGTGGGTTTCGTAGAAGCATCTTTCTTTATCCTTGGTTTTTCTCTGGGAACATCTGTCACACATGGTTCTTTTTATTTTATTTACTATTATGCATAAGATATATTTCAGGCTTTGCTTGGTACTTGAGAAAGCCCAGGGGATATTTGCTTTGCTATTATATTAAACCTCTTAACATAGTCTGATAGTTTCAGAAAACTAAGAACCCTTAGGAGGCAGAAAGACCAACTAGCCTGACAGCAAAGAAATGGAAATCAGAAACTCTAGGACCTTAAACTGCAATCTTCTCATATATAAAATGAGCTGTTCATTTAATTAATATGCAGCCAGCATCCTCAGGATATACTGTACTTTTTGCAGGTAACTGGCAGATTTTAAAATAAAATAATCTAGCTTAAAATACAGCTGTGAAACTAGAGTCTTGGAGCTGGAAGGGATTTTAAAGGTTATCTTATAGCCAGGCATAGGAGTCCCTTTTATATATAGGGACTCATTTTATATATAGTCGCTTAAGTGTTTCAGTGGCAAGAAGCACATTTAAAAGCTAACCACAGTTATTAATCTAGCCCCAATAATTCAGAGAGTGCTGAGGAAGCATAATAGTAATAACTCTTTACTGTAATGAAAAATAATAATCAAAAGTTTTCAAATAAAACACTGTCTTAAATGCCTTTCTGTCCATTAGCCCCTCATAGTTCATAACTGGAATCCCATTAATTCTTGAAATATCTCTGATACTTTCATTTATATTTGTTTGAACTGGGGAAGGGGGAAAACTGAGACCCCCTTAAGGGGGTATTGGCTTTGGGGCTTTGATTTGCCCAGCATCAGAGCAAATCAGTAATTAGAACTGATCATTTCTTACTCTCTTCCTTCTGTTATCCCAGGATTTTTTCTTTTTTCCCCCTCTCCTTTGGCCCCTAGGGAAAAAAGGGAGAGAGAGAGAGAGAGAGAGAGAGAGAGAGAGAGATAACATAAGCTTGATAATGGATACTGATCCTAGACCATCAGTCAGAAATACTGCTAGTGTCTAGTCACTCACATTGCTTTGATGTTTCTTTCATCCTTCAGGCTTACTGTGGATTTCTTCGTCCTGGAGTTTCTTCAGAGAACCTGTCTGCAGTGGCTACAGGAAACTGGGGCTGTGGTGCCTTTGGGGGTGATGCTAGACTAAAAGGTGAGTGAGTCAGTTGTTATAAGAAGGATAATAGTTTTTTGATTAAGGATTAGAGTTAATCCTTCTAACCAGATTTCTATTGGTCTATCATAATAAGGGACCACAAAAATCTAAAAGAAAAGAAAAAGAATATTTGATACAATCGTTTTTTTATTATGTATGCAGGAATCTGTATTTTTATTTTTAAATCTGTATTTTTATTCCCTGCAGAGGTCACTTATGTCTTTGATCTATCAGACACAGCATTTAGTTGAATAAAGAGGCCAAAATGACTGTGAAGTTTCAACCCAAACCACCCACGCAAGCACATCCCTTTACGGTAGTGAGTTTTACGGACAGAGCTGTTTCACTGAGTGACTCGTTCATTCACCAGACTTACGGCAGGTCTGCCACTCTCTAGGCACGGTGGTAGGTTCTGAGAATACAAAGGTGAATAAGAGGTGGTCCCTGCTTTGGAATTCACGGTCTAGCATATGAGAGGGAGGCATGGACAAATGCAACATACAGAAAGGAGAGCTTTAATAGAGGTGCGTGAAGTGCGGGCATGCAGCCCGGGAGAGCTGCGTGAGGAGGCATTTGGTGCTCCAGAAGGATGAACATTTCTTGCACTTCAGGTTTGTACCTATCAACGGAGCTGTTGGTTATTTTTCATATTATGACATTTTTTTTCCTCTCAAGAGTATCAGTTATAGAAAACAGTATTATATTATTACTTAGGATGGCTACTATTCTGTGTCAGCCCAGCTGGTCTGACACAAGCTGAGGGTGCTGCAGTACAGCCCTGACACTTCTTGGAGTCAGTGCAGACCCCACCAGGCACGGGCATGCCTCCTCCGCTAGACCACCCCTCCTTCAGGCTCCAGCTGCAAGTCTGAGGCTGGGCTGTCCTGCGGGGACCACCTGCACCTCTGATCAGCCAGCTACCAGTGGGGAGGTTCCCTCAAGCCCCTAAGGAACTCACAGAACCCAGGAAGGTGCTGTGACAATTGTGTTACAAAGGATATACATAGGGTGAGATGGGGACGGAATACAGAGCTTCCGTGCCCCACCCCTGTGGTGTCAAAACATATAACTTTCCCAGCACATGAATGTGTTTGTTAGGCAGCTCCACCAACCTTTGGTGTCCAGAGTTTGTATGTGGGCTTCATTACATGGGTGCCATTGGCCATCACTGGCCATGCTCCAGCTCTCCCTCTCCCTAGAGTTCAGTGACTGAAAGCACAATCCTCAAGCAGTTAGAGGCCCACTGGCAGTCACTGTCACCAGCGTAACAAATACCCTGTCACTCAGGTCAGTTCAGTTCAGTCACTCAGTTCTGTCCAACTCTTTGTGACCCATGGACTGCAGCACGCCAGGCCTCCCTGTCCATCACCAACTCCCAGAGTTCACTCAAACCCATGTCCATTGAGTCGTGATGACATCCAACCATCACATCCTCTGTCGTCATCCTGTTCTCCTGCCCTCAATCTTTCCCAGTATCGTGTCTTTTCAAATGAGTCAGTTCTTCGCATCAGGTGGCCAAAGTATTGGAGTTTCAGCTTCAAAATCAGTCCTTCCAATGAAAACCCAGGACTAATTTCCTTTAGGATGGACTGGTTGGATCTCCTTGCAGTTCAAGGGACTCTCAAGAGTCTTCTCCAACACCATAGTTCAAAAGCATCAATTCTTTGGCGCTCAGCTTTCTTTATAGTCCAACTCTCACATCCATACATGACCACTGGAAAAACCATAGCTTTGACTCAGGAAATGGCAAAGGTTTTAAAGCTCCTGCCAGGAACCCAGGACAAAAATCTGACAGATTTTTTGTTTATACTACAGTTGACAAAGTAACAAGAAAACAAAGCAAATATAAAACAGCCAACTGGCCTTGATAGCTAAACTATGGATAGTTTAGCTAGACAGATACAGATGAAATCCTTCTCAAATCCTTCTCCTTGGGAATTTCTCTGTAACAGTTCGTGCAGTCATTTTACGTTAGTGGAATCATACTGTGTATGCTATGCTCTGACCTCCTCTTTTAGAAAGCCCTATAGTCTCATGATGGCTTGCAACACCAAAAACTGTCCGCAGTTTTTAATAGCTACGTAGTATTCTGTTGTATGTACCTCATATGCCATTGTTTATTTCACCAATTCTCCATTCATAGTTTTTTTTATTTTATATAAGCAATACTATAATATATAATTATATATGTTATACATAATTATTTTCTTAGGGTTAATTCCTAGAAGTGAAATTAATGACTCAAAGGACAGGGATACAACATATTTTAATATTTACCACAAACTGTTCTTCTGAAAGGCAGTATCAATTTACAGTGTCTTCTTTGCAAAGGCGATCTCACCACTGTAGGGTTTTTTCAATCTTCTTAATTTCTCTGAGGTTCAGTAGTTTTCATATGTTTTATTGGTCATTTTTGTTTTGCGAATTGCTTGTTCATGTCATCTGCCCATTTAGCTTTTAGTCAGCAGATTTGGTTTTCATTGGCTTGTAATAACTCTTTGTATATTAAGAAATATTAATTATCTGTCATCCAACTTAGCAACTGAATAACATATGTTACAGGTATTTTTCTCTGTTTTTTCATTTATTTCAGCCTGTTGAGTTGTGATCAGCCTGTTGTCCTATAGGGTTAATTTTTATGTGTTTACATTTTTGTGACACGCTTAAAAAAATTTCTTCTATTCCTTATTCTAAAGACTTTCACAGACATTTTCTTCATATTCAAAAATAAAAACCACATTATTAGTTTCAGTGTTTTGAATGTCTGTAGGAGAAAGAATTTCTGGTTTTTATTTTATGAAATTCTTTATCATCCTGAATTTGTTTGAGGAAACCTGTTTTTCACTCTGGACTTATTGATCTTATGACAGACACTTTTTTCTGTTTTTCTCTTAAGTAAAATAAATGAGTAGATTCACATCATCAATCCAGAAGCCAGGTCTGCCACAAGCCTTGGTCATTTGTGATGGACAATTTGAGAAGCTTTATAAATGTGTTCATTTTGTTTCTTTTCTTTATGGTGTAAAAAAGCCTTTCAGACTGCAGTTTTGCTTGCTCTGGTGACTATTGAGGGTAGTATTCCAAGATTTTCATTGTGTAATTTATTTTCACAATTATCAACAATTTCTGTTGTGAGCATGTTTTTTTCCAGTTTTATTAAAAAATAATTGACATACAGAACTATAAAGTTGAAGATGTCCAACATAATGATTTGACTTACATCATGAAATTAGTATCAAGTAGGTTTAGTGAATATCCATCATCTTATACAGAGGCAACATTAAAGAAGTAGAACAATTTTTTTTCCTTGTGATGAGAATTCTCAGGATTTATTCTCCCTTGCAACTTTCATTTATGATGTACAGCAGTGTTAATTATCTTTATCATGTTGTACATCACATTCCTAGTACTTATTTATCTTGTAACTGAAGTCTGTACCTTTTGGCTACCTTCATTTAATTCGCTCTCCCCCCACCTCCTACCTTTGGTAGCCAGAAATCTGATCATATTTCCCTGTGCCTTTATTTGTCTTTAAAGTATGATTGGCCTACAGCTCTGCTAGTTCTTGGTACACAACAGTGATTCTGTGTTTCTATACATTTCAAAACGATCTCCATGATAAGTCTGGTTGTCTTCTGTCACCATGCGAAGACCTTACATAACGGCCAACTGTTTTCCCTACACTGTACGTTCATACCCATGACCCCCTCCCGCCTCCCTTCTGGCAGCCGCCTGTCTGTTCTCTGTATTTGTTACTGTTTCTGTTTGATTAGGTTTGTTCATATTTTTTGTTTTTAGATTCAGCCCATAAGTGAAATCGTACAGTATTTGTCTTTGGTTTATTTCACTTAGGATAATACACTGTGCTGCTTCTGCTAAGTCGCTTCAGTCGTGTCCGACTCTGTGTGACCCCATAGACGGCAGCCCACCAGGCTCCCCCGTCCCTGGGGTTCTCCAGGCAAGAACCCTGGAGTGGGTTGCCGTTTCCTTCTCCAATGCATGAAAGTGAACAGTGAAAGTGAAGTCGCTCAGTCGTGGCCGACTCCCAGCGACCCCATGGCCTGCAGCCCACCAGGCCCCTCCGTCCGTGGGACTTTCCAGGCAAGAGTACTGGTCTGGGTCCATCCATGTTGTTGCGTAGGGCAAGATTTCATTGTTCTTTCATGGCCAAGTAGTAGTTCCTTGTATATATATACACACCACATCTTTATCCACTCATCTACTGATGAGCACGTAGGTTGCCTCCATATTTGTGAACAATGCTGCACTGAACGCAGGGTACATACGTCTTACAAGTTGCATTCAAGTTGTCTGCAGAGAGTGGAATGGCTATTATTGGACTTCAGAGATACCACTGAGTTAATGGATCTGGGAAATGGCTCTGGGAACTTTTTTTTAACTCTCTGGGAGTTGCCGATAACCAGCCAGGTTTAAGAAATACTGCGTTCTGTGCTTTAGTGTTGCATAGTCACCCTTCAATCTGTGGCCTCATTTCTAAGATGAGGAAACCAAGGTTTTATGCAGAGGCTAATAAAACTGCCCAAAGAAACACAGCTAACAATCAGAACCAGCATGCATATTTGGCCTATTTTCCTCAAAAACCAGTACTGTGGTTGTGGTTGTGATTAGACAACATGCTGAAAGCATTCTGTGTTGTACTAAGTGCTTTCCTTAGATGTATTAGTTCATCACAGCCTACTAGGTATGAGGTATTTTTGTCTTTGTGACGTAACTGAGGCAACGAGGTCAATAGCCTCAGGTCACAAGGGTAGCAAGTGGCAGGACTAGGATTCAAACCAGGATTGACACCCAAGAGTTCAGTGTCTGTGCTTTTACAATCTCATCTGTATTGGCCACAAACTCTGTATCTAGATTTAGATTTGGAAATTGCCACTCTAGAAATGGTGGCTGAATTCTTGATGTGAGTACTATTCAGGCACCAAAGATTGAGGCTTTCATAATATCCACTGGAGGATTGGGAGTGGTTGGGAGGGTCACATGGTGAAGTCGCTCAGTCGTGTCCGACTCTTTGCGACCCCATGGACTATAGCCTACCAGGCTCCTCTGTCCATGGGATTTTCCAGGCAATAGTACTGGAGTGGGTTGCCATTTCCTTCTCCAGGGGATCTTCCGACCCAGGGATCAAACCCGGGTCTCCCACATTGTAGACAGACGCTTAACCATCTGAGCCACCAGGGTCACAGGTACCAAGGTTAGAAACAGTAGCCAGGGCCTCCCTAGTGGGCCAGCAGTTACGAGTCCACCTTGCAGTGTAGGGCACACAAGTGTGATCCCTGGTCCAGGAAGATCCCATGTGCCACCGGGCAGCTAAGCCTCTGGGCCATAACTACTGAGCCTGTGCTCTAGAGCCTGCGAGCCCCAGCTGCTGAAGTCCAAGCACTCCAGAGCCCGTGCTCTGCAACAAGAAAAGCCACCTCAGTGAGAAACCTGTGGGCTGCAGCTGTAGTCCCCGCTTGCCACAACCAGAGAAAGCCCACATGCAGGAATAAAGACCCAGTGCAGCCAAAAGTAAACAATAATACTTTATTTTATATATATATTTAAAATCGGAGGAGGCAATGGCACCCCACTCTAGTACTCTTGCCTGGAAAATCCCATGGACGGAGGAGCCTGGTAGGGCTGCAGTCCATGGGGTTGCTAAGAGTCGGACACGACTGAGCGACTTCACTTTCACTTTTCACTTTCATGCATTGGAGGAGGCAATGGCAACCCACTCCAGTGTTCTTGCCTGGAGAATCCCAGGGACAGCAGAGCCTGGTGGGCTGCCGTCTATGGGGTCACACAGAGTCGGACACGACTGAAGTGACTTAGCATAGCGTAGCGTATATTTAAAATAAAAACAGTAGCCAGAGTGCAAGACCAATTAGAAAATAAGAGTTGGCCTAGAAGAGTGAGCAAAATGCTCCAGGGCTGGTAAACATGTTTGAGCTTTCATAGTAATCAAGACATGACCTCACAAAACAACTTGGGTTTCATGAGAAGGACATGAGTAACACTTTCAAATCTATACTAGCTTCCTGCTAGTATGTATTTAAATAATGTAAATAAACAATTTGAGGAAATTCCTCTAACAGACATGTGGTAGGTTGGCTTGGAGCGTAGCAGGATGGCGTGGCATGGCAGCTTTCCAACAGAGTGGGTGAGGGAGAGCCCTGGGTCAGGCCACCCCGTTCAGATTGCAGCTCCACCACTTTCTGGCTGTGTGACCTTAGACAAGTTGCTTAATCTTTTGATGCCCTTATTTCCTGATTTTCAAAATGGAGATAATGCTAATATTTACTCAGTTTTTGTAAGGATTGAGTTAATCTTTGTGAATCTTGAGCTTATCCTTGAAAAGCTGCTAGAACATTCCACATGCTACAGTACAGAGCTGTGTTAGCAGCTGTTACTGATGTTACCTGTTGATGGCCTCAGACAATACCTGTGTACAGGTATCCATGCTTTTACTCATTTTTTGTTCGGTTCATTTGTTTTGAGATGACACTGTGACCGGTTTTTGATATTAGTGTAGTGTGTGTGAGTCGCTGAGTCGTGTCCAACGCTTTGCGACCCCATGGAATGCAACCCGACAGACTCCTCTGTCCATGGAATCCTCCAGGCAAGAATACTGGAGTGAGTTGCCATTCCCTTCTCCAGGGTATCTTCCTGACCCAGGGATCAAACCTGGGCCTTCTGCATTGCAGGTGGATTCTTTACCATCTGAACTACCAGGGAAGCCTTTTTTGATTATTCATACTTATTTGAAAATTTTATTGCTTAAGATTGATGCCAAAAAGAAAATTAAAACCAAACTCCCTGCAGGTTAGTTTAAGTGATTATTTTGGCACCTAGTTGTGCTTGAATTTGGGATTTGATGCTTTTGCATCGTTCTTGGAATCAGTCCACACATCCTATTAGGTCTGTGATTTATTCTCATCTAACTTGTGATGCAGGCGAGTTCACTTAAATCGTGAGACATAATTGTCTAGATGCGCAAAGACCTTGGCGATATAGTCAGGTCTGAAGACAGTTTTGTTTAAAATGATCTTTTGTTAGTGATTACTGATGGGTTTAAGGTCAAGATTGTTATATTTCTGAAAATTTACTCTGTGTATTTATAGTCTAATATCCAATGCAAGAAGAAAAGCTGTAATAGAGGCTATGGAATTCCATACCCTGAAAGAGTCTTTAGGGACGATCTGATTTGACTTCCTCTTTGCATAGATGGGGAAAATGCAGGCAAGAGAGTTAAGTGACTTGGCCAAAGTCCTAGAGCTTAGGTAGCTAGCAGAAAAGTGAGGCCTGAGCTCAGGTCTTCAGTCTCCAGTCCGAGCTTGTCTGCCACATGCTTTTGTTATCATCTGACCCAAACAGAAACGGATGGGAAATAAGAATGTAATGTAAATTGGTTCTCTTATTAGGATTCAGCCTCTTTTTGGTAGGTCTGTGAAACTTAACTCTGTGAGCCTATCCACAGGGACAGAATGGCCTGTGAAGCATTTAGAAAATAAACTCTATAGGGAGAAAAAAATAAATAAATAAACACTATAGGGAGATACATTTTAAATGTTCTTATTAATATTTTATTTTCATAAATGACAAATGACCAGTGATCTAGTATTTCTGTATGTAAGGGGAGAACAAGACTAGAAGGACTTTTCTTTGGGTCTTTCTCTCCTCTTAATAGAAAATACAGATAAATTTCATTCAAACCAAAAGATAAGAAATACCTCTTGGTAGAAGAAGATTACAACATATTGGTTTTCATTTTTATATGTAGTTTAGGTTAATTAGGAACCTTTTAAAATTGAGTGTACTGAAGCTTTAATGTTGGCGTAAGTTGGTTGAGCAGTTTTAATTAAAATGTATCTGCATTTTGGGATCAGTTACTCCAAGATGAATGAGGCCTAGTCGTGGTGCCTCACATGTTATGCACACTCAATAAATATTAGTTTGGAAATTAGGAAATACTTTTGTATTCAGAGTCTTGTATGTGTTATAACATCTTAGATGCTTTCTCAAATCTGGGGATACTCAGCCATATCAAATATACTAGTTCAAAGTTTTTTATTTTAGTTTGATCTCCTTGCTGTCCAGGGGACTCCCAAGAGTCTTCTCCAACACCACAGTTCAAAAGTATCAATTCTTTGGCCTTCAGCTTTCTTTATGGTCCAACTCTCACATCCATACATGACTACTGGAGAAACCAAAGCTATGACTAGACGGACCTTTGTCAGTAAAGTAACATCTCTGCTTTTTAATATGCTATCTAGCTTCGTCATAGCTTTTCTTCCAAGGAGCAAGTGTCTTTTAATTTCATGGCTGCAGTGATTTTGGAGCTCAAGAAAATAGTCTTTCACTGTTTCCCCATCTATTTGCCATGAAGTGATGGGACCAGATGCCATGATCTTAGTTTTCTGATTGTTGAGTTTTAAGCCAACTTTTTCACTCTGCTCTTTCACTTTCATCAAGAGGCTCTTTCTTTAGTTCTTCTTCGCTTTCTGCCATAAGGGTGGTGTCATCTGCATATCTGAGGTTATTGATATTTCTCCTGGCAATCTTGATTCCAGTTTGTGCTTCATCCAGTCCAGCATTTCACATGATGTACTCTGCATAGAAGTTAAATAAGCAGGGTGACAATATACAACCTTGACATACTCCTTTTCCTATTTGGAACCAGTCTGTTGTTCCATGTCTGGTTCTAACTGTTGCTTCTTGGCCTGCATACAGATTTCTCAGGAGGCAGGTCGGGTGGTCTGGTATTCCCATCTCTTGAAGAATTTTCCACAATTTGTTGTGATCCACACAAAGGCTTTAGCATAGTCAATGAATAAGAAGCAAATGTTTTTCTGGAATACTCTAGCTTTTTCTATGATCCAACAGATGTTGGCAACTTGATCTCTGGTTCCTCTGCCTTTTCTAAATCCAGCTTGAACATCTGGGTTCTCGGTTCCCATACTGTTGAAGCCTGGCTTGGAGAATTTTGCGTATTACCTTGCTAGTGTGTGAGATGAGTCAGTTGCGCAGTACTTTGAGCATTCTTTGGCGTTGCCTTTCTTTGGGATTGCAATGAAAACTGACCTTTTCCAAACCTGTGGCCATTGCTGAGTTCTCCAAATTTGCTGGCACATTGAGTGAAGCACTTTCATGGCATCATCTTTTAGGATTTGAAATTCCAGCTCAGCTGGAATTCCATCACCTCCACTAGCTTTGATTGCAGTGATGCTTCATAAGGCCCACTTGACTTTGAACTCCAGGATGTCTGGCTCTAGGTGAGTGATCACACCGTCCTGGTCATCTGGGTCATGAGGATCTTTTTGGTATAGTTCTGTGTATTCTTGCCACTGTCCTTCATTGTGCCCATCTTTGCTTGAAATGTTCCCTTGGTATCTCTAATTTTCTTGAAGAGATCTCTAGGTTTTCCCATTTTATTGTTTTCCTCTATTTCTTTGCATTGATCACTTAGGAGGGTTTTCTTATCTCTCCTTGCTATTCTTTGGAGCTCTGCATTCAGATGCATATATCTTTCCTTTTCTCCTTTGCCTTTTGCTTCTCTTCTCAGCTATTTGTCAGACCTTCTCAGGCAACCAGTTTGCCTTTTGCATTTCTTCTTCTTGGGGAGAGTTTTGGTCCCCACCTCCTGTACAGTGTTACAGATCTCCACCCACAGTTCCTCAGGCCGCCTGTCAGATCTAATACTTTGAATCTGTTTCTCACTTCCACTGTACAAGTGTAAGGGATTTGATTTAGGTCCTACCTGACTGGTCTAGTGGTTTTCCCTACTTTCTTCAATTTAAGTCTGAATTTGGCAATAAGGAGTTCATCATCTGAGCCACAGTCAGCTCCCGGTCTTGTTTTTGCTGACTGTATACAGCTTCTCCATCTTCAGCTGCAAAGAATATAATCAATCTGATTTCAGTATTGACCATCTGGTGATGTCCATGTGTAGAGTCATCTCTTGTGTTGTTGGAAGAGGGTGTTTGAGATGAACAGCGCGTTCTCATGGCAGAACTCTGTTAGCCTTTGCCCTGCTTCATTTTGTACTCAAAAGCTAAACTTCTCTGTTACTCCAGGTGTTTCTTGACTTCCTACTTTTGCATTCTAGCCCCCTATGATGAAAATGACACACGTTTGAAGAACACAGCATTCGTTGCCTTTGTCTGCTCTTCCCTCATAATTAGGGTGAGGTGTGCATTCTGGATCAGCATAGCGCACAGGTGACTGTCTAGAGGCACTTGGTGGTCATCCGACTCCACTGGCGACATTAACTTTGGTCACCTAGTTATGGTGTTATCTGATTTTTCTACTGTAGTTATATACTGATATTTTTTCCTCCCTTGTAGTTAATAAGTGGTCTGTGGGAAGACGCTTTGAGACAAAATTTCCCTTAGGTTTAGCATCCTTTATTGATCTTTGCCTGATCCGGTCTTTGCCATGATGAATGCAGAAAAGGGTTATCTCATTCTAATATCTAACACTCCCTCTAGACTTACCAGTTAGGCTGTAGCTTTCTCACGTGAGCAGGAGCCCTTCCTCTCCATTTATTTATTATGTATTATCATTGTGGACTCAGTATTTTTTCAATGATTTGTAACTTACTACTATACATAATATTTTGGTGCTTCCCTCGCCCAGATTTGGCTAATAGATGCTCCTTCAAACTGGCTTCTATATCCTTAGGACAAGCAGTCCTCAATTTCTCCGCATCTGGTTTGCAGTACTTCTTCACTTCCTGGTATAAAACATTCTGGGTTTATCTTGTACCGACCCTGTCCCAACCGTGGAATCTAGTGTTCCTTGAGGAATCCAGCTCCTTTCAGGGGGAATGGCATTAGACCACTGTCTGGGCACTAGGGGTGCTAACTGCTGCTGGGATGTCTTCTTTTCGGCCCTTTCAGCAGACAAAACTAAGAAATACACATAGAAACACACACGGATGTTCATAGTTAAAAGTCGTGAGTACATACCGTGCCTTTCATTTCAATTGATAACCACAGAGTTACTTTTTTGTCTTTCCCATTCCATGTTTGTATGTCCCCTCTTCCATTCTGAGAACTATAACTCCCAGCAGCATCAACAAATCAACTCATTTTTTCAATCCTGAAATAAATTGTATTAATAGTCTCAGAATTGTTTCACCTGTACTGCTATGGTAAGCACATCTAACAAAGAAAGTCTGGGATTTGTTTGCAGTTCTTTCCTCCTTGTCCAAGACTGAGGGCATCTCAGCCACATACTGTGTTCATAGGTTACTTGGGCCAGTTCTTACGTTCGTTCTTCCCTTTTCCTTTCCCGGTAGTGCTTTTCCTTTGAAATAAAATTAGGCTCGTTTATTTCCATTTGCTTTCAGTTATAAGCTCCTCCCCACTCCCATTCTTAGCTTTTATGTTTTGAAGATGCTCTCAAAAATCAAAATTATATTTGATTATATTTATCCTCCATAGTGTTTTAATTCTATTCCCACCTCCCCTTTTATGAAGGAAAAGATGTTACTAGCAACAGGGCATTTATTGTACCTGTGTTCATTTTTGATATTTAAAATAAATTTTGTCTTTTGAAATTAAGATTATAAAGGAATTTAGTTTTTGGAAATGTACTCTAGGCTCAGTGATTTGTACCTCTGATTCCTGGGGACAGGGCTTCTCCGTGATTTTCCTATGCTAGCACACTGGAGTTTATGTCCAGTGTTATCAGTAACGTTCACTCCATGCTCTAGTGATTGGGTGGAGGTTGGAGTGTGGAAGGGACGGGGGTGTCTTCTGGAACCCATTTGGAGAACGCCTGCTTGCTGTAGAGTTCACAAAAGCAGTAGAACCTCCCAAGTACGTTGGTCGGGGAAAATCACAGACCTTTGATACAAAAAACCAGTGACTATGTAGTAAGATAAATCAAGCAAGCAAACACAAATTTTAGTTCCAGATTAATGTAAGTGGGGGAAAACCACTTGACCGCCTTAAGGGTGCTGCTTCAGATGCACCTTCCTCTGTTGTTTTCCCACAAAGGTGCTTATGTGGGAATTCTGTGGCTTAATGAGATTCTCAGTAGCATGTCTGGAAAGTCACACAACCAGATGATTTATATTCATCCTCTATTTGCCATTTCTAATAACGTGTATATTAGGCTTATAAATCTTTAATCCAGGATATAGCTATGGCATGCCAGCTATAATTTAGCTGGCTGAAAGAACTAAAGGTATCCTGATGGGAAGTGTCATAATATAGCTGTGTTTTCCTCTGTGCTTCAGCCTTAATACAGATCCTGGCAGCTGCTGTAGCTGAGCGAGATGTGGTTTATTTCACCTTTGGGGACTCAGAACTGATGAGAGACATTTACAGCATGCATACATTCCTCACTGAGAGGAAACTGACTGTTGGTAAGTAGGGATGGTTGGTGTATAGACGGATTGTACACCATCC
The DNA here is from genome assembly GCF_027580195.1 of Bos mutus. Classification (NCBI taxonomy): domain Eukaryota; kingdom Metazoa; phylum Chordata; class Mammalia; order Artiodactyla; family Bovidae; genus Bos; species Bos mutus. The sequence goes on along the minus strand of NC_091644.1, from coordinate 8,315,784 downwards.
AGGAGGAGCACTTGCTAACTCTGGTTAGATCCTAGTGGATAAGTAAGAATGGAAATGTGACTTCGGTGGGGTTGGGGGACAAGATCTCAGAGGGACAATGCTTGCAGACCTTATTTTTCTAGCAAAATTTCATCCTCAATATTCAATGAGTATGTCAGCTTATTAAATTAAGGCCAAGATGTTGGAGTTGGTGTCCATTTTTACTTTTGTGTGTATGGAAAACTGAATGAGGGGATGGTATTGAAAGGTACGTTAAAACCTGAGAGGCCATACTCTGAGGCATGTTTATCAGACAGCCCAGCAGACGCTCCTTCTACTGTGTTTCAGCTGGACCTGGGAGGCCTTCCTGTCATGGAGCTAAATGTAAAATTAAAGTCGCCACGAACTCTGAAAAGGATGCATGGACGATGTACCATGTATAGCCTGCTGTAATTATGAACTAATAAGTAGTTTCTTTAAGGTATTCAAAATGTTTAGCTTTATATCAGGAAAGCCTTCCAGGCTTATGGACCTCATGCTCTATTTTCAAAAGCCAAATTTGAGCAAATGTTATTTAGGATAGAACTGGGGTGTTCTGTAGTCGATTTATCTATCTACGTATCTTAATGTGCAAACTGGTCTGGCTTTCTGCTCTTCAGGAGAAGTATATAAGCTGCTGCTACGATATTACAATGAAGAATGCAGAAACTGCTCCACCCCTGGACCAGACATCAAGCTTTATCCATTCATATACCATGCAGTTGAGTCCTGTACACAGACCACCAACCAGCCGGGACAAAGGACTGGGGCCTGAGGAGCCAAGTGACTAGACGCTCCCCACTTGTGTAACAAGAAGGTGTGACGTGTGAACTGACATGATATCCATGTGTATATAATCCGCGTTTGTAGGCAAGGATGCAGTCCCTTCCGCCCATGCAGCTGTCAGTACATCTGCACCTCCTCCATCCCGACTTACATAGACTGAGACATACTTTGTTTCTTTTTTTTTCTATTTCAGCCCTGATTCTTTTATTTTTCTTTCTTTTGCCCATCAGACTTCTTGTGAAATTTCATCAGAGTTTGTGCTCAGCCTGGCAGGTGTCTTTTTTGATGCCTAAATATACAAATCACCTCTGCAGCTAGCAGATGCCACGGAAGGTGGTGGAACCCTAGGAGCTGTAACTGAGTCTGCTGCAGATCTCCCTGTGAGCCTCTCACCCCTACCCTGTTATCATTGTGGTGGTGGAGGTTTTTTGATTTTTGAAATAAGAGTTGGGTTTGTTAAATAATACAGATCTCCTAGGTTAAGAGTTTTATATTTAAGAATACTTTTCAAAAAGTTATTTTGAGATATCACCTTTATTTGTAATGGTAATTTGCCTGTCCCTTTTCCCCTGATCAATTTTTATTGACTGTTTTTGGAAATTGACCCAAATGAAAGGAAATATGAGAATAAGAGTTTCCCAAATGGTGTTTAAAAACAAACAGGTTCAAGACACGCGAAGGACCTCGTTTCCTGGGATTTTTTTTCTTTTTCTTTTTTTGAATTAGGATTATTGTTTGTTCCTTGGTGCTTGAGACATATTCATATAACCAAAGTTTAGGAACTGGGAACTTCGTGGTGATTTGTACATATTGAAGTTTCTCTGGTACTCAAAGGTTATGTAGTTAATAAATTTTCATTAACAAGTCATTTGTCAAACTCTTACATCATCTAATATATATATATACATATGTGTTCTTTTCTTTAAGTGTGTCTACATGCAAGCACATAAAATATAAATAAAACTGTAATTGTGGAAATGATTAGATTTAGGCTTTATTAGGGGCTCTGTTTAAAATCTTCTATTTAAAATTGTGTCCATTTAAAACAGGCAACAAGCATAAATAATAATGTCTCTCAGAAGTTAAAAAGCCAATGCCAGTTCTGTGCTAATTGAGAGCAGAGTTTAATCGCAAAAGCACTTATTATTTCTAAAGAAATTCTAAACCATACTATTGAAGTTCTAGCTTACAGTCAACTGTCAGGAAAAGCTGCTGCTAAGCTGCTAAGTCACTTCAGTCGTGTCCGACTCTGTGTAACCCCATAGACGGCAGCCCACCAGGTTCCCCCGTCCCTGGGATTCTCCAGGCAAGAACACTGGAGTGGGTTGCCATTTCCTTGTCCAATTCAGGAAAAGCTATTGGTGGTCAAATCCTATTAATAAGGAGTTTTAAGTAGATGGTCCTACACCTGGTATTAATATTGGCAGGGTAAAAAGGGGCCTTGGCCAGCATCTGCAGCTCTTTTTATTTATATACAGATGCTAATGGAATTTGGCACTGAAGTGCCTGAAGACCATCACTTGTCATTAATGAAGTTCTTTAAGATTTTTCATCATCTCTGAGTCCAAGATATCTGGCTTTTTTTCTACTGGTACTAAAATCCTTCACATTCTATGCTTTGGTTAAGCATTCATGGTATATTTCATTTCTTTTTATCTATCTCCATATTCTTTTCCTCTTATCCAGCCCCAAGACTAAGTGAACCGTTCTTTAAAATGTTACATGAACAGTTTAGGAGGTTCATGTGGTAGAGATATTAAATCCAGGTAAGACAACCCCCCCACCCCGAGCCTAATATCACAGCACACACATTCTACGACTCAGCTCTTAATGCTGAACAGGTTGGTGACCAGGCCATCTGACTGCCTTTCTCCTCTTGAGGGGTTTTCAAGAATAAAACCTGCCTACTTCTTTGTCTCAGTACATTCTTGAATTGTGACTGTGTGATCAACTGGAATGTACAGATAGAACTAATGTCCATTTTTTTGAGGTGGAGAGGGAGGTGGAAAGAACTGATTACTTTGTTCCTAAAGCATTAGTCGCTCAGTCATTTCCGACTCCGCTACCCCATGGACTGTAGCCCACCAGGCTCCTATGTCCGTGTGATTCTCCAGGCAAGAATACTGGAGTGGGTTGCCATTCCATTCTTCTGGGGATCTTCCCAACCCAGAGATTGAACCCAGGTCTCCCCCATTGCAGGCAGATTCTTTATCATCTGAGCCACCAGAGAAGCCCTTGTTCCCAAAGGCCTTCTATAAAAAGGAAAAAATCAGACATCTAATTAACATACCTATTTTAAGACATTTAGCAGCACCTTTTTGTTCTCTTTCATTAGGGATTATTGTTTTATTTCATGTTGTTTGCCCTTCTCGTCTTTAATCTATTGAGGCACGAAAGGATGTCTTTAGTGTAGAATTCTTAGGTTTTTACTATAATTCACTCACTTTTCACTTTCTGTCTGGCTCACTCGAATGTATAATAGTGGTTTAAGGACACAACGTGGAGTCATGGAAAAGGCGTGAGGTTTAAAATCAAGCAAGCTGGGTTCAAATGCTGACTGTATCCCTGGCTAACATTGTAACCTTCTCTAAATAAAGTGAAGGCTCTACTTAACTCATTTAGAAAATGGGCTATAAGTACCTATTGAGAGATCAGATCAGATCAGTCACTCAGTCGTGTCCGACTCTTTGCGACCCCATGAATCTCAGCACGCCAGGCCTCCCTGTCCATCACCAACTCCCGGAGTTCACGCAGACTCACCGTCCATCGAGTCAGTGATGCCATCCAGCCATCTCATCCTCTGTCGTCCCCTTCTCCTCCTGCCCCCAATCCCTCCCAGCATCAGAGTCTTTTCCAATGAGTCAACTCTTCGCATGAGGTGGCCAAAGTACTGGAGTTTCAGCTTTAGCATCATTCCTTCCAAAGAAATCCCAGGGCTGATCTCCTTCAGAATGGACTGGTTGGATCTCCTTGAAGTCCAAGGGACTCTCAAGAGTCTTCTCCAACACCACAGTTCAAAAGCATCAATTCTTCGGCACTCAGCCTTCTTCACAGTCCAACTCTCACATCCATACATGACCACAGGAAAAACCATAGCCTTGACTAGACGAACCTTTGTTGGCAAAGTAATGTCTCTGCTTTTCAATATGCTATCTAGGTTGGTCATAACTGTCCTTCCGGGGAGTAAGCATCTTTTAATTTCATGGCTGCAGTCACCATCTGCAGTGATTTTGGAGCCCAGAAAAATAAAGTCTGGCACTGTTCCCACTGTTTCTCCATCTATTTGGCATGAAGTGATGGGACCGGATGCCAAGATCTTCGTTTTCTGAATGTTGAGCTTTAAGCCAACTTTTTCACTCTCCACTTTCACTTTCATCTAGCGGCTTTTGAGTTCTTCTTCACTTTCTGCCATAAGGGTGGTGTCATCTGCATATATGAGGTTATTGATATTTCTCCCAGCAATCTTGATTACAGCTTGTGTTTCTTCCAGTCCAGCGTTTCTCATGATGTACTCTGCATATAAGTTAAATAAACAGGGTGACAATATACAGCCTTGACGAACTCCTTTTCCTATTTGGAACCAGTCTGTTGTTCCATGTCCAGTTCTAACTGTTGCTTCCTGACCTGCATACAAATTTCTCAAGAGGCAGATCAGGTGGTCTGGTATTCCCATCTCTTGAAGAATTTTCCACAGTTTATTGTGATCCACACAGTCAAAGGCTTTGGCATAGTCAATAAAGCAGAAATAGATGTTTTTCTGGAACTCTCTTGCTTTTTCTATGATCCAGTGGATGTTGGCAGTTTGATCTCTGGTTCCTCTGCCTTTTCTAAAACCAGCTTGAACATCAGGAAGTTCATGGTTCACATATTGCTGAAGCCTGGCTTGGAGAATTTTGAGCATTACTTTAGTGTGAGATGAGTGTAATTGTGCGGTAGTTTGAGCATGCTTTGGCATTGCCTTTCTTTGGGGTTGGAATGAAAACTGACCTTTTCCAGTCCTGTGGCCACTGCTGAGTTTTCCAAATGTGCTGGCATATTGAGTGCAGCACTTTCACAGCATCATCTTTCAGGATTTGGAATAGCTTAACTATTGAGAAATACTATACATAAAATGAACACAGGTCTGGCATATGGTTAGTTCTTAATAAATGCCAACTATTATAGTTGACCAGGAAACATTTATGGGGCACCTGTTGTATATTAGGGAGTGTGCTCATTGCTCTGTATATTTCAGCCCATTTTCCCACGGGCTAATAGATGCCCAGATTAGGGAATTACCATCTCAGCTCCAGGAGTTCATTCTGAAAGGAGACTTACCTTGTCATATGATAGAGCAAAAGCTTTGACACTCTTGATCTCTACCAGGTTCTCAATGTAGCATACTCTTCATCATGAATGACTAGTTATCAGTGGGGTATATTAAATAGTCTCAGAGAATTAACTCTTTTCTTGATGGTTGAAGTGACATTAAAGGCAGGGAGAATCAGTATTTAAAAGGGAGATTGTAAAGATCTAACCAAGCTCCAGGATTGCTATGTCGAATATATTCCAAAGCAGTATACAGTGCTTTGGATTCCAAACGTTAAGTTGCCCCACTCCAAGAGTACGACGGTACAAGACTTCACTGGATTAGACTCTTAAACACTTCAACAGGAAGAGAGGTAGCTCCATAGATTCTCACCTGTTTTCTTCCGTCTTCTCCAATCTGTGTGTTCATGGTTCATGTGTGTTTTGATCAAAGGAAGAAGTGAGTCCTGGGATGTCTGCTTCAAAGACAAGCAGAGATTTAGAAGGCTTGTATGTCCTCCTCTCAACCCTGTGGATCTGACCCAGTCCTTTGTCTGGAGGGAAGGGAAAGACCAGCCATTCCTGGAACTTGAGTTCAGGATATTTAATCCTGTTCTTTGGGGGCAGGAAGTGTGTCCTAATGTGATACCCATTAGAACAAACTGCCCAAATCCACTGACCCACTACTCGTCTCTGTGCTCACTGGGGTTCCTGTAGTCCCTCCTTCCCAGATTCACACAGATCTACAGAGCCTTTAGAGCGGAAGGTTTCTCAAACAAGACACCAAAACTGTTGATATGACAACTGTTTTTACTTTTCCTGACTATATTAAAGATAAGGCTAACAGGTCATGATGATTTTGAACTTGAGGATAAGGAGTGATAGTGAAAGTTGCTCAGTCGTGTCTGACTCATAGTCCGTGGAATCCTCCAGGCCAGAATACTGGAGTGGGTAGCCTTTCTCTTCTCCAGGGGATCTTCTGAACCCAGGGATCGAACCTGGGTCTCCCGCACTGCAGCCAAATTCTTAACCAGCTGAGCCACACAAGGGAAGCCCAAGAACACTAGAGTGGGTAGCCGATCCCTTCTCCAGGAGATCCTCCCAACCCAGGAATTGAACCAGGGTCTCCTGCATTGCAGGTGGATTCCTTACCAACTGAGCTATTTGGGAAGCCCCAGGATAAGGAGAGATCTGTGCTAATGTTTACATGATTTTTCTAGGAAGAGAATAAAGAAATTCTGGCCCCCTTGTCAACACCTCTTTAACATACATGCTCTCATTTTTAAAATATACTCTGTGTCTGAGGCATTTGTTTAAAATTTTCACATGTAGATTTGTTAGTCCACATTCAGTATTAGGCATGTAGAAATACTGGCCTAAGGAGTCTTCCAAAGGTAAAGAATGCTGACTGCACTAGTTTATCTTCTTTGCCAGGTTCCTGAGGTCATGTTTCCTTTCATTCCCTTTTCCTAGTTACCATATTCCCTCAAAAGAGCTCAAATCAGGGAAGATGTCTTGAATTCATTCATTCCCATATTCGTGGACACTTACTTAGGAGTGCTTACTCTGGGCAGCCACTGAGCTCTGTCCAGGGATGCAAAGATGAATACTTGCCTGTGCACTCAGATCTAAACTGAGGCACAGAGAGGGTGAGTGGGATAAAACCCCACAGATAGCGTTTTCTTTTCACTACTTCGTTTCAGGTCAAACCTGGAAAAACCAACTGAAGTTTCATGTTAACCGTTACAAAAACGTGAACAGGCCCGTGGGTAATGTCAGATCACCAGTGTTGAGCGCTCTTGCACAGCTTTCTCTGTTGGAGAGGTGTATAAACAAATGGCTAACTTAGAACATTAAGACAGGCTGCCTAACTGGCCTTTGCCGACCTAATGTGGGCTCTGTCACTCAGCTCCTTGTCGTCTCAAGTGCCTGCCGTCTCTGGTTCTTGGATTCTGAGAAAGAGACACTGGAGGCTATAAAGTAGATTTCCTAATAGAAATGTTACTTTTCCCTGTGATGAGTCCATACAAGGTCAGTAGAAGGTCAGCTTTCTTTTATTTTAGCTGGAATTATTAATACATTGCCTCAGTTTGAATATGCATATTTAATAGATGAAAAATGAAAATTAGCTTTTACTTGATACCAAGTAAAAAAAGGATTTTTACATGGTATCAAAATATTTCAAAGTATGGGAATCCTGGGGATAAAATAATAAAAGGGTCCTTGGTGGTAAAAAGATGGGAGACCATGTCAGAATGTTGCTTTTTCTATTAAGATTTGTCACATATAAGGTTGGGCTTAAAATTTCAGTATTTAGGAAGAAATATACTCATTGTAGAATTTATAATATTCTCAAAATTATATCCTGATCTGCTCTTGAACATGTATGAAGCCTCTTCATCAGAATCTTGACCTCAGAGTATTCATTTACTCCACAGATACTGTATTTTATTAATTCTAAAATAAACATTTTTCACATTGTAGCATCTGAAATCCAAGTACTTTTAAAACAGTATATTATAATTTACCTTGCAGCATTTTTTAATGATACATAAAAGTATTTTTGTAACATTAAAGTATTTTGACAGGCTTCCCTGGTGGCTCAGATGGTAAAGAATCTGCCTACAGTGCAGGAGACCTGGGTTCAATCCCTGGGTCAGGAAGATCTAGAGAAGGGAATGGCAACCCACTCCAGTATTCTTGCCTGGAGAATCCCATGGACAAAGGAGCCTGGTGGGCTGCAGTCCACGGGGTCACAAAGCGGTGGACACGACTGAAGAATTAGCACACAGAAAGTGCTTTATATCTGTGGCATCTTATATGTGAGGAAGCACGGTAATCAGGGTGCCAACCATATACCAGTGAGTTTCAAGCGTTCGGGCTGTAACTGTGACCAGCATAGACGGGATTGTTGTTGTCAAGTTTATATTGTAGACAAGAGACTGTAATATAACTCAGGCTGGGTAGTCAGGAAATTCTTTTCTTTTTAAGAAGAATTTCAGACATATAAAAATAAAGGAGAGTAATAAACCTCTGCTGCTGCTAAGTCACTTCAGTCGTGTCCGACTCTGTGCGACCCTATAGACAGCAGCCCACCAGGCTCTCCCATCCCTGGGATTCTCCAGGCAAGAACACTGGAGCAGGTTGCCATTTCCTTCTCCAATGCATGAAAGTGAAAAGTGAAAGTGAAGTCGCTCAGTCGTGTCCGACCCTCAGCAACCCCATGGACTGCAGCCTACCAGGCTCCTCCATCCATGGGACTCTCCAGGCAGAAGTACTGGAGTGGGATGCCAACCTCTACATATTTATTATTGCTCATCTTCAACATTTATCAACTCATAGCTAATCTCACTTGCTCCATGTTCCTATTACCCACTCCAATTTTTTGAAGTGTCGTGTTTTTTTTTTAACACAGGATTTAATGAGATCCAGAGCAATAGGAAGGGATGCAAAATATGTAAAGCAAAAACTGACAGAAATGAAATAGACAAATATAAAATTTTAATTAATCACTTCGTAATCCCTCTCTCCACAATTTATTAAACAACTTGATAGAAAATCAGCAAAGGGAATTCCCTCATGGTCCAAACACTTATAAAACACTCGATAATGACAAAATGCATGAATTTTTCAAGTACCTGGGGAATATATGCAAAGATAGCCCATACCTAGGCTGTAGATTTACCTGTCTGCAGCAGAGTTCCAAAGAATAGTAAGGAGAGATGAAAAAGCCTTCTTAAGTGAACAATACAAAGAAATAGAGGAAAACAACAGAATGGGAAAGACTAGAGACCTCGTCAGGAAGATTAAAGATACCAAGGGAACATTTTGAGCAAAGTGGGCACAATGAAGGACAGAAACGGTACGGACTTAATAGAAGCAGAGGATATTAAGAAGAGGTGGCAACAATACACAGAACTATACGAAAAAGATCTTCATGACCCAGATGACTAGGATGGTGTGATCACTCACCTAGAGCCAGACATCCTGGAGTTCAAAGTCAAGTGGGCCTTAGGAAGCATTACTATGAACAAAGCTAGTGGAGGTGATGGAATTCCAGCTGAGCTATTTCAAATCCTAAAAGATGATGCTATTTAAAGCGCTCACTCAATACGCCAGCATATTTGGAGAACTCAGCAGTGGCCACAGGACTGGAAAAGGTCAATTTTCATTTCAATCCCAAAGAAGGGCAGTGCCAAAGAATGTTCAAAGTACCATACAATTGCACTCATTTCACATGCTAGCAAGATAATCCTCAAAATCCTTCAAGCCAGGCTTCAACAGTACCTGAACTGAGAACTTCCAGGTGTACAAGCTGGATTTAGAAAAGGCAGAGGAACCAGAGATCAAATTACCAACACTCGCTGGATCACAGAAAAAGGAATTCCAGAAAAACATCTGCTTCATTGACTACACTAAAGCCCCTGACTGTGTGGATCACAACAAACTGTGGAAAATTCTTCAAGAGATGGGAATACCAGACCACCTTACCTGCCTCCTGAGAGACCTGTATGCAGATCAAGAAGCAACAATTAGAACTGGACGTGGAGCAATGAACTGGTTCCAAATTGGGAAAGGAGCACATCAAGGCTGTATATTGTCACCCTGCTTATTCAGCTTATATGCAAAGTACATCATGTGAAATGCTAGACTGGATGAAACTCAAGCTGGAATCAAGACTGCCAGGAGAAGTATCAGTAACTTCAGATATGCAGATGACACCACCCTAATGGCAGAAAGCAAAGAGAAACTAAAGAGCTTCTTGATGAAGTTGAAAGAGGAGAGTGAAAAAACTGGTTTAGAACTCAACTTTCAAAAAACGAAGATCATGGCATCCAGTCCCATCACTTCGTGGCAAACAGATGGGGGGAAAATGGAAACAGTGACAGACTTTACTTTCTTGGGCTCCAGAATCACTGAAGGTGGTAACTGCAGCCATGAAATTAAAATATGCTTACTCCTTGGAAGAAATGCTATAACTAACTTCGACAGCATATTAAAAAGCAGAGACATCACTTTGCTGACAGAGGTCCATATAGTGAAAGCTATGGTTTTTCCAGTAGTGCTGTGAGAGTTGGACCATAAAGAAGACTGGGTGCCAAAGAATGGATGTTTTTGAACTGTGGTGCTGGAGAACATTCTTTAGAGTCTCTTGGACTACAAAGAGATCAAACCAGTCAATCCTAAAGGAAATCAATCCTGAATATTCACTGGGAGGACTGATGCTAAAGCTGAAGCTCTAATAATTTGGCCACGTGATGCAAAGAGCCGGCTTATTGGAAAAGACCCTGATGCTGGGAAAGATTGAAGGCAGGAGGAGAAGAGGGAACAGAGGATGAGATGCTTGGATGGCACCACTGACTCTGGGAGACAGTGAAGGAGAGGGAAGCCTGGTGTGCTGCAGTCTATGGGATCACAAAGAGCTGGTCATGGCTGAGTGACTGAACAAGGCTGAAAACAAACCTCAACAAATTTAAAAGAATTGCAATTATATAAAATGTGTCCTCTGGCCACAAGCAAATCAATTAGAAATCAAAAACAGAAAGCTAAAATTTCTAAACAGAAACTAAACAGCACACTTCCAAATAATTAATGGGTTAAGTCTCAAGGAAAATTTTAAGATAAATGTTTAACAGAATGAAAATGAAAAATATATACACACTACTATATAAAATAGATAACCAACAAGGACCTACTGTATAGCAGAGGGAACTATACTCAATATTGTGTAGTAATAAAGGAAGATAACCTGAAAAAAAATATATATATATATGCCTGAATCACTGCTATACACCTGGAATCAACTATACTTCAATTAAACAAAAGATCTAAAATCAATCTAAGCTACTACGTCATGAAACTAAGGACAAAAAGCAAATAAACTCAAGAAGAATGCAAAAATTAATAAAAAGGTGAAATGAATAGGATAAAAAAAAACTGAGAAGCACAAAAGAAGCAAGAAGCTGTTCTTTGAAACGGTTGATCATATTGACAAACTTCTCGTAAGACTGAAAGAAAATATTCAAATTGCTAATATCAAGAATGAAATAAGAAATATTACTACAGATCCTGCAGACATTTAAAAATAATAATGTAATACCACCTACAACTCTATACATGTATTTGACAACTCTGACTAAATGGAGCAATTCCTCAAAAAGTACAAACTTCTACAACTCACCAAATAGAAAATGTATAATTTGGTAGCCATATAAATATTACAGAAATTGAATCTGTACTTTTATAACTCTCACAAAGCAATCTTCACACCTATATCATTTCACTGGAGAATTCTACTAGCCGTTTAAAGAAGAATTAACATGTCTATACAATATCTTCCTGAAACAGAAGAGGAGGGAAAACTTCCTAATTTGTTTTATTATGTTGATGCCAAAGATGTTAAAAACACAAACAACTACAGACCAGTATTTCTCATGATTTAAGATAGAAAAATTCTTAACAAGTATTAGCAAATAGAATTCACCAATATGTCAATAGTGAAAAATCATACACCATGACTGAGTGGGATTCATCTCAGGGATGCGAGGCTGTTTCAATTAATGTAGTCCTATCAAGGCTAAAGAAGTCATATGACCATATCAGTAGATATGGTCTTGACAAAATCTAAAATATATTTGTGATAAACGCTCTCAGTAAATTAATGATACAAGGGAACTTCTTTAACCTGACACACACAGAAAACCTACAAAACTCTCCAGTTAGCATTGTGCTTCGTGTTTAGAAACTAGATGCTCTCTTGTTAAGGTCAGGAATAAGGCAAGATCTCGTACCACGTCTATTCTATGTTATACTGAAAGTACGCATTCTAGCTAATGCAATCGACAGTAAAAATATATAGATAGGTTGAGAAGGAAGAAATAAAACTGATTTTGTTCCCAGTTACATGATTATTAATGCAGAAAATCCCAAAGATGAACAAAAATATTCCTGGATATTTTTATAATATCTGGGAATTATTTTATATATATTATATATTAATATATTATAAACATTTTATAATAAGCTATTAAGTTTTCAGAATACAAAGTTAATATACAAAAGTCAATTGCATTGCTATATACCAGCAACAAACAGTTGGAATGTGAAATTTAAAATATAGCAACGTTTACATTGGCACTCCAAAAATAAAGTATTAATAGTATGAGTCATAAAACATGTACAAGATCTGAGGAAGACTACAAAACCGATTAAACAAACCACAGGCGATAAACGAATGGAGGCATAACCCACGTTCACGGAGAGGAAGACTCAGGACTGTTAGGGCGGCACAGTACACACGCATAGACTCATGATCCGTAGACTCAATGTCATCTTGGTCAAGGCATAACCCACGCTCACGGAGAGGAAGACTCAGGACTGTTAGGGCGGCACAGTACACACGCATAGACTCATGATCCGTAGACTCAATGTCATCTTGGTCAAGGCATAACCCACGCTCACGGAGAGGAAGACTCAGGACTGTTAGGGCGGCACAGTACACACGCATAGACTCATGATCCGTAGACTCAATGTCATCTTGGTCAAAATCCCAACAGGTTATTTTTGGATACAGACAAACGGATTCTAAAGTTTATATGGGAAGGCCAAAGACCCAGAATATTCCACACAACACAAAACAAGCAGAGCGTCATCGGCAGGCTTGCAGGAGCTGACTTCCAGTCTGAAAGTACAGTGATCAAGACGGTGTGACTGACCTAAGCACAGACGGACAGACTAATGGACAGAATAAAGAGCCCAGAGACAGAACCCCATAAATACAGACGCTTGACCTTTGGCAAAAGAACAAAGGCAATCAGTGGAGAAAGGACAGCCTTTTCAGTGAGTGTTCAAACTGGACATTCATATGCAAAAAAATTAATCTAGACCTTACCCGGGTTCGACCCCTTGGGGGAGAAGATCCCCTGGAGAAGGGAATGGCAACCTACTCCAGTATTCTTGCCTGGAGAATTCCATGGGCAAGGAGCCTGGAAGGTTACAGTCCATGGGGCTGCAAAAGTTGCACACAGCTAAGCAATTAACACTTACACAAACATTAAGTAGGTCATAGGCTATATGTAAAACACAAAACTAAAATTTCTTGATGCTAACACATGCCAAAGTCTAGGCGACTTGACTGGTTATGAGTTTTTAGATACAACACCGAAAGCATCATCCATAAAAAAAAAGATTGGTTAAAACGAATAACTTCTCCTTTGCCAAAGATACAAGAAAGGAAGCAAAAAGACAAGCCAGACTGGCAGTAAATATCTGTGAAACGCACACTTGATAAAAGACCTATACATTCCAAAATGTATGAAAAACACTTAAAACTCAACAATAACAATCCAACTTAAAAAACAGAGTTACTATGCAAGTATTACAATGGTTAAAATCCACAGCACTAACAATATCAGATGCTGGCAAGGATGTGGAAATAAAAGAACTCTCACTCATTTCGAGCAGGAATGGAAAATAGTACAGCCACTTTGGAAGACCATTCGGCCGTTTCTTACAAAGGTAAACAGTCTTAGCATATGATCTAGCAGTCACATTCCTATTTACTCAAATGAGACGAAAACTTATGTCCACAGAAAATTTTGCACATGAATGTATATAGCAGCTTCATTTATGACTGTCAAAACGGGAAGCAGTCAAGAGGTCCTTCAGTTGGAGTAGACTGTGGTCCATCCATACAGTAGAATATTATTCAGTGGTAAAAACAAATGAAATATCAAACTACAAAAAGAAATAGAAGAATGTCAGATTCACACTGCCAAGTCAAGGAAGGCAGTCTGAAAAGGCCACGTACTGTTCGGTTCTAACTATACGACTTTTGGAAAAGGTGAAACTATAGAGATAGTAAAAGTAGCAGTGGCTGCCAGGAGTTTGGAGTAGGGAAGAGAGATGGGAAGATAAGCAGCGAGAAGCTGGAACAGGGAATTTTCAGGGTGATCGGACTATATGATAATGTAATGTTAGATACATAACATTATGCCCTTGTAAAAACCCATAGAACCGGAAAACACAAACAGTGAACACTAAAGTGAACTGGGGACTTTAATAATAGTATCACCATTGACTTACCAGTCACAAATGTGCCACACTAATACCAGGAGTTAAGAGGGGAAACTCTGGGGAAGAGGGAGTGCATGTGTGTGTATATATACCCAAGTTTTCATAAACCCAAAACTGCTCTAAAAAATAAAGTCTCTTTTAAAAGAGGGAGAGAGGGAAGGGAAAGAGACAGAGAGAGAGAGAATGAAAGTATGAGTTGATTGTGGAGCCAGACTGCACAGCTCTGAGCTGCCTCTAAGATGTCACTAAGAACAGCGGGGGCTACTGACAGCACTCAGTGCCCAGAGTCAAGGTTTGGGGCTAAACAACTACTGCTTCTGGGCCTCTTGATGATGGAGGTCTTGAGGCTTTTTCACTGACTACTGAAATGTAATTCTCTGTACCTTCATGTATCTACGAACATACTAAAACTCTCCCTTTTTCAAACAGTAAAACTAAATCCAAAAAACATTTGCTCCATGTTCTGGAGTTTTAGAGTTTGCTGTCTTTGAGGATATAAAGGGGCCCAGAGAATTCTACATCTAGCAGTAAATAATTTTAAGAAAACAACTATACTCTAGATATAACATACTTTTAAGGACTTTTTTGTTCTTGAGAATTCCCACATCCCTTCAGCCTTCCTCCAAGTGAGTTAAAATTCAATCTAGGAATAGTAAATGCTAAGCAAATGGGAACGAAAGGGCTGTCTTGAGGGCAAGTGCCAATAATTGCACTGCATATATTACTATACTTTGGCCCAACACAGACGAGGGAATGACTAGGCAGATTAGAAAAAGAATCAACTAAAACCAAAACAAAAAAAGAAAATGAAATTGATTAGTTAAACAATGGATTAGACACAGTAGAAGAGCTTAGCGCAGAACTATTCTTCTAGGCTCTGATCATCCTTCAGTGTTCTGTGAAGCCTCAGCCTCCAAAGTACCTCTTTGCCAACCCATTCCTCCAAGATCAGCTAACACTGGATTTTGTGGCCAGTACCCTGTCTCCAACAAGAGCTCTCAGAGCCTTCAGAATTATTCAAATAAGGCCATTCACGAGCCACTGGCCAACCTGTATTTGTGAACTTCTCACACCTGACCCTCTCTGGGCTATTTTAATTGCAACAATGTGGCTCTCTAAAGGATCCATGCCACTTCTGGAAGCTGGTGAGGCAGAAACACAAGGGCACCAAATGCCTCCTTGCAGTTCCAGTGTAGTGACAGTCTCTTACAGACTTCTGAATGGTAGTACAGCCCACTCCAGGAAGCGGGGAGTCATGGGCTGTGATCAACAAGCCTGATCTGGACTCGAATCCAAGCTCTGAACACCTGGCTGTGGGGTCCTATCAACCAACCACCACTGAGTCCCAGGTTCCTCCTCCGAAACTGAGGCCGAGGACCGCTATCTGGTA
Organism: Bos mutus; assembly: GCF_027580195.1. NCBI lineage: Eukaryota > Metazoa > Chordata > Mammalia > Artiodactyla > Bovidae > Bos > Bos mutus. The sequence continues at coordinate 8,300,228 of NC_091644.1, read as the reverse complement.
TGGCTATCAAACGAACTAGAAGGGAGCAGCTGTAAAGCATTCATCCCGGTGCCAGCATCTAGTGGGTACTGGTACTAGAAGCCTGTATTTATTTATTTGTTTTTTTTTTGTCACTTCTGTACTTTGCAGCATGACTTAGTCCTCTCTGCTAATGCTGTTCTTTTTACTTCTCACACTTAACCCTCCAGTTAATGGTCTCAGTGGCTCAGGGACTTTGCTCCAATAAGGCAAGTTCAGATGCCAGGACATGAAGTGGGAGGTGCCTGAATTATCCATGGTGGGTCAAATGCACTGTCTTACTTTGCACCCTTAAGAAATCAATTATCATTATAATAGCTGAGTAGAACAAATGCTTTCTGCCACTTTTAAAATCCCTATGGGTTTCTCTGGCTCATTATTGAAAGGATCCAGCCAGTTAGAAGACAAAGGAAGGCTTAGGCCTGCACCAGGATGGTAATAACACCCAGAGCCAGGACTCTGGGCAAAGATTCAAAATCCGGTTGGTCTGATCAACAGTTGTTAATCAGAACACCAGATTGTTGATCCTGAGCTAGCACTGAGTTTCAATCAAAGTATGGCATGTATTCTCTATCTGCTTTGGCTTTTCATGGGGTTGTTTAGAAGATTAAACAGTTGCTACTTTGCCTCTAAGAAAAATTTCCAGTCCCTCCGTAATATGTTTTGGTTTAATACCATTTACAGGAATTGATCATTCCCTTGCATTTACTGCCTTCAGGGGGAAAAAGGAGGGCCTTTAGATAGAAATTTTCTTTTCTGCTTCCTGTCAAATTCATGGAAACTGCCACCCTCTGTGAGTACACCTGGAGGGTACTAGTCTGCCCTAAACATTCCCACAGTGAACAAGGCAGCCGCTCTAATTGCATGGAACACCCTGACGCTGATTAAACATCAGCACGGCGGCGGGAGAATGTTCTCCCTCCTTCCTTGATTTCCATCCTTAGGAAACAAAGAAACCTACGTTCCTTAATACAGCAGATAGACACTGTCAAAATCAGATTCCAGCCTATGTTTCCAGCTCAGCTTCCCCTCAGTCAGCTACTTTTTCGTTCTACCCCTTCTTCTACTAGGAATTTCCGTCCTTTCTTCTCTTTTCAAACGAGTAAGTTCTACTCATCTTAGAAGATCCGGCACAAATGTGACTTCCTCCAGGAAGCCTTCCCTGACCTTCTCAGCCAGTCTTTCTCCTCCCAACCCCATGCTATCCACAGCCCCTCACCATATAGATCAGTGCTTCTAAAACTTTGGGGTTTCTGATAAAATGCAGGTGCTGATTCTGAAGCCAGGGTGGCATTTCTAACAAAATCCCAGATAATACTGATGCTGCTGCTCTATGGCAACACTCCAAGTGGTAAGAATACAGAGCTCATAGCACAGGCTTTGGTTCTTTAATTAATTTATCTTTGGCTGTGCTGGGTCTGCGTTGCTGTGAAAGCTTTTCTCCGGTCGCCGAGAGCGGGGGCTGCTCTAGGTGTGGCGCGCGGGCTGCAGGGCGCGGGGGTCAGTGCTTGAGGCTCCCGAGCTCTAGGCCGCTGGGTCAAAGTTGTGGTGCGTGGGCTTAGTTGTTCCGCGACATGTAGGGTGTTCCCAGAACAGGGATCAAACCTGCGCCTCCTGCATTGGCGGGTGGATTCTTTACCCCTGAGCCACCAGGGAAGCCAAGGGTTTGGTTCTTGTTTGTGGATCTCTGGCTCCTCCTGCTTCAGCAGGACAGCGACTGAGTGCCCAGCAGTGAGTGAGCGCAGCGCTGACTGTGAAACTGAGCATTTGCAGAATGAGGATTCCTCCCAGTCACCCTCACTGACATCAGCTTCCCCGCCTCCATTTATACAAACACTTCATAGATTTTTATGCTACTTTCTTTTTGGCACATCTTTCTTTGTTGGTATTCTCTTTATTTTTAAGACAGACGCAGGCTGTGGGTTGCTTTTTAACTCAAGAAACAAAACAGAGAAACAATGCACACACTGCCAACCCCCACCTGGTCTGGCCGACTTTATTAAGCTGATGAGGCTGGCAGCTTCTTTCGCTGAAAGCCTGCAGGATCACACTGCCACAATGCCTTGTTTACACACTCGGTCCTCACTCCCTATGCTTTGTGTCTTGTGTCGTTGCTTAGTTAGTATAACTCAGATCAAATGGAAGTGGGACTTGGATGTCATCCTCGTCAGACTCCAGTTAACTAATGCGCGTCCTTGCTTTAGATAAGGATGATGGAGGAGGTATAAGGCTTGTGAAGTATGAGGGGCCCTCATTGATCTCATCCCAGGACAGTATTGGGTAGTCCTGGCATGATAAGCCTTCAAGATGTGAAATGAGATATTTCCTGCTATATCTGGAAACAAGAATATCACAGCCATCAGGGATTCCAGCCTTTCAAAGGTAAATTTCTGAACTCAATACAATACTGGCTATCTGATAGCCATCAGCCACTTCCCCAATAAGCAGGTGAGGGGAACAAAGAAATCTCAGAGAGGCAGCCAACCGCCACCCTACAGGTAAAGGAGGAATTAGGGGTACACTAGGAATTAGGCTACCGTCTATGGGGTTGCACAGAGTCGGACTCGACTGGAGCAACTTAGCAGCAGCAGCAGCAGGAATTAGGAATTTAACTCAGATGACCATTATATCTACTACTGTGGGCAGGAATCCCTTAGAAGAAATGGAGTAGCCATTATGGTCAACAAAAGACTCTGAAATGCAGTACTTGGATGCAATCTCAAAAACAACAGAATGATTTCTGTTCGTTTCCAAGGCAAACCATTCAATATCACAGTAATCCAAGTCTATGCCCCAGCAAGTAACGCTGAAGAAGCTGAAGTTGAACGGTTCTATGAAGACCTACAAGATCTTTTAGAACTAACACCCAAAAAAGATGTCCTTTTCATTATACGGGACTGGAATGCAAAAGTAGGAAGTCAAGAGACACCTGGAGTAACAGGCAAATTTGGCCTTGGAATACGGAATGAAGCAGGGCAAAGGCTAATAGAGTTTTGCCAAAAGAACGCACTGGTCATAGCAAACACCCTCTTCCAACCACACAAGAGAAGACTCTACACATGGACATCACCAGATGGTCAACACCGAAATCAGATTGATTATATTCTTTGCAACCAAAGATGGAGAAGCTCTATACACTCAGCAAAAACAAGACCAGGAGCTGACTGTGGCTCAGATCATGAACTCCTTATTGCAAAATTCAGGCTTAAATTGAAGAAAGTAGGGAAAACCACTAGACCATTCAGGTATGACCTAAATCAAATGCCTTATGATTATATAGTGGAAGTGAGAAATAGATTTAAGGGACTAGATCTGATAGACAGAGGGCCTGATGAACTATGGACGGAGGTTAATGACATTGTACAGGAGACAGGGATCAAGACCATCCCCATGGAAAAGAAATGCAAAAAAGCAAAATGGCTGTCTGGGGAGGCCTTACAAATAGCTGTAAAAAGAAGAGAAGCGAAAAGCAAAGGAGAAAAGGAAAGATATAAGCATCTGAATGCAGAGTTCCAAAGAATAGCAAGGAGAGATAAGAAAGCCTTCCTCAGTGATCAATGCAAAGAAATAGAGGAAAACAACAGAATGGGAAAGACTCGAGATCTCTTCAAGAAAATCAGAGTTACCAAGGGAACATTTCATGCAAAGATGGGCTCGATAAACGACAGAAATGGTATTGACCTAACAGAAGCAGAAGATATTAAGAAGAGATGGCAAGAATACACAGAAGAACTGTACAAAAAAGATCTTCATGACCAAGATAAGCACGATGGTGTGATCACTGACCTAGAGTCAGACATCCTGGAATGTGAAGTCAACTGGGCCTTAGAAAGCATCACTATGAACAAAGCTAGTAGAGGTGATGGAATTCCAGTGGAGCTATTTCAAATCCTGAAAGATAATGCTGTGAAAGTGCTGCACTCAATATGCCAGCAAATTTGGGAAACTCTGCAGTGGCAACAGGATTGGAAAAGGTCAGTTTTCATTCCAATCCCAAAGAAAGGCAATACCAAAGAATGCTCAAACTACCGCACAATTGCTGTCATCTCACATGCTAGTAAAGTAATGCTCAAAATTCTCCAAACCAGGCTTCAGCAATACACGAACTGTGAACTTCCAGATGTTTAGGCTGGTTTTAGAAAAGGCAGAGGAACCAGAGATCAAATTGCCAACATCCGCTGGATCATCGAAAAAGCAAGAGAGTTCCAGAAAAACCTTTATTTCTGCTTTATTGACTATGCCAAAGCCTTTGACTGTGTGGATCACAATAAACTGTGGAACATTATGAAAGAGGTGGGGATACCAGACCACCTGATCTGCCTCTTGAGAAACCTATATGCAGGTCAGGAAGCAACAGTTAGAACTGGACATGGAACAACAGACTGGTTCCAAATAGGAAAAGGAGTACGTCAAGGCTGTATATTGTCACTCTGCTAATTTAACTTATATGCAGAGTACATCATGAGAAACGCTGGGCTGGAAGAAGCACAAGCTGGAATCAAGATTGCCGGGAGAAATATCAATAACCTCAGATATGGAGATGACACCACCCTCATGGCAGAAAGTGAAGAGGAACTAAAAAGCCTCTTGATGAAAGTGAAAGTGGAGAGTGAAAAAGTTGGCTTAAAGTTCAACATTCAGAAAGCATCTGGTCCCACCACCTCATGGGAAATAGATGGGGAAACAGTGGAAACAGTGTCAGACTTTATTTTTTTGGGCTCCAAAATCACTGCAGATGGTGACTGCAGCCATGAAATTGAAAGACGCTTACTCCTTGGAAGGAAAGTTATGACCAACCTAGATAGCATATTGAAAAGCAGAGACATTACTTTGCCAACAAAGGTCCGTCTAGTCAAGGCTATGGTTTTTCCAGTGGTCATGTATGGATGTGATAGTTGGACTGTGAAGAAAGCTGAGCGCTGAAGAATTGATGCTTTTGAACTGTAGTGTTGGAGAAGACTCTTGAGAGTCCCTTGGACTGCAAAGAGATCCAACCAGTCCCTTCTAAAGGAGATCAGTCCTGTGTGTTCATTGAAAGGACTGATGTTGAAGCTGAAACTCCAATACTTCGGCCACCTCATGGGAAGAGTTGACTCATTGGAAAAGACTCTGATGCTGGGAGGGATTGGGGGCAGGAGGAGAAGGGGACGACAGAGGATGAGATGGCTGGATGGCATCACTGACTCGATGGATGTGAGTCTGAGTGAACTCCGGGAGTTGGTGATGGACAGGGAGGCCTGGCGTGCTGCGATTCATGGGGTCGCAAAGAGCCAGACAGGACTGAGCGACTGAACTGAACTGAGGAATTAGGAAAGTGATCTTGATTGTTCAAGCAGGATTTGGCCCCAGGCAGCTGAGATGCACATGAAAGGAATGTCTTCGGAGAGCCCAGATGCTTGCATCTTCCCATACAAAGAAGAGCACTAAACTCCTCGGATACCTGGTTTTCCTTAATTAACAGACTGCCTGCCTCCACCCCTCCTTGTTACAAACTTCCGTATATCTTGACTCCTTTTCCCATCTCCGTGGAGCAATCTCTCTGGGTCACTTGAGATGCTGTCTCCCGGGCCTGAAGTCCTCACAATTCCCAAAGAATACATCTAACTCTCAACCTGCAGGTTGTGACTATGTTTTTAGTCAACAAGAGTTAAAAAGAGTGTCAAAAGAACCCATTCCCTTTTTCTTTTTCTCTTTGGCTTGCCTTAGGCTCAATGGGTAACAAACAAAACTAAATTGTATCATAAAGTGATCCAGCAACATACAAGGGGGATGACTTGCAGTGCACATCTGAGTGACACAGTTCACCGCCTCTTTCAAATACCAAGCAGCCACAGACGTCCCACCCTGAACGAAGCTTGCAGAGGTCGGATAGGGAAACCCGAGTTTCTGAGAAAATAGGCAGATAGCATTCAAGCCAAGACCAGAAACCAGGACTCCTACTCACCCTCTCTTGCATCTGGAAGCCCTTGCTCCTGACCTGGTAGTGAGGGCCAGTCCCCTGCAAAACACTTCAGGTGTCCAGGGGACTCTGAGGCCCCTTTAGGCCACTGTGAGATAATTTTTCTTTTTTCCTTTTTAGGATCCAGGTACTTCACCCTGTACTCTGGATTTCCATTGCTCTTCTTCCACTCGACTCACCTTATGGCAGCTCTAACTCCAGCGTTAACTTCTCTCTTCTCAGCCCTGGGCCCAGCACTTACCACTAGATGTGCCTTGTAAGATGCTCGATCAGTAGCTTGTTTGCTTCTGCGTCTCCGCTGCACAGACTGTGAGCCTCTTGAGGTCAGAGATCATGTCAGGCTCACTGCCCGTAGCACACTATCCGGCATACAGCAGACGCTCAGTGAAGCGAGTGTCTCCTTGTCAGGAAGAGGAGGACGTTCGTGCACTCAGAGGGCATTCACATTTTGCATGCAGGCCTCTGACAATCACTGACTAATGTCTGGCTGAGGCTTGGCTTTACCCTTTGGATAAGGATGCTGAGAGGAGCTCTTCCATGATGACTCATGTATCTTATAAATTGGTATTAGTGTTCAGACACAGCTAAGCTACAACATTCTGAGAAACAGAAAACCATAATTCATCAAAGCAAAAGCCATCATACATCTACCACCCATTCATAGCAGAAGTGATCAGATCTTAATGACTAAAAATAGTATCTTATAAGACCAGTGCACACCTTTATCCTGCTCCCTAGGTGAAACAAATACTTCACACTGGGTTATTTCATCCACAGTTTATATCCTAGACATTGTGACTAGACCAGGTTGACTCAGTGATAGTTCTGGGACTCAGATTAAGTCCTCAGTCTCCTCCTTTATCACAGCTTTTCTCCCATGATGAAGCAATAAGGCACTGATGAATTGTGGTGAAGGGCTGGGCTCCCAAAAGTTTGGAGGTGATGAGTTTACCTTTAAGCACCAAGGAACTAAGAGCACAGCTCCTCAGCCTCCCCAGAGATTTGTTTCTTTAACCATGCCCTGAACCAGGGAACTGTCTACCTCCAATCACAGCTTGGCCCCTCCCTCTGAGTTACGGTCTGGTTCATGTTATCATCTTAAAAAGATGAAAAGCCAAAGAAAAGAAACAGAGCCAGCTGTAAATGCTTATCAATAATTAAAATTTTTAAAAAGATGTATACTAAAAATATGTTGCAAACTTTCCTAAGGAGACATGGCTGGCCTGTAAATCACACTCAGCTAAGCCCTCCTTTTATATTCATGCAAAATTCCAGAAAAGTCATAGTAGAGAACACTCCCCAGCAGCACTTGGGAGAAAAATAACTGCCTTTTGGAAAGAAAAAAAGGGAGATATTCCCAAAGATTGGGATTGCTGAACATATAGTCACGGTGAAGTTTTTCATCTGCTTAATAATCAAATGTCAAATCACAGCTTCCTGGACAAGACGGTGGAGTGGAATGACCTTGAGCTCACCTCCTCTCATTACACTAAAGTCTCAACTAACTGCTGAAGAACCATCGATTAAAAAGACTGGAATCTAACACAAAAAGACAGTCAACATCCAAAGACATAAAGAAGAACCCACAACGAGATGGCAGCAGGTGTGTGCTCCAATATAATCACATCCCTGACACCCAGGGAGGGGGCCATAAACTGGAGAATAATACATTGCAGAAGTTCTCCTCCAGGAGTCAGAATTCAGAGCCCCATGTCAGGCTCCACAGCCTGGGGGGTCTGGCACCAGGAAGAAGAGCCCCCAGAGCGTTTGCCTTTGAGAGCCAGCAGGGCTTGATTGCAAGCACTCCACGGAACTGGGAAACCAGAGACTCCGCACTCGAGGGCACACTTGGGTCTGTGCACCAGATCCAGGAAAAGAGCAGGGACTTCATGGGAGCATGGGCCAGACACACCTGCTGGCCTGGGAGGGCCTCAGTGGGGGAGCACAGCAGATGGCCGACTCGCTCTGAGGGCAAGGACCCGGGGTGGAGACATCAGGGGGCTCGCTGGGACGCGCTCTCTGGGAGGCCACATCTGACACCAGGACCTGACTCCACTCAACAGCCTGTGGCTCCAGCGCTGGGACCCTCAGGCCAGCAGCCAGCAGGGAGGGAGCTCAGCCCCACGCGGCGGCAGACAGGCTGAGCCACAGTCGACTCTAGACACAGCACTCCACACAGCCACATGTTCATCTCAATATAAGCAGAAAATGCTTTTGATAAAATTCACCATCAATTAATGATAAAAACTCTCCAGCAGACACAGAGGGAACATACCTGAACATAATAAAGGCCATATATGACAAACTCACTGCTATCATGCTCTGGCAAAAAGCTGGAAGCATTTCCTCAAGATCAGGAACAAGAAAAGGATGTCCACTCTCGCCATTTTTATTCAACATAGTTTGGAAGTTTAGCCATAGCAATCAGAGAAGAAAAAAATAGAAGGAATCCAAATTGGAAAGGAAGAAGTAAAACTGTCACTGTCGGCAGATGATATGATACTAAACAGAAAATCCTAAAGATGTCACCAGAAAACCACTAGGTCTCATTGATGAATTCAGTAAAGAGGCAGGATATAAAATTAACACACAGAAATCTGTTGCATTTCTATACACTGACAACAAAAGAAAACCAAATTAAGGAAATAATCATTTATCAGTGCATCAGAAGGAATAAAGCTACCTAACGAGGCAAAAACCTGTACTCTGAAAACTATAAGACATTAAGGAAAAATTTAAAAATGACATAATATAGAAAGAAATACTATGTTCTTGTACTGGAAGAATTAATTCTGTTAAAATAACTATACTACCCAAGGCAATCCACAGATTCAATGCAATCCCTATAAAATTATCAATAGTATTTTTCACAGAAGTAGAACGTAAAGTATTAAGATTTATAGGGAAACACAAAAGACCCTGAATAGCCAAAGCGATCTTGGAAAAGAGAAATGGCGCTGGAGAAATAAGGCTTCCTGACTTCAGAATACACTACAAAGCTACAGTTACCAAAATACCCTGAACCGGCACAAAAACAGATACATAAATCAATCAAACAGAAAAGCCCAGAATAAACCCCTGCTGCTGCTGCTGCTAAGTCACTCAGTTGTGTCTGACTCTGTGCAACCCCATAGACGGCAGCCCACCAGGCTCCCCCGTCCCTGGAATTCTCCAGGCACGAACACTGGAGTGGGTTGCCATTTCCTTCTCCAATGCATGAAAGTGAAAAGTGAAAGTGAAGTCGCTCAGTCGTGTCTGACTGTTCACGACCCCATGGACTGCAGCCCACCAGGCTCCTCCGTCCATGGGGTTTTCCAGGTAAGAGGACTGGAGTGGGCACCATCGCCTTCTCCAAAACCCATGCATCTGTGGTCAATTAATCACAACTAAGGAGGCAAAAACATACGATGGAGAAAAGACAGTCTCGTCAATAAGCGGTGCTGGTAAACTGGGCGACTACATGTGAAAGAATGGGATTAGAACATTCCCTAATGCCATACACAAAAACGAACTCGAAATGGATTAAAACCTAAATGTAAGATTGGATACTATAAAATTCCCAGAGGATAACATAGGCAGAACACTCTTTGACATAAACTGCAGCAATGTTTTTCTGGATCCATCTCTTACAGCGACAGAAATAAGCCCCAAAATAAGCAAATGGCACTTAATTAAACATAAAAACCTGTGTACAGCAAAGGAAACCATGAACAAAATGGAAAAAGACAACATATGGAATGGGAGAAAATACCTGCAAATGATGCAACCAACAAAGGATTAATTTCCAAAATATACAAACAGTTCTTAAAGCTCAATATCAAGAAAACAAACAACCCAATCAAAAAATGGGCAGAAGATCTAAATAGACATTTCTCCAGAGAAGATGTACAGATGGGCAAAAGACACATGAAAAGATGCTCAACATCACTAATTATTAGAGTAATGCAAATCAAAACCACAATAAGGTATCACCTCACAGCAATCAGAAAGGCCATCATAAAAAAGTCTAAACATAATAAATGCTGCAGAGAGTATGGAAAAAAGGGAACCCTCTTATGCTGTTGGTGGTAATGTAAGTTGGTGCAGTCACTATGGAGAACAGTATGGAGGTTCCTTAAGAAACTAAAAATAGAGCTATCATATGATCCTGCAATCCCACTCCTGGTCATATATCCAGAGAACACCGTAATTTGAAAAGGTACATGTGCTCTAACGTTCACTGCAGCACTGTTGACAATAGCCAAGACACGGGAGCCTAAATGTCCATCAACAGATGAAGGGATAAAGAATAGGTGGTGTATAACCACAGTGGAATATTAGCCATCAAACAGAATGAAATAAGGCCATCTGCAGCAACATGGATGGTCCCAGAGATCATCATAATAAGTGAAATAAGCTAGACAGAGAAAGACAAATATCGTATGACATCATTATATGTGGACTCTAAGAAAAATTATACAAATAAACCTATAAACAAAACAGAAATAGACCCACAGATATAGAAAATACACCCACAGTTACTAAGGGGGAATGGGGCGGTGGGGGGGAGAGGACTGGGGAGTGAGAAATTAGGAGTATGGGATTAATAGATACACACTGCTGCTGCTAAGTTGCTTCAGTCGTGTCCCGACTCTGTGTGATCCCATAGACGGCAGCCCACCAGGCTCCTCTGTCCATGGGATTGTCCGGCAAGAGTGCTGGAGTGGGGTGCCATTGCCTTCTCCGAGACACACACTATATGAAGTAGATAAACAACACAGAGCTCCTGTATAGCACAGGGAAGTATATTCAGCATTTTACAATTTATAAAAGAACTTGAAAAATAGGTATGTACCATATATACAATGGAATCACTTTCCTGTACATGTGAAACTAGCACAATATTGTACATCAACTATACTTCAATTTTTTAAAAAAGTCAAGCCCCAAAGTTGGTCCCCTTTAAACATCACTTTTGCGGACAGCCTTACCCAGGGTCTAATTTTTCTGAAGGAAAAAAGCTGGAGGATCTGGATGTGACAGAGAGCAGTGCTTCTCAAATTGAATATGCGTATCACCTGGGGATTCTTTAAATAGGAATTTTGATTAAGCGGATCTGGATAGGGCCTGCTAACAAGCTCCCAGGTGAAGCCAATGCTTCTGCTTTGTAGACCCCACCCTGAAGAACACGGACATTGACAACAACGGAGCCCAGTTCCTAGAAGATGTTGAACACTTGAGCTCCCGGGTCTCTGAGCTTAAAACATAAGGCCTGTTCCTAAGGTTTCCTTAAAGGTCAGCAGAGCCCCTCTTTCTGAATAATGACAAATCCTCCTTCCCTCTCCTAGTCAACCAGTGAGAAAATGCTGCAAACTTTTTCTTTTTCAGAGGTTTAAATAATAAGACAAAGTCTGTATCCAACTATGTGTCTATTCACTGGAAGAACTGATGCTGAAGCTCCAATACTTTGGCCACCTGATGCAAAGAGCCAGCTCATTTGAAAAGACCCTGATGTTGGGAAAGATTGAAGGCAAAACAAGAGGAGCACCGCAGAGGATGAGTTGGTTAGAGAGCATCACTCAATGGACATGAGTTTGAGCAAACTCCAGGAAAGCCTGGCATGCTGCAGTTCACCGGGTCACAGAGACACGGCTTAACGACTGAACAACAGCAGCCATGTATCAACAGCTCAGTTGTTTCTTATTAAATCAATAATGGCACTGCTTATTCCCTAGAGCCATCATCTCTACAGCCACACGGTTCATATCATACAAGGACACTACCCCAATTTTATTAACTAACCTCAGCCCACACTTCATCCTTGCTTCCACTGGAAGTTAATTATACTGCTGCAGTTTCTAAGTCACGTCACTTAGGGTTGCCCAAATCTTTTTCCAGGAAAAAAAGATTAATGAGAGTTGTGGAAGCTAGGTTTCTTAACTTGTTATAATGCAAAAGGCCAGTAAACCAAGTGGCCCTGCATTCATAATTTGTAGATACACTGGAGTTTAGGGGTCATGGATTAAACTGAACCTGCCAGGCCAAGATTGGGGTGACCTGTTCAACACGGCGACATTTAAGGTGAACTGGGAGAGTCTGTTACATCATGGGAAATGCCTATATTCTTAAGAAGTGACTCTGCAAGTTGTGAAGACAATCTAGCCACGATTGTATTAGAAGTTTGAAAACTACACAAGGAAGATAGAAAAAATCTACATGATAAACTCAACTGAGTGGGTAAGTTGGAGTAAAAGGATAGGATATGAATATTTTCTTATAATTTTCTGTGCTTTCAAACATTTCTGTAAAGAGTATTTATCGACATTGCAATTGAAAAAAAAAATCTTGACTCTAAAAATCAACTCAGTTAAGAATGCCTGTCTTCTGACTCCCTAACACTTCAGTGTTATTTCTTTTTCTTCCCTTCCTTTGGTTTCTGTTTTGTCTTTCCTGCATATACAGGGTTGAGGACTCTGTGAACCTGCTGACAGCCAGCTATGTATTCTGAAACCGCCATGAAAGCAGGGACTGCTTGGGTCTCTCCCTCCATTAAGCTCGTTAGTTTTCCAAGGGTAATGAGGAAATATTCTCTTGGCCTCAAAGAATAGTGTGGCCCAGCCCTGCAGGAGGGCTTCTTCTCGTGCCAGTAACCATCTCACAGAGAGACATGAGGGGTCTTGGGCACCCTCCAGGATCCTGGGATGCACACCTGACTCCTCTTCCTCAGAACTCAATGCCCTGGCGCAACTGATCACTCTCGCATAATACTCCATCACAGGTGGCTCTTCCCGAGACCCCACAGGTACAACTGCAGTTCACACAGGTTTTTACTATTCTTTCCTTGATTGGGGTGCTTCCTCCTTGCCTCAGCCTTGTTTCCTCCACCACCTTCCAGAACAACATATTTTTATTAAAACAAAATATGACCATGTCCCCTACTTAAATAAAGCTTTGAGGATGCAAATGTCAGCTAGAACATTAGAGGTGCTTTCCTTGGGCCTGTCTGATATCTCCATTCTGACCTCTGCTCTGGAGCACTAGACGCCCGGCCAAGGAGAACCACCCTCCAATTATCTCCGCAGACCTGCCCGACCCATGCTTGCCCCCAAGCCTTTGCTCCTTCAGTCCACCAGTCTTTTCTTCTTTTCCAGGAAGCCCTCCCTCATATATCTGTACTCATCCTGATTCCCTAAGAGGGCAAGCTTGATGGGCTGTTTGGCTCTGCTTGGGTGAGAGCCCCCCATATCTAAGTGCTCACCTGTTGTGTGGGATTTCAAGCTGATTGCCTCCATTTTACAGGAGACAGGCCCCTCTTGAGAGAGTCACGGCTTTCTCACAGAGTTGGCCGAGTCTCCCCACATCAGAGGCCTGGACTGGATTTCCCGGGATACTCCTTGACAAAGCTCACCAGGAGTGGGCGCAGGCCTGTCTCCCAGGTACCCATCTCAAAAAAGGGACTGGCTCCTTCCTGTCCCCTCCTCCAAACACCTCCAGGACCTACAACGCATCCTGAGCGTGGAGTGGGGCCGGCTCTAGCAGAGACGTGAGACTGATTAGCCGAGAGTCCGTTGCAATGCCAGGTCCGGGTTCAGAGCCTCCTTAGAGGGGCGTTACCGGCTGGGCGCGCTTGGTGGGTGCAGAGTAAGGGCCGGAAGAGGCAATGAGGAAGGGGTATTTTTCAGCCCAGACGTCGGGTAGTCGCTGGAGCGCACTGCGGGGCGTCACCCCCAGGGGGAGCCCGAGGCCCGCCCCAAACAGTGCCCCAGCGATCTTGCGGGGCTGTCTCCGGTCCTCGCTGCTGGGTTCTTGTGCAGCTTTGTCCTAGGATCGTGTCCCTCCACACACGTGGGGGAAGGGATGTCTGGCCCTAACGTGCCACTGCAGCCTCCCCTCCCTTCTCTACAGTCTCCAAAACCCGCGATCCAGGAAGCGACTCTGTATCCCCTAAGCAGTCAGGCAAGGTCTCAGCCCTAGCTCTTTCCCTCTTGCTACTTCCGCTTGCTCGCCAAGTCATCTGTTAAACTCCACCTTCTGTAAAACTCTTACTGGTAGTTCAGGACTCCAGCCCAAAGACTTTCTTACCTCCCTCCCCACCATCCCCACCCCATCCTGCGAGGGACTCCCCGAGCTCCCGGTCCCACCGATTAATATCAACTGGCCCACGCGAGGCCAGCACGCAAGCGGCGTCCATGAGCTCATCTGGGAAGACAGTGGTTCACCCGCCAGATGTCTACCATCCTGCTGGCGCGGTGGTGGCGATTAATGAGTGGGCTGGGAGATCAGCTGCAGGCACAGGCCGGCCACGCCCTCTGGACCCCTACAATGAATACAGCATACCCATTAAGAAATAGGAAGTGATCCTACGAACTGAAATTAAAATAAAGATCCTCAAGACCAGTAGGAAAAGGAAGCAAATTGCAGAACTGTCATTTAGTGGGTGCATCTTATGTTTTTAAAAGTGTGTATCCGTACGAGTAGACTTGGATAAATGCATAGACAGTTTTGTAATGATGTTTACCCAGTTGAGGCCAGTAATTATCTCCAGAGGGGGACAAAGGTGAAGCTGAGGCAGGTGGAAAGGAGATTTTCACATTTTGCTCTGAATCCTTCTGTATCATTTAAATTCTATAAACAGAATAAATAGACAACCAGAAAAAAATACAACCAGAATATATACCAGAATAAATGCAAACTTGCACACAAGTTCTATCAGAAGGGGGATGGGGAGGTTTCTGTTTCTGAAGATCTTTGCAGAGCCCACAGCCAGGCCTGGGACCTTCTCAGTCTTCTGAGAATGGCAACCATCCTCCTGGGAGCCTTGATTGCCCCAAATGTTTTCTTTAATCAGTACAATTAGCAGAGCATCCATTAGGCTGAAAGGCTCCTGCAGCAGCTGCTTCCATCTTTCGCTGACCCTCAGCTCTTTCAGTGACTCAACTCCCCTCCATGGCTCTGTATTTCCTCTTGTGACTCTGAGGATAACTGTGGGCAAATGGGAGGCTCTAGAGCCTACTGATTTGCTAGGGTTTGGTTCTTGCCTGCTGTTTCATCTTTTTTTGAAACTTTGTATTTTATATTGGGGTATGGCCAATTAACAATGTTGTGATGGTTTCAGGTGAACAGCAAGGGACTCAGCCACACATATACAGGGTACACATGCATGTATCCATTCTCCCCCCAACTCCCCTCCCATCCAGCCTGCCACATAACCTTAAGCAGAGGTCCATGTGTGTGCTTGTTAGTTACCCATTTTAAATCTTTCTTCTTTCTTCAGTGGCTCATTGGAGGCTCCAACTTGTATTCTGCTCTTTCTCCTGAATCTGTATCTCCTGTTTTGCAGTTCATTGACAGATTCCACTGTCCACCTAGTCACTAAAGCCAGAAAATCCATTGGTTATCTTTGCCCCCAACACTCACACCCAGTCAACCTTTAAACCCGTTAGGACTGACTCCTGAATGCCTCTCAAATCCATCCCTCTTTCTCTAACTCTGCTGCCAGCCAGTGCATTATTGCGCCTTCCCTGGATTTTTGCTCTCACCTTTTACTACTCCATTTGCCCTCCAAATGCCACGGAAATCTTTCTAAAAAACAAATCTGACCATGTCCCTCACAGCTTAAAATCTTACTGGTATCCAGTACCCTACTGAATAGAGTCCAAGCCCCTTAACGTGGCAGACAAAGCCCAGTGTCACCTGGCCTAGGCCATGAGTTCTCTGCACACATCCAGGCAGTTACCATTCCCCTAGTGCCTCATCACTCTGCCTTTGCATACTGAACTTTCCCGCTGGAAGTCTTCTGTGCACACGTGTTGATTTTTTTTCTTTCCCTGTATCCACTGCTATTTCTTGTGCTACCTGCAACCCATGAACCATCTGCATGGCTTCTCAATCCAGGTATATTTCATATGGCTGACTCCAGGTCCCCTCTTCCTCACTTAAGGCAAAGCCAGATCATTTAATATCTCTCTTCTTGGAATTTGAATTTTAAACATCATAAGATCCTTGAAGAGTTAGTCCATTTCTGACTCAGTCCTGCTTCCTGAGACTAATTCTCCAGTTTTCCTGTGATTCTAGTTGTTCTTTAGACAAGTTTCCCATCAGTTCCTTTTTCCTAAGCTAGCCAGATAATTTTCTGGTGCTTTTAATCAAAAAACTCCAAATGAACCCAGCCCTTCTGCATCAGAGAAACTCTTACTTATCCTTTAGAATCCAAACTAAATATCCATTTACTCATTCAACAAGTATTTACTGAAAATGTGCTATGAATTGGGCACTATGCTAACTGCTGGAGATATAATATTAAACAGTGTGGTCCTTGGCCATATGGACCTTAAAATATCTCCAACTGGACAACTTTTTTGGAAAAGGAACTTTAGGTGCAGGATAGAGTTAATTATATGACTCCATTCTGACATCCTACCAGTATTGGTATGGGCAATTGCTTAATTACCTCATATCTGCATCCCTCAATCATCCCACAGGGAAACTCTACTGTGTTGAGATTAAAATTCAGAGGTGCAAGTGTGGAAGCAAGGAGACCAGTTTGGGGGCTGTTGCAATAATCCAGGAGGAAGTTGATGGTGGTTTGAACCATAGATGAATATGTTCCTCTACCAGGAACTCTTATGTATAAACAAGATCAAAGCCCAAGAGAAGTACAGCAGGAGCTCCCCAAACTAACAAACAAGTCATTGATAATGGGATACAAGTCACTGATAATCAGAGAAAAGTGGATTAAAACAATTATGTGACACTGTGTCTGTTTTTCTGGCAAAAATTATGGCCAGACACTGCCAAGTTTTGGCTGGGATATGCAGATTTAAAAATTCTCTTGCACTGTTTATGGGAATGTAGAATTGAGAAGTGATGTAACACTGCCAAATCAAGTTAAGTATACACATAACCTGGACTTCCCAGGTGGTACTAGTTATAAAGAACCCACCTGCCAATGCAGGAGACAGAGGAGATGTGGGTTTGATCCCTGGGCTCAGATGTGGGTTTGATACCCTGGAGAAGGAAATGGCAACCCACTCCAGTATTGTTGCCTGGTAAATTCCATGGAGAGAGGAGCTTGCTGGGCTACAGTCCATGGGGTCGCAAAGAATTGGACACGACTGAGCATAGCACAGTTATACACATACTCATGACCCAGCAATTCAGCACCCTGTTAAATATTCCAGAAAAATTTCCACACAGGTTCTTAAGGGAATGGGTAGGAAAGTGTTCACTGAGGCAGCAAGGAGATGAAAGCAGAGTAGGTCTCCGTAATTTGGATAGTGGATGGGTAAAATTTGTATAAGGCTTTGTGATAAGCACTTAATATGCCTTATCTCATCTTTTCTTCAAAATAACCCTAAGACTGGGACTTTTAAAAGTATCGTTTTACAAACGACAAAACGGAAACTATCCTTCCATACGCAAACCGTCGTTTATCTTCTGGTTCACTCTCCTTAGTGTTCGAACGAAGACATTGGGGTTCAGGGGCTCAGCAGAGTGCCAAGTTTCCCAGACCAATGGGATCCTCTCTTCCTGGCCCCGGCAGCTTTCCTGTCTGGGCCTTCAGCACCGCGGACAGCGCCGGCGGGGCAGGGCTGGGCGGGGCGTCCTCAAATACGTCAAGACGCGTGGAGTCTCCCAGGCGCTCAGCCCACGTCGCCGCGTCTCGTGACCCAGGTAATTGGTACCTTGCGCTACGCATCATCTGCTCGCAGTCCCCTGACCCGCAGCCTCTGGATCGCGCTGCCGCGCCGACCCCCACCGGCCGGGTGAGCGCGGCGGCCCCTCCCCTCCAGGTCCCTGCGCCTCCTCTCCTCTTGCTGTCTCTCGGGCCTCCCCTCCGGTCCTCTCTCTCGGGTCCTGGGGCGCCGCAGCCCGGAGCCGGGGCCCCGTGAGGCGGGAGGAGTGAGCGTGACCTTGGCTCCGTCTTTGGCTGGCTGCGGCCTCCCCAAGGACACCCCCCAGCCCTTCGCGTTCATCCAACCCTGCGAGTGCAGTTCTTGTGAAACGTTTTGCGTAAAGGAGCGAAACTCTACCGGTGGGGTTTTAGACATCAGCATTTGGTCTGTAGCCCAAGACTGCAGACTGTCCACGCCTTTCGTGGCCTGGGGAGGGGCCTACTGCCCTTCCCTTCCTGAAGGAACCTGGGCTGCGGAGAACATCGCTGGGGATAGGGATGGTATAGCGTCATGTGCTTGGTGGGACAGGCAGGCAGCTTCGAAGTCTCAGGACCTCGTGGGGGGAGGCGGGAGGTGGGCAGGGCCCTTATATACGGCTTTAAGCGTGGTTTCTGCTCACAAATGGGGAAACTGAGGCCCTGAGAGAGGCAAGACTGGCCTCAGGTCAGGCCCTGAGAGAGGCAGCCAGCCTGAGAACTGCTTCTCCATCTCTCAGGGAAATGTGGGGGATGAGACGAGGTCCCAGCAGGGTACCATGATGCCCATCCCTGCATCCCCTCCCCACATATCCTGTAGCATGTTAGGACAGGCCCCTTTTACCTTTATCCTTTTCCCTCCCCTGGGCTTTCATTCAGGCCCTCCAGCTCTGCCAAGGAAATAAGCACACCCCCTTTCTGCCCTGCTTCCTACCACAGGGTCTGCCTCCTTGACCTTCTCTTGGGTTCAGTAAACTAAGGTTGGGACGTGTTCCTGAGAAAAGGCCACCCAGCTCCCAGAACAGGGTGCCATAGTAGGCCGACAGGAGGGTGAGTCTAGGCTCTGCTGCTGCCCAGCTTCCCCAGGTCTGGGGAAGGATCTGTTAACTGATCTCTACAATGGGCATATTGCAGAGCAGTTCTCAGCGAGGCAGCCCAGATAGGGGCTTATGTGAAAGAGGCTTGGTAACCAGGGATTCTGCAGTTGTTCTGGGGGTGGGGAAGGGGATGGTGCTGACTGTGTCCTTAGGGAGGAGACCACCAAGACCGGCCCAGAGCAACCTGCCTGTTAGTCCACTGGAGGCTGAGCTGGGCTCTTCCCTTTCACCTGAGGGGCAGGGCAGGCTGGGACTTTGACTGCAGATACCGAGGTTGACTCTGTGCCCAGAACCTCCAGGGCTCCTGTATCCCCAAGCCCTGCTGGGGTTGGGGCAGGGGTGGTTGGCTGGCTGCCCTCCTGTCAGGCTGGGTGAAGGCCGCAGCAATGTGCCGTGGCTTTCCCGCGCTGGGCTGGGCAGGACACAGGCAGGCTCATCCCTGCCCCTGCCCCCCCACCCCCTGCCCCAGGCCATCCCATCTCCCAGTGGGAGTGGTTGCTGGCAGGAGCAGCTCTGTGTTTACACATGACTGGGCAGTGAGGGGGGCACGGGCTCCGGAACCACAGGGCCCCACCACTCGCCAGCTTAGCCTTGCTGTGCCTGTTTCTGTATTTGTAAAATGGGACGATAGAGTGCCCACCTCTTGAGACCGTTGAAAGGGATGGAGGAGCCCAGTGCCTGCCCCCAGGTCAGTGCTCGCTCACTCTGCTCTTATTCTCATTCCCACATGGGTATCTTGCCGTCAGGCTTTCTTGCCTTAGGGTGCGGATGTTAGAGTTTCCGCATTGGGTTGTTTAGCGTTTTCTGATGTTCCAGGCAGGTAGCGCCTAGGCCCTATGGCCGTCTGGGCAGGGGCAGCACCCCTGTATTTGCCCAGGTCTCAGGGGCTATTAGAGATTGAGAAGGGGTTGGCACCCTGACCCTCTGACCGCAGATCTCAGACCTTGAGGCCCCACCCAACACCTGGAGGGTGCCACTCCAGGAAGAGCCAGCCCCTGGCAACCCTCGCTAAAGCCTAGTGCCACTGGGCTGGTGGGGCAGGACAGGCCGCTGAGCATGTGGAAAGGGAGCTTCCGGCGCCTGGGACTCAGGTTCCGGCTGAACCCATCTCCTTCCTCCCTGCAGTGCAGTGCATTTTTGCTTTTAAATTTTCCTTTGTTTGGACTTGCCCTGAGGAGCCCACTGTCCCTCACTCAAGGAGACCGCCCTCCCCTTCCCTTGACTCCTGTAAGTTTGGAGGGAAAAGCGGAGGAGATGGGCTAGGAGGGCTGTGCCCTGCCCTGCCTTGGAACATGACTACTTGTAAAATAGAAGGTCCAGCCAGCTGTTTCTGGAGACTTGGTTGAACTGGTGGGAAGGGGAGTGCCCTGTGGGCTGGGCACACCTGGCCCCAGGGGCATTGACTTCCGGCCAAGCTAGGCAGGGAGGTACACTTTCTGAGATTGAGATGCCTGCATGGCCCCTGGTGGTGTGGCTCTGGTGCTACCCCCCACTCACAGGCTGGGATTCTCTGGTCAGAAGGGCATCAGCAAGTATTCAGAGGGAGCTGTTCTGTGTTCGGGCAGTGCTGGGAAAGAGAAGGGAGCTCTGCTTACAGTTGTTTTGGAGGGCATTATGAAGGAACAGAGGTTCTAAGAGGAGGCTCTTCTCTTAGAATCTCTGTCTTCTGGGCTGGGGGGAAGGAAGGCCCCCCACCCCACCCTACCATATAGACATAGACTCCTGAAAGCCTATTGTTCATGCATTTTTCCTGGGGAAGAGCAGGTGGCTTAGTGGGGTCAAGGGAAGTCACTCGTCACTTTTGGTCACAATGACCAGAGATCCAATGACCAGAGATCCAGCAGTGCCATGGGCCTTGAGATAGTACAGCTCAGCCAGACCCCTTTCTTCTGGCGTTTTCCTGACCAGGCATGGTGCACCCAGTCCTTGAAGGACTTCCCTGCCTGAGTTCCAGGGTGGCTAGGGGGCCTGGCCGATTGTCTCTCTCACCAGGGACTTGTCTTGTACTACCTAGCCCAGGGTCACCTGCCCGGTAAGCCCACTAAATGCCGTGTGAATGGACAAGTGGCTGCCAGAGCCTCCTTCCATCCTGGTCCTGTGGCTTGTTTCTCTCTTATTGCCTGTGTCCAGGATGAGTCAGCTGAGGCTGCTGCCATCCCGGCTTGGGACACAGGCCTCAAGGCTCCTGGCCCCACATGGAGTCCAGAGGTTCAGCTGGTGCAGCAGGTCATCTGGGCCACCAGCTCCCTTCGCAAGCAGCAGAGCTGGAGGTGGTTCCAGTTATATGGAGGAGATGTACTTCGCCTGGTTGGAAAACCCCCAGAGTGTTCACAAGGTTGGTACCCCTCTATGTGGGGGAGAAGGTCCTGAGGGCTGTGGAGGGGGCAGTGGGGAGAAGCAACTTGCCTGCTGAGTGACCCTGGGTAAGTTTCTTTGCCTCTGAGGTCCACCATGTCTTCGTTTGTGAAAGAGTTGGTCCTCATATTAGGAGAGGAAAGCTCATTGCTCTGCTGTTGCGGAACCAGCCAGTGGTCGGGGGTCTGGCTTGAGACGCCCAGATGATGCCCTGCTAAGACACCCTGTTTCTGAGAGCTGCCCTTCCCCTCTGTCATGCTGCACTGTGTCCAGGTAGCCCCTGTCGTGTTGTTAGGAGTGTGAGTGTTTATATGTATATATTGAGCCGGTGGAATAAGTACACACTGACGGTAAAAAAAATAATAGTAATGAAAATGAAAAAGTAAAATCAGCTGCCAGGGCAGAAGTAGAAAGTGAAGCTGCTCTCTGTCCATTCACAGTCCTCAAAGGAAAGTCATACATTCACATGACTCAAGACAAAAAGTATTAAGTTCTACAGTGAAAAGCCTTCCTCCCATTCCATCTGCTCAACTCCTACCTGTCTGGTCCCCAGTCTATTCTTAATTTCTTCTGTATCTGTTCAGATTTTCTTTAGATAAACTTATTGCAAACATAATTCTGGATTTCCCTCACCTTTACACAAATAAATGACATGCAATGTCCACCGTTTTGCTGCAGGCTTTTTCCATTCAGCATGCATCTCTAAGATTTTCAGTGTCAGCACCTTAAGAGCCTCGTTTTTTCCCCAGCTGCGTAGTATTCCACTGTTTGGATGGATGGGCCACACGCATCCCCAAGGACGGGCATCTGGCTCACCTCCAGCCTTGGCTGCCATGCCTGGCGCTGTACTGCGTCATCTTGTGCGTTCGTCACCTCAGGAGTGTGCAGCTCACCATGGGATAAATTCCACGAAGTGGAGTTGTTGGGTCAGAGGGCGTCTGGACACATAATTTTGATGGATGTGCCCAGTTGCTTCCCACAGGGTGTGTGCCATCTAATTCTCCCACCAGTGCCGTGTGAGAGGATGCCAAGGAAAGCTCTTTCACGTGTGTTCTGCTGCGACAGAGGTGCTGGTGCATTTGTCCATCTGCTTTTGGTTTCTGCATAAAGAGTAGCAAACCATGCATCCTCTTCTGTTTTGTTCCTTTACAACATATCTTGTCAGTATTCCACAGCCATAATAATAGATGCATCTTTTTAAAAAATACTACATAATTTTCCAGAATCTAAATTTACCATTTATTTAAATGGTTTCATATTGATCACCACTTAGATTGTTTTTATGCTGCCATTTTTATAAACTCTCCTGCGGGGAACGTCCTTGTACCTGTAGGCACACACCGTTCCAAGTACATCTGTAGAATCAATTGCTGGCAGTGGAATTTCTGGTTCAGAAGATACATACATTGAAAGTGTTGAGGACCTGCCTGCCAGATTGTCCTCTACAAAGGCTGCCTCTAACCCCAGTGTGTGAGGGCATGTTTCCCCCAGGGATAGAAGTCTCTTTCATGCCTGAAGCCCCTTGATCACAACTTATAACTCCCCTGCCAGCCCTCTACCAAGCTGGGTCCTGGAGAGATCTGAGCTCTGGATGGGGGCCTGGGCTGGTTGAGAGGGATCTCTGGACAGGGTCTTAGGAAGGTCCTGAGAGCTATGGTGATGAAGGAAGACCATGTCCCCTGGGGTCCCAACTACTCTCAGTCCCTAACTGGGCTGTTTTCTTGTTTCTGCCCCCGTCCAGTCCTGGGACAGCTTCTTCCGGAAAGCCAGTGAGGAAGCCTCTTACAGCCTGGCTCAGCCCCAGCCCCTTTCTGTCGTCTCTGAAAAGAGACTGGCAGCGTCCAGCCGGACCAAGACCAGTAAACTGGTGGAAAACCACCTGGCTGTGCAGTCCCTGATCCGGGCCTACCAGGTGAGTGACTGGGGGGGTGCAGGCTCCTGGGTGGGGCAGGCGCTGATAACAAGAAGACTGGCTCAGCTCCGCGCCACCTCGGAGCCCTTCTCCGAGCCCTCTGTGGGTGGCTCTGACTCCCCCTCCTGCTCTTTGCCACATTACCATTCACATCACTTGCCATCTCCCTTCATTTTTTGTGCGGACTGGTTTGTTTGTTTGTGGTCTTTCTCATGGAGTGTTATCTGTCTCCCACAGCACTGTGCCCCAGTACCTGGGGGGGTACTTAGTGAGTGATCAGTTTCAGTGAGTGTTGAATGAAAGATGAATACACTGATCCTTGTTAATGTCCGTTTTCTGCTCTTGACTGGGCATTCCAAGAGGACAAGGCTGATGTCCAGCAGGTGCTTAACTAGTGTGTGTGGAACTAACGAAGGAATAAATGAATAGTTCATTAAGCAGCTCTCCCACCCATCAGTTGCTCTGTCCTGGAGACTTAGGCTCCCTGTGGCTGGGTTCCCAGGCTCGGCCCCCGCTATGTCAGAGAGTCCTGATGATATTCCCTATTCTTGGTCTTGACTCAACAGTACTAATTGGAGGGCTGTTCTGGGTGTTCACTCCATAAAAATGTAATCATTTAGGATCTCTCTGGGAATTGGCAGCCGAAGGTATTTCATAAGAGAAACTTGTCTTGAAGACATGCAGAAGGAAGGGTAAGGGCATCCTGGCAGAGACTTGGTGGGAGGGTGTCGCACAAGCCGCTGCAGGAACTCGGGGGGAGAGGGAGGCCTTAGCAAATGGAAAGGGGACCTTGCCCCTGAATGAGGCATTCTGTGTGGGTTGGCAGCTGCCCACCCAGGGCGTGCCAGCTGTGCTGGGGCGGAAGAGGGACAGTCCACAGGATCAGGCTCCCCTATTGGCCTCAGAACCCGTGGATCGTGGGCCACTTGGGAGCAAACAGCATTGGTTGTAATGATGTTTGTCTTGGCTGGGTAAGAGGCAGGAAGCTATCTAACTGTTGACTTTGAAAAAGAAGAACAAGGAATATAAAACTTTGTATGAAATATAAGGTATCATTCACAGTGCGGCCTGAGGGCCTTATCTTCCAAGCATAGTCTCAGTTCTGCAGCAGGTCTGTGGTCTTTCGTTGTCTGAGATCACAGCACCAGGGTCCTTCCAGCAGGTTGGTCTCTGGATTCAGGAAGGTTACCTTGTACTGGCTTGATAAAAATCTGCCTGATGGTGAGTACTTACTTATGGGGTGGGCTGCAGCACCTCACAGGCCAGCTTGGGGCTGAGCTCCGGTTTGACTCACCTGCATACAGCACTGAAAAAAAAACCCAAGCTGCTGCTTATTTGCAAACATATAGAATGTAGAAGAATCGTGTCTCAAACCCTCAAGCCCATCATTACAGGGCTGCTCTTGTTTCATCTTACCCACCTCCGGCTCCACCCCCAGGCCACTGATTATTTTGAAGCAAATCCCAGATGTCATTTCATTTCATTCATTGAACGTTTCAGCATGTATTTCCAGAGATAAAGTCTCCTTTAAAACTTTACAAATATACATAATGGCATTATCACTGCTAAAAATAGTAATAATCTTTAATGTCATCAGATACCCAATTGGTATTCATTTGTGCCTGTTTGTCTTAGGATGTCTTTTTTTTGCTTATTTGAATTGAGATTCAGATAAAGCCACCGGTTGTGATGTTGACATGGCTCTTAAGCTCTTGTTCTCCGCTCTGCAGGTCCTTCTGCGTTACTTTTGTGCTCCTTGTTTGTCCTGTAGAGTTTTCTCGAGTCTGGATGTTGCTGATTGCATCCGCATGGTATCACTTTGTCTGATCCTTTGCCCCATGTAATTTCTGTAAAGTGGTGGTTATATCTAGGTGCTTGACCCAACATAGATTTGATTTCTTTGTTGCAAATCAGCTTCCTGGTGGTGATGGCACTTCATCAGTTAGTAGCTAAGGACGATAATTTCCTGGATGCATTAAGTCATTAGGAGCCGTAAAAGTGGTGATAGTCTAATTCTGTCTTTGTTTGGTACCTGGAATATTTCCGTGGGGAGAAATTTTCCTTTGTTAGCTCCATTTGGCCTCAAGTACAAATTATACAGGGAAGGTAGGATCAGTGCTTGGTTTTTTTCCCTTTTATCGATGGATTTTCAAAATTATGATTTGGTTCCCTAGCATCTTCCAAATATGGCAAATAAAGGTTTTTCTTCTTTTTCTTAGTATGATATGAATGCATGGATTTAAACACATTTGATGAGTTTCAGTCTGCTACAGATATTCTCCTTGTTGTTGCTCAAAATGTGTCCTTATTCCCAGCCTCAGTGGTGTTTGGTAGGATAAGATGATTTGAGCTCATCTTGTATATTTCTAATAAGTCAGTTCTCCAGGGGGTGAGGGAGTATTTGCTGTTATTGGTCTGGTCATGACTTTTGGGTTCTTTTGATGGTTAGAGACAGGAAATACGTAGTTTTTTTTAAAGATACCATACTTTATAGGTTTGTACTGATGCTTCTATACACGTCAAATATAGGACTTAAGGTTTGTCTTTGACCTCATCAATCTTATATCACCATCTCCTTTTAAAAATATCAAAAGTAGAGGTTCTCAAAGATGCAATACAATGACTTATTTGATTTTTCTCATAATCCATACATGACAAGGTAAGAATACAATTCTAGTACTACCACTGCTGGTTGGTAATATAAATGAATTTATGATCTTTTTATTTCTGCAGTCCTGTTTGCCTTTGGGGAGCATTCTGTTAGTCAATTGAAATAGTTCCTCTCTATATAGTTGTGCCACAAAATGGATGCATTAATTCATTTATCTTACTTTCAATTTTTAAAACTTAATTTTGTTTTTAAAAAATTTATTTATTGTTTAATTGAAGGATAATTGCTTTACAGAATTCTTAATTTTGTTTTATAGTGATATAAAATATTTATAAGATTCCAAAAGCAAGATATAGTCTTAAAAGTCTAGCTTCTAGCCCTGACACTCTGCCCTATTTTGTCCTTTCTCTGTAGGTAATAATTTTTCTTATTTTTTGGTTTTATTATTTTACTACATATTGTTCTAATGCACACATTTATTTGTAGACATTCAAATAGATACAAATATATGCAAGTGCATATATTTACTTTTGTCTTTCCTTTCTTAGATGATAGTTTATCACAAACATTTTTATGTAATTTGCTTTTTTGTTTAAGAGTATTTTGTGGAGACAATCTCATTGTAGCAGTTAGGAATTTTCCTCATTCCTTTGAGCAACTCTGTGCCCGCATGAATTTCCCATATCCATTTGTCAGCGTCCTGCTGATGGACGTTTGGGAAGTTTTAGAATTTTGCAATTACTAATAGTACCATGGTAATTATTTTTGTGTATGCATTCTTTCCTGTTTCTGAAAACTGCACCATGTACTTTTAAACCGAGTTGAGCTCCTGCCACCTCAGTTGCTGTGCTGGGGTTTCACAGGCCTGCTAAGGCCTGGGCGCTGGGAGTGTGGAAACTTGAAATTCTGAAGCCGGAAGTGAGGGGCCCAGAGTCTCGGTCTTGGTGGGTCTGCCCGGCTGTGCTCCAGTCTGCCTGGGCCTTTCCTCCTCTCCAGATCCGGGGCCACCATGTGGCCCAGCTGGACCCCCTGGGCATCCTGGATGCGGACCTGGACTCCTTCGTGCCCTCAGACTTAATCACCACCGTCGATAAACTCGGTGAGAATCAACACCCTCTCCTGTTGCCCTGGCAACGCGAGCCAGCTGATGCCTGTGCCTAGTGAGGGCACTGAGCCTGCGGTGCCCCTGGGTCTCGGGTCTCAGCCATCAGCCTGAGAGGCTTTCTTCTGACCCTCGCCCATCTATGCGTCGGGTCCCTGCAAGGGAGGGCTCTCCATCCTCCCCAGCTGGTGCACGCACTCAGCAAGTTTGAGACACCTGTCCAGGCCCATCCTTGTGACGGCAAGCTCGGTTCTGACTCTCACGCCCTGTGTGCTGTGGACAGAGGGCCCTTGACCTTTAGGCTGGACATGGTGGGAGGGTGCTGGGGCACTGTTAGGAGGTCTAGGGATGCAGCTAGGCTCACCTGCGCCTCACCTCCCTTTCTCCTGTCTGCCGCCCTGACTCTGCCCCACCGGCCTCCCAGCCTTCTACGACCTGCAGGAGGCTGACCTGGATAAGGAGTTCCAGCTGCCCACAACCACTTTTATTGGAGGCTCCGAAAACACCCTTTCTCTGCGGGAGATCATAAGGCGCCTGGAGGTGAGCACGGGCAGGCGTGTCGGGCACACCTGATGAAGCTCTCCAGCGTGCCTTAGAGGGAGGGAGGGCACTGCCTTTCCTGTTCCAGACCCCGAGGCTGTCCGTCGTCTTCCTGGCTCCTCGTGGAGTGCTCCCCTGTCCCCACAGAGCACGTACTGCCAGCACATTGGTCTGGAGTTCATGTTCATCAACGATGTTGAGCAGTGCCAGTGGATCCGGCAGAAGTTCGAGAGCCCGGGCGTGATGCAGTTCTCCAGCGAGGAGAAGCGGACCCTGCTGGCCCGGCTAGTGCGCTCCATGAGGTCGGGCCCCCAGCACCTCCCTGGAAGCCCCAGTGGCTGGGGGGCCTGCTCCAGCGCTGTCTGAGACATCCCAAGCCCTAGCTGATGAGGAGGTACCTGGCAAGTGAAGGCAGGACTGGGTGGGGCTCCAGGAGATCATGACACTGAACGAGGATGGAAGTGACATAAGGATGTCCCTGCGTGGAGTGAGTGTAGCAGGGGCTTCCTGCAGGTAGGGCAGAGCTGGACTTCTGTGAAGCTGGGTCTGCCTAGGACCGTGGGGCCCTGGAGGAGCCCCTGACCCAGCTGCTGGGAATAAAGTGGCTCCCTGAGAAGTGACGTGTGGGCTGGAATTTGAATTGAGCCATGAGGAGGTCTTTGGAACATGATGAGAGGGCTCCAGGGCACCTGTGTGCTGGAGGGCAGCGAGCCGAGAAGAGTGGAATGGCTAGTGGCAGTAGTTTGACTGGCAGGGGAAGAGAAGGTGGTTACCGGGAATGGGTGCAGCCAGAGGCCTCTGGTTAAGCTGGGAGGAGCCTCAGCCTCCCCCAGACCTATGCTCCTTGCTGGTGGGGCATCATGGTGTCTGTGCCAGGCCCTGGACTGTGCAGAGAGATGTGACTTCGTAGCTTCCTCTGTCCTGGCACCCTACTCCAAGCCCTCAGGAATAGCCCCCACAAGCCCCTGCCTCACCACCCCTTTCTTCCCCTCCCCAAGCAGGTTTGAAGACTTCCTGGCCAGGAAGTGGTCTTCAGAGAAGCGGTTTGGCCTGGAGGGCTGTGAGGTCATGATCCCGGCCCTGAAGACTATCATCGACAAATCCAGTGAGATGGGGATCGAGAACGTCATCCTGGGGATGCCCCACAGGTGGGTCCTC
This sequence comes from Bos mutus, assembly GCF_027580195.1. NCBI lineage: Eukaryota > Metazoa > Chordata > Mammalia > Artiodactyla > Bovidae > Bos > Bos mutus. The sequence goes on along the minus strand of NC_091644.1, from coordinate 8,271,847 downwards.
CCTGCCTCAGCCTTGTGCTTCTGAGATAGATGTGAGGCTTTGAAAGTCAGAGTAGGGGTGGTGTTGGGACCTGGGGGTAGAGGCAAAGGGGTCTGGAAAGTTCTGAGTCCCTGGGCCCTGGCTTGCTCATCACAGGAAGAGCTGAGCGTGTGGCCAAAGCCTCTGGAACCGGGTTCTCTTGGGCTCAGTTTCTCTCTCACCACACTGCCGCCATCCCCAGCAATACTGAGATGACAGAAGGGGCTATGTCATGCTACTTGAGGTTCCTGTGGAGTGGCACAGCCCAGGAAAGTGAGGGCAGAGCCTGGACACGTGGGCCTGGGTTGGCCTCACCTGGTGGGAGGTCTCTGAGGTCAGCTGATGCCTCTTTCCCTGGCTGCTAGCTGACCACTCATTTCCCTGGGACCGTGATAAAGACTTGGAAGGTTGGCCTGGCCACTGGGCAGTTACCTCTGAGCTGGAGCCTGTGGGATAATGAGGAATGCAGCCAAGGTGGCCAGGGGTCCTGCTGAATGGGCAGGGACAGGACATGCTGTCTGTCTGAGGGGCAAAGCCTCGGTATTTCCCATGCCCATTTCCAGCCGCTCACAGGGGGCCAGTACCCTACTGCTTCAGCACTGGGGCATCACGATGAAGTGTGAGGAGGGTCCCCATCCGTGGGCTGGCCTGCCAGGAGTCCAGGCTTTGTCTCACAGGCTCTGTGCCCTGGAGGGAGCAGAGAGGACCCCGTGGTTTCAGGATGGCATGGCTTCAGTAGAACTGTGGGGGGTGGGGAGAGAATGGTGCTGGGTCGTCGGGCAGCTCTGAGGCTTTGTGATGGCGCTGCACGGGCTCCTGGCCTGAGGAGGCTTCTCGGAGCGGAGGACTGCCCTTGGCCAAGCCTCCATGGTTGAGAAAGGGCCTCTGAGACTTGAGGGCTTTCCCCAAAGGGGCTGAGGGGTGTTCATCTGGTTCCTGTGTCCACACAGCCCTCCCTCCACAGAACAAGAGAGAAGCCCACCGGAAGAGGGCTGCCCTTCTGTCACAGGGCCCTGTGGGGCTGGAGGTCACACCAGAGTATGTGCAGACCTAGGGCTGGCGTCTGCTGTTGGGCTGTGGGAAGCGAGTTCTGAGTCATGCCTTGTGCCTGCCTCAGGCTGGTGTCCACCCTTGATTATATTGCCCCATGGTGGGAAGTTCAGGCTGGACTGGAGAATCCCTGGACCTAGCTGCTTCCCCACAGCCCCCCTGGACGCCCCCTCCCACCCACCAGACCTAAGCTCATCTGGACAGGTCCTCTGGTGACTCCTAAGGGCAGAAATGTCACCTCTTCTGTATATTGCTCCAAGATGCTGCTAGGCTGGGCTGGGGAGCCGTGTGGGAGCGGTTGCGTTGCGTTAGCAGGTTGGGGTCAAGATTCTGGGTTGGGCTCAGCTTTGGGGTCAGGGAGGGGGTGAGTGGACACTCGGCCATGAGGCTGGGTGGCTCCCTGCTCGTGAAGGCCTCCTGAGTCTGAGGGGTGTGGGTGTCTGCTGGCCAGGGACAGCTGGCCAGCCAGAGCTGCTCACCTGCCTTGCAGATTGAGACAGGGTCAGAGGACTGGGGTCCCAGTGCCCACGCTGTTCCTGCTGGGTCCTAGGTGGGCAGGGAGCATGGTTATGCTGGGGTGTATGGAGGGAGGTGGCCTCTGTGCCAGGTGAGAGCCCTATCCCCTCTGGCCCCAGAGGCAGGCTGAATGTGCTGGCCAATGTTATTCGCAAGGACCTGGAGCAGATCTTCTGCCAGTTTGATCCCAAGCTGGAGGCGGCGGACGAGGTGGGTGCCAAGTGTGGGCGCCAGAGCCCCTGGAGAGCTGGGTATTTGGGAGATGGGCAGCCATGCAGAAGAGTGGGAGAAGGGCCGGGGGGTCAGTGTGAGGCTCCTCAGGTGCTTTGGAGCCAAGTGCTCTGATCTCGGGTAACTAGGAGAATCCTGGATGATCTGGGCCAACCTACTCTCCCCAGCCAGGGAAACTGAGGCCCAGAGAGGTGCAGGGGAGTGCCTGAAGTTACTCAGTTCAGCCCCTGTGGCTGTGTCTCTGTGCCCAGAGTCCTGCCTGCCTGCCTCTAAGGACTCCTCACTCACTTGTTTGCCCAGCACAGTGTTGGGAGGTCAGGACAGTTTCCTGTGCCCACTGATGAGCAGAGGGCACAGCTTTCCACCCTCACCCACTTCCTGGTATGTTTTCGTGTCATGTAGGCCGCGTATCCCATGATTTTGTGCGTGCTGGGCCCTCAGCCACGTTGCCATCTTCTCTTCCTCTCGCTGTCTCTTTCACGTCCTGCCCGTCACCCCGTCTGATGGCTCTCCTGGTCCTCCAGGCAGGACAGCTGTCTGTGCCTCCTCTGTGCTCCCTTTGCCTGAAGAACCATGTCTGCTCTGGCCTTTTCCGGGGGTGTGGGTGGGTGGGTGGGTGGGTGTGTGTGTGTGTGTGTGGGTGGGTGTGTGTGTGTGTGTATGTCTATCTGTCTGTTTTCCCATCCAGGCTGGTAGCAAGGTGAGGGCAGGGACCTTACCCCGAAGCCTCAGCACCCAGCACTGGAGGATGCTTTGTTAAAATGAGCCACGTTAAATGACTGCTCTAGAGCCATCCGGCACGTTAGACCAGAGCAGGACTAGAATCCACATCTGCTGGCTCCCAACTCGCGACCTTCCCACCATCCATCCAGCACGTTAGACCAGAGCAGGACCAGAATCCACGTCTGCTGGCTCCCAACTCGCGACCTTCCCACCATCCATCCAGCATGTTAGACCAGAGCGGGACTAGAATCCACATCTGCTGGCTCCCAACTCGCGCTCTTCCCACCACCGTGTTCACTTTGCTCAGGCACCTTTGTTCTCTGAGTCTCACTTTGCTTTCCTGTAAAATGGGGATAAAAATTCCTGGTCCCAGAATAGGTTGTGAGCAATTACAGATGACGTGAGTGAACTGTAAAACCTGGCCAAAGAGCTCTTTAAACAAATTTACTTTTTTCTTAATTGAAAAAACAATGTGAGCATCATTTGAAGAAAAGATTTCATAGTGAGAGCAAGTTTCCCTTCTGAGGCTGCTTTCCTGCTCCCTGGAGGCTGTGCTGTGGTCAGTTTTCATGTTAAGGTGGAACATTCCAGAAATGTGCCACGCAATGCAAACGCATATAGGCGTCCAGCACAGCTTTATTTGTAAGAGGCCGGGGAGCAGCTCGAGATGCCGCTGGGCACCTTGCTGTTTTCCCTTAATGAGCCGCCACAACATGCCAAACTCCCCGGGCTTATAATGCCCCTCTGGTTTCCACTGTCTCTTGTTGATGAGCATTAGGTGGTGGAATGAGTGTTTTTGCACACATGTGTGTGCATTTCTAGATAGTGTCTGAGAAATGTCGTGGCTGAAGCTGAGGAGGCAGGACTGAATTGCCCTCCAAACAGCTTGCAGACAGCGGCGAGTCTGCCTGCTGCGAGTCCCAGGCCACACCCCCCTTCCCTTACTCCATCCACCCTTTCCATCTTTGCCAATGTGATAGGTCCAGAAGTGACTGCATTTGAACATATTTCTCTGCTATGAATGTGAGTGTCTTCTCACATGTTTTAAACCATGTATGCCTTTTCCTGTAAATTCCTTTTCCTGGCTTGTGCTTATTTTTCCCTGGGGTCTTGGTGAAAAGTGCTTTACGTATTGAAGGAGTTTGCCCTTTGCTTGCATTTGTGTGATAAATATTTTCCCAGCTTGATTTTCTTGCCCCCTAATACTGTGCGTGGATCTTCTTCCCCCTTGACAAATATATTAGATTTTGGCCGTCTTATCCTTTGTGGCTTCTGAGGTTTGTATGTTGTTTGGAAAGACTCCTCGCTCTAAGATCATAAAGTATGTCATGTTTCCCTGCTACTGTGCTTTTGTCTGTTGTGTGAACATTCTTGCTTACTTTGGTGAAAGGACTTTAGTAGGGGTCCTGCTCCAGTGTTTTCCCAGAGGCCTGGCCCATGGTCTTAACTCCAGTTAAGAGCTGACCTTCGTTTCTTGGCCTTCACTGTCGCTGGCCCCGTCCTAAGGCTGCCTTACCCGTCCCCAACTCTGCCATCATTCACGCGGAGAGTGTGGTTGCTGATAATGAGCAGGGGCTCTGATGAGGGATCACGACCCAGGGAACCTGCCGGCCGTTCTTAGAGCAGCTAGAGGACAAGCAGGGCGTGTGCCAGGGTTGGGGGAGGAATGCAGGGGTGAGTCAGGGACAGCACGACTTTCCCAGGGAGCAGACTCCAGGGGATGTCCCAGCCCCACTGTGGACTTGCATGTCTGGGATGGTGGGGACCTTCATCACAGGCCACCTCAACCTTCAGGGTTCCGGAGATGTCAAATATCACCTCGGCATGTACCACGAGCGGATCAATCGCGTCACGAACAGGAATATCACTCTGTCGCTCGTGGCCAACCCCTCCCACCTGGAAGCTGTGGACCCCGTGGTGCAGGGGAAGACGAAGGCGGAGCAGTTCTACCGCGGGGACGCCCAGGGCAAGAAGGTGAGCTCCTGGGCCCCGAGGACCTGGGTTCTGTGGGCCGGGCTCCTGAGGGGTGAGCTCCGAGGGGTAGACTCCAAGGTTCAGGGTTGGGGCTGGGCGGCACAGGCTGGAGCATGGGGGCCCTCCTGACTGATACCCTGTCCTGCAGGTCATGTCCATCCTGGTCCACGGGGACGCCGCCTTTGCTGGCCAGGGCGTGGTCTATGAGACCTTCCACCTGAGCGATCTGCCCTCTTACACCACCAACGGTACCGTGCATGTTGTCGTCAACAACCAGGTGAGGGCCAGGGCTGCGTGCCGGCCTCAGCAGCGGTATCTGTTCCTGGTCCAGGCAGCACTCTGAGGAGAAGACAGGGACAGTCCTGCTTCTAAGCCCACTGCTCTGCCACTTAGCAGAGCGTGCCTTCAGTGAGGTGCCTGACCTCTCAGCCTTGCTTTCCTGGTCTGTGGAATGGGAGGAGTGTACATCTGTGTGTGTGTCTCTGTGTGTATCTATCTCTCTGTCCTTCTCTCCCCCATCCCCATGTATGTGTGCACACACACACATATATATGATAAAGCTGTAGGGATAGAGGAAGACGGGTACAACCATCACCTACCCCAGAGGCTGCACATATAAAATTAGATGCTGCCTTTAGCTCCATGTGACCCAGTCTTAGAACACGGCTCTCACAGCTTTTGCTTTTAAGGCAGCTGTGGTTAATGACAGCTCTTCTTCTGAACCTGTAAAGCCCTGGGTTAATGACTTTATTTGCATAGTCATTTAAGTCATTTAATCTTCACAGTATAACCCTGTGAGGTAGGAATTTAATGAGCCCTTTTAATCAATGAGGAGACCGAGGCTTTGGGAGTTTAAGTGCCTGGCCCAAGGTTGTATAGTTAGTAATTGGTGAGACTGGGTTCTATCCCAACTTGGGCTCCCTGCTCCCACTATATACAAACGATTGCAGGAGAAAGAGCGGGTGTGATTCACCTGGTGGTGCTGCTGTCCCCGTGATTTCAAGGTCACCCACTGTTACCTGGTCATGTCCCCATCACCTCCTGGCCATGCCTGATGGACCTCAAGGCAAAGGCACCCCTTCCCCAGCTGCCAGACCCCCGGCCTTCTAGGCAGCTGTAGCTGTCCAGCTCTCAGTGCCTCCTGCTTCTGCAGATTGGCTTCACCACGGACCCCCGGATGGCCCGCTCCTCCCCGTACCCCACCGACGTGGCCCGCGTGGTCAATGCACCCATCTTCCATGTGAACGCAGACGACCCAGAGGCTGTGATATATGTGTGCAGCGTGGCAGCCGAGTGGAGGAACACCTTCAATAAAGACGTCGTGGTAGACCTGGTGGGTGAGGGGGGCCCCGGCTGGGTGGGCTCAGCTGTCCCTGCTGTGCCAAGCTCGCCAGGGCTGCAGCATCTTCAGCAGTCAGGGCTGGGCAGCAGGTTGGGTGCCACTGGGTGCAGTCTCTGCAGAGGCCTGGGGGCGAGCATTTGGTGGCGGGTGACCATGAGAGCTGCTGAGGTTTGAAGGGTGTGGCCGGCCAGGTGTGCCCCAGTGGCAGTGACTGTGTCAGCCACGCTGCCTGGGCACCCTCTGCCCCGCAGGTCTGTTACCGCCGGCGTGGCCACAACGAGATGGACGAGCCCATGTTCACGCAGCCTCTCATGTACAAGCAGATCCACAGACAGGTGCCCGTGCTGAAGAAGTACGCGGACAAGCTCATCGCTGAGGGCACAGTCACCCTGCAGGAGTTTGAGGTGGGCCCGTCAGCACCGTGCTGGAGCCGAGACTCGGAGGGGCTGCTGATGTTACCAGCCCAGGGCTGGGGGCTGGCGATAGCCCCAGTTATCCAGGGGGACAGAGGACCAAAGACACTTGGTGGGATTCAGTCAGTGTGGCGATGCATGGAAGCCCACCCAAGGCAGGAGTCCAGGAAGGCTTCCTGTGGGAGGCGGCCCTGAGCCGGGTTGTCCCCAGTGTTCTCTGTGGATATGCTGGCCCTCCCTCTTTCAGGCGCTCCGAGAGCAAAGACCGTGAGTCTTTCCTGGGCTCCCACAAGTCCTTGCTGACTGCGATCCCATGGACTCTTTCCAGGATCCCCTGAACTCTGGGACTTTAAACTCTGGCCATAAGGTCCCTCTTGAGCTTCCTGGTAGCTCAGTTGGTAAAGGATCTGCCTGCAATGCAGGAGACCCGGGTTCGATTCCTGGGTTGGGAAGATCCCCTGGAGAAGGGAATGGCAACCCACTCCAGTATTCTTGCCTGGAGAATCCCATGAACAGAGGAATCTGGCGGACTACTGTCCATGGGGTCGCAAGAGTCGGACATGACTTATTGACTAAATCAAATCAATCAAGGTCCCTCTGGGTTAGGGGAAGACCATTCCTCTAGAACATGGTCAGAAGGACCAGTCACTCAGCCTGTGACTGCCCAGGGCATCATTGCCTCAATCCAGGCCTTCACTCTTATTTCAGGAAGAAATCGCCAAATATGATCGGATCTGTGAGGAGGCGTATGGCAAGTCCAAGGATAAAAAAATCCTGCATATAAAGCACTGGCTTGACTCTCCCTGGCCTGGTGAGTGAGCGGCGTGTGGCTGAGAGCCCCCTGGGGCTGTGGGAGAGGCAGGCCTAGGGAGATGGGCTGGTCAGGGGAACTGAGGCCCCCCTGCCTCCCAAAAGTCACAGAGTCTCTGCCCTCTCAGGCTTCTTCAACATGGATGGGGAGCCCAAGAGCATGACGTGCCCAGCCACAGGTGTTCCTGAGGACACGCTGACCCACATTGGTGAAGTGGCCAGCTCTGTGCCCCTGGAGGACTTTAAGATCCACGTGGGTGAGGTTTCTGTCTGGCATGGGCCACTGTCTCAGACATCAGGCCCCAAGGAAGTGGTGTCAGGAGTCAGGGAGGCCCAGCCTCATCCCTGCTTGGCTGTGGGCAGACCAGCTGAGCTCTCTGTGCTTCCCTCATGCCCTTGAGGGATCTGTGATAATAACCCTTCAGGTGAACAGATGTGGGTGCCACGCTCCCCAGTGAGTGCTGCTCACAGGCCTCCACGGACACCTTGGGCTTCCCCAGTGCCTTTGTTAGGGGTACCCCTTGGTCAGACAGGAGGAGAGTAGGGGAAAAAAAGGCTTCCGATGGAGGGGGCAGTTGGGTCTAGAATTCCGGGGGGCAAGTGTGCCAAACTGGACAGATGATAGAGGGTGACCCTGGTCTAGTAGCTGGCCACTGGCTGTGCTTCTTGGCTGTAGCTGTTGTGGCCTCCACTCAGGCAGCCTGAAGAGCCCCTGTGGTGGTAGTGGGGCCCCCGTGCACCCTCTGAGCAGGCTGTGGGTGTTCCAAGAGGATTCCACCACTTCTGGGGCAAGCCCAGGTGTCCTGGGGCACCAGCTCTGTGTGCAGTCACGGCAGGTCTGTGTGGGTGTGGGGCCAACGGCAGGCCAGTCTGGGCCAGGAGCCTGGGCTCAGATCCAAGCACCTTCTGTATGAGGGAGAGTGAGTGACTTTCCTCTCCTGAGCCTGTCTTCTCATCTGAAAGGCAGTGAAAGTCAGTACCTGCGTTTCATTGGAGAAATGTGCCCTGCTCAGCGTGTGTGGCACGCGCGCGTGGCTGACGCTCACCTAGTGGCACCTCCTCCTTCCCGCGGGGACAGAGGCAGTGGGGGCATACGCGCGGGCCAGCCTAGTGCATTGGCTGGGGTGGTGGGGCTGGAGGAGGGTCCCCTGCGCCCTGCCAGGCCCCTGGCTTGTGTGTGGGGGGGTACACAATGAATATGCACACACCTGGTGCGGGGCCTGGGGACCATAGCTGTCCCAGGCGAGGTGGCCAAGCTCCTGCGCCCCTCAGGCTGGCCCTTCCCTCCCCCAGGCCTCTCTCGAATCCTGCGGGGCCGTGCAGACATGACCAGGAAGAGGACGGTGGACTGGGCGCTGGCAGAGTACATGGCCTTCGGCTCCCTGCTCAAGGAGGGCATCCACGTGCGGCTCAGTGGGCAGGACGTGGAGAGGGGCACGTTCAGGTGAGGCTAGGGGGCGGAGGAGCCCAAGCCCCGTGGGCATTAGCCTTGCCGCTGGGGAGAGCTGAGAGTTCGGCTGTGCTGGGGGTCTCTCAGTTGGCCCAGGGACTTTGGATGATCATTTCAATGAGGGCTAAGAGGAAAGCTTCTTAGAACTGATTTTTTTTTTTTTTTTCAATCCCTGGCTGAGTGTTATGGTCTGGAGGAAAAACAGAAACCACCGGCCACCGTGCAGGAAAGACCCACTTTTGTTTTCCCGACACCCACTGGCAGGACAGCTGCCTCCACACGGCTCCAGTAACTTGTGGCAAATCAAGGACAGGTCCAGGGCCACTGGAAATTGGCACACATTGATCTATACATACTCCGTTAAATTCACTGGTGTCCTAATCACTGTTTCCTCATCAGCCTCCCAGGCTTGAAGGCTGGATACGTTTCAGGAATGACAGGTTAATAACTTGGCAATTCGAGTGATTGTTAACTCCAGTGTCCACAGATTGATTTGCTCATTGTGTGTTTTGCTGAACTTCCTCAAAGGATTTTCCTTGTCGGACCAGGTGCTACAATGAGCTGCATCCGTGCCTCACTGAGGAGACGCACATGGTATTTCTAGGCTCTGCCCTCATGCTCCACCATTCAAAACTAAGGAAGGAAAATTTCAGAGTCAGAAGGGATTAAAACAGTTGACTGGCTGTTTGAGCCCTTTGAATAGATCTGGAACACCTATGGTTCAGCAAATGGAGAACAGCTCAAAGAAATACTTATCAGATAGCCAGGCCATCTGAAAGCTCCTGGCCTCCTCTCTGCCCCATGGGGCCAGCATGCAGAGCTGACTGCTCTGCGTAAGCTCTTGGTTGATGTCAAGTCTTCTGGTCATCAATGGTCCTCAAGATCTTTTGTTTCCCTTTGAACTACTGTCAAGCCCACTCCCCACTGCCGTCTTTCTTGTTTGCAGTTTAGAGTTCAGATGAGGACTTTACACTTGTTGGCTGTCCCCATCACATTCCCTCTGTTTGGGACCCCGGATGTTTGGGATCTCAACTCAGTCTCTGCCATGTTAGTGAGTCCTGGAGATGTGGCTTCCAGAATTCAGTAGACTGTCTGTGCCTCCCTTGTCCCTCATCACCGCTGGCCCTGTTCAGCCAGGGCTCAGGGGGCCGCTCCCCTGCACCCTGCGTTGCACGTCAGTCCTCGTGAGGCTTGGCGTTCAGCCAGGGGCCCCTCCTTATGTGCTGCAGTTCCTGTGATCCTGGGAGCTAGCAGGGTGGGCAGGGGGACAATGCCCCTGGAGTATGGCTTCCTAGGGCCTCAGGTTCTTTCTACCCAGGGCCTGGGAGGTTGGCATGGCTAGTCTCATGGGACCCTCCTTATGTAGGAAGCTGAGACTCTTCTGTCTGTGCTCCAAGACCCTCGCGGCGTGTGTGAGGCGGGTGCTGCTGGGATGGGAGGCTGCCCAGAGGAGGGGCCGGATGGCCCTGGCTCTCCTCGGCGGCCGCCAGCCGGTGGGGCGCTGCAGGTGTCTTGGCCAGTCCGCCGCCTCCCACCGTTTCCTGGTCTGTCTTTCCAGCCACCGGCACCACGTTCTCCACGATCAGGACGTCGACCGGAGGACGTGTGTCCCGATGAACCACCTGTGGCCTGACCAGGCCCCCTACACCGTGTGCAACAGCTCCCTCTCGGAGTACGGAGTCCTGGGTGGGTCAGAACTGCCTGCAGCTCAGAGAGGGTCTGGCCCCTCAGGGCATCTTGTCTTTGTTGTTTTGACCACGGTCTGGAGCTGGGAGGGGCTGAAGGAGCTTGGAGGCCCCCGGGTGGACCTGGCTCATGGGACAGCCCTGAGGGACAGTGGTTGGGCGGCCTCCACCTGAGGCTACATCAGAGATGTGGTCCTGTCCCATCTGGCCCTCAGAGGGCCAATTGAGGGTCAGTCTTGCCTGGATGGGGACTCTGGATACCAGAGCCTGTCCCTGGGTAGCATCAGTGGGCCCAGACAAAAACCCCATTGAATCCACTAGGGGCCACTGCTGCTGGCTGGCCCTGAGCCTCCTGGCCTGGCCGCCTCCACATTCCTCACCTGCCTCGTCTTCTGTGCCACCTCACCCAGGGGCCCTGTCCTCAGGCTAGGCTCTTCCTAGGCTCTGGCTCCCCAGACTATATCCTCAACTCTCCCTTGGCTCAGCCTTTAGCTGCCCTGCTTCCTCTGAACCTGCCTCCTCCCGGAAGCAGGAACCCCTGATACTGGCCACCCCTTCTGGGGAGCAGCCTCTGGGGCTGGCCCTGCACCCCTGCTCATTTTGCAGGGACTCCTTGGCAGGTGGCCCCTGCGGCCTCTGCGGGGTATCTTTGGACTTGGCTCCTGGTCTAGCTAAGGCTGAAGCCAGCTGTATGTGAGGTCAGGGCTGAGGTTGGCATCTCTGGGCCTGTGGTCAGCTGCCCCATGGAGTCCCCGGACCTTCCGGCCTCCAGGGAAGGATGGGCAGGGCAGGCACGGTGGGTGAGGATGGGCTGGGCTGGCCGGAGCCCCAGCCCTTGGTGAGAGCGTGCGGCAGGCTCTACCGCTGTGTCTTCTGTTTAGGTTTCGAGCTGGGCTACGCCATGGCCAGCCCCAATGCCTTGGTCCTCTGGGAGGCTCAGTTTGGTGACTTCCACAACACGGCCCAGTGCATCATCGACCAGTTCATCAGCACGGGTCAGGCCAAGTGGGTGCGACACAATGGCATCGTGCTGCTGCTGCCCCATGGCATGGAGGGCATGGTGAGGGCCGCTGCAGGGGGGCGTGGCTGGCCTGGAAGAGGGTGGCTGGACCCTTGGCCACTTGCAGAGTTGAGGGGTCGTGTGCCTTCCAGCCCCTGGGAACCACAGGGCGCAGGGTGGGGCCTCCGTGGGTCTGTGTCAGCACCGCTGAGGATGACACTATTGCTCTCGGTCAGAGACGGAACGGACGTGTCCGCGTGCCTGCTGTGTGCCAGCTCTCTTTAAAACCTCTGTGTAGCAACTCCTCCAATCCTTACAACAGCCTAAAGAGGCAGATCCTGTTCCCACTTGCCAGATAAGGAAGCTGAGACACAGAGAGGTAGAATAGCCTGCCTGAGGTCACACGGCTAGCCGCTGAGATTTGAACCTCTGTTGTTGGGGGGCCATATGTGGGGGAGAAGGAGGATATGCAGGTCATCAGGGGAGGGGAAGGAGGCGCATCGTGAGGTCCCACCCTGGTGGCTGTGTGGCCTGACCAGGTAGAGCATGGCCGGGGCTTGGTCACTGCCTGGCTGGACTGGATGTCCTGCTCAGCTTGGACTGGTCACACGTTCAGGGGTTGATCAGCACTGCTCAGAGCTAGGTCTCATGGTGCTGGGCAGTTCCCATGCCATGTATTATCCTGTGGCATCCTCACCAGATTGGTTCTGTTCCCGTTTCACATGCGAGGAGAGAAGTCCTGTGACTGCCCAAGGTCCCCCAGTTGTAGAGGTAGCTGGCTTCTCACCTGGAGCCAGGCTGGATGAGGAGCCGAGCTGGCCTGGCTGGTACCTGTGGCTGTGGGTCCGCGGGGCTTTGCCCCTAAGCAAGGGGCAGCCACCCCTGTCCCATGGGGAGCCAGCTTGGAGGACAGTGGGGTGTCCTGCTGTCTTATGGAGCGGAGCAGCCGCGTGGGTGAGGGGAGGAGGAGGAGGCAGACCTGGGTGTGCAGTGCCCCTTTCTGACTGAGTAACCTTGAGGTTGCTTCTTAAAGTCTTCGCCCTTCACCTTCATCTACGTCACAGAGCTGCTTTCAGGGCAGAGAATGATGTGTGTGAGGCCTGTAGAACCATGTCCGGCACAGAGGGAGCACTCAGCAAATGGTCACTGCTGCAAGGCAGAACGTTCTAGAGAAAGAGCGTCTTGGCCTTTTCACTCTTCCTTCTGCCCTGTGTGCTCACACGGTTTGGCTCTGGCTGGACCCTCCTTCCTGCTCTTCCCACATTCCTTGCTTTTTCTATGGTTCAGATTCTGGAGTTAGGCATCTCCTCCAGAAGCGCTCTAGACCCTGCCCTGAGCCCCAGGTCCCCGTATCTTGTGACAGACCCCAATCCCCCTGAACTCTGGCCAGCCTGGCCATCTGGCATTTGTTCCAGGGCCCAGAGCACTCTTCAGCCAGGCCTGAGAGGTTCCTGCAGATGAGCAACGACGACTCAGATGCCTACCCTGTGAGTACTGCCCGCTCCCCGCCCCTCCCCAGGACAGGGCCACACGCTGCTACTCCTGGCAAGGCCAGGATATGGGTACCACAGGCAGGTCCCCTCCCAGCTGCACCCTGTCCCTCCAGGCATTCACCCAGGACTTTGAGGTGAGACAGCTCTACGACTGCAACTGGATCGTGGTTAACTGCTCCACACCGGCCAGTTACTTCCACGTGCTGCGCCGGCAGATCCTGCTGCCCTTCCGCAAGCCGGTGAGCCACCCACCCTGGTCATCGCTGGGATAACGCAGGGGTCAAGGGCAGGGTGCCCTGGCTGAGTGGGGGCAGGCCGGCAGCCAGCCACCGTGTTTCCCTTCCAGCTGATCATCTTCACACCCAAATCTCTGCTGAGGCACCCAGAGGCCAAGTCCAGCTTTGACCAGATGGTATCCGGTATGTGCCTGGGCAGGTTGGGGAGGTGGCTGATGGGGGCCCATGGGGCAGCCTCTGTTTCTGTGGCTCTGTTGGCCCTGTAACTTCTGACACAGTCCCTGCCAGCAGCTGGATTGGGAGGTTGGTGCAGCGGCCAGATGTCTGGGCCTGCCTAGGTCACTTGGGCTGAGAACCAGGCTCAGGAGCGTGCACTAGCTCCCTGTGGCTGCTCAGGAGGGCCGGCCTGGCTGCGCTGGAAGAGCTCAGAGGCTGGAGGTCTGCTGCAGCTCTGCCTGGTTCATGGGATGCTGAGTGTCAGTCATTCATCCATCATTCATGAGCCCAATAGGCATCACTCATGAGTCCAACAGGCATCACTGGCCCTGGGCACCTGGCACCCCCTCCAAGAGCTCTCAGCCCTGGTGTTGGAACTGAGATGTGACCCAATAGAGGATGAAGGGGGCAAATTTAGGGCCTTGAAGCTGGTCACAGCAGAGCTGTCTGGGAAAACGGTCCTGGGCTGTAGGGGAGGGGCGGGAGCTGGTCCGGGGACCTCAGTGGCGTGGGCAGGCGCTTGTTCTCACTTGCGCGTGTGAAGGCATCTCCTCAGATGTGGCCAGTGGCTGAGCCAGCAGTGCAGAGCCCTGGCGTTGGGCTGGACCGTGTGGGCTGAACACTCAGTGCTGGTGAACCCTCTGCCTCAGGGTCCTCACCTGGGATGCAGTGACCTCACAATAGCTTCCCTGCCACCTGGCATGAGATCAGGAAGGAAAAACCTGTGGGACTCTGCTGGGAGCTGGGCTCTGGGGCTGAGGGAGGAAGAACCATGCCAGGGTTTACTTTCCAGTTTGATGACTGGGGGAATTGAGTGTGTGCGGGAGGTGGGCATGACTGGCTGGAGAGCAGGTCTGGGACAGACAACACTTCTGTAGATGGGAATGTGATGTCACCTTCTCTGTCCTCCCCAGGGGCTCTGCCCATCAGCCCCCATCACTTTAAACTTGGTGCTCCCAGGGCTTTGCCCGTGGCTGCAGCTGCTGTCTCCACTCCTGTCCCCCGGACGTCTCAGGGTGTCCACTGTCTCCTGTTCTGTTGTTTGGCTCAGGAGGTTCATGTTGCAGATCTAAATCTGGGGCTTGACTCGGTGGCCAAGGAGAGCCTGGAGGAGCCAGGAGTGTGGACTTGATTCCCAGGCTGCTCTGGCCCCTCTGGGGGCCGACACCCCATCCATGTCCTGCTGGTCCCCAGGAACCAGTTTCCAGCGGGTGATTCCTGAGGATGGGGCTGCGGCGCGGGCTCCTGGGCAGGTGCGGCGGCTCATCTTCTGCACGGGCAAGGTGTTCTATGACCTGGTGAAGGAGCGGAGCAGCCAGGGCCTGGACGAGCTCGTGGCCATCACACGCCTGGAGCAGGTGCGCCTGGGCCCCTCGGCTGCTCAGCATGGTGGGCAAGGCCCAATTGCCAGTACCCTGGCTCTGGGCAGCGTGCCAGGGCTGGAGCCAGTGAGGAGGGTGGTGGCTGCTCTCTGGGGGGCCTGTCTGTGGGCAGACCCCCCTTCCCCTGGCTATGACCTTCATTCTTCCTGCCCTGCCCCAGATCTCTCCGTTTCCTTTCGACCTGATCAAGCGAGAGGCAGAGAAGTACCCGGGCGTGGAGCTGGTGTGGTGTCAGGAGGAGCACAAGAACATGGGCTACTACGACTACATCAGCCCCCGCTTCATGACCGTCCTGGGCCGGGCGCGGCCCGTATGGTACAAGGCTGGGTGCAGGGGCTGTCCGCCACCCAGCCCTCGTGTCTGCCAGGGCCCCATCCTGGCCTGACCTGGGTGCAGGGGCTGCCCGCCACCCAGCCCTCGTGTCTGCCAGGGCCCCATCCTGGCCTGACCTGGGTGCAGGGGCTGCCCGCCACCCAGCCCTCGTGTCTGCCAGGGCCCCATCCTGGCCTGACCTGGGTGCAGGGGCTGCCCGCCACCCAGCCCTCGTGTCTGCCAGGGCCCCATCCTGGCCTGCCCTGCCCCATTTGCTTTGTGACCTGGCACTGGCCACTGCCCTTCTCCGGGCTGTATTGAAACCCAAGAAGTTGGGCCCCCTAGTCCCTGCTGGCTCTGTGACTGTCAGTGACAGAGAATCTTCCCCATTAGGGATCCTCTTCAATATGGCCGTATGGAGAGCAAACCTTTGTGTTTGTTCTGAGGCCAGAACTCAACTAGAGAACCTCCTGCATGTCTTAGATCTCCTACCTTTGATCTTAGGCCACTGACTTAGCCCCTTGGAGCCTCAGGCTCTTCATTCCTGCAGCTGGGTGACGATAAGCATAGACCCCATGCAGTCCTAGGGTAGCCGCGAAGCCAGCCCAGCCCTTCCCCTGAGCTTATCTCTCCTCCTCCAGGTATGTTGGCCGAGACCCAGCAGCTGCACCAGCCACGGGGAACAGGAACACTCATCTGGTGTCTCTGAAGAAGTTTCTGGATACTGCCTTCAATCTCCAGGCCTTTGAAGGCAAAACATTTTAGAGCCTGTCTGAGTCTTGCTGTGGGGTTTCCTGGGGACATGGGGGATGTGAGGGGTTGGCTGGCTGTGCTGTCCAGGAGAGAGACTGTCAGGAGCCCCAAGATAAAACCTGCCCATATGG
Source organism: Bos mutus (assembly GCF_027580195.1). Classification (NCBI taxonomy): domain Eukaryota; kingdom Metazoa; phylum Chordata; class Mammalia; order Artiodactyla; family Bovidae; genus Bos; species Bos mutus. Next base: position 8,256,112 of record NC_091644.1, on the reverse strand, counting down.
TGATTGAGGCCAAAATGCAGGTACCACCAGCTTCAGTATTAAGCCATCTTGGGCTTTGCGTTTATTTCAGAATCTCTTAGGGCTGAGAAGCCAGAGGTGTCTGATAGATGGGCTGTAGCTGTGGACTGTTTCTCCAGCTGCCCTGGTCTCCAGGGTTTCATGTGGCTTGTCTGTCTGTGTCATTCACGTCTCTGCAGACAGCCAGCCAGCTACCGAGGAGCCCATGTCTTTGGTTTCTCTCCAGCCCGGCAGACTTGGCTGCTGCTCACCCTGTGCTTGTTCATCTGTAGATTGAACCACCGTTCTCTGTTGTGCTCTTAGAAATAGAGATTTTAGCAATGACAGCCGGGTGAAGCCAAACCATGGCAGGTGATTTATATGGGCTCTGTTTTATGGGGCTTGTCATAATGAGGTAGGTCAGCTTCTGTGTGAAATATGGTTATATTTACCGTGTACCAAAGTAGAAAACCAAATAACAGAGAAATTCAAAACTGCTTGAGAGAGACTTCCTGTTGTCACTTCTTGTTGTAAAGTTGGGGGTGGGGCAGATGGATTAGGGAGGGTAGAGGATGGGAAGAAAGGAAGACTAAGCACGAAGGGGCAGATGCACCCTCCTGTGGGCAGATTTTCCTCTGAGCATCGGCAACGTTTACAGGTCTGTTGGCATCTCCACTCTTTAGCCTTTTGTTGGTTTTGCATCCCTGCAAAGATGCCAAGGAAGAAGCAGCACAGGAAGGATGTTTTACTTTCTACAAATCATTTATCCACTTATCCCTTCTCAGAGCACTTCTGTCTAGGTGCTGGGATCCAGGCTGAAACAAGCACGTGTCTTGGAGCACAGCAGGAAAGACGTTATAGACAGTTCACAGTTGGCTCTCCATACCCATGGGTTCCACGTGGATCCAAGTATGGATCACAAATACTTGGGGAAAAAAATTCCAGAAAGTTCCTAAAAGCAAAATTGGGATTTGTCATGTGCCAGCTACTGTGTTACAGTGCATTTACATTGTATTTACAATGATTTCTTGGCATTTACACCTTACTGGGTATTGTAAGTAATCTAGAGATGATCTAAAGTATATGGGAGGATGTGTGTAAGTTACATGCAAACACTACACCATTTCATATGAAGGACTTGAGCATGTGTGAAGTTTGGTACCTTCAGGGAGGTCCTGGAACCAATCCCCCATGAATACTGATGGGCAACTGTAATTCCCTGAGTTATGGGTTATGTTGGAGGTAAGTGCAGAGGACTGTGGGAGTCAGGGAAGGCTCCCTGGAGGAGATGGTGTTGAAAGGAAATGTCCTCCAGGAAAGCTGGAAGAGAGGATCTTCTTATGGAGCAGGCCCAGAAATACTGGCCATGGGGTTGCAGTAGGGAAGCCTGAAGAGAAAGAGCAGTCTGAAGTTGGAGGACAGAGTGTTAAAATTCCATCTGCTCGAATACAGCTTCTTGGAGTACATACTGAATCACACTAAAGGAGCATTCTAAGTGACACAAAATAAAAATTAGAGCTGCTGTTGATAGTATGTGTGTCCTGGGCCCTCTGCTGGGGGTTCTACATATTCACTAGATATTCTTTAACCTTTACCATGGCTTTGCCTGCTGGGAATGTGCCCATTTTACAGATGAGGAATATTCACGAACCTTGACGTTGAAGGTCATTCGCCAAGTCTACTTGGCCTCTGTCTGTAAGGCTACTTCTCTTGGAAAATAGCCTCTTATTCCTGGCCCTGTGGAGATCTAGTGGTCTGGGGTCTTTCCCTGCAGTTGGGCTGTGGCAGTGGGTGGGATGTATCCTGTGAGGCCCCTGGCCTGGGACAGGAACCCTCATGCTCTGGAGCTGGGTTATTGGCATGTCCTCCTCGCTCTCGGTACAGGGAGGCTGCACACGGCTGGCGGGGACCAATGGCTGAGATTGCTAAGCTGAGGAAAACCAAACACGTGAAATGAGGCTCCAGACTTTACGAAGATAATAACTAATGCGAGGAAGTAAACGGGGCTCACAGAGCAAAGGCTTTGTGTGAGCTGTAATAGCTTCAGAGAGCATGGATGATCTCGCTCCTATGAAGCTATTAAAGACGAGTAAATCATCAGATGCTTAGAAAATACCAAATATTGCCAACACAGAAACATCAAGAGATGGGCTGAGTGATTTCCTTCATTGTAAGCCATGTCAGTTTTGTTGATACCCTTCGGAGTTCGATTCCAGGAGAGAATATCTGATTGGCATTTCTTGGGTCATCTATATCTTTCTTGGAGGAATTTGACAACTTGTCCAAGACTCTGCTCAATAAATGGAAGAGGAACTAGAAAATAAAATTGGGGTGTGGCTTCTAGAAGAGGGGGATACGGACGTTGAACCGAAGAAGCGATAGACGGGCGTCTGCTCTCGCTGCCACGAGGCAGGTGCGAGAGCAGCAACAGTTAATGTTTACCAAGGACTTTCTCTGCGCCAGCCACTGTCTAGACTCTAGACTCTCCAGACTCTACACTCTCACTGTGTGCCTTGAGATGTATGTTACTTTCACGCTGCCTGTTAGAATGCTGAGGATCAGGGAGGTTGAGTAATGGTCCTTAGGTCACTAGCTGGAGTTCCCATCCAGTGGATGGGGTCTGGTGCCCTTGCCCTGTGCCATGAGCCACACTGCTACCTGGACTCAGGCTTCTTCCTAAGGGTGAGTGAGAGTTAAGTGAGGCAGTATGGCCAAGCACCTGCCACAGTGATCCATCCACAATGGTTGCTCGGTGTCTAACTAGGTGGCTCAGAGCGGGTCTAGGTGAGCTTGTTGGGTTTTCTTCGTATGTGGGAAGTGATAGGAGGTGATGTGAGTTATTGTTTCTTTGAAAACCCAAGGAGACTTTCATACTAAGATAGCATTCTCAAGAATTGGAGGACAGAGTTGAGTTCTATCACAAATTATCTGTCTCCCAAGCTGTTTATCACCTCTCTTTTCCAGCTGAAGTGCAAAGTGAAAAATACTCATTTCCTTCTCAGAACTGCTGGACCCAAAATAAAGGGCAAAGAAACAGATGCTCTGCTTTTCTGCAGAGGAACTTAAAAACCAAACTTCATCTTTTTTCTGATGGGAAAAGTAATGTATGTCCTTTGAGTAACAGTGAGATACTCCAGATAATAATAAAGCATAATAATCCTGAATGTTTCCAGACAGATCCACGGTGTGCTGGGATCTTGGCTCTGCTCCTTATTTTCTTTTATTTTGATCCTCATAATAGCAACACGAGGAAGCTGTTATTACCACCCCCATTTTGTAGATGGAAACACTGAGAACTGCAGGACTGAGTAATTTCTCAGCCACACAAATCCTAAGGAGGGAGTTAGTGTTCACACTCTGAATTTCCACCCTGAACCATGCTTACTGAGTTGGTGACAAAACAGCCTTTTTTTTTTTTCTGTGTCCCCATTTCAGTAAGTGACACACGCGTTTCTGTCTGGCCAACCTTCAGAGCATTTTCTCAAACATATGTGTGCCCAAGTTCATTGTGTTCAGTAAAGGAATTGGGGAGCATTTTTTTGTTGAGACATTACAGCCCGTAGGAATGTGCTTTGACCACCAAGGGCACATTCCAGGCTGCATCTCTGGACACCAGGGTGGGCACCCCTCACTTTACTAGCAAATCAAGCTCCCTGGGAAACAGCAACAATCACTGTGACAAACTGAACAAGCTGGGAGAGGGAGTGATTTCCCCAAACATATCACCATTACATCATTTTCCTCAGGCAAAACTCCACAACACATATTCCTGTTTCTTTGCCGAAAGCCCTAATGTGTTCTGACAGCTTTTCCGTGTCTGATGGAGTGAGTCCTGGTGTTCCCAGTCACCTCGGCGGCCTCTCCCCGTCCCCACCGGCACACGGCTTGGCCATGCTCTTCTCTGAGCTTCTTCTGGGTCACGAAGGCAGACTGGGCTTGAGTCCTGACTGCCCAGCAGCCTTGTGGCAACAGGCAAGTTGCTTTACTCTCTACAACAGTGTTTTGTTTTTTCCAGTGGCTTAGTTTAAGATGTTTAACTTAATCTCTCCAGAATCTGTTTTTATTTTAAAATTTATTTTAACTGGAGGATAATTACTTTAGAATATTGTGATGGTTTTTGCCATTTATCAGTATGAATCGACCATAGGCATACATGTGTCCCCTCCATCCTGAACCCCTCTCCTGCCTCCCTCCCCACCCTATCCCTCCAGGTTGTCACAGAGCACCGAGTTTGAGGTCAACAGTGTTTTTAAGGCTCCAGCTAGCAGGCTTGGTCTCTGGCAGGTTGTTGAGAACTCATTAACATACATGAAGAACTAGGCAGAGTTTCCTAGCCCAGAACGGCTAACCCAGGGAAGCCCAGCAGCCTGCAGCCCATTTTTGGCCTGGAATTAAGACAAGGAGGAGGAGTTTGCTGTCTGAGGATAAAACAGGAAAGTGCTTCTGCCAGAAGGGTGGAGGCAGAGACCCTGAGGAGACAGAGAGGTGGTGGGGGGAGGGGGGTTGTTTTTGAGGGCCGTGTAGCCAAACATGAAGACTGAAAACCTGAAAACCCTTGCTGGGGGCAACAGAAGCCTTTTCCTCTCTCCCTAAGGAAACGTCCATAAATGTGACTTTGTGCACGGCTACCTCTAGGCACGTGGCTTATTTGGGGGTGGCTAAGAGGAAGATGGAGAATTCAATGGACAGAGGAGCCCGGTGGAGTACAGTCCATGGGGTGACAAGGAGCCGGACATGACTGAGCAACTCACACACACAAGAGGAGGATGAGCTGAGTGTCAACAGTCAGCTCCTGTCGGGGTAGGGAGTTGATTCAGGCCTCAGGCTGGGCCGGGGATCCCTGGGGTTTCAGGAAGCTGCCCCCGCTCCCACAGGCCCCGCAGCTGCTCTGAGCCGCGCTCGTTCAATCTTGCCCAGCATCGTGTTGTGCTTGGTGGCTGGCATTTTGGTTCCAGGTGATAGGAAACCTAACTCACACTGACCTAAGAAAGCCCATCACTCACCTGAGGGTGTCGTGCTCTGAGTAGCCAATATGAGTTTCAGCGGCCGCAGAGCAGAGCTTGGGATCCCAGTCAAACCAAGAGTAGGGGAGAGGTAACGCCCTAACCACAGGGCTGCTCCTGGAAGAAGGTGGAGGGGAGGCGGCAGAAGTGGACAGCCACTGCCCACCACAGCGGCCAAAGGGGAGCCAGGCCTCCTCTTCTCCACGGACCCAGAGGTGTTCCAGCTCCCGAGACTGCCCACCACAGCGGCCAAAGGGGAGCCAGGCCTCCTCTTCTCCATGGACCCAGAGGTGTTCCAGCTCCCGAGAACCCAAGAGATACTTTTCTCCAGCAGGTCAACTGATTCCCCAAAGGGAGATGCTAAGAAACTGTCAGGAACAGTTTGTACTAAGCACATTTCTCCGAGGCATTTAAATACTTTCCCAACATGCTTTATTAAGCGAGAATGCCACACTGCCCCTTCAGCAAGGGCTGACCGCTGATAGCTGAGCCGTCTGTTTCGACCAATGTGTTATTGGGAGCTGGCTTCCTGGGTGACACTCACTGTGCCAGGCTCTGGGGCAGGAGGCACAGAGACGTGGAAGATGACAGGGCTGCCACTTTGAGGAGCTCTATGACCCTCTTGGCGCTAGTCGTAAAGAACCATCTGTCAGTGCAGGAGACATAAGAGATACGGGATTGATGTCTGGGTCTGGAAGATGCCCTGGAGTAGGAAGCAGCAACCCACTCCAGTATTCTTGCCTGCAGAATCCCATAGACAGAGGAGCCTGGCGGGCTACAGTACGTGGAGTCACAATGAGTCGGACAGGACTGAAGCGACTGAGCACTCACACATACATGACCCTCTCAGGAGTCAGACACACACAGACACAAGATGCTGGGCATTCGTTCAGAGGCTGTGGAGAATGAAGGCTGAGGGAGACGGCAGGAGGGAGCCCACCAGGCTGCTGGGGAGATGTGGTGCGGAAAGATGATGATAAGAGGAGCTGTTTGAGTCAGCAGCATCTACCAGATGAAGCAGGGCCCAACAGGAGGGCAAAGGCCTACGGACCTGGAGGGCCTGGTCTGGTCGCTGAGCGCTGTGGAGTGGACAGCAGGCACGTGGAGAGGGGAGTGAGGCCCGCATCATGAAGGACTCTGATGCCCGGCTGAAGAGTTTAGGCTTTATCTTAAAGCCATGCAGGGGTGTCCCAGTCCTGGTTCCCAGCTGTGAGCCACAGAGCTGACTCTGGCTGAGACAGATTCAAAAGGAAATGTGTGAGGGGAAGCCAGAGAGCTCACAGAATTGCCAGAAAGGCTGAGAAAGCTGGCTGACTTTAAAAAAAAAAAAAAGGGACAAGACTCCAAGCCAGAGGAAGAGCTCAAGTCACACAGAAAACAGACCTGGAAGGACTCTGTGACCATGGGTACTGAAACGGTGGCCTGTGCCACTAGCCTCACTGATTGCTGGATCCTGTGGTTGGCATGACTGCCCTGCTGCCAATGGAAACTGGATGTAGCTGCCACAGCTGGGGCCACAGAACACTGTACCTGTACTCTCTTTATCCTGATGCCAAGAGGTCTAGAGTCAAGGACTGGGTAAGGCATCCAATTGCCCAGGTGTGGGTTCCCTGCCCATCAATTCTCAGCTTCCACCAGGGCCCAAAGGTGGGGATCTCCAAGCACAGCATGATGCCAGGCAGCCCAAACACACCAAAAATGCACAGGGAAGAAACAGGGTCTGATTTATACTTTAGAAAGGTTATTTCGGCAGCAGCGTAGAGAGCGGTTTTCAGGAGGGGATAATGGAGATAGAATTACAGAAGCATCTAGTGAAATAGTCTAGGCAAGAGATTGAAATTCCAAACTAGGACAGAAGCGCTGTTGAGAAAAGGGCAGATCAGCAGTGTTTCAGAAGCAGAAACAGAGAAGATGGTGAAAGAGTAATTGGCTGTCCCCACGCTTCCAAACTGAGTAAGTAGGTTGTTGACCATCACTTTAATTACTGTGGGGAATCCAGTTGGAGAAATAGAGTCAGGGAGCAAATATGCTGGGTTTACCAGAGGTGGTCTATGAGTTGCTGGAGATGCTCACGAGATGTGGGACAACTGATGGGGTTTTGTTTTTTGCTACTCAGTCTCTCTGTATTCTGGAAACAGGTCCTCTCTTTTCCTTTTGGGAAATGAACCTCTTTCCCACACACAGTCCCTTGGGTTTCAATAGGCTTGGGTCCTCCTCTTCTCAATTTCAGAAATGTGCATGTCTTCCAGGCCTAATCAACCCAAGTCACTGTGATTAATTCAGAAATGGACACATGACCCAAGCTGAGCCAATGAGAGTCAGGCCCTCAGGCTTCCACTGGAGCATTTGGGGAGGTAAAGTTTTCTTCGACTAGGGCTGTTATGCTGCTGAAAGGCCAGCCTGGAGCAGCCGGTCACCCTCGGGTCACTACTCTGGGTCAGCTTCCGTGAGCATGAAGCCAACACAGGAGAAACCAATTGCAAGAGAGGCAGAGCTGACTGAGCACTGGAGTCCAGCCACGCTGGAAGCTGCACATGGAGTTTTCAGTTGAGGAGCCAATATACTTCCTATTTTCTTAAGCTAATTGTACTCGGCTTAAGACATTTGAAGACGAAAATTTCCTGATTAGACCACTGGGCTTTGACATCTAGCACTAAGCAAAGAAAGGACTGGGAAAGATGTTGGGAGGTTACAGCAGCGACTGAATGTGACCGTAGAGAGTGGTTGGAGAGAGGACCACGGAGACCGTAGAGAGTGGTTGGAGAGAGGACCACGGAGACCGTAGAGAGTGGTTGGAGAGAGGACCACGGAGACCGTAGAGAGTGGTTGGAGAGAGGACCACGGAGACCGTAGAGAGTGGTTGGAGAGAGGACCACGGAGACCGTAGAGAGTGGTTGGAGAGAGGACCACGGAGACCGTAGAGAGTGGTTGGAGAGAGGACCACGGAGACCGTAGAGAGTGGTTGGAGAGAGGACCACGGAGACCGTGAGAGTGGTTGGAGAGAGGACCACGGAGACCGTAGAGAGTGGTTGGAGAGAGGACCACGGAGACCGTAGAGAGTGGTTGGAGAGAGGACCACGGAGACCGTAGAGAGTGGTTGGAGAGAGGACCACGGAGACCGTAGAGAGTGGTTGGAGAGAGGACCACGGAGACCGTAGAGAGTGGTTGGAGAGAGGACCACGGAGACCGTAGAGAGTGGTTGGAGAGAGGACCACGGAGACCGTAGAGAGTGGTTGGAGAGAGGACCACGGAGACCGTAGAGAGTGGTTGGAGAGAGGACCACGCACAGGGTAATTCTGTCTCTGGTGTCCAGTCACTAAGTTGTGTCCGACTCTTTGCAGCCCCGTGGACTGCAGCATGCCAGGCTCCCCTGTCCTTCACTATCCGCTGGAGTTCGGTCAAATTCATGTCCGTTGAGTCTGTGATGCTATCTAACCATCTCATCCCCTCTGCTCCCTTCTCCTGCCCTCAGTCTTTCCCAGCCATCAGGGTCTTTTCCAATGAAATGAGTCAACTCTTTTCATCAGGTGGCCAAAGGATTAGAATTTCAGCTTCAGCATCAGTCCTTCCAATGGATGTTCAGGGTTGGCTTCCTTTAGGATGGACTGGTTGGATCTCCTTGCAGTCCAAGGGACTCTCAAGAGTCTTCTCCGGCACCACAGTTCAAAAGCATCACTTCTTCGGTGCCTAGCCTTCTTTATGGTCCAGCTAGAATAATGGGTGAGCCAATATGAGGGATGTTGCTGTTCAGTTGTCAAGTCGTGTCTGACCTTTGCGACCCCGTGGACTGCAGCACGCCCGGTTGGCCTGTCCTTCACCAACTCCCAGAGTCTGCCCAAGTTCATGTCCATTGAAATATGCGGGTACTGGTATAGAAATATGTTTAGAAACACTTCTAAACCCCTTCACAGTTATACACAAACAAGTAATCTTTCTTATAATGTGCTAATGCTTGGAGCAGACGGAGAAACATTTTATATGACATAGTTAGAAACACCAGACTAGTTTTATTTTGTACTTCTACAGAAAACCACCGAGACACTGTTGGATGTTTTGGAAGCATTTTTCAAAACCAGAGGAAGTAGATGTCTCTCTGAAGACAGTTTCCAGGAAGGCACACGCTATTCAAATGCCACGGGACGCGTGGCCTTAGCGCCGCCCCCTGCTCACTTCAGACAGTACGGTAATCAACAAGAAGCCCTGGATATTTTTTCTCTGTGAATCATGGTCTTTAGTACATTTAACTCATTTAACCCATTTCCCCAGCGGTTCTGAATTCCTAATGAATATTTAACTGACTGGAACATTTTAAAGACAAGAATCTGTCAAGCCTTGGAGCCTGATCACCAGCTGCTATGAGCCTTCTTTGATGTTATTTAGGCTGTTACTTGATTTTGGTGAACTTTGAAATTTGTGGCCCAAGCCTGATTTATTTTATATGCACACTTTAACAGGATTATTGCTGTCCTCTATTATTGTTGAAGTAGACTCTCAGGAGGTCGGTTTGGGGAAAATTACAAAAATAGCTTGAGTCCCATTCCAGTAATGGGAGGGGTGAAGCTGAATGCTTAGGCTGAGGACAGGGGCTCAGCTTCGGACGTAGCCACCTCTCACCGGTGTGAGAGAGCCTGGTTGAGTCCCTTACCTCCTCTGAGACTCAGTCTTCCTGCCCAATGAGAGAAAATGCTATGTAGGGCTGTATAAGGGTCTTTTAAGGGTGAGAGGAGATGGGGTACAACAGGAGGTTAGAACAGCATATGGCACTTGGCAAAGGGCCCATAATTGATAGATGTCAGTAAAGAAGCTCAAATTTTGCCTTTTCCTGTTTTTATTGTATACTAATAACATAGAGAATACTGATTCTTTAAAAATCAAACAACATAGAAATATATAAAGTAAAAATAAAACTCTCCCTCCTATCGATTTGCCTTGATTGCAAGTGACCCTGGGCAAGATTTCTGACGTATATGTGCTTGTGCAAATCTGTGTACACGCGGCATATACACACCATGCAGTTGGTCACATATACGTGATACGGGCACCTTTACAAAAGCAGCGCCTGTAGGCAGATGGAGACAGTATCTTCTTTTTCAAGTTGTTCAAATGGTTTGGAGCAAGGAGGTAACTGACTTTTTTTTGGTAATGGTTTTATAAACCACAATAGATGTATAATCACATGTCGTAAAATTAACTCATTTTAATGTATACAATTCAGTGGTTTTTAGTATATTCATGGACTTGCATAGTCATCACCACGATCAATTATAGCATATTTTTATCATGTCAAAAAGAAACCTCACAGTTTATCACCTCCTCAATTCTCTCCACCCTCCCTGTCTCTCCAGGGTCTGATGCAGCCACTAAGCTGCTTTCTTTCCCTGTTTGACTATTTGGATATTTCATACAAATCAAATCATGTATTATGTGGTATTTTATAACTGGCTTACTTCACTGAACATGAATATTTCCAAGGTCCTTCCATCTTGTAGCATGGACCAGTATTTTGTTCCTTCTTATGACCAAATAATATTCCATCGTATGGATATACCATAGTTTGTTTATCCACTTATCAGCTGATGGACATTTGGATTGTTTCCAACCTTTGGCTATTATGAATAAATGCTGTGAATAATCATAGGCAATTTTTTGTCAACACTTTTCATTTTTCTTGGGAGAGGAATCTGAGTAATTCTGTGCTTTACTTTTTAAGGAACGATCAGGCTGTTTTTCCAAAGTAGCTGCACCACTTTACTTCTGACCATTAGGGTACAAGGGTTCTGTCTTCTTTATATCCTCACCACATGTGTTGATGTTTTGACAATAGCCTGATGTATGTAAATGACATGTCATTGCAGTTTTGATTTTCCATTTCCCATGATGGCTAATGACACTGAGCTGCTTTTCATATGCTGTGTCAGCCATTTGTCCATCTTTGAAGAAATGTCTATGCAGATCCTTTTTCCATTTTAAAACTGGGTTGTTTGTTTTTTTATTATTGAACTGTGAGAATTCTGTATGTATTCTAGATACAAGTCTTTTAACAAATGTATCATTAAATTTTTTTCCTCCTATTTCTATAGATTATCTTTTCACTTTCTTGATGCCATCCTTTGAAGGACAAAAGTTTCAAGTTTTGATGAAGTGTAATTTCTTTTTTTTTTCTTCGTTGTTCTTTTGCTGTCATATCTAAGAAACCATTGCCTTATCCAAGAGCCATGAGGGTTTACCCTTGTGTTTTCTCCTGAGGGTTTTATAGGTTTGGTTCTTACATATGAGTCTTTCATTCATTTTGAGTTATTTTTTTATACAGTGTGATGTCAGGATCACATTCATTTTGCACGTGTTGTCCAAGTGTCCCGGAATCATTTCTTGAGGTGACTGATCTTTGGATTTGCCTCCACGTACTGAAGGCAGACTCTCTCTTTAGTTCAGAGAGTCTTTTAGCTGATTCTTTTTGTTGTGTTGTTAACAACCCTCTGCTCTGTTGGGATCTGGTTTCTCTGTCAATCTAAACCCAGAAGCGTTATTTTTTTAAATGTTATTTATGTTATTTTTATTCAATGTTATTACATACAAATTAACATACACAAATAAAAAGTGAAAAGCATGCCTCGTGAGGCCGTCTTCCTCTCATTGCTCTCCCTCGGCAACCCCAAGCCTGTTTCTTGGTATTTCCTACAGATCCAGTGTATCTACATATGTTCTTTCTCCTTTTTTCACAAGTTTTAACAGTATGTACACTCTTATGAGCCATGTTTTTCATGCGATTTTTGCCTTAAGTAATATATCTTGGAGCTTGTTCCGTAGCAGTGCTCCCAAGATCTCTCTCGGTCTTCTTTGCAGGATGAACAGGCTTCCATCGCTTGAGTGAACTGTGGTTTGTTTAACTGATCCCCTGTTAGTGGACATGGGGCAGCTGGCAATCTTACTACAAGTCACGCTGAAAGGATTTTTTGTACGTGTAAAAATTTGTATGTGCATAAGTGAAAAAGACACGTGTACACCAGTGTTCACTGCAGCGCTATTTACAATAGCCAGCAACCTAGATGTCCCTCAACAGATGAATGGATAAAGAAGTTGTGGTATATGTTAGTATATACAATGGAATGTTACTCAGCCATAAAAAGGAACACAGTTGAGTCAGTTCTAGTGAGGTGGATGAACCGAGAGCCTGTTATACAGAGTGAAGCCAGTCAGAAAGAGAAAAACCAATACCTTATATTAGCACATATGTATGGAATCTAGAAAAATGTTACTGATGAACCTATTTTCAGGGCAGGAATAGACACGCAGACAGAGAGAACAGACGTATGGCCACAGCAAGGACAGGAGAGGGTGGGACGAACTGAGAGAGTAGCAATGAGATATATGTGTGACCATATGTAAAATAGATGGCTCACTGGAAGTCGCTGTGTAGTGCGGGGAGCTCAACCTGCTGCTCTGTGACAACCTGGAGGGGTGGGATGGGGTGGGAGGTGGGAGGAATTCCAAGAGGGAGGGAACATGTGTATACCTATGGCTGATTCGTGTTGTTATATGGCAGAAACCAGCACAACATTGTAAAGCAATTATCCTCCAATTAAAAGTAAATAAATTTAAAAAAATTGTATGTGCACATATATATCTTTAAGATAAGACGAATCTATTGAATCAAAAGATGCTTTAAAATTTTCACAAATATTGCCAGATACCTCTGCAGACCTTTTATTGATTTATACCGCTGTGGGACTTCCACAGCTGTCCAGTGTTTAAGGCTCCAGGCTTCTAATGCAGTGGGCATCGTTTTGATTCTGGTCAGAAATAAGGATCTCGTACGCTACACAGGATGGCCAAAAATAAAAATTTTTCTCCTGCTGCGAGCGACATACACACACCTGTTTCCTACGTCCTTCTCAACTGGAGGGCTATTACCATTTTTGATGTACTGTCTCAGTTTTGATTTGCATTGATCTTATTGGGAGAAAGGTTAAACATCTTTTCCTATACTAAGGACCATCTATAATTCCTTTTCTGTGAATTATCTCTTCATGTCCTTTGCCTTTTTTTCTGTTCGGTTGTTAATCTTTTTCTTATTGATTTGGGGGAGCTCCATATAGATTAAAGGTATCAGTCGAAAATACTTTTCCCTATCTGTACTTTAAGTTTTGATATTAGTTGCATTTTTAAAAATACAAAAAATTTTTATTCTTATCAAGTTAATTATCTATTTGTTTGTCTATGTCTTTGGGTTTTGAGTTCATACTTAGAAAGGGATTCTTTGTGCCAAGTTTATAAAAAATTTCAAGTTTGTGATTTTATTTACTATATGTAAATATTTGCTCCATCAGGAATTTATTCTGGGATAAAGGTGAGAGGAATCTAGCTTTCTAAAACATTTTTAGAAGAAGTGCTCTTTATTTTTTTTTAACTTATTTGGAAAGCCCTTTATCAAACCTACATTCCTCTATCAATTTCAACTTTCGTTCTACTTTTTTTTTAATTTTATTTTATTTTTAAACTTTACATAATTGTATTAGTTTTGCCAAATATCAAATTTAGTTGCTTGTGCGTATTTCAATGTAAACTTTATAATCAGTTTTCCTTATTTCCAAAAATCCCTACTGGCAAACATTACATTTCTAGATTAACTTGAGGGGAGTTGATTTTTCTTTCTTGGCTGTGACGTGCTGCTTGCAAGACCTTAGTTCCTTGGGGATCAAACGTGGGGCCCCAGCAATGAAACTGCCGAGTCCTAACCACTGGACCACCAGGGAATCCCTGAAAGTCATTCTGTGATGAGTCTGCTTGGATATCTAGGAGGAGGAAGGAGAAATAAGGAGAGGGGCTTTGGAACACAGCATGGGCATTCCAGGAGGTGGAAGGCAGCAAAAAGAGAGATGTGGTTTGCGCTGAGGAACTGTGAGCAGTATGGGGGTTTCCAATCTGGGGTATCCTATACCAGATGGCTCTGTGTGTATGATGAATTCTAGGTCAGTGATAGGACTTAAAAGGCATGAAATAAAAGGCATGAATAAGTACAATGAATTCAGGGGATAACCTGTAGCCCAACAGTTACAGGAGTTCAGAAATGTGCCTCTAAGTTTAAAAAGTAAAAAAGAAACACTTTATAAAAAATCATAGGTGTGGTTCTTAAGCTAGGTTCCCCTGTTCAAAAACACTCATATTAGTAACATTGGTTCAACTTGCTAGGGGCTCATTCTCCTGGGGAGGGTCAAGCGTGTGTTCCTCTTTGAGTGGCTATACAGAGAGGTCCAGAGCTGAGACCCAGAAGAATGGGAAGTGCCAACACCCTCTTCATGCAAGACTAACAGGTTGGGGGAAGCTTAGCCTGGACTGTGTTTCTGATGCCCTCAATATGTGGTATTTAAGACCAAAGGCCTCTGACTGCAGGAATGCACTGATATTATGGGCTCTTGCCCACAGTTTCTGGACTCCAGTCCTAAGCTTTGGTTTAATTTGGCAGTAATGGAACCCAGGGATATGCATTTTAACATGTGCTTAGGCATTTCGCATCCAATTAGACCCTCTACACTCCGAGAAGAGGGGCCTTAGGATTCTATAGCAGAATCCACAGATGTCTGCAGGTTGAACTAGGCTGAGATCTGACACGAGCTCTATATGGTCTGCCTGCCCTCTCCATTCCCCTTCCCTGCCCTCCTCCTTGCCCCCTCCTACCTGCCCCCTCCTCCCCCTGCCCCCCATCTAGAATCAGCTACCTACCCAGCCAAGTGAGGATACTTGCACTGGCTTTTACCCAAAGTTTAAAAGACCTAATCATGTGAAAGTAAAGTCGCTCAGTCATGTCCGACTCTTTGTGACCCCATGGTATGTAGCCTGCCAGGCTCCTCCAACCACGGGATTTTCCAGGCAAGGATACTGAAGTGGGTTACCATTTCCTTCTCCAGGGGAACTTCCTGACCCAGGATGGAAGCCGGGTCTCCCGCATTGCAGGCAGACGCTTTACCATCTGGGCCCCCAGGATGAACCAAAGCGAAAGTAAAGTCGCTCAGTCGTGTCCGACTCTTTGTGACACCGTGGACTGTATAGTCCACGGGATTCTCCAGGCCAGAAGACTGCAGTGGGTAGCCTTTCCCTTCTCCAGGGGGTCTTCCCAACCCAGGGATTGAACCAGATCTCCTGCGTTGCATGTGGATTCTTAGCAGCTGAGCCACAAAGGAAGCCCAAAGAAAGGCAATGCCAAAGAATGCTCAAACTACCATACACTTGCATTCATCTCACACGTGTAAAGTAATGCTCAAAATTCTCCAAGCCAGGCTTCAACAATACATGAACTGTGAACTTCCAGATGTTCAAGCTGGATTTAGAAAAGGCAGAGGAACCAGAGATCAAATTGCCAACATCCTCTGGATCATTGAAAAAGCGAGACAGTTCCAGAAAAACATCTACTTCTGCTTTATTGACTATGCCAAAGGCTTTGACTGTGTGGATCACAACAAACTGTGGAAAATTCAGAGAGATGGGAATACCAGACCACCTGACCTGCCTCCTGAGAAATCTGAATGCAGGTCAAGAAGCAACAGTTAGAACTGGACATGGAACAACAGACTGGTTCCAAATCAGGAAAGGAGTACATCAAGGCTGCATACTGTCACCCTGCTTATTTAACTTATATGCAGAGTACATCATGAGAAATGCTGGACTGGATGAACCACAAGCTGGAATCATGTAAGTGTGGGTTTTTATTAAATGGATATGTGTGGTGTGTGCTAAGTTGCTTCAGTCCTGTCCCACTCTTTGTGTGCCTATGGGCCATAGTCCCCCAGGCTCCTCTGTCCACAGGATTCCCCAGATAAGCATCTGGAGTAGGTTGACATTTCTTACTCCAGGGGATCTTCCCACCCAGGGATCAAACCCGAGTCTCATATCTCCTGCATTGGCAGGCAGGCTCGTTATCACTAGGCCACCTGGGAAGCCCTAAGCCTATACAGGCAAATCATTTTTGTATGTATCTGGACTCCAAGGAATGGAGCCCAGATACTGCTGACAGGAGCCCACAATATCAGTGCATCCCTGGAGTCAGAGTCTTTGGTCTTAAATATTATACATTGAAGGCATTAATAATGTAGGCTGGACTGAGCTTCCCCCAAGTTGTTACTCCTGCATTAAGAGGAGTTGACACCATTCTTCTGGATCTCAGCTCTTGACCTCTTCTGAATAACTGCTCAAACAGGAACATGCACTTTGAAAAAGATCCGTAGCTATGCAGCCAAAGGTAGTCCAATACCTCACTCAGAGAAGGAACATTTCCTATCAGGAAACGACACCCTCTGCAGCGTCCTGCCCCTCTGCCCCAGGGAGGGGAAGCCAGGGCCAAGGGCAGTCACTGAGCTCTTTGCTCTGCTGTTTCCTTTTACCAGCTTAGTGCCACTCAGCCTGGCCTGCCCTGGCTCGTCCTTTCACAGGGTGACCTCTGGCCCCCATGGAGGAGAACACGGGTTTCCGCTCCAGACTCAGAGCTTCAGTTCACATCCAGGACTGACGCCATCAATCACACTACCACGCTGCTGCTGCTGCTGCTAAGTCACTTCAGTCATGTCCGACTCTGTGCGACCCCATAGACGGCAGCCCACCAGGCTCCCCTGTCCCTGGGGTTCTCCAGGCAAGAACCCTGGAGCGGGTTGCCATTTCCTTCTCCAATGCATGAAAGTGAAAAGTGAAAGTGAAGTCACTCAGTCGTGTCTGACTCTGTGCGACCCCATGGACTGCAGCCCACCAGGCTCCTCCATCCCTGGGATTCTCCAGGCAAGAGGACTGGAGTGGGTGCCACTGCCTTCTCCGACACTACCATACGAGTAACCACAAATGGACACTTTCCCATGAACAGGACAGGGAAGCCCGGCGTGCTGCAGTCCACGGGGTCACAAGAAGTTGGATGTGACAGAGTGGCTGAACAACAACATCATGAACTGTTCAAGGATGTGGGGAGGAAATCTCTTCATGCCTTATTGCCACTGACCCGGGCCAGCATTTTCTCATCTTTTGCCTGGATCTGGCCAACTCTGTGTTTCTTCTGGAAACCTTGCACCCACAGGGTGTACACACATTGTCGTTTGAATTATTCTCCTCCGTGGTGCCACAAAGCCCACAAGCTGGGGATGAATGTTTGGTGTGGGGAGATTTGAGCATCAAATCCCAGGATATTACCTTGCTTCCGAGGATGTTCGGGATACTCTGGAGTCCTTCAGAGTCCTTCTCATCTTTCACTGCTCAAACAGCCCAGCAGCTTACCTTGGAGACTGATCTGTGACACAATTCTCTTGACAAGTTTTGCTTGTCAAGGTTTTAAAGGGTGAACCCACAAGAGCAAGTACAGCCAGGTGGAAGCAGCCCCGGGTGGCTCCTAAAAATTTTCCATTCTTTAAAAAATTTTAAGGCTAGATGAAAAAAGCTTACCAATTCCAAATTTCATTATAAGACTAATAAGATAGTTCTATGCTTCTAATGGCACCCCACTCCAGTACTCTTGCCTGGAAAACCCCATGGATGGAGGAGCCTGGTAGGCTGCAGTCCATGGGGTCACTGAGGGTTGGACACGACTGAACGACTTCACTTTCACTTTTCACTTTCATGCATTGGAGAAGGCAATGGCAACCCACTCCAGTGTTCTTGCCTGGAGAATCCCAGGGAAGGGGGAGCCTGGTGGGTTTCCATCTATAGGGTCGCACAGAGTCGGACACGACTGAAGTGACTTAGCAGCAGCAGCATGCTTATAACTTTAGTCTGAAAAGACACTTTCTTTACACGTTCTAATAGGAAAGAAATTGATTCGACGTCTTACAAAACTTAAATGTGATTTAATTAAGTGGCACTTTAAAAGCATTAAAAGGCAGTCCAAATGTCTAGTTTGTTGAAGCATGGAGTACTTTTGCCTTCAATTGGGAACAAGCCGAGCTTCCTGTGTCACTGCAGGGAGATAGCTTTTGAAGACGGGAGGCAGAGGGAGGCAGAGGAGAAGGATAAGTAACGGTTCCTTAGATCAGAAAATGATTCCATTTCCAAAGGAAAAGCTCTTCTTAATCAATGACAGAGCTAGGTTATATAGACAGACCACCTCTATGCCAAATTCTTGATTTCATTTTAAATGCTTATTTGAAAAGTACCCCGCTCCCCAACACACCCACACGCGCACATACGCATAAGCAAAGTAAAAATAAATTCCATCGCTGAAAACTTTCACATAAAGGAAGAAATGATAGTCCTGCAGGCCTCCTCTCTCCACCCACCCCCCACCCACCTCTCCAAGCCTACCACGCAGAAGTAACCCTGGGATTCTCACGGTAATGCCGATTCATGTATCATGTAACTCTGATCTAATTGGAGCACAGCATCCTGGGCACACGTATCTCCCAGGAGCTGTCTGCACTTGTTTTCTTTTCTCTTAGACTCTTGTGTAATTTCCCCCTCACCAGCCTTTCTGCTCTGGCCATGGGGAAGGGAAAGCAGGTTGGGTGCATGGAGGGGGAGGCTGCTCTGAAGCACAAATACAGACCAGGGTGGGAGTGTGTCAGAGGAGGGCAAAGCGACTGCAGAGTGGACCTCTTGTACCAGTTAACACTGAGGAGCTGAAGCTACCACATCAAATGCAGATGGGGAAGCCTGCAGTTTTATTTCCCAGCCTTAAGAAGTTTTGGCAGTAAAAGTGGGAATCACTATTCAAGCAGGAAGAAATTTCCTGATTCAAGATAGAATGGTTAGACAGTCAGCAAATGTTTCAGTCACACGGAAGGAAGTTCAACATAAAATCTGAAGTTTAAAAAAGAGATACGTAATGGATGTGTATGGCATGACCCCAAATTGGTGAAATCTATTCCTATGTATGGCTAGCTCTTAATGAACATCCAGACACAACGGGAAGAAACCCAGATTGAAATAAACCAAAATTATCAAGTTTGCTTTACCTGCATTGTTTCATGTTACTGTAACGAAAATGTACTTCTCTTCTAGTGAAAGGTTTGTATGAAAACAATCACTTAAATGGATCTTTGAGAAAAAAGGGACTAAATCCAGAGTTACAAAAGCCATGTGACAACTGGCACCAGACACCAGGAAGCCTTGTTTTTAGTCTCAGGTTCACAGGAAAGATGATTAAATATTTCCAGAGTCCTAAGCGATTCATCATCTCTGAATAAAATCTGGTAAGTGAAGCTTGGGCTGAAAATGAAAATTCTATCCCTTATTTCATCACATGCGAGAAAGAACTTGTCCAAGTGGTTTCATGGAGCCCCAGACTCCTTTGAAGCTCTGGGCTGCAGGTGGGGGTTGAGGTTCCCTGGAGCAATGGGGAGGATGGCTCTCCAGGTGCAGGAGGCTGTAGGGAGCAGGGTAGCCGCCTCCCTGTGGGACGTGCGCCCAGAGCCAGCTGCTGCCTGTTGCAGGCCCTGAAAGCCCTTCTCTTTCACACAGTGCCCAGAGTCTTCTGCATCCGGCTTTCTTCAGTGATGCTTTCTTGCCATGAGCTCACGTTTAACATCGTGAGATCAACGTCTACATTTCTCCCCTCTCCTTTACTCTACAGCTAAGAATGCATGCTACAGTTGGTACATAGAGCCTAAAGGAAAAGGAACACCATTTTGACATGGCTGAGCTTGGCACTGACCACAGCTAAAACTCTTCTTTAATTTCATCGACTTTGTTTTCCTCCAGAGGAAATGGGGAGCAACTTTCCCCTTCTCTCCTGGCCTCTTTTGGGCCCTCTACAGACCAGCCTGTGGGTCTGGCTAATGCAAAAGAAGGCAGAGATCATTTGCTTGTTTTAAAGGAAAATAACTAGATATTTGCCATTAGGTAATTGTATAGCATGCATGTATATAGCATGTTGAATATTATTCCCCTGGGAGCAAGAAGTCAACCTGTAGGAATAGGCAGGTTTCCAAATACTGACATTAACTTTTGGTTCAGACTTTCAAAGCCCAGTATCCTCCCGCCCACCATCCCCCTCCTGCCTTGTCTTTAATTTTATCACTTCCTAGCTCTTCACTTACTGTAGAGTGGAGCCTCTGATGCTTCTGGCAACTTTGCGTTATTAGCAAGGGATGGCGTTTTGTTATTAGATTGCATTTTATTATTTCCTTCAGCTCGATGTGTACCTGATATTGGAGGGCTCACTCTCCCTATGGGTTGAGGTTGAGAGATGCTGCAAATGGTGAGGTTTATTACTTTTGTGGGCTCTGTTTCCTTGCAGCCAGGTGAGAAACCTATGCAGGCTGAAGGACGGGGGTGCTGCCTTGTCTGAGCCCAGCATCCAAGGCCTGGAATGGCTGCTTTTGTCTGAACTGAAGAATGGCCGGAGGCAGCTGCTCTTCTGTTGACACGAGATGCCTGTTCCCACGAGAAGATCAGTAGGCATTTAGTACAGCTATCCTGGCCTCTCTGCACAGTGGGTCTAGTTTACCGTCACCTCCTAGGGACATAGATATAATTTTATTTTAGCCAGCTTTATATATTTTACAATGTCATGTCATAGAAGACATACACACAGCTTCTACTAGGAGAGCATTTCTGAAGGTTCCAGGTGTGTAAACTGTTAACTAGCCTTTAATAGAGTATTAGTGTATTGGGAAAGCTTTTACTTTGAGCGGAGTGAGGCATGCACAATGCCAGCCTGCTAAGCCAAAAGCTCTCTGGGGCAAAGAAATCCATAGACTGTGGCTGATGATGCCATGCACTGCCAGCATATTGACTCTGATTGTCTTAGCCAGCCTAGATAAAATAATCAAATGGAGCCAAAACCATTTTCAAAGCAAGTAATAATAAAATGCACATTATTAAAATGAAAAGCAACAACACAAAACAACCTATTCTCCCTAAATGCGCGTGGCCCCATTTGTAGTCCAAAGCTAAATTTCATTTTCTTTCCAACCCTCTTCTGTTCTCACGTCCCATGAAGAAGCCCAGGGCATCACGCCCTTTATTGTGCGTGGTTTAGGATGCACTCATTCGTGCGTGACAGAGTAAGAATTTAAAACTGAGAAAGAAACACAGTTTGAATCTGGGCGGAACACAGTGACTGCTAAACTGGAAATGGACGTGCCCTAGAGAAAGCAAAGTGCTGGCGGGAAGGGTTTACCAAACTCCAGGTCTTTGATGTTGCAGCGGAAGACAACTTCTCCATTCACCATGAGCTCCACCACATTCCAGTCTTCTATCTTCTCCAGGAGGACCTGGTGTCCATCTTCAGCCAACACAGCTGGAAAAGATGGAGAAGGATGTGGGTGCCATGGGGACAGATGGACCTGACATGCAGATGTCTTCACGGATGTCCGCGACTGACATGCAGATGTCTTCACGGATGTCCGCGCTGGCCTGCTCTCCAGCTGTTCATGGCCATAGCTCAACATCCCTGGTGGGTGCCCACCTGGTACAGCCTGACATGCCCTCCGCTCTGCTGGGAAGCACAGCCAGAGACCTGAGAAATTTTGGTTTGGGTTGTGATTTGTGCCAGAGCCACATGCTCAGTGAAAATATGAGCTTTCTTTAGGAAGAGTTTTTGAGTGATACTCGGTGTTGGAGGGGATATAGGAAATTAGGTAAATTCTTATCCTGATGATGGAAATATCAGTTGGTCACTTTTCTGGAGGGCAATTTGGGAGTAAATGTCAAAAGTCTCAAATGCCTTAAAAATTAGAATTAAAAAAATGATTTTAATCTCTGATCCAGGAAATTGCACTTACAAAAAAAAAATCAGAAATACAGGCAGACTTTTACAACAATAAGCTCCTTTCTGTCGGAATATACTATTAATGATGAAATACTGTGAATCACTTACATGCCCAATAATAAGAAGATGGTCAAGTAAATGGTGGTAAAGGCACATGATAAGATTTTATTTTGACATTTTAAAAAGTCTATGAATTTTTAATAGCAAGAAAAATATTTGTAATATAAGCAAAAAATCAGGGTTACATTTTAAGATGTATTAAAAATATGTATTCAGTGTAATGAAAGTATATGTGTATATTAGGAAAAAGGGAACTATCCAGTGGTTATCTCTGTGGTGAGATGATGAGAAACTTAAAAAAAAAATTCTTTTAGCATATTCTAGGCTTTTTAATAATAATGAGAAAAAAATGCTTTCAGAGTTAATGGACTACATTTTTATTCTCCCCTTTGGAATCTGCATTTTAGCTATTACATTCACCAGTGCCTTCCCTAGAGATAAGCTATGGGAAAATTGTTATTTATTTTATAAAAAGTTTATTCTTTATTATGGAAATGTAAGGGTGTATGAGCTTAGGAGAAATGGTGTGCATGGGGCAGCCTGGAGCTCTGTTTTCTCCAACACATTTCTCCCCAGGTCCTGATATCTTCACACTATAACCCCCATGTTGGAGTTTGTGCACTAAATCACCACATTTGGCAGTCTTTGTCGGTGAGAATTTTGGTGAGGACAGAAAGAGAAATCAGATGGGAGGACGGCATGTTTTTCAAAGTTTCAGCATCTCAATCAGGCCTAGGTGGAGAAAAGCCAACATTATGATAGTTAATTGCATTTAATTACAGAGACAATTGCTGTTTCAAAACGCTGGCGTGTCCACTTCTTCATCTTTCAATCAGTTCAAGAACATCCAGCCCCAACTGTGAACATTTTGATTGTGTGATTTTAATTTCACTTCTGGAAAGGAACTTCAGAAAGCAACTCAGCGAGGATCTCCATTAGCAAGATAGCACCCCTTGGGCACCCAGGGGTGGCCCTAATTGTCCTCGTGTCTGCTAACATCTCTCTCTGCAGAACACCCACGTCTTTGGCATATTTGTGTTATTGCATTCTTTTTCAGTGTCTTATGCTTAAACCCTTTGGAGGGAGGCACTCAGTTTGGAGCAGGGACTTATTTAAATGAAGCTGTCCGCCCAGTTTGGAATAGTGAAGGGATTTTCTAGGGCATAAAGACATAAAAACTGTCTATAGACGGCTTTCTGGGGACCCTGTGCCCCCTGGCAGTGCCTGCTCCGGAGAGGGGGCACAGCCTGAAAGGGAGAGGCTACCAACTGGTAGGGGGAGGAAATTTGGTTTTCACGACCCTGGTTGTGCATTGTCTGAAGACACTCCTGGGACGTGTAGTTCAATTTGACTGGAAAAAATCAGGAACAAAACAGCTTCTGCACTCTCATCTTACACTCCACCTCTATCTTAATAACCCCCAAGCCTGGGGGTTCTGGAGAAAAGGCGCGCAGGTTCTGTCTGGGGCTGGCCTCTGTGACTACAGGATAAGGGACGAGAGGCTTTGTAGGAGATCTGGGAAGACGTGCCCACCCCCCCACGATCTGACATGGTCCTTTCTCTGCGGGGCACATCTGGCCGAGCCCCACATGAGCCTCTGGATTTGGGGTTTGTTTTATGAGAACAGTGGCAGTCTTTTCACGCAAGGTATACCTAAGACGTCGGGTTTCATCTACCAAATAACCCACCCTGTGGAGGTGGCGGGTGGTGCTGAAAAATGGAATCTGCCTCAATATCTGAGCAGATGAAGTCTCCCAGGAAGAAGTCCTCATAACAGTCCTCTTCAATTTGCCTTATAACGCTCTCTGTTTCCTTCACTGGCCACAATCCATCTCCCTCCGGGGCGGGGAGGGGCCTGTTAATACAGCTCACTGAATAAACAGACTCATAATGGCACTGGACACCTCCAAGGACCCTTTTGACATAAATCTGCGTCTTATTAAAGGGATAAGCCACCTCGGCGTCTACATTGTCTACTCATCCTCAGATGCCCATCCCCTTCTCACCAGTCCACAGTCCAGGGTGTGTTGAGCCTGGCGGTGGGGCAGCGAGCACAGGCTTAAGGGATCAAACCCAGAGAAGCACCAGATTCCTGCGGTTCATCCAAATGCCACCTCTCTACGTGGAAGACCCATTTTTCCCCTATGAGCTGCTATGGTTGCCTATTCAAAGAAAGGTCAGATAAATATACTCTGTGCAACAAAGTCTTTGCAAAGGCAGTGGCTAAACTCCAGCATAAATCAACCAGAAGCTCTAAGGCCACCTGCAGATAGCCTGACTCTTTGAAGTGGCACCTCATTCTTCATGGGGGAGCTGGGTGAACTGGAGGGATATGGAAAAGCCTCCCTCTTCTCAATACTGGTGGAGCTGTGTGCCATCTACAAATGATTTAGGAAGTCAAGGCAGACAAACAGGCATCTCCCCCTCCTCTGCTCACCACAGATGCAAAGTCGATGACATTAACAGGTGCAGTTAATGCATAACTAGGGACAGGAGGATGGCACCCAGATCATCTCAGCTAAATAAGGACGGATTCTATTCTCCTGAGTCTCTGTCTCTGTAGCAGGTCATTTGGCAGGCTTAAGTACAGCAGGCAAGGGGTAACTGTGGCTAGGGAAATTAACACTCTTTGTTAAGTATGAGTTGGTTTAGTTTCATCAGTCTTGAGGCCATAGTCAGGATATATTTGCTGAGCTTTTATAATTCATGGTAAAAAAAGAAAGAACTAAATGTTTCAGATTGCTTAGGGCAGGGTAAGTTCAGGAGAGATCAGGCATATTTCCAAAGCCAGCAGGGTTTCGGGAAATGATGGAGGACTACGATTTTTAGAGAAACGCACAGAACGTGAAGGCAGGTGTCACAGACACAGGTCTGCAAAGGCACCTCTCTGTGCCTGGTGTGATGTGCGGGCCTGTGTGCTCAGTCCTGTCTGACTCTTTGTGCACCCCATTGACTCTAGCCTGCCAAGGTCCCCTGTCCATGGGTTTTCCAGGCAAGAATACTGGTGTCGGTTGCCGTTTCCTCCTCCAGAGGATCTTCCTGACCCAGGGATCAAACTCACATCTCCTGTGTCTCCTGCACTGGCAGGTGGATTCCTTAACCACTATGCCACCATGTTAGTTGGGTCTAAAGTGATGGGGGAGTGTTGGACAGAGAAAGGGGAGCAGATGCTCCCTGCTTTGCTTCTGTTAACACCTCAGAATTCGTCACTGGCCCTCAGTAAATATTGGCTGAGAGTATTGTATAAATTACCATTCAGGGATATACAGAGCTAACTTTAAAAATCAACCACCTGCTGACACCTTGCAATACTCAAGTCTCCTTCAACCATAAAAATTCTCCCTTCAATTTTCTCAAAATACTCCCTCCCCTCCCCTACTGTGGGAAGAGCTGCCTGGACTGTTTGTTTCCTCATCTTCACCCACTCCCTCACCTCCTGCTGCTGCAGCCTCAGCCCACCTTCTGAACTTAAACTGTCAGGGGCGAAGACCCATCAGTACCTTTGATGACTCACACAGTTCTTCCCCCCAACCTTCCAGCAGACTGATGCTCAGACCTACCTCCTTTCTTGCTTCTTAGAATACTTGGGCTGCCAAAAAGTATTTTAAACTCTCAGTTTTATCAGATGATAAATGTAATGCAGACTAGTGATTTCTCAAAAACCTTAAAAATTACAGAAAATAAAGGACAAAAATTTAAAAATCACTTATAATACTTCCTCCCCTCTTTGTCTTTTTCAGTGGAAGCGAGCTCATAGTGTAGATAAAATTCAGGAGTATGCTTTATTCTTTTAACACTGTGCTGTGGTGATCCAGCCTGTCAGTATACACAGATCTGCCACAGTGGGCTTCACGTGATGGATGAACCGCAATATATCCAGCCGTTCCTTTTTCTGGTTGTTTCCAACTTTTCACAATGACCAAGGAATGCAGAAAACGCTCCTGGGCACGCTTCCACGTGTGTGTGTGAGCTTTTATGTATCTGTGTAACTGAGGAATGGAGCAGCTGGATCCCACAGTGTATGGTTAAGTTTCAGGACACTGCCAGCTTGCCCTTCAGAGTGACTGTGCCAACTTCCCCTCCCATCACAGGGCTCTGAGAACGCTCTTTTTCTATGTTCTCCATCAGTCATGAATTCATCTTTTTCTAAAGGTAGCTCCTGCTAACAGTGTGGTGGCCATTCGCCATTTTCTCTTGGAATTTGTATCTTACCCTACGCCTCCAGGTTGTCTGTCTTTCCCGCTCAGCGGGACCCCTGCCCCACGTCCTGTGGTCTGCCCAGCTCCAGCTTCCCTTGTTTCCTCCACAGCCTCACCTTCTGTGGTTCCAGTGTTCAGCTCTATGCAGCTTCATCTTAACTAAGATTTATCCATCCTTAAGATAATCCAGGCACAGTTTCAGACTCCAGGACACAGTGGAGAATAGAGCAGACAAAAATCCCTGCTACCCTGAAATCCTGGTAGGAGAGAAGGGTAACAAGAGAAATAGGCGAAACATTGCTATGTTGGATACTAATGAGCACTAGGAAGAAATAAAAGAGGAGGGAAGGGAGATAAAGAAGATGGAGGCAGAGGGAAGTGTCGACATTGTCAATGGAGGTGCTCAAGAAACACCTGTCCATGAAGGTGACTTTCGAGAAAGACCTGAAGGCCGAGGGAGTAAAGACCAGGCAGGAATGTGTAGAAAGAGCATCCCAAGTAGAGTACTTCCAAGCTCCAAGGTAAAAGTGGGCTAGGTGTGTTCAAGGTCGGCGAGGAGGCTGGTACAGCTGGAGTAGAGTGAACAGGAGGGGAGGCTAAGCAGCAAAAGGAGGAAATGAGGTTACGGAGGCCGTGTGGAGCCTGGCTGTCCACTGTAAGCCTTTGGCTTCTCCCTTGAGTGAGCTAAGAGCAACCGCAGTGTTCTAGGAGGCAAGGGCCGCACTCTCACTCAGGTTTAGTGGCATCGCCTGGCTTTGGGGCTGAGAACAGACTACAGCAGACAAGGTGGTCACAGGGCACTCAGGAGACTCAGTGAGGAGGCCAGGGCAGTGACCCAGGCAGGAGATGACTGACACTGGTTTGGACAAAGAGCCAGAGGGTGGTGGGAGGGAAGGTAAGACAGGGTTGAATTCTGCAGGATGCTTTGAAGATAGAAGCAGCAGGATGTGCTGCTAGACGAACGTGGGTGTGAGGGAAAGGGAGGCGAGAAGGATGCCTGCAGGGCTTTTGGTTTAAGCGGAAAGAATGGCTCTGCTGTGAACCGAGATGGAAAAATGCAGGAGAGACTGGTGAGCACTAGGGAGGCTGGTTTAGGAAGCCTACCAAGCATTCCGATGACAATGAGAGGTCCTGCTTGCAGATACATGACTTGCAAACCTGTTCTCCCATTCTAGGTTTTCTTTTTACTTTCTTAGTATTGTTCTTTGAGGCACAAAAGTTTTCAATTGTAATGAAGTTCGATTGTTCTATTTTTTCTTTTGTTACTGATGCTTTGATGTTTAAGAAATGCTTGACAAATCTAAGGTCATTCAGATTTGCCCTTAAGCTTTCCTCTAAGAGTTTTTTAGTTTCTAAATTTAGACCTCTGATCCGTTTTGAGTTAGTTTTTAAATATGGTATAAGAGTCTCAGATCAGATCAGTCGCTCAGTCGTGTCCGACTCTTTGCGACCCCATGAATCGCACCACGCCAGGCCTCCCTGTCCATCACCAACTCCCAGAGTTCACTCAGACTCATGTCCATCAAGTCAGTGATGCCATCCAGTCATCTCATCCTCTGTCGTCCCCTTCTCCTCCTGCCCTCAATCCCTCCCAGCATCAGAGTCTTTTCCAATGAGTCAACTCTTCGCATGAGGTGGCCAAAGTACTGGAGTTTCAGCTTTAGCATCATTCCTTCCAAAGAAATCCCAGGGCTGATCTCCTTCAGAATGGACTGGTTGGATCTCCTTGCAGTCCAAGGGACTCTCAAGAGTCTTCTCCAACACCACACTTCAAAAGCATCAATTCTTCGGCGCTCAGCCTTCTTCACAGTCCAACTCTCACATCCATACATGACCACAGGAAAAACCATAGCCTTGACTAGACGAACCTTTGTTGGCAAAGTAATGTCTCTGCTTTTGAATATGCTATCTAGGTTGGACATAACTTTCCTTCCAAGGAGTATAAGAGTCTAATTTTATTCAAAAGATATTCATGTGGACATCCAGTTTTTCCCATAAAACTTGTAAAAGAATAAAAAATGTGCCCATTGAATAGTCCTGACACTCATGACAAAAGTCAATTGACTGGAAATGTGATGATTTACTGTCCGGATTCTATTCCATTGCTCTTTATGTTTATCCTTATGAAAGTATCATGGTATTTTGATTACTATAATTTTGAGTAAGTTATGAAATCAGCAAGTGTGATACCTCCAACTTTGTTCTTTCTCAAGATCGTTTGGGCTAGTCTCAATCCCTTGAAATTACCTATGGATTTTAGGATGACTTTTTCCATTTCTGCAAAAAAACCATCACCAAGATTTTGATATGAATTGCATTGAATCTGTACACCACTTTGAGAAGTATTGTCATCTTAGCACTATTAAGCCTTTAAATCCATGCCCATGGTATATTTTCCCATTTACTTTGATTTTCTCTCATTTCTTTTTGCAATGTTTGTAGCTTTCAGTGTATAAGATTTGCATCTCCTTGGTTAAATTTGGTCATATGTGTTCTGTTCTTCTAGATGCTATTGTAAACAGAGTTGTTAGTTTCCTTTTCAGATTGTTCATTGCTAGATATAGAATTACAACTGATGTTTGTGTGTTCATTTTGTATACTTAAACCATGCTGATTTTACGAGCTCAAGCAGTGTTTTTGTGAACTCTGGGGTTTTCTAGCCAGACACTGGCTGGATCTGAAGCGCATCCTCCTGACCCGCTCCTCCCATCTCCATCCTCTTAGGGAGCACCAATGCTTTTACTTTAATCCACCACCCCTTTATGGCCGTTCTGGCCCAAGCTACTGTTATCTCTCCTTTGGACCGCCCCAGCAGCCCCTCATCTCCCTGCTTCCATTCCTGGCCCTCTAATCTGTCCTGCGTGCAGCAGCCACAGTCTCATTCCCCTGCCTAACACAATGCAGCCTGCTGGATCTGGCCTCTGTCCACCTCTTAGCCTCATCCTCCCATCAGTTCAACAAAGACACAGGTCATTTGTTCATGCTTGCAGCTTTTGCAGACATCGGTCCCACTGCCTGGAATGCTCTTCCTTCCTTTTCCCTAGTTAGCTTCTCCTCATTCTTTAAAGCTCAACTCAAATGTAATTCAGGCAAGTAAGTCTAGTTCTCTTTCCTCTCCCCTCCAATTACGGCCAGTGGGAGGTCCCACTATGATTATGCTGCTCTATCAGAAGCATGGCACAGCTGACAATTAGTAGCGGACAAGGACACACGCACTTCAGGGTCTTGCATCTTGTTCACCGGTGTGTCCTCGGTATCTGGAAGAGTGTCCAACAAATACAAGATGCTCAACAAAGGCTTATTGTATGGATGGAAGATCGAGGAATAGACTCTCTGCCATTTTCCAGCCAAGTGACCTTGGAAAAGTCACTTAATACTCCTGATCCTCAGTTCCCCAATGTGTAAAGCAAGGCATGTAATCTCTCTATTCAGGAAATTTGCTACTCAGCACCCAGTGGGGTCACCGTGTATGTCTGTTCTTCCCTTAACACTAGGCAGCAGGGGTTTAGGGAAGACTTCCAGAGAAAGTAGGAAGGAAGGAAGTCTAGGCAGAGGGCACAGGCTGCACGGATGCTCAGAGCCTGGGGTGCCCCTGAGCACGGGCAGTTGGATGGCCCTTTGGCGCTCGGCTGCCTACCTAGCAGGCCCTCCAGGCGATAGGTGCGGTGCTCCACTGGCAGACCGATTGAGCTGTATGGCCCATAGCGCATGATGACCTGCGCGTTCTCGGGCATGCCAGGCCTCTAGCTGGGGTTACAGCGCAATACACACTGCTAGGCAACTGCTCTTCTGGCTTTAGGCGGGGGTGGGCGTGGTCACGCGGGGTGGGCGGGGCCACAGAGGTTGTGGGTGGAGCTGGAGGACCTGCACCCCAAATGACCAACCAAGTGCCTGGCGTGGGGACTGGGGATGAGGAATCTTGAATGCCTGCACCTACTGTGTGCCTACTTCTGAGGTGCAGAAAAATGTAGTGATGTCGGAAGCCACTTGCTCTCGCAACCCTCACAAGCTGGTAAACACGGTATTTCAACCTGGTGTGGCAAGTGTTAATGATAAATAATAGCACTTAACGACATATACAGCTAGTTACATAAAGTTTATGTCAGGCGACAAGCTAACACGTTCAGTGTTATCTCATTTAATCATTTTGCCGTTCTTATGAAGTAGGTTATGTTTTGTATTTACAAAACAGAAGCTTGGAATGGCCAAGTAACCTTCCCAGGCAAGTCAGGCACATGGTATAAACAGGAAACCTCTGTAAGGTCTGTATGATGCCTTTTTATTTCTCTAGCCTGGTATTTGTTGGAACTCTTAAAACTGTGAATTTAAGTCTTTCATCTGTTTTTGGACAATTTTGAGCCATTATCTCTTCACATATTGCTTCTGGCCCCTTTGCTCACTTTTCCAAGACTCCAGTTAAATGTATGTTACACTTTCTCAACGCATTCTCATTGCATTCCCATTGCATTCCCACGGTATTATTCTCACGGTCTCTTCTCTCCTGCATTTTTCTTTCTTTCTTCCATGCTTCATTTGGGATTGTGTATGTGTGTATACATATGTTCATTTTTGCTTGTAATCCAGTTTATTAATTTTCTCTGCAGTTGTGTCTTAAATGCTATGAAACCCATCAATCTCGTTCATTATTTCAGCTGTTTATTTTTCAACTCTAGAATTTTAGTTTAGTTCCTTTTCAAATTTGCTGTGCCACTTTTTTATACAGTTGAATTTCTTGCCAGGTTTCTTAGGCCTGGTGTTATCTTCTTGATCATTATAAAAATACTTGTGTTATACTCTGTGCTTGGGAATTCCACTATCTGGAGACCCTGTGTGTCCTTTTCTATTGTTATTTCTGCTAGTTTCTGTTGATTTGTCTTGTCTCCTAGAGTGCTTGGTTTACTTTAATTGTGTACTGGACACTGTATTAGAAAACTTATTTGTAGAAATAATTTGAGGCCAAGCATGATGTTATTTTCCTCTATGGAAGACTTTATTTTTCACTTCTTGCCAGGGCCTGGTAGCACCAGCAACCCAGGATCATCTTAATACAATTTCAGGGTTTGAGATTTGCTTAGCCATCCAGATGGCCTGAAACTGGGCTGCAGTCCATGGGGAGGTTGGTTTATTTGTATTTTTTCCCTCATTTCTGTGGTGCAGTCTTTTTGGATCCTGGCCCAATGAGGGTGGTGGCTTACCAAGATTCATTTGGTGGTGTTTAACACTCCAGTTTTTGGAAGCCTAACTGCAAACTCAAAACTGCATCTCATCTTTTAGGTTGCCTATTCAAGATCACTAGATATCTCCAGAGAAAAAGCATCTCAGTGCAATGCTCGCTCTCATCCTCTCCCTGATCCTAATCCAGTTAGCTCTTTTATGATTTTTAGGAAGATTTTAAAAATATATATGCCAGGTTTTTAAAGATATCTTATGTAGGAGGCATAGTCTGAATTAAACTACTCTATTGTAACCAGAAACAGAAGTTCTCCCATTGAGAATTTTTCCTGAAGTTGCATTGAATCTAGAGATCAACTTAGGGAAAACTGAATGTTTCTGAGGCCTTCCTATATACCATACTGAAATATCTCTCCTATGGGGCTTCCCAGATGATGCTAGTAAAGCACCCACCTGCTAAATGTAGGAGACATAAAAGACAGATCCTTGGGTTAGGAAGATCCTTTAGAGTAGGAAATGACAACCCACTCCAGTATTCTTCCTGAGAAATCCCATGGACAGAGGAGCCTGGCGAGCTACAGCATATGGGGTCACAAAGAGTCAGACGCGACTAAGCACGTGTGTGCACACACCCCTCTCCTTTATTTAGATCTTCCTCAATGCCTTCTGTGGGATCACACAGAGTCGGACACGACTGAAGCGACCTAGCAGCAGCAGCAGCAGCAATGCCTTTAAGTGTTGTTTATCATTATCTGTGTATGGTTTTGCATGTATTTTGTTAGATTTACTGCAAGTCATGTATTTTTTTTTTCTTTTTTGGGGGGAGCCACACCGTGTAGCTTGTGGAATCTTAGTTCCCTGACCAGGGATCAAACTCATCCGCATGAGTGAAAGTGCAGAGTTCCAACCACTGGACTGCCAGGGAATTCCCTGAGTCATATGTTTAGCATTGTGATTTTATTGTTGTATAAAATGAAGTTGACTTTTACATATTGATCTTATGTAGCTACCTTAACCATTTCTTATGATTTCTATTAATTTTTTATTATTTATCCCCTGAGTGGGAAGATTTTAAATCACCACGTCAGTTTAAGATTATAGCACTATCCAGAAATTTTATTTCTTCTTACATCAGTCTTAATTATATTTTTCTAAGAAATTTTCAATCTGAGTTGTTTTGTCAAAAAACAAAAATGTTTTTTGACATTTTTGACATAAACTGGTTGATGAATTTTTGCCATTTTTTTATTGTCTACTTTATTGTGGTTAGGTGAGTTTTTATTCATAATATTACTTATTTTTGACCTTCTTTTTTTATTTTATTGGCTTTACCTGTGACTTGTCTATTTTGTTAGTCTTTTCAAAGAATCAACTTTTCCGTTGGTTAGCTTCTCTGTTGTTCTTATTTTTTCTTTCATTGATAGCTGTTTTTGTCTTTATTACTTTCTTTGAGTTTACTGTTCCTTCTACTTTCTTTGAGTCTACTGTTTGATCCTTTTTCTTACTTTTTTAAGCTATCTTAACTCGTCAGTCTCGAGTCTTTCCTCTTTTCTGTTGCAAGTATGAATTTCCCTCAAAGCATCACTTTTGCTGTATCTCAGAGGCTTTTTTAAAAAATAAAGTTTCCTGTGCTATACAGTAAATCCCTGTTACTCATCTATTTTATCTTATTTTTTAATAAACCTTTTGGTCACTCCATGAGGTATATGGGATTTTAGTTCCCCGACCAGGGATTGAACCAGGGCCCTCTGTATTCAAAGCACAGCATCTTAACCACTGGACTGCCAGGGAAGTTCCTATCCCAGAGGTCTTGATATGAGGTATCTCTATTTTCTTGCTCTAAATATTTTAAAATTTCCACTATTATTTCTTTTTTGACCATGGGTTTTAGAATGATGTGTTTTTTGGATTCTGGAATATTCTTAGCCATTTTCTCTTTAAATAGTGCTTTCCGCCTATTCTCTCCCTTTTCCATAGATTTTATTTCTTTGCAGTGTTAAATGAATCTATTTCATAGCTCTCTCAGTCATCTCTTTTCTCTAGCCTTTGCAGTGTTGTTCACCTATTTGTCTTATCTGCTGCTTTCCCTCCTATAAGCCATTTCTTGTGCTGTTTGTGTTTTTTGCCCGTGACCTCATTTTTAATGGAGTGTTTTCCCCCATGGGGGTTTTGGTGTGTTCAGGGTTGTGGAAATTGGTTTTGTAATTGATCCTGCTGAGGTCCTTTGGATCTTACTGACCTAGGCAATTTGAATAAATTATTGGTTTGGAATTCCTGCTTTAGAGATAAGACTCAGATTCTACATCCACATATAGCATAAATTTATAATGAAAGTTCTTGTGGATGTCTTTTCCCATCATCTGCAGCCCTATGTGAATAGCGTGGTTCCTCAGTGCTCGCGTGGACTGATGGGCAGAGTGCTTCTAGTTCTTTTTACAGAGTTAGGACACCTCTCTGAGGTTCTGGTTCAGTGTTGACCCTGGCTGGGCTGAGGTTATGTCCTCTCAGCTTGCAGGGGTGGAGAAGACCACTGTCGACTGCTGGAGTCTGTATCTGCTCCGATACACCTTTAGCTCCTGCTCACTGCTCTGTTTTGGATAGCGGGTTTTTTTTCCCCCCTAGAATGTGGGTTTATTTTCTTTGTTTTGAACTTGACTATGTGTTTAAACTTTTTTTTCCTCTTTGTGTGTATCTTTTTATAGTGGAAGGGGCCCTCCTCTATCAGTTCAGCCTGCTGTTTTGCAGTTTCTTATATGTAAGAGACCAAGGACAGATGGATCCAATGACATGAAAGGAACAGAAATAGGAAGTGAAATCCCACGAGGAGATGGAAGAAGCAGTAGAAGAGAGCAAAGAGAGAGCTGGTCCTTAGGACACGAGGGTGAACGGGGCTTTGAGAAAGGCGCTCTCTCGTGATAGGAGGATGCCACACTGTTCACCCTGCAGACTCAAGGGGCTGCTGTGGAAGGAAGACTCAGAGAAACAGAGAAGCTGAGAGGCTGCCTCAGTTTATAAAGGGAAGCCACGTACTGGTTCTCCCTCTGTCCCCAAGGGAACCGCTTAGGTGTAATTTAGAAAATTGTGGTTGCTCTTGTGAACCTGGGAGCGATGCCTCTTAACATTTCTACCTGAATGTACCCATGTCCACCTCCAGGACCTTCAGACGAACAGGAGGGGGGGCATTATTTTGCTCATTGGGGGTTGGCTTGCCTGTTGTTACTCTTCTCTGTCACCTACATCTGGTTATTTTGGGGCCAACAAGAGCAAAGCCACGTTACTTTCATCCTGTTCCTTCGTATCCCCTTCATTGCTCCTGGAACATTCTTAGCCATTGTCTTTTTGGATAATGCCTCCTTTGCATCCCAATCCACAAATTCATGCACTTGAAGATTCCTGTTGGGCTTTTCAGAAAGCATTTGGGCTTCTATTTGGAGGGATCTTGGTTCTGGTTCAGGCTTCCCAGGTAAAGAATCTTCCTGCCAATTCAGGAGACTCAGGTTCATTCCCAGGGTTGGGGATCAAAGGAAATGGCCACCTACTCCAGTATTCTTGCCTGGAGAATTCCATGGACGGAGAAGTCTGGTGGGCTACAGTCCACGGGGGTTGAAACAAGTTGGACATGGCTGAGCGACTAAACAATAGCAACAACAGTTCAGGTTCTGTGGGTTCTTGGGGTTGCAGAGGGGCTTTTGCAGTTTGGAATATATCTGTGCAGGGTGCAGGGCCATGCAGGGTTCAGGGGGTGTATGCACATGTACTTGTGAGCCTGCGATAAGAATGTCGAATTTTTATATCACTTCCAAATTTTCGAACAATGACTATCTTATGTCATTTTGCCACAACCTGGAAATGGGTAGTGCTGATATCAATATTCCCATTTTACAGATGAGGAAACTGAGGGCCGGGGAGGTGAAAGTGACACCCCAGAGTCAGCCCATCCTGCTGTTAGAGCGGAGCTGTGTCTGTAGTTCGGGCATCCCGCCTCCAAACCGGGTCTTTTCCCTCCACTTCACTCTGCTCATGCATGTTCTTACAGACTTAAGTGGGGACACCCATCTCTATACCCAACCTGATCACAAATACCCCTGAAACCTCTCTGTCCCTCACCCTACACATGCCACACACTAGGAGAAACCAAGTTCTCTCCTGCTCTTTCTCTCCCAGCTCCTGTGTTTTAGACATCCACTGTTGCTGTTGTCGGAGAGGGCGATGGCACCCCACTCCAGTCCTCTTGCCTGGAAGATCCCATGGGCGGAGGAGCCTGGTGGGCTGCAGTCCATGGGGTCCGAAGAGTCAGACACAACAGAGCGACTTCACTTTCACTTTTCACTTCCATGCACTGGAGAAGGAAATGGCAACCCACTCCAGTGTTCTTGCCTGGAGAATCCCAGGGACGGGGGAGCCTGGTGGGCTGCCGTCTATGGGGTCACACAGAGTCGGACACAACTGAAGCGACTTAGCAGCAGCAGCAGCAGCAGCAGTTGCTGTTGTCAGACCTCAGACAAAGGCGAATGAATTGTTGACCCAGCTGACAGAATTTACTACACAAGTTTTTATAGCATTTCTGGGCAGCAACAGCAGCCAATGCCATCTTTCTTGGCATTACTGTTTATTGAATATAGACTTACAGTCTTTAAATAATTTGAATATAGTGCTTTCAATATACAGTTCTTTCATCACACATATATTTCTTTAAAGCACAAAACTATAACTTAAAATCAAAAGGCTATAAATACACATGTACATATTGCCATAAATCTAGAACTGTTTTATAAAAATAGAACTCAAATATCAACTTTATATATTTTGGCAACTTAGCAGTATTGTAAGGTGGCCACATACATTTTTATTATGCATCATTGTCCCCCCAAATCTGAGTCTCCAAGTTTCATCATCTCTCTGAGGACTCTTGGGACAGTCTCCTTTACCAGGGTCCCCACAGAGATGGCCAAGGCCATGGCTCAGCACTGCCTTTATGTAAAGGCTCAGTGTACCCACCTGAACTTGGAGGGGGAAGACCAGCTTCCAGCCCCTCCCTCGGAGAGAGGAGCTGTTCCCTCCTGCCAAACGTCTGCCATCCACACATGGTTGATATCGGAATGCACAGTCAGTTCCCTTTCCCCAAGCTCAGAAAATGGCAGATGTGTTTGGTTCTGACGAATGAGTGTTTGAGAGAAAGTGTGAAACAAACATCACCTGAACAGTGCCTGCTGGGGTAACATCATCCCGACAGCGGGCACCAGTGCCCACCTGCTCATGCAAGGCCCTTTACACACGTGACCTACCATCCTGACAAGCTCACAAGGCCGGGATGCTCTTGTCCCCATTTGATGATGGAAGAACTTGAGTCTCTGGGCTTTTTAAGTCTCTTGGCCAAGACCAGTGAGGCTGCTTGATCCCCAAACCAGAGCTGTCTACCCACCCAGAAACTTTTGGAGAGAAACCAGAAGAGAACTTGGATCTCCACCGTGGTCATTTGCTGGAAACAAGTAGGTAGCTTTGAGTCGGCTTACAGCAGCTGGACAGCAGTTCTTCAAACACCCCTGGGACTCTTGGGCTGTGCTTTTCCAGGGGGAGCAGAAAGGTGGACACGCGAGGGAAGCAGCGTGGACTCTGCAGACCAATGGTTTTGAAGGGGCAGTGCCACAATCTCCTGGATCATACAATAGAAATTCTCAGCCTGAAACCATTGGCTCAAGGAATTCACAGCTTAGGGATGTCTGTGTTATCAAAGGTCCCAGCAAAGGTCAAAATATTCCCCCATCTCAGCCTGCCTGCTTCTATGTTAGTCAAAGGGCAGAGAGCTTGCACAGTGCTCCGAAGAAGAGACACATTAAGGGTCCCCGGGCCACAGTGGAGGGTGATACAGAGCGGGATGGGGAGGTCATTGGCTCGTGTCTTTGTGGGAGGAGTAAAGGGCGTTTCTTTTTTTAGGAAAACTCACAGGAAGCATGGCAGAACTCAGTGTGATAGGAGCCCAGTTCTGCACCTCCTCTGGACAGAAGCAAGCTGCCTTGGCTATTTGCAGTTTTGATTTTTCTGGTTGCTTTCCCATAAAAATATGCCCTAGCAGAAAGTGCCTCTCACCATCTCCTCCATGAGCACTGCCTCCCCGGACATTCTCAGCTCAGTTCTGTGGACTGTTGGCCCCTCCATCAGGGCTGGCTCTGTGCACAGCCATTCCCTCCTCCCAGCCCCTCTCTTCACCAGCTGTGCCCTCAGCCCCCAGGCCAGTTAAGAGCTTTGATTTCGGCTCCTCCACATGCATTTTAGTCCCAGCTATCCACGGATGTCCAGCTTAGGCCACTGAGACCGTATTCTGAAATTAATGTCACAGTGCTTTTCTTAAAAGCCTCTCAAGAATGAACGAAACAAAACAAGTAAACAGCAGCAGCAGAAACCCCCGAAGCATCCTGCTCTCCTCCTAAAGGCAGATCACCTATCAGGGCATGTTTTTTGTGAAGGCGAGTGGGAAGGCAACCAGAAAAAAAGCAAGTGGCAGATCCCTGGGGAGGTGGACCGGGCCCTGCCAGGCCCCCGGAGAAAGCAGGGAGCAGAGCTGCTCCAGGGAAATGGCAGACCATTTTCTTCCCCTTTCAGAATAGCCAGACCAGATTTTCTGAACTCAGTGGAAGGCTGCTTCCGGGAGGCAAAAGGAGAAAAGTGTTTGTAGGCCCAGATCACTGTATTTTAAATTAACTTGGGCTGTGTGTGTGTGTGTGTGTGTGTGTGTGTGTGTGTGTGTCAGGGGTGGGTACTGCTTACAGGACCACATGTCTCAGGGCGGGTCGCTCTGAATGCCAGGATCAGACTGCTTTGAATCTGAAAACAAAGCCCTCTACTCCTCCCCAAGGGACACAAAGCAATGACCTGGGGTTAGCCTCTTCCTTCATGGTTCATTTGGGTGCATTGCACATAATAAGGTGACTCATTCTTTCACTGGACATGCTAGGTCCTGCTGGGAAGCACACACCTATACTGAGCTGCTGTGGCTACAGAGGGAAGTCAGTGGTGGCTTCCACATCTCACCCGGGCCGCCTCAGAGCCAGGCTAGTCTTATTTCCCAACACACAGGCCCGAGGACACCTTGATAAATAATGACAATTCCCATGCCTCATGAGGGATGCATTCCTCCTACCAGTCCAGCTTTGTGTGATGCCTCAATGTGGTCTGTGTTGGGTCTGGAGTTATAGAGAAGCTACAGAAAGCTGGGGTGAAGGTTGGGAGCAAGGGGTTCGGCGGGGCCTGGCAGCTGCAGAATGCTGGGTTGAGGAGTTGAAAGCTGGTGGCAGCCATCAAGGTTGGTGCCCCTGACTGGGCCTTGTTACTTTTTCCTTTGTTGCCGGTGGCTTGCCTGTGGCAGACAGTGGCAGGCTGCAGAGGCGTCTCATGTCAAGAAGGCTTTCTTCCACAGCTTTGGCAAACTTGGTTGATGATGTCTCCTTGCAGTTGTGGAAGCTAGAGATGCAGAAAAGGATGCTCTCTGGCTGGGGGTTGTAGCAGGCACCGTACCCATTGGGTACCACGGGACCATAGCAGCAAAACATCTCCATGGTGGTGGGTACCTGGAGGAGAGGACAGGTCAGAAGTTGCTTGTTCTGAAAGTCTGCGCAAAGCATGATGTTGTAGCAGTCCAGGGGCCTCAAGGAGATATTTGCTTCTCTTTGACTATTTCCCACCTGGGTGTGTGACTGAATTAAGCACATCAACGGACTGCTTCATCATGCATGGCCACAGCCAGAGTCATCAAAAGAAACCCATCTAACTGCATGAATCAGAAGGGAGGCCATAAGCCCCTCCCTGGTGTGAAACCTGCGCTACTCGTGGAGTTGGAAGCTCCCAGAGTGACCCGGTGCTGGGCCGAATCTCTCCTTCACCTGGGGGCTGTTTGAATCACCCAGGCAATCAGAGCAATTTACTAAACGGCACCCTGGTGGCACCCAACAGTTAGATGGCTTCCCAGAGGGAGTAATTTATGAACTGGAGGAAATCTGGCTCCTCTTCTCTGTCGATTTTTTCCCACATCCTTAATTACTGTCAGTATTGCCTGGCTGGTCTGCTTTTCTCCCCACAGCCTGGTCACGCACAATTACCCAGCACTGGGCGTCTCAGAGATTGCCATCAACTGGAGTTTTTAGTTATGTACCTGATACATTTTGAATTCAGAGGGCTGCGATTTTATAATGCAGATCACAAGCCAAGAAAAAGTGCTTCTGAAGGCATTGAAGCCATCAATGTTCATTGCAGTTGGAGAAAAAAAATACCACCACACCCTGAATTAATTGTATTAGCTGGTTTCAGAGGGGAAATGGAGCACGCTCTTGTGGAGGTGCAGGGCGGTGTGTGTTTTAAGCCCACAGGATCTGTGTGCTCAGGCCTTCAGAAATGACACTGGCCGTTTTAATGGGGCAGAACAGACCATTAGTCTTGCTAATAGAGTCACCTCATTGTCAGATCAATTTGCCGTGCCACAGCCGAAGGCCATACAGCGTTCCGAGGCACTTCGTGCCCATGGATGGTTTCCTGAAGAATTTATGCTGCTGTGCTCTGTCCTCTTTTACTCATGGCTGCAAGCTCACTGCCATAATGACAAAACGAAATTACCGAGTGGGCTCTTATCCTCAAACACAACTTTATCAGCCCTTGTTCTTGCCCATGTTCTGCTTTTCGCAGATGAGGTGGAGTTTCAGTAAACTGACGTTTGGAGGGCGGGGTATGGGGAGGGGGGTAGGTATCTTCTCTTCCAGATGGCTGCCTTTCTCTAACAGATCGTGTTCTGTTTTTGCGTCGGCGGTCCTCCAACAGAGCAAGGCGGTAGCGCTGGTTTAGGAGATGCCGGACTGGCCCCTTATGATGAGGTCTGTGACCTGCTTGGAGGACCCTGTCCGTGCCAAGCACGGGGGGTCTGGGCTTTCTACCTACATCATCGCATCTGATTGAGCCAGGACTTGCCTCTGGGCCCAGAGGACACCACCTCCCGGGCAACACTGAAAGAATATGCCTAGTGGTTAGGGCACCAGAGTGGGCGCTCTCCCATCCTGGTTAGGGCACCAGAGTGGGCGCTCTCCCATCCTGCCTAGTGGTTAGGGCACCAGAGTGGGCGCTCTCCCATCCTGCCTAGTGGTTAGGGCACCAGAGTGGGCGCTCTCCCATCCTGCCTAGTGGTTAGGGCACCAGAGTGGGCGCTCTCCCATCCTGCCTAGTGGTTAGGGCACCAGAGTGGGCGCTCTCCCATCCTGCCTAGTGGTTAGGCACCAGAGTGGGCGCTCTCCCATCCTGCCTAGTGGTTAGGGCACCAGAGTGGGCGCTCTCCCATCCTGCCTAGTGGTTAGGGCACCAGAGTGGGCGCTCTCCCATCCTGCCTAGTGGTTAGGGCACCAGAGTGGGCGCTCTCCCATCCTGCCTAGTGGTTAGGGCACCAGAGTGGGCGCTCTCCCATCCTGCCTAGTGGTTAGGGCACCAGAGTGGGCGCCTCCCATCCTGCCTAGTGGTTAGGGCACCAGAGTGGGCGCTCTCCCATCCTGCCTAGTGGTTAGGGGCACCAGAGTGGGCGCTCCCCATCCTGCCTAGTGGTTAGGCACCAGAGTGGGCGCCTCCCATCCTGCCTAGTGGTTAGGGCACCAGAGTGGGCGCTCTCCCATCCTGCCTAGTGGTTAGGGGCACCAGAGTGGGCGCCTCCCATCCTGCCTAGTGGTTAGGGCACCAGGGTGGGCGCCTCCCATCCTGGTTAGGGCACCAGGGTGGGCGCTCTCCCATCCTGCCTAGTGGTTAGGGCACCAGAGTGGGCGCTCTCCCATCCTGCCTAGTGGTTAGGGCACCAGAGTGGGCGCTCTCCCATCCTGCCTAGTGGTTAGGGCACCAGAGTGGGCGCTCTCCCATCCTGCCTAGTGGTTAGGCACCAGAGTGGGCGCCTCCCATCCTGCCTAGTGGTTAGGGCACCAGAGTGGGCGCTCTCCCATCCTGCCTAGTGGTTAGGGCACCAGAGTGGGCGCTCTCCCATCCTGCCTAGTGGTTAGGGCACCAGAGTGGGCGCTCTCCCATCCTGCCTAGTGGTTAGGGCACCAGAGTGGGCGCTCTCCCATCCTGCCTAGTGGTTAGGGCACCAGAGTGGGCGCTCTCCCATCCTGCCCACCACTGCTAAGGAGGCATTCATTCTCCCATCCTGCCCACCACTGCTAAGGAGGCATTCATTCTCCCATCCTGCCCACCACTGCTAAGGAGGCATTTGTGATTACGCACATTTAGAAGACGGGGAAACCAGCACTCTGAGCATTTTGGTCCTTCTGCTGAAGGGCATGCAGTTCACTGGAAGCAGAGCCAGGACCGGGCTGATTCCGAGCAGTGGGCTGTAATCACTCAGCTTGTGAGAAAGCCCACTGCTTCCACTAAATGCTCTCAGGTGCTGGCTGCACTGGGGCAGTACCTGGCTGGTGGAGAGCACAAACCGGTTGCTCATCAGGTATGTTTCATCCGTGAACATCTCGGGCAGTTCCTTGCACATTTCCCGGGCCAGCTCCCGCAGCCCCAGCAGGTGGTTGTCGATGGCCATCCCTGTTATGGCCTGAGACAGAGAACAGGACTTGAGACACGGGCTTCCCCTCCTTCTCTCCTCTCTAGTCTGCAAAGCTCGTGGGCACTCTGATGGCTCTTGCCCACCCAGTGCTTGCTGTGGACCACATCCGTGTGTGGTGGCCACCCAGGACCAAGCACTCCTACATGATCTCTGCTCCTTGTGTATTTCTCCACACCCGGGATAAGCCAGAGCAGGTAGGGTTCTAGATGAGGATGCCCGAGTTAAAAGCCAGTGAGTCTGACTGCCCGCCCCCCAACAGCATGGTCCCTGCCAAGGTTCAGTGTGTATAACCCCTCATGCTCCAAGTGGAAACAGCAGGGCTGGCTTGGCCCTCCTGGGCACCCCTGCAGGGGCAGAACCTGGGCAGGAGCACAGGTGCTGGCTGGAACCCATCCAGGCCTGGGCAGGGGTACCCCAGGCTGTCACTGATGGGCTTTCACCACAACCAACACTTCATCCTCCAGCAGGAGCCCCAGGAATGAGGGGCAGAGGGTGCCGAGGTGTCCTCGAATCTTGGCTGCTGTTTCACAGGCTCAGAATCAATTCAACTGAACTGGACTCATAATCTAAGAGTAATTTTGAGACAGGAGCTAGACAGCTTAGCAGAGGCTCAGCTCACATTTTCAAGGGTTGTTGGATGAAGAAAAGGTCTTTCTTTTTGTCACAGGTACTTGAAATCTTATCAAAGGATAAGAGAATAGCAGTGGAGACTCCTACACAGGAGGAGCTCAGGGGTGGTGGTGTGGCTGGAAGGGGACAGTGGAGCCAGGGCAGTCTTTTCTGTCTTCCCCACAGGAGGCTGTGTGCAGCAGGCACAGGGGTTTTGCACAGATTACATGTTTGATTGGGGCAATTTGTGGGGCTGAAGGAGACATAGAGGCCTCTTTCTTTTAAAATAATTTTTTTAATGTATTTATTTTCTTTTTGGCCATGCTGCATCTTCGCTGCTTTCTGTGGGCGCTCTCTGGTTGCTGTGAGTGGGGGCTACTCTTCTCTGTGGTGTGCGGGCCTCTCGTTGCTGTGGTTTCTCCTCCTGCAGAGCACAGGCTGCAGGGCTCCTGGGCTTCAGTAGCTGCAGCACGTGGGCTCAGAGTTGAGGCTCACGGACTTAGCTGCTCCACAGCATGTGGAATCCCCCCGGACCAGGGACTGAACTCGTGTCCTGTGCATTGGCAGGTGGATTCCTATCCACTGTGCTCCCAGGGAAGTCCCTCCTCTGGCCTCTTGTAATAACCTCTGGATCAACATCAGGGTAACTGAGTAATTCCTGGGGGTTTCACGGTTACATGAGACGGCCCCTTAGCTGTTAAGGCCCCACAGAGGCGGAGATCTTCGACCACAGTGAACTTTGTTCAGG
This sequence comes from Bos mutus, assembly GCF_027580195.1. Taxonomy (NCBI): domain Eukaryota; kingdom Metazoa; phylum Chordata; class Mammalia; order Artiodactyla; family Bovidae; genus Bos; species Bos mutus. The sequence goes on along the minus strand of NC_091644.1, from coordinate 8,213,073 downwards.
TTTACAAGGTACGTTTTGGAATTTGACAGCTGTTCTCTTTCAGGTGAGAATGGATGCATAAAGATGACTCAGGGGCCCCAGTCTCTCCAAACACACCTAATTATAGGCTGAAAAGACATGTTATACAATCACCACTCACTTTGGACATGCCCCGTTAGGACAGAGGCGAAGAGCTGTGAGACAGACCAGCTATGAAGTAGACGCGCGTTTAATTTCTCAGGTCGCCGCTATGTACTGACTGCTTTGTGCAGATCTGTGAGAGCAGCTACACTGTACAGCAGCCAGTCCACCCCGGTTTTCACCATCTCTGAAGTTCCTGTAGCAACTGGGGTTGATTCAACAGATTCTTTGGATCAGAGCCATGAGTAGTAACGAGCAAAATGACTCAACATCCGGTCTTCTGTTCATTCAAGAACCTGAACTGAGTGCCTACTATGTGCCTGAGAAGCTGCTGGAACACAAAGCAGTCGCGGACTCAGCCTCCTGGAGCCCTGGGTGGGGTGGGAGGCGTATTAACCAATCATACAAATAAACTCGGATCACAAACTGCGTAAGTACTGGGAAGGAGAAGCACACGGTGCTGAGGGGACGTGGCAGCGTGTCTGGACCACATCCGCTCCTTTCCTTGGGATTTCCTTCTCCAGAACCTCTGCCAAATATACTTGCCAGATACATGGAGCTTTCCTGGTTTCCTCCTCCGTCCCTTACCCCGCACATCCAACCAGGGACCTACAAAGCATCTTTATGGCTCTCCTCTCCCCATCCCTGATCTCTTTTATTTAGTTGTTTCCACCAACTTAAAATAGTTAACACAGCAGAACCCTATGGCAATGCTTTGGAGAATATTTCCCTAAAGTTTTCATAAAATTTTAAATTATCAAAGTTGTATATTTATAGTTTAAAAAAACACCAAATAAGCCAAAGACTTAATGTCACTTTGCCAGCACTGAATCCCTCTCCACAGAAGCAATCACTTGGAACCCTTTTAGCAACTGGCTTTCTTAGTTCTGAATACTATGCTTAGACTGCTGCTACTGCGTTTTTCAATTTCCTTATTATAGAAGATGAAACTTGGCTCTTTGATACCCTCCTTCCCAAATATACTTCCACTCCCCAATGCTTCCAACAGAGTTAGATTTGAACTCCTTGTCACTTGATCAACATTCAGTGTTTACATGGCTATAATTATGCAAGTATTCACAGCTGAGTCCTGAGTCCTGCGTGTGTTAGGATTAGATTTCCTTAATCAGTTTTTTTGTGTTCCCTAGAATTGACAGTTTGTAAATGATTAAATTATGATTTTCCCACTTGCTTATCTTTCTATGCATCTACAATTTATGATTCGTAAGTCCTCAGCCAGAACTGTAAAACTTCCCTTAATGCATAAAAATGTATCAGACAATTTACCAGTTTAATTTCTCCTTTCACTTCTTGCTTCTCTGTGGACTGACTGTTCCCTGGGTCTGCTGAACAGCTCAGCTTGGGACCTCCCTTTGCTCTCATCCTTGTTCTCGACCTCCTCCTGGTGTAGAATCTTCTGATGTTTAAGTCTGTGATTTTCTCTTTTGTGTTTTATTCTCTTACATTAGTGGTCTACATCCTCCAATAGTTTTACTAGAAAGAGAGCTCGATAAGTAACAACTGTAAGCCCTTGCCTGTGCGCACGCTGCTCCCTTCTAGGGCCATCCTTCCCGTCTGCGTTTACCGACAAACACCTCCTGCTTTAAGTCTTGGATGAAGCACTACTTCCTCTGGGGAGCTCACCTGGCTTTCCCAAGTGGAAGGAACTTACTCCTCCATGTTCTCTGCTACTTCCTGAAACAGTTAAGGCCTCTTTTCCCTACTACGTAGTGAACTCCCCAAGGAAAGGGCTTCGTTTTTTATTTGCCAGCACCTAACGCCTTGCCTGGCATAGAGCAGAAAAACAAAGGACACCCACAGAAGACATGACAGCAAGCTTGACTTTCCCCAAACAGAACAGACACCCATTTAGATGGATCAGGGACCTAGCAACTGAACTGGAGAAAAGCCTATGCTGGCTAGTTCTAAAACCCAGATCTATGTTGTGCTTGCTTTCAGATATATAGATAGCAAACAGAGTAAACACCAAGTAAATTCCTTTCCATAGATTGTATGATCCTTCAGAGACTATATCAGAATGATTCACAATTAATATATTGATCACCAGTCCAAGCAGTAGCTTATTTTTGGTTTGTATGCAAATGATGGCTTTGCAGTGCCAGAAAATATATTATTTTCCTAACCCAGGAAAGCATTTCCCTTACCATTTCAATTTCACCATTAACTTTCAGCAAAAAAAAATCTTTGTATTCACAAGCAGTATAAATAAATAAATACATGGAGAATAAGAAGGCAGAAACAGCCCTGGGGGGAAAAAACACTGCCTCACCCGAGACTGTGCAGACCATATAGGTCTGCCTTCTCTTACACAAGCTGTAAGGTGCTTTACATGTCGGTGCTGTTATTACTGGTGTTGTTTCAAAGACCAGTCATTGTATTCCTGTAAAATCCACATAAAAAGCAGGAGTGCTGTGTTACGCAGCTTTTAAAAATAAGAAAGAGGAGGCTCTGGAGGCAAGGTGGCCTCACCAAGTCGCTGCATAGGAGGTGGCCCAGCTGTCACCCAGAGGCTGTGCTGCGGCCCCGGCTCTGGGCACAGTGGGGGTCCTGAGCTCAGGCGAGGTCACTCACCATGACCGTGTACTCCGTCTGGGCTCGGATGGCATCCTTCAGGAGCAACAGCTTCTCTGAATCCTATAAATGGACAGAGACACAGTGCACGGGGCTTTAAGAGGCTGCTCAGGTACAGACCAGCCAAAGGAGCTGGGTGTCCCGGGGCTGAGCCACAGGCGGCCCACAGCTGCCCCACTGACCTCCTTGAGACCCCTCAGGCCAGCAAGACTTACCGGCACGGCGGCTGTGTGGTGGTCAGCGATGGCTTTCACAAAACGCAGCGCCTCCGGCGTGGCCGATCGAATGTTGTCCACCCGTCCCTCTTGGAACCGGCGGATGGAGGCGCTCTCGTAGGTGGGCACGAGTTTCCCGTGGAGCCTGCACAGGATGAAGGGGGAACGGTAGACGGTGCTGCCTTCTCAGGGAGTCGTAAATGCTGAAGGAAAAATAGCCTCGCCTGCCTTGATTTTTACAGTCCTGCCTTCACTTGGCAGTCTTTCATTTTAATGCTAATAGAATTCTGGAGGAGATTCCCCAAAGATGAATGCTGGGGAGCCTCTGATATGAAGAGCTGAGCACACTTTCCTGTGAGGGTGATACTGTGTGGATATAAAATATAAGGGAGACATGACTGGTAGTTGTTTTTATTATTTTTTTTTTAAAGTCCCAATCTGGTGGGAAACCTAGAATTTTCTGCAAGACCCAATGAGTGAGTGATTAATAGCACAGCATGGAATAATTCATCATTCCCACTCTTGAGGGAATCCTGTTTTATTTAAAAACAATTCAAGCATGACTGTGGATCGAGGCAAGGAGGGGGCCTTGGTGGCCATGGGTGCCAGCTGCTGCACAGGCCCACCATCCAGGGGCAGCGCTGCTTTCAAAGTGACCCATGGGTACCAGGGCTGTGTCTCTCCTTCCTCACGTCTGTGACCGCTGGCCCCGCCAGTCAGGGCAAGTCTCTTTCTCAGATATGTGAACTGAGCAAGCACCCTTAGGCTTGCACACCAGGCTGGCAAACACCTTTCCCACCAGTCAGTAAGGCTGTTGGTGTTAAGGGGTCAGGGAGGGGCAAGACACAGAACTCAGAGAAGGGCAGTGACACCCAAAGTCACACGCATGTGGTGGCCTGGTATCCTGGCCTCCTCCAGGCAAGTCTCCCTCGCCCTGGGTGAGTTCCAGGAGTGGGGAATCGAGAGTCTGACTGGGTACAGTGCTTGACACTGTATGACTTGCCGAGAAAGTGGCATTTCCTGTACTCATGTCTCATTTCCCCCCGCCCAAGACTCTGGCAGGGAGCTCATTTCCTGTATCTCTACAGCCCCTCGGAGCAAACACCATGCTGAGCACAGAAGTAGACGCCACCACTGGCTGGTAGCTTATCAGCCCCAATTTAGGCAGCTTCCGCGTTTCTGCTGAATCTAGAAGCAGATTAAAAAATTTTTTTGGTTACAGTTGAAACTCCGAAGCATTCATTCCATAGGCAGCAGGTGGTATTTTGCCTATTCAGTGAGCCTGGGAGCCTCTGGCCTCATCTATTCCTGGCCATGTCCAGTGACAGCAAAGATCCCTGGAGGGTAGAGGAAGGGGGCTCTGTCCCCATCCCCTCTGGGATTTGGATCTGAAGCTCTGAAGTGCTGAGCACCAGGGCAGCAGTGTCCCCAGCCACGGCACGAGCAGGGCACTGACCTCATGGCCCATTTCAGCCACATGCCATCTGAGTGTCAGAACGGCACTGACTGCAGTTCTAGAGGCTGGGTCCTTCCATAGCCCAATGCCTGGCCGTGAGCACAGTCCTTGTGTGTGTGTGGGGGGGTGATGTCAACCTGACCGATGACACTCAGAGTGGCTGCACTCCCTTCCCCGTGGGTCACACCCCCTGCGAGGGACATTGGAGTCTGGGATGCCACCCACTCATTAGTGATGCCTCCGTGCCAGGGCCTTCTCCAGGTCACTGTATGCCCATTCTGACTGCAGACCACAAGCAGGTTCTGGCCTTCCCCGTGGGTCACACCCCCTGCGAGGGACACTGGAGTCTGGGATGCCACCCACTCATTAGTGATGCCTCCGTGCCAGGGCCTTCTCCAAGTCACTTTATGCCCATTCTGACTGCAGACCACAAGCAGGTTCTGGCGGGGGTGTGGTGCCCTTTACTACACAGCACCTGTGCTAGCTTATGAGCTGCTGCTTCTGGAATGCTGGGACCCACAGGAGCCAGCCCTGTCTTGAGGAAGATCTATTTTGCGTAATTTTTCACCTCTCATAAAAGGCCAATTTGGCTCCCTACCCTGCCTTCAACTCTTACTCCCAACTCTGCATCTCTTCCCCAGGACAGAGCTACTACTTAAGGGATTTTTCTAAACCACACACTGACCATGCCACCCCAGGCTAAAACCCCTGCAGGGTCTTCTCAGGGCTCTGACAGTCCCTGATGCCTACTCTGTCCCAGGCACGCAAGATAACTGAGAACATCACGCCTGGGGGAGACAGTTTAGAAAACAAAGTCAGCAAATCCATGAACAAGGGAGCCCACATGCATAACAACTGCCATGAATGAAAAAGAACGCAGCACGCTGTGACAGAGAGCTGGTGGCGTGAGGCTCCGAGGTGGCCTCTGAGGGCTGCACCTGAGCAGAGACCTGGGCTGTGGGAAGGAGCTGGTGTGTGAAGCGTGGCGGTGACAGGTGGGTAGGCAGAGACACTGGCACAAAGCCAAGGTCTGGAGGTGGAAGAGAGCTTGGGGGCAGGGCCCCGGGAAGGCTGGTTCACAAAGAGCCTTTCTAAGCCTGGACTTTGCTCTAAGCATGATGGGAAACCACTGGCGGGGCTCAAGGTGGTAGGTAATGGAATCTGATTTGGATATTTCAAAGTTCATGCTTCGTGAAGACAGGATTACTGAGGACAAGAGTGGAAGCAGAGACCTGCAAAGGCGGGCTACAGTTGACCAAACATTAGATGGCGGGGGCTTGGAGGTGGAGGGCAGAGGATGGAGGAGAACTGCTGTGGGGCGAGGGGAATGAGCAACGGAAACCAGTTAAGCCCCAAATGTTTGACTTGACCCACCAGGGGGTGGGCAGGGATGCTACTTCCAACTCCTTGTCAAGACCAGGAAAACTGGGTGGAACAGGTCACAGCTCCAGTGCCCCAGGTGGGCTGGCTGAGATCAGGAGGGAACCACCTGATATTCTCGCCACCTGCCTGGCCTTTGTCAGCTCTGCGTCCCTCCACCCCCATGAACTCTGCGCCCCTGGGTCATTGCTTGCCAGCTTTAGGTGACAGGGTCCTTCCATGCAGCCTGCCCTGGTCATACCCCCATCCTCTAGGCTCACAGGGAGTCATCCCTCCCTCCAAGATGCTTCTAGACCCAAGAGTAGCTCATCAGTCAGTCCCCCTGGGCAGGCTGTGCTTACCTGTAGAAGGCCAGCTGGAGGGCCACCTGAATAAAGGCATCGGGGCTGCATTTCTGCTGCTTAATGAATGTTTTCCCATAGTCATCAAACTTATAAACGGTGAAGTCGAGATTCTTTACTATTCTGTGGAAGAAAAAGGAAAGAAGCTTTCACTGCATGCAAAATAGAATGCACTCACTACAGAGTCTAATGAAGTTTCTCGAGCCTGGTCCATGTCAAAGCAGTAAGGTGTCCAGGACACAGTCAGAGACAGGCCTTGATGTATGGAAGTGGCAGAGGGCATGCCGACAAGGGGGACTCTGAACTGAGGGTGAGGCTCGGCTGGATAGGGCAGTGGTTCTGTACTGGGGGTGGGGAGGGGGCCTGGCTGCAGGGAGGGATGCAGAAGCACGAGGGTCATTTGCGTGGGCAAGGAGCAAACAACCTACAAAGTCCTAGGGAGTCACTGCCCCCGAAGTAGGCCTACGGAGGCCGTGCATTTTGACCTGTGTGTGAAGTGTGTCCAGCATCCCCGTGGACTCTGGGCCTCCTGGCCATCTTGCCAGACCTGCCAAGCCCCCATGCTCAGGGAAAAGCCTGCTTCTCTGATGGCTGCAAGCATCTCTCACTGAGACTCGTGCTCAGGGAAAAGCCTGCTTCTCTGATGGCTGCAAGCATCTCTCACTGAGACTCGTGCTCAGGGAAAAGCCTGCTTCTCTGATGGCTGCAAGCATCTCTCACTGAGACTCGTCCCTGTTGTGCTGTGGGAAGAAAGGCTTGGGGCCTGGCCGCTGGCCACAGTCACCACAGCTAAAGCTGCTCATCCAGGCTTTGTTGGTGACTGAAAATCCATTTTACCTGGAAATCGATGCTGAGCCTCCCGTGATATGCCCAGACCTTTGCTGCCCACAATCACTGTCAAGTAGAAGGAAGATTCCCTGAGTCCACGCTGAGATAGACCTTCAGCACCTGTCTCCCCACTCCCTTCCCCTCACTATATTGACCAGTCTCCTTCATAATGGGTTTGGGGTATGGGCTGATGGCTTGCAGGAGCAACATGTAGCAATCCCCATATCTGGTCACCAGCCATATGTGTGTCTGTGTGTGTGTGTGTGTGTGTGTGTGTGTGTGTGTGTGCAGAGCCCTGGGTGAGCAGCCCTGACCCCTGCTCCCACCCTCCCTCAGGATTCGGTGTTCCCTGCCTGCCTGGCCTTGAATTATTCCTCCAGTCATGTGAGCTCAGCTCTTGCTTGGTCCATGCCAGGTTCTGAGGACCCAGCAGGACTTGGAGAGGGCCCAGTTCTCATGGGAACTCACCCTTCAGTCTGTCCTGTTGACCCACTGTCCCTGGACAGGCTGAGCTCACAGTCACCCCAGCCATCTGGAAAACTTCTTGGCCAAGCCCTGGCCCCTCAGACCCTACCTACCTTCCACGGCAGCTCAGGACCCCACGGCTTCTGCTTCCCCACCCACAGGCCTTGCTTGGTTCTTCTGGTTCTCTAGAAAGGAAAGCTGGGCGCTTGGGACCACATGCCAGCTGCCTGAAGCCCTGAAATAAGCCAACTCTTTCTTCTGCCCAGGGCTCACCAGCCCACCAACTCACTCACCTTCATGTCCCAAGAGCAGCCCCATGGGGTTGAGATACGAGCCCTTACAGATGAACACCTGAGGCCTCTCTCCTTCCCCCTGGAAAGTCCGTCAACACCTCCAGCAGCTCGCTGTGGACGCACCCTCCCCATCCCTTGGTGTCCGAGCCCAGCCACGCTCTGCCCTGCTCACCTGCGCCATCCCCACAGGCTCCTTGGTTCCCAGAAACCCCATGGCCTGAATCCTCCAGGGGTTCCGCACCACCGCAGCACAGCCTCCAGTCCCCAGAATGTAAGGACATGAAGCTCTCTGCAGTGTGACCCCAGCTTCCCTTCATTGCCCCAGCTCTGGTCACTCTCTCACTTGCTGGCCTCCAAACAACCTGATCTTATGAACCTGTCTCTTTCCCAGCTGCTGGCACCACGAACTCCTAGTTATCCTTCAAGGCCCATTTCTGCAAAGCCCTCGCTCTACCTCCTGGCAGAACTCAGCTCCAGTGTCCTCTGTGGGTTCAGGACCAAATACATGTCTCTGGTTTGGGCGCTTATTGCATCTGACATTTTTGCTTTGGGGATCCAGTTCCTCCACCAAAGTATGGAGGGCGGGACTCGTGGCACATTGATTTCTGTGTCCCCAGAGCCCTACCGGAGGCCTGGAACACACCAGAGCTCTGCACAAGCATGATGAACGAATGAATGGATGAATGAATGCACTCCTGCTCGTTTATTCAACGAGGGAATGAAGAGCCAAAGTCCGTATCTAGTTGCCAGACCATGACACCCAGCACACCTCGTGACCGCTAGCAAGGGCTCATATTCCCCCCGGGGCCTCCTGCGGGGTCCCGTTAGGGCTCCCCTTGGGGAAACAAGGCCCCTTGTCAAGTTGCCGTGTAAATTCAAGCAAATTGAAATCTCCTGAATTCAAATGACTTATTCAAACCAGTTGGAAATAACCCCCCCTCCCCTGGAAGATGGAGATGATTTCCCCGCCTTGACTCAGCTCAGTCAGGTGAAACCTGTGGAAAAAAATAGATGCACGTTTGCATTTTATGGAAATGAAGGATACTTCGGCAAGGTTATTTCCCCGAGAGGTGCAACTCCCCTTTAGTTTGACTGCATTTCCATGAGGGGGGTGGGCAGAGGCGGGTGAGGGGAGGCAGAGGAGCTGGGGTCTTTGGAAGCTTCTAGGACACCTTGGCAGCTGGTGGGGTGGGGGAGTGGTATGGTGATACCCCCTGGAGCATCACCCCCAAAGACCTGGGGTTCTCCTTACTGTTGAAGTTTTTCTGCTGAGGAGGCTAAGAGGCCTTGAATTTCCGGGGAGCACTTCCACCTCAGCCTTCTGGGTGCTGGGAGCTCGCTGACTGAGTCAGCTCGGACAATCTTCTTGCTGGTCTTCACCCTGAGGGACAATGGGGTGACTCCTGTGGCCTGCCAGCCGGGGGGCTGTGGGCAGCTTATTTCTTTGCCTGGCAGTCATCTTAGCTGTTGGAGTTTGGTGTGCCCACCCAACTGTGACACAGATGAACGGACCGAAGCTCTTAGAGGACACCGAAATTAGTGAGCAGTCGAGCTGGGGTTCCATCCAGTTCCACCTGACTGCAAAGCCCAGGATTTCTTTTCATGTTTTCCTGTTTGACCATGCTACACCAATAACTCTTAAAAAAAAACAAACACCTGGGGGCAAATGGAAGAAGCAAATCGGGATTTCCTGTCGGTGAGGGCTGGTGTGGGTTTTCAGTGATCCTAGAGAGTCCCTCTAGGGAAGCCCAGGTGACGCTAGTGGTAAAGAACCTGCCTGTCAATACAGGAGACATGAGAGTCTCAGGTTCAGTCCCCGAGTGGGAAAGATCCCTTGGAGGAGGGCATGGCAACCCACTCCAGTATTCTTGCCTGGAGAATCTCATGGACAGAGGAGCTTGGTGGGCTACAGTCCATGGGGTCACAAAGAGTTGGACATGACTGAAGTCATGCTAAGTCATGACTTAGCACGCACGCACAGAGTCCCTAAATCATGGAAGAGATTCAGAACTTACAGATTCAGGGAGAAGATTCTAGGAGGAGAGAATGAGCAGAATCATGAATGGAGGAAGGGACCCAGTGTATCCAAGGGACAGAGAAGTACTCAGTCTGGAGACCTTGGAAGGTAAGGAGAGAGACCCAGGCTGAGGGGAGAGAAACAGGTGCAGCTCCCTCCATTCTGGGTCAACAGTGGGCCCACACCTGACTGGACAAGCAATAGACATCGACCTGGGCTTCCCTGGACCAGAGCAAATATTCCGCTAAAGCTGAGAATTCTTGGCCAAATATCGCCCTAACTGCGCTAACTTGTTGCTCAGTCTGCCCCTTCTGTCCAAGATCGATAAAGCATATGATGTTTCATTCAAGCTGGTTTTCAAATTCGTCTTTTGCTAGGACAATGCCAGACTGATGCAGCTCCACAGTGGCCGCCCACATTTGTCTTGGCCTAGCTTGGCCACTGCTGGGCAGTCCGGCTTTGCCTCCCGTGGCTGCTCAGTGGCTCAGGAGGGGCCCTGCCCCCAGACTCACATGTGCTTGAGCAGATGCTCCGTGCACTGCACCAAGACGATGCCGTCAAAAGGAGAGTGTTCACATACCACGCCACAGGTGCCATCTCGGCCCACCACGAACTGCAATAGCAGAGAGAAGTGAGCAGGCCTCTGGGTCAGTATTCCAAATCAGCTGCTTGGCTCCAGGTCAGGACGCCTGTATCCCTCCCACCTCCCCACCTCTCAGGGAGACCTTTTCTCCAGGAACACCAAAGCACATCATCTCCTGAGAAGAACACAGTCGCCATGGCCTGAGAATAGAGGGGCCTCAAGACAGCTCGAAACTGTGTGACCTCCTCCCAGAAGAGGGTAGTGCCCTGGGCAGTGAAGATAGAGCCATAGCTGCCTGGCTCAGGTAGCCCAGCGATTGCTAAGTGCTCACGCTGAGGCTGTGCACGCTCTCCTTAGGTCCTGGGCAAGCCCCTTCGGCTCCTGTTAGCCCCGTTTCCCTTTCACAGCACACATCAGGGCCACCATCCGGGTCTGCTTTGTGTGATTATGTTCTGATGGACACTGTGTGGTTGGCCACCACTGATATTATCCCCAGGACGTAGTGTCCACCCCATAGTAGGTGCTTAATGACTTCTCTAAATGAGTAATGAAGGATGATGACCCAATTTGGGTGGCATGCAGATTCCCAGGAGAAATAAAATATCTCTTGATAGGAGTGAAAGAAAGGTGTGTCAGGGATGGCCCGTTCACTGCTCCCTGGGCTTCAAGTCAGGACCCCTGATTCCAGTTCTGCGCTTACCACCTTCCAGCCGGGAGCGCTCTGACAAGTCGTATCAACCTCTGGCTTCAGTTTGCTCTCGTTTAAAATGGATCCAATAAGGCTCAGTTCACAGGATCAATACAAGGATTAGAGAGACAGTCTATGTAAGGCCCATGGGAGCTATAAAGATTACTCATGGTTTTTCTAACTATACAAAGGCTGGATTTAGCTGACTTCGGAAAGGGAGATGCTCAGTGTGTGCAAAGGTCCTAGCAGGAAATCACGAAAAGAATGAGATCTTGATTCTAAAAGCATAACCTGAATACAGTCAGGCTGCCTTGAAGTCCACCTCAGCACAGCATTACACTCCAGAGGTACTAAGCCATCATCCATAAGCAAAAAACCAACAAGCAAACAAATACACAAGCTCCTGAAATCTGTGTGAGACCTTCGGGGAACTGTGGCAAGGCACACCTCTGAGCTGACCCCCAGTCTCCCCCAGTCTCACTGTATGCCAGCTCCCAGAATTGTTACTCCTTTTCTTCAAACAAGCACACTTCCCACAGAGGTTTTCTCCAGGCCCATCCATGCAGGCTCTTCTCTCTCTCTCCGCCATGCCCTCTGCTTTCTGTCCTGAGACTTGCTCTCAAACCTTTCCATTCAGGTTCACGGAACTTCTTGGGCTTCTCCAGCTCCCCTGATAATCTGTCCTGCCTGCAAAAAAGAGCCCAGAAGTGCGCACACATAAGGCAGGAGGGGAGGGCGTGCCCACTCACACATCAGTGCTTCCCTGTTCCTGTCACTAAAAGTAAGGGTGGAAAACAGTGCCTTTTAAAAACCACTACCAAAGCTTACGATGTTTCAGGCCCTGTACATCCATTATATCATTTCATTCCCGCAGCTGCTCCATGAAAGATTGCAAGCCATTAACACCACTGGTGGAGGCTAAATAGCCAGCACAGCAGGGAGAGAACTCATCAGAAATAGCAGAATCAATATGCAAACCAACAAAAAGGATAACCTGCAGAACGCAGGGGATGGAGAGAGAAAAACGAGGCAGCCTAGAAAAGCTTACCAGTGGGAGCTAAACGAAACCTGAGCGATACCAAACCAAAACACAAACATGGTTGGGTACCACTTAATGCAGTCGTTGTGAGAGCGTTGGAGCTTTACAAATACACAAGGTTCGATTCAGGGTCAGCGTGCTGGAGAAAAAGGACGGGGGATGGGAACGAATGGCCCGAACTTCATCCCCATCCTTGTGAGTATTTTTCTCTAGGCCAAAGTGAATGTCTTATTTCTGGGCTGACGTCATGTGAATGAGAAATCTGTGAATGGCTTTGTTTCATTTTATGACTCTTCTGTGGAGATGCTGGGCTGCCGTACTCCTCAGGGATGAAGGGAGGTGTGTTGAAATGTCGGGGCCAGGGTGACGGAAATTCAGAAACACTGTTGTCTTCTGGCATCAGACGTGATTCTTGATGCATGCTTTGAGGGCTGGTTTGATGGGAGTCCCTGGCATGCCCCCACCTGACAGTGTGTGATGGAAAATGGGGAATGAGCCCCAGGTCTGCCCCAGAGGCCCCCTAGGCTGAGCACAGGCTGCAGGAAAGTCAGGGAGTTAGCGCTAGGTTTCGCCACTTGCTCCCGAGAAGAGTTCTGGCCAATCCAGGGGCCAACAGGAAGAGCACATCTCCTCGGTTTCTCTGGCCCCATATACGCACCCTGGGTGGGCAGCAGAGGCCACTGAGCGAGCCTGCTGGACGTGAGCACGAGGTGGCGCAGGCCACTGGCCACGCCACGGGGAGGCTTACCTGCAGGGACTTGTCGTACCAGCGGTTGGCCCCGTTCTTGCTGCAGCCTCCACCGTGGAGGAGCTGGAGCGCCCGGTTGGTGTCACTGAGCTCCACGCCTCCGGGGGCATCCAGGCACACCAGGCAGATGCACCGCTCAATCATATCCAGAGAGTCCCGGTTGGTGGAGTCTGCAGGGTGGGCCAGCACGGCCTGACTCAGCACCTGCCCAGCCCTGGGCCTGGGGTCCCTTCTACGGAACCCAAACCGTAGACAGATACACGTGGACACCCAGACCTTGAGCCAATCCTGAGCCCCCTCCCTTGTACTCCAGGGGGTGGGCTGGTAAGTCCAGGTTGCTGTCCTGAGCTTCACCCCCCGGGGGTGGCACACCCCCCAGGGTCCCTGTAAGAGTCCTGCCCTCCAACTGTAGCCAGTTCCGCCCCAAGATGTGCAGTCACTAGTCCTGCCCGCCAAGATGAAGGGGGTGGCATGGGGTCTTCCCCAGATGCATTAGTCTCCCAGGCCAGCTTGTGTCAGAGGAGCCCCAATTCCCCCATCCAGTGGCCCCCTTACTCACACCTGCCAGCCACGTCTGGCACACAGGCAAGTTCATTTGTCCTGAATTGTGATTTTCAAACATTAGTTGCCAAAAAGTTCTAATTAGTCAATTTCACATGAAAATTGGAAGTGAGGGTGTTGCTGTCGCAGGTGACCCCTCACCCCAGCTGTTGTTTCTATGCAAAGGGCAGGTGGAAGGGCCAGTGTGCCCCTGAATCTGTAGCCAGATGAGCCCACTGGGGCAGTTTCAGGCATGCAGAGTTCATCAGGACAAATAAAGGTCACGGAGTTGTACAAAAGACATGTCACTAAGAGAGCCTGACTTCTCCACAGGGGACAGTGGGCATGGAGTTCCCTCCAAAGTAGAGCTGGGCCAGCCAGATGGGCTGCCCCAGGCAGATTCCTCTCCTGAGTGTAAGAAGGTTTGAAAGCCTGCCCAGTGGGACCTGACTATGGCCACAGCTGCCATGACTGTGGGGCCAGATATCTTTTCTCCCAATCAGGAGTCCTCATTGTGGTGACTGTTATTTCTGCACCATCGCACACAGGCGGTGGGGCATCAGGACCCGATGGTGAGGGCTGCCATCGCCCAGGCATCCTGACCTCTGGGCTAGATGGGGTGCAGGGTTACACCCCTCCCCCAGTCCCAGTGTTTCCATGCATGAGAAGATGGGGTGCGTGTTATGGAGGCAAAGGAGCGTTACATGGCATATTCTAATACCCACACCCACTTCAGTCATAGAACACCTGGTCTGTAGCTTGGCACATAGATGAGCAGAACTAAAGCTACATTTCCTAGCTTCTCTCACAGCTGGGGGAAATCATGTCTCAGTTCTGGCAACAAAAATCTAGAAACACTATCTGACAGCTTTCAAGAAACCTCCTTAAATACAGAGAGCACATTCTCTTTGCTCTTTTTTCCACCTTCCTCTACCCTGCTGCCTGGATCACAGGTGTGGTGGCCAGAGCCCTAGCCTCCATTTTCGGCCAGGAGGGTGCAGCCCACATCCTCGGAGTGAGATGGAAGAACTCTAACCATCTCTCAGCTCTGGAGGGCTCGGTTTGGGTATATATGAGAGAGACGGAGAGAGAGAGAGAAACCTCTGTTTTCTTTAAGATACTAATATTTTGGATTTTTGGTCACATGTGACCAATTCTAATACTAATCTTATACCGTGTAGTTATGCTGGATCCACGTCCTCACGCTGCAGGAATGAGCTGGAGTTGAGAAGCTGTGCCTTGGTTTGCCACAGTCTTCCCATTTATTTAACTCTGTTGTCTCGGCAGATATTTAAGGTCCCTGTCCCGAATGCTATTCTCTGTGTCAGATAGAAACATTCTGGGGGCTGAAGATCCTTCCGAGAAGGCAGTTGGTTGAGTCAGCTCTCAGCTCCCTCCTGTCCTAGCATGAAGGCAGATCTCTGGGCAGCCCTGTCCTGGTCCTGGCCCTCCTGTGCTCCCCAATTCTGAGCCCGGGTATGCAGCCCTCTGCTTCGGCAGCCACTTGCTCCTCTCCACTCAGGCTCTTCCCCCTCCCTTTGGAACCCCAGGGACTAAGTCTGAATTCCTCTTTTCAGAGCCTACCCCCATCCCATCCCAGCCCCCAGGTCTGGAGCTTTCTTTCTCTTCAGAGCCTTAAGCTAAGAAATATACCCATCGTGTGTCACAGTCATCTGGAAAATGCCTTCCTGAAGTCCAGGGAACGTGTGGGAGCAGGTGTGACTTCCACACCCTGAGGCTCAGATCTCCCCGCAGCCTTCGTTCACCAGCCGGGTCCTGCCCGCGGGTTGAGCCAGGAGTAGCAGCACCTTCCCCAGTCAGGGGGCAGCTGAATCCACAGCCGACATGCCAGTGAAGACCGCGTCTGGAGCCTGTCCGGCCTTTCCTGTGTCCAGCTAAGGGCCTGGAGGGGCCATCGAGGAGCTCCTGTCTGCTCCTCCCTCCTCTTGGCCTCATCCCAGGCTCTCTGGGTTGCTCCCCGCTCCTGGCACAGGCAGCCTCGAGTGAGGCAACACTTGAGACCCTTCCCTGGGGCTCCGCAGCACCTCCTGGACACACAGATGCTAAGGGCACTCGAGCAGTCCCTGCTCTGCCGGGGTGAGTTCTCCAGGTTCACGAGAGGTGTCCACAGATGTCCTCCAGTGAAAGGAGACTGTGGTCCTTATCATCGCCTTCCTCCCTCCTCTTGCACATCCTGGGGGAAGGAGAAGTCTCTCACGCTGGCCTTCCACTCTGGAATGAGGCTGGCCAGCAAGCCAGCCCTGCCTTGGGTCTTCCTCCCCTCACACTCGTCTGGAATATGGATTAGGGGAGCCCTCTGTGTTCAAGATTCTTCTTGATCCCTATGTGTCCAGAGTGACTCATCACCTTCCACTTGGCCTCTTGGACTTTCCTGCCTCCTCTGATCAACTTCCAGGCTTTGGTCCCAGCCCTGGGGTTTGAACGTTCAATGAGACTCCATTGTGGTGGTCAGTGTGAGAGAGGGGAGGTGGGAAACTCCCATTCCTCCTCCCTTGAGTGTGATACAGTCACCGCTTCACCCTCATCAACCTGAGTCAACTTCTACTACCCACAAGATAGACTCCAAACTTCTCAACACCCCCCTCTGGACTCCATGGCTCGCCTATGCTACCCCACTGGGTCACCTCCTTGGAATCCTGGCATGGACCTCACAGGAGCTCCTGCTGCTCCTGGATACCGCGCACATCCATCCCCTCAGATCATGCCGGCTACCCCCTGGGTGGGAGCCCTTCTCCTCTGTCTATCAAAGCTCTACTCATCAAATGCTCCTGAGATCCCAAACCCTATCACAGTGTGGGCCCTGCATCCCGTGTGGGTGAGAGCAACCCAGAGGGCTCCTGCCCCCCTGAATGCCTTACCCCAGTAACATGCTGGCTCGGGTGCCTGCCCAGGGCAGACAAGGACCCTCTGCTTGCTCCACCAGGCTGGCCTCACATAGAACCTGAGCCAGCGCCAGACCAGTTACCTCTACACACACTGCCTCCTACCGCACAATGCGTGACCTTACAGTGTGGGACCCTGTAGCTGCCCCAGACCCCAGCCACTGACCATCCAGCCCGAAAATCCTGATCTGGCTGCCCTCTCTCAAGCTTTGAGCTCACAGAGAGCAGGGCCTGGTTCTCTGGCTTAGGTGGGCACAGGAAGTATCTGTGTCTGGCAATGGACTTGAGCGTGCATGGACAGGTGAGGCTGAGATCTGTGGGCATAGCTCAGACTTCCAGGCCCTTTGGGGCAGAGAGTTTCATAGGATGAAAGGGGTGGAGGAGAGATGGAGACAAGAAAGGGATTCCTTACCCTCTGCAAAACTCCCCCACCCTGGCTGCTACTGGAGTCCTTGCCAACAGCCATGGTGCCGGCCCTGGACTATGTGTTATTCTGGGGGTCCTTGGGCTCAGGGTGGCTGGTGACTTCAGAGAGGCCTTGGCCAGGCCTGGGTCTGATTCACAATGGAGAAGTGGAGAGGAAGGAAGGAACACATCAGGAAGGAAGTCACAGTGCTGGAAAAGGCTCTGAGGCTGGTGAGTGGAGCTTGTCCATGATGCCTGGCCGCTTGGGGAGGGCCTGGGCCTGGGGACCACGGCAGCCCCAGTGCTATACACGTCGGCCTGTGTCTCAGTGGGCTCTGAGAGCCCAGGCTTGGTCTCTGCCTATGAAACAGCCCCAAGGGCAGTGTGGACTAGGCAGGCTTCCGCTCCCTGGGAAGCCCATGGCAGGCCTGTCCAGCTCAGAGCCTGGGGAGCAGGCCTGAGGCAGCCGCTGGCGGAAGAGTGAGGGTTGGGCACCCTCCTTTTCAGCTGGGTGGCTCGAAGCTGGTGGCATAAAAGGACAGCTCCCTGGGCATCCGTGCCCCAGCCACCTCCAGGCAAGACAGAGGGACCCCTGAGAAGGGGCTGAGCCACCACCGCTGCATGCAGGTCGAGCAGGACCCCGGAGCTCAGCACCACTCGACAGGAACTGGGTCCTGGCTCATTAAACAGAGTGAAATGGGAGCAGGACAGCAGAGCCAGGACGCCAGGTGGCCTTCCAAATGAACTCCCTGTGCACGAGCAGCTGATCGGCCAGGCGCTGACAAGTTTATCGTGTAAGGCAGAGAATGAACTACATCCAAACTCATCCACCACGACTCTGGCCCCAGCGTAATGGAAACATGGGGCGGTGGGCCGGAGGCACACGGCAGGAGCCGTTTGTCTTGTGACATCCTCATCGAGCACAGGCAGGCTCGCTTAATGTGGTAAATCAATCTTCCTCAAGGAGCCCCTGCTTAATAGGTAGAAGTCAGAATTGAGTAATAGGAGGAGCTTGCTCTGCCACCCACGCCTGGGGAGTCGACAACTTTGGAGATGCAGAAATTCCAGAGGCCATGAGCCTTGGAGGACCCTAGAGCTTCTGCTCGAGGCTGAAAGTTCCCAGTCTGTGACTAAGGTGAGCGAAGAGAAAATGAACACAGCAGCTCTGCCTTGGGAGGTCTGCAGACCTCTCAGGTGCCGATCCTCAGCACACCCGCCTGTGCACACGCACACACACACACAGCCCTCTCTGGGACACTTGCCTTCTCTGGTCTAGTCCCTGGGAAAAGGACCCACATCAGACTTCTACTGTCCTGCCTCACACAGTCTGGGGAGGGAGGCGCTGGGCTCCTCTCAGATACTTAAGAACTTCTAAACATTTGTCAGGCGCAGCTGAGCATCTTTACTCCGCAAAGGAATCATAGCCCCTTTTGGGAGGAAACTCTGCCATCCCCTCTCTCCAGTCCTTCTCTACTCTATGGCTCATGGTGATCTTTACACTCCCAGCCCCTAGAGGCTATGAGGATGCCAATAAATGTATATCCAAGCTACATTCTATCTACAGGAAACTCACATCAAATATAATGATAGAAGCTGGCTGAAAGGAAAAGGAAAAAGACGTATCAAGCAAATATTAATGAAAGTAAAGCAGGAGTGGACAAATTAACATCAGATTTGGGTAAACTTCAGAGACAGGTATTGATACAAGAGGTATTGAGATATTGAGGAATATTACATAAAACAAATGGATCAGTCTTGATGTCAAGATGACATCATCTTGTGTATACACATCTAAATGTGTATCAACCAAACATAGCTCTGTTATTTTTTGAAACTAGAATTAACAGAACTGAAGGAAGAAATAGACAAATCCATAATTTGGAGACTCGGATACACCTCTCTTGATACTTAACAGAACAACCACAGAATGTCAGCAAGGATATCAAAGAACTTAGCAACACCATCAACCAGCAGAATCTAACTGATGTATACAGAACACTTCATCAGCAGCAGCAGAATGCTTCTCTTCAAGCGCCCCAGTGACATATATGCCACAGTAGACCATATCTTAGGCCATGAAAACCCTCAACAAATTGAAAATAATTGATATCATGCAAAAATGTGTTCCCTGACCACTGGAATCAAGCTTTTCTTTTAAATAACAGAAAAATAAAAGAAAAATTTTCAAACATTTGGAAAGTAAACAACACTCTTCCAGATAATCTATGGATCAAGGAAGAAATTTAAAGAAATTAAAAAGCAAACATTGAAATGAATGAAAACAAAAATATACCATATCAAAATTTATGAGACACAACTAAAGCTTTGTTAAGACGGAAATGTGTAACACAAATGCTGACATTAGAAAAGGGGGAAGACTTAAATGAGTAATATAAGCTCTCACCTTAAAATATTAGTGAAAAAAGGCAAAATAAACCCAAAGCAAGTAGGAAGAAGGGAATAACAAAGAGTAGAAATCAGTGAAATTGAAAATAGGAAAAAAATAAAATAATGGAAAGAAAACTGGTTCCTTTAAAAATTCAATCAAATCCCTGGCAAGACTAACAAAGAAAAATGAAAGAAAAGACACAATACTAGGAATTAAACAGAGACATCACTATGGATCTTGCAGACATCAAAAGGATACTAAGAAAATACTATGAACCACTCTACAGACATGAATTTGACAACTTGGATGAAATGCAGTAATCACTTAAAAAGTATAAACCACCACATGCACAAAATGTGAACAAATAATTTGGAGAGCCCCGTAATTATTAAGGAAATTAAATTTGTAAGTTTAAAGTTTCCCCTCCTCACCCAAATCTCCAGGCCCTAAAGGTTTCACTAGAGAATTCTACCAAACATTTAGGGGAGAATTAACCCCAGTCTATACAATTTCTTCCAGACAATATAAGAACAGCGAACACTTCCCAATTCATTTTAGGAACCCAGTGTTACCATGACACCAAAACCAGACAAAACGGTACACCACCACCACCACCCATAAACACACACACACACCACACACACGAAAAAAAAAACAACCAGCTACAGACAAATAACCCTCATTAATATAGAAACAAAGAGAGCTAACAATGTATCAGCAAATAGAATTAAGCAACATGTAAAAACTATGTACTGTGACCAAGTGGGGCTCGTTCCAGGGATGCAAACCTGATTCCGTATTTGAAAATCAACTGATGTAATCCACAGTATTAACACGCTATTGAAAAATCACATGATTAGATCAATTGATGAAGTACAAGTTACAAAATTCAACATCTTATTATGATAAAATCTCAGAAAACTAGGAATAGAGTGGAACTTCCTCAACTTCATGAAAAGAATCTACCCAAAACAAAAATGCATATAGCTAATATACTTAAGGGTGAAAAGACTGTATGCCTTGCCCCTAAGATAAGGAACAAGAAAGGATACCCATCCTTACCACTGCTGTTCAACTAGTACTGGAAGTTCTGGCCACACCAAAAGGCAAAAGGGAATAAAAAGAAAAATATCAACAAGAAAAAACTGCCTGTTTTCATATGACATGATCTGTGTAGAAAATCATAAGGAATCTACCCCCAGAAAACCCCACCTAGAACTAATAGATGAGTTAGAAGTTCACAGGATATAAAGTAAACATACAAAAACCCAATACCAGCGACAAAGACATGACCGAGAGTGAGAGCGCAGCGGCTTCAGATCGTGCGGAATGAACCACCCAGTGACAAAGACATGACCGAGAGTGAGAACGCAGCGTCGTTCAGATCGTGCGGAATGAACCACCCAGTGACAAAGACATGACCGAGAGTGAGAACGCAGCGTCGTTCAGATCGTCGCGAAATGAACCACCCAGCGACAAAGACATGACCGAGAGTGAGAGCGCAGCGTCTTCAGATCGTGCGGAATGAACCACCCAGTGACAAAGACATGACCGAGAGTGAGAACGCAGCGGCGTTCAGATCGTGCGGAATGAACCACCCAGTGACAAAGACATGACCGAGAGTGAGAGCGCAGCGTCGTTCAGATCGTGCGGAATGAACCACCCAGTGACAAAGACATGACCGAGAGTGAGAACGCAGCGTCGTTCAGATCGTGCGGAATGAACCACGTTCTCCAGCGTAAATGTGACAAAAGCATGCAGGGCTTATACAAAGAAACTACAAGACACCCAGTGCGAAAAATCGAAGATCTAAGTAAATGGAGAGATGTATCATGTTCGTGCATGGGAGAACTCAGTGTGGTGAAGATGCCAGTTCTCCCCAGGTTGGCACACAGGCTCAGCCAGCTCCCATCAAAAGCCCAGCAAGACTTTCTGCAGCTGTAGACAAGATTATTCTAAAATCTGTGTGAAAAGGCAAAGGAATTAGAATAGCTAAAACAATTTTTAAAAAGAATAAAGTTGGAGGAATCAGTGTATCCAATTTAAAGACTTATCACATAGCCAAGAACGTGCAGTACTGGCAGACAGATGAACATATAGATCAATGGCAGAGAATAGAAAACCCCAAAATAGACTAACAAATATGCCCAATTGATTTTGACAAAGGTGCAAAAGTAATTTAATGGAGGAAGGATGGCTTTTTCAGCAAATATTACTGGAACATCTGTACATCCATAGGTACCCCTCCCTGAAAACCTTGGATAAAAATCTGATACCTTACAAAAAATTAGCACAAAATAGATTGTCAGCTTAAAAGGACAATGTTATAAAACTTTTAGGAGAAATTCATCTTTGGGATATTAGGACTAGACATGTAATTCTTAGGCTTGTTGCCAAATGTATGACCCACAAAAGAAAAAAACTGATAAATTGGACTTCATCAAAACTAAAAACATTTCTTCAGTGAAACACCCTGTTAAGAAGATGAAAAGATAAGCTCAGATTGGGAGAAAATATAAAGCCACATATCCAATAAAAGGTTAGTAAAGAATATATAAGCAGCTCTCAGAACTGACAGCAAAAAAAATCCAAAACCTGAAACCTAAGCCCCAAACAATCCAATTAGAAAATGAGCAGAAGACGTGAAATGATATTTCCCAAAAGATGAGATATAGAGGGAAAATTAGCACATGAAAAAATATTCAACATCATTAGTCATCAGTGAAATGTAAATTACAACAACAATAAGATCACTGCACACCTATCAGAGGGCAATAAAAAATAAAAAATAATGACAATGAAGAGAAACTGGATCATTCATGCATTGCTGATGGGTAAGTAAAATGGTTGTTGCTACTGCTAAGTCGCTTCAGTCGTGTCTGACTCTGTGCGACCCCATAGATGGCAGCCCACCAGGCTCCCCCGTCCCTGGGATTCTCCGGGCAAGAACACTGGAGTGGGCTGCCATTTCCTTCTCCAATGCATAAAAGTGAAGAGTGAAAGTGAAGTCACTCATCGTGTCTGACCCTCAGCGACCCCATGGACTGCAGCCCACCAGGCTCCTCCATCCGTGGGATTTTCCAGGCAGGAGTACTGGAGTGGGGTGCCACTGCCTTCTCCAAGTGAAATGGTAAAGTCGCTCTAAAAAACACTTTCACGGTTTCCTGTAAAACGAAGCATGCAAATATCATATGACCTACAATTTCATTCCTGAACATTTTCTTTGAAACGAAAACTTAGGGTCACACAGAAACCTATGCGTGTATTCACAGTAGCTTTATTTGTAGTAGCCACAAAGTAGAGACAACTCAGACGTCCTTCAATGGGTGGGTGGTTACATCACTTATGTTGAAACATCCAAAGTGTGGAATACAGAATGAACTATTCACACATACAACAACCGGGATGGGTCTCTCCAGAGTATTATACTGAGCAAAAAAGCCAGTCTCAGAAAGTCACATGCTGCATGATTCCATTTATATGACATTCTTGAAACAACATCCTAGAAATGAAGGATGGATTAGTGGTTGCTAGGGATTAAGGAGGGCTGGAGTTGGAGGGAAAGTAGGTGCAGCTGTAAAGGGACATCAGGGGTCCTTGTGGGGATGGAAATGTTCTCTGTCTTGACTGTATCAACCTCAGTGTCCTGGTTGTGATACTGGAAGATTTGCAAGATGTTACCACTCCCTGCGGGGTGGGGCTGGGGAGGCTGAACGGTACAAGCGTTTATTTCATACAAGTGCATGTGCGTCTATAATTATCTCCAAAGAAGTTTAATTTAATTTTTTTAAAAAAGAAGTCAGTAGCCAAGAACTGCTCTTCCCTCTGGGTTCCAGCTACCCTTCCCACAAAGACAGATTTAAAGAGCTATCATACTTTCAGAATTTCAGAATTAGGGGAGGGGTGGTACGTGGAGAAAGGCAGGAAATACAAACAAACAAACCCAAAACCCACAACCTCTCAGCTGCCTTGAAACCAAACAGCACAGTGCTGCCCGTGAAATGGAAAGTGAGGGCCAGAAAGATGGCACAGAGGGAGAAATGAAAGAGCAGAGGAGTCTGGAGTGTGTCCATGCAGGGCATGTGGCGTCTGGGGAGCCTGGGGGAGGCAAAAGAGCTCCCCAGAGTCAGCAAGAGTCAGGGCTCCACACCAGGACGATAGCCATTCAGTCTGAGGTCACTGACTGCAAGAGCAGTGCCCATCCACACAAGTCCATTTTCAGCTCACTGGATTTTTTCAGGGTGGTTTTGGGCTTGGGAGAACATCCCCAGAGTGTTTCCCTGAATCTAATAAGAGGTATCCTTAGTGATCGCCCTCTGTGCAGCAGGCACGGAACACCAGCTTTGCATCCCTTAGATGGGCTGCCACCTCCCCATCTGGGCCTAAGGAGCCAGACTCCAGAACCTCAGCGAGGGGCCAGTCAAGCCCAGACCTCTTGCCTCGGACCACAGGCCTCTCCCTGTCTGGTTGCTGTCAACCAGGAAAGCCTTCACGCTTCCACTATGAGAGGGAGGGGTTGGCCCAAAGAAAGAAAACAGCATTCAGCTTCAAGAGCCAGGAGATATTTCTCGGGCAATTAAATCAGAGAGGCTGTTATTGCTAATGTGTAATTGGTTTTAAAATCAGCAGGCTTGCCTATCTCTGGATGACAATATTTAAAGAGCAAGACGCCCCATCCCGAGTGGGTCTTGTAAACCATGACCGAAGAGGCCCTCTGCAGACACAGCAACCTTCTGTCAGTTCCCTCCTTGAAAGCTGTGGCTCAGCTCTAATTGGCTGCTGGGAATAAATATTTACGGGACTGTGCAAACGAAGGCATCTGCTTCCAAAGTCTGTTCACAGGAGCTCCACTGCACCCGGGCAGGCGAGCCAGCAGAGGGGCGGATCTCCTAGCTGGCGATCCTTTTCCTGCAAATTGACAAGTGCTGTAGTCTTCCAGACTCAGGGCTGGATGTCTAATTAAATTTCTAGACCAGGATAACGGTGTTGGCTCCTCCCGGGTTCAGGAAGGCCATAGCTTCACTTTGGGTGCGGAGGGAGGTCCTGAGAGGATGCACACAGCCCTCCTGAGGCCCAAATCTCACCCCCGAGTGCCAGGCCCTGAAGATGTCAGGTTGGGGAGACAGATGTTCCCTGGTCACTCCCGGCTCCACCACCCTCCACCTAACCTGTGGGAGACACAGCCTCCTCTGCTCGTGGGGGTGCAAGTCTCACCTCACAGGTCTGTTCTGAAGACTTGCAGCAGCAAGGGCCAGAAAGCAGCCAGGACAGGGCCCAGCAATAAAGGGAACCTCCATGCATGGTGGCTGCTAACGTCTGAATAAGTGGGTTCCAACCTGGACTGTACCTGAGGGTGCTTTAATAATGTGAATTCCTTAGCCTCATTCCAATGCCACTGGAAAATCACCAGGACCCAAGAATCCGGTTTGGTTTTCTGAATTTTTTTTTTTTTTTTTTTTTTGAGCTCTCTGGATGACCCTCATATTGTCAACTAGCCCCAGCCACACTGACCTCAACCCACCTTGGTTTAGCCTCAAGTCTCACTTAGCACAGGATGCAGAGGGGTGAGGCCCCCAAATTCCCACAGGACTCCTAAGGGAGACCTTCCCTTTGGTTTTATCCTGTCTGCTCTTGTCCTGACGATTTCATTTATTCTAGTCTCCCCAGCAAGATGGCAAATCCCAGGGGCAGAGACAGTCTTCGCAGGTCTTGTAGCCCTCAGCTCCCCGCTGGAGGTCCCTCAATGTGGACTGCATCCCACTGGCCGTTCCTGGACCTCTGCGAGCTCCACCCTCTCAATGTCCTGGCAAAGGGTCAGGCTGGGCAGCCTGGGAGCTTACAGAGGGGGCCAAGCTGGTTGGGGGATCAGGGGCCATCACTGGAAGGAGAGCGGGTTGATGCAATCAACCGCCCCTGTGGGTGTCAGCTGACCCCGTGGAAATTCAAGGGGGAATTTTGTCTGAGCTCAGGCTTCCTGGTCTAGACAGCCACCAGGACAAGTGGAGCTCAGCTTGGCTGAAACTTTCTACTGCATAATGCCAGCCTGGGCCCAGTGCCCATGGGCACTGGTCTCTGCTGGCGTCTCTGGAAGGGAGGTAGAGACCTTGGGACTTCAGCTGAGATGCCCTGGAAAGCTCAACCCATTTTCCAGTGTTAGCGGCGGTTCTCCAGAGAGCCAGGAAGACCCCAGGCCTCACCACAGTCAGCAGCTTCTCCTGGAACCAGGAGAGAGAGAGGCTTCGCAGAGGTTAGCGCTCTGGGAGCGTCATTTGCAACAACGGCCGCCCTCCCCAGCGCTCCCAGCCCTGATACTCCAGTGTCCCCTGGGTGGACCCGATCCTCCCCTGCTCTCCTCTCCTCCTTCCTGGACTCTCCACAGTGCTTGACTGGCTCTCCCCTTGCCCTGTTAACCTTCTTTGAAAGTGTTCTGTTCACCCTTTGCCGCAACTGAAGGGTGCCCCCTCTGAGGGCCCACTTCCTTGCACCCCCTCCTCGAGGACTGTCATCTTCCCTCACACTCAGCCCAGCAGCAGATGGGCAGGGGGCATCCCCTCCCAGCTCTGAATGACTCACCCTACCCTCCGGCTCTCTCTGTGGAGCTGCAGCCGGTGGGCTTTCCTCCTCCCCCCACGCGTTATCCTCCTTGTTGCTGTGCTCCTCTGGCCTCCTCGCAATGTCCAACCACCAGGACCTGGCTCAAGCTCTTCCTTACCATCACCACTCCCATCATCCTTTCGGTAGCCTGAACACCCTGTGCGTGGCCCGGCTGGCATCCTCCTCTCTCGGCCCTTTGACCTCTCACCTTTGACAGTCAAACTCAGCACCTACTCCTACCACCACATCTGGAGGCATATCACTACCAAGACCCAAGCCCCTCTGGAGCATCAGCTCAAGCTCCCCACACCTTGACCACTCTGACTCCCGCTTCACACACTGATTCCCGCTTCACACACTGTCACCTCCCACTGCAGCTCGTCTCACTGACGAGGACCACTCACTCCAGGACCCTTGGGCCCCACTGCCTATTTCCACTCTCCACCACCCGCCTCCATCTTTCACTTCCCTCCTATGATGGGCTAAACTGTGTCCCCCCCCAAAATCCCTAAGTTGAAGTCTAACCCCTGTCCCAGGGACTATATTTGGAGATGGGGGTCTTTATACAGGTAATTAAAATGAGGTCACTGGGGTGGGACCTTAATCCAACATGACTGGTGTCCTTATAAGAAAAAGAGATGAGAACACAGCCATCCTTGCACATAGAGGGAAGACAAATGTAAAGATACAGGGAGGAGACAGCCATCCTGGTCAAGGAGAAAGGCCTCAGAAGAAACCCCTCTGTTGACACCTTGACCTTGGACTTCCAGGCTCTGGAAGTGGGAGAAGATGAATGGCTGTTGTCTAAGCCCCACAAGGGTGTGTAGTAGGTTGCTGTGGCAGCCTGAGCAGACCAACGCACCTGCTTACTCAGTTCAGATTCCAGCACTGTAGCCATTCCCCTCCACACCCGCCTTCTCTCCCTCAGTTATACTCACTGACCTTGCCTGAACCTCAGCACCTCAATGTTGTATGTGGGGGAGAGGGGGGATTGCAAAATAATGCTAAAGTGTATGGCCCTCAAATATGAGCTCAATACAGTCCATGAATCTCAGCAAGTTTCCTGAGCAGGTTGTCTTTCTCACTTCCCATGAGGCTGTATCACACATTCTCTTCTGCCTCCAGAACCCCCCTCAACATGGCTCTGCTGGCCTCAGGCCAGGTTCAGTTTCCCTGTATCAGTCAAAGGTCTCTGATTCTCTGTGCTCCATCTCCTTTTGCCTTTGCAAGAATCCCAGCCCTCCATTTGTCTCCTCTCTCCTCACTAACAATTTCACTTACTGGATCATTTCCATGCACTTGCCTCTCCTACTAAAAACACTTCCCTTGACCCCCATCCTCTTCCAATCACTCCTGTTTTTCTGCTCCTTCTAGTACCAAAATGTCTGAAAAGAACCATCCACCCTTAACTGATTCTGCTCAGTGACTGTCTCATTACCAGTTTCTTCCTACTCTGGGATGCCTTCCACCCGCATACACCTTCCCCCCTGTCTAGTACTCTGGTCTGACTTTGGTGAAGGTCATGGCTGACTTAGGGTTGCTAAGCCCAGAGTCTCCTCTCTGTCCAATTCTCCCGAGAGTTCTCAGCAGCATCCGACGTAGTTGGCGGCTCTCTCCTTCTCTCTTAGATCTTTGTGACTCATCTCCTGGTTTCGTCTTGACTTCACAGGCTGCTCTTTCTCTATCCTCTTTGCATCTTTTTCTACTGACCTCCAAGGCCCCATCTTCTGTTTCCAGATGATCTCATCAAGGTCCATGACTTTAAATATCACTTCTGTGCTGATGGCTCTCAAATTTATATCTCTGTACCGACCTCTCCCTTGAGCTCCAGACACATAGATCTAACTTGACGTCTCTACTTAGATGGCTCGAGGCGCCGCCTCCCTGGCACATGGGGAGAGGACTTCTCCCTGCAGCATTGAGAACCATCCTCGGCTGGTTCTCATCTCAGTGAACAGTCCCACCACCTACTCAGAGGCTCACATCAAAAACCGAGGGCTCCCTTGTGTCCACAAGTCCACTGTCTACATCTGTGTCCCTATGCTTGCCCTGCAAATAGGCTCATCAGAACCATTTTTCTAGGAGGGTGGGACGAATAAAGAGAGTGGCACTGACGTACATAGGCTCTGATGTGAGACAGACAGCGAGTGGGAGCTGCTGCGCAGCACAGGGAGCTCAGCTCTCGCTCTGTGATGGCCCAGAGGGCTGGGATGGAGAGGGTGGGAGGCAGGCTCAAGAGGGAGCAGACATTACATACATATAGCTGACTCACTTTTGTTGTACAGCAGAAACTAACATAATATTGTAAATTATACTCTAATAAAAGAAATAAATTTCTAATAAACTTATTAAAAAAAAAAAAAGCTCATCCTCTTTTCCTTATTGTTGCTTCCACTTTGAAACTTCTCTAGACCCCACCTATGTCTTTCCATCTTTCCATCTTCACTCTCAACTCTAGCCCAAGCTGCCTGAATCTTTCACTTTGACACTCAAATCATTTCCTAAGTGGTTTCCCCGTTTTCCTTCCATGGGAAGGGGTGCTCCAGAGAGGAGAGCTCAGTGAAGGATCAGATTCCCGCTGTGCAGATGACACAGCCAGTGCTAACTGGATAAATCAGATTTCCAGAGCGAAGCTGTGGGTGCACTCTCCTCCTTTCTGTCAGCTTCCTTTGGAAACAGCACTTCCATTCAGAAAGCCAGATCAAGTGCCATTAACAAATTAATTCCGATTAGCGCACCCAGGCACTCAGACCCCAAGGCAATCCTGGTCAGTCGTGCGGGGTGATGGCTTGGGCCTGGCCTGCTAATAAAGTGGGAAGCCTCCTGGAAGCAGAGGCAATTCTTCTGATGCCTGTCTCTGTCCCTGGAGGGGAGAAGAGTAGGATTTGATTATACCATGGTCTCCTGAGGGAATTAACTCACTTTCAAATGATAACTTATTAATTCTCCCACATGGCCATTAGGTTGGTAAGAACAGGGTCACCTCTGGCACCTACCTGTGATCCACACAGCCTCCAATTTAAGACCAAGCACTGGAAGGTGCCCAACAACTGAATGAAAGGAAATTAAGTGGTAAGTGGGAAATAAGTCTGGGGCCCAGTATCCTTACTGTCCTTCATTCCTTTATTTAACAAGCATGACTGGGGATTAACTGTGTTTGGGGCAGCAGATTCAGAAGTTAAGCCAGGTAAGGCCCCTGTCCTCCTGGGTTTTACAGACTTGGGTGGCGGTGTGGGAAAGGGACAGATAATCAGCACGAATCAAACAGACAAAAAACTGACTTCAGAGAGTAAGAAATGCAACCAAGATGAAAAACAGGACAAGGGGCAGAGTGTGCTGGGGAGAGGTGGGGGATATTCCAGGAGAGTCTGGGGTGAACCCCTAAGCTGAGCTTGGAACAGTGCAAGGAGCCAGCCAGCCCTGGAAGAAGAGCTTTCTAGGGAGAAGGACATGCCTGCTGCTGGACGGTCAAGCCCCACCACCTTCTCGTTCTCCCGGTACGTCTAGAACAGCCATCTTTGCCGGCCAGACTGCTCTCCTCACGGTACTGGGCAGGTCGGATATGGCCCTGCTGGGCGGTTAACTCTGCCTGCAGTTGGTCTGCCTGCCTGGACACTGTCCCTCCCTCCTGTCCCTCTCATGTCACAGGGTTTTGTTCAATTCCCACCTCTTTCCTCAAAGCCTTTCAAAAGCCTCCCAATTAGAAGGGCTCCCTCCCCTCTCTGAAGTCCTGGAGCATTTATGTGGTAGCTACTGGCTCTACTGCCTTACGTGGGTAGACACTGCATTACTAGGTACTTGAATCCATCCCCGATTCCTATCGAGGGGGCTGCTCAAGGCCAAGGGCTCCATCCTTTTTGTCCCTTACACACCCCAGGCCTAGCCCAGGTCCTCAGCTTACAGACACTCAAGAACTCTGGTCACCTGGCTGGAATGAAAGCCCAAGGGGCAGACAGAGGCTCAAAGAAGTCCCACCCTTCTTCTGGGAATGTAGGCAAGAAAGCAAGACTCTCCACCCAGTTCCTGAGAACAGGGCTCGCTTTGGGTTTGAAAAGTAGTTTCCAGAAGGACTATTTGAAAAATGTAAGACTGTTGCTGGATTTCTTATGGGAAAGCTTAGAAACTTTCTTAAGAGCAGCAGCCAGAAGGATAAGATCAGCTTGAAGATGAAGAATTCTGGGACCAAGAAATCACGTGAAGGAGGCAGCCAACTACCCTTCCAGAGGTGGGCCCATCCCAAACCTCTACCTGACAACTCTCCCAGCAACTCAGATCCCGGAAATGAGCACCTTCCTTGCCCACCAGTAAAACACCACTGCTTCACTGCAGCTGGCCTTCCTTCAACTCAAAAACCTTGCCCCCCACCATGCTCCCAGACATCCTCGGATTCCGGGTCTAGTCAGCCTCACCCAGAAAGTCAGCATGCCGTCAGATGAATTACAAGGGTACAAAAGATGCCTTCAGCTGACCGCAGGCCAACTGCAGGATATGCCATTGGGTCCTGGACTGGAAGGAGGCCTGAGCTTCCCACACTATGGCAAATGGGGATGAGGTACACCCCTGGAGGGAGGGAGGCCAATGGGTGTGAGGATGAGATGAGCATGGAGACGTGCTGGGCACTGCTGCTAACCTTTCATGAGGACCGTCCTGGCCTCAGTCCACTCGCTCCTCCCGTCTGACGTCAGCAGGCCGATTGGAGGCAAGCGTTCATCCTCGTTGGAAGCCATTCTGACTATCTTTCTCAACTGAGTGAACAGATCCCCCTCACTGAGACGGCGGAAATTAATCACAACATCCAAGACAAAGAACTGTGGGGGAAACAGGTCAAAGACTTCACTCAGGGCAGCCCGCCCTAGACGTCAGGCCTTCCCTGAGCCTCCATGTGGGAGCAGGACGGGGGGCACTCAGGCCCCTGGTTCCCAAGGTATCGATGGTTCAGAAGAGCCACAGTGTGGGGACCAGCCCGACACTGTCAACTGTGCTGGACTCCAAGCTCTCCCAGATCAAAGAAGGCCAGATTAAACTTAACTAAAGAGAGTGTTTCTTTTCTGCAGTTCTATTTGATGTAAAACCATTACGTTTGTGGGAAACTGAGTGGAAATTGATACATCTGCTTGCTGTTGGGGGGCTGTGTCAATCAAAACTGAAAACGGTGCGTGCCCGATGATTCAGTAACTGCTCTTATAAATGCATACTTTAGTCTAAGGCTTAGAGAAACATATACTTGTGCCCTGGGAGACATATAAAGGAATGTGCATATCAACCTTGTTGGCAGTAGAAAATTGGTAGAGAGAGCCCAAATGTTCTGCAGGAAGGGAATGGTTAAGTAAAACGTGGAGCACCTGTCCAATGCATGTCTATCCAGCAGTTAAAAGGAATGAACTAGCTCTAGATACAGCTACAGGGATAGATTTCAAACACACTGGTGAGTGGAGAAAAAAATGGCAGCAAAAAATATGCAGAGAAAGATTAAACTGGAAGAACAGCACACAAAACGCTCCACGCGTGCATGTGCACCTATACGCGTGTACTCGCGTGAGCTCTGTAGAACAGCACACAAAATCGCTCCACGCGTGCATGTGTACCTATACGCGTGTACTCGCGTGAGCTCTGTAGAACAGCACACAAAACGCTCCACGCGTGCATGTGTACCTATCTGCGATGTACTCGCGTGAGTCTGTAGAACAGCACACAAAACGCTCCACGCGTGCATGTGTACCTATCGCCGCGATGTACTGCGTGAGTCTGTAGAACAGCACACAAAACGCCCACGCGTGCATGTGTACCTATACGCTGCGTGTACTCGCGTGAGTCTGTAGAACAGCACACAAAACGCTCCACGCGTGCATGTGCACCTATACGCGATGTACTGCGTGAGCTCTGTAGAACAGCACACAAAACGCCCACGCGTGCATGTGTGTACCTATACGCGCAGTACTCGCGTGAGTCTGTAGAACAGCACACAAAACGCTCCACGCGTGCATGTGTACCTATACGCGTGTACTCGCGTGAGCTCTGTAGAACAGCACACAAAACGCCCACGCTGCATGTGTACCTATACGCCGCACTCGCGTGAGTCTGTAGAACAGCACACAAAACGCCCACGCGCGCGTGCATGTACCTATACGCGCGATGTACTCGCGTGAGCTCTGTAGAACAGCACACAAACGCGCCCACGCGTGCATGTGTACCTATACGCGTGTACTCGCGTGAGCTCTGTAGAACAGCACACAAAATGCTCCACGCGTGCATGTGTACCTATACGCGTGTACTCGCGTGAGCTCTGTAGAACAGCACACAAAACGCTCCACGCGTGCATGTGCACCTATACGCGTGTACTCGCGTGAGCTCTGTAGAACAGCACACAAAATGCTCCACGCGTGCATGTGTACCTATACGCGTGTACTCGCGTGAGCTCTGTAGAACAGCACACAAAACGCTCCACGCGTGCATGTGTACCTATACGCGTGTACTCGCGTGAGCTCTGTAGAACAGCACACAAAATGCTCCACGCGTGCATGTGTACCTATACGCGTGTACTCGCGTGAGCTCTGTAGGTGAGGCCTGTGAACCGGCACTCAGTAATTTCGCAGCTAGAGCCTCAGCATTGTAAAGGGTTCTAGTCACAGTCCCAGGTCAAGGTCCCTTCTCTGCTGATTGGCGTGTGCTGGCCCCACGCCCTGAGCCGCATACAGGTGGTTTGGTTCACAGCGGGAGTCTTAGCATTTCTGGGAGGGATGGATACTATGGTGTGTGTGTGTGTGGCAGGGCGGGGCGGGGGGGCGCTGGGATATTCTGGGTTTGACTTTTGAATGAAGGTGGAGAAAGCTTCTTGTCTTGTGGCCAGCCAGGTGTCAGGTGGGCTTCCAACCTGGGAACAGCCATCTTTTGTTGGCAAACTTAGGGCTCCCAATTTAGACGGAAAATGTCAAATGAACCTAAGAAGAAAAGACTATAGAAAAAAATACCAGGGGAGCCCCTGGGTGGGTGTCAAAGTTGGGTTTTAATGAAAACAAACGGATTTTAATGAAAACAAACAGCTTTTCATCAAATGAAATTTTTATGTGGAGCCTCAGTATATGAAGTACACTGTCTGGCATCCCCGGGGCCCCCACAGGCTCTTTTGTTTCTCTGGAGCCCAGTCTGAGGACCAGAGCTGCAGGGCATAGAGCGTGGGCTTGTGACATGGGCAGACGGAGGAGTCCTTCTCACCCTTGGACAAGCCACTTAACCTAAGTCTCGTCTCCTCATGCGTCAAATGGAGATCCAAGGCCTCCTCTGCAAGGTCATCCTAAGATCAGATGGGATGACAGATACCAGGCCCACCTGGACGGGGATGCCCAGACAGTCAGTCTGTAAGCTGTCCATCTGTGTGTGGTCTCCAGGAAGGCCACGACCTGGGTGACTGCATGTGGAAGGGCTGAAGACATGCTGGGTCTCATTGACGACCCTCAGTCCATCCAGGCAGTTCATTGGACCTGACTTGGCTGGACAGGACTGAAATGGGAGCCTACCAAAGGCATCTCGACTGACGACGCTCCTCCTTCTTAAAATCCAACCAGTGGAGAGAAATGGGACAGACAGAAATCAGGAGACCCCATTTCGGGGCCACCCTGCCCAGCTCACCGTGTGACTCTGGGAGGGGGCTGAACCCCTGGAGAGGCAGGAAGGGATGAAGAATGTGCACCCCTCCCCAGGCCCGAGAAGCTGCAGGAGCAAGGGGCCGCTTACCTGGTTGCAGCAGGCCACAATGACGTGCTCCGGCTCGGGCATGACACTGCTCTTCTGGGCCACCAGCGTGTCCTGGGTGTGGCCGGGGAGCCGGTAGGAGGAGAAGAGCCCGTAGTATTGCTTCATACAGAGCGGCTGCCCTGATAGCTGGCCCTTGGCACAGTCGGTGGGGATGGAGTGGCTGGTGGGGGAGGGAGGGAAGAGAGGCTGGGAATCAAAATCGGTTCTACTCTAACTTGACGCCAGAACTGCGTGATGATGGCCGTTCAAGAGCTAGATTCCCATTTTCTACAGTAGCGGAGCGCCCCAGGGAGACCCTCGTGTTCTCCGGCCTCCATTAGTCTCCCTCACTCCAGCCTCATGCACGACACGGGCAGGTACAGATCTGGCCACTCTGGGCCTTTGCCACTGCTGCTCTGCTTGGCACGCCTTCACCCAGCCCTGCACTCAACTGATCTGTTTAGAAGACCCCCTTCACTCTTTTGAGAGCTTACTCCTTCATCAGCTCTTCCAGAAGCCTCCTTTGAGTTCAAGGTGGAAAGCTCTCTTTCTCCTATGATCTCAGCATGTCTCAGGTACTTCCTTCCTTCCTCCTCCTCCCTGACTTCCTCTTCTTCCTCCTTCTCACTCTCTCTCCCTCTGTCTTTCCTCTTCCTGTTTCACCCTCCCCTCCACAGTCAACCTCCCTTCCTCTTCCTCCTTTTTTTTTTCTCTCTCTCTTTCTGCCTCTTCTTCCCTCCCTTCCTCCCTCCCTTCTTCCTTCCTTTCAGCCAACAAATGTGACTGAGCAGTCTCCTGGACCAGGCACCATTGGAGCATCTGGGGAGCAGGTGCAAACAAGAGCTGAGTTTCCTGTTCTGACGGGGCCCAGATCTGGGATATGTAAGGGCGCAAAGAAGCAGGCAGGCAGCAAGATGCGGTGAGGGGACAGCAACTGGGAGGGCAGGAGGAGCGACCAGGGGTGGTCTCACTGAGGATCAGACTTGAAAGCCAAGCCCTGGGATCAAGAGGCAGCCACGAGGTGAGCTGGGGCAGAGTGAGGCCCAGGTGGGCTGGGCGGAGCATCCCACTGTCCTGCTGCTCCAAGTGTGGGTGTCAGATTGAACTGGAATGACCAGCTGATGATAGGCTGGTTGTGGGACTCCAGGGGGAGCTTTCAGAAACTAGAGTTCTTGTGTCTTGTATCTATATACCGTTTTTCTGCTAATTCAGTTGGTGGCTCAGATAGAAAAAAAACTGCCTGCAATTCAGGAGACTTGGATTCGATCCCTGGGTCAGAAAGATCCCCTAGAGTAGGAAATGGCAACCTACCCCAGTATTCTTGCCTGGAAAATTCCACAGACAGAGGAGCCTGGTGGGTTACAGTCCATGGGGTTGCAAAGAGTTGGGCAAGACTGAGCAACTAACACTTTCACTTTCAAAAACATTTCACTAAATAAAATATATATTGGCCCTTCACCACAGATTGTTTGAGGAACACTGGTCAAAGATGAAAGGAAGCCAGTTAAAGCTGAGTAAAGAGATGGACAGAGAAGCGGGGAGGCCTGTGGCCTCTTTGGCAGCAGAAGTCGGTGCCATTTCATTCTTGGGGCAGTGAGAGCCCTCAGGGGCATGATCTGATCCGCTTTGCTGTCATAATGGCCCCAGTTCCAGGTGGAGAACAGGTGGAAGCCGGTCACGGGAAGGAGGCTGTGGGCTGCTGGGAAGGTGACGGGCCTGGGGAGGGTGATGGGAATAAGAGGAGGGTGTAAGTATGGGTTCTGGAGGGAGTGTGATATCCCTGAGCTTGGACTAGATGAGCAGGCGAGAGAGAAAGATACCATGGGTGACTTACAGGATCCTGGATTCACCCCAGGGCTGTGCGGCACGTTTACTGAGACGGCAGGACGAGGTAAAGAGCCTGCTGGGCCATGGGAGGGAGCCCAGGGGTCCGCTGGGGATGACTCAGTTTGCAGTGACTAGGAGGTGCCCCGGTGGGGATGTCAGGGGGTCAGATACGAGTGAGGGGCTCAGAGAGGATGGACGCAGTTGTATTTGGTGCTGTTTATGTGTCTGTTTCGCTAGATAGTCTGAGAACCTTTTGAAGACAGGGATGGGGCCTTATTTCCCTTCATCTTTCCAGCATCAATTTTAAAAGTGAAAAAAATCGGCAAACAATAAATGCTGGAGGGGATGTGGAAAAAAGGGAACCCTCTCGCACTGCTGGTGGGAATGTAAATTGATACAGCCACTATGGAGAACAGCATGGGGATTTGTTTAAAAACTAGGGACAAAAAACTATCATATGACTCAGCAATAGCACCATTGGGCATATACTCTGAGAAAATTATAATTGAAAAAGACATGTACTCCAAAGTTCACAGTAGCCCTATTTACAGTAGCTAGGACTTGGAAGCAACCTAGATGTCCATCGACAGATGAACGGATAAAGAAGCTGTGACACATAGAAACAATGGAATATTATCAGGCATAATAAAAAAGAATGACCTTGAGTCAGTTCTAGTGAGGTGGATGAAGTTAGAGCCTGTTATACAGCGTGAAGTCGGTCAGAAAAAGAAAACAAATTCAGTGTAATAACACATATACACAGAACCTAGAAAGATGCTATTGATGAACCTATTTGCAGGGAGGGACAGAGACGCAGATGTAGAGGATAAACTCACAGGCACAGTGGGGTGGGGAGACAGTGGGGTGAATGGAGAGAGTAGCACAGACATACACGCACTGCCATGCAGACAGCTGGGGAGAAGCTGCTGTGGAGCACAGGGAGCCCAGCCCGGAGCTCCGCGACGACCTGGGGGCGGTGTGAGTGGGAGGGAGGTGATATACGTATAATTATGGCTGACTTGCGTTGTTGAATAGGAGAAACCAAACAATACTGGAAGGCACTTTTCCTCCAATTAGAAAAAATTGCTTTAAAAAAGAAAAGTGGGCAGATGAATAAATGAGTGAATGAAGGAAGGGTCCAAAGCAGGCCCTTGAGCAATGGCATAAAGCTCTAGCTTTATAACCCTTACAGCGATTAGATGTGGGAGCTTACATGTGGACGTGTATGGGTATGTGTGTCCGCGCGAGTGTGCACACACACACGTGGGCGTCTGGGGTCTAGACTGTCAGTGACGGACAGGTACAAAGTTGTGGGGGGGGCCTAGGCCATTCTCGCCCTGCTGCTCAGCCGGACAAGGTAAAGGATGAGATTCTCTGAAATCAGTCGGAGGGTCATCAGCACTGAGTTCTGGGGGATGGCAGAGAGCTCCTGGTGAGGAGGAGAGACAACAAGAAAACATCACGGGGAGGCAGCAGCTGGAAGGCCTGGAGACCCAGCGCGGGAGGTCCGGTGGGGAGCAGAAGCACACAAATGCACAGAGAGCTGCTGTGCCTGGCTTAGGGCCAAAAGCCTCCCAGGCATCATCTCACAGGACAGTGGCGCAGCCCCAAGAGGCGGCCACCGTTGTTATCTCCGTTTGACACGCAGGAGTCTATAGTAACCAGAGTGATTACTCACTCCAGGTTGCCACATCATGTGTTGTAGGTGTCAGAGTTCAAAAGGTTGTTCTGATGTTCGAGATGTGCAGGGGGTCATCTGCTCAGTGACAGAAGCCGGGAACACAGAGCTGAGAAAAGACACGGTCCCTGCCTCCACGAGCTCCTTGGCTAGTGTGGCAGGAGCCAGATGAAGAGGGCACTGCCCTTCCCAGGGGGGCTCAGTCCTACCTGTCCAGCAGGGTCTTGTAGCTGAGCACGCCAGAGATGAGGTCGGCTGCAAACCTGCGCAAAGAGATGAGGCCTTAGTGTCTCCTCTCTGGGGCCCAGGGGCCCTCCCTCCTCTCCCCCTTCTTCTTTCATTCTCTCCTCCTCTTTCTCTCTCCCCCTCCCCGTCCTTCCCTGCTCCTCTAGTCTCTCCCATGCTCACGGGCCACCCACCAGATGACTGGCCCTAACGGTGCAGTAATCAGCTAGGGTTCCTGCTGCCCCATCCCTACCCCCAGGCTGTCAGTTTCCTGCACAAACCTTCACAAACACAGACTAAAAATGGTCCTGAGGAGAGAACTTGGGGGAGGAGAGGAAATTGGAAGGTGAACGAGAGGAGGAGGGAGAGGAAGCCAGGAGAGGCCACGGGGCAGGCAGGAGGAGGCTAGACCATTAGGGGCGGTGTTCTTCCAGGGGAACGCCTGTGCTGGGACTGGACTGGGCCAAAATCCCAGGGTTCTGGGAGATCCAATCTCCCAGGAAAAGTTAGCAATTTGGTCTCCTTAGTGCTAATGTAAAAGAAAGCCAGGTGCTGTCGGCTAGAAAAAAGTCACCAGAAAACCTTACCACGGGACCCTGTCATCCTAACTGCCCATGGACAATGAACCTGGCTTAATTGCCTCAGGAGGAAAACACCCTGCTTCAACGCAATTTTGAGAACTGTATACAGAAGTCATTCATCTGTCCACATACTTCCTTTGTCCAGGGAATGCCCAGCTGTAGGGGAAGGGGGAAGGCTCCCGAACCCCCTCCCCCTCCAGCCAGCAGGTTGCTTGGGCTGGGTGAAGAAGGAGGGGGCGGGGGTCTTCCAGCCTGGATCAGAGGCCAAGGTGCAGCCTGCCTCGTGTTTTTATTTCCTCCCTCTGAACTGTCCCCACGCTGTGCCACATTTTGGTCTTGAGGCCAGAGACCTGGGTTTGGCTCTGAGAGACCCTCCGCCCTGCTCCACTCCTGCATAAATGGCCCCTCTGTCGCAGTCATCAGCGCACCCATAGGCCGTTCTAGCGGCTCAGTGAGCTCTGAAATTGCAGCAGATGGCAGACACTCTGGTGGTGGCTGGCGGGAAGGAGCCATTCCCACTCCCCGGGAGCCTCTGCTCAGAGCTGGGGGCTGCAGGGAGCAGAGGCCTCTGAATCAGACTGGGGCCGCGCATCCCAGTGGCAAGCCCCAGCTTCAAGCACCGGCAGGATCAAGAGACTACAGATTTCCTTCCAGGACCTCAGCCAGGCCAGACTGCCATGGGGGCACCTGGGGCCCATGACCTCCCCGCCCCATCCCACTGCACCCCAAATAGATATACCTGAGGAAGACCCCGTGTGTGTTACCCACGTGCCCCTCACCTACTCTTCCTTTGACCCCTTGGCCTGGATGGCCACTGTCTCAGGGCCATTTGGCCTCAGAAAGCTCAGCCAAGGCACAAGCTTCAGCCTCTCCTTCCTGGGGGTGGGGCCAGGCCCCCTCCTCCGGGCAGACTCCCAAGCTATGAGCCCGGGAGCCTGGTGTCCTCACCTTAACTGGTCATTGGTGTCTTGGAAGTGCTGCCGGGCAAAGATCACAGCTGGGCTGGAGTTGACAGGCAGGGCCAGGCGATTGTTGAGATACATGTCGTTCAGCCAGTACTCGGACACCTGCCAAGGAGGGTGCCATTATGCCCAGGGGCCACACACACCCTGCCTGGGGAACACATCACTCCCACCTTGGCATCCAGGAAGGGAAACGGGGACCCTTCACTAGATCATTCATTCATTCCACAAACATACACTAAGCCCCAGTTACGGGCTGGAGCTTGTGGCTCTCTGAGCCGTCCCGCCTGTCGCTCAGCTTCCTCCAACGCCATCTCCTTTCTTCCCTCTCAGTGTTCATCCTGCGTGTGTGCCGCTCTATCCATGTCCCCTGCCCAATCTTATGAGTGTCTCATTCCTGCCTTTCATCCCTCGCCCCTGACTTCATGCTACCCCTGCTGCTCCCAACCCTAGTGCTCATCTGCCCCCATCTGTCCGCCATCTCTGTACCCTGTCTCTCCCCATAACCCCATCTTTATCTGCATCTGTCCCCTCTCAGCCTCTCACCCTTGCCCCTTCCTATCCCTCTGTGTCTCTCCCATGCCTGTCCCTCCCTCTGCCCCATCTCGGTCACCCACCTGCCCCTTATCCAAATCCCTCTATCTTCTTATCTAGCTTCTGCCCCTTGCCCCATGGGTTCCTCGTCTGCTGCCCCAGCAGCTCTTACCCAGTTGGCAGTCCTCTCCTGCCGTTCTAGGAGCTTCTGCTGCAGGGTCTCGCCAAGGCCGCCAGGGGCCCAAACTGCTGCACGATGGCCTGGCTCCTCCTGAATTGCTCCTGGGGCACCAGGTGCTGCATGCACCGCAGGTAGGTGGCCAGGGTCTGCTGCAGTGGGGGCACAGGGAGTTTGGGCAGCCCCTGGAAGACAAGGTTCACAGGTTCTTGTGCCTGACCTTAAGTGTGGCCCCCGTCTGTCCCCAGACTGATCCCCTGTGTCTACCTCCATCTGCCCATCCCTGTCCCCTATCCTGGGACTTGTCTGTTTCTAGAGCTCAGCTCAGCAGGGCTGTGAACTGAGGAGACGCCTGTTTGCTTCTTCCCACACCTCAGCCCTGCCCCTAGCAGGGGACCAAGTGCAGAGGAGAAGACTCTGGTGCTGACACCAGGCAGAACAAACTGCTGGCCATCTGTGTGATCTCTGGCAAATGACCCCTACCTCTGTGCCTCAGTTTCCTCCCCTGTAAAATGGGAGGAAGAAACTCCACTTCTTACAAGATCAAAGTGATCATGGATGTGAAAGTGCTTATGAACCATTAAGAATGAGTCTAAGATGAAACAGTCCTGTTATTGATACTGACTGCTGGCCACTCTTAGTTTAGGAGCTGTTCCCAGCTGGGGCTCCACAATCCAACTGATCTCTGGACCCAAAGGGTGTGACTCTAATGGAGGGGTTTGGACAGGTGAAAGATGGAGAGAGGAATAGCTCACTGCCTGCCTTAATGACCAGAATTCTGCATGATAGTCTGATATTCATGATATGGGAGGGTGACTCGTGCACTGGACTCCTTCTTAAACCCCTCCCTGTTGTGAAACCCAGGGAGGGGCATTTAGCTCCATGTGGGTATGGGACGGGGATGGGGGCGATTCTTCCACTCTTAATCTCTCCAAGCTTCAGCTTCCTTACCCACAGGACTTAAACAACAGTCCCTACCTGAGAGGGGCACAGGTAAATAAGAAGAACAACTGGCCCCATTAGGCACGTCATAAAATGTCATGATATGACTATCCTTCTACCTCCAAAGGGATTGCTAAGAGAAAACCCATAACTCCTGGGGTCCCAAAGCATCTCGAGAATCTCAGTAGAACTCCCCACCCACGTGCTCCTGACGTGGGTTTCCCAGTTAACAAACTCATGGGATCGTGTGTGTTCAACAGGGCTATGGCTTAGCCTGGGCAGGAATTTTTGTCCAGTTTTCAGGTGAGGAAACTGAGGGCCTAAGAGTGAAGAGACTACTCCAAAGTCATCCAGCCATTCAGTGGCAGAGTCAGGCCCTGAAATAACCCCCCCACCCCACCCCACCGACAGCCCTCCTGCTCCTTCCTCCTCGGCCTTTCTCATCCTTGCTTCCTTTTCCATCCATCCTTCTCGTTATTCCTCACTTAGCCGGTCACAATGAGAAGCCAGGATTTTTCATATTATTGACTAAACTTTACAAAGCTGGCAAAGAGCAGACAGCCTTCTTTCCGGGGTTTGTCCTCTGTGGGGTGGTAAAGGGAGTGAATTTTCTACCCCAGCTGGGCTGTGCAGTGAAGGGGGTCCACTGCGTACTTACCTGTGCTCTGCTCCCGCTGCTGCAGGGACTGAGGTGAACCCCCCCCCCGGCGAGTGTGAGTGAGCTGGAGCACATGCGCAGATGAGAGAAGGGGATCCGCCTGTCTGAGCCTGTTCCTCTAGAGCTCACTGCCCTAGGCGGAGGGAGAAGGGTGGCACTGCCAACTATGGGCTGCTCCTGCTGCCCTGGGGAACACTTGAGGATGGGTCTGAGCAGCAGTCTAGGTGGCCCAGCCCACTCCCAGAGAGCCAGGTCCAGCCCCCTGCCCCTACCCTCTTCTCTCTCCTGGGGTCTTGGGGATCCGTGTGGTGGGTGAGTGGGGAAACACGTATAGAAAGCCCAGTCCAGCTGGTGACTTGTGCAAAAGTGGCAGCAGGTCTGGTTGGAGCCACCCTTCTTCAGGGCTGTGCCAGTGGCTCAGCCCGGGTCTTGGGGAATCAGTGATGCGGAAGACGGAATGAAGCAGGAACTCTGCTGAAATGTCTCAGCCCCTCAGGGTTCTTCCCAGACTCTCATGGATTTCTGACTTTGCCTGGGTACAGAGACAGGGGCTTGTACAAAGGAGGGCCTTTGGGTCCTGGGATCTTAGGTCAATAAACATTTCTGGGCAATTTATATGAGCCAGGTCCTGGGCTGAACTCAGGGACAATGGAGAGACAGAGCCTGCTCTCAAGGCAGCCGCAGTCCAAAGGGAGAGACAACAGAAGTATTTGTCAGACTGTTTGTCTAGACAACGTGATGAGCAGTTTCACAGAGAGAAGCCAGAAAGTTCTGATCAAGT
Organism: Bos mutus; assembly: GCF_027580195.1. Classification (NCBI taxonomy): domain Eukaryota; kingdom Metazoa; phylum Chordata; class Mammalia; order Artiodactyla; family Bovidae; genus Bos; species Bos mutus. The sequence continues at coordinate 8,171,380 of NC_091644.1, read as the reverse complement.
TTTCACATGAAGCCCTGGGGTGCAGGTTGGGGTAAAGAGGTGTCAAGAAGACAGCTGTGGCACACTCACTTTAGAAGGTGAGTATGATACAGAAGGAGGATGCCTGCCCAGGGAAGGGTGGCGTTGTCTCAAACTAGTGGGGAAGTTGGAGCCTTAAGGCTCCAGGGGCTGCGATGCGACAAGGCTTAGAGCAGGGAATTCAGCCTCATCCTCAGGCAATTCCACTGGGCTCAGAGCCATTGGAAGTGGAACTTGGAGAGTGGGAGGCGCCAAGAGAAAAGAGAGTACCTGGCCCAGATCAAGGACTCTCCCTGGCTTTGGGGGTAGCCGTCAGCATTCCCTCCGTATTCCCTGAAGACACTCCCAGCTCCGCCAGGCCCTCCCAGCCTCCTCAGCAAACTAGAGGCAGGGTTGTAGCTGGCGTTCATGCCCAGGAGAGCACAAGGCTAGGCGCCAGGCAAGATTCGGAGGCCAGTCCCACTTAATACTGTTAGGTAGGTAGAATAGGGAAAAGGAGTCCAAAATGGCGGTGGCTAAAAGACAAGGAAGGTCAAAGGAAGGTCCGAGGACCACAGTGAAGACTTCAGACAGAACAAACAGCACTCTTGGCTAAGCCCAATTTGCATAGGGCAGGCCCAGGTGGAGGAAAAACATATAAAAGGAGGAGCCAAAGCACTTTATCACGGACTCTCTCTCCCCCACGTGCCAGCGCTCTCTCTCTCTCTCCTGCTATCTTCTAAATAAAATGGAGCTGTAACACTGATTTGCCTAAGAGCTGTAGCACGGTTTGTCCAAGACCCAAGAGCTGTGATGCGCCAAGGGCTTTAATGTCTGTCGCTCCAAATCTTTGTTGTGATGAGACAAAGAACCGAGGAACATACACTCGCGTGACATCTATGGTGCCGTGACTCGGGTTTAACCTGGCTGAAACAACCTCCGCGCGGAAGAGGCCAAGCACAGCAGGAGCCCAACTCAGCGAAGCTCCTGGGCTAGAAGCAGAATGTGAAGAAACCCAGCGCAGGGAAAGGCCCATCATGCTGGAAACCGGGACAGCGAAAAACGAACTCAGCAGAAAGCTCACGCGGCCCAGTCTCAGATTCCAGAAGACCTCTGATTAAGGTAAGAGGTCCTCTCTCCTATGGCTGGAGGGACCTTTACAATCTCGTTTCTTGTTTCCTCGAACCTCCCGAGAACAGGCAGGTGGCAGGGGGCACAATTAGGGACTCTGGAGAGGCTACTCCTCAGCATGTCCCAAAGGCGCTATCTGCTGAGCCCCAGTAGCTGTTACCCAAGCAGGTGGGGGTTCTTCTGTCCTTTCTCTTCTCTGTGCCAAGGCTCAGACCAGTGAAACTGAGCACCGGTCAGATATTTAGCAAATTTTCTGGCGGGCTATGAAGGGGATTCCTTGGCACGTTTTTCCCACTGCTTTTTCCTCCTGTCCTTCAGCTCTCTCCCAGGACTCAAGCCCAGCCAAAACTAATGAAACTCAGGCTCTGATGTCTCATTGCAAAAATTCATTGAGAGACAAAGAGGTGGATTTGTAAGAATCCAGAGAGAAGCCACTCTTCAGGGTGTGAACCATTGCCGAGGACAAGGGCTGGGGCCATGGAATTAGGCCTGGCTAGGTTTTGTGAAGGGATGGAATTCATATGCTAATGAGAGGATTGTCTCAGCCATTGGGGAACCACCCTCTCCTCCCTCCTGACCTTGTGCCTTGGAGCTGTCGCCTCTGACACCTGAGCTGTCCTCTGGGTGTGTCTGTTGGCTTATAGACTGGGGATTAAGGTTTACTTGAATTGACTTGTCATCTTGGACCCAATTGATTTTAATTGGTTTACATTATACCCTTGTGCTATGTCATTCTTTCAAAGGTTGTGCTCTGCCCCCTTCCCTCCTGTTTCATGCTCTTTTCCTGAGCCCCATCCAGACCCACAAGGTTGCCTCTACAATCTTCTGGAGAGACAACCAGAAAATAGCTGGCCTTGGGAGGGAAATACTCTATAATATCCAACCCCCTAATCCTACCCAATACTGGTCACACTGGAGATCTTGGGGACGCCCAAACTCCAGTCCGGGGGGTCCCAGGAGGTCATTCCGCCTCGACCTGCCTAGGGATCAGTCTTCAAAAGGTTGTCACGCCTCAACCTGTTCGAGGATCCTCGAGTCCCAGGGGTCCCAGGAGGCTGTCACGCCTCAGCCTGCCTGGGGATCTGCACCCTGGCCCGGGGACGCCTGGCTCTCAGGTTGCAGCAGTTCTGGGTAGGATAAACTTCAGAAAGACTCACCCTAAGGAAGTCGAAAGAGGTCTTTTTCTTTTCTCCCTGCCATGACTGTCTTTCAGATGGGAAATAACCAATCCACTTCCTGACAGATGCCCTTGAGATGCATCCTTGATAACTGGAAGCTGTTCGACCCTCTAGCTCTAAGGAGAAGTCGTTTGAAATTCTTTTGTGCCAATGAGTGGCCACAGTATCCACTGGGGGACGAGGAACACTGGCCTGAGGATGGAACTTTAAATTATAATACCATCCTGCAATTAGAATTATTCTGCAAAAGACAAGGGAAATGGACAGAGATCCCCTATGTCCGAATTTTCTTCCAACTAAGAGATATGAAGGAACTCTGTCTTAAGTATGGGATTGTAGTACGCCCTAAAAGTGAGCCCACTAGGCAAATGGTGTTAGGCACAGACAACCAAGAAAAGGAACCCCTTGTGAAGGCTCACCTCCCACAGCTCCCGAGTTGCCTGGTGCGCCTTCCTCGTACCCAAACGTGCCCCCATATCCGGGAGCACCTCCTCCACAAAAGCCAGCTCGAGTATGTCCCTTAGTGGAAACTGGAGGAGAATTCGGACCAACCCGGGTCCATAAGCCCTTGTCCCTCTTAGAACTAAGGCAGATCAAACAAGACCTGGGAAGCTATACAGATGACCCAGGTAAATATATAGATACATTCCAACATATTACCTTGGCCCTTGACTTGATGTGGAAAGACATCATGGTCATATTTAGTCAAACTTTATCTGATCCTGAACATACCAGGGTCTTAAAGGAAGCCCGGAGGTATGCAACAGGGCTCCACATGTCCAGTGATAGATACCCAGTAGGGGAAACTGCAGTCCCCTCTTCCGATCCTAATTGGAATTATAAGGACCCGGAGCACATCTGGGAAAGAGATCATTTTCTAATCTGTGTGAAGGCAGGACTGAAAGCAGCCCAACAAAAAGTAATTAGCTATGCCTGGGTCTCAGCAATAACTCAGGAGCCCGATGAGAACCCCATTGCCTTTCTGGAGAGGCTAAAAGAGGCACTCCAAAAGTTTACCAATCTGGACTTAGACTCTTACGAGGGACAGGTGATTTTAAAGGACAAATTCCTGTCCCAATGTGCATCAGATATCAGAATTAAGTTACAATAGCTACAACAGCAGGATCCTGCTGCCTCTTTAGATGAGATGGTCCAGACAGCCACCAATACCTTTTATAACAGAGAACAGGAGAAGGAGGCCAAGGCCCAGGAGAAGGAGAGAAAGAAAGAGACAAGGCATGCCCAGATGCTGGCCACCCTCCAGAGAAGCCCTATGGCAAACCCCGAGTCCTTGAAGGACAAGGCACGAGACAGATGCCTGATCTGTAGACAGGCGGGGCATTAGGCCAAAGAGTGTCCAAACTGTGAGAAGTCTCCTAGAACGGCTTGCCACAAATGCCATCAACTGGGACACTGGGCGGCACTCTGCCCTCGGGACCCAAGAGCCTCAAGGTCAAGTGCCAAGCCTACCCTCACAATGGTTCAAGAGGACTGAAGCGGCCCGCTCCAGCCAGCCGGCTGTCACAGATAACCATCACGGGGCTGGAGCCAAGGGTGCAACTGGATGTGGCAGGTAGGTCTGAGAATTTCTTGGTTGACACAGGGGCTACCTACTCTGTCTTGATCTCCTACTCTGGAGCCTTCTCCTCCCAAACCTGTACCATTTTGGGTGCCACAGGAAAAGCAACTCCTAAAAGATTCACCCGAGCACTTCTTTGTTGCTGGGATGGACAAATATTTTCCCACCAGTTTCTGGTGGTCCCTGAGTGTCCTACCCCCTTATTGGGAAGAGATATACTCACTAAACTGGGAACCACCCTTGTGATGGGAAGCTTTTCAGCCCCTAGAGCTCTACAGCTCCTGGTTACTACTGAAGAACCCATTACACCTTCTTCAATAGAGAGGGACCAAAACCTATGGGAAGACAAAATTAACCCCCAGGTGTGGGGCCAGGGGATTCCTGGACGAGCCCACCAAGCTGAACCAGTCATCATTGTCCTCCAAGATCCCACTCGGTTTCCTAATCGGAAACAATACCCTCTCAAAAGAGAGGCTCGGGAGGGACTACAGCCTTTAATAAATAAAGTCCTTGCTTGTGGGCTATTGGTCCCCATGTAACATCCCAATTCTCTCAGTAAAGAAAAAGGACGGAACCTGGCAAATGGTTCAAGATCTCCGGATCATAAGTGAAGCTGTAGTCCCCCTCCATCCCACAGTACCCAATCCCTATGTAATCTTGGGAGAAATCCCACCCAGTGCCAAGTGGTTTACAGTCTTGGATCTCAAAGATGCATTTTTTGCATACCACTGGCTAAAGAATCTCAATATCTTTTTGCCTTTGAGTGGGAAGCTCCAGGAGAAAAACACCAACAGATGACTTGGACAGTATTACCTCAGGGGTTCAGAGATAGCCCCCACCTGTTTGGACAGGCCCTTAGCCAGGATCTCCTAGATCTGGACCTGGGACCTAACGGGAAAATATTACAATACGTAGATGACCTACTAATCTGCTCTCCAGATGAGAAAAGTGCCCAACGACATGCAATTCAGGTTCTAAACTTCTTGGCAGAAAGGGGACATAAAGTCTCCCATGCTAAGGCACAGATGGTCAAGAAAAAGGTCACTTACCTGGGAGTTCAGATTACACACGGGTCCAGGAGGCTGTCCTCTGATCGGGTACACGGAATCCTCCAGTTGCCCTCCCCTACGACTTGAAAACAATTGCGAGCTTTCCTGGGGCTAACTGGTTATTGTAGAATCTGGGTACCCAACTATGGTCTAATTGCCCAGCCCTTATATGAAAGCTTAAAGGGACGAGATGATTCAATCCCACTGATGTGGGGAACTCCTCAAAAGGAGGCAGAGGCTACACTAAAACAGGCCTTAACTCAGGCACCTGCCTTGAGGTTGCCAGACCCAGAAAAAGCATTCCAACTTTATGTCCATGAAAGAGAGGGAATAGCCTTGGGAGTGTTAACTCAAAGGTTGGGATCTGAGCCCCAGCCTTTATCCAAGAGGCTCGATCCAACTTCCTGAGGTTGGCCCCCCTGCCTTTGAAATCTTGCAGCTATTGCAATCGTGATAGAAGATGCTTCAAAACTCTCCTTTGGGAGCAAACTAACTATTTTTACCAGCCACCAAGTAAAACAACTCCTAAATGGGAGAGGCCATTTATAGATGTCTGATCAAAGAATCCTCAGATATCAAGTAATGCTGATGGAAAATCCAGGCCTCACTATATCCCCTTGTGAGGTTCTTAACCCAGCCACCCTCTTACCTACCCCCGAGGGCTCTCTCCCCTTTCACTCTTGTCTAGAAACCTTGGACCACTGGACAAAACCCCGAGAGGGATTGTCAGAAGATCCTCTGACCAATCCTGAGGAAATCTGGCACACCGATGGAAGCAGCTTTGTCTTGGATGGGAAAAGAAGAGCTGGGTATGCAGTAGTCTCCAGTTTTGAGACCATAGAGGCTAAGCCTCTGCCACCAGGTACTTCAGCCCAATTAGCTGAGCTCATAGCCCTGACTCGAGCTTTAGAGCTGGGAAAAGGAAAAAGAATAGCCATTTACACTGACTCCAAGTATGCCTTTCTGGTGCTACATGCACATGCGGCTGTTTGGAAAGAAAGGGGCCACTTGACCACCCGAGGGTCCCCAATCAAATATGGTGATCAGATTTGACTCTTGGAGGCAGTCCATCTGCCCACTGCAGTTTCAGTCTCCCACTGTAAAGGACACCAAAAAGGGAACACAGAAGTGGCACGACGGAACCAAGCAGCTGACCAGGCAGGTAAGATTGCAGCATTACAGAACCATGACCTAATAGGGATTGCCACCTTAGTTCCACAGACTAATTTTCCAGAAACTCCTTCATATACTGAAGGTGAGACTCTTAAAGCTAAGAGCGAGGACTTTCAAGAAGATCATGTGGGGTGGTTCCAAAAGGAGGGACTCCTTTTTCTGCCTGGGAACCGCCAATGGAAGTTGGTTAACTCCTTACATGCCACCACTCATTTAGGGGAAAAGGCCCTCCAAAGATTACTAGGAAGGTCCTTCAGAGGAACAGGCCTCCAAACAACTGTAAGACAGGTGGTCTCCTCTTGTCCCACTTGCCAATTAAACAACCCTCAAGGAGCTCGAAGACCCCAGCTGGCCCAGCCCATCCAACGACGTGGGGCCTACCCAGGAGAGGACTGGCAGATGGACTTCACCCAGATGCCAGTTTCTCAAGGGTATAAATACCTATTAGTTATGATAGAATCATTCACAGGATGGATTGAAGGCTTTATCACCCAGACTGAGAAGGCTGAGGAGGTGGTGAAAAAACTGCTCCATGAAATCATTCCAAGATTTGGTCTGCCCAGGTCATTACAAAGTGACAATGGGACATCATCTACTTCTAAGGTCACCCAAGGAGTCTCGAAAGCATTGGGCATTACGTATTATCTCCATTGTGCCTGGAGGCCTCAATCTTCAGGAAAAGTAGAAAGAGCCAATCAATTCTTAAAATCAGTGATAAAAAAAGATAACCCAGGAGACCTCCCTGGGATGGAAGGAGGCTTTACCAATAGCTCTCCTCAGCACCCGCATTGCCCCTAAGGAACAAGTTGGTCTTAGTCCTTATGAGATGCTATATGGGAGACCTTTTGTTTATGTCATTGACCTCTTCCTAGATCCAGAGGTTCAGACCCTCCAGTCTTATACCATGGCCATTGGGCAGTTCCAACAGGATATACGCTTGTGGGGTATGAACCAGGACACAAAAGATTCTAAAGAGTCACCACTATATGCTCCAGGAACTCAAGTCCTAATTAAAGTCTGGAAAGATGGGTCCCCAAAGGCTCAACTCCAGCCCACATGGAAGGGCCCCTACCCTGTAATACTGTCTACCCCCACAGCAGTCAAGGTACCAGGACATGACTCCTGAATTCACTACTTACGAGTCAAGCCATGGAAGAAAACAGAAGAGGACACTCAATACACCTGTGAGCCCCTGGGAGATCTCAGATACCTATTCAGGACTACCAATGAGTGCCATTCTAACGAACACCCCCAAAATCTGGTTTCTGGGAATAAGATTTCTCAGGATAACTCTAAAGAGCCAACACAGCTTGACAGAGACTGTACTCCAAAACAGACAGGAGATAGATCTTCTGATCCCTGAACAAGGAAGGACTTGAGCCATTCTGGCCATGTGAATTTAAAATTGACCAATGTCCCTACTGGTCCTTGTTATGATTATTCCATGTACTGTCAATTGTCTAACCTGTTTTGTCTCTGCCCAGGTCAACCAGCTACAACATGCAATGCCAGTTCAACAAAGATATAAAACTACAGCCAACCACGGAAAATATCACACACCCTTGGACACCGCTATAAGGACTCTGAGGATTGAGACTAGCAAGAGGGGGAGGCCCAATACCCCTCGCCACCCCAGTTCAGCAGGAAGTAGCCAGAAAGATCTCGATACCCCTATTCCCAAAGAATTGGGCCTCCCATCTCTTGAGGGGGGAATGTTAGGTAGGTAGAATAGGGAAAAGGAGTCCAAAATGGCGGTGGCTAAAAGACAAGGAAGGTCAAAGGAAGGTCCGAGGACCAGAGTGAAGACTTCAGGCAGAACAAACAGCACTCCTGGCTAAGCCCAATTTGCATAGGGCAGGCCCAGGTGGAGGAAAAAACATATAAAAGGAGGAGCCAAAGCGCTTTCTCACGGACTCTCTCTCTCTCCCGCGTGCGTGCGCTCTATCTCTGTCTCTCTTTCTCTCTCACTCTCTCTCTCTCCTGCTATCTTCTAAATAAAATAGAGCTGTAACACTGATTTGCCTAAGAGCTATAACACGGCTTGTCCAAGACCCAAGAGCTGTGACGCGCCAAGGGCTTTAATGTCCATCACTCCAAATCTTTGTTGTGATGAGACAAAGAACCGAGGAACATACACTCACATGACGGTACTGTTCTGGAAGCAAGGGCTTGCGAATGGGGAGAGCAGGGATGAGAGAGGGGGCTCTGAACATCACTTACAGGCTCCTCCTCACTGCCTGGACTTTTTGCCGCCATCTTAGGGGGAGCTTTTTCACAGATGGGCATCTTGGTGGCTTCTGATTGTGGACGCAGAGGTGTGGACCTGGGGACCAAGAAGCAGACAGGCATCAACACAACAGCCACCCAGACCTGCCACAGGACCCTTCACCTCCCACAGCCTGTCCCCCTGCCCCTGTTCTGATCAGTAGGGTTCCCTGGGACTGGGAAGACCAGTCCCCCTGACCACAGCATCCTCTCTGCAGCTCCAAATAGGAGAGGGTGGGACCTGAAGTGAGTCTCCGGCTGGCCCCTGCTCCACAAGACTGTGGTCATCCAGCCTGGACCTACCAGCCCAGAGCAGCACGGCAGGCAGCAGGGCTGGGCTAACCGGCTCCAAATGCACAGGGCTGCTGGCAGAGCCCTCGTGCTGTCTCTGCCTTTGCTTTGCGGGCTAAAGCCTCTCTTTCCCACTGACTGTGAGCTTCTCCAGGTAAGACTGCACCTGTCATATTCAGTTCCTCACCTCTGGGCCCTAGCCCTGGGCCTGGCATGAAGTAAAATCAGTGTTGGGTGGCTGAGTGCAAGGAATGCACATGCCCATGAATGAATACAAGGTCCTCTAAGTCTCTGGGCTCCAGGAGGCACTCTAGGCTGACTGCAGATGGGCCTGTGGCCGCGGCAGGGAGGACCCTGCTGGATGGGTTGTGACAGGTGGTCTCAAGTCTGCTGGCTCCCCATGTAGGTGGCATGAGAATGCTGTGGGAGATGGTACAGGGAAGCTGGGCAGCCCAGGCCCTAGGGGCCACCTGACTAGGCCTAGGAAGAGGTGGATTGATTCTGAAGGTGCAGTAGAAGTGAGCCAGGCCAAGAGGGGCAAAAGCTAGTTTTTAAGGCTAGTGGGGCCCAACCTCTGCCCCTAAGCATAAGCTTGACTCAGCATAAGCTCCCACCCATGGTTTCCACTCATCCAACCCCTATTATCTCTCAGGAGCCTAGATCTAAGGCTTAGCCCATTCTACCCTCAGGCAGGTACCAGGGTCCAGCCCCGGTTGGATGCAGGGATTCCCTCGGGAGGACAGCATCAGCGAAAGAGTAGATAAAGAGTTAAGGAAAGAATTTTGCAGTTAAGAAAATAGAGGAGAGAAAAGAGGCTGATATTCCTTGGTTTACGCAGAAAGCCAATAAAGCCCCAGCGCGGGACTTGCTCTGTTCACGTAGGCTGCAGGCGCCCTCTCGAATTGCGGAAGGTGCCCCACCTTAGGCACCTTCTCGAGTGGGTCTTAGAAGCCCAGGCAGGAAAGTGAATGCAGAGAGCCCCTGCGCTCCATGGAATCAGCCTGAATAAGAAAAGGAAAGAGAATGACATGGGGAGACAAAGCCTGATGAGCAAGGCCCACACTTTATTTTCCAAAGTAGTTTTTATACCTTAAGTTGTGCATAGAGGATAATGGCGGGGTGGGGCGGGGGGGGGTGCGGCGGGGGGCGCGGGGCGGGGGTAGAGTCATGCAAGGTCAGCAGTCCTTGATCCTTATCGAAGCCAGGCTTTCTTTCTGCAAACTTATCATATGCATAAGCTTTAGGTGATTTACATCATCTGGCCAGGAGGCCTGGTAACATTTTATGACCCTTTCTTCAGAAAACTTATTTTTCTCTAAAGGTGATTATTCTAAAGTCAGGCGCCACTCTCCGAAAGCATTAGATAAAGTTGCATTCCTATAGGGCAAAAGTGTGGTGGGCTATAACAAGAAAAAAATTAACTCAAGGGTCCAAGGTTACAAACATTAAAGCTACTACTTACATTTCTATACACCAACTATATTAATCAATACACTCCCAGGGACACAGTAGGTAAGGGATATGGAAACTTGGCAGCAAGCATTAGCTCAACAAAGAAATCCTCTACTAGTTCTATTTTAACAATTTTAACTCTCTGAGAAGCTCTGCATTGTTAGAATATCTTAAGCTTCCTGTGCCTCTAGTGGTTGGGAGGCTGTGAATCTGAACAAACCTGTCAGGCAAGCTAGAAAGTCATTAGAGGGGTTTGAATTGAAACACTCCTATTATGTCCAGGAGACTTATTAACTAGAGTTTTAACTTGATTTTCTTACAGAGAAAGGTGGTTGGGGATAGCCCCCCGTTAATGTCAGAAGAGTTGGTGAAAGTCATAAAATAGTAAAACAGATTCTGGTTTTGGGGTAGATGCTCAGGCAGGCCCAGAGGGCTCGCCTTGCCCACCAGAACCCTCCCACATGACCTTGTCATGGGCGGGGACCCCGTGCTGGCTCCTGGCAGGTGGGCAAGGTGGCGGAGTGGGTGTTGGGGCAAGGCACAGCGAACTCAAAAGCAGAGCATCCAGAAAGAGAGATAGTTCTGGCCCAGGGGTGGGGGAGCCAGGGGTTTCCTGGCAGCACTGCCAGAGAATGTAGAGTCCTTGTGGGTCCCATGCCACAACACTTGGGACTAGGAGGTCCTTAGACAGGTGAGCGCCCTGAAGCATAGGCCCGTGGCTACCCACTGCAAAGCAGAAGCAGCAACATTCAAGGGAGAGTCAGCCCTAGTGCCATGGGAGTTTTGAGAGGATGAGGAGGGCAAGGTCAAATTGGTAAGGGCCCTAGAGACAGTGAAGCCAATGCCTCTTCTTGCAGCAAAAGCATACTATCTTAGCATGTGTCTTTGTCTTTGGATAATATTGCTGAAGTTAATTTGTAATGAGCTCTCAGTTAGTTGGCCTAAAGAAGAGTACGTGCTTACAAATCAAACCATTCTGAATATAAGAAAAATGAATTTCAGGTTCATGTGAACTGGTAAATATTAAATATTAAATTAGTACCTAGTATTCATGCTTCAGTTAGTTGATCTAACTATATAGACATGTCTTAAGAGTCACCAATATAATAATCAGTATAATACCTTCATTGCGCCTAGATTTAATATAAGCTAAATAAGATCTTATTATATCTGTTACAAATTTGTCAGCAAGGAAAATAACTCAATGTGAAGAAACTTTTAAGACAAGATAATGTAAATTAGATAAGAGCTTTTGATAAACTCTCTTAAGAATAATTATGCTTTAGGAATGTCTATCTATTTTAGTTCCTCCCGTCAACAACTTGAAATTTTAGAGTTGTGCTAAATTAAGTTTATTGAACAGCTAGTTCGCTCCCAAATAAAATAAGACACTAAAACATTAATTACTGAATACTGACTTCCTCTTACAGAGAAACTAAAGATATTTGGACTAATAATGAATATGTTTGGTGCCATCCTGAGATTGTCTCTCCAAGAAAGTAAATATTTTCAGAAATTATAACTGGTACTTATGTTCACCAACCTATAGAATGGTAATATAAAGGACAGTTCATGGTTGCTTAAGGAAAGTAGAACGTGAGTTTTCAGTGAAGAAGGCAGGAGAAATGGAATTGCATTTCATTATGGGAAAAGGAATTAGGTCTGACTTACAGGTTTGGGATAAGCAAATTAAGTGATGGCTACATAAAATTAGGAAGCTTTGTGGCAAGTAGACCCTGAGAAAATTCAGGGCTGACTCTCCCCTGCATTTTGTGTATGGAACAATTTTTCTTAAGATGTTGAATTGCCTTTAATAACAGATTTTAAGTTTCTTTACCTCTTAAGTGATCTGTTGTATTTGCCTTTGAAGTCTTCTAATGTAACTTTGGCTAAGTGAGTAATTATTGTTTCTCAAGTGACCTATGATCCCATTTGCCTGGGTGTTCTAAACTCTTTTGATATTTATTGACCAAACTTCCTAAATCAAATTCTAATAAAGTCTTTTTGACCTCTTGCTAACTTTGGGACGCTTCAAAGGGCCCCTGAAACATCCCAAAGAGAGATACTAAACTAACAGTGTTCATTTGGTATGTCAATTACACGGGAAGCATTGTCAAATGACTGATAAACATTCTTAGGTTATATTGAATGGTAAATGTTACTAATAAAATTTTTCTAAAAATTATATAGCTTTCCTAAAATCTGGTATGTTCTGCTAAAATGTTATCAGTCACAATTCTGGTTATTATCTTACAGTGTTGTCTGTCAGAGCAGTAACCAAGTTTCTGTGTATTGTAATCAGACTTTAAACGTGCCTTCTTAAGTCTTCTGTCATTATTGACAGTTATGATTTCATTCTGGTGCCTTTGCAAAATGCTGCCTCTTCAAAAAGATTAACAGAAAGAACTTTGGAAAAATACAAGTTTCTGACTTTCAGACTATAATGCTGAACTAGGTGAGAAACTGAAAAATCCTAAAGAGAAACCTGATAGCTTCACAAACTGTTGACAAAAATTAGTTACATAAGGATACATGAACTGTTGAATATGACTATGATGTTTACGGTTTCTGTCTGAAAAATTACAAATTTGAATCTGCATTTTCCAGGGGTAAGGAAAATCTTCCCCTCAAACTAATTAGGACTCAGAATAATTTGGTAAATTATACTTTTGTAAGCAAAATTGAAACATTTATCTTTTTTTCTCTATCTGCTCCCTCCAGAGATTGTAACCTCTTACGTTTCCAGCAACTTTATCAGATAAATAAGGAAAGCTACCTCACCAACAGGTACAAAAATCTCAAGGTATTTGGGGGACCTTGCTAAGGGAGAAGTTCACCTAGATCTGTAATGTGAGACACGTGATAAGTCTTTGCCGTGACTTTCCTAGCCTTGAGAGGTTTGTTTTTTAAAGTTCAATCTGAAACTCCTTATAAAAGTTTCAACAATGCAAAAACTTTTGATCAATTATAGTTATCTAAATATCAGGCCAAGTTTCTTTGAGATCAGACTTATTTTGCAACAGATTAGTCTTAATTGGAATATATGTGGTAGAAATGAGGTAACTTTGGAGATAAAAAGATTATATTTCAATGAATATTAAATCCCAGTTTTGTTAATGGAGGTCTGTATTTACTGACTCACATCCCACATAGTCCCTTGTCTTTATGCTATACTAATGTAAGGTTTAATTGAATTGTTGAAAGAAGACTCTAAGTTTTGTTTCTGAAGCTTATCTCAGTAATCTTTGGATGAAGATGAGATGCTCCACGATATGATCTTGGGGATTATATAAACTGGACATTTTATATACATATATATAAAATACATATTATATATATACTGGACAAGACATACTTTAAAGTACCTTCTCCAGCCTGGATGAAAGGACTTTTTCTCAGGTACTCTTTAAGTAGCTCATGTATGGTGAATCTGAAGGTAAACTGACCCTTGGATTATTTCCCACTTGCAAAGGCCCCTACACCATACTGGTCTATAGAGAGGACTGCTGACCTCAAACTCACCTTAAAAGGATGTTCAGATGTTCAGATACTTATACCAGGATGAGAAGACAGCATCAAAAGCAGACAGCTTACCCAAGATGCAGGACCTGATTGGTATGATCATTTATAATGTTTTCTTGACTTCTTGGACCTTTGCGTATGGACCAAATGTTTTCTATCATGGAGACAATCCTAAGCTAGTTTTTAAAAAATCAGTCCAATTGCTGGGTTGGGGCCAATTATCTGTGTCTAGCACGTGTAGATTACCTAGGTGGATTTCTCCACTCCAAAGCTCTAACTGGACAAGCCTTAAAAAATTTTATTTTAGAGAAAGAAAGTTCAGTCCCATTCAGGCTACTCTTGATATTGCTAAGTGGGATCCTCTCACCTAGTCAATTAATAATACCTGCTCTGGTACTGGCCATAAATATGAATTTTCCTCTAAGTTATTCAAGATGAATCAGAGAAACAAGCACAAATTCAGCCAAGGAGTAAAACCTCCCACAATTATGGGATGGATTTATGTGGTTAAAACTAGGCTGTGGTCATTTAAGATTTAAAGGGAACCTTTATCTTGGGAACAATTAAATTATACTAAGGATAACCAGCCTAGTAATTAGAAAATCAGGTAAGAGCCTTATGGATAGTGCCAATATATAACGTCCTTGAAAGATAAAGATTAGAATAGAATGCTAAGTCACTTCAGTCGTGTCCGACTCTGTGCAACCCCATAGACGGAAGCCCACCAGGCTCCCCCATCCCTGGGATTCTCCAGGCAAGAACACTGGAGTGGGTTGCCATTTCCTTCTCCAATGCATGAAAGTGAAAAGTGAAAGGGGGATATACTGGATTGCACCTAATGGAAGTTCTTGGTTTAATTCTTACTTATGACTTTAATAATACTGCTAGCTATATTATTTGTACTTTACCTGTATTACAAGATTATTGTTTCTTGCATTACCAAATGTGTGACTGAACCACCAATAAATATAATGATGACTAGGTGGTTTGAAGCAGTTGATCAAATATATAGCTCTAAATGCAATCAATGTTTGTAATAACATAACTCTAGATATGGGAAGATATTACAAGAGGGAATTTTTCCTCGACCATAACAGATTGAGTAAGACAGGTTGGTCCAGAGCCCTTTGATTACTGTTGATAAACCCAGTCCAGTAGCTGCACATTAAGTGGCTTATCAGAGAAATCTTCACCAGACTTAGGAATGAGCCTTCCTAGTACTGTGGGACAAAATGGTCTTGAAAGGTCTCCCCAAGTATTGTTGAACTTATAACCATGAGGGGGCCCTGTTAACTTCAAACTGGCACTTGCCATCTACCTCCACAAGGATTAAATCAAGTGCTGCTGCAGCTGCTGACCTTCAACACCCCCTGAAAGGAGTCCAGGGTGAAGAACAGAAATGGGGGTGGGGGGACCGGCACCACAGGTCTGCGGATAAAATATTTTCAGGAGCTGATTTTATGGGTCTGCTACAGTCCTTCATGGTGAAGACTGATCCTGGTGACTGGCAGGAAGCTTCGCCAGACTAGTAGAAACTCTCTGGGAAAATATGTGCTTGATTGCATGTATTCTCCCTTCACCAAAATCACGTATATACTGCCCTTCCCCACCGCCTCTTCCGAACAGCGTCTCAGCTTTCTGAGGTGCTATCTTACGGAATGCAGCCTTCATTTTACCTCAAATCTTAACTCGCAACTCTCACTTGCACAACATTTTAAATTCGACATCATCATCTAGCCCCCTGTCCTCCTGTCCCCACCCCGAGTGGGGAAACACCAGAGCCAGGGAATCCCGCATCCTCCTGGTTTTCCCCGACGGCGGCTGCCCGGGGGACTGGGGGAACTCCGCAGGTTCTGGGGGTCTCTCCCCCCGGCACAGTCCCTGGACCCAGCCTCCCTCAGATCGTAAGCTCAGCTCCCCGCTCCCGGTCCGCGCTCCCGCTCCCCGCTCCCCGCTCCCGGAGCCCAGCCCTGCTCACCTGCTCTCCTCCTGCTCTCCTCCTCTCTGCTGCCGCCTCATCGCACCCAGCAGGACTAGGGGCTAGAATGTGAGCCGGAAGGGATTCCGGGGCGCGTCAGCCGTGCGGGGGTTGGGGCTACCGCCGGGGTCCGTGGTAGAGCCTCCGACGTCGCCGGGTCCCCAGGCCTCGCGACTGGCTGCGAGCTAGCCGGCCGCGCCAGTCCCCTCCCCGCTTTCATCCTGTTCCTCCTCCCTCCCCTTTCTCCCTTCTCCTCCCTCCCCCAGCCCCACCCCTGCCTCCCTCCCTCTCCATCTTCCGTCCTCCCCCCCTCCTCCCGCCTTCCGGGATCCCACCTCCCCGACCCCAATCCCTAGCTCTGACGGCCTCCCGGATAGAGCTTTCAGAAAGGCACCAGAATCCAGGCCCCAGAAGAGGGGTCAAAACACGCCTCCGCCGGTGCCCATCGCCCTCAGCTCAGCCTTCCCAGTCCCCGCGCTCCCCCATCCCCTTTATCCTAGCAGAGGCTGGCTGACTCTGCAGAACTCTGGGGAGGGTTGAGTCTGGGTAAATCTGTGCCCTCCCCACCGTCTAGGGCAGGTTCAAACCTTATTACAACTTCTTTTAGAATATAATAATGATAATAACATTGGTAGTACTACTAATAAATCTGTTTGTCCGTCACTGCAGGCCCTCCTTTTCTGTTCCCACTTATCTCGGCTGGTACTATAAGGAATATGCGCGATACACACACCTGGGGATGCTTAAAGACTTGTAGTCAGAGGCAGACATCTTTCCTAGACAAAGCGTGCCCCCTCCCCTATAGATCTTTACACCGCAGGCACACACAGACAGACCCACAAAGACAGACCCTGCTCAAACGCACACAGAGCTGGACACGCAGACTTAGAACAGACGTGCAGACACCAGCAGACGTTGTCTAACACACAGGCATACCCCCAACGCGGCAGCCTCTCCATGGCGGAATCCGGGGACTCTGTGGCCTTCAGCAGGCGGCGGGGCTGGGAATGCTGGACAAATGCTAGCCTGGGACTCTGGGGACCCACACTCAAGGTGGGGAGACTTCTTTGACAGCCCAGGGTCTTGCTTCTTCTACTCAGGACCAGGGAGGGTGGAGGTTGGTATCAGCTCACATACTCGCATCCTCTCCAGCCCTGACTCAAGTCTGCACAGCCAGGACCAGTTGACACATCGACAACTGTTCCCTGTATTCCTCGTAGGATGGAGTCTAGCTCTCTAGGGAACACACACACACACACACACACACACACACACAGCCCACACGCGCAGTTTCCAGATACCGAGCCCTTAAAGACACGGCCGGTTTTTCTTCGGCTGCCCGTAACAGTTCGGACCCATTCTCTCTTGGAGCCTGGACGGGACAGGCTGCCAGTCTCGAGTGGAAGACCAGCTAGCTTGGGCGCCTTAGTGTAGAGCTCTGTGGCTGATTCAGGGTGTGTCCTTAAGGGGCGGGACCAGCGCACCCGGATGGAGCGGTTTCTCTGGCTCCCCGGGGCGGCGCCCCGGAGCGCAGCGCTGGGCTTGGGTGAGGGAGGGGCTGCGGCGGGCTGAGGGCGGTGTGTGCAACAGAGTGTTCGTGCGTGAGAGCCCTTGTTGGGTTCGCTTCTTCCGTATCTCCTTTTCCGGGTTGCAAAAGAGCCACGGGCTTCCAGCGTGCCCGCTGGACTGAGACTGGGATTGGGGCTAGAGGCACAGCTCATCCTCCCGTTCTTCCCTGGTCCCTTGCCCGGCCGCCCACCCCCATCAGTAAAGAGACTCGGCCTCGCACAGATATAGTTTATTGAACCGGCCCGGAGGCACCGTGGTGCAGCGGGCCCAGTTGGCACTGGAAGGAACGCAAGGAAGGACAGGCAGAGGCGCGGCTCTACATCGGGGAGCCCCGACGTGGCGGCCAGCGCGTCTCTTCATCTTTTCCCAAAGCACGTCAGTTTTTACGTGCCTAGGTGCTCCACGCCCGGCTGGAGGAAAGAAAGGACACAGAAGAGATTCTAGAGAGGGGACTCGGGCCGGGGAAATAAAGACAGCCAAGGGGCTGCGTACTCGCTGGAGGTGGCAAGCCCTGAGCCCGAGCTGCCCAGAGGAGCCCCCTTGACTCGCGGGTGGGGGTGGGTTGGGGAGCAGGTGGGTGGCCTAGGGGAGGGGCAGGGCCGCTAGCTGCGCGTGTAGTAATCGTAGTCGTCCTCCTCGCAGGCGTCAAAGGGGCCGGGCGGGCTGCGAGGCGCGCCGTCCCGGTCGGACATGGGGCGCTCCCGCAGGCGCACAGCGTCATACAGACCCTGCGGTGGCTCATCCAGCAGCACGTCCCGCTCCGAGCGGGAGCGCTTCAGGAGGCCCGTTGCGCAGCAGCAGCAGGACGGGCGCATAGAGCAGGTTGGCCAGGCCCATGCCAAGGCTAAGCTGTGCAAAGCCAAGCGAGTGCACGATGTGGCCCGCCACGATGGGCCCAAGCGCATAGGCCACGCAATAGGAGATGTCGGCAATGGCGTAGACGCTGCCATAGACCGAGACGTGGCGCACGTCCACAAGAAAGGCGAGAGTGGGCAGCAGCGCGGTGTCCACTAGCGCAATGCCGAAGCACAGGCCGCAGAGCGAGATCACTAGCGGTGCGAAGGAGCGGCAGGCAGGCACCAGGCACGAGCTGGCGCCGATCACCGCCAGCCCAAAGGCGCCATACAGCCACTGCAGGTGTGGGTAGCGCGCCGCCAGTCGCACGGTGAGGTAGACGCCTAGCACGTGCGGCACGAAGGCCGGCAGCCAGGCTATGCCTGCCTCCCACTCGGATGCTGCCATCGTACGTTCCATCCACGTGGCGATGGTGGGCTCCAGAAAGGCGAGGGGGATGTTGCAGGTGGTGAGCGCGCCTGCCACCACTGCGATGTAGGGGTCCAGCATGAGGCGGTGGATGGGCGTGCCCACTGGCAGGTTGGCTCGCGCCCGCGCCGCGGCCGAGAAGGGTTTGGCCACCACCAGCAGCAATAGGGCGTCGAACAGCGAAACGGCGGCGAGCACCAGAAAGGGCGCAGACTTTCCGGCGAACTCGTGGAGGAACCCTCCGAAGGGCGGCGCCACTAGGCTTCCGAAGCTGATGAAGGCCAGCGCCAAGCCCAGGGCGCGGCTGCGCTCTGGCTCCTCCGGATACTTGTCTGCAATCATGGCAATGCCAGACGTATCCGCGAAAGCTGAGCCAAGACCCTGCAGGCTGCGTGCAGCGAAGAGCGTCGCGTAGTCCTCCGCGAAGGCAAACATCACCGTAGAGGCGAACAGTACGCCCAGGCCCAGAAGCAGTGGCAAGTCATAGCTCATGCGGTCGATGAAGGTCCCACTCAGGGGGTTCACCAGCAGCTGCAGGATGGCCTTGGAGGCAAACAGCACCCCGATCTTCACGTCCTCGTTGTCCCTGGGGTGTTGGGGCTTCACAATAGACTTGGCCGGCATAGCAGCCGTCGGGGGCTCTGAGGTGTTGACCGTGACGGCACTGGCATTGGTCGGAGTGGGCGGCGTTGGGCTGGGGGTCGGGGTGGGCTTCTCGCTGGCCGCGTGCACGTAGTAGGGCACGATGGGCACGATGACCATATATAACATGTTGTCCAGGAATAGCGCCACGCACACGATGACCAGCACCAAACGCCGCTGCCGCCGGGGATCTTGCAGTGCCGCGCCCACCGCCTCCGACAGCTTGCTGGCTGCCGCCGGGGCCTGACCCGCCGGGGCCTCCGGTTCCATCACCCCCACCCCGCCGCTCTTCCGAGGACGCTGCCGCCGGGGTCGGGCGCGGGCGCCCTGCAGTGCAGAGACGAAGGCGCGGAACTTCGGGGGACCCTGCGCGCCAGAAAAGGCAAGGACCCTACACAGCGAGGCGCCGCCGCTGTCCGGAACCAAGCCCCGAGCCCGCCGCCGCTGGGCTCAGGGTTAGTCAGGAAAGGAGGGCTGGCCCAGGGGCCGGGACCGGAGCCTGAGCGCGCTGTGCCTCGCGCGCGCCGGGAGCCGCCCCCGCAGCGCTGAGAGGCCGCCGGTGCCGGCCGAGGGGCATACTGCTGCCGCCAGCCCGCGGTTTGCTCGCCCCGCCGCTCTCCCCTCCCCTCGCGTCGGCTCTTGCCTCCTCCTCCGCTGCCTACTCTTTTTTTTCCCTTTACACTCGGGGCTGTGACGCGGCGAGTCTCGGCCCCCGAGTGGTGCCCGGGCCACTTGCGTCGCTCATGCTAATGCGGCGTCGGCGGGGCGGGGGCGGGGGGCGGGGCGCTGCCCGGAGGGGCTTCCCTCCCCAGATGCACCCAGGCTGGAAGCCCAGGAAGGGGTCTCGGTGTGGAAAGAGTCCTGGCCAAGCCCCTGAGGATGGGTGCGCCGCGCGACAAGCGGGCTTTCGGCCCCAGCAGTTCTAGGACTCGTGGGGTCCGCGTCCGGTCTCTCCTCGCGGAAAGGGGCACACAGCTACCGCTTCCCCGGCCCGGGGGGAGAGGGGGGAGCTAGGGGCTCCAGATCGCCTCCTCAGTCTGCATCTCGGCGCACAGCGGGTAAGGAGTCCCCGAGGTGAGCCGCGGCTTCATCCATCTGTTCTCTCAGCTGGACTGCGGGGCGGGAACTGGAGGGGCGCCGACGACAGACTCCCCCTACCGTTTCTCTGGCTCCGCCCCCCGGCCCCTTCCAAGCCGGGGAAGGGAGGCTCAGAGATTGCTGGACCGGGTTCAGACCGACCGGCCCTTCGGGAGAATGCCACAGCAGAGAATTCCTGACCATGAACCTTTGGGAACGCAGGGGAGAAGTCGCCTCGTCCCCACCCAAGGCCCTCAATATCAGCTCTGTCCCGCCCACCCTCCCGCTTTCCTCACCACCCTCTCCTCACCAGTGCTCCCCCCTTCCGTTTTAACTGTCTGGGTCCCCCAGCTCCGCCTCCTCTCCCTTCCCTCTCCGCACGCCCTCCTTGTTCTAACTCCTCCCAGGATGTCCCCGCACTACACCAAGGCCTCCCTCCCTCCAGTGAGGTCCCGCCCCCTTCCCACCCCCACCCCCACCTCCAGTCTCTAGAGCTACCTCCAAGTCCCGGGTGGGCTCAGGAAGTGATGTAGCCATGGTCTACCCTCGGAACTGTAAGAGACCCCGCGTGGGCGCCGCAACCACTTTCCAGGCAGGAACCATCAGTTTTGCTCCCAGCAGAGGCTCAAGCGGGGAGCTCATCTTAAGAGGGCCACACCCACTGAGACACCCAGCTCTCAGCACACAAGGTGAGCAGCCCCGAATGTGCGCTGGGCCTAGTGCGTCCCCAGCGTTGACCGTGGATGGCACATCGAGTCCATGTTCTGGTCTGCAGACTGCCCGGGAGAGAGGCTCTGAGTCAGTGGAGGCAGGGAGATTTGTGCTGTTGAGATTACAGTTTGTCTCTTTCTTCCAGAGTCAGAGAGAATTCTTCCCATCCCTCTGGCCTCAAAAACACACTACAGTTAGGTTCAGCTTCTTCCCTAACGGTGCTCCCCACCCCAAGGAGACATCAGCATGCAGTGGAAAGAACTTGAGGCAAAGGTCTGAGATGGCTCTTGGCTCTGCCACATACTAGTTAGGGTGTCTAGAGGGAAAGGGGGAAACCACTTCCCCTCTTCGTCCCTCAGTTTCTTTATCTGCAAAATGGATGATGATTCCTACTGCTTAGGATGCTTGGGACATAGTAATGTAAGTGCTTGCTGTGGGTATTATTATCTGTAAAATGTGTTGTTTTATCTTTGTTTTACAGATGTGGGTCTTGTGAAGAGCAGATAAAAGTTTCAGGGGGTATCCCTGGCTTCCTAGCTAGTCCCTCTGGTTAAGTTGTCCTGGCTGGTGGGAGGCCCAGAAGGCACTGGAAAGCTAACTTCTCTTCCTGAGACAGCTATGGAGAGAGGTGATGGAGACCAGCACACCAGGGTGAGAGGTGGCAGGCAGCCTTGCCACCTGTCACCCAATCTCTTCATTCACCCCAGGGAAGGAGAAGAAATTCTTCCACTTAAGGAGCTGCTGACACCGGCTCTGAAGTGTCCAAACTGTCCTTGGTCTGAGGGAGGGAAGAAGTTCCAGTATGGACACAGGCCTGCCTCTGGATGATCTTGGGCAAGTCACAGCCTCTCTCTGGGCCCCAGCCTTGGTCTCTGTTAAGTAAGGGGTTTGGGGACTCCTAACTTGCCACAGCCTTCAGGGTCAAATGGGTGCTATAGAAGGGCTCTGTATGATATAATTATTTTACATTTTATTTGAAAGCCATAAGTCAATACACACCCTCTCCAGCTCATTGCAGTCTCTCTCCAGCTGGCTTCACAAATATATGTCACCTGCCTCGTGCTCTCTGGTCATTTGAGTTTGAGATCCCTAGTTCCTTCTGACTCTCTCATTATGAGGCTTTTAAAGGCACAGTCTTTCAACCTACTGAGCAATTATTATTTATATTGTTTGCTTCATGTGATTTGAAAAAGGGAGCTTGAAATTTAAGGCAGAAATTTTCTGTTTCGTGGCTAAAGAACAATGAAATCTTAGAGAAGGGTGACTTTCCCAGGGCTTTCAAGATGCAGATCTCTTCTGGCCCATAGAATTCATGACTATTCCTGAGCATGACGGCAAGTTATCTCTGGGCTCATGCGTAATTCCCCAGTCCTCCTTCCCTCTAAGGCAGGAAACAGGCTCATTTATTAAGCACATCTCTGTGCCAGAGGTGTTGTGTATGTTATTTTGTTTAACTCTTACTCAACCCTGGTTCAGTGTGGGTGCTATTCCGCCTGTCTTATTGATGAGGACGTTGGGCTTGGCGAAGCTGGACCATGTGCCTGAGAGTCCAGCAGCAGAGCCTGGATTTAAACTGGGGCCATGGGTCCAGGCTTCTGATCCTCATGCTGCTTCCAAAGCACCTCTGCTGCTCGTTGTGCAAGGCAAACACACTCTCCCTGGCAACGCTAAGGAGAGGGGCAGATGAAGATCCATGGAAGGAAGAGGAAAGCTCCTTAAGGAAACTCCAGGGACACCAAACTCCCTCACCCAGCTTCCAGCTTAGAAGGGCTCCCCACCCATGTATCAGCAGCCCCAAGGGCTAGGATGGAGGAGTTAGCAGGGAGGCCAAGACACCTTGCCTCAGCAAGAGGCTGAGGTTTGGCAGGAAGGGAGCAATCTCCATTCTGGCCCTGGCCTGCAGGGAGCTGTCCAGGGTGCTGGCGCTGGCTTTCCAATTCGCCAACCAGCCTCCCACAATGGCCCCAGCCCTCCATCTTCCTGCACCTGTGACTGCTTCTTCACTAGAACTCTTAGTAAATTCCTTCCCAGAGACTCCTGTATCTGAGCATGATTTGCAGTCGAAAGGGAACTTCCCATCCAGTTCTGTAGGAGAAAATGGAAGCGTTTTTTTCCCCTCTTTTTCTCTCAACCAGATATAGTAACTGTTGCTACAGAGTACATATCTGGTACTTGATATATAAGTGGAATGACTAAAGGAAGAAACTTACTTATAAGATACATAAATGTGTTTATATAGTGCTAGGCACTGTTTCAAGCACTTTACAAACATTAATTCATTTAATCTTTTTTAGTCAACCTTCATAATAACTTTTTACAGGTAGGGACACAGAGGTATAGAAATTCATTCACAGCCGGAAAGCTCAGAAGTTGTGAAGATAGAATTCAAATGCAGGCTAGTGCCAGCATCCAGCTCTCAGCAACCATGCTGTCCTGCTCCAGGATGAATGAAGATTATGAGATGGCCTAGCTCAATGCGTGACACTTAGTGAGAGCTTAATTATTGTTGCTTTGTATGGATTGGTGCCTTCTTACTGATGATCTTTCTTCTCATTTTATCCATTGTTTATAGTTGTGACCTCATTCTGCTAGGAAAAAGAGTCCTTTCCACTCTGTACTAGAGCCATAGTGGAGCTTGTTAGGGACTTGGGGGTCCTGGAATATGGCAGCTTGGGGAGAAAGTGAAAGGAAAGCCATAATGCACCTGTGCCCAGGTGATGTGTGGTGTGTGTGTGTGTGTGTGTTTTGGGGCAGGGGACTCCTGAGGGAATGATGTGTGGAGGGTGCTGCTTTGGAGACAGGCATCAGTCCGTCCTGGACTCTTTTCTGAGAAGGTCATGGACCAAGTCACTTCCAGGGCCTTGCCATTTGTTGCTTCATGGAGACATCTGTTCCCGGAGATGTGAAACGGCCATGTTTCTGTGGAGAAGCAGGTTGATGGTGGTGGCAGCGTGTGGGCGGGGCACCTGCTCCTGATTTATTATTTCTTTGTCTCCAGAAAGCACTTAAGGCTTAGTTCCAGTGATGCTCATGAGCTCTCTGGATTCCAGTACTGGGAGTGGGGGTGCAGTTTACCCTGCCCTCGCTATCCCCTCCCTTGTGTGCTTCCTCAGGAGGGCCTCAGGGCCTCAGCATCACTTAATTAATTTAGGCTTCCCTAGCCACATATTTTCAGATTCAAAGGAACAGAGCGGCCCTGTCAGCCTTTCCCGGAAGCCTGTGAGTCTGGTGGCTGGAAGCCAGAAGGACTACGTGCCCGCCTGCCCTTGGCCAGCCCGTCCTTAGGGGCCAGACCTGCCTGTGCACAGCATAGCTAGGCTCCAATGGGAAAAGAAAGGGGTTGTAGTTCCTGCGCTGCGTGTGGGACTCGTAACTCCTCTGTACAGCTCCCAGAGAGGGGGCTGCCCCGGCCTGCTTTCCTGTAAATCACTGAGTGGAAGCAGAGCCTCAAAATCCCCTTTGTCTCTGCCCCTTCCACTCACTTCTCACCCCAATCCGATGAGTTTCTCAGGTTTATCTCCCTCCTCCATCAAGATCACCCCTTCTCCTGGCCCAGACACCATATCTTCTCCTGCACTGGGGCAGCCAGCTACCCACTAACCTGTCCCTTCCCTCCTAACCCGGCCTACTCACTCCTGCATGGATGCCAAACTTCTTTTCTCTGTAAAGTTTCTGGCACATTCTCAGACACCAACAGACCTTGCAGGGCCCCTGCTGCCCAGGACTACAGTCCAGCTTCTTCTCCCAGCCTCGTGACTTCCCACCACGTTCCCCCTAGCCCCTATCCTTCCTGTCTTCCCGGTTGGCCACAGGAGCTCCCACCTCTGCACTTTGAACGGGACGTTCTCTTGGTCCAGCCCAGCTCTGCCTGATTTTTATACTTCCCTGAGTCCTGAATTACTGTGAATGACCTCCTTTTCCTCTCACCTTGAATTCTGTTGTGTCTTCTACTCCTCTTCATGAATTTATCACACATGGCGTTGGACTTCTTCCCCAACACCCAGCTGGAAGCTTCTTGAAGGCAAGATCTGAGTCTGGGTATCTAATAACAAGATTTTGCTTTGTACACATTCAGCAGAGTGCTGGTCATAGGACTTTGCATAGGAACTGATGGGTCAGTGGTTTATTAATCCATCTCTACATTTATTAAAATGAAAATTAATCACATAAATAGTACATAAATAGAAATTGCTTGTAGAGATGGCTCATAGAAATTAGGGCATTATAAATGTTTCTTTCTGGCTCCCAACCCTGGTTTGTTCTATTACCTCATAGATACTACCACTGTTACTGTTTTTAATATGTATTTTCCAAGCCCTTTCTAAACCCTTTCTATACATATCCATGAACTCATATAAAATGTAATATAAACAGCCTCTATATTTAAATAAACATATTTTTACATAAATGCTGTTATATATGTATCATTCTGCAGTTCTCTCCTTTTCCACTCAACAATGTATCCACTTTAGTCTACACAGAAATAGCATGAGTTTCTTAGCTGCTGCACAGCATACACCAGTGTTTATAGCTCTTTCCTTAGGCGGACATTGGGGTTATGTTTAATTTTTACATGTGACAATGTTGTATTGAACCTCCTTGGGTTTCTATTGGAGGTGCTTTCCCCAGAGGTAAACCAACTTGGTAGGTATGAGCAATCTGTGTGCTTTTTAGATTTGAAAAGAAATTTCCAAATTGCCCCCCAAAATGACTGTAGAAGCGTAGACCCTCACGAAGCAGAGGACACAGCCTTCAACACCCTCGCTAACAGTCACTCTTTTCTTTCTCCATTCTGTCAGTCTCATGGGGGATAAAAATGGTGTTCGTTATTGTTTTAATTATATAGTTGTTTTAATTGACATCTTTTCATGTGTTTATTGAGCATTTGTATTTTCTTTTTTTTGTAAATTTCCTGTTAGTTTTCTTCCCCATCTATTAGAGTCCTCGTCTTTTTTTCTTCCTGAGCTGTAGTAGTTCTGATTAAATAGAACATCATCATTCAATAGAATAGCCTCATTAAGTAATATCTCTTTATTCTGGACAGGTCCATTGTGGCTGTAACTGATACTACTTCTTCACTACTAGAAATGATCAGTTGTAGTTATTGGGCAGGATAAATCAGAGTGGGTGTGGCAAAGTGCCACACCAATTAAAACCCTTCATAGCATCTTCATCTTAATGAGAAAGAGTCCAAATTGTTTAGCTTGACATAAAAGGTCCTCTATAATTCATCTACCTCTGTGGTCTCAATATGATGCCTAGGTTTGATTCCTTATTCCATCACCTATCCAACCTTAAGTAAATTTACTTAAATGCTCTGGATCTAGTTTTCATCATTTAAAAAACTGTACAGAGTTGTCTGTCCTCTGCAAGTTCCTGACTCTCTAACCTTGTGCAAATTGTGTAACCTCTCCAACCCTACTTACACCATCTGTAAAATGGGTGGCTTGACAATGCCTCACAGGGTTTTGTATTCTTGGAATGAGATTCCTTGTGAAGTGAGTTGATGCTGTTGTTATTTATACCTCTCCCTAGCTTCCTAGATGACTTCTGCTCATCTTTTATGATCAAAATCAAGCCACTTTGTCCCACCTTCCAAATAAAGCTGATTTCTTCTTCCCTTGGGCCAGTATTAGGTTTCTATCACTGTATCTGTCATATTGTATCATGGGGATGTGTTCACACGTCTGTTTTCTCTACCAAGGTGTGGGTCCCTGTGGGATGAGTCTGAGGTGGCTGGGTTGTGCTCAGCACTGGGTACACAACACCCTCAGTAGATGACTATGCAGTGGAAGAATAAAACTGTTTATCACTTTTGAAAAAGGATAGGCTTGCTCATTGTGCCAAAATTCTGTTGAGCCTGGAGTGGATAGAGGGACACTTAGAGAAAAGCTTAAGTGTTCCTGAAAAATACTCCAGATATACCCTGGGGAAAGCCAGGAAACGGATTTGCTTTAAGGCATATTGACAATGTAGCCTCACTGAAAATCTCCCCTGACTGAACAGTCAGGCAGGCAAAAGATATTCAAGGGAAACTCTGTGTTTTATATTCTGAGTGGCTCTGTTGAGAAAACCAAGAAGATCAATGAAGACTGCCAGCCATCTCTCCTGGGTTTGGAGGCTTGTCTTGATCCA
The DNA here is from genome assembly GCF_027580195.1 of Bos mutus. Lineage (NCBI taxonomy): Eukaryota > Metazoa > Chordata > Mammalia > Artiodactyla > Bovidae > Bos > Bos mutus. The sequence goes on along the minus strand of NC_091644.1, from coordinate 8,144,368 downwards.
AAAAGGGAGCATTGATCAGTCCATTGTCAGACGTGAGACGTGTAGGTTTAAGGCAGAGAAGTCTTGGCAATCAGCAGGGAGGGAAGGTGGAGGATTACCCCGGAAGGATGTTCCTTGCAGGTGTGTGCTGCACAGGGCCACAGCCTGCTTGAGTGCACCCAACACCCAGCACACTCTCTGCACACAGAAAATCTCAGTGAAAACCCAAAGGTGATACCTGCTTTGGAGCAAATTGTTCTGAATGGGTATGCAGTGACCATCTTTACAGAGAACCAGGGAAATTCCCTGTGCTCAGGTAATGTGGCCACACTTTCAAGATCATCTGTCTTAAAGCCTTTGAAAATGGATTCCCCTCTTGGAGACCTCTGGTGTGGATGGTGGGGCCCTCCTCAGGTGAGAGAGCCAACCACACAAGGCTTGCATACTACATACCCTGAGGCTCCAAGTCACTGGGGAGGGATGGGCCTGAGTTGTGAACAGGGGGCTGGAGAGGGCAGCAGTATTATAAAATCAGCCCGGTTTTCCTGACTTGTGAGTGGCCAGAAGTTGGTCCTTTCTCAGGCTGTCTGCCAGCACCTTCTCCAGGCGTATCTGTGATGTAAGAGAGGTCAGCAAGGAGTCCTAGTGTGATCCCTGGCCCTGTGCCAGACACAGTAGAAGGCTTTTACCGTTATTAGCTTCCAATATCATAACACCCTTGTGAGCTAAGTGTTCTTCTAGGCCAGCCCCATTTTATAAATTGGCAATGCAGGGGCTTGAGTAATGTGCCAAGGTCACAAGGCCGTCTGACTCATGCCCGTGGGTTTATCCATCTGACCATGTGACTTCCGTGCTTTTTGGGGGGTGTGGAAATTTTTCTGTGACCTCCAAAGCCCTGCTCGTTGCCCTTGACATATGTGCAGAGTCATGGCCACCATCCTTCCCTGGGCACCGGGGACCAGCCAGCCAGATACAGAGGCTGCACCTGTCTCCTCCTTCTCCAGACATTCTGACCTCTGGCCTTATTATCTCATGCTAGGACTGTTGCAGTAGCCTCATAGCAGATCCCTCTCTCTTCAGTATTGCCAGTAGGTCCCGGGCCCCCAAACTGCTCTCACAGTCAACTCTTTACAACATGAATCTTCCCTATAGTAGGCACTCAACAGATATTTGTTAAATGGGTCATCCTGCTTTAAATTCCTGTTTCCTAGGGCCAAGTTCAAAAGGTAACCTTGACTTTCAAGGCCCTCAGTATATGACTTCATGTCCTCTTCTTGCTGTTTCTCTTGGCGCTGTTTGCCACACACGCAGAGCTGCCTGTCCCGGACACCAGGGTCCTGACATGCCACGATGCCTGCCACCCATGTTTTCTTTCCCAACAGAGTAGGCTGAGAAACAGGGTCCTCACCACAGGGAATACCTTGGTCCGTGTGCACACACCTTGAGCCTAGCACTTGGAAGATGGATTCCAGGCTTTGGTTGCATGTCTTCCCCCAGCTTGGCCTGTATTTAATCCATCTAACGTCTCCCAAGCCCACAATGTTGCCTCATAGGCAGAAAAATATCTGGGGATGGTCGGTGCCACATCCACATGCAGATGTGCACCAAAGCCTCCAAAGCCAGGCACACTCTTGTTTCCGCTCTGTGTTAAATTCTGGTCACAATCCACTAACCTGGTTTTATAACCAGAAAAATAGAGGTTGGTGACTCGCAGTTTGAAAACTTGACACTGGCTCACTTATTCAGCCAGTGTATCTCATGCATGGGCGGTGACTCTCTCAGATCTGTCCCCACCGGGTCCCCAGCACCTGGCACCATGACTGTGGAACAGAGAGTGGCTTTCTGGGGGAGACATTTGTGGGAGGAAAGTGAGAGTAGTTCAACCCTTTCTTGTTGAAGCACAAAGACCTTAAAATACAACTGAAGAGCTTAGGGAGCCTGTACTGCAGACAGGTGATAAGATGGGGCCCCAAAGGGGAGAAAGTCTAGGCCACTAAGTTGGGGATTCCAAACCCCAAACTCCTGGTGATGTCTTGGGAGGTTTTCCATAAAAAGCTTCTATCTTGGTGGAAAGAGCTGCCCCCTTGGGGCACAGACAGGTGGCCCAAAACACCTCTGACTGACAGTAACTCCAGCCATACTGATCACTCAGGTCAAGTCCCATAGCGAGTCCTGACTCAGGGTGGGCTGAGTAGGGGAGGGGAATCCCCTGCATAGCCCTGTAACTGTGGATGGTGACACTGGCAGGGACAAAGAGACTTCATAGCCAGAGACATAAATGCAGTTGTGTGGGGACCTCTCCCTATGTGGATGTGGGTACCCGGAGGCTGTGGGGAATATCATCTGACTCAGTTAAAAGCATGATCAGCTTTGAGCATCAAGAAACTAACCAGAGCATTGTTTTCCCAGGTAATTAAGATGCTATTAATTAAACTCCCATTTTAAAGCTAGTTTCAAACTAATTCTTTATGACACATGTGCACACCCCTCATAAGGATTGTCCTTATCTCCTCTGGGCTGTAATGGCTCAGCTGGGGGCCAAGCCATTGGCTGGCACAGAGTGGACTGTCTGTGGGTTTGTAAATGAATAAATGACAGGTGGACCAATGCCATTTCCTCACTTGAACATCTCAGATGCCATCTGGTAGCAGACGGTGTGACCTGGAACGTTCTTCTTGTCTGATCCCAGACATTGAGCAAATTCCAGCCTCCCTTGTGGAGGTTTCGTCTGCATAGTTGAAGGGCTCACAAAGCCTCTGTCCTTCTAGTGATGGAAAAAGGGGGTGGGGCAGGCATGCCCCAACCTGTGCAGTGGGAGGAGGAGACCAAGGTCATGCTCTAAGGCAGATGTTCCAGATGGGAGTCCAGGCAAGGGGACTGGCGGAGGGAGTGGGGTGCTGGAGTCCCGAGGCCTGGGTCTTCAGCAGAGGGTAGTGTGCCAGGGCTCCAGGGAGCCAATTGGCTTTTCATGGCTAATTGAAGGGAGCAATATAAGGATCCCTGTGTTTGGGATTTCTCTTAAGGATACAGTCACAGATGTGGAATGACTGGTTCAAACGGTAAGATCATTTTTATGTGCTTTAATTTGTATAACCAAACGGCTTTCTAAAAGCAAGATGTGGATCCCATTCCCACTGTGAGGGTGCTTCTTTCCACCCTGACAGCACCCAGGGTTATTACCTTAAAAAACGAGCAAGCTACCTGGGAACTATGCCGTCTTGTTTAATTAATGTCCTTGATGATTAGATGTGAGCACCCTGCCTTCTGGTCTAGACCCCATCCTGGCCAAAGCTGGCCTGTCCTCCGAGTGCCTGCTTCACCTGCCTCAGGCCCTTCGCACCTGCTCTCCTCGCTGCCTGGAAAGTGGTCCATCTGCGTGCTTATTCCCTTGTCTTCTTCCCATCTGCACTTAATGACGAAGCCTTCCCAGACCACCTTGCTTAAAATTGCACCTGAGTACTTCTCATCTCTCCCTGGTTACTTTATTTTTTCCAATGTGCCTGTCACCATAGGCACAGTTTATAGATTATGTTGACTGTCTGTCTCCCTTCCCTAGGATGGATGTTCCAGGAAGACACATGGAAAGGGAAAGAAGGAGAGGGTGCAGAGCTGAATGTAAGCTAGAAAGAGAGAAGTCATGCCCTCCCCCACCAGAACCTACCCCTGGCCCCCCAGACCCCGGGACCCAGCAACGACTGCTCAGCTGGAGTGGAGGGAGGAGCTGAGGGTGGTGAAGAATGGGGTGCCTCTTGGGGCCTGACCTCTCTTCTGCTCTTCGGGGGGTCTGGGAGCATCTCACTCACCCCGTTCCCCAGCAGAGTGTTAATGCAAGGGAGACCTCCGGGACATTCTCTGCCTCAGCTGCAGTTTGAGTGACAATGCATGGGGCTGAGTACACAGTACCTCTGACAGGGACGTGTCAGAGGGGAAGTGGCCTGGGTGGGGCACTGGAGGTGATAGGCACTGGTACCTTGAGGGGCTGTTGAAGTAATCCAAGGGAAGGGTGGGAAGGAGATTGTCCCAGGAGAAAGCCAGGCTTCAGTAAAGCCCAGAGGTGGAGCGGGTATTTAAGGGAAGCATAATGGAGGATTCATCCAAGAACCAGGTAGTGAAGGAAGGGCTATGCTGAGCCAACGACTTGTGACTTTGAGAAGCGAAGCAGGAGGGGAGAGGGTTAATGGCATCTACCTGCTGCTGGGATTATGAAAGTGCTGAGACACAGCCCAAGTGTCCTGAGCTGTGACCTTAACTAACCTCTGTCCCCACAGTTGCTGGTGGTCCAGACTGCCCTTCAGCCTATCCAGGGACAAGCCATCACTGAGATTGTCACCTGGCCCTTTTGCCTGGGGGGTATGTGTCCTTCTGTCTCAGAGCCTCTGGCTCTCAGGCCTTGATTCCTGAGTTCCTCCTCCCCTGCTTAAGACAACTGGGCTGGAAGTCTGCATCAGCAGAGAGCTGGCCACAGCTCTTTAGAAGAGAGTAGGTCAAAACCAGGCCTGAGCAGAAATGAAAGCTGCCAGGGTGAAGCCTGGGTAGGCTCTGTCTTAGTGAAAATCAGAGCTCACACCTTGCGAGTGGAGACACTCCCTTAGCAGTTGGCCCCAGGCTGGGAGACGTGCATCCCAGTTTCACTCACTGGGAAGGCAAGGCCGTGTCCTCCAGCAGCCAGACCTGAGTGAAGCAGCCCAGACAGTCTCTGAATGGCTCGTTCCAGAGGCCTGGAAACCCCAGGAGACCCGAGGAGCTGCCGAGAAGCCTCTAGCCTCCCAGTGTTCTGAGTAACCCAGGCATCAAGCTCCATGGAACTGGACAAGCGGATTCTGCTCTTGACTGATGGAAAGACAGGTGACACCGTGAATTCTTTGGGAGGTCCCCCCTTTTAATTGGTTCTTCAGCATCAGAGGCGGGATGTGGCAATCTTTGGGAGGCAAAAGCAGGGAGAAAGCTGCCTAGCAGAGCTGGTTTGGCCTTGCTCTGAATTTGGAAGCCTGACTGAGGGCTTGAGGTGAATGAAGGGTGGGCTCTGGGGCATATTTATGGACAGGAGGGCCATAACTGGTCTATCTTGGGAGGGGGGCTCACCCCGTGAATAGCTGCAGAACTGGCAAGGCCAGAGGGGACATCGAGGCTGGGGAGAGGACAAGGAGCCAAAGGTGCCCTAAGAAAGTAGGTGAAACCAGGGGAAGGGGAGTGGGGAGCGGTGCAGGAGGAGGAGGGTGCCACCAACATGCAGCCACAATCCTGATGGCTCCCTCACCCAGCACTTGCCACATGCTGTACCCAGAGCAACTTCGCATAGCTGCAACATTTACTCCCCAGCCACTCTGTGATCCACAAATTCTTGTCTGAACCCCAAAGCCTTGGGGGTTTTGGAATTGAAAATCTTTCTTATTTTAGCAAAAAAAAGATAATGCATATACTGCATGTTTTCTAAGTTTCCAGCCCCTCCACCCCGGAAAAGCCCCCTATAATCTAATGCATCAGTATTTTCTGCAGGGAAATGTGTGAACAGCCAACATTTTGGAGCATCAATAGAGACCATAAGAAACAGAAAAAAGGCTCATGTCAGTTCAGACAGGTTTTGCCACCCACTGAGTTAGCAATGGCACCCCACTCCAGTACTCTTGCGTGGGAAATCCCATGGACGGAGGAGCCTGGTGTGCTACAGTCCATGGGGTCGTGAAGAGTCAGACATGACTGAGCGACTTCACTTTCACTTTTCACTTTCATGCACTGGAGAAGGAAATGGCAACCCACTCCAGTGTTCTTGCCTGGAGAATCCCAGGGACGGGGGAGCCTGGTGGGCTGCCGTCCATGGGGTCGCATAGAATCGGACATGACTGACGTGACTTAGCAGCAGAGTTAGGTCAAGACAGATTTTGCAGCCACGTGAGTTTCAAGCCATCTCTTGGCATTTAGTTCTTAGATTTTGAAATGGCAGATTAGAGATTGTGGGTCTACTCATCCCCAAACTGAGGTTCTGAGAGGTATCGTGACGGCAGAAGTAGGAAGTAGCAGATCTGGGACGAGGGGGCAGGCTCTCTAATTCCAGTAACAGTCTCTGAACCTGCGCAGCAGTGGAGGGGCACCTACTGCTGTTCTTAACAGCATGTCTGCAAGGCCACTGAGGAGGTGATGCTAAGAAACTGACTCCTAAAATCCCATATGGCCAGACACTTGGCTGTTTGGAATCCTGAGCAAGAACGGGACATCCTGGTAGACACAGGAGGACCCAGGTCAGAGGGTGGCTATGATTCAGAATCAGTCCCATCTCCAACCCAAGTTGGGGCCCCAAGAGAGGGATTATCAGACACAGCATCCCATATGATCTTACCTTTATGATTTCTAAGAAAATGGGACCCTAGGTTCCACCTCTCAGAGAGGAGCCCGCTACACACAGCCTTTCTGTGACTTGGTTGTGTCAAACACCGCTTTGTCTAGATGTGCTCCTATGCTCTTCCTTCCCCTAAACCCCCAGGAGCCCTGCTCCTCCCCTGGTAGGATGCCCATGGCTCCCTACCCATGGCGGGCAGCCTCCCTAGTTAACCATCCTAATTTTATTGGGCTATGATTGTGCATCCCTCGTGGTCTTTATCCCATGGGCTTTGTTATCACTGATTAACAGAAAAGTCTCAAAGCCCTTTCCCACATGCAGTTTTACTCAACCCCATTACAGACTGGTGAATCAGGTGTTATTACCTGCCCCCATTTTACAGATGAAGAAGAGGAGGCTTGTGTTGGGGTACAAGCTTGTGATGTACCCCAACACTGCAACCTCTTGCACACAAGAGGAGGCTTGTGTTGGGGTACATGGTGGGCTACAAGATCTCATGGTCAGAAAGCGCTGGAGCCAAGATGCAAAGTCGTGTCTGCTGACTGGGAACCATGGTCTTCCCTCCTCCGTGTTCCAGGGGGAAGGCCTCCGAGGCTGATGGCGTCAGCTTGTCACTCACTCAGCACGTGGAGCCCCTCCTCTCTACCCTCAGGAGGCAGGTCAAACTGGGTTTCTCTCGAAAAATAACAAACTGACCACTCAGGGCCCTCTTTTTCTCCCTGCAGCAGCCCGCTTAGCCAAGCAGCAGCATCCCCATATAGACAGGCCATGCGGTCCCCAGCCTCTCACAGGCCCCATCTGGCTACTGCACTAACTTCTGTTAGTCCGCTGCATACCGTGAGCATCTGAGCTTGTCATCTCTGCTTCTGACAAATGTCTCTGGCAAAATGGACAGCGATCTTCTTTTACATACTTCTTGGCACAGAAAGCTCATTGCTTCCTAAGGGAAGGGAAGACATGCAGAGAGCCATGTGGGTACTATACATCATGCTAGAGATTGCTTGATAGTGCAGTAAGCCTGAGAGAAATGCAGTTTTAGCTCTTCCATTTCAGATGTAGAAATTGAGGCTTGGCAAGACTTGGTGATTTGTGTAGATCCTGCACAATGTGGGGTCACCAAGACTAGACTGTTCCAGCCTGTCTTCTTCTGGAGCCCCTGCTCTTTCAGCTGCTGCGCCCAGAGCTCGTTCCAAGGCTCTGTGGACAGTATCATCTCCATCTCATCACCTCCCTCCACTCACTGCTGGTGTGATATCCCCGTGGGGTGTGACTGTGAATGCTGCCCGGGCTTTCATAAGAGAAACCAGGGCTGGTCAGATCAGGATGTTCCCTCTAATTTACTAACTGGGAGACTATGGAAAGAGAGAGGTGCAGGGTGTATAAGGTCTGACTGCCAGCACCCGGGTGCGGAGGGGCCAGGACCCAGGAATGCAGATCCTGCTTCCTGGGGTTGATCACAGGGTACTTTTCCAAGAGGAGAACCAAGATTCAGGGAAGTTGCTATCTGCGGGTCACCAATGTGAGAAGCATTGAGGTGAGAGAAGGAGGTTAAGCTGCAGACAGGACAGTCACAGTTCCCAGGCTGGGAGGACAAGGGGATGAAGGTGGCCAGCCTGGGAGCTGTTCCTGTAGACACAAGGCTGTGACCTGTCCATCCCTGTGTCAAAGCTGGAGACAAGGTTTAAAGCGGCAGGCTTCCAGGTCTGACATGGAGTCAGTCGCTTTTTATTTCCTTTAAAAATAAACAGTTTAAAAAGTCTTAATTTATCTACATAAAAAATTGTAATATACAGTGGAACTATATGTAAGTTTGTTCTGTATTTCCCAGGTCTCCTGTAAATGTGGTATCATATCTTTGTAATTTAAAAAGAAGTAAAAAAATCCACTAGGAAGGAAGAACCATGAAGGCAGATAATGAAAAACATATGTAACGTTTCTAAACGATTCTATGTAACTGAATCACTGCTATATACTTGAAACTAACACATTGTAAGTCAACTGTGCTTCAATAAAAATTTTTTTAAAGAAAAAAAAGCCGTTTATTGGCTAGGCAGAAGCTGTTTGGTGAAATAAAGAAACATGAAATCAACTCCTATAATAGTACCTGCCAATTTCAGAGAAAACTGAGCTGGGCTTGGATGCAGGGTGTCCTGAGCAGGTACCAGAATCCCCTGGAAAGCTTGATAAAGTGCAGAGTCCTGGGCCCTACCACCAGCAGTTTCTGATTCACTGGGTTTGGGATTTGTATTTCTAACAAGGTCTTAGCTGGGCTTTGCTCTGTTCCCTAAACAGGCGTCTGGTCCAGAGACCACACTGGCCTGGATGATTCCATTACTGGCCTTTGGTGCCACTGTCTGGCTGCTCTTGAGAATGACATGTTCTCCCTCTCATGGTATCAACATTCTTGGACAACTGTTTCAACAAAAGCTGGGAATGTGCTGACCTCTGTCACCTTCTCCCGGGCAGCACTGTGTCTACAGTGACAGTCACGAAACATCGCCTTCGTCCTCTTTGGAGCACTAAGCACAGCACACACATCGCACATTTGGGGCAGAAAGAGACAAAGATTTCCCCCAATTTATCTATTGAGGCATATAGCAAGAGAGCATGCAAGCGGGATTTCTAAACTGACTTATGCATGCTTTACCATATATAATTCATTCAAAGTAGTCCATAAATAAAACAAGCAGAATTTTTAAAGAAAGAGGATTTCATTATATGTGGCATATAAAAAACATGATACAAACGAAACTTATTTATAAAACAGAAACAGACCTACAGACACAGGAAACACATTGATGGTGACCAAAGGAGAAGGAGGAGGGTATAATTTAGGAGTTTGGGATTAACATACGCACACTACTATACGGGGAAATAGATGGGGAAACGGTGGAAACAGTGTCAGACTTTATTTTGGGGGGCTCCAAAATCAATGCAGATGGTGATTGCAGCCATGAAATTAAAAGATGCTTACTCCTTGGAAGGAAAGTTATGACCAACCTAGACAGCATATTCAAAAGCAGAGACATTACTTTTCCAACAAAGGTCTGTCTAGTCAAGGCTATGGTTTTTCCAGTGGTCTTGTATGAATATGAGAGTTGGACTGTGAAGAAGGCTGAGCGCCGAAGAATTGATGCTTTTGAACTGTGGTGTTGGAGAAGACTCTTGAGAGTCCCTTGGACTGCAAGGAGATCCAACCAGTCCATTCTGAAGGAGATCAGTCCTGGGTGTTCTTTGGAAGGAATGATGCTAAAGCTGAAACTCCAGTACTTTGGCCACCTGATGCGAAGAGTTGACTCATTGGAAAAGACCCTGATGCTGGGAGGGATTGGAGGCAGGAGGAGGAGGGGACGTCAGAGGATGGGATGGCTGGATGGCATCACAGAGTGAGTGAACTCCGGGAGTTGGTGATGGACAAGGAGGCCTGGCATGCTGCAATTCATGCGGTCGCAAAGAGTCGGACACGACTGAGTGACTGAACTAAACTGAACTGATATATAAAATAGATAACCAATAAGGACTTACTATACAGCACAGGGAAAGGGAAAGTGAAAGTGTTAGTCACTCAGTTGTGTCCAACTGTTTGCAACCCCGTAAACTGTAGCCCACCAGCCTCTTCTCTGTCCATGGGATTTTCCAGGCAGGAATACTGGAGTGGGTTGCCATTGCCTTCTCCAGGAGATCTTCCCAACCCAGGAATAGAACCCCGGTCACCTACATTTTAGATAGATTCATTACTGTCTGAGCCACCAGGGATGCCCCAAATCAACTATAATTTTTTTTTTTTTTTAAAGTGGCTTTCAAACATCTACTTGAGACAGAAGATAGATGTCTACCTTTCTCAAAGCAGATCCCTAGACCACTTTTCTTTTGGAAGACACATGGAGGTCTGGCATGCGTTGCTGAAGAACAAGCGGACAGTCCATCTGTCCCCAGGAGAGGAAAATTAAGTTCCCAGCTGTGTTCAGCACTATGAGAAACATATAAGGCATTTACATATAAGGCATTTCCCTGGGATCTCTTATAGCAAGGCTTCCCTGGTGGCTCAGACGGTAAATTGTCTGTCTACAATGTGGGAGACCAGGGTTCAATCCCTGGGTTGGGAAGATCCCCTGGAGAAGGAAATGGCAATCCAATCCAGGACTATTGCCTGGAGAATCCCATGGACAGAGAAGCCTGGTAGGCTACAGTCCATGGGATTGCAAAGAGTCAGACACGACTGAGTGACTTCACTTCACTTCTTATAGCAAGGAGCGTCATTATTTTATTTGCGTCGGGGAAATGCTGACATCCAATGTCAGGCTATTCAGTGATTGAAATTTGACCTTGTTTTGCCTAATTTCTAATTCCTCCAAGCTCTTTGACTTCTGGCAGTGGCACATCATTTTCTGCAGGTATTTCAGATTGGGGATGAAGGGCAAGGTCCTGAACTACATTAAACAAAGTGGAACAGTTTTGGTTTGGGGGTTAGTTGTTGTTCTTACTGTGTTTTATTTTACTGCAGGACTTTTTGGAAACTTTCATGAGCTTATCCAGTGATTTCAAAACTATATGCATAAGTGTAAAAGACGTATTTCATAGCCTGGGGTATCTTGGTGAATGTCCCATGTGTACTTGAGAAAAATGAGACCTTTTCCATGGAGCCTTCTACAGGTGTGAAACAGGTCAAGTTGGTGAGAACGTTCATATCTGCCATGTTGCTACTTTCTGTGTACTTGTTTATGAATTATGGAGAGAGGAGTATTGAAATGTCTGAGTATAATGTAGATTTGTCTGTTTTTCATTATAGTTCTATCAGTTTTACTTCATATATTTTTAAGTTCCCTTGTTAAGGGTCATAAACGTTTGAGTGTTATGTCCTCCTGATAGGTCGACCCTTTATCTTTACGAAATGCCGTTCTTCATCCCTGATAGTATTTTTGCTCTGAAATCTTCTTTGTCTGATGTTGATACAGCCACTGCAGCTTTTTCGTTTGACTAGTGTTAGCATGGCGTATGCTTTTTTCCACCCTAATGTTTAATCTATTTCTGTATTTATATTTAAAGTGCATTTCTTTCAGGCAGCATGTAGTTTTGGTATTGCTTTTTTAATCCAGTCTGACAATCTCTGACTTTAATTGGGTGTTTAAACCATGTACATTTAATATGATTTTTGATGTGATTCAGTTAAAATCTATCATCCTGTTTGTTTTCTATGTATCCTGTCTGTTCTTTGTTCCCTTTTAACTCTTTTCATGCTTTCTTTGGGTTGAATATTTTTAATATTCAATTTTATCTTCTCTGTTGGCCTATTAACTCTTTGTTTTGTTATTTTAGCAGTTGCCCTAGGGTTTATAGTATATATGCTTAACTTAGTCTACTTTCAAGTCATATTAGACTTTTTCGTATATAGAGGTGGGTTTCTACTGGGGACAATTTTGTCCTTCAGAAGATAGCATGATCTAGAGACTAGGGCCCTCTAATGGACAGAAGACAGGGATGCTTCCCAAAATCCTGCAATGCATGGAATAGTCCCTCACAATGAAAAACTATGCAGTCCAAAATACTAACCGTGGTGGAGAAATACTGACATCATGTATAATAACCTTATAAGAGTGTATTCTCTCCAATCTGTATTCTGTTGTTGCCACTTTTTACATTTACATATGTTATAAATTTGATAACGTATTGTCTTCATTTTTGTTTAAACTATTATCTTTTTAAATTTTTATTTTTATTTATTTCTATTGGAATATAGTTGTTTCACAAAGTTGTGTTAGTTTCTGCTGTACAACAAAGAGAATCAGCTACATGTATAGGATTGATGCTTTTGAACTGTGGTGTTGGAGAAGACTCTTGAGAGTCCCTTGGACTGCAAGGAGATCCAACCAGTCCATTCTGAAGGAGACCAGTCCTGGGTGTTCATTGGAAGGACTGATGCTGAAGCTGAAACTCCAGTACTTTGGCCACCTCATGCGAAGAGTTGACTCATTGGAAAAGACTCTGATGCTGGGAGGGATTGGGGGCAGGAGGAGAAGAGGACGACAGAGGATGAGATGGCTGGATGGCATCACCGACTCGATGAACATGAATTTGGGTGAACTCTGGGAGCTGGTGATGGACAGGGAGGCCTGGCGTGCTGCGATTCATGGGGTTGCAAAGAGTCGGACACGACTGAGTGACTGAACTGAACTGATACATATATGCCCTCCCTCGTGAGCTTCCTCCCATCCTCCCGTCCCACCCCTCTAGGTCATCACAGAGCACTGAACGGAGCTCCCTGTGTTGGACAGCAGCTTCCCCGAAGCCATCCATTCTACACGTGGTCATGCATATGTGCAATGCAACTCCCTCCGTTCGTCTCCAGCTCCTCAACCCCTGTGTCTCCAAGTCCGTTCTCCTAGTCAGCTTAAATAATTAAGAAACGTCTTACACACTTACCCATATAGTTACCATTTTTGGTATTCTTTGTATAGACTCAGATTTCTATCTGGTGTTATTTTACTTCTGTATGAAGGATTTCCTTTAGCATTTCTTGTATTGCTGATCTGCTCATGATAAATCCTTTCAGTTCTCATGTCAGAAAAAGTCTTTATTTCACTTTTATTTTTGAAAGGTGTTTTTCGTGGGGAATAGACATCTAGATGGGTGTTTCGCCTGCCTTTACTTTAAACCTGTGACTCCGCTGTGCTCCTGGCCACACTGTCTGCAAAGAGAAATTGACAGGCGTCCTCATCTTTGTTTCTCTGGATAAAACCTGTCCCTTTCCTCTGACTGCTTTTAAGATCTGCTCTTAATCACTGGTTTTGAGCAGTTTGATTATGATATGCTGATTTCTTCATGTTTCTTGTGCTTTGGGTTTGCTAAACTTCATAGACATATGGGTTCATAGTGTTCATCAAGGTTAGAAAATTTTCAGCCATTATTTCTCAAATATTTCCTGTTCCTCCTTCAATTATACATGTATTAGACCACTTCATATTGTCATATAATTCACTGATGCTGTTTTCATTTTCAAAAAATTCAAATTTTGTACAATTTATTGCAATGTTTACAAATTCATTAATCTTTTTTTTTAAATTAATTAATTTTTTGGAGGCTAATTACTTTACAATATTGTAGTGGTTTTGCCATATATTGACATGGATCCGCCATGGGTGTACATGTGTTCCCAATCCTGAACCCCCCTCCCACCTCCCTCCCCACCCCATCCCGCTGGGTCATCCCAGTGCACCAGCCCTGAGCACCCTGTATCATGCATCGAACCTGGACTGGCGATCCATTTCACATATGATAATATACATGTTTCAATGCCATTCTCCCAAATCATCCCACCTTCGCCTTCTCCCACAGAGTCCAAAAGACTGTTCTATACATCTGTGTCTCTTTTGTGGTCTCGCATACAGGGTTATTGTTACCATCTTTCTAAATTCCATATATATGCGTTAGTATACTGTATTGGTGTTTTTCTTTCTGGCTTACTTCACTCTGTATAATAGGCTCCAGTTTCATCCACCTCATTAGAACTGATTCAAATGTATTCTTTTTAATGGATGAGTAATATTCCATTGTGTATATCTACCACAGCTTTCTTATCCATTCATCTGCTGATGGACATCTAGGTTGCTTCCATGTCCTGGCTATTATAAACAGTGCTGCGATGAACATTGGGGTACACGTATCTCTTTCAATTCTGGTTTCCTTAGTGTGTATGCCCAGCAGTGGGATTGCTGGATCATAAGGCAGTTCTATTTCCAGTTTTTTAAGGAATCTCCACACTGTTCTCCGTAGTGGCTGTACTAGTTTGTATTCCCACCAACAGTGTAAGAGGGTTCCCTTTTCTCCACACCCTCTCCAGCATTTATTATTTGTAGACTTTTGGATCGCAGCCATTCTGACTGGCATGAAATGGTACCTCATTGTGGTTTTGATTTGCATTTCTCTGATAATGAGTGATGTTGAGCATCTTTTCATGTATTTGTTAGCCATCTGTATGTCTTCTTTGGAGAAATGTAAAAATACGAAACACTTCACGAATTTGAGTGTCATCCTTGTGCAGGGGCCATGCTAACCTTTTCTGTATCATTCCAATTTTAATATATGTGCCGCCAAAGCGAGCACAAATTCATTAATCTTTTATACCATGTCTATTCCTCCATTAATCCCATCCAGGGTATATTTCAATTTATACATTATGGTTTTCACCTCAGGAATTTAACTTGGGTCTTTTTTTAAAATAAGTCTCTTTTCTTATTTTTTAATTAATTAATTGTTGGTTTCACTGGGTCTTTGTTGCTGCGCTTGGGCTTTCTCCAGTTGCGGCTCCTCTCTGGTTGCTGTGCGGCGGCTTCTCATCGTGGTGGCTTCTTTTGCTGTGAGCCCAGGCTCCAGAGCGTGTGGGCTTCATGAGTTGTGATGCACGGGCTTAGTTGCTCCATAGCTTGTGGAATCCTCTTTGACCAGGGGTTGAACCTGTGTCCCCTGCATGGCAGGCAGATTCTTATCCACTGGACCATCAGGGGAGTCCTAAAAATAACTTTTTATCCTCATCAGGGATCATGTTCTCCTGCCTCTTTGTGTCATGCATGATCAGTCACGTCTGACTCTTACAGCCGCATGGACTGTAGCCTGCCAGGCTCCTCTGCCCAGAGAAGTTTCCAGGCAAGAATACTGGAGTGGGATGCCATGTCCTACTGCAGGGGATCTTCCCAACTCAGGGATAGAACCCAAATCTTTTGTGTCTCCTGCATTCGTGGGCAGACTCTACACTAGCCCCACCTGGGAAGCCCCTGGCTCTCTGCTGCTGCTGCTGCTGCTGCTGCTAAGTCGCTTCAGTCGTGTCCAGCTCCGTGCAACTCCATAGACAGCAGCCCACCAGGCTCCCCTGTCCCTGGGATTCTCCAGGCAAGAACACTGGAGTGGGTCCTGGCTCTTTGAATGCCTGATAATCTTTGACCGGATGTCACACTTGTTAGGTGCTGAATAATTTTTTTTGTTATAAATCTTCTTGAGCTTTGTTCTAGGATGAAGTTAATTTACTTGGAGACAGTTTTATCCTTTAAGTTTTGATTTATGATTCGTTAGGTGAGTCTGGAGCAGTGCCCAGTCTTGGGTTAATTATTCTGCTTTATTGAGGCAAGATTTTCCTAAGTATTTCTATTGTGAATTATGAGGTATTCCAGTCAGCCTGGTGGGAGCAGGCATTATTCCAAGCATTGTGTGAGCCCTGGGTATGGTTCCCCCTAACAGTCTTGGATGGCTCCTTTCCCAGACTTGGGCAATTTCCTTACACAAAGGTGCTGGTGAATACTCTGCTAAATACTCAAAAGGGACTCACTGTAAGTCACCGTAGTTCTCTTTTCTCTGGTGCTCTGTTCTTAGAACTCTGTCTTGGTTGCCCCCAGACTCTCAGCTCCATGTTCTCAAATCATAAAGTCTTCTGGTTCTGTTTGGGTTCTCTGTGTACTGTGGGCTGAAAAACTCCAGGTGGCAAGCCAAGGCAATAATAGGGCTTATCTCAATTTCTCAGGAATCCCTGTATTTTCTTGTCTGCTGTCCAATATGTTGAAATCCATTGTTCCATATATTTTAATTGAATTTTTTATTGTTCCATGTGGGAGGGTAAATATGGGTCTTAGTATCCCCTCTCAAAATCTTGTTTTGTTTTATTCTGAGTTTCTCATTATTTCTGACCTCTTAGCATCAAGCATAGAATCTGGAAAAGAGTGAGTGATCAACAAACGCTTATTGGATGGGCAGGTGGGTGGGGTATTTTGTAAGGGCTCGTGAATAATTAGATGACTAAAGGCAGAACAGGGTCCAGGTGAGCCGCCAGGATCGGTTATCGTCAAAGAGAATACAAACAACGACTGCTGGCGAGGACGGGGGACCCGAGCTCTCGCAGGCGGTTAGTGCAGCCGCGGTGAGAAGCAGCATGGAGATTTCTCAGAAAACTAAAGTATAATTACTGTATGACCCAGCAATTCCACTCTTTGGGTATATATTTTTAAAAACTTACCATTTTAAAATGCACACGCATCCCAGTGTTCCAAGTAGTGTTCTTTACAATCGCCAAGACATGGAAGCAGCTTGAGTGCCTATCAACAGGTAGGGAGGCTGCGCACATGCACAGTGGGATACAGCTCAGCCAGAAAAAGAGACTTCACCATTCGCAGTGGCATGGATGGGCTTAGGGGACGTTATGCCGAGTGAAACGTCAGACGGAAAAAGGTAAATGCTGCTTGGTACCACTTAAGTGTATAATCTAAAACAGTAGATCAAAATAGTAATGTAACAAAAAAGGAGCAGATTCGCACATATAGACTACAAACTAGCAGTTACCAGGGGGACAGGGATGAGGGGAGGGGCAAGATGGGGTAAAGGAATAGAGATACAGACTATTAGGCAGAACATAAGCTGTAAGTATATATCGAACAACATGGGAAACACGGCCAACATTTTATAATAACTATAAATGATGTATGACCTTTAGAAACTGCGAACCACTGTATTGCACACCTGTAATTTATGCTCACCCCATTTGGGATGGGAGTCTCCTTTACTGGCTTCTTGTGCTTGAGTTTTAAAGATTATAGGCTACAGAGCTTGGTCCGTCTTTTCTATTTACATATTGCCTCAAGGTGCTCTCATCTGACCTCATGACTTTAGGTTCCATCCAGGTACTGAAGACGTCCAAACTTACGTTTCCACCTGGACCTCTCTCTTCAACTCTAGGCTCTTATCTCCAACTGCATACTTTGAATTTCCACTCACATATATAATAGGTCTCTCAAATATAGCCTGGCCAAAACATTCTCCCTGCTTCGTCCCCTAATGCATATATCTGCTGCTCTTCCAGACTTCCACATCTCAGCAAGTGGCGCCACCAGCCAACCAGTGGCTCCAGCAAAAGCTCCTAGACTCATCCCAAATTTCCTCAACCCTCGTATCAAATCTGCTGGCAAGATATGCTGGGTTTTCTCCTGAGGCATATTCCAAATTTGTCCCTGTTATACTCCACTATTTCCATCCCAGTCTTTCTTGGGCAGTAATAGTCACCCACTTCTACGCCACCCACTCCCAATCCCCGCCCCCCAACACCACCATCTACTCATCACACGCAAACAGACAACAAAGTTCTGAAAACTGAAATCTGTTATCCTTCTCTTGGGGAAAATCAGCCAGTGGATTTCTGTTACAACAAGAATTAAAGTTAAACAGAGGATCCTGTAGCTCACAAGACCCTACGTGATCCAGCCCCACCCTTGTCTTGGAACTTGTCACCCTGCTTCCCTCCACTCTTTGTGCTCACTGCCCTTCTGCTCCTTGAATAAGTGGAACTTATTCTGACCTCAGCAACCTTTCCTCCACTGGGTCATCAGACGTCATCTCAGAGCTCATCTCCTCAGAGTGGCCCTCCCTGACCGCACTATCCAAGTCCCCGCTCGCCTGTCTAGCCACAACCCCTCTGCCACGTGGACCTCCTGTGTGGCGTGTACCACTGACATTTAGTTCTTTGGTTACTCATTTATTGTCCGCCTGTCTTTCACTAACGTGTCGGCTCCAGGAGAGTAGAGATCGGATCCTTTCTATTTGCTGCTGTATCCTCAGTGCCTGGAACAGTGCAGGCACATAGCAGGCACTGAATGAGTGATAGATGAGGAAACGAAGGCTCCAAGCTGTGAACTCACTGGCCAGGATGCACATCAGCGACTGAGCCAGGACACCAGGGAAGTCATGTTGCCACATGGCTCCAAAGCATGTGCCCTTTGGGGCACTCAGTGGATGTCATGAGCAAGAGTCCCAGAAACTCTCCTTCAGTTGCCTGCATAGACAGAAAATGTGCGCATGACTCAGGAAGGAGGGCCAGATCTGATGTCCTTGCTGCGGACTTTTAGGATCAGCCACTTGGGGAAGGTGTGTGGCTGTGTGTCCTGGATGCTGGATGCTGCAGCTGAGTCTCGTGTAACAAGCCAGGCAGCAGGGCTGGCGGTGGCTGCCAGGGGCTGGGGTGGGCCAGGTGCCAGCACTGGTGTGCCATGCTGGCTGTCTCTACAGGGAGAAAGCTGCTCTCACAGAACCTGGCTGTGGGCAGTGGAGGGGCCTGGCTCTCCATTCAGGAAGCTCTAACCACAGAGAAACTCTCTAGGGCCCTTGGGGCGTGCTGTCTACCATCTAAATGAAATCAGTCAACAGAAGGAAGACGGGGTTCAGCTTTTGAGGCGCTTAAAGACATCTCTCAAAGCTAGGGTCGAGAAATCGTGGTCTGAGTTGCCAGGTGACCAGGATTCCGTGAGGAAGAGGTCTGGCGTTTTGACAGCTAAGTGTATGGGGACATCCAAGACACCGAATGAAACATGCCGCCTTCTAAAAGGGAGTATGACTTGTGAGGACAGCACCATGGTCCTCAGCCTTTCCTTGGATAGAGTCTGGGGATAATCGGGGGTGGAAGGAGATGGACATGAAGAGACTGTCAGGTTCAAAGGAAGTAAAGGCTGTGTGCGAGCAAGTGCAGATGCACAGCAAAAAGAGGGGCCGGGTCTAGGTGGGGACTGCCAGGAGAAGCTGGTGACAAGTGGGGTGGGACGCTGGACTTCCAGGAGGAGCTGGTGACAAGAGGGGTGGGACGCTGGACTGGTAGGAGGAGCTGGTGACAAGGCGGGTGGGACGCTGGCGGCAGAGGTGGACACGAGGCCACTGCAAACACTCTGCTGCAGGCCCGGAAACTTCTGTAGGTCCCACCCCAGGGGCATCTTGTCCCGCCCATTCTCTGTGTCCCTCTCTTCCCAGTCTCTCAGAAGCGTTTGCTACACTCCAGGAAATCCTGGTGGGTGGTTTGGATGGGAATGCAGCCTCCCTGGAAGCTCCATTTGACCAGAAGGCTGGGGCTTCCTGTGGGGAGAAGGTACAGGAGCCCCCAAACCTTCATTTTTCTTCAGCCCAGCACTCCATCCCACATCTCCACAGAAGCAGTCCCACAGTAGGTCAACAAAACTTCAAGGCAGGAGCTTCCCTGGTAGTCCAGAACATGCCTGCCAATGCAGGTGACATGGGTTCGATCCCTGGTCTGGGGAGATTCCACACGCCGCAGAGCAACGAAGCCCGTGTGCCACAAATATTGAGCCTGCAAGCCTCAGCTGTTGAGCCCACGTGCTGCAACTGCCGAAGCCTCAAGGCCCCAGAGCCTGTGTTCTGCAGCCAGAGAAGCTACGGCAGTGAGAAGCCCGTGCCCTGCAGCTAAAGCGTAGCACCCCCCATCCCTGCCTCCCCTAGGTTTTCCACAACTAGAGGAAGCCATGGCACAGCAGCCAAGACCTGATACAGCCAATAAATACGTAACAATTGTAAGAAAAACTGGCTCAAGGCAGTCAGTTTTCTATCACTTCCTCTCTGCTGGGTCCAACACGCTGAAGAGCTGCCCACCCGTGCACCTCACAGCCCTGTCTGGTTTCTTATGAGAACGCACATATCTGACAGCCCACAGCCTTATGTTTTCAAGCTTTATGATGTCAAAGATGACTCATTAGGTCGATGCTAGCTTCACTGATTAATCTCACTTATGCACATGTCTTATTTCTCCCTGAAGGCTTGCGGGCAGAATTTATTTCTGCTACACTAGGAACAAAATAGTAGGCAGGTCTCCCGAGCATTGCATAATGCAGACTCCATCTCTTTGGCCTTCCACATTAATTTCCCTCAAATGACACCAAGGGGCCAATATGTTGAGAGCGCACATCTTTGCTCTGATGAAATTTTTGCTTTTATTTCTAATTGTTTGTGCAAAAAGCTCTGGTTTGGGTTTGTTTAGGCCTTTTGGGCAGGGAATTGATCTCCAAACCATTTTCAAATTGCTTCCACTTTGGCATCTTGCTGAACCTGACATTTTCCCTCCTAGACCAAAGCCTCAGTTGTTTTCAGTCAGAAAACAATACACACCACGCTGGCTACGGTACACAGTCCATATCTCCAATGTGGATTTTTAAAACTTTAGAGCTGTGATCTCAAGCCACTGATTGTTTGAAAGGGTTTTGCAGACTGTTCTTGAACATTGTTTTGTTAAATTAGGATTTTTCCTGGGACCTCTGCTAATTTTTGTTTGTTCCTCCATCCCTACCTGTATCAGTTTTATGATACAGGCTCAAGCTAGGACAGCCAACTACAAATAGAGTAACACAATTCTTTTTTAAAAAAATATTTTATTGGAAGCATCGTTGATTTACAATGTAGTGTTAATTTCTGCTGCACAGGAATTTCTGACTCAGTTACACATACATATATATTCTTTTTAATATTCTTTTCTGTTACATTTTATCTCAGGATATTGATAGATTTCCCTGTGCTACACAGTAGGGTCTTGTTGTTTATCCATCCTATATATAGTAATTTGCATCTGCTGACTCCACTCTCAGTCTGTCCCTCCCCCACCCACCCTCCTCTTTGGCAACCACAAGTCTGCTCCCTGTGTTTGCTTCTGTTTTATAGATAAATTCATTTGTGTCATAGTTTAGATCCCACATCTAAGTGATATCATGCATTTGTCATTCTCTTTCTGACTTATTTTGCTTACCACGATAATCTCGAGCGGTCCATGTGGCTGTAAAAAGGCATTGCTCCACTCTTTCTTATGGCTGAGTGGTATTCCCTTGGATGTATGTGCCATACCTTCTCTATCTACGCACTTGTCAGTGGACATTAGTTTGTTTCCATGTCCCGGCTGTTGTGCATAGCACTGCTATGAACAGGGGCACATGAGATACCGCATTTCTCGAGTGGGAAATATAAATCTGTGTAACTTTGCAGAAAACATTACCACCAGACTCCACAATAGTTATACTGGTGTGCAAAATAGGCCAAGCTGACAGAGGGAGACAACAGGAGGTGGAGGGAAACGTAAGGAAAGGAATTGCTGGCTAAATCCCAGGGTGGGGGGAGGTGCCTGAGGATGAGGACAAAGGAAGAGAAGAGGTTCCCTGAATCCCTGAGGGGAAAGGAGTCAAAAGGGCCTCCCCTGGTCCAGAAGTCCCAGGCGCCTCTTCTCATCATGTGTCGGGTCTCATGGAGCTGAAGATAGTCCTGTTCCCAGCCCACTCCTGGGAATTCCAGCTCTGTGGTCCGGGGGAGGCCTGGGAACCTGTTTTTAATAAGCACATGATGCTGAGGTAGGTATGCATCGGTCCCCACTTGGAGAAACATTGTTCCAAGCTAAGAAGACCCAGGAGCAGAAGGAAACTCTCCAGTAGACCATTCCAGAACCTCACGTGTCAACCTCCCATCCATTTCATAAATACCAAATAGAATCCCGTGTGAGGCATCATTTATGTAATAGATATTTCTTACCACTCCCTGCACATATGCACACAGTTGTTTGGATTCAGCCCCAGCTGCATAAAATAAAAGGGAAGCAATTCATAATAAAGGCAGATTCGTCTGAACATGTTTATGCTTGGGCAGGCCTCCACTCAGGGACAAAATGAATCATCAGATGCCTGCATCTGTGCACAGAATCACCTCTAAGGTGACCAGCTACAGTGCAGGTAGACACAGCTCTTATACCAGAGAGGTGGATATTGGGAGGAGGGTTGTTTCTCCTGTCTGCATGGTCATTGCATACCTGGAAAATGCCTTAGTAAAACCGTGCAAGAAGGACTTCATGATTAAGTGGAGTCCAGGTCTAAGCCCAAACGACCACAAGCAGCTTTTCACTTACATGAATGGCTGGGAAAGCACTTGAAAGGCAAGTGGGATGGACTTCCCAGGTGGTTCAGGGGTGGGGACTTCACCTTCCAATGCAGGGGGTGCAGGTTCAACTCTGGTCAGGAAGCTAAGATCTCACATGTCTCTTGGCCAAAAAAGTCAAAACGCAAAACAGAAGCAATATTGCAACAAATTCAATAAAGATATTTTTTAAAAAAGAGAAAAGCAAGCAGGATGTGGGACACTTCTCGCTTTTATTTCCTCCGCATTGAGAAAGTCAGAATTCCAGACCTCTGCCCACTAACCGCCCACAGTACGGCCCCATCTTTGTGTCTACTGCTCCCTTTCTGGAGGATCAGAACATTAAAGCACGCCACAGTTACACAAAGAATGGACATCCCACGTGCTACTGTTTTCTTTCTTTTTTGGGCGGTGCGGGGCAGGGGGGAAGAGCCAGAAAACTGGAACAGTTCCTGTGGAATTAGTTAATAGGTTACACCAAAATGGGGATTCCACCTCCTTGCAAATTACACCCCGGTGGAGGAGCTCTCTAAGGCCTCCTTTCTGCTGGCCCTTCACTTCTGCTAAACCATATATCACTTGCTGTGTGACATTTTCATTATTTACTGCTCTGAGGCTCAGAGAGCAAAGCGGCCAGGCTGGTCTCCACTCACTCGTTCATTAGTTTTAATTAAACCCTCTAATTTTATTTATGCTGCCACAAACTGATTAACAATTTACCAGCAAAGAACAGGAAGTCTTAAAAAGCATCTTGAGGAATTCGTGGGTCTCTAAGCACAGCCCTTGCAGAAATGAGGTGGGTTGTGGGTAGAGGCTCATGCCAGGCTGGAGGAGGCAAGTTTTTAAAGCTTCAGCGCTTGGTACAACCTTGGTACAATAACTGACGGCTCTGAGATCAGCGGGTCCCCAAGGGGCTGATGCATTGAGAGGCAGTGGCTGGACCTCCTTATCTGAAATGCTTGATAGTCCTTGTAGCTCTGGGAAAGGGGACAGGGCTGGGAGTGACATTTGGTGCCTCTGGAGGGGAAGGGTGAGCAGGTGGGGGCAGCAGAAAGCCCATTTCTTCATCAGTGGGGGAAATGGACACTGGCCCAGCCAGTTACACAACAGTCTGCTGAACAGTGTGCTGGACTCAGAGAGCAAGGAGGTGCAGCCTGAAGGTGATGGGAAAGCTTTAGGAAAGGACCGGAATTTGAAGTAAATAATAAGGACTTATAGAATATCACTGTACTCACAGCCCAGAGAGAAGCACATGAACAAAGACTCAGACATTTACTTCTCCACTTTCCAAGGGTCAGACATATTGCTAGCTCCAAATATGGGGGGGGGGATGAATAAGGATGTAATAGGCTGAAATGGGAGTTTAATCTTGCAACGTACATATACACCCCATCCCCCTCAAAATCACTACCATTAACATTGCTTTTTTAGGTCCTTCTTCTGTTCCCGAATGTGGGAGGAAGGAAAACTGGCTTTCTTTCTAGACAATATTAACTCAGACCACATCTGATAACTTTAGCCAATGTTTTTTGAGAAATGTTTATTCAAGTACTTTGCTTGTTTTAACTGGTTTTTCTTTCCTTTTGTTGTTGATTCAGAAGAGTTCATTATTCTGAAAACTAGACCCTTATCAAATAAAAGACTTGCAAATAAATATTTCCTCCAATTCTGTGGCTGGTCTTTTCCTTTCTAGAGAGTGTCCTTTGATGCACAAAAATCTCTAATTTTGGTAAGTACAATTGATTTATTTTTTTCTTTTATTGCTGTGCTTTTGGTGTCATAGTTAAGAACGCATTGCCAAATCCAAGGTCATGAAGATTTACCTCTTGAGTCTTCATCTAAGAGCTTTGGTTTTAGCTTCCACCTTTATTCTGTTACATGTGAAAATCCAGTCCCAGTACCATCTGTTGAAGAGGTAACCACTGAATGGTCTTGGCACCAGTGCTGAACATCAACTGACCATAGATATGTGGGTTTATTTCTGGACTCAGAATTTTATTTCGTTGACCTATGACTGTGCTGTGTGCTAAGTCACTTCAGGCGTGTCCGACTCTTTGCAACCCTATGGACTGTAGTCCATCAGGCTCCTCTGTCCCTGGGATTCTCTAGGCAAGAATACTAGAGTGGGTTGCCATGCCCTCCTCCAGGGGATCTTCTCAACCCAGGGATCAAACCTGCATCTCTTACATCTCCTGCATTGGCAGGTGGGTTCTTTACCACTAGCCCCTCACCTGTGACTACCCGTATACAAAAATATTTTAAAATAAAATCTTATCATGTAACTTCCTTAAACTTCTAGTGGATTTGATTTGCACTTGGAATAACATCTAAATTCTAGGCCTGGTTGACAGAGCTCTAGGTATCCAGCCCCTGCCTTCCATGGCTTTAGCCACAGTGCCCAATTTTCTAGTGTGTAAATTTGCCAAGTTTGTGTTTCCCTGCTGTTGGGCTGCATCCCACAGGCCTACAAGGATTGTGCTTGACCAGCTTTAAGACCAAAGAAAGAGCTGAGTCAGTGACAGGGACATCAGTGGTTTAATGGCTGGGGGGAGTGTACATGTCTGAAGCAGCGTCCTGGAATGGCACCCCACTGTACGGGTCATGGCAGCAGTCTCTACTCCGGCAAGGGGAAATTGCCAGTTACAGGGGGGACTGACATCTGTGGTGTGACATCATTGGTTACCAGAGAAACTAGCAGGCTCCTCACTGCCCTTTCGATAAGAACAGTCACTGGTTGGGCTTGGGGCAAGTATGCAGGAAGGTCAGGCACGTGAATAGGGTGTAGGTGCAACAGGCGCTGGTCACGCAGCGGATGCACAGAGAAGAGGCGTCCTGAGTGGTCCAGCCGTGCACGTGCCCTCCTCTACTTCTTGTCAAGGATCCTCTCCTGCCTAATCCCACACGGTGACTTTCCTCCTATCATTCAGATTGCAGCTGTAATGTCTCCTATTGAATACTACTCCACACTGGCTAGGAGGGCATCCCAGTCACTCTCTTAAGATATTATCCTATTTCATGTTCCTATAGCATTTATTATTTCATATTTTTGCTTAAAGCATTTGTGGTTTTCTCCCTCTGATTTTATGTAAGTCTCATGAGAGCAGAGATTCTGCCCTGTTCACCTCTGTGTCCCCCACATTCATTCCTCTCTCCCCTCCCTGCCAGCTGTCTATATCCAAAATAAAGCAAACTTTCCTTTCCACCAACCTTGCCTATTTTTATTGGCTTTTGAACAGGGAGCACCCTGACTTCCACTTTTGGTTACTATTGTAGCAACTCAAGCAAATGTATCCGTTGAAATCAACCCAGAGTTGATGCTCTGCTTCCTCTAGTGGCCACTGGTGTAATAGCGTTCTCTGAGAGTTGGCTGCTCAGAGGGAGCTATTCTGATAAAGAACAAATATGTGAAATTGCTCCACAATGGCACCCCACTCCAGTACTCTTGCCTGGAAAATCCCATGGATGGAGGAGCCTGGTAGGCTGTAGTCCATGGGGTCGCTGAGAGTCGGACACAACTGAGTGACTTCCCTTTCACTTTCATGCATTGGAGAAGGAAATGGCAACCCACTCCAGTCTTCTTGCCTGGAGAATCCCAAGGACGGGGGAGCCTGGTGGGCTTCCGACTATGGGGTCGCACAGAGTCAGACACGACTGAAGCGACTTAGCAGCAGCAGCAGCAGTGCAGCACACGGTCTATGTCAGTCTATTCTCTCCACGAATTTCAGCTGGAGTCTTATATTCTGTGAACACGTCCATGTCCTCAGGTTATTCTTACAGTCGCTAAATTCTTCACACTCTTAATCAGTCACCAGTTTCCATTGATACGAAGACTAGATCAATGATAACTTTTCTTCTCATGTGTTCAGAATCACCACAAGTTCCTTAGACATCTCCTTAATGTACAGCTACAGAGAACAGTCACAATGCTGGTTACTGACGAGAAAAAATCACACTGAAATTGTGGAGCCTACTAAAATCAGGGCACGCTGGTATGTTCTTCTGAAGTTTAGGTAAAAGAGCTGCTTATACATCTGGCTCTCTTCTTTCTACATCAGCTTTGGAGAGCAAGGTGTTTGCCGAAGATTACCAAAAGGACCCTAATGTTTTGGAAAACAAGCAGGCAATGCCCAAAACTAATCAGGGAGGGATTTGTGAAAAATCAGAAAAATAACAAAGCTGGACAGAATATATGAAACTGAGATTAAGAGACACAGAGGCTCTATCAATGAGAGAGACAGTGGTGGAGGTGTGACCAAAAGTAAGGAGACCATCCCTCATGCTCCCCCACCGTACACACTGCACACATACATATAGATATACATACATTTTCATTGGAAGCATATGGTTTTATATGGCCTTTGTTCTTAAATTTATTAGCTCATTTATTCAACATACATTTAACAGTATTTTCCAGTGGCTGCCAAGATAATTCTAAACAATACGCTTTTACCTCTGTTTTTGGATATATCAAATTTGCGCAGTATTCAGTGCACCTCCAGTACATTTTTTTTCTGCCATAGTTATGGGGAATGGAGAACCAAACTGATGCATCGTCACTACCCTGAAATTTTTAACAGAGAGAGTCGACTTAGCTCTTCTGCTTTGTAAGGGCAGGGGGACAGTTTCTTACACTGATAACTAAATAGAAAGTAAAGGCAGGAGGGGGACTCTGCTGCTGCTGCTGCTGCTGCTAAGTCGCTTCAGTCGAGTCCAACTCCGTGCGACCCCATAGACGCCAGCCCACCAGGCTCCCCGGTCCCTGGGATTCTCCAGGCAAGAACACTGGAGTGGGAGGGGGACTCTGGTCATATTTAAATGAGTTAATATTTGTAAAGCACTCAGGACAAAACCTGGCCCCCAGTCAGGGCTGTACAAGTGCTTGTTAAGTCAAATGCATTAAAATCCAAAACAATAAGGCAGAACCAATAGGGACTGAGTGAATATGGAGGAAAGAAGAGGTCTTGATTGACATCTAGATATCTCAGTTTGTAAATGAGTATTACGAATAAGTTACTAAAAATCCCACTATTACATTCTGTGTCCATGTAGGCTGCTAACAAAACATCTTAGACTGGGTGGCTTACAAACAACAGAAATTTCTCACAGTTTTAGAAGCTGGGAAGTTCAAGATCAAAATGCCAACAGGCTCTGTGTCTGGTGAGAGCCTACTTCTGGGACCACCACCTTTTTTGTGGTGTCCTCATATGGCGGAAAGGCTGAGGGAATATCTCCTTTACAGTGCACTTATTTCATTTTTAAGGATGTGGACAAAAAGAAGGGTCCTGTGTGTTCAGGTGGGCACAGGAATCAACAAAATCTGCTTCTAATAGGACTTTATTACTACTCTCTGTCTAGAGAGGTCAGGGGAAACTTGACTGAAAGTATACAGATCCTTTAATTAACTAAATACAAATTCATGTAAAAAAGCTTTACTGAATTAAGAGTGACTCTGAATCATCATGCATTTTCTAAATTAAAGGGATATTAAAAGGATAATTATAATTGCATGGGATATGTTGCATATTCGTTTGACGTTCCAGATTCATTCTGCATCTCTCTCTACCCTGCCCTGTGCTCTAAGAGACTGGTCCATACGGACGGGCATCAACAGGCTTCCTTGCCCTCTGGCTCTCAGTGTTTTTTGTTTTGCTTGTGGCTGTGCCACTCAGCATGTGGTATCAGTTCCCCACAAGGATCGAACCCATGCCCCCAAGAGTAGAAGCGAGGCGTCCTTACCACTGAACTGCCAGGGAATTACCTCTCAGTGGTTTTGACAGGGGAGGCTCCAGCAGGTAAAATAATGGAGGAGAGTGAGGCCAGGGTATTTACCTCCCCGGTTCCCCCTTGCTGAGTGACCACAGGTTGTTGCATTTCTCTGGTCAAGCGGTCTTCTCCACTCAGCTACTGTCTTCTGAACCCATGTCCTCCCATCATCCCTTGAGGACCAGGGATGATGTATCTATTAGTTCGTTAGGGCTGCCATACAAAGTACCACAAACTAGGTGTTAAATTACAGAAATTAACTTTTGTACAGTTCTGGAGGCCAGAAGTATGAGATCAAGGTGTTGGCAGGGTTGTTTTCTTCAGAGTCGTCTCTCCTTGGCCTGTAGATGGTCATCTTCTCCCCGTGTCTTCCCATGGCCTTCGTTCTGTCTCTCTGTCCTAACCTCCTCTTCTTATAAGGACGTCAGTTACATTGGACTAGGGCCCACCCTAATGACCTCAGTTTAACTTAACAGTTTTTAGGGTTTTTAAAGACCCTATCTCCAAATACAGTTCTGTGTTTGGAGGTCCTGGGGGTTAGAATTTCAAATAAATGAGGGATGCAATCTAGCCCAAAACAGATGGCAACAGAGGCTCCTGGCCTCTCACTAGCCCCAGGGTTACTATCCCGTCCTGAGTTGTTTTCCTAAATCCTGCCCACACCTCTGTAAACACTGTTATTAACTCTCCCCAACTACCTAGTCTTAGTATACCATTTGCTTCCTGTCCAAATTCTGCATGATTTATAGGGGCTCACCCAAACAGTACACATTAGAAAGGGGACCTCATTCTCAAAGTGGCAACCACTGTATACCTGGGAAAAACTGCTCTCCCATTCAAGCATTCAAACTAATATCTTACTAATGCATTACTATTTTCATGTCTGGTCAAGACATGACCAGAATTCTTTATTCCTTTTGAGAAAAGAAAACAAGTTATTTTGATGTGGGACGGCTCTAGGCATATGTAGATTGGCAATGCCAACAGGACAGATACAGTGCTATTACTGAGTGTTACAAGTACACTTGCCACTCCCTTTTCCTGCTCAGACCCGGAAGATTCTTCCCACAGTCACTTACTCCCAGAAGGCTCTCTGGCGCTGATCCCTGGAAAATCCACCCTTTCCCAGAGCAGGAATCTCTGGGCAAAGAAGCTGCTGCTGTTTGAGACAGCTGCCACCCAAAGGGGGCTACTCCTTCCTCAGGTGAAGCTCAATTTTCTCCCTTTGTTCTGAACCTGTGTGTGACCCTTTTGTTTCTTCAAACGTTCCCAGCTGAATTGTCACCCGGCTCAAAAATCCTCCTTTTTGATCTGAGGACAAATATTAAGTGACTGACTAAAGCAATCAAGACACTGACGTAGGCCCACTATGTACACACACCACTCGGGGTGCGTGTGTGTGTGTGTAAGAGGGGGAACAAAGATAAATAAGCCCTCTCCCTATTCCTCACGTACTGACAGCCGTGCCAGATACTGGAACGAGCGGAGCTCAAGACAGCTCCTTTCCCCAAGCTTACTTTCTCTTTGGGGTTCATGGTTAATTGTCAGCACAGTCGCTCCGCACACTGCGTATCCCTCTCTACCTTTTCTGGAAACATTCTTATTCCTTCTTTTAATTCTTATAATCCCCTTTACTAAAGATGTATTTTTCACCACGCGTGAAGCGCTAGCCACAATCCAGAGATCAGCAACCAGGACCACTTCCGCACTCGGCTCGCAGGTAGAAAAGCACGGCTGTGTCACGAGCTCAAACCACGTGGCCTCACCCGGGTTCAAAAACACCCCCTACAGCCGGCGCATGCGCCCTAGGCCCCGCCCGCGCACGGCCGTCGGGTCATTGTTGGGGGCGGTGCTTACGGCGGCAGGCGACGTAGAAGACGCACGCGCCGCGCCCGGTCCTAGTCCAAGTTCTACGGCGGCTGATTGCGGCTGCTGCGTGTACGTTTCCGTACGGGTGGCCGCGCGGCCCTGGGGTGAGTGTTCTGGCGGCCTGGTTGAATGTCAGACGGGACGTGTCCGGGGCCCGCTCCGACTCTCCAGGCGGCCGCAGCCCCGCCTGGACCCCTGGCAGCCGGGATGGAGCCCTTTCGCGCGGGCGGCCAGGAGCGGGCCCTCGGGCTGGGCGCGCGGCTGTCGCGCCCTCCCACCTGCGGCCGGAAGTGCTGCTCGGGAGCGCTCACCTGGGAGGACCGGTGGGGGTGGGGGGCCCCCTGGCTCCGCCGAGGGCAAGGTGGGCCGGCGACTAAGCATCAGCTTTCCGGCTCTGTGTCCTGCACCCCCCGCCTCCCGCCGCCCCCCGCAATTAGGGTCAGCCCGGCCCTGTTTGATCTCGGTTAAAACTGGAGTTGTTATTTGAACGAGACATTCGGGGTAAAAACAAGTCAGGCAGTTGATATAGTCAAGTGGGAGTATGTGAAGGAGGATTGAGCAGTCCGCATATAAATGCTGTAGCATAAAGATTTCCCACGTAGCATCTTATCTTCACTGCTATCACCAGTTCCAAGCTCCTGTCACTTGTCACCCGTACGGGCCCCAGCATGTCCATGTTGCGCTGTTTCCTCCAATCCATTATCCGTACTGTAGTCCAGCTGGTCTTTACAAACATAAATTGGGTCATGGCATTATCACCCTGATTGAAACTGTTAGAGTCACTCCATTACACTTGGAGAAAAATCCAAGTTCATGTTTCCCTAGGCTCCCTGTGATCTGGTCCTTGCCCATGGCTCCATCTTCAAGTACACCCCTTCCCCTTCCCAGTTCTGCATATATACAACTAAACCTCCAAACCAGTATCCAGCGCCTCCCACAGACGCCCCAGTTCTGAAAGGAGGACAATGAAGATACTGTTTTTCCAGATGGTTAAGTCTTGCAGAGTGTTAGAAGACGTTCTGTAAATGAGTCATTATCAGTTTCTTTAACTCTGTAATTCATGTACAATAAAGATTTGTCAGAATGCTCCAGCCTTCTTCCAGTTTTTCAATAGCACCAACTCTTACCAGCCTTAGAAATCACACATGCTGTTTGTTTGCAAAATACTCACTTTTGGCCTGTTATTTCATCCTTCAGATGCTGGTTCACATATCAGTTTATCAAAGAGGTGTCCCTGACCTCACATCTACTTCTCTAATATCAGTTAGGCTCCTGTGTTATTTTGTTATAGGAAGTCTGTACTTTTCTATAGCAGTTACCACAGTTATATTTGTGTGTGTTTAATTTATGTATAAATACTTATTTATGTTGGAGAAGGAAATGGGAATCTACTCCAGTATTCTTGCCTGGGAAATTCAGTGGACAGAGGGGGCTGGCCGGCTACAGTCCATGGGGGAGCAAAGAGTCAGACATGACTGAACAACTAAGCGTGCATGTATTTATGTAGGTAAATACGTATGTATAATTCTTAAAATATGTGTCATCCGCAAGAGCTCCAAGTTCTATGCAGACAGAAACTCTTTGGCAGAGTACATTGTCTGGTGTAATTGACTCAGTAAATATCTATTGAATGTCAGCTGATTTATTTCGCTTCTGAAATTCTGCCTTCTAACCGGAACTTCCTGGTTTTCATCTCTTATTCCCAGGAGACTTGCCCTTTAGTGTATTCTCCAAGTGGCTTCTTGATCCCTTTCTTCCTTCTTTTCTCCTTTTCACCTGCCTTTTCCTTCCTCGCTCTTCAGTGCCTCCTGGCTTTTTTTTTTTTTTTTTTCCCTAATCTGCCCAGCTTGGACCCCAAGGTCAGTTACTTGAAATACTCAGCATCTTTTAAAAAAAGTTATTTTTAATTGGAGAGTAATTGTTTTTACCACGTTGTATTGACTTCTGGCACGTCTTCTCAGCATCTTTACCCCCAGGCAACATCTGCCTTTCTACCCTGAAGATGCCCAACATTGGCATTTCCCCTGGGACTGCTGATTACTGAAGGAGGAAGCTGGGGTTGTTGGCAGTTCCTGGTTGGGGAGCCAGCCTCTGGTAGGCCTCCGCACCTGTCACCAGTGTTCGTTCCCCGTCAGCTTTTCTCTTCTACAGGTTACTTAGTTCCGATTCTTACTCTCCCCCACCTCCCATCCCAGCTGTGTCCCGTGACTCAGGTAATGCCCAATTTCCTGCCTTATAGAGTATTTTCTCTGTGGTCCACCTAAGCTTCTCTCTGCACCTGTACGTTCAGGTCCATCAGGAGTCATCCTCCTGCCAGAGTCAGAGACAGGTGTGCTGTGCCCTCTTCACTTCTGTACTTGCTGCTGTCTCATATACTGCTTTCTTTGCAGATTATCTCCCTAGTCCCCACTCGCTGTTCATCCTATAGTTTTTCTTGACCAAATTTTCCTTCCCCATCCTTTAATTCCTTTATTATTCCAGTGATCTCTCTCTGCCATAGCCTATCCTTAGGCCTCTATTTCCTTATCTGCTCATTTCTTATCCCTCTACGGTCTGATTTTTTTTTTCCCTTTGCTTTGCTAAGATTTCTTTTACTAAGATAACCACTGATCAGCTTTCCAAATCCACTGGAACCTTTGGAGTTTCCTTAGAACTTGCCCTGTTATTTGACCATTCCTTCCTAACTCCTTATTAGACGTTGTCTCCAAACATCGTTATTTTAAGCTTGTCTTTGCACTACAGAGTTATTACTTAATATTTTGATTGATTAGTATATGTTTTAAGAACTGAAAAGGAAATCCTTGTATACATACAAATAAGAACAATGAAAAAATTCCAGCTAGTATGAAGGCTCGGAGCCAGAATCCTCTCTGTTGAAAGTAATAGAGTGCCAGTCTGATCCTTTCTTCTGGAAATAATCAGAAGGGCCCCAGGTAGAGGAATTTTCTTTCTCTGCTGTTCACTTTTAACCTTTTCAACCTTAGCCTCTTTCTTATCCTCCAAAAGAATCTCTGGTCCCTGTCAAGTGCCTTGGGATCCCTGGGGCTGTTTACTCTGCTGATATTTCCAGATTTTCTCTAGAGCCCAGATTTATATTTCTGCCTGCCTTCTGGCCGGACAGCTTTGGCTGCTTACCATCTGCTTCCTTTCTGATTCAAATTTTGTGACTGAATTCACCAGTGACTCAGTTGTCCAGACCAGACTTGTTATTTTAGATTCCCCTCTGAGCCTGCCTTTCCACATGTATGAACACCTTATGTGTGTCAGATCGTGGGTCACGTGCAGAACTCACTTTGTCTGTGTTTTTTGAACTCCAGATCCAGTGCACTGTCCCTTCTTCTGTGTCCGCCTGGCCTCTTGTCTGTGCCTCTTTTATCGACATGCCCCACTGGCATGCTTTTCCAGTGGAGAGTGAGCCCCTCGGGACAGGGTGACACTAAGTTCCTGGCATCTTTGTATCCTCGTGCTTGGCCACTGGCATCACTTTATTTAATGAGGAATGAGTGGAGCTTGTTGGGGAACTTGTGAACATTCCATAGAAATAAAGAGTTTATTCACGGTTAAGTAAAAAGATAAGCTGTCACTTAAATCTATTTAAAAGTATTTATTAGATGGAGTTATACAGGCAGTATAGCAAACATATTTTCATTTTCATTCGAGGAGTTCCTCATTTCTTGTTGTAAAATGTGAAAGTTCCCCTTTATTCCTACCTTCTCCTTCTGTCTCCCCCTTCCAACGCTAAAGGTTTAGTATGTATCTTCACATCATTTTGAATGCATTCCTTGCACACAGATGTGGGTACACATTTTTTTCCAATATAAATGCCTTCATACGACATGGCTTTTCATTTTATTTGGCTTTCATATTGTTACTGTTGAGAGTATTTAATGCTGGTTTAAGACCATTATACATGCTACAATAAATAGCCTATGTATATATGAATATTTCTCTGGAATAAGTGCCTAGTAATGTGCATTTTAAATCTTGGTAGATATTGCTAAACTGCCTTCCAAAAGAATTTTACTAATTTATATTCCCACCAACGTTATGTGGAGGTGGCTCTTTCTTACCTGTGGTGGATATTATCAGTCATCATGTTTTTGCCAGCTTGTTGGTGAGAAATACCATGCATTGAAATGGAGTTATTTTTAAGACTTTTAATTGAGGTTCTGATTTGAGTGGTGTTATTTATTATCTCTTTTCAGAGGTTTCTACTTATTGGAATAAATAGTCAACCTAAAAGTTTCTAGTGTTAGATTTGTAGAGAATCTCTACAAGTCTGTCTTCTTAAGTCACTGGGTCTGTATGTCACAGTTGATCATGCAGCTCTAATGCGGGCCGTTGTGCAATAATGCAGTGAAGAGGCTCACTTGGAAAGCAGCAGTGAAGTGACTTCACGTGATTTGGAGAAGACTCTGCAGGCATCACTTGGGATACTGGTTGCCAGCTTTCTCAGCCGGGTACCCCAGGGTTCTTGATTTGGAGAAGACTGCGGGCGTCACTGGGGTGCTGGCTGCCAGCTTTCTCAGCCGGGCGCCCCAGGGTTCTTGATTTGGAGAAGACTGCGGGCGTCCCTGGGGTGCTGTGCCCGCTTTCTCGGCCGGGCGCCCCAGGGTTCTTGATTTGGAGAAGACTGCGGGCGTCCCTGGGGTGCTGTGCCCGCTTTCGCCGGGCGCCCCAGGGTTCTTGATTTGGAGAAGACTGCGGGCGCCCCTGGGGTGCTGTGCCCGCTTTCTCGGCCGGGCGCCCCAGGGTTCTTGATTTGGAGAAGACTGCGGGCGTCCCTGGGGTGCTGTGCCCGCTTTCTCGGCCGGGCGCCCCAGGGTTCTTGATTTGGAGAAGACTGCGGGCGTCCCTGGGGTGCTGTGCCCGCTTTCTCGGCCGGGCGCCCCAGGGTTCTTGATTTGGAGAAGACTGCGGGCGCCCTGGGGGTGCTGTGCCCGCCGGCCGGGCGCCCCAGGGTTCTTGATTTGGAGAAGACTGCGGGCGTCCCTGGGGTGCTGTGCCCGCTTTCTCGGCCGGGCGCCCCAGGGTTCTTGATTTGGAGAAGACTGCGGGCGTCCCTGGGGTGCTGTGCCCGCTTTCTCGGCCGGGCGCCCCAGGGTTCTTGATGACACTGCACTTCTTCTTCTGCTGTTGGGAATGTTTCTTAATTATGATCAGAACTCAAGAAGATCTATAGTTTTTGCTCTTTTAAGAGAAATAATACTTGGAAACTTGAATTTATGTAATTGGAGGATTATTGGTCTTTTGAGAAATCAATCTGCTTTAATTATGAAATATTTGCTAAACTTTATAAATACAATTCTATATAACTGATGGGCTTGCTGAAAAATTTTTTCCTTTTAGATAGTCTGAAGAGGATGCCAAATGAAAGAATCCCCCACTCAAGTCAGACTCAGGAGCCAGACTGTTCACGGAGCCAGGATGTCAGTGGCAGTGAGGAGGGGACAATCAAGCAGGAGAAGGATGGCGACATGGACCTGGGGCAGAGCCTCCCCTCTTGTTCCTCTGCTAATGGACCCTCCACTTCCACCGAAGGGTGTCTCTTGGAACTTCCCAGGAGAGGGCCAGCCCTGCTGCACATCGACAGACATCAGATCCAGGCCGTGGAGCCCGGTGCACAGGCCCTGGAGCTGCAGGGGTTGGGTGTAGATGTCTACGACCAGGATGTGCTGGAGCAAGGGGTGCTTCAGCAGGTGGATAGCGCCATCCATGAGGCCAGCTGCGTGGCCCAGCTCGCCGAGGCGGAGAAGGAGTACCGGTCAGTCCTGGACGACCTCACGTGAGTGTGGACCACCTTCTCTCTGATTTTACTTACGACTGAAAAATGTAGACAATACCCGTGGTAGTCCAGAAATTGAGGGGATTTATAGAACCTTTAATCAGAAAATGGAGTCAGTAAGTCCTTGACCTGTGTTTAAACCCCAGCCCTCAGGAGCATTGTAAACAGTAGTTACTCAGTTCAGTTCTTGGCAGCTTGTTTACACATGATGTCCTGGAGAGAAGTGCTGTTCTCTGGCCCAGATCTCGCAAGCTTGTGCACAGATGGTTCTCAGGAGAGGTGTTTGTGAAGATCTGATGTGTCCACTCCAGATAGCAGGAACGTCCCCCGGCCCTCTCCCCCATCCTATAGTTTCTTTCTAGTTTCCTGTTCCTGAACCGAGGACCAGTCTTTTGGTACCTTTTCAGATTTGCATTTCTGGAAACAGTGAGAAATCCCTCCCTGCTTTTCCTTTCTTCCACTGTACTTTTGCCTCTCTAAGGAAAGGTGAAGTTCCATGGAGGCTCACTTAGGCTTTAGAGGAGAAACGGACCTGGGCTGTGCTGAGCAGAATGCGTTGGTTGTGGAGAGGCCTGGACCTGGGCTGAAAGAGGGGGCAGAGGATTGGGGTGAGCTCACGCTCCATTGCCAGTCTGCCCCCCATAGCCAGTGTGCTCAGCAGAGCGTGCTGCAAGCAGGGAGAGAAGGAGGCCAGGTGGAGGGGTGGGGCGGCATCCTGGGGCGGCGGGAGGAGGAGGGGAGAGTATGGAGCTGCTGCCCCTGCGGAGGGCGCTGTGCACTCCTGGCACCCAAAGGGCCTGTTCTCTGCTCACAGTTTTCTGGTGTGTTCTTTGAGCCTCTTGAGCAGCAGGTGTTCTCCAATAGTTGTAGTCTGACCTTCAGGTGTGAGGACCTTGGAAATGTGTCCACTGCTTGCAGAGGTGACAGAGCAGGGTGCTGCAGAGTCATGAGCTGCCCAGTGCTAGACAGAGGGTGACACGTGGTGCCAGGACCACCAGTGAGTTGCGTTGATAACGTCTTTTCTGCTGAAATCCACAAAGGATACAGACAGCAAATTACACAAGTGTCAATATTGAATTTGTCTTTTGAAAGTTGGGAGTTGCAATTCTATGTCTTATTTTAGGAGCAGTCTATTATAAATTGGCTTTTTCTGTTTGTACTACGAAGTGTAATAATATAGCTGTAAGTCTTCTAGTCATGCAAAAGAAAAATACTGTCACAGATGTCTGATTTATATAAGAAATGTTTAAATATGTTTAGTACTTTTCCAAACTTTGGGAAATTCCCATAATGGGCTTTAAAAACCCATGTTTGGGTTGCTGCTAATGGGGTAGTCTGTGCGTATTTGGGGCAAGGAGTATATGGGAAATCACTGCGTTCTCAATTTTTCTGTGTACCTAAAACTGCTCTAAAAAATTGTCTTAAAGAAAAGTGTATGCATTTTTTTTCATATAAAAGGACATTGCTCATCATTTTTGCATAATCTCTTGAATAGACACTTAAAATGCTTATAGGCTGAATGAATCAGTTTGCCAGTGGGAATAAGCAGATTAAAATTAGCCAGATTAAAAAAAAGCATGAGCGGTCGTCTTATATTTATAACAATTCTTCAGGTTCTGTTAGTGGCCAGAAAGAGTATGTTAGTCTGGTTTGGTTTCTCTTGTGTCTAGTTAATGAGAAGTAAAAAGGACATGTTGTTAGCATTCCTCTTTTCATATTCTTCTGTAAAAAATGTTACCAGAGTGGAAAATAGAGATTTTCTCTTACTTTTCAGGTCATGTACCACATCCTTAAGACAGATTGATAAAATTATTGAACAACTTGGCCCTCAAGCTGCCACCAACAAAGACATCAACAGGAAACTAGACTCTGTAAAACGACAGAAGTATAACAAGGTGACTCCAGAAAACACTCAAGTCTCGGATTTTTGAAAAAAGTCATTATTTAAGCTCATGTAATATTTAGGAAATAAGTATTTCTGAGAAGTACTTGTAAGATGTGGAGCAGATTTACAATAGAGAATTAAATTTTATGCATTTAATTTTTTGGCTGTTTCCCTTGAACATCCTCGGTTTAAAGAGTGTTTCTAAAAATACATACACACATGTGCAGGCACCTTGGCAACTGAGAGGAAGCTCCCTGTTTTGACTTTTCGCCTCACTCCCGTGCTTTCACGGGCTCCCTCGCGTCGCCGCTCTCTCTCCCCCAGCTGAGGTTCCTCTCTGGCCCGCCAGCCTCTCGCCGTCTCGTCTCGCGTGGACTTGGCCCTTTCCCTGCCCGGCCCATGCCTGTGCTGACTTTCCCGCCAGCGAGGCCCTGCCCGCCCCCAGCCCCACCCCACACCCGCCCTCTTCTAAGAGGCTGGCCTTAGTTGGCACCCAGCTACACTGACGGGGCTGCACTTAGGGTTGTTGGACTTACGGGTGGGGAAATGCCTACTACTTTTGACATTGTTTTTATAAAGTCTGAGCATTTTTTAGAACTTACGTACACTCCATGACAACATGTGGCAGGGGGTAGAAATGACTCGTTTTAATCACCTTATTGCTGCCGTCCAGGGTGGCTAACACATGGCCTTGTGCTTGCAGTCGATCCCCTGCAGCGAGTAGGGTCCTCACGACGCCTGTTCGGGCTTTATCTTTGGGGGTCTCGTTAGCCTTGGCTCCTCCTTCTGCCTTCCACTCAACGGTTCGTGGTCTTCACCACACTGACTCCTCACTTAACTCCATAGCAGCAGCTCACTCATTGCTTACAGTGGAGTGAGGCAGCCGGGGTCTCCCCAGAGCAGACGGGACCGTCTGGCCTCTGTGGGAGCGTGTGAATACGGGGCTTCTGGTGGGTTGGAGTTTCAAAGAGCAGCGAGGAGCACTTAGGTACTAGTCTAACATGCTTGTCTACTCCTGTCTTTCTTTAGCTCTTCTCTGATGTTTAGAGAGAGACTGTTCAGAGACAGGCTGTTTTAAATGAGAATTTGCTGAGAAAAAACCTGCAAGATAAAACAAATTACAAGTCGTTACAACATGGTGTCCATAATCAGGATGTCCCCTCGCCCCACGCTCATGTCTGCTGTTTAAACATTCTTGACCTTGGAAAGAAGAACCACCTACCATAGGCCTAGTTAACTGGGGAGTCCCTAGAAATGGCCACATAGTGAGCTCTGGTGATGTAGGAGGAAGACAAAACAAAGGGGGGCCCAGGAAGGACAGAGTAAGAGGGTCTGTCAAAATAGATTTTATTTTCGAATGTTGTGATTGAGTAGTGTACTATAAAGGACAGTCATAAATGTGGTAGGTTATCAGGGGGGTTACTGTTTCCACTGTTTGAACACTGATGTGTTTCTTTGCCATAAAGCCTATTGACCTCATAGCCCTTTGGCTGCTAAGGTCAGAAACAAATGCAGTGATTTACCCAGTGTGTGACGGGGACGCCAAGAAGAGCAGGGCCGCCTCCCAAGTCAACAGTCAGTGCATGTGGGGCTTAGGTGCTTACCAGTAGTGGACTGTGCCACCCGGTCAGGGGGACGGGGACGGGGTGCCGCCTGGGGGAAGACGCTACTTCCTTCGAGAAAAGTAGCAGTTACTCAGATAAGTTTCTCTGTAGTAATAGTAACATATGGCCATTGTGTTTTATTTTTATTCTGGCCTTGATTAAAATGTTTAAAATTTTATGATGCTGCCTTTTGTATTTAATCATTTCACTGCTGTTTTTTTGTATTCACCATTTACCATTTAAGGAACAACAGCTGAAGAAGATCACGGCAAAACAAAAACGACTCCAGGCCATCCTCGGAGGAGCAGAGGTGAAAGTGGAACTAGGTCTCGGCGGTCTGGAGGAGGAGGATGCTGGTGAGGTCCTGGGGATGGGGTCTCTGTTCCGAACTGCCGCCTGATGCCTCTGCTCCATGGAGGGTGTCTCTTCAGTCCCAGCCTGGGTGTTTGGACAAATACATTTATTTGCTTAGTGTCAAAACAAACGCAGGCCATTATATTCTCTACACCTATAGAACCTAGCCTAACCCTAACTCTAACCCTAACCTGGGTCTACCAGTCTGACTCGTTTGTATTTTCCTATGTTTCTTTAGCAGCTCTTTGATGTTTAGATAGAGACTGCTCAGAGAGAGAGAAACTGTGAGATGGAACGAATTAGAAGTCTTTGGGGGCTTCAGAGAATGAAAGTAAATTTTTAACTCAGCCTAATAGAGGCTCCTGGTGCCCATTTAGTATTACGTTTAATAAATTAGAAATCTTAACATTTTGTATAATTAACTTCATAAAGACACCTAACATCTTGATTGAATTATGTTTTGTTGACCCAGTATCATCAGTCAGCATTCATAGAATTGCTTTTACAAATCTTTTTGAAACCTTTTTGACAGGCTTTCTAACCATCAATTCTGTTGTTAAGGCATCTTAATTCAGGTTATTTAGTTCATGGCCATGATTTTGCTTATATCACTGCCCTGGATGGGTGTCTTTTGGAAAACCTTTTGGGAAGATACATAAGCTCTGAAACGAAATGCCTTGAGTGTCAGTGTGTGTGTGTGTGTGTTTAGAAATTGTTGGTAGCTGTTCAGTTATTTACTAGTTGAAATACAGATTTAAGCCCTTCAAGCAAACATTTTGTGCTGGCTCCATTCAGTGAGACAAGAGAATTGTGAAGACTCAACTGAGGTGACGGAAAAAAATACTAGCTGTGCTATCAGAGTTGTCTTACAGGGTCCACTGGGCCTGTGGCCAGTGCTTCCTGCTGCTGAAATGCTGTTGTTTCTCGTTAGTAAAAAACCGTTTCTTGATCTGGCTGCCTAGAACTTGCTGTTATCTTTTGCTTCCTATTGTTTGTTTAGTAAAAGTCGGCCCAGGGGTAATTGTTGCTTCCCCCAATCCAAGAGCTCCGCTTGGCCTGTCTATAGCAGCTGCTACTTCCCTGCCTCTCAGGAGCCATGTCTCTCTGCTGGTTTTTCTTTCAGCCTTCTGGCCATTTCTATTTAGTTGTTTTTGACCAGATTTTCTAGGCTTATCTTAAATAGTAATTACTCTCAGAATTTCTCGCTGAGCCCTCTTTTTATAATACTGCGTCTCCCCAAATAATCTTACCCCTTCCCTACGGCTTCTCTAGCCACCTGTACACTTACGGCCTCTCCCTTTTTCTGAACTCCTGTTTCTTATTATCTCTTTCCACTGGGCCTCTAGCCAGCACTTAGGCTCCTGGTCTCTCTTATCACCGTTCCTCGTCCATCCTTTCTGTGCTCCCTCCCTTCTCCCTGGTGCTCTGTGCCCTGTCTGGGGAGGCAGGAGAGCAGAGCATCTGGGCTTTATGCGCCCCAGCTCTTTATCGCCCAGGTCCTTTCGCCCTGGCGCTCTGTGCCCTGTCTGGGGAGGCGGGAGAGCAGAGCGTCTGGGCTTTATGCGCCCCAGCTCTTTATCGTCCAGGTCCCTTCACCCTGGCGCTCTGTGCCCTGTCTGGGGAGGCAGGAGAGCAGAGCGTCTGGGCTTTATGCACCCCAGCTCTTTATTGCCCAGGTCCCTTCTCCCTGGCGCTCTGTGCCCTGTCTGGGGAGGCAGGAGGGCAGAGTGTCCAGGCTTTATGTGCCCCAGCTCTTTATTGCCCAGGTCCCTTCTCTCTGGCATTCTGTGCCCTGTCTGGGGAGGCAGGAGAGCAGAGCGTCTGGGCTTTATGCGCCCCAGCTCTTTATTGCCCAGGTCCCTTCTCCCTGGCGCTCTGTGCCCTGTCTGGGGAGGCAGGAGAGCAGAGCGTCCGGGCTTTATGCGCCCCAGCTCTTTATTGCCCAGGTATAGACCTTGGCTGCATTCTTTAACCTTCCAAGTCTGTCTTGAGATGGGCATAAGCATAGTAGACCTTCCTTTCTTTGCTCCCATGCTTTTCTGAGATTTCCTTTCCCTTGCTCTCCACATAATGATCCATTTCTTAATCATTGTGAGGATTATCTGATTAAAGAATCCTTCCCTGGAATTCGGTGGGATAAACTTTGCAACGGTTGGCTTTGCTCCTCTGATCCGGGATGATATGAGGTGCTGCTATCACCTTTCCTGTTACATTGTACTGTAGTGTAGTAATGTAAGAAAAGAAAGAAAACCATCACTATTTATGGAATGTGTGATTGGTCATCGTATCGAAAGTCATATCTTTCAAGAATCAGTGGGCGTTCTATGTGAATTTAGCAGTGTCATTGAACACAAGGTCCATATAGAAAAATCAGTCATATTTCTGCATATGAGCAAAAGTAAAAAATAAAAATTTAGTAAAGATGGCAATTGTAATCAAAATCAAAATACCTGGCAATAACTCTTAGTTTAAAAAAGTAGTTTTCTTTGGTGCTCTCTACATTAAAAACAACAAAATGTCATTGAAAAATTAAGAGAAGACAAATGAGGGAGATACACCATGGTTATAGATGGAAGGTACAATGTTGTAATGATGTCAGCTCTGTCCTTCTGCAGCTTCATTCCACCCCAGTATGAACCTCAGGGAGTTTTCTGAGGGAGAGGGTGTAGGGTAGGAAGGGTGTAGGGTAGGAAGAGCAGGCTGAGGTGAATGACACTAGTGAGCGGATGGTAACATTTATATGAAAATGCATTGGGTCAGGAGTAGCCACAACAATCTTGAAGAAGAGTAAACTATCCAGACCCGTTACTAAGCTACAGTAAGTAAGACAGCAGTGCAGTCGTGGCGTAAGGCAGACCAGCACACCAGTGGGCAGGATAGAGGGCCAGCAAGCAGACCCACCCACATGTGGGCACTTGGTTTCATGATACATGTCTCAGTGCATGCCGTGGAGAAGGATCATCCTTCCGTTAAGTGTGCCAGGTTAATCCACATGAAGATGAAGTGAAGATTGGCCCATCATATAGCGCACTAAAGTAAATTCCAAATGGATTCTTCCAATGTGAAGGATAAAAAAAGCTTTAATAGTATAACAAAGTAAACATTTCCATGATCTTGGGGCAAAGATTTAACAAGACACAAAATGCTCACTGTAAAGGAAAAGATTTGATAAATGAACTATATTACAACTAAGGTCTTGTGTTTGCTGAAAGATCGCATAAAAGGCAAGCTGCTGCAGAATGGGAAAAAATGTTTGTAGTGTCTGTGTTAATCCAGGGACTTGAGTCTAGAATGTATGAAGAATTCCTAGAGATCTTTTTTTTTTTCTTTTTAAAGACCACCTGTGACAAAAATTGGCAAAAGATTTGGGCATTTCCTTACAAGAGGCTACCCAAAAGATCAGCAGATCTGTGTAGACGTTCACTTAGGGAAATCTACATCACAGCCTTGGAACGGCTCTACCGCACACCCACCAGAATGGCTGACATGGGAGGGCAAGGGTGTGGATCTGCTGAAACTCTGAAACACTGCTGGTAGAGCTTAAAATTGGCAGAACCACTTTGGAAATGTTTGGTGTTGTCTACCAAAGCTTAATATACCCAAAGAATTGTATACATAGCGTTAGCAAAGGACATGTACTGGAATACTCGTAGCAGCGTTATTCTCAGTTGTCCAAACCTGGAAACTACCCACATGTCCATTAACAGTAGAATGGAGACATTGTGGTGGAGTTATATAATAGAATACCGCACTAACAGCAGTGAGCACCAACAGACTGCAGCCAAATTCAACAGCAGGCATGACTCACAGGCACAATTTTGAACATAAGAAGCCAGACACAAGCACAGACATTTCCAAGTTCAATGCCAGGTCCAGCTTATCTGCAGTGTTAACAGGTCAGTATCTAGTGGACTAGAAGCTGGGAGACACCATCAAAGGCGATTTATGCTTCCTGATCTGGATGCTAGCGTCTAGGTATGTGGTGGTTCAGTTGCGCAGTCGTGTCCTACTCTTGCACCCTGCAGACTGTAGCCCACCAGGCTCTTCTGTCCATGGGATTCTCCAGGTAAGAATACTGGAGTGGGTTGCTATGTCCTTCTTCAGGTGTGTATGGGTATATTTTTCTGAAAGCTTACTGGGCTGTACACTTAGGATTTCTGCACTTTCTGAGGCACGTTTTCCTTTAGTGTCCGTTTAACGAAAACTGTGCTGGCCTTGTTGGCCTGCAGAGATGACAGGTTTTAGAATACGGTTTCCTTCCC
Source organism: Bos mutus (assembly GCF_027580195.1). Classification (NCBI taxonomy): domain Eukaryota; kingdom Metazoa; phylum Chordata; class Mammalia; order Artiodactyla; family Bovidae; genus Bos; species Bos mutus. The sequence continues at coordinate 8,100,840 of NC_091644.1, read as the reverse complement.
AGTAAGCCTTACTTCCGTTGATGTTTTGGCTATGGATGTAGTAATTTTGCTACAGATCGATCTCAGCCGATGAAAGACGGTGGTTTCTGGGCGGCTCCCTGTCGCTACAGCGTGACTCCAGTTTCAGCGCGTCCCTTCTGTCAGTTGGCGTGTCTAATGTGGTGCCGTCCCGTAGACGTGGTTGCAGTAGTGGAAACGCTGTCTGTGTTGGTCGTCATGGTAGCCTTCAGCCACGTGTGGCTACTGAGCTCTTGAAATGTGGCAAGTACAACTGAAAAAAATGAATTCTCAGTGTAAATTTAAATGGCCACGTGGTGGCTATCCTATTGAATGGAGCAGAGCCACCATTTATGTCTAACCTATTTAGGTGCATACTAATTCTTTGGAGTTCTGTTTTCAGTCCTGCTGTCTCTTGAATTTAAGTCCCTCTCAGAGCTGGTGTTAGCAGTGATGTGCAAACTTGGGAGGTTGCTTCTTCAAGGACTACTCTTTCCTTGATAAGGAAACATGGCAAAATTTCCCTCTCTGTATGTTACGTATGACTGGGTCTGTCTTTGGATGCCCGGAAAGCATATTAATAATGCAGTATTCTGGGAAAAGTTACTGAGAAGTTACTGTTTTGAATCGGAGTGTGTCGGTTTCACTCTGTGCTTCATACATAGTATCGTACATCACTGATTTTTTGTGTGTGTGTGTGTGTCTCCGTGTTGAGTAGCACACATGTCTGTTGTTCTCCTGGAAAGTTTTATGTTAGTACCCAATGCATTGTCATCCCTTTTTCAGAAGCAGAGCCCTCCTGCCTTGGCAGCATGCTCATGCCCGCTCAGGAGACCGCTTGGGAAGAGCTCGTCCGCACTGGTCAGATGACACCTTTTGGTACCAAGATCCCTCAGAAGCAGGAGAAAAAGCCCAGAAAACTAATGCTCAATGAAGCATCAGGCTTTGAAAAGTATTTGGCAGATCAAGCGAAACTGTCCTTTGAAAGAAAGAAGCAAGCTTGTAATAAAAGAGCAGCTAAAAAAGCTTCGGCCTCGGCCACTTCTGAACCGAGCTCAGCACTCAATGAAAACAAACCAGATGAGAGAGGCAAAGCTGTATCGAAAACAGATAAACGCCTGAAAAAACAGATCAAGAAACTCCAGAAGAGGGCTCTTCAGCTCCAGGGGCAGGTCGGATTGCTAAAGGGAAGGAAACCCTGGGATTGTGATGTGAGACCAAACGCACAGGGGGACTCTGAGGATGAAGAGTCTGAGTACTTGCCCACGGAGGAGGAGCTGGAAGAGACGGTGGGTGCTGACCTGCCCGGGGAAGGCTCTGACTGGGAGCAGAGGCTGGTGCTCAATCGCCGGAAACGGCAGAAGAAAGTCACTATGCAGGAGATCGATGATGACTTTTTTCCAAGTTCTGGGGAAGAAGCTGAAGCCACCGGAGGAGGCCGGAAAGTAGTGAGATGCCGAGACGATGGAGATGAAGACTATTATAAGCAGCGATTAAGGTCAGTCCACAGGGGCCGTGTTTTATTATGCTGCTACTGCTGCTAAGTCGCTCCAGTTGTGTCTGACTCTGTGCGACCCCATAGACGGCAGCCCACCAGGTTCCGCCATCCTTGGGATTCTCCAGGCAAGAACACTGGAGTGGGTTGCCATTTCCTTCTTCAATGCATGTATTGTAGGTGGCAGGTTTATTAATAAATAAGAGTTCTGGCCTAGCTTAGTGTGTTAGACCCCTGTTCATCCAAAGATTGGACTTCCTGCAGCCTTAGCCCAGTAGAACATCAGTTCAGTTCAGTCACTTAGTCGTGTCTGACTGTTTGCAACCCCATGGACCGCAGCACTCCAGGCTTCCCTGTCCATCACCAACTCCCAGAGTTGACCCAAACTCATGTCCATTGGGTCGGTGATAGAACCATCAGAACCCCTGAATCCTCAGTGGAGCTGACCCAAGATGTTTCTACTTCTGGGTCATCATTCAGATTTGGGGGCAAGTCTAAGAAGAAGAGCTTAAGGGGAAGGCTGGGTCAAGAGGCATGCGAAGGACTAAAGTAGGAGCTGTGTGCCTGCCTTTGGAGAGTGGGTGCCTTGCCACGAGGCTGGGGAGGAGGAGGAGGTTGGCTTGTGTGGCGTATGCTGGGTGGAAGTAATTTCAGGAGAACGTGTGTGCATGCTAAGTCACTTCAGTCGTGTCTGACTCTGTGCGACCCTGTGGACTGTAGCCCACCAGGCTCCTCTGTGCATGGGATTTTCCAGGCAAGAACACTGGAGTGGGTTGCCATGCCCTCCTCCAGGGGATCTTCCCGACCCAGGGATCGAATCTGTGTCTCTTAGGTCTCCTGGACTTGCAGGTGGGTTCTTTAACACTAGTGCCCCCAGGAAGCCCAGAGAGCTGAAGTTTAAGTTTTAGTGTATGAAAGAATAAGATTGCTTTCCTCAATCCCTCCTTCCTTGTCTTAAAAAAGTCGTTGTTTAAGAATTTAAACCTTCTAGTGCCCGAGATGGGCTTCACATGTCCAGATACCCTTCCCACTGCCTTTTTTGTGTGTGCTAGAGACTAACTTTGGCTTCTTATTTCCATGATTTTGTCAGTATCTGGTGTAAGTAAGATAAAAGGAAGGTGGACACGTTTGTCTGTGGAGTTGGCATTGCCTGTTGCCACACATTTTTTGCGAACCAAGAAGACCAGTGTGCACGCTGCAGTGTCCACTGTGTCTCAGGGAGCACTGTGCTGTGTGACTCAGGGCTCAGCACTTGGCTTGCCAAGAGCACTGAGAAACTCAAGGGGGTGTGAGAATCTGCTTAACAGATAACTTTTTTTTTTTTTTCCAGATTACTTTTAAAATATTTGCTCCCAGGATATTTTTTTCTCAATCCTCAACAGTTTTTTCTTTTTCCTCAGTGTAGGGAGACCTAGTTTATTGTAATTTTGTAGCTTCCCACTAACTAAAGGAGATCAGTCCTGGGTGTTTATTGGAAGGACTGATGCTGAAGCTGAAACTCCAGTACTTTGGCCACCTCATGCAAAGAGTTGACTCATTGGAAAAGACCCTGAAGCTGGGGAGGGATTGGGGGCAGGAGGAGAAGGGGACGACAGAGGATGAGATGGCTGGATGGCATCACCGACTCCATGGACGTGAGTCTGAGTGAACTCCGGGAGTTGGTGATGGACAGGGAGGCCTGGTGTGCTGCGATTCATGGGGTCGCAAAGAGTCGGACACGACTGAGTGACTGAACTGAACTGAACTGAACCTTGGAGAATGAAGATTAACCTGATATTCTTTTCTTCTTGTTTAGAACTGCTGATATTCTCCATTCCTTTTGCCACATATGGATATGCCACATATCCATATTCCCTACCTAACCTTTTAGAAGTAGATGGAGCATAGTTCTTTTCATAAATGATTTGAGTACCTGCAACCTAGATCCAGGTCTTTAAGGGAGCCCTTACACTCAACACTGCAGTAATACCTTACGTGGCAAGACAGGGTTGAGGAGTGGCTTAATATTTGTCATTTCTTATTTCAACTTTAAAGTTACCTCGCATGTTCCATATTTATAAAGTTGTTTGAGGGGTATTGCTCAATACTCTTGAACAGTGAGTGGCATATTTTTTCCTTGACTACTGTAGAGAATTAATAAAAGTGTTAATCTCACCATATTGATTGTAAGTGGAATGAATATTCTTGCCATTAAATTGAGTCAATATTAAATGTATTTTAAGTATATCAGTATTTTGATCAAGAGCAGTTTGTTTTGATTGAATTTTAAATATGGGTTTAAATTCATGGCAATAAGTTTTTCTTAATAATGTTAAGATTGTAAAACTGTTATATCCAAAGCCATATCAGAAAGTCAGTTTTTGCTCAAGTTACAGTAGAATCTCAAATGAGTTTTAGAAATGTCAATAACTCTTAATTGCCACCAAAATACTATAGCTCTTAAAATTTTATAGCTATAGTTATTAAGGCAGATAATTGTTAAACTGTAGATATCTACATTAAAACGTTTATATTGCATCTCCCTTGGTACTCTTGGGCTTGGGGGATGTTAAAAGAAACTAAAATGCTCAGGATTGAGAAGCATATTAAGGATATTTTAAAACTGCCAGTCACTCTATATTTTGTTATTTCTTGTTGTTGATCTTTGTAGACAGATTGAAATTGTAATGGTAACCCCTTGAGTGAAGAAAAAAATTAGGATTTCTTATCTTATTAATAGCATGGTTTGATGATTGATGATCAGAATAAAGCCCCATATAGTTTACATGGGGCTTCCCTGGTGTCTCAGTGGTAAAGGAACCGCAGGAAATGCAGGTTCCATCCTTGGGTTGGGAAGATCCCCTGGAGAGGAAAACGGCAACCCACTCGAGAATTCTTGCCAGGAGAACCCAACGGACAGAGAATCCTACAGTCTGTGGGGACTGCAAAGAGTAGGACTTAGCAACTGAGCAACAACACCACCCAGTTTACAACATAGAAAGTGAGTTTTTCCTGACGGTTAGAATTTAGAAGTATATGTCCAGGGCAGGTACCTTTTGAACTTAAGTATGTGTTGAATTATATATATTTATATAACAGGGCTTAAATTATAACCATGCTAATTGTTTTGAACTGTTGGAAGTAAAAGTGGATGATTCCTAGACATCTCACCCGCCTAGTTCTCTCAGCTTGAGAGTCTTATGTCTTCATTAGCCCTAGGTTAGTCCTAACTAGGTATCTTTGGTTTTAGTTGATGTTCAGCAGGAATACCCTGTCAGACCTTTTCTACAGCTTAACATTTTCTGGATCTGGGTAATAGCACTTACAATCCTACTTTCTCTGACTTAGCCAAGATTTCAGGCTAGGCTTGGAAGTTTTAACCATCTTTTGTACTGTCTGTGAACTTCGCCTTTTCCACATTTTTATCCTGTTTTCTTCTCTCCTGTTGCATTTGCAGGCTGTCCCCTCAGTGGTGTTCCCTGATTTTCATAGGTCTGGTTATGTACCGGGATGAATAGGCCACTTCTTAGAAGCAGTTATTCTGTTGGTTCTTACTCAAGTCAGTGCTAACAGATCTTACAAAGCATCCATAATTTTTTATTTTAATTTTGTGGTACTCAAGTATCCATTAGGGTATGGCTGTCAGTTGTGAAGGCTTCCGTAAAATCCATTGCTTTAGGATCTAGGATCTCCCGGGGCCAAGCACTTAATAGAAATAAGACGCATTCGGTGTTGGGTGATGTGTCCCAGGTTGAGTCCAGAGTGGCCTGGAAGACCACGTTTCATACACGCACCTTTCCCCGCCGGATGATCAGTCCTGGTTCCCCCAGTGTAGACGGTTCATTTCCCAGTCGAGATGTGAGGTCAGCTCCGTTGCTTCATCTTTATTCTCACTGCATGAATGCCTGACGCCATTCCTGCAAGGAATCTGCAGTCTTTTAGGGAACAAGGGCACAGATGGGACCTAGAGGGTGAAGAGTGTAATGACATCAGCTGGAGGGGCTTTAGGGGAGATTTTGTGGAGGAAGTTGGTCCCAGCACTGGGCCTGGTCTGTGGAGTGGTGCAGATATGTTGATATGGACTGAGGATGCAGGTTAAAACACTTGCCACATTTACCCTCAAACTTCAGTGCATCATTGTTTCTGCAGGGGAAGTCCCTCATTCCAGTCGTTGATCCTGTGCGTATATATCTGTCACATGTTATAATTATAGCAGGGTGTACACTTTATCTTGGCCTTTTCAAGTTATCAACTTGCCCATGATCTCACTGGTTAAGAGCTGGGGTTTGAAGCCAGGACTTGGAGTTGGGTGAAATGGGCAATGTCTGTATACGGCCACATGGTGGTGCCAAGAAGCAGGACATGGCCACCCCTGCCTCCCTGGACTGAAACCAAACCCCAAACCCAGGTCAGTCGGCTGAAGGTTTGGGGAGGTTGTTGGGGTGTCTAGAAAACTTGACAGGTCTGATGTGGATGGGGAAAGAATTTTCCTCATGGTGTGGTGTAACCCGAATCTGTAGTCATGGTGCCCATTGATAAAACTGGTTTCTGATACATTTTTAATCTTAAAGGTTTTTCTTTTATCACATTTTAAACTTTATTTTAGTGTGAATAGCTTGGAGTTAAAAAGTCAGATGACTCCATTCATTGTGTGAATCTTGCAGAATACCTGCAGCCTCCACACGGCTAAACTGTCTGGGAAATGGTGTCTTCATCACCGCTCCCCCCCCCCCCCACCTTGAGCACTGTGGCTTGTGGCAGGGGTGAGTTGGACCCTGGTTTGCAGGGTTTGGCTGTATACATGCCTAGTTCTAGAAGGGGAGGGCTGTTGTTATTTTCAGGTGCCAGGAGGATAAATGCTGGAAAAAGTCTCTTGGATTCGAAATTTGGAGGCCTGAGCAAGGGGGGCATCCAGGAGGAAGGGGAGGAGGTTGTATGAGGACTAAGGTGACTGACGTTAGTGCATGCTTACCGCTTGGCAGTGCTGCGGGCTCTGTGGGTCCAGTGCTGTAGTCCTCATGGCCCCTAGGAGATAGGATCCCCAGCCGAGAAAGCTGAGGTCTTTTGCCCAGGGTAGCAGCAAGTGACAAGTCTGGGTTTGGGCTGGAGCTGCGGGTGGTTTGGTCAGGAGGGAGTGGCCTGTCAGCGTGGACTGGTGCCGTGGACCCAGAAGAGTGTGGCCTCAGTGATCAGTTTCTCCCATGGCTTGATGAGGACAACTTCAGCCTTCTGCAGGTCCCAGCCCTGGCTTGAAATGGTGCTAAAGTCTGTGGCTCCCACATTCCCAGCTGCTCTGTCTCCATTTTATTGTCTTCACAGAGCCTCTTCCTCTTTTCTGGAGCCAATCCCTTTGCATTGTGATTGTCCCATGTTTATCGTTCAATTAGATTTTTGTTTGCACTGCACTTAAATTCAGGTCACAGTTAGGCAAAGGCCAAATTACATTGTAGAGCCTGATTTGCTTGTGCCTTAAAAACAAAGCAAGCAAACGAACAAAAAAAACCCCAAATCATTTGATCTCTAAAAATCTGAATTTGGTTAAAATTTATCTAGATTTGACCCAGAGACTATAATTATTTATTGACAGTTCTTGTCATCAGTTTCTGGGAGTTAACTGCTTTCTTAAGAAATAAACTTCTATTCTTTTTTTTTTCCTTTTTCTTTTCTTGTAGTAATCTATATTTTAAAGAGAAGAAAAAGTTAACTCCCTTAAGGAGGTTTCATAGAGAGCATCTTGGCTTCTTTTAAATGACGAAGCTAAGACACAAATGAAGACTAATTCTGCTTTGTGCTCCGCACACACCTCTCATCCTCAGCTCCAGTGCATAATTGTCTGCATCAGTCTTAATTTACTCTGTGAGATCTGGACTCCTAACTGAGGGTATTTCATCTGCTCAGATGTGCCAATTAAGTCCACCCAGATAGACCATAAAAAGGCAGATAAGAAAAGTAAAACACCGCGTGTCTCAGTTTAGCAAATTAGACTAATCTGTGAGGGATTCTCAGCTGTCTGAAATAGAAAACCTATTGCACCACAGAAATGCAAACTATATTAAACACCCAGCTTGGTGCCTTGAATATATTTTTAAAAATCAAATTGTATGCACTGTGCTTCTGTTGTAGAATTTCTTCCATGGATATTGCAATAAGTGGAGAATGATCCTGATATTGAAATTTCACCCTATATTAGGAATGATTTAACTGTATGATGTGTGACTTTCCCCTCACAGTCACTACAGATCTTAGTGGCCCTTGCAACTTAAAACTGAAAACAGAGCAATAAGGTCAGTTGTAAATTTCAAGCAGCAAAATATGTGACTTCCTTGGAAGTTTTGGAGCGGGCATATTCATTTTATTAATTTATGATCTCAGCCTCCTAGTATTTGACAGTTCCCGTAAGAGGTATAGTCTGCTTTTTCTGTAGTTTAGTATGGGCATCTTAGTATAGGCAATACGGATTGAAGATAGACTTGCCTTAAGCAAGACAAGGCAAGTCTGCCGTTACCATTTTTCCAGTAGCATTTGCTCACTTCATATCTTTGTGTCACATTTATAATTCTCAGTATATCAGACTTTCATTATTGTATTTGTTATGGTGATCTGTGATGAGTGACCTTTGCTCTCTAAAGGCTCAGATGATGGGTAACAGTTTTTTAACTAACCATTTTTTAATTAGGGTATGTACATTACTTTTTTAGACATAATGCTATTGCACGCTTACTGGACTACAGTATAATATAAACGTAACTTTTATATGTACTAGGAAACCACAGAATTCATGTGTCTTGCTTTATTGCAATATTTGCTTTGTTGTGGAGGTCTGGAACCGAACCTGTGATATCTCCAAGGTGTGCCTGTGTACTGGTGTGTCTGGTATTAAGTATATTATGTGTTTTTTCTTGAAGAGATCTCTAGTCTTTCCCGTTCTGTTGTTTTCCTCTATTTCTTTGCATTGATCACTGAGGAAGGCTTTCTTATCTCTCCTTGCCATTCTTTGAAACTCTGCATTCAAATATGTATATCTTTCCTTATCCCCTTTGCCTTTAGCATCTCTTCTTTTCTCAGCTATTTGTAAGACCTCAGACAACCATTTTGCCTTTCTTTTTCTTGGGGATAGTCTTGATCACTGCCTCCTGTATAGTGTCACAAACCTCCATCCATAGTTCTTCAGGCATGGACTAGAGATCTATTCAAGAAAATTAGAGATACCAAGGGAACATTTCATGCAAAGATGGGCACAGTGAAGGACAGAACTGGTATGGACGTAGCAGAAGCAGAAGATGTTAAGAAGAGGTGGCAAGAATACACAGAAAAACTGCACAAAAAAAGATCTTCACGACCCAGATAACCACGATGGTGTGATCACTCACCTAGAGCCAGATATCCTGGAATGCGAAGTCAAGTGGGCCTTAGGAAGCATCACTATGAACAAAGCTAGTGGATGTGATGGAATTCCAGTTGAGCTATTTCAGATCCTAAAAGATGATGCTATAAAAGTGCTGCACTCAATATGCCAGCAAATTTGGAAAACTCAGCAGTGGCCACAGGACTGGAAAAAGTCAGTTTTCATTCTGATCCCAAGGAAAGGCAATGCCAAAGAATGTTCAAACTGTATGCAGGTCAAGAAGCAACGGTTAGAACTGGACATGGAACAACAGACTGGTTCCAAATTGGGAAAGGAATATGTCAAGGCTGTATATTGTCACCCTGCTTATTTAACTTATATTCAGAGTACATCATGCAAAATGCCGGGCTGGATGAAGCACAAGCTGGAATCAAGATTGCCAGGAGAAACATCACTAACCTCAGATACGCAGATGACACCACCCTTATGACAGAAAGTGAAGAAGAACTGAAGAGCCTCTTGATGAAAGAGGAGAGTGAAGACGGCTTAAAACTCAGCATTCAGAAAACTAAGATCATGGCATCCGGTCCCATCACTTCATGGCAAATAGATGGGGAAACAATGGAAACAGGGAGAGACTTTATTTTTTTGGGCTCCAAAATCACTGCAAATGGTGACTGCAGCCATGAAATTAAAAGATGCTTGCTCTTTGGAAGAAAAGCTATGACCAACCTAGGCAGCGTATTAGAAAGCAGAGACATTACTTTGCCAACAAAGGTCCGTCTAGGCAAGGCTAGTAGTCATGTATGGATGTGAGTTTTGGATGATAAAGAAAGCTGAGCACCGAGGAATTGATGCTTTTGAACTGTGGTGTTGGAGAAGACTCTTGAGAGTCCCTTGAACTGCAAGGAGATCCAACCAGTCCATCCTAAAGGAAATCAGTCCTGAATATTCCTTGGAAGGACTGATGCTAAAGCAGAAACTCCAATACTTTGGCCACCTGATGTGAAGAACTGACTCATTTGAAAAGATCCTGATGCTGAGAAAAGTTGAAGGGAGGAGGAGAAGGGGAGGACAGAGGATGAGATGGTTGGATGACATCACCAATTCGATGGACATGAATTTGAGTAGGCTCCAGGAGTTGATGATGGACGGGGGATCCTGGCATGCTGCAGTCCAGGGGATCACAAAGAGTTAGACACGACTGAGTGACTTAACTGAACTGATGTGTTTTTTCAGCCCAGATTATCTGTAATCAGAACTGTTAAATTGATTTCACTGTTACTTGGGTAAGTTAGCAGGTGTCCAGTGAAGAGTGAGTTTTGACCCACCCTGCACAGCAGCAAGGTGTGGAGGGAATCGTGTTATTGTACACAAACAGTGGCCATCTCTCCTCTCCTTAGACTTTCACACTGATGTTTCTTGAGACAAATTTGAATTGACGTTTTAGAGCTTAGTTTGCTCTTGTAGAAGTGTTTTCATTGTATAGCATTGAGAGAGGTGATTATTGACCTTTTTGGCTGGTGCTGTGAGAAAAAGGGTGATTTTTTTTGCAAGTTTGAAAATGTTTTTGAAACTCAAGATTATGTAACAGGGGCACAGACTCCAGGTTAAGACCTTCACATTGGTGATCTTGAGCAGGCTGCTTTACCTGTCCCTGCCTACCTTTCTTTAATTAAGAAAAAGAGATTAAGAATAGTATTTGTCTCATAGAGTTGTAAGGATTAAATTGTTTAATACATGAAAACACTTACAGCAGCACCCCGCATGCTTAATCAGTTACTCTTAGTTGTTATTATTAGGGTGTTTTCTGCCTCTAAATTTAAAAAATATATTATGTATTAAAACATAATATGTATGTATATATAATTTCAAAACATAGCTTGTCCACAGCTAGGGGGGCATTTTGGTTGTTGTTCAGTCGCTAAGTTGTGTCCAACTCTTTGTGACCCAGTGGAGTGTAGCATACCAGGCTTCCCTGTCCTTCACTGTCTCCCAGAGTTTGCGCAAACTCACGTCCTTTGAATTGGTGATGCCATCCAACCATCTAATCCTCTGTCACCCCCTTCTCCTCCTGCCCTCAGTCTTTTCCAGCATCAGAGTCTTTTCCAGAGTTGTCTCTTCACATTATGTGGCCAAAGTATTGGGGCTTCAGCTTCTGCCCTTCCGGTGAATGTTCAAGGTTGGATTTCTTTTAGGATATACGGCATAGTGGGTGCAAATCACAGGCCATGGAGTCAGAATGCCTAAGTTTTGCCGAGTAGCTATGAGGTCCTGTGTATCTCCACGTCTGTAAATGACAGTACCTTCTTCAAGGGTGACGTTAGTATTACAAAAGGTAATATATCTGAGACATTGGCAGATATCAGACACTCAACAAAAATTAGCTAGTCTTGTTATTTGTATGTCCATTAGATAAAACATTTTCTAGTAAGATTTCATCAAGCCAGTAAGAGGGTCTATGAGAATCATGAGGAAGAGCTTATATAAATATCGAGAAAAAGATAACGTTTTTCCAGGGTAAAAAGTGCTATTAACAATTATGTTTAATATGCATTGCCATCTCATACTGCATATGCTGTTATAAACTTAGTTTTGTTTAATGTTAGGCTTTTCTTAACTTTCATATATTTCTTATTAATATGATTATGTCCATTTAGTGATAAAATATCTATATAAGTACATTATTAACAGTTGGGGAGAAATAAAACATTATTTCTCCTTTGAACACACTAGGGGCACTGGACATCTGCCCAGGGGGCATTCTTCTAACCAGTAGCCTGCTCGTTGGCTCTGAGTGTGGGTGGGTCAAGATTACACTGGTTCTTTATAGTTTTCTCTGTTTAGAGGTCAGTGTTCCAGATCCTTCTCTCGTGCCTTGTAAGGCTTGGTTTTCTGCATCTTCGCTTCACTCAGCGAGTAGGACATTGTGCTCAGAGTGACCACGATAATCTTCATCTTGGCTGATAGTACAGGCACAGTAGCGTGATGATCTTCTAGACTTGGTACGCTTAACTCCTGCCCACCCTAGATTGCAGTTCCACAGTGTCCTGACATTTGTTACTATTCACATTTAACCTACAATTAATTCAGATTTCTCAGTTTTGCTTTTTTGTGTAATCTGCCAATAATTGTGATATAGTATCTGACATGTATGCAGTATTAAAAATAGTTTCCAAAGCATATAGTAAACATTACTTCACTTAGTCCTGTAGGAACCTGTTATTTGGCTCCTTTGGTGGTCGAGGAGACAGATGCAGCGTTGTCAAACGATGTTTCTGAAGTTCAGGCCTCCGCTTGCTAATGACAGACCTGTAGCGTCGCTCTCTGCCCACGTCCAGTGTCCCCTTCTCAGCGGGTAGCTTGCATCTGTGTTTTGCTGGTTCTGCTCTGGTAGCTACCACTGGAGTCTGAGGGACTAGAGGAATTAGAAAACGTCCCAGTGAGTAACACACTCACCTCATTTTGTTGGGTTGCAGCTGTGACTATTATATGTATGGATTAAAGAAAAGATGAAAGTGTCAACACTAGAAACATTACTTCCTTTCTGTTAATGTAAATATAGATTAGGGCTATGTAAACTTCTTTTTTCCTTTGCCAAGAGATGAATCCTTTCATAAAAAGTTGAATCTTTTGCCCAGCCTTTCCCACCTGGTCCTTGGGAGCCTTGGACCCAAACTCAGGACTCCTTATTTCTTCCCATCAGCTGGTGTGCAAAGACCAGTCCTGTTGCAAGGTGAATCCCCTGGGAAACCCTGAAAAACAGAAACGAGGAATTGAAAACACCTTACAAAATTTTTGTCATTCAATGTAATGAGCGTCCTCTCTTTTTTTTTTCCTCCTTATAAAATTCTAAATTAAACATCTCTGACTTTGCAGTCGCTCTTGGCCAAGCCCCGTTCTTTGCAGCGGACCCAGCCATGTTTATGCAGTGGCTACAGCCCAGAGTCATGCATGTAGAAGGGGCAGGAAGTGCGGCAGGAGCTAGAACAGGACGTTTCTGGAACCATTGCTGAGGGATCTATTTTATGACCATTTTCAAGCCATGGTTCTCTGCCCCTGGGTCTTCCTCACCCAATTCTGAACCCTGTTGATTCATTTCTTTAGCATTTATCGAGCCTCTGGTGAGGTGGGCGTTATGCTAGTCTTTAAAGATATGAAAATGACTGAGACCGTCTCTGACCTCAGGTGGCTCCCAGTCTAACAGGGGAGACAGATACAGATGTCAAAAGATGCTCACACTCCGGTAGTGGAGACATCAGGTGTGCCCAAGGCGCGTGGTTAGGAAGGCACCTGGGGGACTGGACAGCTCACTGACAGGTTGTGCAAGACTTCTTCCAGAGGCGCTGCTCGGGCTGAGGTCTGAAGGGTCCCCAGGCGTGTGAATGAATGTGTGTGTTGCAGGAGGGAGCTTGGGGACAGTACAGGGCATGCAGATGCTCAGCGGTGAGTGGGCTCAAGGTTCAGCATGGTGGCAGCTGGCTGTGTTCTGCTCTGGCATTTTGAACATCCTTGAAATGCTGGAAATTCTCCTTTGAAAAGAAATTAACTTCTCAGGTGTATCCTCAGGGTTCCATCGACAAGGCATGCCAGTAGGTTACAACTGAAGGACATACTGTTCCTGTGCAGTTCAGCTGGTTGTGCAGCGTTGCTGTCTGTCGGGCCCTGGGTCCTAGCTGCTGCTGACAGATCGTTACTGCAGTATCAGCCCCAGGGCCCACAGCCTGGGCCAGGTTCTCACTCTTGCGAGAATGTGGCGAAGCCAAGGAGCATTTGCCCTGCCTGCATCTGATTAGAATTATAAGTTTATGTTTATTACTGGGTTCTCTTCTAAGTAGCTGCCAGCAGCATCAGCAGCGGGCTGACTATGGCAGCCGTGTGGGGAGTTGGAAACCCTGCCAGAGAACACCAGGCCCGCTTGGTTTTATGTGGCTACAGCTGTGACTCTTACATGTGTGACTCTTTTAAAATGAGGGGATAGAAAACATGAAAAGTGATTACTTTTTCAAAAATGTAAATATTGGACTATTTACTGCCCTGTTCTACTTTTAAAATCCTTCATCTAGCTTATTTATTGAGATAATTGAATTTAGACATTTCTGAGGCCACTTTTAAGATTTCACATCTCTGGGTCCAGATCTTAATTTTGACTCACTCCCAACCATTTTTAGGTTATTCTATAGTTGTTACTATCATATAAAAAGGTGGCCACACTTCATGACAATTAACTATTTACAGATCTGTTATAGCACTTTTAAATCGCCATTTTCCTGCAGATATCTTCTGATGGCTAAGAGTCTTTACTCATGGTGCTCACGCTTTTCACAGTCATTTACTGAGCACCCATTTGACAGATTGTCGTGGTTTTTGAGCAGAGGTGCCTGCTGCAGAGTCCTCTCGCATGTTCGTGCAGATTTGTTGAACTGTACATGCCTCTGTTTATTCCTCTGTAAGTGAACACTGGCAGTTCACTCAGAGTTGTGTGAGGTTTCAGTAAGTACATATGGTTATATATAATACATTAATTCATTGAGCACCTATTATACCCTTGTCTTATGATAAGTGCTTTATATGTGGCACCTCATTTAATCCCCCCCAAATCCAGTGACGCAGATGCCCCTCTTCCCGCATCTCAGAGACGAGGAAATGTAGATGCTAGAGAGGTTAAGTTGCTTGCTGAGGGCTGAGGTGGTAATGCATGGGAGTGGGATTGGGTTCTGGACCATCTGAGCCTGAGGGTTTGAGCCTGTGCTCATTGGGCACATGTCAGACCCCCTTTATTCACAGCACGGAAGCCCCTTTTATATAAACCTGCAGACTGGGCAGCCGCTCAGCCTGCCAGACTGTAGGACCACGAGTTAAGCACCCTGAAGAGAGCAGTTTTAGAGCCTGTCGGCACCTGGGATGGGAGGACATGTGTTTCTCCCGGAGCTGAGGTGAGTCTGGCTCCCCTCCACCCCCTAGCGCTCCGCGTGCTGGTGCTTGCTAACGGCGCTGGTGGCGTGGGCGGGGCGGCGGGGGGTCAGGCCTCCTGGTGGTTTGCGCGGGAGGAAGGCTGCTCTGTGTACCGGGAGAGTCTCTTAGCTGGAGCCACACGTGCCTGTGGTTTATAACGCTGGGAGTTCCTGTCTTTAATATGTGCATACGATTCTACTGGGGCAATTTGTCTCCACAGTGATACAAATACTTGTAGGCAATAATGATTTTCTTCCTCACCGCCTTTAGTCATCTGTTAGCCAAACTGGATAAATGTTTGTCTCTTTTCATCTTTCTTTATGAAGCGGAAGGCACTGGAATGCAATCATTCTGTGGTGGCTTATGTGGTTTCCTAGGTGCTGTGTGTTCTGTGGCAACATGATGCCTATATATTTCAGAGAAGAAAGTGAGAGGGAGGAAGCTGAAACTGTTGAAGCAGCGTGATGTGGTGGGAAATTTAATAGCCACAAAGATTAACTGGCTTAGTCTGAGGAAATAGCTATCTATCATTTGTCTGTGAAGTTTAAGGTGTGAAACTCTTGTGTGCAAAATATTCAATGACCTTGCTGTGCCTGACTTATAAAGCTGGCATCATCTGGTGCTTTCTTTTTCTTCCTGTAACATTATTTTTGAGTAGATGCAAAATGAAGTATTTTTAAGTGGCTGTGATTTTTTTTTTTAAGTTTTTGTGATTTTTTTTTCCCCTCAAAATTTGTATTATCCACAAATTTGCTAAAAAGAAATATCTTTTATTATGCAGATGTTTGGTTCTGAGCTCTGATAGTAAGAATTTGGGTACTGAGGGCTATCTCATTATCTGAAATTGCTTGATTGCTAAATTTCAGATATGTATGAAAGTGTAAGTGAAGCCGCTCAGTCGTGTCCGACTCTTTGCGACCCCATGGACGGTAGCCTACCAGGCTCCGTGATCCATGGGATTTTCCAGGCAAGAATACTGGAGTGGGCTGCCATTTCCTTCTCCAGGGGATCTTCCCAACCCAGGGATCGAACCCGGGTCTCCTGCGTTGCAGACAGACGCTTTACCGTCTGAGCCACATATATATCAGGAAAATGGATATACATCATTTTAGTTTCTAAGTTCTAATTGTAAGGGATACTTTTATATCAGACTTTCTCAGCCTGGCACTGTTGACGTTTGAGACCGGATAATATTTTGTTGTAGAGGACTGTCTTGGACGTGGTAGGATGTTTAGCAGCATCCTGGCCTCTACCCGCTAAATACTAATAGTATGTCTCCCCTCCCACCAGCACTGTAACAACCAGATTGTCTCCAGACATTGTCAAGTTACTCTGGGGTGGGGGTGGGGGTCACCCTCAGGGTGCCCCGGTTGCCCCCCGTATTGAGAACCACTACTGTATGCCGTTGCGCTTACCTAAATTTGTAGATAATGTGCAACTCAGAAGAGGAGCTAAGACTGTTAGAGCCACTTAGAGGTACTTCCTGAATTGCATGGTGCTGACTTTTAAGAAAGAAAAATACTAATTGAAGAGAGGAAGAGATTGCCTGCAGAGGTTAAGCACAAAAAGGCCATTAAAAATTTCCCATAAAAAACAGTCACATATTAAACTTCATGGTTATGTGGGGGCTCTTTTCTTAGGCTTGGCCATGCACTGCCTCTTCTGTTGTCTGTTCTCTGAAAATCAGCAGCAGTGCTTGTTTATAGGCACTGTGAAGTAGTTTCAGGTCACCAACTGGTTCTTTCTTGCTGATCACAGGTAAGCCTCAGCTAGCCCCTCTTTTCCTTATCTGAAGCGCTGAAATTGTCACCAGGCTGGAATTAATCAGAGGACATGCTTCTAAGGTCTTCCGGCATCTACGCGCGGGGCTGCCTGTCGCCCCGTGTTTGGCCTCCGTGCTGGTTTGGTGATTGGTGTTGGGAAGCACGTTCTTCCGCCTGGGCTGCGTGTGCAGTGTTATCCTCTCGTGTTTTCCTCTACCTTCCCTCACACTTTCTCTGTTAGTCCTGCATGGTCAGAGCAGGTTAATGACTTCCTAAATGCGTTGCTGTTCTCATCCCCTTCCTGTGAGCTTTCTACTTGGAAGGCATTTATCTCTGTTACTGCTCTATTTCATTTCCACCATTTTGTGAGATTCAAAGTGTCAGTTGCATGCATACTAAAAAAGCTGTCCTGATTTTTGGAAGCAACTAGAATGTGAGGCTGTTGGCTTTTTTTCCTCCCCTACGACAGCAGCGTCCATTTTAGTTACACGGGTGCAACATCCGTCTGACTAAACGGCTGCACCTCGCCAGTAGCCTTGCTGCGTCACTGATGCTCTCAGACCTTCAGACGCCTCTTCTGTTATGCACGCATGGGGTCACCCTTCTGAAGCATAAGTGTTCATCCTGTTTCGTATCTGAAAAGCATCATATAACTGAGTTTATAACTTAGATTGTATTTAGCGAATGCTTTTTTTTCCTCAGTCGTATCATTATCCATACTTTTATATTGTTGATGCCTCTCCCTAATTAAGTAATCAACATGTGAATCTGATACTCAGTACTTTTGACCAAAAACTTGCTTTATGTTCCAAGATGTTGTACTGTTTTATCCTATGACCATCATATCTTTAGCACAGAAATAGTAATTATAAATAAAATTTATTTTTTCTTACATTGTCATTTTGGAGCTATGACATTTAGTATCTATAAATTTGGTTATATTGAAATTTCCACTGAATCTTTTCTAGAATTAAGTTCATATATCTTAGGAACTAGCAGAGAAATTTTCCCTTAGGGTATGCCGGGAGAGGAGCAAGTAGTTTTGATAATGAAATGAGACCTTACAGGAATATTTCTAGAGCAGCTATAATAATTCAAGTGAGAATTGAATTAAAGAGGAGGGAAAGGATAATCTTTTTTTTTTCTCTTGAACATCAGTGTTTTGGGTAATGATGGCAGCAGAAAGCTAAAGGACTGTGCTATTTTGTCTGTTTTCTTTTTTTTTTTTCTTTGTATTACTTTGAACTGTCTATTTTAATCTGATTTGGAACCAAAGTAATGAAAATACGATTTTTGTTTTCATGGTAGGAGATGGAATAAACTGAGACTGAAGGACAAAGAGAAGAGTCTGAGGCTTGAAGATGATTCTGAGGAAAGCGATGCTGAATTTGACGAAGGTTTTAAAATGCCGGGTTTTCTGTTCAAAAAGCTTTTTAAGTATGTGCTGTGTGTTCCTTTCTTTACATCTGTCGTCGAGCCATTGTTACAAATTAATATTTTAGGAACTGCATACAGTTACCTGTGGGCCCTCAAGGTACTCGCAGCAGTTTATTTTGAATACGGTTACTGTCAAATGAAATTTTAGCCACATGCTGTTCATTGAAATTAGATGATAATAAATTGACTAAAGTGTGCATTCAGTGTGTTTATAAACTTAAAAATCTATGTGGACCTGTATCAGCAGACTAAAAACAACACTTTAAAAGCTATTTATATCAAGTTATTTTGTTGTTGTTTTTAGCATTTTTAAGGGACCAAATCTCTAATTTCTTAAATCAGATTAATTAAGAATTGCTTATTAAAATCAATATTGCAGAGGTCTTATACTTCTGTGTTGAAATAAAAACTTTGTAAAGATTATTTTTTTGACTGTCTTGTACTGTACCTAAGGATATAATACTTTTGAGCTGACCAAATGTGTATCTAAGTATTTCCTGTAAATGTTATTCTTATATAAAAAGGCAAGATGTAGGCAAACACCTTCAGGACTGAGTTTGTACCTGAAACTGTGTTTTATGTGTGAAGTGGCCCAGGGTTGCAGATAAATGGATGCCCTGTGGTAGGTGCGTGTCCGTAGCCTACGAGGTCCGGTACAGTCTCTGTGATGAATGTAAATCCTGAGCCACGTGTGCAGTCTCATCCCTCCTGGGATTTACTTAACAAGGTACTTTAGGAACGCTTCCTTGACGCACGCAGGAAGTTAAAGCGTTAGGTAGCTTCTTTCTGTCTCTCGTATCATCACTTGGTGGTCGGGTGCAGGATGTAAACGTCTTTCTTTGAGACACTTAGGTTTAATCTCCTTCATAGATTGAGCTGATAGCCATGCCTGAAACTTGTGCAAGAGGTCTACTTAAAGAGAGTCTGCTTTTTATATTTCCTCTCAAAGAGCTTTTATTATAATTCTAACTTTTCTCTTGAGGGTGGAGGGGACAGAGGGAGTAGTTATTTTATCCCAATAAACATATAAGACAGCTGAATCCTAAAGATGTGAAGTATCTTGGTGGGGTTGCTATACTGGACAGAACTATAAAGAACTGTAGGGAATCTCTAGTAATTTTTGGAGGTGTTTTATAGCCCGTAGAAGTGGCTACTTTGGCTGTTGCTTTTCCCAAATGAAAATTAACTATGGAAAGATAAATAGAGATAATATTTATTGGCAACTCTTTTCATCTTCTCTAAAGTGATTTCTTAGTAAGAAACAGGCCAAATAGTATCTGTGTTGTACTAGCGGAAGGAATACCCAGGTTACAGATTAACTTAATGAAGACGGGATACTTCTACATGAGTATTAAGTGATTTGGCAAATACCCTCAAGAATGAAGTCGAATGTGCATTTTTGTCTAAATGTGGGAGTTTCTAGCAAAAGAAATTTCACAGTTAATAGAACTAAACTTACTATTAAGAGTGTATCAAATTCAGTGTATTGACTGTTAACCTTATTGTAGTTAATGTAAATACATGTTTAAAAAAATATTGTGTCAATTGCACATTCCTTGAAAGTATTTTGTTTTCATTTTTCACCTCAAAAGCAGAATTTTAAATATTTCATAAATGTTACAAAACTTCTGTTTCTTTTATTCTGCTATAATTGGCAGAGTCTCCATTTTTCTTTCATGACTAAGCTTTAGCCAGGCCAATTTAATTTTAAGCTGTAGATATATTTTTACCATATTTACCACACTATGTGGAATGAAATTAATAGGATATATTTGTACACAAAGGAGTCAGCAGATACTGTTACCTATTTAAGTGCTATTTTCTGCACCATCCTGGTTAACTTTTAAAACTCTATTTTGAAAATTTGCCCAGAAAATATATTTGACTCTGTAATTTAGCAATCACGTGACAAAAGTCAATCTTTAGCCACACTAGTAAGTGCAGTCTTAGCTTAGTGTGACAGTGATCTGTGGTTCTTCTGTGGTGCTTCAGTCTCATGGGGGAAGCGGAGTATAGTAATTCTGTTACTCTTTTACAGCAGTTTGTAAAAATCTTTAACTTTTCCTGAAGAGTAACTTTTTATGTTTTCAAAACAGTTCTGAAAACGGAATTCCATAGCCTGCTTTCCTTTAAAGTATGTACTTGTTTTACAGTGTTTTATTATTAAGGAAATTAGGGCAATACAGCCTGAGTCCATCAGTGACACTGCTGGCATCAGAACCCAGGCCCGGAAGTGCCCGTCCAGCGGTGCGGGCCTGCCGTCCAGCGCGCTGACGCGGCCCGGGGCCCTCACGGGAAGGGGTCTGTCCTCCGCCACCTTTGCACGGTGTCCCCAGGTGTGGTTGGGATTCCCATGTGGTGACGTGACTTACAAGGCTGCCTAGTCGCTGTTTTTCCTTAAGTCATCCTTTAGATGCTGTTTGAACGCCCTTGGAAATTACATCTGTAGATGAGGAGACGTCCTCTCGTGGGTCACCTAGAATCCGGACGACCTGACTCCCTCTGGATACCGCGCTGGTCACCCTTCCTCCTCTCCTTGTTTCTCGGTTGCCCTCTCCAGGTTCTTTCAGTTGATTGGCCCCAAACAGAGAGGGACGGGGGCCGTGTGGGGTGGAGACGGCTTCGTGTGGTGGGAAAGCACTGGAACGACCGCCTGGACGTTTTGGCCCCTGTTCTGCCCAGAGGGGTCGGCCCCTAGTTTTGTGCCTCAGTGAGAGGGGCTGGTTGACTGGAATGTAGTGGGTTGTCAACGTGCATCAGTTTTTTGGGGAACTTTTTGGACTAGATTTTTTCCACAGCTGATTTTCAAAATACTGGGGAAAGTTAATGATGACATACTTACTGAGAGAAGAGTAAATAAAACTAGTTTCACAGGGACTGAAATCCGTGAGATTTTAGGTAGAGATACCGTGCAGCAAAGAGTAAACATTTGGGCAGTAAAACAGCAAAACCGCCTTCTTTTAGGGTAGCCATCTCACTAGCCTTGGTATTTTCTTTGGGGGGGGGATCTTTAGCTGTCATTGTCTTTTAAGTGCTTTTTCCTTTAGATTTTTAAACTTGGCAGATAATCTTCATGCCATTGCATAGTGTTAAATCTTTCTTTCATGCTAAGAAATGCATTTTGCTTTGTTCCTTTTTAAACTTCACTTTTAGATGATTGAATTAAACATACCATTGATGGGAAAGGGCAAATACCAACTCTCTTTTCTTTTTAGAGGGGAATGTATTATTTCTATTTGAAATTTTATTTAAAATTTAAATTTAAAATCAAGCTTAAAATTTATTTATTTAAAATTTTAATAGCACTGACCGTTGTATCTATGATGAAGTCACTGAACCAAGTTCTACTTTAGAATATTAAAAGACCTTTTGTGTTTTTGAGCCTTTAAACTGTTTTTGTTTTTTTCTTGCCTCTGCTAGTAATATGACAGACTCATCTGTTATGTACTAATTTTGTGATTAGCCCTATTCTTTAGACTAGTTTATGGCCTTAAAATTTAATTTTTCCTATAAAAAGATAATATGATTACCAAGTGACTTTTCAACAGTATGTACTGTAAATTGTAGTCTTCTCTGTCTTGCTTTTTTATGCTGTTCAGATTGGAAAAGTAAATGTTAATGCATCTTTTCATAGAAAAGTTATTAGAACTTTATATAACTAAAAACATTTGAGTTTTTTTTCAGGAGGATATTGAATAAAAGATAATAAGTTTATGCTTGTTTACCAGGCTATTTCTAATGTTGAAAAAGAAATGAAATAGTCCCTAATTGCCCTATCTATCAGTTTAATTAGAAATGTGTTAATGTTCTGTAAAGAAAAATGTGTGATTTTATGCTTTAGGTAATCAAAAATGTATGACCTTATGAATATAATACTCATGTAAAACACACATCCGGCATGCTTCTCTGACTGGTGCTAGAACCTCGCTAAATGATTAATTCATGAGTACTTTGCGTTATGATCTGTATTACCCACCATTTGCCATTTTCTTTTTCTTGTTGGTGTTTGTTGTTGTAGGTACCAGCAGACAGGTGTTAGGTGGCTGTGGGAATTGCACTGCCAGCAGGCAGGAGGAATTCTGGGAGACGAAATGGGATTGGGCAAGACCATCCAGATAATTGCCTTCTTGGCAGGTCTGAGCTACAGCAAGATCAGGACTCGTGGTTCAAATTACAGGCAAGTGCTCCTCTGCAGACTGTCAGTCTGTGGAGCTCAATTAATATTTCATCAGATGTATTGCTGTGGAGGAGGGTCTTGTGAATTATTGATGACATTTCAATTACAATATTCCTTTAATTCTTTTAGTGGGGGACATCAAAGGAAAATTTTTACGAGGCAATGGAGCTGTAGGGCAGGAGAAATTAAACATGTAACACTGCTAATGAATTCCAGGCATTGATGCTTCATTTTGCAGATGAGCCCCACTAGATATTTTGGGTCAATACAGTGTCTAAGGTTAGCTTCTGCAAATGGATTGTTTACAAACTCAATTATGTTAATATCAATAGTTTACACAATATGGAATTTTAAATTAGACATAATACCTTTAGTTCCATTTATTAAATTTTACATTAAAATATTTGTTCTGGCAGGAGACCAGGTGAGCATTACAGTAAGTACAAAGTCTATTCATGGGGAAAGTTGAATCTTTGGAGGATTTCTTTTATAATCATTATGCGTGATAGCATTTGTAGATGCTGCTTTTTTTTTTTCAAATGACATTACATACTTGTCTGCTCACTATGCTTTCTCCCTACTCTCCCAGTCTTTAAGAATTTTATATAAATTTGAAAGTCAAAGTCTAAATAATAGAAATATAAAATGATAGAAAACTATTTTTTGGTTGTAATCTTTATTTTCTTTAGGAATTCAAATAAACTATTAAAACTTTAATCTTCTGAAAGAATAAACATTTAAACATGCTTGTTCTTTGTGGTAGGACTGAAATAGTTTATCTTGAAATCCATTGAGCATTTCCATATTTAAGCTGTAAATTGACTTTTTCTGTAAATCAGTAATGGTAGATGAATTATGTAAATCAATTAATGCTTGATGAATTATGTAGAGTATTTAATTTTAAACCCAGATAATCCAACAGCTCCTTGGATTCTAATAGGCTTTACCTAATGAGTAACAGCAAGATATTTACCAGACACTTAGGTTGTAGAAACCCTAGGCAGTCACAGGATGCGATTTGACGACCCCTTTACAAGAGTGTTAGTGTGCCTGAAGGCGGCCACAGCAGAACGTGACTGTCTACACTCTGGTTCATCAACAGAGAAATGTTTTCTGGAATGTTGTGTGTGTTGTGGATTAAGTTGCTTCAGTTGTGTCCGATTCTTTGCGATCCTATGGACGGTAGCCCGCCAGGCTCCTCTGTCCACGGGATTCTCCAGGCAAGAATATTGGAGTGGGTCAAATACAAACCATAAACTGTTAAGTAAAGAACTTTTTATTTTAATCTTCAGAGTTTTTTGCTTTGCTTTTATTCCTTACTCTTCTCATTAATTTAGCAGATCAACACATCCCATGAGCAGTACTTAAAGTTTTAGGATATTTTAGAAATACTTACACAGTTGTAGGAAGGGGAAAATATATTGGCGGATTTTTAAATATTAAATGTTCTGTTGTTACTACAATAAAGTGTTGAAGCAGAGTTTTTTTCTTCTGATACTGAAATTCTGCTACATTTCATGTGAAAACATTCCGTCTGAATGGAAAAGTCAAAGTTGAAAATGGGCATTTAGTGTTTTCTTGCCTAGGCATATCATTAATTCACCGTTTATAAAATGCTTTCTCTAAACAAGCCGTTTGCTCGGCTCGCCTCTGCGTTTCTCATTCGCTTTGGTTGGGTTTTGACGAGAATGCCCCAAGCTGCTCCAGATAGTTTCTAAGACTATCTTTCTTTTCTTAAATGATTTCTGGGATTTTCTTATTTCCCATCTCTTTTCTTCCCTTCCTTTCCTGTTACCATGAAACTTGCGTGGGGTCTAATATGCCAGACCTGGGAAACCTAAAATCATCCCTGCCGTGTAGTTTTGATTGAAAAATTAAAACATGTTCTCTCGAGTGGTGACAATCCAGCTAGGAGTGAGCTGTGGGCTAATAATGAGCAGCAGCTGTAATCATTTAACTGTCGATGTGCATCTCCTTTTTCCATAATGAAATAGTGTGGCACGTTGGGTTATAGCCCAGATCATCTTTATTAAGATAGTATTGGTAGAAGTGGCTTCCCAGAATGCAGTTATATATCAGCCAAACAACTGGTCTCTGTGAGTAGAGGTGTTCAGAGGAGCTTGGTCCCTTCTCTGTGCATGTGCCAGGGCAAATTGTATAACGTTTTTTCTCACAGTTTTATAGTCTGTCCTCCTTTGAAATTAGATGAACTTGGAGTCTTCTCTAGGTTTATGTCCTAAAGAGAAGTGGTCAGATGTGTAGTCAAACCAAGTTCTGCATGAGCCAGCATTGCTTCATGGGCTGTGTAAATTTCCTCTGAACTCTTGCAAGCTGTAGATTCTGGGGCTTTTATTTGAATGGTCTTAGTATCGTAATTTTAAGGTCAATGATCCTGAAACCATGGATGTCTCTGGGATACCAAGAAGGAACTTAATGGTAAAAAGAAGTTTTTAATTTTTGTTTCTTTAATGTGTTTTATATGTAATGTCTTTTAAAAAGAGGGAAAAGCGTACTTACTGGGCTAATAAAAATCTATACTGCCTGTTTTCCCGGTTCATAACGTATATACTATATACTTTTCTCTTTGCCATTCGTATTATAGTGATAGGCCCCTGAACTTAACGATGGAGAAGAAATAAATGGTTAACCTTGCAAACTTTAGTTAATACTCTGAAGTCTTGGATATCATTTAGGAAATTCCTAATTACAAATAAATGGACTGAAAAAGTTAATAAACTTTCAAAGGTAAATATTTTTACTTTGTAATTCCTGATAAGTTCAAGGCTATGAGGGGCAGATTTCTATCCTGCAGGTTGAAATATTTGACCACGGAGGTATTGACTTGTAAACTTACTAGGTAATCAATGATAATCAAAGATGAAAGAAACTGTAGCCAGTTTAGTACTTGGTACTAATTGCTCTAGTACCTTTAGCTCTTTCTTAAGATCGTCTCACTGGTATTGAGGACTGGGGAAGGGTGGGACAGTCGGTGTGATTGCTGGTGGGTGTGGCTGCCCCTTCTGAGGCTC
Organism: Bos mutus; assembly: GCF_027580195.1. Classification (NCBI taxonomy): domain Eukaryota; kingdom Metazoa; phylum Chordata; class Mammalia; order Artiodactyla; family Bovidae; genus Bos; species Bos mutus. The sequence continues at coordinate 8,075,663 of NC_091644.1, read as the reverse complement.
CGCAGCAGTCTAGGTCTGCTCCTGGATCCCACTCTGTGAAAACCTCCATGGTTTCCTAGGAGAATGGCAGAGATTGAAGGGCATAATAATGCCAGATAGATGTTCAGTTCAGTCGCTCAGTCGTGTCTGACTCTTTGCGACCCATAAGCCAGAATAAAATGTTGGCCTTACGTAATGTTGTAGCAGTTGACAGCGACCATGTTATAAAAGGCGTATAAATGCTGTGTGACGTGCAAAGGCATATGTACGTACTTATGTTTATTTGAAAGTGAGTTTGTTTTTAAATATTTTAGATAGTAAGTGAATATTGATAGCTCTCTAATTGCTCTTGGAGGATATAAGAAGTTGCTGCATTTAATCCTATTAGGGAATGTTGTCACAGAAGGGGCCAGGGCAGAGCTGTACTCTCCCCAAGGAGTTTGAGGGGACCTGCCCTTGGGGGGAGGCTGAGACATGGCTGGGAATGCTTTAGAAGCTGTCAGCTCCTGGCTTCTTGTGATCTGAGCCCATTCTCTGGAGCAGAGGGGCAGGGGCAGGAACTAGCTAAAGGTGGGAGGATTTAGAAATGGGTGGAGGTATTTTGTTACATTGGAGTAAAAGGTCAGCCTTATTTAGGTTGTGGCTTGTTTTTCTACAAAATTACACAGTATTTTTCAGTTGTGCAGATGAATATTTCCAGTGCTGTGTGGCTTAGTTTACAAAAAAAATATTAAGTTTGAGAATCATTTATTGAACTGTAGCAAAAAAAAAAAGTCAACCATGATCTCCAACTCGAAAATAATCTCTTTTAATGTTTCAATATAATTTTCTTTCAACCTTTTAAAAGAAGTTTTCATTAAAAAAGCCAATATTCTTTCATTGCCTTCTGTGATTTAGACATTGAGATCATTTAAAGAAGAAGCTATCCCTGTACTGTGAAGGAGCTTCACACAAATGCACGACGCGCACACACACACACACACACACACACACCCCCAGGGAGACATATATTATGACAGGGTTAATGTGGAGTCCTAACTCGTGTGGATGCGCCAAGGAAGGTCCTTAACCTGCCTGGAGAGAAAGGCACAGGAAGGGAGGAAGTTGAGGGCTGAAGGACAGGTGGAGTGTGGCTGGAAGAAGAGGGAAGGAAGGGACAAGGTGAAGGCTGAGAGGTCAGAGGAGTGTACGCTTTGTAAGAGCTGAAAGAGGGCTAGTAGGGGAGTGCGGACCTGTGAGGGGCCGGTCAGGACAAGGGCTCTGGAGAGAGGTGATGCTGAAGAGGCGGCCCGAGGTCCAGTCCTTGTGGTCTCAGACAGCAGGGTGAGGTGTTTGGACTGTCTCAAGAGTGAGGGACAAACACGAAAAGGCTCTTAAGCAAAGGGATGAGGCATTCTGTTGTGCTTTCTTGAAAAGATGGTGCTAGAAAGTGCAGTATCCTGGGTAAGAGATGGTAGTGGCCAGAAGGGAGTGTTAGCAGTGGAGAGACAGAGTGACTCAGAGAGGAAGTGTGTGTGACATGAACTCTGTCAGTTGGATGCGGTGAAGAACAGCAGTGGGCAGAGGCCTGGATTTCCACTGAGGGTGCCTGGAGCATGGGTGGCAGCTCTTTCCATTGGATCAGGAAATCTGGGAGGAGGGACAGTTCAGGGGAGGGTGACGTGTGGTGCTGTGGGGACATCTGTGTGGAGGGACCAGCCGGCAGTTGGACGTCTGGGCGAATGGTACTTCTGAGCTCAGAAAAGAGACTGGGGCTGAAGACCTAGATTCACGTTACCAGTGTAAAGAGAGTGAGTGAAACTGTGAGGGTTAGTGAGATGGTAGCATGGGGAGAGTCTGTGCAGTGGGTAGCTTCAGATACTCCACATCCTTGTGGGCAGAAATAGGCAGGGGACAGAGAATGAGAGTTTGAAGGCACCGGTGACTCTGCTGCAGAGTGAGAGGTAGGCCATGAAGGCCCCAGTGTCTGTCCGTCTCAGCTCCTGGTTGCCGCTGGTGGCCGAGTGTGAGTCTTGTATGGAAGAGGTTCCCACCACTAGTTTGACTCTGGCTTGGGTTTCATGTTCTGCACCGACTGACACCCGTCTCTCAGCAGGACTGAAGGTGAAGTGGTAGAAACACTGATGTAGTGGGGTCTGGGCTGAGACAAGAAAAGGGCGTTGGTTCCATGTGGACAGGCAGGAAGCAGGGCGGAAGGGCACTGACTGTCAGGTGCCTGCGGTATACTATGGATCAGGATATTTTGACTGCCAGTAGAAAGAATCCTGGCTTCAGTGTGGGTTAAATGTTTACATAACGTGTGCTACATCTAGGAACCTACCAAGGAGGCAGATTGTAGACACAGCGTCATCAGAAGCAGCCCAGGTTCTCCTGAGGCCAGTTCTTCTTGTGGTCATAAGATCTCTTTGCACAGGAACTCAACTGCCAGTGGCTGCTGAGCTCTTGTTTCCTCGTTCACATGCAGCAGGAGAGACCAAGAGATGACGCGACCCCTGACCTAGAGCCTAAGTGCTTCCTCACCATGAGCCAGCCAGTCTTCCCAGACCCCTCAATGGACTGGCGAGCCTCTCTAGGGGAATGCTGTGTGCTAACAGGCCGAAGATGACCTGTGTTTCCAGCTTCTTCCCTCTTTGCCGTAACCAGACGGTGGTCAGAGTCCCATCAAGTACATGTCTGGGAAGGAAGAGGGGGCACCTGCACAAAGTTGTTCCGTTCAGAAGGAAAAGGGGGAGAGATGAATGTTGACATGGTGGCAATGACCAGTTTTCTGGCTCCCTATGTGTAAATGAATTGGGATGATTCCATAAATTATGTGGTTTTTAGAAAGACCTCGAAACTCTAATAGTATTTAGTATATACTATTCTAAGCACTTTATACTTACTGATTTAAACTTCATATAACTGGCTGTTGTTCCCATTTTAAGATGAGAAACTGAAGTTCCAGAGCTGTGCAGAGCTGGGGTTCAGACCCAGGCAGTGCTCCTAGCTACTTGCCTGTGCAGTAGTAAAGAAAGAGGATGGTTTGTTTAGCCTGTCTCTTATTTGCAGGTGTTCAGGTAGTGCCCACTCTTTCTGCAGCGCAAAGAACGCTGCAGCATGTATCTGGTCCACAAATATCTGCCTGGGATCGTCTGGTCAGCAGCGACTCTTGCTGAGGCTCTTGTATCTCCGTCCACAAATGTCTGCCTGGGATCGCTTGGTCAGATGCGGCTCTTGCTAAGGCTCTTTCTCTGTAGTGTTCGGCTGTTTTCCACAACACTGTGACGCTTGAGCTCTGTTGACTGGGGCTTTCTGGGAGAAATGGTCACTGGCGCTCACCCACTGGTTCTGTATCACGTGGAGAAGCGAACAGCATGCTGTAGTGCAAAAGCGGGCTGCAGCTGTCAGAAGACTGACTTGAGGCGTCGCTCCGTCTCCTGGTAACTGTGGCACCTTGGGCACACCAGTCTTCGGCAGCCTGAACACTGCAGGGTTCTCATCCTGCTGGCTTCCCGGGGCTGTGAGACTGAGTGAAATCCTGTGGGTGAAAACTCTTGATAAACTATAAAGCTTCAAACTGATAGAACATATTCTATGTTCACTTAGGTTGATATATACCGTTTATGCCTTCGCTAATCTGGAATAGAAGAAGAGAGAAAAGTTTCCTTGTTAGGTAGTTTTTGTTTGATTTACTTCACTGTAGATGATATTTTTAACACATTAGCTGGTGGTTCCTCTTAATACATGCGTCCACTCATTGATGAATGGGGCTGTAGGGATTTCACCAGGTGGGCTTATCCTCAGTAGGATTTTCCTTTTTGAGCTGTAGAGTTTTGTTTGTTTCTTTTTTCATGTTTTGGCAGTTAATCATTCGTATATGTCATTCACGGCTGTCTTTTCCTCTTGGACATTCTGGGTGCAGGTTCGAGGGGTTGGGTCCGACCATCATTGTCTGTCCGACAACGGTGATGCATCAGTGGGTGAAGGAGTTTCACACGTGGTGGCCTGCATTCAGAGTGGCAGTTCTGCACGAAACCGGGTCCTTTACCCACAAGAAGGTAACATTACAATACTTCAGCACCTTTTTGCTTGTTTTTGTTTTAAAACCTTCCATTTTACCTGATAGTCTTTGCTTTGATCCATTTATTTCTCAGATGTATGTTCTGATATTTCTTTCATGCATTGATTGTTCTTGATTCATTTTAGAACTCTGTATTTTCAGAACAGTTGTGAATGCAGGCTTTATCATTCTAACAGCCCATGGTGATGACAAGACATGTTCTTGTCCAGTGAAACACAAGCCTGATACCCTGAGTGGGACCAGAAATCAAGGGCCTTATGCAGTAGTTAACTGGCTGGATTTGAGGCATTACTGGCTTTAACAGTTTTAGGAAAGTAGGTACAAAATGCAATTAGTATTTTAATCAGTAAAGGCATTTGTTAACATGCTTTTAAAATGTGTTTTTAATGAGCAAAAGAACAGCCTGCCATTTTGACATTTTCGTTATTTGTATTATTGCCTTTTAGTTAATTAAGTTGCTTTTTGTTCTCTGAATCCTTGATTGCCATTTAAGTATAATCACTGTTCTTTGAAGGTGGCATTTCTTCACTTACTTGTTGTTTTAGCCACATCATCCAAAAGGAAGTTTATCATCTGTTCTTCTGTGGGTAGCATAGATAGCTTGTATTATGCTTTTTTAATTCTCATTTCTGTCTATCATCTAGACTGTAAACTCTGCAGAGTGGAGACTATGTCTTCATCATTTTTGTACCCCAAGTGCCCCTATAGCTGAATAGATGATAATTACACATTTTCACTGGGGTTTGCAGGTTTCTCTGTAGATGAGCAGTGGCAGTTTGTTATGAGCTCTTCTCTGCTGATTGTCGTAGCTCGTGAGTGAGGTCTTCGTGCCTTCTCTGCTGATTGTCGTAGCTCGTGAGTGAGGTCTGCATGCCCGTGAGAGCAGTGCCCCTGAGAGGGCTGGTGTTCACCCTGCTGAGTTAAGTACATGTGAGCCACTAAGCTCCAATGTCTTTGTAATTCTGCCAAGACCCCCTTTCCTCCAAATTCCTATTTGCTCATGATGATGAGTAAGCAGAGCTTTTGTTAGAAGTGAAACAGGAGTATCTATAATTTGGTAGCTCAAGTTTGGTGAGGTGGAATCTTGCTTTTACTAGCTGTTGTTGAAACCAGCTGACTTTGCCCTGAATTTTAAACGATAAATGGAAAACAAGTGAGTTGAAATAATTAATGAAGTGAGGTAAATGCTGCAGTTTTTAAAAAGTGGTTTTTTTAGTAGCATGAGAATAAGTTTCAATCATTTTTCTAGTCAAACTAAATTGTTGTAACTATCTTGTTATCACCCTTGTAAAATATTTTTGATTGCTTTTTTCACTTCTTTGTCTTTTGACATTTCTTAATGTTTTGTATTGCAGAATCCTGTACTAGAATTCTTTAGTTGATGGCATATCTTTAAAAAGCATATTTTTCACATGTTCCTCTTTATCCTTTTATTTTCTTCTGTGCTTTTTCTGTTACACCTTCACCATATCATGGCCCACTTGTATTTCCTCTGTTAGCCTGAAAAGCAGCCTTCAAGCAAATGAAATGCATTGACTAACGAATGGAAATAGAATTGACATTGGTCAGTGCCTTTGTTGATGAGTCTTGCTTCCTTAACTTGCTTGGAGGGCAAACAAAACCTTAAAGAACAGATTATTCACTTTTTTTTAACAGTGATCTGCACCTTCTGAGATGTCTGGTTATGCACAGATACGTGCATACATATAATTGTTCATAGTTTTTCTAGTACTTAATGGTTTACCGAGGACTTTAATTTGAAAGTTTCTTACTTAAGTTTTGAGAAAAAGTAAAGAGGCTTGTGTTTTGACTCTGACCCTTAACTCTTTGTATGGTTCCTTTTCCGTTATGAAGTGTCTCATATCCCTAAAGATGTAAGCTGTTATGCAAAAGATTGAAAAGGTGTTCTTCTGTATCTTTCAAACCATACTATCCACTTAGAAACACAGTTTATTATTAATATTAGTATCAGTTTATTATTTGTGATGAAAGCATATGGAAAATGTGCTAATTCCTCCACACAGGCCTTGTTTCCATTTCTGGAAACAAAATTCCTTTTTTCTGAACATTTCTGAGATCAGAGCTCTGGCTTCTGGATGAAGCACTGAGCGGCATCTGATCGCTCTGCTGCTTCCTTTTGTATGTGTTTTGTTGTGTGCAGATTGTTGTTACCACCATGCACACTCGTTGGCTTACAGGTGTATGTTAAATTGCAACAGAATTTACATTTCTTAATCACACTTCAAATCCTGCAAGTGCTGTTCTGTCCTCTAAGCCAGCATTTGATGTCTACCTTTCCATCCTGTAGGCTGAAATTCCTCTTTTCCATGGGGAAACATTCTGTGCCACTGGCTGTCCTGTCTAAATAAAATGGCAGCACTCTGGTATAGGGACATTCAGTGCTGGAGAAAATAGGGAAGGGAAGAGAATTTCTCTTTGGGAAGCTTAACAGTGTAATAATGCCAGAATTATTATTCAGTAGATTATTATTATTTTTCTAAAGTTTTGTTGTAACTTGCAGATGTTAAACTTTGAAATTTTTTAAAGTTTTTCATTTGGAAAATAGATATCAAATGATCAAGCAATTTCTCATGGAGCTTAGCTATCATTTTTCTTCCCTAAATTCCTTTTAGCTTCCCACCTCTCTCACCATGTAATCCTGTATTATCTTTGTTAATATTCATTTTGGTTGACAGCATAATTTTGAATTATCAAATGAATATTCAGCAACCATGCAAAAAAAAATGTGGCCAATATTTTCAATCAAATGATCAAATCGGATAAGAACATTTTCAGGCTCTGAATCTCCTTAATGGTCAGTTGAAATCTCATTTACTGGGAATCTAGGATTTTCCTTTTCTCATTATCTTTTATGATCCCTTTTTCTAATGGAGAGAAACTTGATACGTAAGTTGATTAATCTTTATTTGTTGAATTAGATCAGATCAGATCAGTCGCTCAGTCGTGTCCGACTCTTTGCGACTCCATGAATCGCAGCACGCCAGGCCTCCCTGTCCATCACCAACTCCCGGAGTTCACTGAGACTCACGTCCATCGAGTCAGTGATGCTATCCAGCCATCTCATCCTCTGTCGTCCCCTTCTCCTCCTGCCCCCAATCCCTCCCAGCATCAGAGTCTTCCAATGAGTCAACTCTTCGCATGAGGTGGCCAAAGTACTGGAGTTTCAGCTTTAGCATCAGTCCTTCCAAAGAAATCCCAGGGCTGATCTCCTTCAGAATGGACTGGTTGGATCTCCTTGCAGTCCAAGGGACTCTCAAGAGTCTTCTCCAACACCACAGTTCAAAAGCATCAATTCTTCAGCGCTCAGCCTTCTTCACAGTCCAACTCTCACATCCATACATGACCACAGGAAAAACCATAGCCTTGACTAGACGGACCTTTGTTGGCAAAGTAATGTCTCTGCTTTTGAATATGCTATCTAGGTTGGTCATAACTTTCCTTCCAAGGAGTAAGCGTCTTTTCATTTCATGGCTGCAGTCACCGTCTGTAGTGATTTTGGAGCCCAGAAAAATAAAGTCTGACACTGTTTCCACTGTTTCCCATCTATTTCCCATGAAGTGGTGGGACCGGATGCCATGATCTTCGTTTTCTGAATGTTAAATACAATACTGTAGGTGTGTGATGTTATTTGAGTTGCAAAAAATGGATATTATGTTTCTAACTGGCTTGGAAAACTAACCATTTTCTTGGGGAAATAAAATACATGAAAAGATAATAAAAGAAGACAGTTTTATAATACTTACTAACTCACAGCAGGTGGTGGCATCTTTAGCACTGTGTAGTAAAGTTTGTTTAATTATTAAGTACCCTTTTTTCAAGTTGTTGGAAGATGTCTCGTGAGAAATGTTTTGCTTATATTCCGAAGCAGTTGTCACTTTAAAGCTCTCTCACCTTTCCCTGCTTTGTAGGACATGGTAATACTGTGGAATAGTTTTGATGTTAATAATTCAAGGAGACTGATCATTTTGATTCATTCATGGTATTTAGAGCCGTAGGATTAGGAAAGGCAGCAGTGGCATAAAGATCTAAAGGCTTAGATGTTACAATTGCCAGGCCAGGGCTTGGGTCTTGGGTCTGCCATTTTATAGCTTTGTGACCTGGCAAGCTGCTCAGCTTCTCTCAGCCCTGGTTGAACTCCTGAAAATGGGTATTTTTTTTAGTAATCTTTTGAGAATGTGTTGGGTTCGTACGGGTGCACAGTAAACTTAGTGTGCTCCCCAGCGTGCAGCGTTCACCCAGGTGATTCCTGGTGTTGAAAACAGAGTGTGGCTGGCCTCTTCATCTCAGTGCTTGAGAAAAGACATTCTGATGCTTCTGACTGATTCAGTATGATTATGCTTGAGATAGTTCACACTCGCTTTATCAAAGATATTCACAATCCTTTACCTTTTTCACCCTGTGTCTAGGTACATTGGCTCCAAGTGGATACAGTGAAAGAGAATGTTAAAATTCTTTTTTGGGAAAGGCAGGGTGTGACCAGAGAAGAGTCCACACAAGGATGGGCCGTCTGGCACCACTGCCATCGCATGTTCTTTAAAAAGGCCCGTTTTCTGAAACGCTAGCATGAAAAGACTTGGCTTTTTCAAAGCTGGGAGTCGAGAGAAAACATAACAAAAGTAGAAAAGGACCACGTGGTCCCTTAGGCATCCTAAATATTTCAGATCCGCTGCAAGTACACAAATTATAACACAAAGCGATGTTAGTTCCTGTTAACTTTCGAGACGGCGTGCACACCTGATACGAGAGATGATCGATGCTGCGCTTGTTCTGTAAGGGATATTGTAAAATTATCTTGCCGGGGCCCTTTTTTCTTCATTGTCAGCACAAATCCTTGTTTATTAAAGATTTGGCTTGAAGGAAATTTTAATTAATTACAGGTGCAGTAAACTCTTCCTGGGCAGCGCCGGGCCGTTTGCTGTGAATGGCCTTCACGTGCCTGTGCTCCTCCTGGCTCCCCTTGCTGCCTGACAGTGTGATTTATGGCTGCTGCTTTCCACCAGTCCACTGTTTGCCCTCTAGGAGGGATTGGTCTCCTGAGCCTCCATAATAACAGCAGCACTTTCACAGACATCTTTTAATGACAGCAGCGCTGCATTCAGTAAGTCAGGCTAATTGCAGATGTACCCTATTAATTGCAAAAACTAGGAGAGGTTACATATTTTACAAGCTTTTAATTTGGAAACCGCCCGAGATGATTTGTCTTAAGTGTTTGGATAGAGACCTCCATAATATTCAACAATTCACCATTATTGAAACTCCGGTCTAGGCAGTTACAGAATTCTGAGATTGAATCAGGTGAAAACAAATAGTCTTAGATGTGTTTTTACCCAGTGGCTGTTAAGTGGAGGTTGTATTTTCAGGGCAGACGTTCAGCAAATTTCTTACTCTTTTTTATAAAAGCATCTTTGATTCTTCCTCATCATCATACATCTTTCTGAATATAGTAGAAAATTTGTATTTCTATAGCTATAGCTTAAATCACAGAATTTTCCAAATAAATTTCAACTCTTAGACATACCCATGAAGCTAAGCATCGCCCTTGCGGTGCGTAACTGGGGGGCGTGGCATCCCATTTGTTTAACTGGGGTACAGGGACGTCCAGAATCCAGTTCAGGGTGGTGTTCCTTGGAGTGTAGTGGAGTGACGGTGCTGAGCTGGTGAATTCAGCAGCGAGCGGTTCCAAAGCCGTGAACACGTGGACCCACACGGGCAGGGTTCGGCTGTGATGCAGTGGACACTTTATAAACATGAGTGGTGATTTCACTTCTGCCGTATTTCAGGCCCCAAACAGTCGTCATTCTCCTCTCCCGTTTCTGTGCACACAGCTCCGTGCCTGGAACTCGGCATAGGACGTGGCTGTGCGTCCATTTGCTGCTGTCCCTCACCCTGCCTGCTTCATGGTTTCTAGGAGCCCCTGCTCTCCCAGGAGGAGGGGGAGATGGGGTAGAGTTGCAATGGCTGCCTGCTCAGAATTCCAGTGGAAAATTAAGATGCAGAGGAGCTGCTGCAATCACCTCTGGCTTCTGACTCAGCCAGAGGTGGGATCTCAGCACTGGTGGGATGAGTGCAAGGTGGAACAGTGTATCTCTGGACACCTTGCACGTCTTCGCTGGACACTCGCTGCCATGGTGGGGCCCAAGGCCATGGATAGCACTGTGGTCAGGGAGAAGTGGGTGGTGGCGGGCAGTGTATTCATCATAAGGTACCAGAAAGATAGTCAGGAGATGGTTAACTCCCTGTGGCCTCTGTGCGGTCTTGTGCAGGGACTGCACATCATGAACGGGGAGGAGGTTCAGCAGCGTCATGTCAGTGGTGCAGCTCTCACTTGCCGAACCTTCACTAGCACCAGGCGTTATGGCTCTTACCTCTGAAGTTCTAGGTGAGCCCTGAGGTGTGTCTCATATAAGACAGTTTCTCTCTTCCTCTTTCACAGTTGTCTTGGTCAGTGTTACACCCCTTATATTCTATTGAATTAAAAAATATTCTAATTCTTTGTTTATTAAGGTAGTATTTTTGAAGATGTTGAATTTATAAAATTTATATGATGTATGATTATATGAATAATTGTATTGGTTTTCCTAATATTTAGTGATTCTGCTCCTGTGATGCCTTATTCACTTAATATAGTGCTAAATTTTTATTTATAAAGCAATGAATCTCTAGTGAGGAGTACATGTGAGTATGTTGCTTCTGTCGGTTTTGAAGACAGTATTTTGCTAGTCTTGTTCTGTATTTTGGGGCCATTTAAATCACAGAGTTGATACCTACTTCACTTATAAAACCCTTGGGTCTAGTAGACTTCTGGTGGGAAAAGTTTAGCATTGTTTTCAAGTCTTTAAGTATGGTCTGATGGGTTTGTTTCGTTTCTCTTGGGTCCATTTCGGTAACTTATCTATTTTTAGTGCGCGTCCTCTCAGGTTTCGGGCGGCGTGAGATCGCACGCTGCGTGGCTGCTCTTCTGTGTGCTGCCTCTGTGTAACTGACGTCCCCCACGTTGCCGGGTCAGTCCGTTCTGCAGGCTGACTTTACAGGGGTCTCTCTCTTTTGGGGTCTTTTCAAAGAGCTGTTTACATGCGTTCTCTATCAGTTCTGCGAGTTTTGTCCTTAAGCGTCCCTGGTTTTTGTTTTTATCTCACTGTCTCACTGTCCCTTTTTCACCTCGTGCTATGGCTGCTAGGTTTGATTTCTGCCTCAGTGGGGTGTGAGGAATGAGGGCCTGTATGTGGGCTGAGGCTCTGCTAAGAGTCGTCAAAAGGAGCTCACTGACGGTGAGCCTCGGCTCCTTTGTACCTAACTTTTGCACTTTCAGTTGCCTTTAGTCTTCCTCTGTCTCCTGAGGTGGAATTCTGAGAAGCAGTGGCGTGTCCCGCAGGTTTTTGTTTGCATTTCCTTGGTATGTCTTTAATCGTCCCGTGTACTCGATTCTCAGTGCCAGTCTGGGCTTTGGCCATGCTCTCCTAGTGGAAGATGTCACTGCTGCCAGCCCACTGTCACATGGCAACCCCGAAATAAACGTCAGGTCTGAAGTTTAGTTTTTTAAGTTTAGTCGCTCAGTCGCGTCTGACTCTTCACGACCCCATGGACTGTAGGCCACCAGGCTCCTCCGTCGACGGGATTTCTCCAGGCAAGAGCACTGGAGTTGGGTGCCATCGCCTTCTCCAGTTAGGTCTGAAACCACCTGTCTGTTGCCTGTTCCTTTCTTTGCCTTACAGTGGTTTGATAGTCCTACAGTCTGGTTCTTTTCTGATATTTATGCCGAAGACACATGACTAAACCACCATTATTAGGGCTTCCCAGTGTTAAAGAATCTGCGTGCCAATTGGAGACCCGAGTTCTATCTGTGGGTTGGGAAGATTTCCTGGAAAAGGAAACAGCAAGCCACTCCAATACTCTTGCTTGGGGAATCCCATGGACAGAGGAGCCCAATGTGCTGCAGCCCATGGGGTCACAAAGAGTTGGACATGACTTAGTGACTGAACGGCAGCAGCAGCTATTAATCAGCAAATGGGCTTGCGTTTTTTGCAAATGTACTTTAGCCTGTTTTCTGTCACGGTAAAGAATTGAACAGTATTCATTACCTGTGTACACCCCATTCTACCCTTGGAGAAGGGATTTTTCTTTTTTTAGTACACTCTTATTTTTCTCCTGTTTTCACTCTTGGTTGTTATACTGGACTTGCAGTAATGCAAAAATACATCCTTTATATATATATTTTATACATATATATATATATATAGGATCTGTATTTTAGATCCTTAGCCATTTCATTAGTATTTAAAATAATATTTTAACATTTAATTATTTAACTATTTTAATGTTTAATTATTGCTGTAGTAATTTAAGATTGGTACGTATATTACATGTAATCATCCCTTAAAAATATTTTCTTTCATTATTAAGAGGAAGTGTTGCCTGCTGCTTCTGCTGCTAAGTTGCTTCAGTCGTGTCCGACTCTGTGTGACCCCATAGACGGCAGCCCACCAGGCTCCCCCGTCCCTGGGATTCTCCAGGCAAGAACACTGGAGTGGGTTGCCATCTCCTTCTCCAGGGCATGAAAGTGAAAAGTGAAAGTGAAGTCGCTCAGTCGTGCCCGACTCTTAGCAACCCCATGGACTGCAGCCCACCTGGCTCCTCCGTCCATGGGGTTTTCCAGGAAAGAGCACTGGAGTGGGGTGCCATTGCCTTCTCCGCAGTGTTGCCTAATGCTTAGTTAATACTAGCTCTGGAGTTGGCTTCTTTTTTTTACTCTCAAATCCTGCTCCACCTCTTCCCAGCTCTGTGGCCTGATAATATCATTTACTCTCTCTAAGCCACAGTTCTGTCATCGGTAAGTTGAGGTAAGGACCTCCGTCCTTTCTCAGAGGTGCTGTGAGCTCCCCGTGTGTGCTGAGCCTCGGGTGGGGAGCTCTGCTGTCCACTCTGGTGCAGAGTGTGGAGTCCTCAGCTCCCTCCTCCCACCAGGCAAAGGGACCGTGTTCTCACAGTGGCGGCGCCCCGCACCAGCTGGATGTAGCACGCCACTGCAAGGCCACCTCCTGCTGGTTTATTTTTTGTCCTTGACTGTCTGAAGGTGGAATTTACTTTTTTTCTGGCAAGCATGACTGCTAGTTTGGATCAGTGCAGAACTGCAGAATCTTTGCTTTCTCCTTAGAATTATGGAAAGATTTTCCCTTTGCTCTTTGACATTTTTAGTGTTGCAGAAAAGATATTCAACACAGGTAGAGTCCTTTTCTTCTGAAGGGAATCTTTTTAAAAAATCTGTTTTGTTCTAATTAGAAGCTGCAGCATTTCTCTTGTTTGGTTTTATTTTTGGAATTCAGACATCTAGTCGGCATATATGTGGGTGTGCGGCTTTTTCAGTGTGTCTGCCTGGCACTCAGCAGTGTTTTGCTCCATGGACTCTAGTCTTCTCAGAAGGTTTTGGTATCATTTTAAAAAGTCACCTCTTGTAATCCCTTGTGCTCTGTCCTCCTTGAATCCATGTTACACATCGTTAGAGCTTCTGGGTTTGTCCTTCTTATTGCCTTGACTTTTCCTTCATTTTCTTGCTTTCATTTTAAAATCAAAAATCATTTTTCATCTACCTTGTTTTAAGTTTAATATGAAAGTGAAAAGTGAAAGTGAAGTTGCTCAGTCGTGTCCGACTCTTTGTGACCCCATGGATGGTAGCCTTCCAGGCTCCTCCATCCATGGCGTTTTCCAGGCAAGAATACTGGAGTGGTTTGCCATTTCCTTTTCCAGGGGATCTTCCCAACCCAGGGATCGAACCCAGGTCTCCTGTACTATGGGCAGACTCTTTACTGTCTGAGACACCAGGGAAGCCCAGTTTAATATGGAAGGAAGTTTAATATGGAGTAACACAAAGGATGTTTTGGAAAAATAAAATTTGGGCAAGTGTTTACATGTTACATCTTTTTCTGGTTTTCTTTGACTCTCTTCCCCCATAATAGTGAATATATTATCAGCATTTACAGCTTACAGATTAATGAAACATAAAGTAGATTTCCAGTGTGATAGTACGTAACTAGGTTGTATGTATTATGTTTATGTACATGTTTATAAAGTGCCTTAGACTGTATCATGGTTGAAAGGTAGATTTTAAGAGTCATGCTTGGGATGGGAAGGGAATGGAGGCTTAAGAAGGAGGGGATGTGTGTGTGTGTGTATGTGTATACATATGTATATATATATATAATTATGGCGGATTCACATTGTATGGCACAAACCAACACAACGTGTAAAGCAATTATCCTCCAATTAAAAAAAAAAGAATTGAAAAAAACAGTCACGTTCATTTAACTTATTTAAAACTGGCTTTGCCGTTTTGTCATCGTTGTAGGAGAAACTAGTTCGAGACATTGCTCGTTGTCACGGGATTTTGATCACTTCTTACTCCTACATTCGACTGATGCAAGATGATATCAGCAGGCATGACTGGCACTATGTGATCTTGGATGAGGGACACAAAATTCGGAATCCAAATGCTGCCGTCACCCTTGCTTGCAAACAGGTGTGACCTCTTACAACAAGGGGGGTATCCAGGTGGATGATATTTCATTGAGAATACACTCTCTGCTTTTAATAACACACTTAGGGAATCTTTCCTCGTGCTTTTGCATAAGGAGTTTGAAATACATGTTTTGCCTTAAAGCTGAACACTTTTTGTTCTTACCCTTAATCATGTTTCCTCAGATTCTAATTGTTTATGTTATTGAATGTCTCTTGTATAGATCAGTTGTTAGAGTGTAACCACATCCAACTCTAGTCCATAGTCTTCAACTTGAACAGTAAGAAAAATTCTTCCATATATATACATTATCTATGTATATATATATTTTATCTATGTGTAATTGAAGAATTGAAGTTGCGTGAAATGTCTACATTTTAGAGGAGACCAAAATGATATGTAGTTGTGTTAAATGACAGGATTGCATGGGAGTGTTTTGGGGTAGGGTTGGTGATCATGTGTTAAAAGATGAATTTAATAGAAAAGTCCTTTCTTTCCTGTAATAGTTCCGCACGCCTCATCGCATCATCCTGTCTGGCTCACCGATGCAGAATAACCTGCGAGAGCTGTGGTCTCTCTTCGACTTCATCTTCCCGGGAAAGCTGGGTACACTGCCTGTGTTTATGGAGCAGTTCTCAGTCCCCATCACCATGGGGGGGTATTCAAACGCCTCCCCGGTACAGGTAATGTATTGGGCAGGTAACATTTCTGTCATTTTAATACTTAAAACAAACAGTCCTACTAAGTACTATGCTTTGTAGCCAAGTCTTTCAGAATGTAAGGCCAATGGCCCAGCTTATAAAAATCACAGTTATTTTTGCTCAAAAGCACATAATTTTCCAGATGAGCTTTTAAAAAATCACGTAAAATATTCAAGAGCAGTCAGGTTTATGAGACGAGTGAATTCGTTCTGGACAGCATATAATGGTGCAAATTGGGGTAGTGCATCTTATAAAGTAGTGTAAACGCTTAGAAAAGGGGAAACCAGGAAAGATTTAAGAAGACATATATCCTTTAACCTGATGCTGGGAAAACAGGCTGGAAAGAGTGGAGCATTCTAGGTTAGAGCAGCTGTCTGCATGCAGGTACTCTGTATGGCCCCGGGCAGTGGAGAGGCATGCTTGCCGCAACTGGAGGTGCTTGGGGAGTTTCAGCAAGGCTGTGGACGCCGGCAGTGGGGTCGTGAAGGGAGGCAGAAAGGCTTAGGCAGGGAAGAGCCGCTGAAGGCGTCTGAGCAGGGGGCTGGGAACAGCTGTGCTCGGAGGGCTGCTCCGGCTGCAGGTAGTGGTGGGAGAGAGGCTGGCTTTGAGGGACCTGCTGGAGTTGTTGGGAGTGAGGGTGAAGAGAGCCTGGACCTGGCTGTGGGTGGCGGTCCTGAGAAAAGAAGGTGGAGAGCAAGAGTCCCAGGTGGCCTTTTCTAGACAGAACAGACAAGACGTGGAGGCAGATAAGGAAGCTGGTAAAGGAGATTGGGTGGGGGAGACCCGATGAGCTCTGCTGCAGCTGACCCCTGAGCTTTCAGGCCTGGCTGACTGACAGAGTGGAATTGTCACTCACAGAAACATGGGGCCAACTGGAGGGCAGTTTGTAGCATTTGGGGGCAGAGTCTCTGCACAGCCTTAGGCGGGGCCTGTACCTGCCAGGTTATGACAGAAATAAAGCCTGCCACCAAAAGAGGTGGTCACAGATTTTGAAATATTAAAACTAGAAAAAGAATATTAGATTTTTAAAGTTGGAAGATTATCGAAAACCATTTTAATACCTTTAAAATTTTGAGATTAAATGAGTTTTGATCTTCAGTTAACTTTTATAAGAGTTCTCTTCCTCCATTGAGCCCCCATTATCCTTTAGGTATCCTGATTTTTGTTTTTTTTCCTAACTTTTTATTTTGGGATAATTTCAAACTTAAGAGAAAGTTGCAAGAATTGTAAAAAGAACACCTATACACTCTTCACCCGGATTCCCTGGTTTTTAGCATTTTGCTGACATTTTGCCATATTTGCTTTATTTCTCCTTCCCACCCTCTCCCCTACCTCTCACACACGCACACAAAGTTTATCTTTTTTATTCTGAATCATGTGAGTAAGTTGCAGACACTGTACCCCTTCCTCTGTGTCCTTCAGTTGTATTCACTAAGGACAGAGATGTCACACCACCTTGTAAGCAGGAGTGTGAGTCAGGAGGCGGTCTGCAGCAGGGGCGTGGTTCTGTTATGTGACCTGTGTGCCATTCACATTGTGTCGGTTGTCCAGTAAGTCCCGTGTCTCTTCCCTTTCCTTTCATCTGACATAGTTCCTCTAATCTTTCTTTTGCCTGCTTGACTTAACATTTTTGAAGACTATAGGCTTGTTATTTTGTGGAATGTCCCTTACCTTGGGTTTGTCTTTCCGTTCTTCATGATTGGAATCAGGTTACACATTATTGGCAAGAATATCCCAGAAATGACGTTTCTTAGCGTTCCATTCCTATCTGGAGGCACGTGCTGTGGGTTTATCCCTTTGTTGGTGGTGGTCTGATTACTTGGGTAGGGTGATGAGCGTGCCACATTTCTAAACGCTTTGCAGTTACCTCTTCTTCTGTATAGTTGATAAGTCATGGGGGGACACTTGGGGATGATGTAAATAGTCTCGTTTCTTCCTTGAAGTCTTTGTTTCAGAAGTCTGTGCACTTGTCTTTTTTCCTTTTTTAGATTGTAAAGTCCTTGGGAGCAAGGGTGTTGCTATTATTTGCTCCTTTTTGTTTAAGATCATCAGTTCAGTTCAGTCACTCAGTCGTGTCCGACTCTTTGTGACCCCATGGACTGCAACACGCCAGGCTTCCTGTCCATCACCAACTCCTGGAGCTTGCTCAAACTTATGTCCATCGAGTCGGTAATGCCATAGTTGCCATTCTTGGGTAGCTCAGACGGTAAGCAACTCACCTACCAGTGCAGGAGACATAAGAGAAACGGGTTCGGTCCCTGGGTCGGGAAGATCTTCTGGAGGAGGGTATGGTAATCCACTCCAGTATTCTTGCCTGGAGAATCCCATGGACAGAAGAGCCTGCGGGCTACAATCCATAGCAGTTCTAAGAGTTGGACATGACTGAATCGATTTAGCACACATACACACTTGAGTGAGGTGTTCTTAGGATGTTTTGAAGTGTTTTCTACCATGTTAATTTTTTAACATGAATTTTTCTGTATTAATATATTATGGTCAAGCTCT
Source organism: Bos mutus (assembly GCF_027580195.1). NCBI lineage: Eukaryota > Metazoa > Chordata > Mammalia > Artiodactyla > Bovidae > Bos > Bos mutus. The sequence continues at coordinate 8,057,890 of NC_091644.1, read as the reverse complement.
TTTTATTATTCATTTTGCTGGTAACTTGTTTAAGCTTTGGTTGGAGATTTTCTTGTTCCATTAACTAGTATATAGTAGATTGTTAAGCCTATGTAGATTTTTTTAAGTATCAATAATTTATTGAAGTCTTTGTTTGCCTTTAAGTAAATGGCAGGGGTGTGGTTTCCTGTGCTGTGGGTCTTTGTTTTTCTCTGGGCGGTTAATGCCCATCTCCTGTGGCCAAGATCCATTACAGAGCCATCTGCTGCATTTTAGGCTGCAGTGAGTGACCTTTCATTTCTGGGATCATAGGGCTTTCCTTGAATTTACGCTCTGAATCTCCTGTGGGCAGTAATCTCTGCTTATTATCTGCTGTTTCCCTTGCTGCGGCGTTTCCCTAGAGTTAGCGTTTGATCTTCAGTTTTGTGAAGTAGCAGCCCCTTTGTGGCCATTGGAGAATATAAGATTATAAACTGAGATTTGTTTGAAAGCAGTTTTTTCCCTGCGGGGGGGGTGGGGTCAAGCACTGAATAAATCTCTACTTTAGGGTTTAAGTATATAACAGTAATTAAATAGAGGTGGAAGAGGGCACAAAATTACCTGGTTGCTCTTTTGTACATTTTTGGTTAATGAGAAGTTTTTTTTGTTTATTTGTTTTTACTGATCATCTTACGAAAGCTATTGTATCCTGGAGTGTATGGAACTTAAATTTTTCCAAACCATTTTCCAATAGTTTTGTACAACCATTGATCATCCTTTTTTTAAAAAGAATTTAAACTTTGGAATCAGTTGTGAGGTAAGAGCAAATGCATTCCTTAGACAGAGTAATTGTTTTCCCTTTTCTCTTACTAAAGGTTAAAACTGCTTATAAGTGTGCGTGTGTCTTACGAGATACCATAAATCCATACCTACTGCGGAGAATGAAGTCGGATGTCAAAATGAGCCTTTCTTTGCCAGATAAAAACGAACAGGTCTGTAAAACCAGGCATTATCAAAACATTACTAAAGCACGATGTGCCTGTCATTCTTTCTGCTTTTCGCAGTAGAATTGGTGAGGCTAACGGGTGTGGTTGCTGGTGCTGCAGGGCAGGTGGGCCTGCTGTAGCCCCTGCCTGTGACGGGCGAACCTTCTGGGCTCAGGAGGGACTGGAAGGCAAGAAGAGGTGGCCACTGTGCACATTCTTTCAGGGAGTTTTTCCCCTTGGACTTTGGAGCGTCTAAGGCATGGAGCACTGACCTGATGAGGACGAGTAGGTTTTTGGATCTAGTGCAAAGATAGAAGTGTTCTTGCCTGGAGAATCCCAGGGACGGGGGAGCCGGGTGGGCTGCCGTCTCTGGGGTCGCACAGAGTCGGACACGACTGAAGCGACTTAGCAGCAGCAGCAGCAGCAAAGATGGAAGGATTGTCCTGGACCTCACGTAGGGACCTGTTGGTCTGAAAATAAAGGAAAATAACCACATGTGGCAGATGAAGAAGTATTGATAGATTATTTTTGAGACTGATGATTAGGAAATCAGGCATGATAGTTCAGTTTCTATTTTTATTGTTTTTGTTGGATTAAAAAAATTCTTTTATTTATTTTAATTGGAGGATGATTACTTTACAATATTATGATGGTTTTTGCCATACATCAACATGAATCAGAGGTTGAGACAGGCAGTGGCGTGGAGTAGTAGGGGCAGTTGGCTGGAAGGGTAGGTGGTGGTGTCAAGAGACCAGTCTGGTAATCTTGTGTGTGGCTTAGAATGAAGGAAAAAGGGCGCCAAGCAACGTTTTGGAGCCTGGTCGGGCTTGCTGAAGCGGAGTCTGGGTGAGCGGCTTGTGAGCTGAGAGGGTCTGAGCCCTTGGAGGCGGGCATGGGGGAAGGGCTGTGGACCTGGTCCTAAGCTTCCTTGGGAGCAGGAAGCCAGGCTTCAGAGACTCAGAGACAGTGGGGTGGGGACCATGGGGCCTGGGGATCACAGGTGGAAAGATGACGGAAATGGAGGGGCTGTGAAGGAGGGGCCTGTTCATTGTTCAGCTCTAAGATGTATTTTTGTTTTGTTTTGTTCTTATTAAGAGCACATTGTAAAAATTATATACATCATGCTTGTTTTGATTAGTTTATTTTGTTATTTTAGTTATTTTGTACTGTTAAATTTTTTTAAGTCTTTTTTTAAATTCTCCCCCTAGGTCTTATTTTGCCGTCTTACAGATGAACAACATAAAGTCTACCAAAATTTCATTGATTCCAAAGAAGTTTACAGGATTCTCAATGGAGAGATGCAGGTCAGCCAAATAGTATTAATAGAAGCTGGAGAGAAAGAACTGTGGACCAAGGGACACGGGGGAGGAAAGGAGACTAGTACTCCTCAGAGATTCACTGTTGTTGCCGTCTTGAAAGCATTCGCGTGTGAACCTTTACTTCTGTGAAGCCCTTCCAGAAGTCAGATACACACAGTTTGAGAAGCTGCCTTTTTATCTGTACTGCAGCACTGTTACATTTGAACCCAGTACTGTGTGGTCTAGTGGGAAAATGCACTAGACCACGGGGTCTGTAACGGGGGGTCCTACAGCGATTGCTGGTCCTATGAAGAATGTCGGGAGCAGCCTGGGGCTGCTGGGTGCATGGAGGAAGAATTATTATTATGCATTTTTGTATAAGTAATAGCGTTTTAGTTATTGGCCATACTCAGCAATATATGTGGGTAAATGTCTCTTTATTAAGCCTACATAGTAATTTTACCATCAGCTTTACTCAGAAACTCCATGTAAACTCTTCAGCTTCTTTGTGCTTCAGTATCTTAAAGTGTGAACTGTATTTTATTTATTTATTTATTTATTTGACATGTAAAATTCCTTAGTCTTTGGTTCGTCCTCATTGGAGGCACAGCTGAGGAGCAGAGGACGCTCTGAAATCCACTGTCCCGCCCCAACATGGAGGCGATGGACGTGAATATGGGTGGCAAGACTGCTTGTGTCCCATAACATCTACATGTTTTTTTTCCAGATCAAGTCATTTTTTTCTTTATCCCATAACATCTACATGTTTTTTTCCCCAGATCAAGTCATTTTTTTCTTTATCCCATAATATCTACATGTTTTTTTTTTTCCAGATCAAGTCATTTTTTTCTTTATCCCATAATATCTACATGTTTTTTTTTTCCAGATCAAGTCATTTTTTTCTTTATCCCATAATATCTACATGTTTTTTTCCCCAGATCAAGTCATTTTTTTCTTTATCCCATAACATCTACATGTTTTTTTTTCCCAGATCAAGTCATTTTCTTCTTTATCCCATAACATCTGCATGGTTTTTTTTTCCCAGATCAAGTCATTTTTTTTTTTTTTTTTTTTTTTTTGTCATTTTTTCTTTATCCCATAATATCTACATGTTTTTTTCCCAGATCAAGTCATTTTTTTCTTTATCCCATAATATCTACATGTTTTTTTTTCCAGATCAAGTCATTTTTTTCTTTATCCCATAACATCTACATGTTTTTTTTTCCCAGATCAAGTCATTTTCTTCTTTATCCCATAACATCTGCATGGTTTTTTTCCCAGATCAAGTCATTTTTTTTTTTTTTTTTTTTGTCATTTTTTTCTTTATCCCATAATATCTACATGTTTTTTTTTTCCAGATCAAGTCATTTTTTTCTTTATCCCATAATATCTACATGTTTTTTTTTTCCAGATCAAGTCATTTTTTTCTTTATCCCATAACATCTACATGTTTTTTTTTTTTTCCCAGATCAAGTCATTTTCTTCTTTATCCCATAACATCTGCATGGTTTTTTTTCCAGATCAAGTCATTTTTTTTTTTTTTTTTTTGTCATTTTTTCTTTATCCCATAATATCTACATGTTTTTTTTTTTCCAGATCAAGTCATTTTTTTTCTTTATCCCATAATATCTACATGTTTTTTTTCCCCAGATCAAGTCATTTTTTTCTTTATCCCATAATACCTACATGTTTTTTTTCCAAATCAAGTCATTTTTTTCTTTATCCCATAACATCTACATGTTTTTTTTCCCCAGATCAAGTCATTTTCTTCTTTATCCCATAATATCTACATGGTTTTTTTCCAGATCAAGTCATTTTCTTCTTTATCCCATAACATCTACATGGTTTTTTTTTCCAGATCAAGTCATTTTTTTCTTTATCCCATAATATCTACATGGTTTTTTTTTCCAGATCAAGTCATTTTTTTCTTTATCCCATAATATCTACATGGTTTTTTTTTCCAGATCAAGTCATTTTTTTCTTTATCCCATAACATCTACATGGTTTTTTTCCCCAGATCAAGTCATTTTTTTCTTTAACCATCTCTTAACAGTTTATTTCATCTATCATTGGCATCTGTAGGGGGTGTTAAGCCATTCACATTATTCCTCTCTCCTGTATCTCCCCTGACTTACCTTCATGTGCCTCCGAGTTGTGAAGCCTTAGGTGGGTAGGATCAGCACTGTCCAGTGGAGAGAGAATGCAAGCCATGTGTGTGATTTTAAATTTTCTAATGGTCACATTAAAAACGGTGAGAAGCAAACAGGTGCAGTCGGCTTTAATAATGTGTTTTATTTAACCTGACAAATCTAAAATCTCATTTTAGTATGTGATCAGATTTTAAATATCTGAGATACTTTACTCTTCTTTTTTTGTACTGAGTCTTCAGAATCGGGTATTTTACATTGCTAGCATATCTTAGTTTGAACTTGCCACACTTCATGTGCTCAGTGGCCACATGTGGCTCGTGCCTGCTGTGTTGGACAGCAGAGATCTCAAGGAAGAAAGATCAGTGCTGACGGTGTTTCTGCTTTGTTCACATCATGTGTTATTTATTGAACTGTTTACTAGTTAGAATAACCGTACTCTTTGATTATTGCTCAATTTGTGGTTTATCGTTTTCATTTGAACTTTTATACTGTGAGTGTGACCTGAGTTACGGGCTGAAAGCTGTAGAAGGTGCCTGCTTGCTTGCGGGTGGCCAGGTGGGCGCTCTCACTCTGGGGCTCCGAAGCCCTCTTGTGAGCCATCCCACACATTGTTTCCATCTGTGTATTTTCTGTGGCATGTTTTCTGATAGACTTCAACCTCTGACTCACATAGTAAACTATAGAACTTATAGTGAGGTTCTTAGGAGTGTAATACTTAAATGCATTTGCTAAATTACATGGCAGATTTCCCTAAATTTTAGTCACTCAGTTCAGTTCAGTCGCACAGTCATGTCCGACTCTCTGTGACCCCATGGACCGCAGCACACCAGGCCTCCCTGTCCATCACCAACTTCTGGAATCTACCCAAACTCACGTCCATCGAGTAGGTGATGCCATCCAACCACCTCATCCTCTGTCGTCCCCTTCTCCTCCTGCCTTCAATCTTTCCCAGCATCAGGGACTTTTCACATGAGTCAGCTCTTTGCATCAGATGGCCAAAGTATTGGAGTTTCAGCTTCAACATCAGTCCTTCCAATGAACACCCAGGACTGATCTCCTTTAGGATGGACTGGTTGGATCTCCTTGCAGTCCAAGGACTCTCAAGAGTCTTCTCCAACACCACAGTTCAAAAGTGTCAATTCTTCAGTGCTCAGCTTTCTTTATTAGTCCAACTCTCACATCCATACATGACCATTAGAAAAACCATAGCCTTGACTAGACGGACCTTTGTTGGCAAAGTAATGTCTCTGCTTTTGAATATGCTGTCTAGGTTGGTCATACCTTTCCTTCCAAGGAGTAAGCGTCTTTTAACTTCATGGCTACAGTCACCATCTGCAGTGATTTTGGAGCCCCCCAAAATAAGAGTCTGACACTTTGTCCACTGTTTCCTCATCTATTTCCCATGAAGTGATGGGACCAGATGCCATGGTCTTAGTTTTCTGAATGTTGAGCTTTAAGCCAACTTTTTCACTCTCCTCTTTCACTTTCTGCCATAAGGGTGGTATCATCTGCATATCTGAGGTTATTGATATTTCTCCCAGCAGTCTTGATTCCAGCTTGTGCTTCAACCAGCCCAGTGTTTCTCATGATGTACTCTGCATATAAGTTAAATAAACAAGGTGACAATATACAGCCTTGATGTACTCCTTTTCCTATTTGGAACCTCTCAGTCATATCCAGCTCCTTGAGACACCATGGACTGGAATCTGCCAGGCTCCTCTGTCCATGAAATTCTCCAGGCAAGAATACTGGAGTGAGTTACTGTTCCCTTCTCCAGGGAATCTTGCTATAGCCCAGGGATTGAACCCAGGTCTCCTGCATTGCAGGCAGATTCTTTACTATCTGAGCCACCAGGGAAGCCCATATTTCTGTTGAGAATGGGTATGATATTTCTTATTTATGTTTAAAATATGAACCAATTTTTGATATACTGTGAATATATACGCATACCTTTTTTTTTTAGAGGGAGAATCATCAGCAATTGAATATGACCCCAGTAGATATGTTTGGTCCAACAGGACTTTTTGTTTTTAGAGAACTTTGTCAGGAAAAGATGTGTAAAGGTTCTTCCCATTCCTAATATGCTGTGAGTGGGGAGAAAACTAAAAAGCTGATGAAAGATTACTTCTTAATCTGTATTATGTATTGAACAGCCTCCTTCCTTTCCTTCTCAAGTGAATATTATTTTCCATGGGGTGATCTGAGTGGACATAATTCTTTTGTACCATAGATTTTCTCTGGACTCGTAGCCCTAAGAAAAATCTGCAACCACCCTGATCTCTTTTCCGGAGGCCCCAAGAATCTTAAAGGCATTCCAGACGAGGAACTAGGAGAAGATCAGTTTGGATACTGGAAACGTTCTGGGAAAATGATAGTTGTTGAGTCCTTGCTAAAAATATGGCACAAGCAGGGCCAACGAGTGTTGCTGTTTTCTCAGTCCAGACAGGTGCGTGTACAAGCCTCGTACAAGAAGCGAGTTGGTTCTTTATGACTTATGATCAATAATAAAAAAAAAAAAAAGGATATGGTTTAAAATGGTTCCAAAGGCACATCCACCCACTGATACTGAAGTGGAAGCTGCAAAGCTCTTCAGGAGATGGATCTTTCTCTAGAGTTGGTGCCCAGACGTTGGCTTTTTTAAAAAGAGACTTATTACCATGTGATTTTGGGGTGTGGTTGAGTTTTGTCTGAACTCAGATGTCCTGCTTTTTACAAAATTTGTAAGAAAAGTATGGAAATACCAAAAATACCGTTGTAGTAGTTTTCTTTATCCACCCCTTTTAATTTAAGCCTGTTGGGGAAGGTGTGGTGCTGTTTGCATGAGTGTCGCATACTCATGGAGGCGTACCTTTGATTTTTAAACTCTTACATCCTCCACCACTTTTCCCAAACAGATGCTGGACATCCTTGAAGTATTCCTCAGAGCCCAAAAGTATTCTTATCTCAAGATGGATGGCACCACGGCGATAGCTTCCAGACAGCCACTGATTACAAGATACAATGAGGTAACACGTGAGCAGAGCCGTGAAGTCCGTGGTGGCGCTGTGCAGAGGGGACGGAAGCAGGGGTCTGCGCCCGCGGTGCCTACGTCTGGGATTGGGCAGCTGTTGACTAGATGCGTTTCTGGGTTACTGGGATGTGTGTATGTGTTTAAACAAAGAATGTGTATTCCTTTTTAAAAATCCAGTTTTCAGACATTGATAATGTAATTGCTGTGAAAAGCAGAGGCTGTGAGTTGCCATCTTGACTGACCACGGGTCCCTACGGCATGGCCCCTCGCTTGCCCTGCAGCCACGCTCTCAGGCCTGGGGAGGGGTGCACATTGTTCATCCCTTCCTGCTTCTCCAGGGTGTTCAACCCCCTCCCAAAGGTCTCTACGGCACGGCCCCTCGCTTGCCCTGCAGCCAGGCTTCCGTGTGTAGAGCGTGTGGGGCCGAGGTGAACAGCTGTGGCTGACTGTGTGTGTACTGAGTGTCATATGTCTCACCTCCAGGACACGTCCATATTTGTGTTTCTTCTGACCACTCGGGTGGGTGGCCTAGGAGTCAACCTGACGGGGGCAAACCGCGTCATCATCTATGACCCCGACTGGAACCCAAGCACAGACACGCAGGTCTGTTTATTTTCTGAAAGGAGTGTGTTGGTGACATGCTGTCTGATGGCTTACCCTCAGGAGCAGCCCTCCACGCCACGTTAGCCTCAGCTTAGAGCTCACGTCCTGGCTATGTCTTGTCTTCTGCTTGGAGGGAGGGTCTTCTCAGTGTGTCCACAGCATCCGCACGAGACCTGTGTAAAGAAAGGACGTGGGAGGGAACTGACACCACTGTGTCTCAGGCAGAGCTGGCTTGGTCTGTTTTGTCGCCTGCCTGTTTGTGTTCCTTAGCAGCCCTTGGGTGTATTTAGCCTCATTAGCCAAAGTTCTAATTTGGGGAGTGGAAGGAAGTGATGGGCTCTGAGTCAGCGCTTGTTGCTGAGAAGGGCCCTTGTTGAGTTACATTTCTCTGCTGTGTCCTGGAGAAGGGAATGGCAGCCCACTCCAGTATTCTTGCCTGAAAAATCCCATGGGCAGAGGAGCCTGTTAAGCTACAGTCCATGGGGTCGCGAAGAGTCGGACACGACTAAGCGACTTCCCTTTCTTTGTTTGGTGGTTTTCTCTGCTGTAGGCCCGGGAGCGAGCGTGGAGGATTGGCCAGAAGAAGCAAGTGACGGTGTACAGGCTTCTAACCGCAGGCACCATTGAAGAAAAGATCTACCACCGGTCAGTGCACCCAGCTGCGCCCCTTGACCACAGCTGCTTTCCAGGCTGTGGTTGTGTGAGCGGGAGAGACATGCTGCCAGGGTTTGGAGCAGGGGATTTTTAAGAAGTATTACTTCAAGAAATCTTGAAGTAGTTGCTGTAACCTGAGAGATGTATGTTTTTTTTTTAATAATTTCTTGTTTTTTTTCTTTCTCATTAAAATAAGCTTAGATGGCTTATTGTGTATGCTTTTTTTTTTTTAATGTCTCTGAGTCTGTTTTTAACCTTATTAATAAACAGTTGCTGTAAGTTTAGAATCCTGAGGTGCAGCCGAACATTGTTTCATACCAGCTTAATTTTTATCTTTTTAGACAAATCTTCAAGCAGTTTTTGACAAATAGAGTGCTGAAAGATCCAAAGCAAAGACGATTTTTCAAGTCCAATGATCTTTATGAGCTGTTCACTCTGAGCAGTCCTGATACATCCCAGAGCACTGAAACAAGTGCTATTTTTGCAGGTATTCCATGAAATAATTTAACTTAAAGTAATGAAATAGTAAGGATTATGCAGTATGACATTAGCTTGTTTTTCTCTTTTATAGGAACTGGTTCAGATGTTCAGACACCCAAACGCCATTTAAAAAGAAGACTTCAACAGGCCTGTGGAACAGACCAGAGTGTCCCAGTGGACAAACAGTTCCCTGATTGTAAGACGTCTGCAAGTGCTGCCATGTCATCTGAAGAGGTATGTGCAGCATCGGTCAGTGAAGTGAATGCAGTAACTTCTGACCAAGGCATTCCTCTGAATGATGCCGTTCAGACACCTCATAGTCTAACCAGCAGTGAGAGGCTTGGAGAAGAGGCAGACGCAGTCTCCAGACCACGGGAGTCCTCAGTGATCCATGGAAATGGGGACAGTTCAGATTCCCCAAGAGTCAGCAGAACGTGCGGGGTGTCTGGTGAGGAAAGCATCAATGAAAAGGAGAGTCTTTCTGATAAAAGAGAAAGCTGCCAGGTTCAGAGAGAAGCTCTTTGGGAGAATGAGCAAACGGAAAATAATTTTTATAAGCACAAGTCGAAAATGAAACATCACGTGGCAGAAGAGCCCATGGAGAAACACCTGAGGCCGAATCAGAAGCCGAAGAGCTCTAAGCACCGCAGAGACGCCAAGTTTGAGGGAACTCGAATTCCACACCTGGTGAAGAAGAGGCAGTACCGGAGGCGAGACCCTGCGACTGAGAGCGAGGCCAAGGAGCACAGCCACGACGACTACGTCCTGGAGAAGCTTTTCAGAAAGTCAGGTACTTCCTCTTGCCGAACTTGCCACGGGTGTGCTAGGAAGAGAGCCGAGGCGCTGCTTCTGTGGGAGCAGGCATCCCTGACAGAGCGGAATGCGCACGCAACTGGAAGGGTTTTTCCTTCTAGAAGTCAGATTTGAAGTGTTCCGACGCTTCAGAAATAATTGTGTGTGCTCATTCATGTTTGGCTGTGCTGGGCCTTCCTTGCTGTGCGGGCTTCTCTCTCGTTGTGGCGTGCAGGCTGCTCACTGCAGCGGCCTCTCTTGTAGAGGAGCACCGGCTCTAGGGCGCACGGGCTTCCGTAGCTGCTGCTCGAGGGCTGCGGAGCACAGGTTCAGTAGTTACGGCGTACCGGCTTTGTTGCTCCAAGGCATGTGGGATATTCCCGGATCAGGGATCGAATCTCTGTCTCTTGGTTAGCAGGCAGACTCTCTACCACTGAGCCACCAGGGGAGCCCTGTGCTGACATTTAAAAAAATCATTTTCACCTCTCTTTCCTAGGAGAATTTGAATCTTGGGTGAGTAGTGGGACCTGACTTCTGACCACACGCAGGAGGGGTGCAGTGCTTGAGACAGCTTTGCACCACCTGAATATTCATAGAACATTTCTCTGCATGTATCTGATTATATCTGATTTATCTCTATATGTCTGATTTTCCAGCCACAGGACAGTCAAGTGACAGGTCATGGGGAGAGGAAGGGGCGTGGCCAGAGGCAGGCACTCTGGAATGAGGAAAGCTGATAGCTAATATAAAGGGAGAAAAATTAGGAAAACAGATTTAACAATTGCTCAGGACCCTGTAGGACAGGCCAGCCTGCACAGCTGAATCATCCCTGGGACTGCCTTGCTCAGATCTCACAGGTCATTGTGTTCCCAGGGTGGTGGTCTTGAGTTACCAAAGGTCTCCGAATGGGTCTCTGTTCAGGAAAGCAGGCTTACGTACAATGTCTCAGAAGGAAAGCCTCTGGGCTTGGTGCTTTCTTGTAAGGTAGTTCACTGGTAACTTTCTCTGTTTTTTCCTACAGTTCCTGATCTGCTTGCTTAAGAAATTATGTGTCATTTAATTTTCAAGTTTATTTGCATGGAGGCGTAGAAAATACTCTTGTAATAATTTTTTTTAATTGACTATTTCAAGATAATTTCCCTTTTGTCATTTCCAATTATTATCTGTTTCTCTCCTTGTTCCTTGATAGGTTAAACCAGTGGATTGTTTCTTGATTTTTTTTCAATAGACCAGTTTGATTAATTAATTAGATCCATGGTGGATCTCTGCCTCCGTAATTTTTGGTCAGTTTGATTAATTAATTAGATCCATGGTGGATCTCTGCCTCCGTAATTTTTGGTCAGTTTGATTAATTAATTAGATCCATGGTGGTTCTCTGCCTCCGTAATTTTTGGTTTTATCTTCAGTACTTTCTTCCTTTTTGTTTTTGTTGTTGTTTTAATGTTTTTGGTCCTAATTTTTATAAAACTGGCTTGGAATTCAGTTCACTTATTTTTGTTCTTTTGTTTTTATTAATATAAATATTTAGGTCTATGAATTTTCCATCTATGACTATTGAATTCTTCTGGTGTGTAGTGTTTCTGTGATCATTACTGTTTAGAAATTGTGTAATTTTTGTTTATACTTTTATATTTTCCCCCTTCAATAAAGGATAGATTAGTAGAAGGCTTAAAAATTTTCTAGATAGCAGGGAAGAGCTTGTGGAAGTGTGGTGATTAAAGTATTATGCTTTGATGATACAACGCAGTGATAGTTGACAGTCCATCCCTCATTGGGTAGAGATGCAGGTGAAGATCCGCAACGTTTGTCAAAGTTTGTGGGTCCTGGTGGTCGTGGGTGAGTAGCAGCCAAAAATGTTCCTGGCTTTTTCTCCACACACAACACACTAGCCTGGATGGAGGAGTGCGCGTGGTCGTGTGTGAGCTGAGAATGCACGCTCACGGCGCGCTTTGCTCTTGCCAGCGGGCGTGCACAGCGTCATGAAGCACGACGCCATCATGGACGGAGCCAGTCCAGACCATGTCCTGGTGGAGGCGGAGGCCAACCGCGTGGCTCAGGATGCCCTCAGAGCTCTGAGGCTGTCTCGGCAGCAGTGTCTGGGAGCAGCGTCTGGTGTCCCCACGTGGACTGGCCACAGAGCGCTTGCCGGTGCACCAGCAGGAAAAAAGTAAGAGGTCGCCGCCCTGACATGCTTGTGAGGAGACCAGACTGGTTGGGCTGGGAATAAAATTGGGACAGGTGGAGACACTCCTGCCGTTTATCTGAAGGAGGAGAAAGTCCCTCAGGGAGGGATTGGCCCAGCCAGATGTGCATAACTTAAGAGAAATACACCTGCCGTCTTACCTTCTTTGCGTTCATTCCTTCCTTTCCAGAGCTAATTTTCTGGGGAAAGGAGAAACCTCTTTTGAGGTGATTTAAGAGGTGATGTTATAAAATAGAGGTGTAGAATAGCAATTAAACTTTAATAAGGTGATTAGCTGTGTTTCAGCAATCAGTAATTCCTCTGCTCTTGGAGGAGTTTTCCTACCTGGAATTGGAGGGTGGTTTCCACTGTGACTTGAGCAAGCGTATTGAGTGGTTCTTACCTGGGGATGCAGTAGTAATTTCCCAGAAAAGTAGAGTGTAGGAATCTAGGTGGGTAGAGCAGACACATCGCAGCTATGAGAGAATAACCACACAGAAGAAAATTCCTCCAAGAAGAGTTCAGGTGTGGAAGGGCATTCTCATCTCTAACTCACAAAGTAACACTTTATCAACTATGACTCTCTCTTTCCTTAGGAGCAGGTTCGGTCAGAAGAGGAACTCCAGTTTCTCCGTGCAGCGTCCCTCTTCAACATCTCCTAAGGAGAAATGCCAGGTAATCTGATAGCCTTTCTGCGTTCACTCACAAGATTCACTTGATTGAACTGCCATGGAAATCTCACTCAATTCCACATGTAAGGTGCATAATGACATCTACTATTTGTATTTCATGCACTTTCATGCATTTATGAAGCACTTTTGTGTGAATTTAAAAGGGCCGGCTAACTTCCTAGAAAAGACAAAGCCTTTGACCCAAGATCCGTGGCAGAATCTCTGTTTTGTCCTCCAGAAGTTCACACAGGGTAGGTGACAGGTGTTGCTGCCCATACTGCCTGCCCCACTCGGAGGTGACGTGCAAGCTCGAGGGACCACTGCTGTCTAGAATAAAGATCTAGAAAATCACCTGAGTGTTGCTTGTAATTTACAAGCTGAGCATCACATCCGTCTCTCCCTGCCCTGCAACCCCTAAAGGCCTGGAGTGCTTCTCTCAGAGTAAATAATAGGCCATGTTCGTATTGTTTAATTCTTTTTTTTTTTCTGTTTAAGGGTTGTGTTATTTATGAAATTTGAAAACTCCGAGGTTGAGATTCCTACTTTTAGATTAATTTGAACACATCTAGAAGTAGAGAAGCTTTTTTTGACTTCCCACGTTACGTTCTTTTAGCAGTAGGAATACGAAGAAAAGCTAGATTTCTGCTGCTGTTCTGAGGAAACTCACATGAGGTATACAGGAGTAAAAGATCTAAAAGTGAAGGAAAAGAAGTACAGCTCTGATACTGTTTCTTATCCCATGGTGCCCAGATCAGGGAAACTTTAGGAGGAAGAACAGGAAAAGCCCGCAGAGCCCGTACCTCCTGGAGACAGTTTTCTGGAATCCTGGCCCTCCCTCTGTGCTCATCACTCAAGATAGTGATGAAATAAATAGTGTAGTTTGGGGTTTTTTTAGGAAATGTTCTCTAAGAGCAGGTGAATTTAGACACTTAATTCTCCTCCTTTCCCTTTACGTCAGACGGTGTCTCGTTCTTCCCCCATCAGCCGCAGCACCCTGGGCATGTGTGTTATCTTATGGCCCCTCAGAGCCTTTGGAGAACTAAGTGGGAGCATAAACAGGAGACTAAATATATCCATGCACTGGTCTTCTTTCTCCAGGACAGCACTGTGAAGAAGGAGGGAAAAGATCATGTTTCGGAGCATTTTAGTGGAAAAGCTGAAGACGTAGAGTCTTCATCCGGGGCTCTCACTTCGTCCTCACTGTTGGCGAAAATGAGAGCTAGAAACCACCTGATTTTGCCAGAGCGATTAGAAAGTGAAAGTGGGCGCCTCCCAGAAGCCGCTGCTCCGCTGCCCTGCAGCACAGAACACGATGACCTGCTGGTGGAAATGAGAAACTTCATTGCCTTTCAGGCCCAAGCCGATGGCCAGGCCAGCACCCGGGAGATTCTGCAGGAGTTCGAGTCCAAGTTATCAGCATCACAGTCTTGTGTCTTTAGAGAACTCTTGAGAAGTCTGTGCACTTTTCATAGAACTTCTGCTGGCGAAGGCATTTGGAAACTCAAGCCAGAATACTGCTGAGCAGCATTACTTTCTGGACTTCTAATTGACTTTTTCCGGTGAAAACGTTAATTATTTAATCATCATGTTTGTCAGTGGAAGCTGGCTGTATTTGACGTTTACTTTGAATGATAGCTACCTCATAAACAAAACTTTAGAGAAGAAGAAATTCTTCTCCAAAACTTGTTTTAAAAATACCTGGGTTGACTTTTTTTTTCCCCCAAATAAATTATGTTACAAAATCAGGGACCTAACCGTTAATCCTTGGAACACATTTGTTCCTTTACCCAGAAGATGCTATCAGGGAACACATTACTTACTACTCCTTGGAAGTTTATAGACCAGAACTGCAAGAATTCTTGTTATTGGTGCTAAAAACATGTCTTATATTCAGTTAGACCTGTTCAGATAATCAGTTCATCAGTAGCTATTAACAGTATTGTTTGGGTACCTCGATACCGATGCTTAAACTGATCATTGGCCACTCAAAAAAGAGATCAAATTTGTTACCTTTTGAATCCTATCGATTGCCTTTAAACAATCTTCCATTAAGGTACTGTTAAATTGGCAAGTTTTTTATTTGTAAAACATGGAATAGTTTGGTAATAAATGATGAGGTGTGTATTTGCAGAAGGTTATAGTTTTCTCAGTTTAAAGTTGCTTTATTTTAAGCAAAGGACACCTTTTTCCTCCTACATTGACTCTTGGTTTTAGGAAAATGAAATGTGTTATCTTAAAAAAAAAAAAAAACAGAAAGCCCAAGGTTAACCAAAAGTTAGTACAGATAAAACCACCAACACGTGCCCGTGCACAGGAATGTGACTCCGGACACACGCAGAGAGACCGCCGTCACCACATGGTGACCGCCGTCTCCTCCCAGACCGCTGGCGTGCTGGGAGCGAACCTCGAACATTGTTTCTGTGACTCGTGGTCTTCCTTTCCGAGGACGCTGGTAGCATTCTGTCAGGCTTCGCTGCTCTCCTTCTGTCTAGGCCTTTTCGTCTCTCTTTCCCCTTTGCGTTCACCATGACTCTACTGTTGTAGAGGTCTGCTTTTCATCTGCAGCTGTTTCTGGCTGTTGCCTGTGTGTTTGGAGTTCTGTTACGCTGTCGTTTCGATCCTTGGTGTTTTCTTACCCTTGTTTTTCTTTCCTTCTCACTGTTCCTTTTATCATCTCAGCTCTGAAGTCTTGTTTTCTAAACTGACCAGATTTCCTGTGTCCTCTAGATCTGTCCTGGTCCAGTTTGTTTCTTCCTTAGAGCTGTTTTCTCCGGCTTGCTGTTTGTGCGCTTTCTGATTTCTCTGCATTGCGTCTGCCTTCCTCCCGTCTAGCTCATACTGAAGGTGAGCAGCGGGGCCCAGCTCTCTTGTGCTCTTCTCCGCCACTCAGGGAGGAGGGCTGTGGGTTTCAGAGTCAAGGAGAGGCTCTACTGGGCAACGTGAAGCCTTTGACTGAAGACTTGGGTTTTAGTTGTTTTCTGAGATTTTGTTAACTTTGCTCCATGGACTCCCTCCCTTTAGACAGGAAATGTCATAGTCAGAGTCATAATTCCCGGCAGGATTTTCTGCTTCTTTTTCTGGATTCTGGCTTGTTCATTTCATTCAATTTTTAGAGTGGTTTATTATTAGAGGAAGAGGATCCTATCGTCTTCATTCTGCCGTCATTGGAAATAATAGACTTTTAAACGGGTCGGTACATCCTAGACTTAACTACTTGGCTCAGAAGGGAGTCAAAACTCATGAATTTTGTTTCTGGGAAGTTCTTTTTGTTGTTGTTGTTATCTTTAACCTATGAGAAAATTGCATCCCTCTTGTTCTCAGATTAAAGTACTGATGCTGTTCACTAGTATGAAGTGCTTGGGCATCATACTTCTGTTGTCTAAAATCTAAAGCCTACTGAGCAAGGGAACTTGTAGCCTTCTCTTCAAGTAGAAAATGCTGGCAAAAGTTATGATGCAGTCACAGGGCGATGGTCTTCACTCCCAGCCTGTCTCAGCCCTACCAGCAGCGGAGACCCTGGCTGGTCACTGCCTTGCCTGTGTCTCAGTGTGGACATTGGTAAGCTTTGTCATCATGCCTCTGGGTGGAGATAACGTAGGTGAAAATGCTCCAAGTATCATAATTTTAACAACTATGGTTGTATTGGTATTAAGCTACAATAAAGGATTGTAAAATCTTTGTGAAATGTGGAAAATTCCTTAGTTAAAACACGAGCACTGTTTAAAACATTTCAGGCAATACTCTGCCTCCCACTCCTCTTGCTCCTGCTCCGGAGATAAGTACTATATTTGGTGTGTATTCTTGCAAGCTGTTTTCCATGCCTTTGCAGATACATGTGGCAGCAGCTGCTGCTATAATGTCCGTTTTTCCCTTCTCCTTTCCTACTAAGACTCCTGCTTTTTACCTGGACACCAAGGCTGCTCACTTAACACTCTGCTGAATGGTTAAATGTGGCCACGTGACAGGCAGTGGGATGTGAAGAGAATGTCCAGACTATGCCCTGAAATAAGGAATTGTGTATCCACTTCACTCAACATTCCCGTCTCGTGCTGGCCAACATGCCTGTGAGAGCTTAAGCAGTGACACAAGAGGGTCAGCGTTGTGTGCTGAGGATGGGGAGTCTGGCCTGCCAGTCTCAAACTGCTTCCTTTTCACCTGTTACTTAAGAGCAAAATAAACTCCTGACTTGTTTAAACCACTGTCTTTTGGAGTCTCTTTGTTACAGCAGCTTGTTTTGTTTTACATGTGATTTATAAAAATGCAATTATCATCAGCCTCATTATTTAAGAACTAACTTCTCATTTAACACATGCTAGACACCTTTTCATTTCTCTAAGTGTAATTCTACCTTCATGGAATCGCTGGACTTCAAATTAGGTGGATTTTTAAATGTAATGGATGTTGTGGAACTACCTCCTTCAGTTCACACCCCATCAAAGGACTGTTCCTCCACACTCTGCCAACAGTAGCCCACGTCAGTCTCGGGAGTTTGTTTTCCTAGCCAGTGTTGTGGTTGAAAATACCTTGTTTTAACTTCAATTTTTCTGATTCCTTATAAAACAGACATTTCCATTTGTAGATCCTCCTTTACGAGTCACCCATTCGTGTTACGTTTACCTAGTTTTACTATAGGTTCTTTTCTGTCTTAGACGTCCTCTAAGGCAGAAAGGCCATTGTTCCTACTATTATTGAATAGTCCAGTCGTTTCTCCGAGCATTTGAAGAATGCCAGATTTATCATACGTTCCCCTGCCTGTTTCTGGACAGTGGGTCCAGACTCTGCTCCCTCGGCTGCACGCGTCACCGTCTGACTCGCACAGCTCTGGGCTGTCTGCAGGCTGGCGTCCTTTCCTTCTCCCTCACTGCTGTTGTCTTATTCTTACGCATTTTCTGTTCCAGGTGAAGCTTAGAATCAGTTTGTTAAGTTCCACTAAAATTGTGTTGCTCTTTTGATTGAGATTGTATTAGTTTATACATGAGTTTGAGGATAATAGACTTAATATAATTTTTGCCGTTAGTGTGGCTCAGACGGTAAAGCGTCTGCCTACAATGTGGGAGACCCAGGTTCAATCCCTGGGTCGGGAAGATCTCCTGGAGAAGGAAATGGCAACCCACTCAAGTATTCTTGCTTGGAAAATCCCATGGACGGAGGAGCCTGGTAGGCTACAGTGCATGGGGTCGCAGAGTCGGACACCACTGAGCGACTTCATCTTCATCTTCTTCATCTTCTTGCCATTAGTATCATGATAGGCTTCATTTTTTTAGAGTGATTTTAATAACTTTCTTCACAAAGGTCTTGCACAGTTCATATTAGGTTGATTCCTATTCCTATTCCTAAAATGTTCCTAGCTATTTAATTGGAGAAGGCAATGGCAGCCCACTCCAGTGTTCTTGCCTGGAGAATCCCAGGGACGGGGGAGCCTGGTGGGCTGCCGTCTCTGGGGTCGCGCAGAGTCGGACGCGACTGAAGTGACTTAGCAGCAGCAGCAGCAGCTATTTATTAGCTGTTCTGTTAGGGATTTTTTTACTTCTACATAAAGATAATGGAGAATTAGAACAGAGAATTTATGATATTATACAGAAGCTTTTAAATATAGTCAAACTCAGTTTCATTTAGTTTTCCTTGAGAACCCTTTTCCTAACTAAAGCCATGATTACATTCTCATAAATTCTCTTGTAAGCTCCATGTGGATAGTTACTTTTTCTAGCACCTTTAAAAACATATTTCATCCTTTCCCTCCTGATTTATAAGCCTTCATCTACATTATATCTGATTTTCATGTAATTATGGGAATATTTCTGGTCTTTGTACTCATGTTAAATTGGTCTACTAACTTAATTTTGCCAATAACCCACTGTTTTAATCATTGTGGCTTTATAATTGGCAATCATAATATAATAGAATGATTCCCTTCATCTTCTAAGAAATTTCTTACTTCTTGGACCTTTGTTCCTAAGTTTTGGAATCAGCTTGTTACATTTGGATCTTGTTTTTGAAATTATAATGACTGTACAGGTTGCTCGTGGAGGATTGTTTAGGATACTGAGTTTCTCAACTATGAATAGAACACGTCAGTCTATTTATGATACATATTATAAAGACATAATTCCATTGTGTCTTTCACTTACATCTTATAAGGTCATGCACATCTTACATTTATTCCTAATTCTACAGTTTTGGTTGCTATCGTGACATTTTAAATATTCCATTTTTTAGTTTATGAACTGGAGTATTGTTGGATTTTACATACTGGTCTTGTATTTAGCAACCTTGCTGAACTCTTTTATTAAATCCAGTAAGTCTATAAATTGTCCTGTATGTGACAATCTTGTCAGCTACAAGTAATGACAATTGTATTTCTTTCATTTCAATACTTAGATTACATATTTCCAATATTATAATGAATATATTTGATAATGATCGGCATCCTTGCCTTATTCCTGACACTGAAGATTAAATTTCCAAAGTTTTACCATTAAACATGTGGTTGCTTTTATTTCCTGGCAAATGATTTTTATCAGTTAAAGAAATGCTCTTTCCAGTTCTGAATCCAGTGCTGAATTTTATTAAATGCTTTTTCTGCGTCTATTGATTTAATTGTGTTGTTTTTCCCCTTTAAATCTCTTAGTGTTGTAAAGTTCACAGTAATTTTCCAACATTAAAACATCTTTTAGACTCCTAGAATGGCAGTGTGAAGGGCTGTGCAGAAGTGCAATCCAGAAAAGAACTGTAAGTGGATGAAATTCCAGAAGACAAACACCTCTCCCCTCCCTGGAAAATGTAATGTTTCTGGAAATAATCCTGAGGGTATATTGTAAATAAGAGACAGTCAAGAAATCTGCTAAATATTGGTAAGAACAGCTAAAGTCTGTGAGTTCTGACACAGACTATTCCTTCCCTGCTTCCTCCCCGTCTCAGTGTGATGACAGATTCTATAATCCAGGTAATCTGTAATCCTAGAAAATGGGGTTCCCTCTTTCAGGTTCCAGTCAAGGAATATAGTATCTCATGGGAGAGGGGCATGCATTAAAAGCATGCACTGGCTTGGGTCTGCTCAGGCAGAAAACCATGACTTGCTCATTTGGTTTGTCTTATGGGGAACTGGTCCGTATTAAATTTACTTATCTCGACACAGCTTATTTCTAAGTCTCTGATTCTTTATATGTAAGATAGGAATAAATACAGCACCTACTTTATGGGATTACTCTGAAGACTGGTTTCAGATAATGCAAAATATTAAGTGTCTGGCATGTAGAATGTTAACCACTGGGGGAAAAAGCACTCTGCTAATAAGACCCAGAGTTTGGACCCAGGCTGTAAGGCTGCGGGGCCATCCTGTTTGATTGCTGTTCGGATCCTGGCATCTCCAGGTGTCTGTCTGGATCTAGAAGAAGGCCTTGGCCAGCAGCTTTCTGTTCTTTGTGGTCCTGACTACAAACAAAGTGGGCATGCTGCAGAAGGACAGCTACGGCAAGGTCAACTGGAAGTGGACAGGAAAGAACAGGAGCCCCTTGTGTGTCATCTACACCAACAGGGGCAAGAATCCCCCTGGGGCACCACCCAGCCCTGCCCGACGATGCGGATGGCTTCACACTCTGAGAGAGCGAGCGCTCTGTTGACAGTGCCCTGAGTGTCACGGCCCCTCTGACAGGCAGGGGGGACATTAGAGATGAAAGCTGTCTGGAACTAGCCCTTTGCACACTGAGGATTTAGTCAAAACCCTGAATGAGCAGGACCAAAGCATGGGTATGCTGGCCACTGGCCCAGATGGAGTAGAAGCTGCATTCAGAGTCCTTCCCCAGCTCTCGCTGGACTCTGACCCTCCCCTCTCTCCTGATCACTTTCCCTGCAGGGTCTTGCCTGGCCGTTTTTCCATCAGTCCATCGTGGTGGAGTTGAGGTTGGGGGGGACTGTCACCGCCTCGTGCCCCAGCTCAGTCCCTCCGTGGCTCTGAGGTTTTATCCTCCTCTCTCCCCTTTTGTGGGGCTGGAACCTGCAGAGCCACTTGGCAGTCAGAGACCCTGGTTCATGAGCCCCCCCAGCTCCCAAACATCAATATCCCCATCACAGACAAAAGCTTATCATTGTGCAGGAAAACCCAACTGCATAGGCACATGTCTTTGGGAACACTGGCTGTCTGGAGATCCAAATGGGAAAGAATTCTTTAAGTCTGCAGAGCCTTCTGCTGTTTTGCTATGGACATGCCCTGACACCCCTGGACATGCAGGACACCTCTGGGTATATCTGGGCCCTTCTAGCCTGGCAACAGTTTGTGGACTGAATAGATGAAAGCCCACCCATGCCCACTTTCTTCAAATAATCCCCTGTCTGTAGTTGGTGGTGGGCAGACAAGCCTCTCTCATGCCTCTGTTCCCCTCCATGCTTTTGTGTGACCAGGACCAGGGTCAGGCTGAGCCAGGAAACCCCACGCAAGGGGGAGGAGGGGGGTACCTGCGCCTTCCTCCCAGGGCTGCAGCTCTTGCAATGGTCGGGGCAGTTTGTGAGTGAGCAGTTGTGGCTCTGCAGAGCAGAGTGTCACCTGAGGGAGGCCTCAGCTGTTTCCAAGGCCCATCCGCCTTCTCTGCAGCTGACAATGCCTCCCCGAATCCTCCATCAGAGGCTCCTTTGAGGGGGCGGCAGATGCTGAAAGCAGTCCCCACTCATCCCGCTCCTGGACGGACCCTGACTTTAGAAGGTGAACACGACAAGTAAGGCCAGCTGTCACGCAGGGAGCCTTCAGGCTCCTCTGTGTGTGGTTTTTCTGGAGAGTTCCTTTCCCCTGAATTCTCTCAGTGCTGCTCCAGGGCTGTCTTTTCCTTCTCCTGTTCCCTCCTAAGCAGAAACAAACATTTGATGGATCCAGGAGCCTAAATGTAACACTAGAATAGAGGGAGTGTCTAGGAAACAGGGGAGCGGGCGTGCAGGGCGGAGAGAAAGTGATGTAGGTGATGGTGAGAATGGGGTCCTCCTGGGGTAGGGAGGAGGGGTGTCCCTTCCTGGGTAGCCAGAGAAGCAATGCCTTGAGGAGGAACGAGGGTTCTGCGTCCCCCGACTCATCGCCAGGGCAGTGAGAGGACAGCCTTGCTTCACTGAGGTGAAGGCCCAGAGCAGGTGGGATTGTCCTGGGTAGACAGACAGCCACTGCCGTACAGTAAACTAAATATATACAACAAGATGACAGGCAGAAGGGGAAAATCTTACTGCATTTACAGCTCTTACAAATCATCAGTCCTCCAGTAGGAATCGTGAGCCTTCCAATAGGAAAGTAAGCATGGAATACTCAGAGCCCCCCTAAAAATCCCAAAGAAATACATTACAGTAAAGCAGTATAGGCTTTCCTGGGGGCTCAGCAGTGGAATAAGCTTGCAATGCAGGAGACGCTGGTTCAATCCCTGGAGAGGGAAATGACAACCCACTCCCGTATTCTTGCCTGGAGAATCCCAGGGACAGCAGAGCCCTGAGGACTGCAGTCCATAGGATCGCAAAAAGTGGGGCATAACTTAGCCACCAAGCAACAAACAGAATATATGTACAAGAAACTGTTTAACCACCCAAAAATGAAAAAAAAAGAGAAAACAAGATGCCATTTTTGTTTGAGGCTTATCTGAGAATATCTGAGACTGTCAGAAATTATTTAAAAAGTTGTCTGCTGCCTCTCTGAGTATGGGGAGCCAGCCAGGCACCTGGCCTGTGGGAGCTCCCATTGTCCCTGTGGTCCTGGGTTGCGACTGCTCTCCATCAGGCAGAGGCAGCCATGCGACAGCAGATGAAACTTCAGGTAAGGCTCTCACCCACCAACACCTCCGCACTGGCCTCTCCTAAATGATCTCCTTTCGTGCACCCTCACCGTAGTCTCACTATGGCTCATTAAACAGCAATAATTAAAACAAAATAGATTTGTGTATCCTGGACTTTGTAAGAGAATGAAGTTTGCAATGGTGCTGGTGCAGAGCTAGGACTGTAGGACCTAAAATCAGTTCAGTTCGTTCAGTAGCTCAGTCATGTCCGATTTTTTGCAACCCCATGAATCGCAGCACGCCAGGCCTCTCTGTCCATCACCAACTCCCGGAGTTCACTCAGACTCACGTCCATCGAGTCAGTGATGCCATCCAGCCATCTCATCCTCTGTCGTCCCCTTCTCCTCCTGCCCCCAATCCCTCCCAGCATCAGAGTCTTTTCCAATGAGTCAACTCTTTGCATGAGGTGGCCAAAGTACTGGAGTTTCAGCTTTATCATCATTCCTTATTTCTCCACGGATCTCCAGTAGCATATTGGGCACCTACTGACCTGGGGAGTTCCTCTTTCAGTATCCTATCATTTTGCCTTTTCATACTGTTCATGGGGTTCTCAAGGCAAGAATACTGAAGTGGTTTGCCATTCCCTTCTCCAGTGGACCGCATTCTGTCAGATCTCTCCACCATGATCCACCCGTCTTGGGTGGCCCCACGGGCATGGCTTAGTTTCATTGAGTTAGACAAGGCTGTGGTCCTAGTGTGATTAGATTGACTAGTTTTCTGTGAGTGTGGTTTCAGTGTGTCTGCCCTCTGATGCCCTCTCGCAACACCTACCGTCTTACAAGTATGTAAGACCTAAATCGGCAGAGTAGTTAAGGGGAAGTTGCCTATTGTTGTGCAAAGGAGCACTTCTTAGGGGTAATGAGCTCTCCCTGGGGGTGGGAGTCCTGGCTGGGGTGGGGGAGGGGACCAGGGGAAGAGCTGGAGTCTGCTTGGTTAGCAGAATGCTGTCTGCTACATGCAGTTCCAGACACTGAGATGCTCCACTGAGCTTGCATGCTAGCAGGGAGGCGGGCCAAAAGACACGGCACAGCGTTGATGGCTAAGAAGGCAATTAAAGCAGGAGAAGAGCTGAGAGTTGGGGGTGTGGGAGAGTTCTGTGGTGGTCCTGGGAGTCTTCTCTTGAAGAGATGACTTTGAGCTGGGAATGAATAATGGGAAGGCCGGAGCTTTGAAGGTGGGAAGACGGCTGGCCAGGCTGGGGTGGGGACTGGGTACAGGAGGGGTTTCTCTGACCGCCCTGGGTGAGATCATTAGGACACTCCCAGTGATCTCTTTTTCTTCAACCTCCCACCCCCTTCACCCTCCTCCCCATAAGCAGGTAAACCACCAATTTGTATAATAAAGACCCTTTGCCCAGTCTGTGGGCCCAGAAGGAGCCAGAGGCAGAAGCATCCGGAAAGGCCCGTTCTTGAGCTAGAGCTACCTGTGAGGCCCAGGGTGGATCCCAGCTTCATCTGTAGTGCCCACCTGGAGGAGAAGACATGCCCAGCTTTTGCAGGGGTATCAGCTCTATCCATGCATCCATCCGTCCATCTGTCCGTCTGTCCTGCAGCCAGAAGACATTCACACATTCTGAGCCCCTACCCTGTGCCAGGGCTTTGATGGGAGCAGGCAGCACCCGGATAAATTAGCGGGGGCTCCAGTCTTCCTTGGAAAGCTGTCTGTACAGGACTTCCTGCTGAAGAGGAAGGGGCGAGTGTCTTTGCAGTTTGGTGCCACCTAGTGGCAAGTTGTTGGCTCTGGCTCAATAGGGGCGACTCTGGGCTGGGGCAGCGCCACGGGACGTCAGGATAACAGCAGCATTCTCAGAAGCTCAGCCAGTGGGTAACACTTCCTCGCCAGCCCAATCTGAGGAAACTGGGCTGAGCCACCTGGGGACAGAGAGAGCCCTTCCCCTTCCCCTTTTCTGGTCCCCAAGATGGGGTTGCTCAAGGTTCTCCTTCCTGCCTTCCTCCCACTTCCCCTCTTCTCCTTTTAAGCTGAGCTCACATTTTCATCAACTCACTAGTGCTGACCTGTGACCCAGGATGTACGGCCATTCTGTCGGTGTGTGAACAGAGCCCCATCTGCTGGTGGCAGCCCTGGTGGTGGGGGAGCCGAGGAGATTTGGGGAGTCCTGAGGACCACTGTTTATGCCCCTGCTCTAGGAGAAATTAGCCAGCAGGCTAGAGTGCTAGAGTCCTGACTCCCCTGGTATTTGACCTGTGACTATCTTCCTCCTTAGCCTGGGAAAGAAAGCCCTGACCTCATGCCTCTCCCAGAACCTGCCTACACCACCTTCCAGCTCCCACCCCAGTGTCCCCTGGCTTTGGGTTTCCTGACTGAGTCCGCAACCAGCCTCCCAAGGGTCTGTTTAGGGGATTAGGGTCTTCATCCAGATTGTCCCATGGCCTGAGTGTCTTTGCATCTGACTCTCTGGGCTGTGATGAGACCCTGTCTGGTTTGTGTGTTGCCACCCAAGACTAGAGAGGGCTGATGCAGGCTTGTGGGATTTGTGTTACAGTTTTCAGTTTGGGGTGGTGGTCACTGATGTCTACCACTCATGCGGGCTGGTCTCCTTGGTAAAGGATGAGGGTTGAAGAGGGCTCGAGGTATTGAAAGTGAAAGGCGCTCAGTTTAGTTCAGTTCAGTCGCTCAGTTGTGCCCGACTCTTTGTGACCCCATGGACTATATAGTTCATGGAATCCTCCAGGCCGGAATACTGGAGTGGGTAGCCTTTCCCTTCCCTAGGGGATCTTCCCAACCCAGGGATCGAAGCCAGTTTTCCTGCACTGCAGGCGGATTCTTTACCAGCTGAGCCACCAGGGAAGCCTGCTCAAGGTAGAAGGGAAGACAAAAGGAAAAATATCCAAGCAGCATAGGCTTTCACAGAATTGGGAGCAAGTACAGGAGACTCGGGCTTTCCAGGTGGCTCAGTGGTAAAAGAATCCTCCTGCCACTGCAGGAGATGTGGGTTTGATCCCTGAGTCGGGGAGATGCCCTGGAGAAGGAACCGGCAGCCCACTCCAGCATCCTTGCCTGGGAAATCCTATGGGCAGAGGGATCTGGTGGGCTACAGACCATGGGATCACAAAGAGTTGGACAGAGCTCAGTGACTGAATACGCACGAATGACTCTCAGGAATCTTCAGTATGTTTATTGCTTGTTCAAGCGGTTTGTCTACTGGAAAATTTATCTTAGGAGAAAAACGGTGGCTGTACGAATGTCCCACCACAGTCCCTCACTGAAGCAGCACTGTGGCGGATGCTGACGGCTGTCCCCCAGTGCTCACTCTCCTTTCTCCCAGGATAACAGACCCTGTGATGCTCACCTGGGCACACAGATGTCTCCCTGCCAGCTGGGTGGAGACCTGCTCCTGGCCACAGGGATACAAGCAGAAGTAGCACGTGTGCCTTCCAGACGCTGGAAGGTCCGTGCCCTCCCGTGAAGGGTGTGCCACCAACCCTCCTTCTCTACCCTCCCTGCTGGCTGTGAGGCAGATGCGGAGGGGCCATGTGGACAAGGGCCACACCTGAGGGATGGTGGAGAAAGCAGGTTAAAGGAGCCCTGCCGCTTCAGAGAGGAAGCCATCAAAGCAGAGTGGACATCCACATGAGAGGGAAATGCACTGTCTTGTTTGAGCCACTGTTAAAGGTCTCTAGCCCAACAACTGAACATACATCCTGACTGCGTGTAGAACCACTAAGGATATTGTGGAAGAACATTTAATGACACAGAAAGACATTCACAATATATTGTGAAGTGAGTAAGAACCAGGTAATGTTATGGTCCCACTTTTGTTCTTTAAAAAGTATACATAAAACAAATTCATATAAAACATCTGTAAGCTCGACAATAAAATGTTAATAATGGTTCTCTTAGGTTGTAATATTGTGGATGTTTTAAATTGCATTGTCTTATGTGCTTTTTAAAAATCTTCACATTCAATTCATTGATTTTTCCTTTAAACACTTTTTCTGAGGAGCAGAATAAAAGGAACCTATCACTTCAAAAAAATCTATTCACTTAAAAAAACTTATAATCTATTATAAGTTCAGATGCCCTCAGATGTCAGGTAGAAATGATCTTTGTGTAAAGGGACCAGTGTTACAAAGAGGCAGGGTGTGGACCTTGGTCAGTGGTATTCCAGACAATCATTTACACATTTCAAACGTAATAAAGCCAATATCGATTCTGGTTGAACAACAACAAAACTTTCTCCACAATAGCCAAGTGGACACCCCTTCAGAAATTAAAAATTGAGGATCCTCTCCCCTTCCCCCATTTCTTCACTGGTACCTCCCCCCCATCCGAACTCTATTTCTTGCTTAAAGGGGCAAAGGTGGTGAGAGGTCAGAGCCCACACAGACAATCTTGGGATAGCTAAGGCATACAGGGCATCCCTTAGATAGGACAGAATTTAGCACAGGCTTTGCCAGTTAGGGGCTGGACCAGACAGGACATTGAGGGAGAGGGAGGGAGGGAGGGAACAGGGAGAGAGATGGGGAAGATGCAAAAGCAGAGAGGCTATTACCCAATTCCCAAGCCCGCTCCTCTGTAGGGCCGGGGCCTCACACATGCTAAGCTCCACCACCACATCTACGGAGCCTTTTACCACATCATAAGGCACTTCTTCTGAGATGGAAATCATTTATCTGCTGCGGATGAGGAGATGATGTTCAGGAGCTGGAAAGCAGCACAGGGGATTTCAGACGCGAGGCACCATGTACATTCTAGTACTGCGGTTGTGAAGTGGGGAGAGCGAAAAGCCCTCAAATGATTTGAGTCAAGTTGGGCAAAACAGCCTAGAAGAGCTTTCCTCCTGTAAAACTGCACGGCGTGGCCACTTTGCTCGTGATTGTCTCAGAAGCGACTGCCTGTGACTATTCAAAAGCCCTCTGCAGCAATTAGTAAGAGATACAGGAAAGAGGAGACAATTGGTTGGCCCTTGATTCAGGTACTTATCTGTGCCCCGGCTTATCCTAGGGAACACTGAAGGACACAGCCGAGCCCTGGAGGGAGAGGCACTGGTCGCCACATGCTCTGCTGACGTCCTTGTCCTCCTGAACCTGAGCGTAGAGCTTGTCTCATTCCTATGTGTTCTGCATTGCACGTCTAGGGGCAGGTGCTAGGCACCGGGCTAAGGGCAGAGAATGGCATGATGGACCCACGCGGACCTGTTTTCTACCTTCAAGGCTTTTAGTCTACTTGGGGAGGTAATATTCGAAAAAAAATCACACAAACAAAATTAAGAGATTTTAAGCATAGTGAAAGAAAAGCCATCTCTTGCACAACACGGCTCTCAGTGAGCAACTGCTGGAGGAGTGAGAGGGGAAGAAGAGGAAAACTGGAGCTTCAGCATGGCATCAGGGAAGCTTTGCGGGAGCCCCAACTTCCCGGCAAAGCTGAGCCTGTCCATCGCTGCCTCAGCTGCCCTCCTGCAGCAGCTGGGCTCAGCCTCTCTGGGCTGGACTCTGGACCATGCGGCTGGGGGTCTGGGAGGGGGCAGCCTTGGGGAACAGGGGTCTGTCCTTCCAGGGTACAGCCTGTCACTGGAACCTGGACTTTGGTGAGCTCTGCTACAGTGGTTATGAGAGGCTTTCCTGACACAGCAACCTCCTCAGTCCCTGGGGGTTTTGTGTACAAATGCATCCCCTGAAGGCACCTGGCACAGACTGGGACTCTACAGCTATGTTGTGGAATGAATGAAGAAACGGATGGATGGACAGGTACACGGAGGATGTCCCCAGTGTGTATCAGTATGTCAAGCTGAGGCTTGCCACTCGCCAGGCTGGCCTGTGGGGCGCTGTGGGCTGATCGGTGATGGGGCAGAGTCGGGGGAATTGCCTGCACCAGCCTTGCTCAGACATCAGTCAGTTTCATTCAGTGAATATTTATGCTGAAATCTGAATGGGCTCTGAGAGGCTCCCTCCGAATGAGGCCGGCAGGAGGGAAGGAAGGCAAAGTGGGCCCTCCTCTTGGAGTGTGCTGAGAAGCTCTGCTCCATACACCCAGGGCGTGTCCATGCTGGGCAGGATCGTGGTGAGCTGAGTCACAAAGGCAGAACCAGAGAGTGTGAGAGGAACTGTGAATTGGCTGTGGGGGCAGGGCCAGTAGGTTGGAAGAGGCGGGGTCTGACCACAGAAAGCAGTGGGCTGGTCAGAAGAGAAGGAGGGGCTACCTCTAAATCCAGGTTTGCAAGGATGTCACAGAGAAGTCACAGTTCTGAAGCACCTACTGGGTGTGTGTGTGTGTGAGTGTGTGTGTGTGTATGAGAGAGAGAGACAGAAACAGCAAGAGAGAATAAGGTACTGATGTTCTGATGTACTGATGGCCAGCCAGATACTGAAAGGCAGGCATTGTCAATCCTGCTTTATAGACAAGAAAGGGGTTTAAGAAGCCAAAGTTAACCCCAAGTCTGTGTGATTACAAACCTACTCCCTTTGCACCATAGATGTTTATGTAATTCGAGTCTATTAGAAATTAGAAAGCTTTTATTGTGCTTACTAATATTCATGTTGCAAACATTTCATCTCTTTAATAGTCATTTCAATTAAATTCTACACATTTACTGAACACTTAGCATGGACAATTGACTGTATTTTGTTTCAGGAGAAACATGCCTTGTTAAAGAGGGCCAGTCAAGAGCGCAGGGCTTGTGGCTGGGAGACGGACTCCAGTCCTGCTTCTGTTGTCAACCAGTCCATCCAGGCGCCACTTCCCCACTTCCCCTTAACGTTCAGCAACTCTGTTATTTTATTCTTATGGGGAGAACTGTTTTACACTGAAGGGTTGACCTTGAAAGCTATTTGTCCTAGAGGTTTATTGGTGAGATCATTTAGATTTGGAGACAGATCTTTCTTCTATTTTAGGCTTGGATTGATTTCATTTTATTTTCAGCAACTTATTATGATGTCTTTAATAATAGCCAGCTACAATTAACAACTAAATGTTGCTAAAATGATTTTGCTCCAAGTCAGTGACTTCAGTAGATCCAGCAGAGTAGTCCTGGATGTCGGGATCTTAGAAATTGATTCCTGTAGGTTCAGCTTTAGGACATATCCCAGACTATGGTCCAGCTCCCTGAGACTTTCCCTGAAGCAGGAATTGGGAAGCAAGAGGCTGAGGGCTGATACTGAGCCTTGTCAAGACCCTTGGGCTCCGGTGTGATTGCCAGGATGCTGAGGAGCAACGGGAGACTCGGTTGTGTGCTCTGGGCAGAGAGGGTGCTTCTCCATCTGAAGCTGCAAAAGGATGCAGGAGCATCCTGGGAGCCCCTCCCCCAGCAGGAGGTGGGCTATACCATGAGAGCTGCCCTTCTAGAGAGCTCTCTAGGGCAGAGGAGAGAAGACCAGTGAATCCAGTGCCTTTCCGAGCAGTACCAGATGGTGCCAGTTTCCCTTCTCCCTGCTCCCTCCCATTTCCTTTCCTATCCAAAACCTCTAGAGATTGGCTCCTGTGGCCAGAGATCAGGTCTGCGTCTCCTGTGCCTAGCACAGAGGGGTTGCTAGATAAATGTTTACAGAAGTGGACTGAACTAGATTCTGAAACTCCAGGGACTGTGGACTCTGTCTTCCTCAATATACCCCTTTCCTATCCTAATATTTGATAAGAATGCATTAACAGTCTGGAAATTATGCTAGACTCACAGAATTTATGTCAGAGGTAGGAAAGTCAAATGTCTGCAGGAACCTGGTGGGTCACACAAATATGAGAGGCAACCTGGAGGAAAGTAGGGTGGCACAGTGAGGGCTGTAGGCAAGTAGAGTTGACACGCCCAGGCTAAAGGCACTCAATTTGAATTTCTAAAAGATTTCTCTTGGCCAGGTAAAACACCTCTGATATAGCTTAAAGGGCCTTGGTTTAGGTTTTCTAGCCTAATAGGCGTGTGCTGAGTAATACTCAGCAAACCAAGCAAAGAAGCATGAAGGGAAAAATATAAGGAAACAAGCTTGGTCGACTGGCAGATGGGGTAGGAGAAGGTGCCAAAGAGGGACTCTCCCCGTGGTGCTGCTTCAGCCCAAGGTGGGCTCATCTTAGAGACAGCCAGAAGAGGCATGTGCCATCTCTGAGTTCCAGAGCAGCTCAGAGGAGCATCTCTCCAGGAACGTGGCCCCCTAGTGGATCACAGTAGTGGCAAGACAACAATAACGATAGTGTAACTGTTGTCGCAAACGCGTGGTTGTTACCTGCTGGGCATTGTTTTCAGTATTTCTCTCCTCCCCTTAATTGAACAAGATAGCCTTTGTGTTTTTAGAGCAATTTTCTATGCATAGCCTCCCCATTATCAGCACCCCCATCAGATGTTACAGTCAGTGAACCAACACTGACTCATCATAATCACCCAGAGCTCGGAGTTCATATTAGGGCTCATTCTTGGTGTTGTACAGTCTTTGGGTTGTAACAAAAGTATAGTGACACCTGTCCATCACTGTGATATACAGAATATTTTCACTGCCCTGAGCCCTTTAGCACTGTTTTTAATCTTCCCACCAGAACTTGATGTAGGCGTTTTTATCCCCTCTTTGTGTAGAAAGTCATGGGGGTCTTTAAAGGGCGTGTGACCGGCTCAAGCTCACCTTGCTCCTGAGGACTGGAGCCTGCTTGAATGACAACAAGTACGCACAGACTCTTCAGGCAGCGGGCCTGCCTCGGGTGCAATGCTTTCTCACCTCGTGAGGATCAGGCAGACTGGAGCCAGCTAGGAGAGCCCCAAGAGCCACACGGGACACGCTTTGTCCTGCAGCATCGCAGGTGGAGTTACTGGACGCCGGCTTGTGCTTAAGCAGCTGCTCTTGCTTTCACATGACAGTGAAACTAACGAATGACGGGAAATTTCCAAGATGATAAAATGCCTGTCTTTTCCTTGTTGTTGTGTGTGTGTGTGTTTGTGTGCGTGTATGGGGGTGTGTGTGTGTGTGTATGGGTGTGTGTGTGTATATATGGGTGTGTGTGTGTGTGTATGGGTGTGTGTGTGTGTATATGGGTGTGTGTGTGTGTGTATATGGGTGTGTGTGTGTATATATGTGTGTGTGTGTGTATGGGTGTGTGTGTGTGTATGGGTGTGTGTGTGTATATGTGTGTGTGTGTGTATACGGGTGTGTGTGTGTGTGTGTGTGTGTGTGTGGGTGTGTGTGTGTGTATGGGTGTGTGTGTGTGTATGGGTGTGTGTGTGTATATGTGTGTGTGTGTGTGTATGGGTGTGTGTGTATGGGTGTGTGTGTGTGTATATGGGGGGTGTGTGTGTGTGTATATGGGTGTGTGTGTGTATATATGTGTGTGTGTGTATATGGGTGTGTGTGTGTATATGGGTGTGTGTGTGTATATATGGGTGTGTGTGTGTGTGTGTATGGGTGTGTGTGTGTTTATCCTATTCATAGTACCCCATTCGTCTGGAATTTCAATTAGCTGCTATTTCCCCCACATATTCCATCACGTTTGGCAAACCAAACTTCCTTGGCTGGCCATTTCCAAAACTACAAATGACAATACATTTGCAGAGGGTGTGTGGGCCCTGCTGAGCGCGCGCGTCCTGCACTTTCTGTCTTGGGAAAGCTGTGTGGCCGCAGGGAGCTACGCCTGAGAGGCTTGAAAGGATTTAAACAGGGAAACAACGTTACGGATCATCCGGACACTTTGGAAGCTCGTAAACAGGAATTCAGTTGTTCTTTTTTCCTCCCTGAAAATTGAAGTATTTTTATCTGCTTGACCCCATTGTTATGGTTTTAAACTGCGTTTACTGAAATTTTTTCTGCTAAAGAAGGTTTTGAAAGGGAGGTTGGAAACATCTCTTCTGAGTACAGCTGAAGTGTCAAATCCAACACAATGCATCCGGACTCAAAAGATGTTGACAGTGGTGTCTCCAAATGTTTTTCCATTTTCCTAAAACAGAGCAAATGGTAAGAAATAAATACCATGTGTGATGTTGGAGACACTGACCTGGAGTTTCAACCCCCTACATTTTTTAAGGATTTGGAATTCTTTCCAGGAATCAATTAAAAATAACTCATAATTCAACAGAAGGACAATTTAGGGCTTCCAGGTATAGATGTTCCAATTTCCAGCATTTTATTGCTGCTCTCAGTATTTTTGTGATGACAGTTCTCTCTTCATAGAGAACAAGCTTAAAATTAGAAAAATCAAACACCCATTAGAGAAAGCAGATTTACTCTCCTATTAATTGATACAGAGATGGAAAGCTACCATCACCCAGCCGGGAGCCCAGCGCGTCCCCTGTAGACATTCTCAGGGGCCAGAGCCTGGGTCAGCAACTGCCCACTCTGCCCAAGATGAAGTTGTCTGTCTTTTAAGAGTGGAGGCTTGAATTTTCAGTGGTAGGGATGCGCTGCGCTAGGGGCACCGCTCTGTAACAGCTGCACACAAATCTTAGGGTGTGTGGTACTGTCTTCCCACTTGATTTTATTTTTTTTAAGTGAACAACCTTGAAAGTTGGACTCACTACTCTGTTCCAGCTTCTCTTTGCTCTGCTGGGCAGGAGGTAAGGTAGCATGCTTGTTTAGTAACTAGAAAATGATTCTTAGAATGAAGACTGCGGCTGCTGTGTATTAAATACAGAGAAGGAGCCTTTGAAGACCAACCACACAATTGCATCCTTCTAGAGACAGAAGCAACCCAGGTGGGAGTGAGGAAGGCCCGTGCTGATATAGAATCTGTTGAAATATGACCCGTGGTTTTAACTTTAAATAAGCATTCCCGTCCTAATAGAAGCCCCCTCTAATGTCTCCTGCAGCTTTGATTTTGGAACACGTCACATTCCTCATTAAAGCAATCACTGTTAAAACATAAAGCAACACAGGATTTATTTCTTCATTAAACTGATGATCCGTATATGAAGCCAATTAACATTATGAGTCTGGTGAACATCAAGTGTAAAGAGGTTAGAGAAAATTAAAAGCAGTCACCTTGGTCTTTAGATAAAGAAAGTACACTTTTAGGTTGTAAATTATCAGAGTGTCCAAGCGGGACAGATCGGTGAATTTGGTTAATTGGAAAATACATTTTACCGCACAAGAATTAAGAAAAAATAACCTTTTCGTTACCGAAGCTCTTTTTTAGAGGGGAGGGAAATGGTAGCAATACGTGTTAGTCACCTCTTTCCGGTCCCGGCCCGGAGGGTCGGAGACAATCCGAGGAAAAAAAGAGCCGTCATCAAAGTTTGCTGTAGCCTTTACTTTCCGTGATTGCTTGGTTGGTTGTTTATTCGCTGTTTTGCCAACAGGAACGAGCCCGGCCTCGAGGCTGGGGGAGAGGAACTTCGGGGAAACGAGACCGAGGGTCCCGCTGGCTCTGAGCCCCGCTCTGGGTGAGTGTTTTGCGGGAGCCCGGCTAAGCGTCCCAGCGGGGAGACAGCCAGGCTCGGGTGCGGGACGCTGGGAAGGCCGGGGAGACGGAGAGCGGCCGTGGGAGGCTTCCCGGCTGGCGCCGCGGGGCAGAAGCTGGGCGTTGGGCTGCGGAACGGAGAGTTCGGCCCCTGCTGCGAGCACTGAGCGAGCGTCCCAAGTAACTTTCTCGTTTGGGACAAGAAGAGGATGGGGATCGGGTCCCAACACCCAGAATTTGGCGGGGTGCGTCCCGCCGCCGCGGAGCACAGGGCCGCAGAGGGGACCCTGTGACTGGTCGCGTCCTTTAGCCTCCCGGTGGAAACAGGTGCCGCTGTCCAGGGTTCTGACCGACAGGGAGGCTCGGGGAGCGCCCCGCCTGCAGACCCAGGACAAGCCTGTCCAGCGCCTAGGACATCTCTGGGCCTTGACAGGAAACTGCTGCGGCCGATGTCAGGAATGGGGACCTGAGATGGGCTTGGACCTAGTTGGTTTTTGGGGCCAACGCGGCGCTGGGCGCCTGGTTCCTAGGGTTCCTACACAGATACTCAGGTGCTCCTTGGAGCATCTTGTGGAGCCAGCCCAGATGTTTTCCTCACCTCGTTTCACAGGCACTCGGCTCCGAAGCGCGCAGGGTGCTTGCAGGAGGCCGCCTAGGGTAAGTAGGAGTTTGAGGGAGCTTTTGGCAGGCCCAGACACTCAAGGGGGAGACTCCGACTCTTGAAAAGAACTCCAGAGAGCACGGGTGCTCTGAGGGAGACAAAGAGAGAGAGCGCACTGAGCTTCCTGGCCTGAGCTGAAACAGGGTCGCTTCTCAGGGCTCTAGCCCTTTCCGGATGGAGTGGAAATGGCTCTCTCACTACCCCACCAGCCCAGCTTGCTATTGCGCCCGCCGCCCAGACCTGCAGGCATGCTCCCCGCTGGCGGGTTGCCTGGACTCCTGGAGTGGGTGGCCCTGGTGAAGCTGGCGCTGCAGGCTGTCTCCACTCAGAATCCAGCCAGCGTTTCCAGTGGTTTCTTCCTTGAGATGAGGTCGGCTTTCTGCGCCTGGGTGGGCTGAGCCCAGGAGGGGCCTCTGAAGTGTAGCGGCCCGATTTGTCTCTGAGGAAGCCGTCCTGGTTCTTCTTCCTGGCGGTTTTCAGAGGGCCATCCACGGGTGGTCCAGGGCCCTGGCAGCCAATCTGCCCTCCAGTTCGATGCACCTTCCTTGGGGGTGGGTGTGCATGTGTGGGCCCCCAGGCCTTCTGCTTCCCACTCACTGTGTCTTTAAGATCAAGGCTGGATCCCAGGCGATGCAGGACCCGACCTACTGCCTCACCAGGGATCCTGAACACAGCATTAGAATGTTTATAAAATATTCAATTTATGCAGTCTGTCCAAGAAGCCATCGTCCCAAAATAAAATCAGCAGTCTAGACGGAACACAGACACCAGAACTTATCAACAGTTGTCTGACTTGCATCTTCTGATGCATCTTGAGTGGGTCATAATACCAACTTTATTTTCAGTGGTGCATAAATTAATTACACGCATTTAATAACCAAAATATCATTATATTCCCCCTTTAATATCATAAAGGCTTTCCGCCAGGGAAGCACTTAATAGTGCAGGGGGCCGTAACGGGCTATTATCCTAGTGTAATGCTATTACAGAACCAATTATGCGCCATTAGACTTGCTTTTTTTGCAGTTTATGTGATTTGATCCAATCCCGCGCCCCTGACTTGAAAATTTCAGCCCGGTACTTTAGAGTTTAATTTTCACCCAGGCAGAGGGAAGGGCGGTCTCTCTCCGCTGAGTGACTGCCTCGGATGCATTTTAAAAGTAATTGCGAAGGGTCCCACCGCATATCATTTGCATGGAGAAGCGAACATAAATTCAGGGACCCCTTGCTGAGAACAAAATCAAACTTTCCTTTTGTACGGTCGCTTGGAAAGGGAAGCCGTGTGCAAAGAGTCCCCCCAAAACCCATCCGGTGGCGACAATTAGCAGCTCTTTGTCAATTCGCAGCCCGGGAGTCACCAGGCCTCTGACAAGGGGAGCCTAAAGTCAAGCTCCTGCGGAGAAAAAGGTTTGAGGCAGAGGGAACTCGGGGTGGGGGTGGGGTGGAGTGGTCAGAGAATAATGCCTTTTGGGGGTGGTGGTAGTGGTGATTGTTTCAACCCTCTAAAGAAAAAGAGGAAAGACATTCCTGATGTTTGCTAAGAAATGACGGGTTTTTTTTTTTTTTTACACCACGTGGGCCATTTGTAAGGCCCAGTAGACCTATCCAAGTTACTCGCTGTAGACAGCGCTGGAAATAATCAGATTAAGGCCAATTATGCGTGAGATTATAAAGGCGAGTGCTGAGCTGCGGCGCGCGCTGTAGACAGACAGCAAGACATCTGGCCACTTCCCGAGTCACTTTTCTGGTCCTGCGGGCGCCAGCCGCGCGCAGCCCCGCCCGCTGCCAGTCGAGCCGGCGAACGGACCAGAGGCGGTCGCGCTCCGGCCTTCCTCTCCCGCCGCCCGCCGAGGTACGCGCGGCTCCCCACCCACACACCGAGCCCGGTGCGCCCTGGCGCGCTCGCCGACTCGGCGGAGGTGGCTTGGGAGCAGGGATTGCGGTGGGGACCCCTGAGAGCCGGGAACCAGACTGCGTAGGCTTGGTGTTGGGGCCGAGGCTGGGGGACGTCTGTCCGGGTGGTGGACTCGAACGGAAGGGCTGCCCACAGGGTCTCCGGCTTGCGACGGCACTCCACCTCCCCTCCAGTGCCCACAGTGGGCTGAAGGCGCTGGGAGGGGGTTTTCCAGGAAGGGAGCGCCCAGTGCGCTCCCGGGCCGGGTGGAGGCTAAGGCAGAGGGAGACTTCGACTCTATCGCTGTTTGCTCTGCAGCCGGGCCAGATCGACGCGTACGCGTGCCTTGGCGGTTCTGCGGTCACCCTCCCGAGTCCTGGCCGTCGGCGATGTTTTATTTCCACTGTCCACCACAGCTAGAGGGTGAGTAAGCGCCGAGCCGAAGCTGCTCCAAAAAGCCGGTGCCCGCCAGAAAGGGCCCAAGCGGCAGCTGGGGCTGGTTAGGTTAGGTCCCCGCTTGGAGAGGGGCACAGCCACCCGCAGTTGGGTACAGGCCCCCTAGACCCCTCCCCACATCCCGCTCCAGCCTTCCGCCCCCGTGGCCACCTGCCTCCTACCTCCCCCATCCCTGCCTGGGCTGGTCAGCCCCAGGCAATGTGCCCTGCCAGGACGGGCGGATCCTCCTAGCACAGATGCTGGTGTCACGCCTCTAATCGAGACTCCCCTGCCCAGGGGGCTGCATCAATCTTTCACGGTGGACTAGGCGGCCTGCATGGCCCAACCACCCTCTGCCAGGCTGCTCTCATTCCCTGCCCAAGGCAGTCTTGCTCAGGGTCCTCAAGGTCTGCTCCAGGACAACGTGGCCCTCAGGAGTCTGGTGGCCTTGCCCACCAAGTGCCCTGGCATGGCTCCTCCTCTGTGACTCACTGGTTTTCTGACCCCCAATGCTAACCAGTTCCCACTCCCATGGGCATCCCATGGCCAGGGTTTGGGTCTTTGAGGGTCTCCAGTTCTTAGAATCAATTTCCCTTCAGGAACCTTGGCATGGCCCCTGCCGTAGGTTGTTAGGTGGGGATAAGTTGGTGAGAAGGGGAGAGCTTGGATGGCTAGTCTTGAGGACTCCTCAGGGGTGGGCCCTCCACAAACTGAGGAGATTACTAATGCCTCAGGCAAATGCAAAGCCACACACTCTGGCCCTTTAACAGCACCTTCCTCAGACCAGTAGTCTCATGACGTATAACTGGGAGCAATACCAAGACTTGGTGGCAACCTACTCCTCTGATTTATTTGGGGGTGGGGGAGGTGAGTGAGTTTTGGAGGTAAAGAAATCAAAGGCATGGGGCAGGGCGAAAGGTAGTGAGATGGTGGAGGACCTGAAATATCAGAGCATGCTCCTTCACCTTGCGCTGGTTACCTGCAGCAGTAGCCGGCTTGAGCTGGGCCATACGCAAGGGATTTCAGAAAGTTTGTTTTGTTTTTTCCATAGAAGCTTTTAAGAGTTCAGTAAGATTTTCTAAAGCAGGCTAAGGAAGACCAGTGTTGAAGCCCTGCCAGCTTGATCAGCATTCCTAAGAAGGGAAGGACAGACACGTGACTGCATTTTACCTCCTTTTACTCCCAAGGACCCATGCTGATGGGCTTTATAAAGGTCTGAGAGATTCATCCCCTGACCTAGGACTGCAGGGAGAGCCTCTGCTTTTGCAGTAGACACACCTTTTCTGCATATCTGAATCTCGGGTTTGGACTGATTGGTATTCGGCAGCTCACCTCTCCAGTTAAAGTGGGATGGTTGAGGTTTGGGCATTTAGCGCATGGTGGGCTGCCAGGGTGACTGAAGGGGAAAGTCCAGCCGGCAGAGTGGGTTGCAGAAGTCACTTGGGGAGAGCCTTGGCCAGCCTGTCGTGGCCCCAGAGCACTGAGCTGCTGCTACCCTCGGCTCAGCTCATCTTTTTTTCCTGCATCTGGGCACATCCACCTCAACGGTGATTCTGATTTCCGTGACCAGAAGAAAAGGAAATGGGATTTTAAGAACTTTTTTATTCCTTGGCAGATGTGTTTCAAAGCCAGCTTTACAGAAAGGGGTGTTTTAGTTTAGTCTTGCTGGGGAGGAGGTGACTGCTGCAGATGGAAAGGCTGAGGACAGATCTTTGGAATCTGACATCTCATTATTGCCTATTGGCTTTTTAATTTTTATTAATCTAGAAAGTCATACAGGTGAGAGCAAACATGGCTCATAGTCTCACTTCTCAGTTAATTTTGCTGAAGTTAAATTAAAAAGGACTACATCTACCTGCTCAGAAAATTCGAATAGAACAGAAACTTGTACACTGAAAAGTGAGATCCTCCTTCTCTATCTCTGTTTCTAAAGATACTCCCTATTGTTGGTTTCTTGTGATTCATTCAAGAAAAATATGTTTTTACCTGCATTTACCCCCATGTATGTATTTTTGCCTGTATACGTTATGCCTTCTTTGTACTGAGATCATACTGCCACATCACTCAGTGCTTGGTTTTTCCTCTTCTTAATACAGGTTTTGGTGATTTTTCTGTGTTAACGTATGCAGATCTACTGGCTTATTTTAAACGGCTGTGTAGTATTCCATTATATGTTGCACAGAAAATGTCTACGGTTGGGCACTTTGGTTGTTTCCATTTTTTTCTGTTATCATGTTACCAGGAACAATATTCTCTCTCTATTTTGGCACACTTTTTAAGTATATTTATAGACTAAATACCTGTATATACACTTAAAATTTTGGGCAGATATTGTCAAATTATCCTCTAATAAGTCTTTACCTATTTGTGCTCCTACGAATGGTGAAGAGCGTGTAAAATGCATTAGGCTTTTATCTGTACTGGTTATAATTGTGCATCTTATTTTTTTTTTTTGCAAAAATATTTTGTTTAATTATTTAAAGGTCTAAATTTTCATAATATTATCAACCATTCTATTTATTTTTAAGTAAAAAACATGTTCTCATATTTTTTTCTTTTCTATTAGGTTGTCAATCTTTGTTCTTATTAATTTGATCAATTGTCACCCTTTTTTAGGATCCAGTATGGCATAAAGGGTTTCATTTAAAGATATTATATGTACACTTTGTGATACAATTTGGGACAAGCAAGCAGAAATTTGTGAGGCTGATTGTGATTGGAGAGTCTTAAAGGTTACCCTTCATCCTCACCAGTCAGGTGCTTTGTTTTAAAAGGAGACAATTTGGTTTCCCACAAAATAATGGGAATAAGACTGTTTAGAGTCTGTCTCTTTGAAGTTTCCAATGAGCTAGAGAAAAATATTTTGAGGATTTCAAGGAAGAAAGCAATTTGGATGAGACAATGGAGGGAGAAGTCTTCACCAGAGAGTGGAGGTCTCGTGGCATAGGATGAGGGGAGTAGCGTAATGAGTAGGAGGGACTCCTTTTAGTACATAGAATTTTTAAAAGCCCGAAGGACCCTGCTACTTTGGGCCTGGGGTCCTTCAGAGGGATAATGCCTGGGCGGTGTGACTTGTCAGCTCCTAATGCCGAGCATGCAGTGGTTCTGAGACCGGAGCCCATGGCAGGTACAGCATTCATTGGCTAATGGGAACTTGCTCATTTGTTTTATTAAGAAGTCTTTGTGGACTGTCAAGTAAATGATGCACATTTGGAAAATGATCTGAATGCACGTTTGGGGCCAAACTCTGTTCCGGCTTAATACGAGCTTTGGAGGCTGCCAGAGAGAACTGTGGAAAGAATGCCTTTCTTTTCAGAGAATCAGGAGCAGTGGGTCTTTTATGAGCCTGGCCAGAGGCTGGGATGCCCTTTGAGAATGGTTCTGTTGAAGTCTGATTGGAATTCAGGACAGTCACTATTAGAGCAGATTTCTTATTAATTGACATCTATATAACAGATCCACTATGGCGCCGATGAGCTGTGACCAATGGTATTAATATTCATTTATAAACTTCTTTCTTGCTCATGCCTTGAAGTTCTAGGAGAGGAGCGCTGGGGAAATCTCTTGGAGATTTCTTTCTTCTCCCTTTCCCAGCCTTTAATCCTTATTGTTTATAGAAACAAGGAAAAGTAAAGTAACAGGTGAGCAAAAGGGAAACTTCAAGGTTTCTATTAAAGGATCAGAAGTAGAAGGGATGAGCTGAAGGTGCAGAGATGCAGCTGGAGCCAGAAAGCTGATGAAGGCTCCATCTCAAGTCAGTGACCCTTCCTGACTCAGAGGGTCCCGAATTTCACAAGTGGGCTTGGCTGTCTAGGGGAGCAAGGTTGCCATCACCCTATGAAATAGGCGTAGTTGAGCTTAAAGTCAGAGATTACTGGGACAGAAAGAGACAGTGCATGCGAGAGTGGAAAAGAGGAGCAGAGAAAAACACTTGTAGCCAGACGAGGTTCCGTCTGGAGGGGACAGGCCACGGTCTCCCAGTGAGGGTGCGTAGCAGGGGC
Organism: Bos mutus; assembly: GCF_027580195.1. Classification (NCBI taxonomy): domain Eukaryota; kingdom Metazoa; phylum Chordata; class Mammalia; order Artiodactyla; family Bovidae; genus Bos; species Bos mutus. The sequence continues at coordinate 8,016,999 of NC_091644.1, read as the reverse complement.
TCTGCGTGAGGACCGTGGGGTGGAGCTGTGTTCAGACTGACCCAGTTCGCTCACCGCAGGCACTGCACCCTTTGGCAACCATTCCACGGGAGATTTCGACGATGGATTTCTGCGGAGAAAACAGCGCCGTAACCGGACCACGTTCACTCTTCAGCAGGTGATGATGTCCCCCTTCTGAGAGCCAGCCACTTCCTGCCTCCAAAACACTCAGAGTTTGAGCAGCTCTTCTTTGTCTTTTAAAATAAGGCCGCCGACTTAATTATGTTAAACCGGATCTTTCTGTTTTCCTGAACAATTTGTGTGTCGAGGAATCTGTTTGGAGAGAGGGCAGAGGACCTTGTTGTCATCCTAGATAGTAAATGAAGAGGCAGTGATGCTGGTGCCCATTTGTGTCAGGCTGATAATCTCGGGGACATGTTCACATCAGCCATGTAGCAATATCATTTCAACCTCGAAATAACCTGAGGGAGGCAGGTCAGGTATTCTCACCCCCAGCAGATAGACGAGAAAGCCCAAGAGGTTGAGGGAATTGTAGACGGTATCATTGTCCATCGGTGGAAGGGCTACAACTGGAGCCTTGACATAGTGTTTCCAGGGCCCTTAAACCTGTCCTTCTCCCAGAGCACCCTGGAGCAGAAAGCCTGGGCGGCTTCCGTGGAGCTGACGCAGTGAGGGCTTGTGCAAGTTGCTTCTGCTGTTCCAAGCCCAATAGTGAAAGCCCCGCAGGCTGCACTTTAAATGTAGAGGCATATACATTTTAGCTGCTCTCTCCTACCTCTTGGCGTAGCCCTGAGGTTGTTAGTGAGTCTTCGCTCCTAAGTCATCGCAGTTGAAATTTGAATTCTGTGGGATCTTTTCAAAGAGCTCTTTTCTTCCTCTTCCTCCCCTATTTGATCTGTGAAATGACTTCCTCACCACTCATAGAAAATTTGAAATATGCCTCTGTTTCCTCTCACCTAGCCGCAACCTCTCACCAGTAAATATTTTTTCCTTTTACCAGCTAGAAGCTCTGGAGGCAGTTTTTGCCCAAACACACTACCCTGATGTCTTTACCAGAGAAGAGCTAGCCATGAAAATCAACCTCACAGAAGCCAGAGTGCAGGTAAACCTTCGTTTTAATTATTTAACTCTCTAATATTAAAACTGGCAAACTTTTTTTTTTTTTTTTGACATCATGACTGCAGAGTGCACATTTGGCCAAAGAAAGCAAATGAAGACTATCTGTCATTTTCATGATGCACTTTAATAACATCAACATAATGTGGAATATTAGATTAGGTTGATTAATCGGTCATTCATAATTAACTAGTGATAATGTTCTACACTAATTTGTCCGCGTCTCTAAGGTACTAAATTACATCAATGCACATCCATTTCCTTGCTTTGGAAAAAAAAAAAAAAGAGCTGAGATGCTATTCTCAAAGCAGTTCTGACCGCTCTGGGGTAAGGCCGGTCAATTGCAGAGAACTCTGTTTTCATATGGGAACAGGGTAGGATCTGCTTTCCAGAAATTGCATCATGTCCAACTTTTCTCCAGTGTGTGGACTCTTTCAGTGAAGTGGATGTGAAGAACATGGGCAATTTAAAAATCTTTAAACGGCAGCATCGAAGGGCTGCCTCTGAGCCTAGTGTGGCCCGCGGTGACCGTCTCTAAGCAGGATTTCTTTTTAGAAGCTCCATGGTGATTACATTTAAGTGCACAAGCCCGTCGAGCCCAGCAGATGTGCCCGAATGCAGGAGGAATAGATTCGCAGCGCCGCCTCTCCGGGAGAGCTATTCTTTGAGCACAATTATATATTCATTTTATTTATGGGATTTCCTCCATGCTGTTTCTGTTCTTTTTTATGTAGGGGCTTGGGGTTAAGACTATGCAAAGATCTAATTGTAGGAAATATAATAGTTTGCTTTCGGTTCCCCTGGGTCATGTTAGTATCTCTTAAAAACCAATGGCTGAAGAGAGATAATGGAATTCTGAGCAGTAAATTGGGGGTTGTAAACAAATTATTTCCCCTATAATCAGATTATGTGATCCTGATTATTAAATCTGAACATGAATCATTGGTCATATGCGGGCAAATTAAACTGATTATTATTTGGAAATGAAAATCTCCTTTGGCCAGGATGCTGTTTATCCTTTCTTTTTTTAATGCCAGCTTGCCAATAGCTGCCTAAAGACTGAACTGCAAATTGAGATAAATGACACAATTATTGAGCATTCAGAAGTGCAGGATCATAACTTCTCCCTGAAAGGTGCAAGGGTGAGATAGGGGCGGTGACAGTTAAAGCTGGGGATTGTTGTTCGGGCTATTGTTGGCTGTTATGCAAACAGACGATGGTTGTGAAGCATTTGTTTAGTGAGCCTCCATGTGGGGACATGGCTTTGCTGGCGGGAAGGGAAATGTGTTTACATTTATACCCCTTGCTCATTCAAATATGATTAATGTTCTATAAAGCAGGGTCTTAATCGAAGCTGATGTTGTCAAACAATAACTAAATAGGGAAATAAACGACTCCATCATGCTCTTTCCTCAGAAGCAGGCGAACTGTCAGTGCAAAGTCATTAAAATATGATAATGAAAAATAGCTCAATTAAATGTTGTTATAGCTGTGACCTTCATTCAATTAAGACGCCAGAAAGTGTCTGCATTTTGCTTTGCATTTAACTGCCCTAAATTTAGAATATAGATAAAATCATTATTCAATGGTTGCTGATATGTGCAATTAAAAACCAACTAGATTAAAAAAGAAAGAAACGCAGTTAAAGGAGAATGAAAATTTGGAGGTGGGGTGAGCCTCAACTCCCAGGCTCTCTCCTGGGCCAGTCTGTCGACAGGAGGAGAGGATGCCCAGGGGAATAGGAGGAGGTCTACCAAGCTTTTTTTTTTTTTTTTAAACCAGGACTAATCTCCCAGGAAAGAGGGGAAAGAGGTTTAGCTGCATAGAGTTAAGAACAGCAGGATTTCCCTGACCTCTGGGGACACCTTGGGCCCGGTCTGCCTGGCTGCCCTGAGGCTTTCCTACAAACACAGTCTTAGTTCCCAGGGCTTGAAGAACTCCACACCCGCCTCTGAGAAGGCGCTCAGAGGAGGTGAATCGTGAGCTGCCTCCTAACCTGAAGATGGTGCAGACAGTAACACCAGCCCATGTGCACTGCGTGATTAATTGCTCTGTGCCAGGCGCCGCGCTCCGTGTTCTTTTCTCAACAATGCTTGTGGCGGGTGGCGGGGGGGGGCACTATTATTACTCCCAAACAGTTTGGATCACGGTCCCCAGCTAAGCCACTGGGCTTCAAATTGTGGATCTGCCACATGGCACTTGAATCATCTTGGACAGGTTAAATACTTTGTGTTTAGTTTTCTTATCTGTAAAATGGGGGTAGAAGAGCTTCCTGCCTGAAAAGATCGCAGTGGATTCTGAATCAGATTCACTGGGATCCAGGATTCTGAGCCGGACCCAGCTCCAGAGTCAGTGTTTCTATTCGGTGCACAAGTGATGTACTTGTCGTGATGTGATGATATGTCAGGATTAAATCACATGCACGAGTCCAGACACACTCAGGCCACACCTGCTGGAAGAGAGAATGAGTATTTTGCAGGAGGAAACCGCAGGGCAGTGTTTTACAAACTGCTTTGATGATGAATCCCCCCTACTCCCCGTAGGAAACACATTCCACATCAAATAAATGAACTTGCATGCACTGAGAATTTCCACAAGAGGGTAATTCACCCTTACTCTGGGCGGTGCATTTGGATACTTGCTGTGATGTGATCCTCATTTAAGAATGCCTTCCCTGGTGGTCCAGTGGTTAAGACTTTGCCTTCCAATGCAAGGGGATGTGGATTCAATCCCTGGTCAGGAAGCTAAGATCCCACATGCCTCATGGCCAAAAAACCAAAACATAAAACAGAAGCAATATTATAACAAATCCGATGCTGCTGCTAAGTCGCTTCAGTCGTGTCCGACTCTGTGCAACCCCGTAGACAGCCTCCTACCAGGCTCCTCTGTCCCTGGGATTCTCCAGGCAAGAACACTGGAGTGGGTTGCCATTTCCTTCTCCAATGCATGAAAGTGAAAAGTGAAAGTGAAGTCGCTCAGTCGTGTCCGACTCTTTACGACCTCATGGACTGCAGCCTACCAGGCTCCTCGGTCCATGGGATTTTCCAGGCAAGAGTACTGGAGTGGAGTGCCATTGCCTTCTCCAAACAAATTCAACAGAGACTTTAAAAATGGTCCACATTAAAAATAAAATCTTAAAAATGCCTATCACATTTTCTACACTGATTTTCCGACCCACCTGTGGGTCTGAAGCTGCAATTCAGGGAGCATCGCTTTGCTAAATCTCTGGAGAGAGGAGGCTGTGCTCCCACACACCTGCTGTTGGGTGTCTACGGGCCCAGGCATGGGGACCAGGCCTTTGGGTTTAGGTTCTGCTTCCTTCTGTCTGATTTTCTGCCTTCTCCGGGTGTGTGTGTCTCCTTCATGGACTCAGGTTTGGTTCCAGAACCGAAGAGCCAAATGGAGGAAAACGGAGAGAGGGGCCTCTGACCAGGAGCCAGGAGCCAAGGAACCCATGGCAGAGGTGACGCCTCCACCCGTGAGAAACCTCAACTCCCCGCCCCCGGGGGACCAGGCCCGGAGCAAGAAGGAGGCCCTGGAGGCCCAGCAGAGGTGAGGCTGGCTGACCCCGGGCCTGGGGGCGGGGGCTGGCGGGAACGCCGGGTGGAGAACTCACCCTGTGGTTTTCTTTCTCTGCCAGCCTGGGACGCACTGTGGGTCCCACAGGGCCTTTCTTCCCCTCTTGCTTGCCGGGAACCCTCCTGAATACAGCCACCTACGCCCAGGCCCTGTCACACGTCGCCTCCCTGAAAGGTGAGTCTGGACTCGGCTGGCCTGCGCCTCCTCCCCGGGGATCGTGGAGCTTGTTCTTGGTCTGGCCCATCCTTGCGCCTGGGGCGGGTGCAGCTCTGTTTCTCCTTCTCTCAGGCTCCGCCAGGGCTGCAAACAGCATCCCCTTGCACACGTGCTATCTTGCCTGATTTCTATATGTCCTGAGAATACAGGTGAATGTCATTAAGTTTCAGTGCGCTGGCCAAAGGACTGGCTGAGAGGTGGCTATTTCAGGAGGGGCCACTGCATTGGTACTGATTTTATGTTTTTTTAATTGAAAAAAAATTTTTTTTTTTTTTTTAAATCGCGTGGCTTCCTGACCGACTTGTTCCTCGGCGAGAGCGAACAGCGGTGAGTCAGGAGCAGGAGCGGGCGGCACACAAGTCCGCTGCAGCCGCGACCGCGTCTTCCTCAAAGAGCGAAAAAAAATTTTTTTAATTGGAGGAAAATTGCTTTACACCGTTGTGTTGGGTTTTGCCATACAACAACGCAAATCAGTCATAATTGTATATATACATACTTCCCCTCCCTCTTGAGCCTCGTGCCCTCCTCACACCCCACCCCTCTAGGCCATCACCAAGCGCCAGGCTGGGCTGTCAGTGATGCACACCAGCTTCCCGCCGCGTGTCTATTTGACACGTGGCAGTGTGTATGTGCCAATGCTACTGTCTCAATTCATCCCACCCTCTCCTTTCCCCACTTCAAGTTGATCAGTGTTAGGTGCTAGCCTGCAGCTCATGGGTGAGGCCTGCGATGGACAATTGTCCCACCTTGTGAGGACCCTCTCCATGCACGCAGCTCGCCCACCAGCCTTCCCCGGGGCCTCCTGATGTCAGAGATCGGCATGCGTGCTCAGTCATATCTGACTTCTTGCGACCCCATGGACTGTAAGCCCACCAGACTCCTCTGTCCTTGGGATTTTCCAGGCAAGAATACTGGAGTGGATTGCTATTTCCTACTCCAGGTCAGAGGTCTGAACTGTTAAAGCTGTGGTTTTCTTAGATTTGCTCTCTTTTCAAAGGCTGCTATGGTTTGAAGGGTGGAAACCATCTGGGGCATTTTTGTCAGGCCGACAGAGAGGGACTCTGGTGGGACTGTCCGTTGGGGGTTTCTCAGGCAACCCACTGGATGAATGGGTCCATCCAGTGTCTTTTAGTTCTTGGCCCAAAAGCCACTCTGTGAGGAAGCCAGGCAGCTGTGATGGCCGGGAGCAGGGCTGGGCCCCAGAGTGGGTGTGGGCAGCAAGTTGGTGTTGGGGTTTGTCTGTCACAGTGGGTCTCGGAGGTAGAGGTGCAGGTGTGGGCTCTGGCCTTTTAGTAGTGGGAGAGGCCCCCCGGGGTGTTTCCTGTGAGTTCTCTTTTAGGGTCTGGGGTTTCCTGGCCTCAGGGGGGTCTCCCTCCAGCAGGTTCTTCTCACACACACACACACACATGCATGCACACACACATACACGCACATCGTGGCAATCTGCATTGCAAATGTAGTTTCTGGAGTCTGAAGGAGGGCATGATGGAGCCTCCCTGGGGAATCTCCTAAAGGGTGAGAAGGGCAGAAGGGTGTTCTAGGCACAGGGAACAGGCATGCAGAGCAGCAGGGAGGAGATCCAGGCTTGTCTGGAGAATGGCCCGTATGTTGGGTGCTCATGGGATGGTGCCGAGAGATAAGGTGCAGGGCCAGAGCTTGCAGGCCCTGGATACCGCACTCCCACAGTGGGATTTTTCACTGTAGGAGGTGGGGGCCTGAGGCCTGCAGCCACTTCTGAGTGGTCCAGGCAGCTGGGCAAATCCTGGTGTGGGAGGATGAGGCTCAGCGCCATCCATCTCTGGACCTGTGCCCTCCTACTGCTTCCTTCAGCTCCAGGGGCCATGTAGAGGCCCTCTGCAGAGTGGCCTTGGGACACAGTCACAGACTAATAGACTGACAGGGCTCCGAGAGTGAAGGTGGGGGTCTCAATTACGAGGAGGTTCCGGAAAGAGATTACCAGTGGGATGTAGGCATCATTCAGGGAGCTTGTCCAGACAGAGGAGCAATCCTGTGTCTGTTGAATCATCTCTACTTTGGTGAGGGCCAGCTCAGCTCCTGGGAGTGACTGACTATTTTATCAACATTCTCTGCTTGCCTCACTCCAGCCTCATGAGTTGAAGATGAATCCTACATTTCTTTGCTGGGACAGCCTTTGAGGGATCTGTGGCAAGCTGAGGCCCTGGTGGAGGCCTGTGGTGGCTGAAGGAGGGGAGAAAGGCCCAGGTTGCTGGCAGGGAGCAGGAGAGAGTGCCTGACTGTCCCTGAGAGGCCGAAGGCAGTGGCGAGAGGGGGACGCAGGACAGCTCAGGAGGAAGCAGGGCGGGGGGAGGGGCAGGCGAATCTGTCATCCTCCTCTTCTTCCTCTGCTGTGGGTACTCCCCCCACCCCAGTACACCCTTGGGGCCTGCCCTGAACTTGCCTGGCTGGAAGCAGACTCTCCTTTGATGGAGGGGAACGCTTGGGTGTGCCGGCTCTGCAGAGGTGGTGGGAACCACAGTGCACACAATGCCAGGGCACATCCTGGCTTTGTGGTGGCACCTGCTCGGAACCTGGGCATCCTCACTGGAGGGCCTTCCTGGCTGCAGTCAGGGACACGAGGTGTGCTGGGGCAGGCGGCACACTCCACGTTCACAGAGCGAGGCAGGCAGTGAGCGAAGCGAGCACATGAGGCTTTGCCTTCGCTCCCCCAGATACTAATGAGCTCTTGATCTTTTGAAACACGCAAGCTGCTCAGTCTGTGTGTCTTTCTCCCACTTTTGAGCGAGGGGTGGGGAAAAGGCACGCTTCCCTACCATCAGCAGTTATGCAAGGATCACGCTAAGGGGCGCCTGGAGATTCAGCAGAACTGGGTGGGGCTGGGGTGGGCTGGGGAGCATTTGCCCATTCAAGTGTCAACTGCCATTCAAGACAGCCCCTGGTAGGCAGATGGATATACGGAACCAACGTTGCCAGAACTACTGAAACTTCAGGAGAAGCTGGAAATCCAGATATTTTTTAGAACAATTGCATGTTTTAAACATGGCTTCCAAGTCTTTGGGCCGAATGGGCACATCCTTGGCCAGGCCAGCCTGTGGCCTGCCTCCCTGTGGGGCACTTCTACTGCATCCCGCCCGCCTCTGCTTTCTGTGTTCTTCTCCCTGTAGTCATAGCTTCTCCTCAGTTCTGCCCTTCCCAGCAAAGTTCCCCTCTCGCTGCTCATCCTTACTCCTTACCCGCCATGGCCCTTACTATCTGATCTCTTTGAGCAGCTGGCTTGTTAGTCTCTGCAAGCTGAGTTGTGTTGGAAAGGCAGGGAAGTGAGTGATTATCAAAAACCTTTTCTGTGCTCTGCCTGGTGGTGGCTGTTGTTAAGCTGCCAAGTCACGTTCAACTCTTCGTAACCCCGTGGACCGCCCATGCCAGGCTCTCTCTGTCTCTCACTGTCTCCCAGAGTTTGCCCAAGTTCATATCAAATGAATTGGTGATGCCATCCAACCACCTCATTCTCTGTCACCCTTTTCTCCTGCTCTCAGTCTTTCCCACCATCAGGGTCTTTCCAATCAGTCAGCTATTCGCGTCAGGTGGCCAGAGTACTGGAGCTTCAGCTTCAGCATCAGTCTTTCCAAAGAGTATTCAGGATTGATTTCCTTTACGATTGACTGGTTTGATCTTACTGTCCAAGGGACTCTCAAGAGTCTTCTCCAGCACCACGGTTCGAAAGCATCGATTCTGCGCGCTCTGCCTCTTTCCTTCTTTCTTTCTTCTTTCTGGAGGAGGGAAGAGCAAACCATGCCAGTAATCTAGCTGTTTAAAACCGTCTCGTGGTTGGTCCCATTTAGTTCTCACATAGGCCAGTGGAGTCAGCGATGTATCAGGGAGGCTCTAGAGCAGCACAGTAGGTCCGTGGGGCTGGGATGGCTCTGAGGTAACAGCTGGCACTAGCTGGGGCTCTTTCGCATTCTAAAAGTGCCTGACCTGTGAGGTGGCACTGCCACACTGGGGTTTTTTGAGCTAGAAGTCTCCACCACGTCAGCTGATCAGCACAGCCTTGCTCCAGTCCAGGTGGGCTTGGCCATCCCTGGAGATGTGCTTGGTAGACTCACTTCTGCCTCAGGACCTGGGGTAACAAGTGTGTATCTGAAAGTGGGCTCTGGATGCCCCGGGGTTCAACCCTTGACTGTTTTGTGGAATGTTTGTTCAGTGGTTTGAGGCCTATGACCTGTAGACTCTTAAAGCCAATGTCTCTTTCTATCAGGATTCCTCGAGCTACAGAAGTTAAGTGCGTGGCCCAGTCTGGACCCAAGAGAGAAGCAATCCCAATTTTCTAGGCCTGGCTCAGGGCCAGGACCTCTGGGCTGTCCCCCAGCCTCCCTCTCCTGAGTTCACCCACACAGGTGGCTGGGCAGCTAGGTGCTGGCAAAGCTGGTGCCCTGAACTCTGCTTCTCAGGGGCTTCTGGCAAAAAGGGGGCACCCTCATGTTGGGAACTTGATGCATGTGGGCGCTAGAAGGTGTATACCTGGACTTCCACGCCCATCCCTCTTTTCGTAAACAAGAAATTGAGGTTCAAGGAAGGAAAACCACTTGCTCACATGTCGTTTATATCAGCAAGGTCTCCCCTTTCAGATCAGGGCTGATCGCCATGGGTCCTGATGCGCTCTTTCCTCCAGACACGATGTATTCATTCATTCCTTTGGGTGGGCACCTGCTTGTAGGGGCTTTGGACCACCCCCCCCCCCACCTCTTCTCCCTGGCAAATGAGAGCAGCTAGGAATCCACTGGGTATGAGCCCTGGTGGGGGAGAGTCTGGACTCACCCAGAGACCAGGACCACTGTCAGCTGAGCACCACAGCCCTTCCAGCCCACAGATCCTAACCCACTCCTCCAGGCCGGAGGCAACTTGCAAATGACCCCAGGAAAGGAATCAAAGGGAATCTCAGCTTCTGGACTCAGACCAGTGCTCGTGTCTCCTTCCCCAGACTTTGTGGTCCTGGTAGGATCGTATAGCCACGGACTAAAGCCAGCCCTGTGCCAACCCTGCTCTGGACGGTGCTCTTGGTGTCACTCCCAAGACTCCAGACCAGGGCCTGAGGATCCAAGCCAAGGATGCACCAGAGCTCGCCCTAAGTGTGAGGGGATGCGGGCTGCTTGTGCCCAGGCAGGATCAATTCCCTGGAGGCGCATGGAGCACCCCTGGCCAGTGCTTCTAGAGCTGACTGCCTGCAGAGCATTCTCTATAAAGTTGAGGGACTCTGAGTAGGGAGTCTTGGTCCTCTGGTTCTAGGTGCTCTTGTGACAGATGTGCAGTCTTTGCCTGGGGAACGTTGAGAGAGCCTCCAGGAGTGTTTGCGGGGAGCTTGGAGGTTGGCAAGGCGCAGCGTGCTGAGAGCCTCCAGGAGTGTTTGCGGGGAGCTTGGAGGTTGGCAAGGCGCAGCGTGCTGAGAGCCTCCAGGAGTGTTTGCGGGCAGCTTGGAGGTTGGCAAGGTGCAGCGCGCTGAGAGCCTCCAGGAGTGTTTGCGGGCAGCTTGGAGGTTGGCAAGGTGCAGCGCGCTGAGTTGCTTTAGCTGTTGGTCCTTCAAGTCCTTAGGTCCTTAAAGTAACTGTTGAACTCACTTTCCTGGAAACACTGGCTTTGAATGTGCTCTGAGAACAAAAGCATTCTTGGAATGTTGACTATCTCCTCCGGGAGCAGGTGGCACTGGAGGAGAAAGAGGCAAGCAAGAGTGGATGCAGAGAGCTAGTTACAGAGGGACTGTGCTAGGTGGGGGTGCCAGAGCACAGAGCTGTGGGGTGTCGCCAAGCTCTGCCTCCAACGTGAATGGGTGGACGGGCTGAGTGCTGGCAGCCCTTTCACTGTGGCTTAGCACATGCCGGTGTGTCTAGATTCTGCTTTTAATTTTTTTTATTAAGGGGGAATGTGGTCCAGAAAAGATGAAGGGGAACAGGTCTCCCAGCTGCTTAGCAAAGCTTTAGTACCCAGACTGAGAAGTCAGTAGGAGAAAACTCTGGATTATGGTTTTCTTAGGAAATTAGAGGCCCTCATTTTCATTGCACGGAGAGACGTGTTGAGGGTAGAGTCCTGGGGTTCAGAAGCAGCTGGAGAGCTGGGAAAACAAAGATGAAGCTGGAAAGGACCCCTGGCTTTGGAAAATATGCACAGCTCAGAACTGGCACAGTACACCCTGGGCTGGCTTGGTGGACTTGCCTCAGGCCAGGGGCTGAGGGCAGAGGCCTCCTGGAGTCCTGCCCCTGCCACATCCTGGGCTGGGCGGCTCTGCTGCCAGGCCCCAGGAGGCTGGGGGGCCGCTCTGGGGCTGGAGCACTGGGGACAGCCATTCAGCAGGTTCAGCGCTGGGGTGAGTGGAGGGGTTTTCACGGGGAGATGTAGCTAGATGGGTCAGCAAGGCTGCTGAAGCAATCAGGAGCCCAGGAAGCATGTGAGGTGGGGTTGGCTCCCTTGAAGGACACGAGATTATGAACCCTCTGGGTGGGCTGGTTAAACAGAGAGCCTACGTGTGTAGGTGTGGCAGACTAGCCTGTAGTCTCTGCTGGGCAGGCCCCTGGGTGGGCACTGGGCTGAGTCCAACAGAGGGGCCAGGAGGCTGTCCAGTGGTGACAGAGCCAGGTGGTTGAAAACCACACACTTGTGAAAGTTCCCTCCTTTAATTACCAAGCAGCCAACTAGCCCCGTAGCTTTAAGCAAGGGCTCTGGGTGGCCTTGAGGATTCTCACACTTCCATTCTTTAGCCATGCCAATCTTTTAATTTTTATTGAAGTTTACTTATGTATTTTAATTAATCGATTTATTTGTCTGGATTGGCTCTTAGTTTTGGCATGCAGGCTCTCTAGTTGTGGCTTGTGGGCTTTGTCACCCTGTGACATGTGAGATCTTAAGTTTCCCAACCAGGGATCGAACCTGTGTCCCCTGCACTGGAAGGCAGATTCTCACTACTGGCCCCCCAGGGAAGTCCCTGGCCATGTATATCTTGAGTAAAGTACTGGGAATCTCTACCTCTGCTTCCTCATCTGTAAATTTGGGGATTTGACATTATAGGACTGAATTTATAGGAATAAGTGGGGGGAGCATGAGTTAGAATACCTGAGGCTTCTAGACCAGTGGGAGGTGTGAGTTAACACTATCATTATTAACTGGATTCCTCCATTCTCATTTCCAAGTCACTGGGTCCCACTCATATTTCTAAGACCCAATAAAACGTCTTTTCTTCCAAGCTTCTCCTATTTCTGTGAACTTTATCACTTTCATGCAGACGTGCTAAGTCACTTCAGTCCTGTCCAACTCTTTGCGACCCTATGGACTGTAGCCTGCCAGGCTCCTCTGTCCATGGGATTCTCCAGGCAAGAATACTGGAGTGGGTTGCCATGCCCTCCTCCAGGGGATCTTCCTGACCCAGGGTTCAAACCCGCTTATCTCTTGTGTCTTCTGCTTTGGCAAGTGGGTTCTTTACACTCGTGCCACGTGGGGAGTCCTTGTTACTGCTGACATTCACCTATTTCCTGTAACCCCCATTGTCCTGATTTTTGGCGGTGATGGTGGCTCCTTCCCATCCCTGGTAAGATTTGCTGGTCAGGGCACTCATTCCCTCCCTGGGGTTTCACGCAGCCAGTGATGTGCTTTGTACTCCGGGGTGGTCAGAGAGGGCCCATCCTGACCAGGCAGGCAGTGAGGGTATTTCTGTATTGGATGTCCCATGGAAACCAGAAAAGAAAAAGGCAGGAGGACCCTACCCCATGAAGCCAGGGTTTGCGTAACAGTAATGAGTGTCCAGAGAAAAAGCCTTTGCAACACAAAGAGTTTTCCTGCACTGTCTTAATGGCCAGCCTCGTGTTCACAATTCATTAACGCAGAGGAGGTTATTAATGGCCGAGGGAAGTGCTTGGGTTTGTTCCGGGGAAGTGCTGGCCGCAGGACGGGCCACAGTCCGCGGAGGCCCTCTCCCTGGTGTACTTAGCCTGGCTGTATCTAGCCTGTGATTTGGAGAGCTGGGTGTGAGGTGGAAACTCCTTACAGCTGCCAGGGGACAGCTTTCATAATTTAGCCATGGAGTCGCTGTTACTGGCTAGGCGGGGCATCGCAGCTGACCGTCCTCAACAAGATGGGGACAGGGGGGAAGATGGGCCGCCTGCGTGGCAAGGCAGTCCTGTGGGGACGCTCTGTGTCGTCTGTGGAGCCCTGGAGTCAGGCCTCAGCTGAGAGAAGCGCAGCAGAGCTGAGGAAGGAGGTCTGACCTCCTCTTACGCTCCCCTCTCCACCCACTCCAGGTGAGGCCCTGGTCCCATGGGCGGCCCAGGTGTGGAGGAGCCCGGGGGCAGCCAGACCTGGTCCCAACTCTAGCCTAGCTCCATCCCTCTGGGTCCCTCCAGATGAGGGTATTCTGACATGCAGTGGGTGCTCAGTCGATTCTGCAGAGTAGCCTCCTGAGCCTGTATCACATGTGTGAGGATGAGGCGAGAGGCCAGGGGCAGGGCATCCAGTGCTGGGAAAGGGTCTGGCCATGTCCTTCCTGGGAACAAAGCCCCGTAGTTACCCCAGAATGTGCCCTCCCGACTTGGCCCTTGGGCTTCCAAGCCAAGGTAAAGCGTCCAGAATCTGAGACTGGGAGGGCTTTACTGGCCAATAAGTGTTTCCCCATCAGGCTTAAACTCACAGCTGGAGGCAGCCTCTTCCTCTTTCAAGCCCCTGGAAATGTTTTCCTCTTAATTCTCTTAATCACTTTTTCCTGTGTGTTGTGATTTTTAAAGAAAAATCACAATCTTAGTAAGCAATTAAAATTATTTTGTTATGAACTATGATAATCAGGAAAATTCAGAAAATATGCATGTAGAACTTGCTGAATACTTTTAAGCACTCATGTGCCAGCCTTCTTCTGGAGCTCTGCCTGTGCCCTAGAAGCCCCGTTCTTCCCATGTCACTTTCCTTCCCCCTAAAAGAAACTGTCATGCTGACTGCAATGGTAATGCGGTTTTGCCAGCCACCTGAGTAGGCGTTCTGAAACGCTATTGTCCAGTCTGAATTTTTTGAATGGTACATGTATATACATATAAATAGAATCGCATGGGATGTCTTTTTCCTGCCTGGTTCCTTTGACTCGGCATATGTGGGAGATTTATCTGTGTAATTAGGTTTAGTTGTCGATTTTTTGTGGTATTCTCTGTTCATGATCAGATCATCTGTAGATAACGACAATAATACGTCTCTCCCTTTCCAGTTCTTATACTGTCGTCCCTGGGTATCCACGGGGATTGGTTCCAGGGTGCCCTTCCCCACCTGCCATACTGAAACCTGCCCATCCTCAAGTCCCTTATAGAAAATGTGGTAATATAGTGAGTACAGTTGGTCCTTTATATCTGAGGGTTTCACATCTCTGTATTCAACCAATTGGCGGATAGATTTCAGTTGGTTGGTTGAACCTGAGGATGTAAGACCTGGGGATACGAGAGGGCAGACTGCACTTATTTCTCTCTCTTGTCCAGCTGTGCTGGCCAGAACCTCTAGCACGGTATTGAACAGAAGTGGTGAAAATAGGCATCCTTGCCTTGTTCTTTTTTTCAGTAACAGCTTTATCGAAATACAATTCACATACCATGCAATGCATCCATTAAAACGAACAACTCAGTGATTTTTTGGTATAGACAAGAGTTGTGAAACCATCACACAATCGACTTTAGAAAATTTTCATCACCCCAGACCTCTTAGCAGCCAGTCACCCCCAACCCTCCCTGGCCCATGTTACCACTAATATTTCTGTCTCTGCAGATTGTGGACATTCTGTCATTGCCACTGCGGATATTTCACTGAGTGGAATCATATCATACAACAGCTGGGCTTTGTGACTGATCCTGGCTTTATGCCCTCATTCTTGATCTCAGGGGAAAGCTCTCACAGCCTCACCAAGGTTTCACCATCGTGTTCGCTGTCTGCCTTTTTATTTTTAACATACGCTTTATCAAGCGAAGATATTTTCCTCTTGCACTAGTTTTCTAAGAGTTTTATTTTAATTATTACTTTAAAAAATCATGACTATGAAGGGATGTTGAATTTCATGGAATACTTTTTCCTGCTGCTGTTGAGAAAACCACAGGATTTTTCTTTCTCAAATATTAATACAGTAAATTGCATTGGTTGATTGTTTAATGTTAAACCAACTGTGCATTCCTGGAATTAACCCAAATTAGAGGTGACATATTATTCTTTTTATATATAGATGGACTGGCTGGTATTCTGTCTAGGGCTTTTTTGTCTACGATCCTGAAGAAATTGGCTCATAAATTTTTTCCCTGATAACCTCTATTCCGAGTTTCCACACTGTTTTACTTTACCCCCCAACTTAGTATAATAAAAGCGGCTGCAGGGAGCGGTTTTATTGTCTCTCCCAATTCCAAGGACGGGCTGGGCTCAGCTGGATGGTTCTGTTGCTGCTTTTGCCTAGAGTGTCTCATGAGGTTGCATTCAGATGGTGGCTGGGGCTGATACATACAGGATGGCAAGGCCTCTGTGCCTGGTGCCCTGGCAGGGATGCTGAGAGTGCCCTGCCTTTCTCTTTCTCTCTCTCTTTGGTGGGAGCTGGATGTTGGTTGGATTCTGAGATTATAAAAGCAGAAGATGCCAGGTCTTATTAAGACTTACGTTCAGAACAGGCACAGTGCTACTTTTGCTGAATTCTATTGATGGAAGCTGCTCACAGAGCCAGCTCAGATGCAAGTGAGGGAATTGCACACAGGTGTGAACACTGAAGCGTGGTTCATTGAAGGCCCTCTGTGGAGACTGACTGCGCAGGTATTGAGGATACTCTGGCCTTGTGACGTGAGTTGGGATTTAAACAAATATTTATTTATTTATTTGGCCTCACCAGGCTTTAGTTGCAGCATGTGGGAATTTAGTTGTGGCGCGTGGGATCTAGTTCTCTGACCAGGGATCAAACCTGTGCCCCCTGCATTGGGAGTGGGAAGTCCTAGCCAGTGGACCACCGGGGAAGCCCTGAGAGGCTTGTTTCTGAACTCACCTAACTTTCCAGTCCTGACTATAAGTGCTTTAAGGGCACGGTCCTTATCTGACTCACCTGTAGATCCTTCCAAGGCATTCACCTCTGCCCTTAACACAGAGGCTGGTGCAGAGTAGAAGGTAGTGAAGTCTGACTAGGCAGAGGATCCCACTTCCTGCAGAGTTGACTGCTCAATGGGAGAGGCTCCTGGCCTAAGGTCCACCGTGTGTGCAGCTTCAGAAAAGCAGCGCCGCCTTGCAGGAGCCCTGGCTTATTTCCAAAGGTGCAGGTGTGGGGGCAGCAGGGCGCCCGAGGGCTAGACGTGATCTGTCCTCGTGGGGGACGTGGTTGGGTCAGCCCCAGCTCCTCTGTGCCTAGCCAATGTCAGGAAGACGGGGGTGGAGGACGCCAGCACTTAACATTTGGAAGGAATCTCCTTGATGAGTATGTTACCCCCGCTTCTCCAGGATACAGTGGGAGAAACTGAGGCTCAGAGGTGGCTAGGACTGCCCAAGGTCGCATAGTGTGCCTGCCAGAGGCAAGACAGGCCAGGGACCCAAGTGCCCCAGTGTCCAGTTCCCCACACCCCATATTGATTCTGTTCCTTTTACAGGCCCCTGCTGTCATTCTCTGGCTTTAAAAACTGCAACTCACTTTCCAGAAGCCATTTCCTATGGGTGCTGATGGGTTTGCCCTTCCTGCTAATCAATGGGGCCCTGGAGTGCAGAGCTGAGCAGAGGTCCTGGCTTATGCCCAGAGCCAGCAGGGGGGCAGGTTGCCCATTCTGGGGGCTGCTGGAAGGAGGGAGGGTGGCACTCACTGGCATCAGACCACCTAGAGTGTTTGTCCCGCCGCTCCCCTGCTGAGCAGGGCTCTTGGCTCTGGGTGCTGTCATCATTTGCTTGCCCCCACAATGGCATCCAAGCAGAAACGGGACATCAATCCTGGCCCCAGACTGGGCCACAGCACAAGGAGTGGTTGGCTGAGCTGACTCCCATCAGGGAGCATTTGCTGGGTGAATAAACAAATGTTGGGACAGTGCGTGCACACGTGGGGTTGACGGGGAGGGATTTAGCGTCTACTCCCCCAGGGTAGGGGCTTTCCTTGTGGCTCAGTTGGTAAAGAATCTGCCTGCACTGCAGGAGACCTGGGTTCGATTCCTGGGTCAGGAAGATCCCCTGGAGAAGGAAATGGCTACCCACTCCAGTATTCTTACCTGGAGAACGCCATGGACAGAGGAGCCTGGCAGGCTACAGTCCATGGGGTCGCAAGAATCAGACATGACTTAGCAACTAAACCACCCCAGGGTAACCTGGCAAATGAACCTGGGGATTTTGGGCATTAATCAGGTTGGGTAGCTTTGTGGTGACCATAGTTTTTCTTTTCGTGGGGTTTTGAGGCAGATTAGGACCTGGGAGATGGCAACTTTGAGGAATCAAAATGTGCTTCCTAGATCCGGAAAGACAGACTTCCCCTTCCTCCCTCCCTCCCCCAAATGTAATCGAGTGTTTGCTTTGTATCCAGAGTGGACGTTTTAGCTCTAGAATCAGGGCTGTGGGGTGA
Source organism: Bos mutus (assembly GCF_027580195.1). Classification (NCBI taxonomy): domain Eukaryota; kingdom Metazoa; phylum Chordata; class Mammalia; order Artiodactyla; family Bovidae; genus Bos; species Bos mutus. The sequence continues at coordinate 7,999,547 of NC_091644.1, read as the reverse complement.
GGACAGGTGAAGGCTCTTACCCTGCAAGTTTGGGAGGTGAGGTGGGTACAAAAATAAACACAACTCCTGTTAAAGAGGCAATAAGAACCGTAACACAGAGATGGGAGAAAGCGCTTTGGGAGTTCTGTGAAAGAAGTCACCTGAGTGAATTGGACCCTACTGTATATTTGATTATTGGTGAACACACTTAGCCATGGCACTGAAAAATCTCTGCTTAAATATTATAGGCGTCTGCCAACACTGTTACCCCACACTCTTTACAAACTGTAAGGATCTGGTATTAGGAATCACAGAACATGCCTGTTCTACTTTGCAATGAAGCAAAAAAGAAATGAACTATATGTATATGAAAAGTTTCATAAATCCACTTGCGCACTTACTTGCTCAATAGTCTTACTCTTAACATGAACATTTAGCAAAAAATTGGTGTGCAACAGCTCTACTTGTAACCGAAATTGTCGTTCTTGTGCCTTCATATGATGAAAATATGCTATTGGCAGACACGAGACAGAACTAACTTAATCTTTCCTGTCAGACTCTGTAGTAGATCAATTAAACTGCCGAGGAGATCAAATGCTTCAGACTGTATTTATTACATTAAGTATTTATGTTCAGGCCAAGCCTTTAAAGCATGATGTCATATAGCAATGTAGGCCGATTAAATCAATTCAGCAGAATTTGCTGTAACTTAATGGAAATCTAATTGTGTGTTTTAATTTAGTGTCCAGGAGGTAGTAAGTTCTCCAAACAAAACAATTTTCAGTCTGCATTTGGGGAGCAGGAGGCTCTTGCACAGGCTTGGGTGATGGCACCTACGGTAGGTGAGAGGGAAGAAGTCCTGGCCTTGTAGGGGCTTTGCTGGCTGGCAGGTTGGGTTGCATCCCATGCAAGGGATCACTGACTTCGATCCCCACCAAACAGGAAATGGATGAAATGTTCCTGGTGGGTCCTCCACAGCCAGGCCTCAGCTCCATGCTTGCCAGTCAATAGCTCCAGTGCAGACTGAGGCCATTAGCAGCCATGGAGTCTTGGCTGGGTGCTGAGGACACAGTTCTTACTCCTTAGAAACCTCAGTGGAACTCCCTTCTAAAGGAGAGCATCTCTCCCATCATCTGAATGAAAGGAGATGGGAAATCAGGAGTCACGAGAAAGACACTTGTTGTGAGAGTAATGCTCGGTCAGTTTAGAAAAAGCAGAAAATACAACAAAACACAAAGCACAAAAATATAAAGCTTATTCATAATCTTAGCACCCAGCATCAGCCACGATGAATGTTTGTTACTGGTACATTTGTTTTCTTCCCATTTACAAATATGTATCTCCAATAAATTTATGTATCTTAAAGCTTATTTAGAATTAAAAAATCAAATGTTTAAATTTATAAATATTTTCTATTTCTAAATTGTGTTATTTACTATACATGCCTGTGACCTTATACTGATATGGTACATGGCTGCACGTGTGCATATACACGTATGTACTATGTATATATGTATGTGTGTGTATATACAGATATGTGTGTGTATATATATACACACACACACAAAATGGGATAATTTTGACCTACTGTTTTTTTAACCTACTTTTTAAAATTTAATATTCTACTATTACTGTATTTTTGCACCAAATATCCTCTTACAATATAATTTTGTCATAGCTTTAGTGCATTCAATAAGGTGATTATAACTTATTCAGTCAATTCTCTAGAATTGGGTGGTTAGTTTCTTCATAATTTTTTGTTGCTATCTGCCACATGGGAATGACTTTGTTTGTACTAATTTAATTTTTATACCACTCATGATTTTAGGTTTTTGACAGATAAAAAGCAAAAGAAAACTAGAGCCCCAAGTATGGAAATCCAGACATTAAAAGATGAGACTTTTAAAGTTTGTTGGCTCACTCCTCAAGATTCTGTTGGCAGAATAAATTATTCTTAATAAATTATTCTTATTATTAATTATTTATTATTAATAAATTATTATTACCTGGAGAAGGAAATGGTAACCCACTATAAACTATTCTACTTTTTGCTCTGATGGGAATGGGCTCATCAGGGAAGCCCCCAGCTGTGAGAGCAGTGTCGGGATTGTGTGTAAGGCAGGGTGGAGGATGCTCGCAGCACAGCCACACATCTCGAGGAGGATCTGTGTGTCCTCCCGGGGATGCTCACAGCAAGTCTAGTTCCTCGCTGGTCACTGAACTGAACTGCTAACTAGAACAAGCTGTGTGCTGTAACTTACTCTTGCCCTTGATTTTGCATGTGGTCATGGAAATCCTAATTGTTGGAGGACTTAGTACTAGGTGCTTTATAGAGGTGGATATATTACCTCTTATAAATGAGGAAGCTGGAGCTTGGAAAGAGGTGTGACGTCCCATGGCCAGTTAACAGTGGAACCAGGAGTCAAACTTCAGAGCCCATTTCCTCCTCGTCTGCAGGCTGCCACTGGCTGTCAGACCCCAGGTGGCCTGTCACCGTTCTCATCTGATAGCATGTTGATAATTCTGACTCGGTTTTGGCACAGACATTTGCTAAAGTATCTGCTACCACCCTGACATTACAAGAGGAGGACAGTCTCTTTCGTGGCTGACTCCACGCCACCCCATCACTAGCAGACACAGGCCTGGTGTGGTTTGCAGAGCCCTTTCGATCATTGTCCCTTGCGGTGGCTCCTGTGGCCAGGGACCGACGGCTTCAGGCCATTCTGAAGCCTGACACTTTGCTTGCCTTGTACTAAATGGCTCCAGATTACCACGCATGTTGAATGTTTTGGCTGTTTTATAGATTTTTTGTCTTTTATCTCAGTACTGTCCATCAATGTTTCTGCTATTAACAGTCTCATTGCTTTCTAGCTTGTGGCAGCCTTGTAAGACAGAAAAGTGATGTTAGCCGTGCATTTGGAAGTCTTCACGTATGTGGTGAGGGCCTTGAGCCTGTTTTCTGAGGGCAAAATGCATGTTTTGGAGTCTGGGTTTTCACCTGGTGACCATGGGGTCATCTGCTGCCTTGAGCATTGCAAAGCGTGCGTTCATACTTTGCTATTTCTGTTGTCCACAGTGCTCCAGGCTGATGAAGGTGTTCGGGCAGGAGAACACTTGGAGAAATCTCATTGCTGTTGGTTCTGTGAAATCATGGAGAAATCAAGAGTTAGGTCTAAAAGGATCCTATTTGTAGAAATCATTTTTTCCCCTATGTTAAAAAATGGTTATGGAAATTAAGGGAGACGCTGGTGTTTGGACAATTTAAGTTCAATTGAAATCAGTTGAAATTCTGCAAGCATGTTTAAGTTGGAAGGAAGACGTAGCTTTATAATTCACATCCCATTCTAAAACCACTCATTTTTTGTTGAAGGGGATTTAAAAATGTGTCTGTTAGCCCATAGTGTGCATGAAGATTCTCTACAACATCCTGTCAAGGGGGCTTCAGTGTCCATGACCAGAAACCCATCACCCTCAGAGAGAGACCACCATCCACACTGATGGTAAAGAAAAGAAACCCCTCCTTCTCTCCCTCCATCTGCTGCTTCTACTCTGCCCTAAACCAGGGAGACGCAGTTTCCTCATGTCCACTGTGCCTAAAAGGCCCCGTTCTTTCACTTTTTACTCCTCCCTACAGCTTCCTCCCTCTGGCCTGACGGTCTGACTGTGACTTTACCCTCCATTTTTTCTGCAGGTTCTGCCTCTGTTAAGGCAACCCACAACCATACGGTGTCACAGCGAACTTACTGGGAAGCCATACTGACCACATGCTCTACTGCTGAGATACATCCCCCTCTGGACAGTTGGGTCTTTGGGCACAGATCGTAGACTTTACCCATTTCCCGGATAAATATCATTGAACTCTATTCGTTTCCGTGTTTGCCTTTGAGCTCGTCTGTTGGTTCAGATGGCCTCTCTCGGTCTTGTCTGTGTCTGCCTTCTGTATCGGCATGCCTTCTGTGTTCTCGTCCAGGGAGGGCAGGGCAGAGCAGAGAGGAGGTGAGTTGCAGTGGTTCATTTTTTTCAGCACTCCTCCGTGTGGCTTTCAGACATTTGTGTCTCCACCAAAGAACATCCCTTGTGGCTCAGCTGGTAAAGACTCAGCCTGCAATGCGGGAGACCTGGGTTTGATCCCTGGGTTGGGAAGATCCCCTGGAGAAGGGAAAGGCTACCCACTCTGGTATTCTGGCCTGGAGAATCCCATGGACTATATAGTCCATTGGGTCGCAAAGAGTCAGAGAAGACTGAGTGATTTTCACTTCACAAAGAGCATCGGCGGCCACCCCCCCTGCCCGCCTTTGATAGACAGTCAGCTGCTCTCCAGACTTGGGGTGTTGATGAGGAAAGAGGGAGATGTCTGTGACGGCTTCATGCCAAAGACTTTTGTTGGCCTGGGCACATCTCTCAGGGTCTGATGTCCTGCTTTGGGAGTCCCCACCTGACCGGTACTGTACAGTCAAGGGACAGAGAAAGGACTCGAGGGAGGTGTGCGTACCATGATGCTTCCTCGGCCAGAGGTGTGGGGGTTGGGTGGGTTGAGGGTGCTGCTCATGGACATGTGTGTGTGGGTGGCCTGAGACGCACTGGGGGTCCTCACCCACTGGAGGGCCAACAAGGAGTCCCAGTCTTGAGCGGTCTTCATCCTCTCGAGGACCTTGACCTCACTTTCCCTTGGCTCTTACAGTTTTGTTTTGAAGAATTTATTTTTAATTGTGGTGAAATACACATATGGTAAAATTTCTGTCTTAACCACGGCTAAGTGTGTAGTTCAGAAGTGTTAAATATGTCCTTATTATTGTACAACCATCGTCACCATCCATCTACAGAACCCTGTCATCTTTCCAAATTGAACTGTGCACCTGTTACACCCCACCCCTCGCTCGCATCCCCTCAGCCTCTGGCAGCCACCATTCTACTTCCTGTCTCTACGAATGTGACTCCACTGGGTACCTCATACAAGTGGAATCGAACAGAATTTGTGTTTCTTCTGACCGTCCTAGTTCCCTTAATATAATGTCCTCGAGGTTCATCCATGTTGTCGCCTAGGTTGGAATTTCCTTTTTTTTTTTTAAAAAGGCTGTACGCATAGCCCTTAGCGTTTATAAGCAGAGTCTCCCAGAGTCGTTGGGTTCATCCGGTCCTCAGTTTCCCCATGTCTAGTGTCGGGGTGAAGGGGGCAAGCCGCATAGACTCTGTCCCTCCCTCCATTCCATGAACTAACTTGTATCTTCCACCTCTGAATCTGGGTTTTGTGGGCCAGGAACGTAGTTATCAGTGACTTTTGTGGGGACTTGCCTGTTGCAGGCGTGAACCAGCAGGCGTAGGCTGCGGATCCAGGAGGCTGTGTCTTGTCCAAGTGGCACTTCTTCATCTCGCAGGTGATGAGCTCTTCACCGAGTCATAGCCTGATCAACGCCCTCTCTGGTGTCATATCAGAGTAAGGCCTTGCTGGGGACGAGAACCAGCCCGAGACACATATGCTGAGCCTGCCCCTCTGGGGCTTGTCTGACATGGGGTTGGCTGCCCAGGCCTGGCTCTGGGGACTGTGGCCTCTTGAGGGTCCCCCGCAGCCTACAGCCCCAGTCAAGCTGCCCTCAGACCCCCAGCCCCTCGTGGCCCCTCCCCAAATGTGCTGAGGGTGGGGGTCTAGTATCAGTCTTCCTTCTTTTGAACATTAATTTAAAATCAAACTTATGTGTTTAAAAGAAATGCACAGGTATTGTAGAAAAATGAGAAATGTTCTAAGCAGGCACAGAAAGGAAAATCATCAGTATTTCCACTGCTGAGAGGGTTCACTGTGCTCGTCTTCTGTTCTCTTCCTGCTTGGCTCCCCCCTGGAGGGATTTGGAGGGGAGGAAGACCTCCCCTGCTGGGTGAGTCCTGGCCTTTGGTGTGGCCCCTGGGCTCAGGGCACAGGCACTGTTCCAGCCCAAGATCTCGACCCCCGGTCTCACTGAGGCCAAGACTGCTGTCAGTGTGTGGCTGCCTGTGAGCACGCTGGGAGAAGCAGAACCAGCAGGATGTGGAATTTGAACCCTTTAACTTTTTGTTTGCTTCCTGCTGTCGCTGGAAATGCGACCAGGCGAAAGCCAGCTGGGGGTGCAGTTGTGGAATGGGCTCTCAGAGTTCTGTGTGTAAACTGGGCGCTTGTGATCCGCTCACGCTCGTCTCGCCATCTGTTGCCTGCCGCATCGGCCCCTCCATCAAAATTGAGGCAGGAAGTGACGGCTGCATTTTAACCTCCTATCACACTCGAGAAGGAAATGGCCACCCACTCCAGTGTTCTTGCCTGGAGAATCCCAGGGACGGCGGAGCCTAGTGGGCTGGCGTCTATGGGGTCGCACAGAGTCGGACACGACTGAAGCGACTTAGCAGCAGCAGCAGCAGCAGCAGCATAGTCGAGGAGAAGGGGACGACCTGCAGGAGAAGGCCCCCTTCTGTAATAAACTGTGTGGACCTGGGCAATTCCTGGAGCCTTGTTTCCTAGCTTGGAACGTGGGGCTGAATGATGCCCTCCGCTCAGGGCGGCCAGAATGATGACAAGGGGCCACAGTGGGCGCTGTAAGGGTGAGTTTCCTTTTCCTTCTGAGCGGGCTTGGAGAGGAAGAGAAAGATGCCCAAATGTGCTTCTGGGGAGAGAAAGAAGCCTGACTCCAGTACAGGGAAGCCTGTCCCTGGGAAAGGAGGTTGGGCATGCCCCAGCTGCGGGCATGGTTGATGCTGCTGAGGCTGCCTCCTGAAGGCTGATCCCGCAAGCGGGTGCCAGGCCTGGTGGCCCTGCCTGTCTCCCTTCTGCCTGCCACAGCTATTTCTAAAGGCCTGGCCCGTTCCGGTGCTGTGCTAAGGGCTGGGGACAGAGTAGTGATTGAGGCCCCCTTGGGGGTGTATGGGGCAGACAGACCACAAGCCAGTCCCAAACCATTAGTGACCCACCTGCTGTTTGTGGCCGGTGCCGTGAAGACAGAGCATGAGGCTCTGACGGAGAGTATAACCCGGGAACCTGCTTTGGACGGGAGGTCCCGAGGGGCTCCCTGAGGCCACGACGGTCAAATGGAGCCCTAAAAAGAGACAAGAACCCCGAGTCAGAGGAAAGGTCTCTTCACTCCCAGGCAGAACCCGATGAAGGGTCCAAGACAGGGGAAGGAGTGTGTCCTCTCTCCAGACAGAGGGACATGGTTGTTAAGGCACCAGTCCTCTGCCTAGTGGAGAAGGCGATGGCGCCCACTCCAGTGTTCTTGCCTGGAGAACCCCAGGGACGGGGAGCCTGGGGGGCTGCAGTCCATGGGGTCGCTAAGAGTCGGGCACGACTGAGCGACTTCACTTTCACTTTTCACTTTCATGCATTGGAGAAGGAACTGGCAACCCACTCCAGTGCTCTTGCCTGGAGAATCCCAGGGACGGAGGAGCCTGGTGGGCTGCCGTCTACGGGGTCGCACAGGGTCGGACACGACTGAGCGACTTAGTGTGAGGTCCAGCTCTGCCGCTTGTTATTCCACCTCAGTTTCCTCATCTGCAAAAGGGGATAGAGCCCACTGCCTAGGAGTGCTCCAAAGCCGAGGTGCACAAAGTCACAATGTGCTGAGAGCTGCGGTGCTGGTACGTACAGGGCCTGCTCCCGTGAGCACAGCTCCTGTGCAGGGCTTCAGTGTGATGGTGGTTTGAACATCCGAAAGGAAGCGTGGGTAGCGCATGACAAGCACGAGGAGAGGGCACTGGGGGCCCCAGCACTCAGGGTCTTGAAGACCACAGGGGGGAATTTCGATTCATTCAACAGATGTGGATTTTGGTCCAAAACTACTCCCTGTTTGCAATGCTGCTCCCTCCAAAGCTGCTGAGCACTTTTAGAAGAGCCAAGGGGTGGGTGGAACCTAGAAGGGCTGGCTTTGCTGCCTGCTCCTGGGCTCAGGCCTCAGGGACAGGCACTGACTCCCATCTCCTGCTCCCCTGGTGGGATAGTCTCTGGAGCTGGCCCAGACTGGCTGGGGCAGAAGCTGTGGTGGGTGGGGGGCGCCATTTGACCTGTCCAGAGGCTCAGGAAATCTCTCAAATCACGTCAGGCCAGCAGCTGAGTCCACCCACCCAGTCTGGAGGCAGGTCTGTGTGTCTCCTGCCCCCACGCCTGCCCTTGTAGGGGTGCCAGCATGGTTCAGCTCTGTTTGCAGAGCTTGGATGGTCATTAGGACCTCAGGATTCCATGGCTAGCTTCTCCATGTCCTCCTCCACACACACGCACACACACACGCACGCACACACACACACGTACACCCCTTTCTCTCTGTTGGTCCCCATCTTGGAAATGGCACCTCCGTTCATTCATTCAAACTCAGGTGTCATCTGTGAATTCTCTTTTCCATCACCCTCCACCTACAGTCTGTGAGCAATGTGTATAGGCGCTCACCTTGAGCATAAATCCAGAATCTGGCCATCTCTCACCACCTCCCCTCTGGCCACCTTGAGCTAAGAGTGCCATCAGCTGGGACCCCATCATCACAGCAGCCTCCCCATCCTCTCCTCAAGGAAGTTACGCTCCAGACACTTGACTCAAGTCTGCTGAAGCTTCCTCTTCCTGCGTCCTGCCTGGCCCTGGTGGCTCCTTGGCTCCTTGGCGGTCGTCCTCCCCTGCAGCCCTGGCTTTGGTCACCTGAATGCCTGCTGCAGGTGACTTCTGTCCCCACTTCAGTGCCACTGCTCTGGTCTTCTCCCTAGCTGTCATGTTCTCTCCTGGGTGTTCCTGTCCCTGTTTCTTTGACATTGCACTCAGCTGTCTACCAAGCATCACACTCCATTCACTTTTTAAATAGTGCTCGCCACTGCCTGCCTTCACATGAAGCGTGCCTGGACTACACTGTGCCTCTCCCCTGGAACTGTGCTCCATGATCCGGTGCTCTTGCTGCCTTATTCCTGCTGAGCGGTCATTAGGGCTCAGAACAGTGCCAGGCGCCCGTGAGACAGCCACTGGTTAAGTGCACAGTCGAGGGTGACCCATGAAAGGAAAGGTCTCCTCTCAGCCCTGGCCCTGGAGAGCTTCATGCAGTGCTGGCCGGCAGCCTTGGAGACAGACAATTGTTCCAAAGCCCCCTTCCACACACTGAACCTGTACTGAGTCCTTTCCCAACCAAGACCTTCAGAACTTCTCAAACTTTAGTTCACGGTGCCCTGAGTGTCCCTTGAACCTCAGGTTAATGTTTCATGTCTCTCTTGGGCTATAAAAAATACCTGCAGTTCTGTTCATTAGATGGTTAGGTCCAAGCAACTCAGTAAGTGTTTCTGTCCCAAAAGCTTAGTAGTCATTTGAAAATAACACATGTATTGAACGAAAAATAATAGTTTTCTTTTATTCTTAAAGAGCTACCATTATTTTCTAATGGGAAGCACATCAGTGAGCTCTGCATGATTTCTCTAAAGTTGGAATCACATTGGATGGCATTGCTCCTCATTTTCTGTTCCGTGTGGATTATTTGTCTGGTGTTTGCAAAATCTGGCTTCACAGAAATATGACATCCTTGAAAGGAGTGCAGCGAGGTCTCCTGCTGAAGCCGTGGGCTGCCTCGTGTGGCAGCTGGCGTGGCATCTGATAGATGTGGCTGGCTTCCGCCTGCCCTTGAAAATTTAAACATCCTTGCAGGGCCCTTGTGAGTCCTTGGGGATGCTTCGGCACATAGTTTGGAGCGTGTGGCATTACTTCATTGGATCCTCATAATGATCCTGTGAGGTGGGGATCATTTCATTTCATAGAAGGACAAGCCCAGGCTCAGAGAAGTCAAGATACTAGTCTAAGGCCACACAACCTGTTGGTAAGGGAACCAAGGCTGGTCGGTTCTCCCTGATGCTCTGGTAGTAATCCTTTGTCCTATCAATCCCGAGGTCTTGTCAGCTCTCCCTAAAGTGTTTGGAAATAAACAGCATCAATCAACCCCTTGACCCCAACCCTAAGTCTGAGAGACTGGAATGTGGACAGTGATGGCAGCCTGTTGTTTTTCCTTCTTCCAGGGGGCCCTCTGTGCTCGTGCTGTGTCCCCGACCCCATGGGACTTTCCTTCCTCCCCACCTACGGCTGCCAGACGAACCGCACGGCCAGCGTGGCCGCCCTGCGCATGAAGGCTCGTGAGCACTCGGAGGCCGTCCTGCAGTCGGCCAACCTCCTGCCATCCACCAGCAGCAGCCCCAGCCCCGTGGCCAAGCCGGCACCCCCGGACGGCAGCCAGGACAAGACCCCTCCCAGCAAGGAACAGAGTGAGCGCGAGAAGAGCGTATGAGGGGCCCGAGTAGCCAAGCCCGCCGTGCCCTCCCCCCTTGCTTCTCCCAGCCTCGGCCCCCACGGAAAACTCTCCAAAGAGCGAGGAAGAAGCCTGCTGCCCTGGGCCTCCTCACAGACTCAGGAAAGGAAGCGAGCACCACAGCTCCCCCAGTGAGTGGAGAGTGCCTCTGGAGTCCCCCCAGTGGGGCTGCTCTGTCCTGGCTTCTCTGGTGTCAGGCCCCGACGGTACTCGTGGGCACCAGAGTCTGCTCTGTGGTGAGACCCCTGGGATTTCCATCTCAGCCCAGAAGTCTGGAGAGAAGGCGAGTTTTTCACCCTTCACTTACCTGTCCCTCTCCTGGGCCGCCTTTGGAGGTCTTATCAACCCAGAGAACTGTGGCATGGGTCATCTTTGAGAGATGCCCAGGGCTCAGTCTTATGTTATGAAATGGGACTGTCCGCCTGACATTAAGAGCCAGGCAATTGCTGAGATCCCAGCCAGCTCTGTCCCTTCCAGCAAGACGAGCAGCAGTGCCCTCTCTCCCATGCTGGCTGTGGGCGTGGTTGGGTTGGAAGGTAAGAAGCTGTGGAGTAGGGAGGTGCCAGCAGGACAGAGCCTGTCCCTGGGGGGACGTGGTAGCTCTGCCACTGGGCACTGCTGGCCAACCACACGGGCCGTCAGCTCCAAGAACTGGCGCTGCCACCTTGACGCTGAAGCCCCAGAGCAAGTGTGGGCCCCGTAACAGCAGCACCCGCCTGCAGCCCCTGCCTCTCTGGACTGGATCTCTAGGTTGGTGGGACGCTGACCATCTGGAAAGCAGTGCTGTGGTCCAGGAGACACTGAGTCCTCAGAGGAGGACGAACCCCCGGGAATGCCTCTGAAAAGTGCGCGTCTGGATGAACTTCCTGTCTGCAGGTCTCTGGCACGTGGAAGGGGCTCCCTAGCTGTTTCTTCTTTTTTTTTTTTTTAAATGGAAGGGAAAAGAAGTAGGAAAAAAGAATGGCGTATGTGCAGAAGTGGAGCACGGGGAAGAGGGCTCCCTTTCGGTGTGCAGAGAATTAATTCCAAAGGGCCAGATCTCCTAGAAGTTTCCATTTCGGTTGGGCGTGTCTGTTTTTTTCTTGTGTGGACAGTGAACTTGAAGAGATCACAGGGGAAATGTGCAATACGTGGGTCCTGTCGCTCCCTGGCAGGGATATCTGTTCCCAGAAAGGTTGCAGTCTCTGATGGCTTGCTCATGGTGTTTCCATGCAAACCGTTATTGCTTTTATGATTGTTTTTCTTTCAGTTATTATAATCAAAGGTTCTAGCTTCAGATCACCCTGCCCCCCTTTTTACCTTCCCTTCCAGAAGCCCCCCAAATAACACTCTTAATGTATTGTGCCTCGTTCTCTGATTACCACAAAGCGTTTGATAAAATACACTGTCTCCTTAAAAAAAAAATCAAGTCCTTCCTGCTGTATTCTGCTTGTTGAGTACAAAGATGAAACGATTTGCCAAAAAGCGGCAAAGTTGCTTCCGTTTCTCTGTAATTACGAATGTTCCGTTGAACGATGTAAGCTCAAGCCCTTATGTACACTAACTCTTCAATCTAATTGTTTGATTAAACTCGTATTTCCTCCAGAAAGGAACATAAATAAGTGAACTGTTGAGCAAATTAAGAATACTTAACAGCATTGCATCTGAAAAGTAGTTACGCTGATTAAATTTTGTGTCCTTGAGGACTTTCAGGAAATTACTTTTGATCGTCAATAACACAATTAAGTAAACTACACACACATTAGCATGAATAATTGATAAGAAATTATGTATTACCACGAAGCACTGATTTAATAATTCATGATGCGACACTCTAGTGACTGTGCAAAACTGGATAACATCGAAAAGTCTGCCTGATATTACTGAAAGAAAGGAAAAAAAAAAGCAGCAAGCCTCTGCAGAGATATGGAGTACTTAGTTCTGTTGTACAAAGGGGAAAATCACCTTGCATGCTGTAGTTTCTGTTTGTTTAAATACCTGAATAAATTTAGAAGAGTTAAAAAGAAAGATACAAAGAGCTCAGGTTCTCTCTTTGTTTCCCCTAGCCTCCCCGGCCACAGGCCCGGGCAGGCGAGCTTCTCCACTTGGGCCAGCTTGCAAATGGAGTCCTTCTGGAGCTTCCAGGGGAGGGCTTAGAGGCCTCGGCTCTGAAAACTTTTAGCAGATTCTGGGACAAGACAGGCCTCTGTATAGGCCAGAACCTCCCCGGTTCTGGCGCACGTAGGAGTCAGCTCTTGTGTCCTGGGACAGACGGAGGGATGGTTGGACGGACACGGCCTCACTGGACGCCCTCGCTGGCCCTCCCTGGTGAGAACTGCCCTCTGAAGCAGTGAGGGCAGCCGTTGATGGAGTCCCTGCTGCTGTCTAGTCACCAAGCTGTGTTCGACTCTTACGACCCCGTGTTCTGTGGCCGCCAGACTCCTCGGTCCATGGAGTTTTCCAGGCAAGAGCACCCTGCTGGAGCGGGTCTGCACTGCAAATGGGTTCTTCACCGCTAAGCCACCCAGGAACACTGGAACCCCTGTAGGCTGTCCCATCTGCAGGGTTTCATAATGTCACTCTAGAAAGGAAGCTGGGCTCAAGCTGGGAAGGAGGTGCAGCCCCTGGGGTTGAGTGACTGATTAATTATTAGTATCCCTCTGTTGGTTGAAGCCCTCGGAAGCGTTTTCCTCAATGCTCTCTGGGTTATGGGAAAGGAATCTGGAGGCATGATGGGGTCAGTGGCCCAGTCTTGTTGGGGGTGATGACCTGTGGGCACCTGAGCACCAGTGAGGGTGACAAGGAATCGGAGGTAGGTGGCCTGGGCATACGACATTGGCTCCTATGGAACTCAGGGCTCCCTTCTCCATCTCTCAGATTTAGTGCTTGATTAGGAATACCCAGTGTTTGGTCTCTCAGTTGGGTAGAAGGATCTCCCTTAATAAATAATTCCCTTTATTAAGACTCTGCCACCCTTTCATTGTCTGGGAACGTTACAGAAGTTAGTTCATTTAATCTCACAACTCACAAGGTAAACATTACTACTCCATTTCATAGATAGGGAAACTGAGGCAGAGCAAGTTTGGGCAACTTCTCCAAAGCTGCATGGATGGTAGCCTTCAGCGGGAAGAGGGAGAGCTTGGCCTCATTGCCTGTCACCCTGAGAGGGCTGAATATATGGGTTCATGAGAATAACTGGGTTCAGTCTTTGGACCCCAAGAGGACAATGGAGGTGTAATGAGGGCCAGTTGGACAGGTAGAGTGAGTGAGTGAAGTGAAAGTTGCTCATTCGTGTCCAACTGTTTGCAACCCCATGGACTATAGAGTTCATGGAATTCTCCAGGCCAGAATACTAGAGTGGGTAGCTGTTCTCTTCTCCAGGGGATCTTCCCAAGCCAGGGATTGAGCCCACGTCTCCTGCATTGCAGGTGGATTCTTTACCTTCTGAGCCATCAGGGAAGCAGGTGACAGGCGGAGAGTTGGGGTAACTACTTTGCGTTTTTCACCATCTATGGACTGTGTCCAGGTGGGGATGGCCTGTGGAGGGGAGGAGATACCACCCCAGCTTCTCCCTCTCCTGGGTCCAGTCTCGCAGGGCAGAGGTCAGCCTGAACCCATTTTATCTGCCCCTTGGCTAGCACACTTGGCCCTTGCATCGTGTCTACCTGTCCAAGGGCCCGCCCGCCCAGCAGGGACTGGGCTGCTGATGGTGCCTGGAGCCACTGGGAGAGGGCCCGCCCAGCAGGGATTGGGGCCGCTGATGGTGCCTGGAGCCACTGGGAGAGGGCCCGCCCAGCAGGGATTGGGGCTGCTGATGGTGCCTGGAGCCACTGGGAGAGGGCCCGCCCAGCAGGGACTGGGGCCGCTGATGGTGCCTGGAGCCACTGGGAGAGGAGCACCTAGAAGGGCCCCCACTCCGCATCACAGAGCCGCACTCTCTCTTCTTGTTTCCTGGCCTCACCAGGAAGAGTGGAGCTCTGGTGAGTTCAGAACCTGACTGAAGTGGTTAAGAGCTTGTTTTACCTGTTCAGAATCCCAGCTCTTACTGACCGTGTGACTCTAAACAAGTCCCTTAGCCTCTCTGTGCTTTGGTTCTCTCTGTAAAGTGGGAAAAATTATGGTACCAGCTTCACAGGGTTCTTTGAAGTTTACATGAATCGACTGCTAAGTGCTGCCTGGCGCAGAGGAAGTGCAATGTAAACACTAGTTCTTCTTCGACCGAGCCCCACGCATATCAAGGGTTGGAAGACCTTTTGGGGGTAAAAACCTCATATTCTCAAGAAGGAAACAGGGTTGGTTGGCTCTCAGAGCCTGAGGATGTGCCTTCTCCTAGAGGTCATACTCTCCCACAGCTCACGTGATTTTCCTAGGAAGCGGGGGTGGCAAACCCCAACTCCTCTGCAGACTCACATCCATGTATCTTGCCATCTGGGTCTTGGGGTCCCAGAGCTTGAATGGGAGCCTGGAGTAAGAGCTGGGGTGCTGAGTCAGGTGTGGGTTGTTTAGGGGACAGGAAAAGAGAATGGCTTGGGTGTCCACCTCTGGTCTTATCAGATATCAATTGTCGTGGTCCTGGCCTTGCCCTGGGACATGCCATCTGGGTGGACACTGGAAATATGCCCCCTCCTTGGAGAGCACACCAGCAGTAGAGCAGGGCTCAGATGTGAAAAAACCAACTCATTTAGACACTTTAAACTCAAGGAGGATATTTATGCTCTTTAGAGACAGGCACCATAAAGGACTTATAATACTCTTAAAAAAAAAGATAGCTCCAATTCTGGGCTCCACTCCTGGGCTCCACTCCTGGGCATAGCCAGACTCCAGAGAGTCCAACATTTGATGAACTTTCTCCGGGACTTGGCTAAACACCTAGGTGGTGAACTTGTGTACAAACATAAAGATGGAGGTGTGCCCAGCCCTGTGCCCAAGAAAGTCATGGATCCTGGGGCTGTGACATGCTAGGCGTCCCCTTGAGCCATCCTCACTGCCTGTCCTTGTCTAGAATCCCCTCCTGATGATAATAAAGCTCAGAATTGATTCAGCATTTAGACCCCCTGGTAGTATAGATGGTAAAGAATCCGCCTGCAATGCAGGAGACCCAGGTTCCATCCCTGAGTTGGGAATATCTCCATGAGAAGGGCATGGCAACCCACTCCAGTATTCTTGCCTGGGGAATTCCATGGACAGAGGAACCTGGCGGGCCTCAGTCCATGGGGTCACAAAGAGTTGGACACGACTGAGCAACTTTCATGTCACGGTCCCAGCACTACTTGGTGCTGTCTAAGGTGGGTAGTGAGCTCAGTGCTGGTGGGGCATCAGGCCCCAGGGGTCTTCTGTCTGTGTGAAGAGCAGCATCTTTTCCCTTGCAGGAGCTGTCCTCCTGAACAAGCCAGGCCCACATGCTCCCTTAGTCCTGTGGCAGGAGGCATGGTGACAGGTTTGGATAAACCAGGATCTATCCTCATAACCACCAGGAAGGATATTTTAGAGAAAAGTTCTATACCCTACCTGGACAGATATTTATAAGCCACCTTTTTCTGAGTCACTTCAGGGCAAAACAAGGCATCTTAGTGGAGGGCAGCATCATCCAAGGGCATACATACCCAGCACCCCAGGGTGTTCTCTTTGCACTTTGTCAGAGAGGTCACTGGAGGCTGGGCCTCAGGACTGAGCCTTCTCTTGCTGCCACCACTGTCTGCCATCTGCTCTCGGGCCTCTGGGCTGGGAGGACGGCCTCTGCAGAGCAAAGCTCCTTGTTTTCTGAGCCTGCTCTGTGCAGGAGATGGGCCATTGCTCTTTAGAGCTCTTCCTCTGGACGTGGGCACTGACCCCTCCCACCGGTCACTGGCTGCTTGACTCTGCTGGGTGCATCCTGGCTGTTGTGCAGGGTCAGGGACCCAGATGCGCTATCAGACAGTGCTGAGGCTGCGGCTCTGGCCGTGGAGCCCTGGTCTGGATCAGCTGGGGGCCCCAGATGTCACAGCAACCTCTGTGCAGAGAAGCTTGTGCTGCTGGAGGGAAGAGGAGGTTTGCCAGCTGTCAAATGGCTGTACCACGCGGGTGGTGGGGGCACTCATCCAGCTTGAACAAAAGGTCCAGAGAGCGTGGGAGGTAAATGACCCAAGCCAGGGTACCTCCAGGGCAAGGGCTGCCCGGGTTCTGCCAATGGGGAAGTTGCTGCTAGGGGCAAAGCTGCGACTCTGGCCTGATGCCTCTGCTAGGCAGACAGAACCCTTGTCCTACCCCCTGGCGCTGGAGACCCTGCTTTGAGGCTGTTTGAGCTCCGCATCCGTGGGAACACCCCTGCAGGATCACGGCAGTGTGCGGTGGATGAAGCACCACAGATCTGGGAATCAGAGGCCTGAGGTCAAGGCCTTCTATTAGCTTGGTGATCTTGGGCAAGCTGTTTAACTTTCCTGTGTCTCATTTCTTAACTGCACAGAGGAAGTAATTATCCTAATTTTGACTTCATAGGGTTCTGGTGAGGATCAAGGGAGACGGTGCATGTGAAGGCGGTTTGTGAACAACTCTCAGGATAACAAGGTCCTTTGCGGCACATTGAAACCGCGCTGTCTGAAGCCACCGCCTGCTGCAGCAGCGTGGGCTGGGCAGAATGCAGCCTAAGAGCAGAAAGGAGGTGGGTGGCCAGGAAGTGAATCCTGCAGACCCTCCCCTGGGCCTTGCCTGCTTCAAGGCCCCCTCCCCCTGCAAAGGTCTGGATGGGGCAGGGAGAGGCTAAGTGGTTGTGTAATGGCCACATCTGTCAGTGCCGGCCAAACGGCTTTTCCAGGAGTCAGCGAGCTAATGGCCCCGTAGCCGGGAGAGAGCTTCTCCTAAGTGGAGCACTTTATCTAACGGGGAGCATAAGAGCTGCGTGGCCCCAGGCCACCAGGACTCAGAGAACAGCTGCTCTGCCCTCATCCCTGAATTAGCACCCTGTCGCCATCGGCTTGCCTGGCACCTGCTGCCAGAGGCCAGTCTGCAGGTTGCAGCTGAGGTGGCCCGTAGGGGGAACAGGAGGCCAGCTAGGGGGTAGCTTTGAATCCACCCACTGTCTGTGGGACCTTGGCAAGTCCCTCGTCATCTCCAAGCCTCAGTGTCCTCATCTGTCAATGGAGACAATGGGGCTTAGCTGTGGGGGCACTGTGCCTGGCACACGGGGGTTACTGCTGCCCAGGAGGGCTGTGAGCTCTCCCAGAAAAGGATGACAAAGAGGGTGGAACAGCCCTCTGGGCTGAGGGAGAAAGCCCTCTAGGTGGAAGGGACAAGGGACACAAGAGCACAATGAACCAGAACACCCCACGTGTGGTGTAGACGGGCCTTGTTTCTGCCTGAGTCACGTGGAGGTCCTGTGGACAGAGGTCCAGCTGCACCTTACCTCTTACAAAGTAGGCTCTGTTTCTGGACAGCTACAAAATACCACCCATTCTCAAAATACTGGATACATAATTTTTAAAAAACCCTTTTCTTTTCCTACGATGGAACCTGTTTGCAAAGTAGAAACAGAGACACAGATGTAGAGAACAAACTTATGGACACCAAGGGGGGTCAGAGGGAGTGGGATGAATTGGGAGATTGGGACTGAAATATATATGTGTATGTACCACTTTGTATAAAATAGATAGCTAATGAGAACCTACTGCATAGCACAGGGAGCTCTACCTAATGCTCTGTGGCGACCTAAGTGGGAAGGAAATCCAAGAGGAGGGATATTGGGATATGTAAGGCTGACTCACTTTGCTGTACAGCAGAAAATTATACAACATTGTAAAGCAACAATACTCCAAAAAAATTGTTTTAAAATCGTGAGAAAAGATAAAACATCTTTATATTATTAAATAATTTTAGACTCACAAGCATGTTGCAAACACAGCACAGAGCTTTCTCATTCCTGTCACCGCTTCCGCCAGAGAAAATGTTGACAGAACCCTAGTACAAAGGTCAAAGCCAGGACACTGACACTGGGATAGTACTCGGAAATACAGACCTGATTTAGGTTTTACTTGTTTCTACATATGCTGACTTTTTATCCGGAAGGATATGGCATTTTATCACATGTATATTTTTGTGTAAACATCTCCTACAATCAAGATTCAGAACTCACCATCGCCCCTAAGAGACTCCCTCAACCCTAACCTGGCAACCACCGGTCTGTCCCCCACCCTTATACCTCTGCTCCCTGTCATTTCACGCTGCTCTGTATCTGGGTCATAGAGTGGCTATATGCTTTTTAAAAATTGAGAGTTCAACATGATGTGCTAGTCATCATGATTTAAAACACCAACTAGAGGGAGTAAGTAAATATTAACTGGGTTTCTCTGATGGCTTAGTGGTAAAGACTCTTCCTGGCAAAGCAGGAGACTTGGGTTCTATTATTGGGTCGGGAAAATCCTCTGAAGAAGGAAATGGCAACCCACTCCAGTTTTCTTGCCTGTGAAATCCCATGGACAGAGGAGCCTGGCAGACTACAGTCCACGGGTCACAAAAGTGTTGGACGCGACTTAACTACTAAACAACAAACATTAACTATATGTAACGTAACTTGAGAAACCTGTATGCAGGTCAGGAAGCAACAGACTGGTTCCAAATAGGAAAAGGAGTACGTCAAGGCTGTATATTGTCACCCTGCTTATTTAACTTCTATGCAGAGTACATCAGGAGAAACGCTGGACTGGAAGAAGCACAAGCTGGAATCAAGATTGCTGGGAGAAATATCAATAACCTCAGATATGCAGATGACACCACCCTTATGGCAGAAAGTGAAGAGGAACTAAAAAGCCTCTTGATGAAAGTGAAAGTGGAGAGTGAAAAAGTTGGCTTAAAGCTCAACATTCAGAAAACGAAGATCATGGCATCTGGTCCCATCACTTCATGGGAAATAGAGGGGGAAACAGTGGAAACAGTGTCAGACTTTATTTTGGGGAGCTCCAAAATCACTGCAGATGGTGACTGCAGCTATGAAATTAAAAGATGCTTACTCCTTGGAAGGAAAGTTATGACCAACCTAGATAGCATATTCAAAAGAAGAGACATTACTTTGCCAACAAAGGTTTGTCTAGTCAAGGCTATGGTTTTTCCTGTGGTCATGTATGGATGTGAGAGTTGGACTGTGAAGAAGGGTGAGTGCTGAAGAATTGATGCTTTTGAACTGTGGTGTTAGAGAAGACTCTTGAGAGTCCCTTGGACTGCAAGGAGATCCAACCAGTCCATTCTGAAGGAGATCAGCCCTGGGATTTCTTTGGAAGGACTGATGCTAAAGCTGAAACTCCAGTACTTTGGCCACCTCATGCGAAGAGCTGACTCATTGGAAAAGACTCTGATGCTGGGAGGGATTGGGGGCAGGAGGAGAAGGGGATGACAGAGGATGAGATGGCTGGATGGCATCACTGACTCGATGGACGTGAGTCTGGTTGAACTCCGGGATTTGGTGATGGACAGGGAGGCCTGGCATGCTGCGATTCATGGGGGCGCGAAGAGTCGGACATGACTGAGCAACTGAACTGAACTGAACTGAACGTAACTTCTAAGGGGCTCTGTCAGATAACTACATTGACATTTATAAGACAGAGGAAATTTATTTTATTTTCACTTGTAGTCAAGTACACACAACATGAAATTTATCATCTTAACCTTTTTAAGTGTACAGTTCAGTAATGTTAAGTAAATTCACATATTCTTAACATAATACTTGTGCAAACTGTCTGCAGAAGTTTTCGTTTTGCATGACTGAGACTCTGCCCATTCAACAACCCCCCATTTCTCTCTCCCCCTAGTCCCGGGAAACCACCCTTCTATCCTTTGTCTCTGTGAGCTTGACTACTCAAAGTATCTCGTGTAAGTGGAATCATGCAGTATTTATCCTTTTGTAACTGGCTTATTTCACCAGCGTAATGTGTTCAAAGTTCATCCACGCTGTAGTGTCAGAGTTTATTTCCTTTTTAAGGCTGAGCATGGTTCCATTGTGTACAGACCGCGTCTTGCTTATCCATCCATGTATCAGTGGACACTTGGGTTGCTTCTACTTTCTGGCTACTGTGAATATGGCTGCTATGAATATGGGTGTGAAAACGTCTCTTTTAGACCCTTCTCTCAATTCTTTTGAGTACATACTCATGATTTACATTTCCCTAATGGTAGTGGTGTTGAACATTTTTTCACGAGTCTGTTGAACATCTTTCAATGTGCAAAAGCCTTGCTGATAGGGATTCTGGAAAGGACTGAGTAGGAGAAGTGAAGTTGACTTTGGTGACGACTCATTCACTTTTTGGAATAATTTGTCAAGAAGAGATGGAATGCCAGCCTGTTTGCTTTGGCTAAGAAATCTATAGCAAGCTATAAGCAGAACATATGGATGCATGAATTTTCTATGCATATAAATCATTATAACCTACAATCACATGGTAAGAAAAAAAGTGGGGTAAATTATATCTTCTTCCCTCCTCTGGTTTCTCTATGTAGAGATGCCCTCTGCAATCTGGTTCTTTTTATCTGTCCAGAGATATTAATATGTATGTATCCTCTGTCATATAAGTAGCAGCATATCATACATACTGTTTGATATTTGCTTTTTTCTCTTAAGTATTTATTTTGGGGAACATTCCGTATTAGCATATATGGTTCTGCTTCTGGAATGTTCTTCTGAAGTGAGTTCTCAATCCACATGCCTGCATTTCCTCCACTGATGCCCTTAGCCTCTAGAAGCTTCTCTTCATGTTTCCTCTCAGCATTTAGCAAATGCACTTCAACTGGTTTATTCCTTACACAGATGAGCACCCAGTGTCCAGACTGGCCCAGTCAGCACCAGTGTGAAAGCACAGCATTGTTTGTGGCAGCATGCCTAAGGATTTTGATCATTTCCTGCTTTAATTCCACTTAGCAACTTGATCTCCATTACACTTTTCTTTTTAAGATAATAAAGGCCAATAGTCTGTATAACACAAACACTGCTGTATGGATACATATGTGGATACTAAACCCCTGACTAACTTAAATTGTCCATTCATCAGTTGATGTTCCAAAGTCTTAGCATGAGAAATTTGATTTAGAGGCTTCAGTATAATGGATGGAACTTCTGCCTGTGGGAAAGTTGATGTCTTCATGTCAAGAGTCAGTGCAGACCACAGTGAGAAGAGCGAAGCCAAGGAGGACTGGGGTGGAGGGAGACTGGGGAGCACAGGCTGAGGACAGGCAGGAGGCCATGTGAGCCAGAGTCAGCTCCACCCTATGGGAGATGCAGGGCAGTATCAGACTATGAAGGGCTGTTGGGTTGACTTTATCTTTTATTATAAAAATAATGATAATTAATGGATACTGTCCATGTGCCAGGCACTCTATCAGATGCTTCTCACTTATTATTTCTGATGCTCACGAAATTTACTATTGTTTTTCTAATTTTCCATCTGAAAAAAGTGAGGCTCAGAGGTTTAAGTACCAACCAGAGTGAAGCAGCTAGTGACTGTTGGGGCTGGAATTTTTACATGGGGTCCTCTGATGGCAAAGCCCCGGCTCTGCCTTTTGCTACACTTCCTTCCCTACTACTACGGTCTCCAGGCAGAGGTATGTTCTCTGGTGAACTCCAAGGTGTTGTGAGCCCTCCTGCCTTGTTGGAGGGGAAGAGCATCCTGCTGAAGCAAAGTGGGTCAGCAGATTGGACGGTGCACCTTCTCTAGACTTCCTCAGCCCTGCCCACACCAAGGCAGACAGCTTGATTCCCTGTGTGCTGACATGGTGAGCCAGGCACCCCACTTCCCATTTCTCCAAGGCTGCTGCAGGCATCATGCCCCTCCCTGTGAGCAGACTGGTATTCCAAGCATGGAGTTACAGAGAGTTCCCTGGAATTTTCACTGCCCACTGAAGCAGCTAGACACTCGTGCACAGCCATCAAATACCCCGTGTGGCTCAGCCCATGGCCCCCACTCCCAAGGCCTTCCTCCTTTTCTGTCTGGTTATCATTCCACCTGATCTCCATCAGCTCCCATATTTTGACTGATTCCAGCTCATCTCCATCAGTCAGGGCCCAGCTGGCACACTCCCATGGGTGATGGAGGAGACCTTATGAGAGGGACTGTTTTCAAGCACGTAGGTGTGATAAAAGAGGGCCAACGAGAGGTGGTGGACGACCTGAAGGGCTGGTAACCGTGGAGAGCCATTCCCACCCCTGGGCCTGACGAGAGGGCGCTGCCACCAGTGGGCTCTGCTTTCCCCTAGAGGGGACTGACGAGCAGGGGCACTGGTGCCCAGAAGAGGGATCCAGCCACTGCCACCCCGCAGTCTCCTGGCAAGAGAGCTGGGGTGATAATTATTCCTCCCCCGCTTCCTCCTGCTTCCCATTGCCTGCCTGTTCCCCATCGCCTGGGCGGAAGGCAGAGGGCGGGGAGATCGTCGGTAGAGCGGAGTGGGCTGGAGGCTGACTGGGGACCAGGCAGCACACCACCCCTCTGGTGCCTCTGGCACTTGGGTCTAATTCAGTCTTGCAGCCTGCCTGAGCTAGTTCTCCTGCTGATCCAGCATGGTGAGGAAAAGTCCCTTGGAGGTGTGTGGGTAGGTGGTGGAAGAAAGTGTGCGCAGTTACAAGGGCTTTTGGGATCCTTGCATCCCATCTTTGGGGCCCACTGAGGCAGTGTGCCTCCCTGGCTCTGCTAGTTTCTGGAGCCCCGGCTCCGCCCTTCCTTCACAGTTTAAGTGGTCATCAGTTACTCATGGAAATGGGTGGCACATCCACTCTCTTGCTTTCGATAATGTCCATATCTCCTTCTCTAGAGGTCTATTCTGAGCTGGCACCCCGGTGCTGGTCCTTCTGACCTCCTTCCTCCCAGGAGCCAGGCAGAGCAACAGTGTGATGGAGCCTGAGGGCAGTGGGGCCCACTGCCATCCACACTGTGCTGGCTTGTTCCTGTCCTGAACAGATGCTCTCTTGCTGGGCTCTTGTTTCTCCACGGGCCACCCCTTCTCATGGGGGCAGGGGTGATGGGCATGGGTGGAGAAGTGCTGAGAGAGAAGAGAGCAGGTGCCGGACAGCTGGAACAGGACTTCTGACCACACGTCACTGCCCCACTTTCTGCAAGGATCCTCTTCACCTTCCCTATTTTTTTATCTGCATCACTATGTTTAATTGGGGAATTAAGGAGCCAGTGTGGGGTTGACACGTATCCCCAAATTCCTTGTCACTTTCTCAGCATGTTGTTCTGCTGGAGGAGATGCAAACACAGCTTGGGAGAAAACATTTCCCCTCCTTTCCCTCCTTCCTTCCCTCCCTCCTCCTTTCACCTTCTTTGGCTCTGCACTTCCTCTGAGCCTGCAGGCCCCTCTGCCTCTCAGTCCCATCTCATCACCATCCCCCCACACCCACTCTCCCACATGGATGGGTATGGCAAGCACTTTATGAATGACCCCCAGTGATCTCTGAAAGTGAAAGTTTTAGTCACTCAGTCGTTCCGACTGTTGGTGACCCTATGGACCGCAGCCCACAGGCTTCTCTATCCATGGGATTCTCTAGGCAAGAATACTGGAGTCAGTTGCCGTTCCCTTTTCCAGAGGAATTTCCCAACCCAGGTATCAAACCTGGGCCTCCTGCATTGCAGGCAGATTCTTTACCATCTGAGCCACCAGGGAAGCCCAGTGATCCCTGCCTCCTGTGTAATCCCCTTCCCTGGAGTGTGGACTGCATACATTAACTCGTTTCAAAAGAACAGGAGAAATTGTGGGGTATGGCTTCCCAGGTTAGGCTATGAAAAGATGGCAGCTCCCATCTCGGGGGCTGCTACTGTGGGGCTTAGGAATGCCACTGAGGGAATGGAGAGGCCACCCTGTGAAGAGGGCCATGTGGTGAGAGACCAAGAGAGGCCAACAGCCAGGAGGACCAGAGGCCCCCTGCCCCCAGACAAGCTTGGGGAGACCCTTCCCCAGCAGTCGTCAGATGAGACTGCACCCCTGGCCGAAGCTCAACGGCAACCCTGAGCAGGGCCAATTCTTAACTCATGAAATTGTGAGATAGTAAATGTTTTAAGCTGCTCAATTTGGGGATAATTTGTTATGTAACAACTGGAGTGAAAGTGTTGAAAGTGTTAGTTGCTCACTCGTGTCTGACTTTTTGCGACCCCATGAACCTGTCAGGCTCCTCTGTCTGTGGGATTTCCCAGGCAAGATTACTGGACTCGGTTGCCATTTCCTTCTCCAAGGGATCTTCACAACCCAGGGATCGAACCTGGTTTTCCTGCATTGTAGGTGGATTCTTTACCGTTGAGCCACCAGGGAAGCCCGTATAGGAGGGGAGATATTGAAACCTGGAATGGAGGAGCTGGGCCCAGGCATGAGTCAGCAGTGGAGACTGAGGGATCTGTGCCTGTCCCCAGGATGGAAAGAAACAGAGGGCATGCCTTCACTAGGCCGGGGCACCATCTGGCAGCCTCACCAGTCTCAGAGAGCTCATGATAGAGCTCATTGCCAAGGTTGAGGGGTGGTGGGAGACTTTATTGGGGTGGGGGAGGCTGGGGTCTCCTTTCCTTTCATTATCTACTGAGCTCAATGTCTATTTTATTAATAATACATGCCTAGTGATGATGTCTATGAATGAATGCTTGTCTCCCAAGCATAATTGTTCTGTTGGGCAGCCCTCCTGTAGATTTATCATTGTCTTCCGTCTTTATTTAGCAGTTTTATTGCCAGTGATTAGTAATGGCAGCAGTTGGAATCCCTCTTTATGGGGAAGATGCCTCTCTGTTTACTGGTGGGATGAATTTGGAATGAGGAGGTTTGTGGGTGCAGGAGCCTATCCCCTCTTTGGCCCGCCTCACCCAGCAGCCCAGGTCCCCTGGTGCCTCCACCATCTTAGGTTGCCTCCCTTCCTAGCTCAGACACACCTGCAGGCTCAGCTCAGCTTCATCGTTACCAGGGACTCTGGGAGAAGGGAGTCTGGGGATCTCTTCATGCTTTCCTCTCCCCCTATCTCACTTAGGGAAACTTAGCATCCTGTCACCCTCTGAGCCTCTGAGCATCCCTCTCTGCCTAATCCCAGCACCATCTTCTAACCCCACATTCTTAGGAGACTTTGGAAGCTGGGGAGAGGCCCTGTAGCAGACCTGGGGGTAAGGGTCATTTGCTGCATAGACAGCCCCGCAGTCTAAGGCTCCTCATTGCCTGTCTCGCTATTGCTGCCCACCCAACCCGGGTCCCAGGAGTGGAGCTTTCTGACTTTGGGGGAGCCTGACCTTTTGTTGCAGTGTCCCTAGATGACAGCTCTGCCTCTGGGCCTCGCCCAAAGCCTGCAGATCCCAAGACTAAGCCTCAGGCTGTGGGACGGTCATCTGCAGTATAGCCTGCTGAGGCATGGTGCATCTCTGTGCCTGTTCTCTGTCTGACTGCTGAGAGCTAAACAGACCATAAAGTGAGCCCCTCTTGTTCCTCTGAAGGTCTGTGTAGGGCTTCAGTGATGGGGCTGGTGGGCAGGGATGGGTTTGTGGGGAGGAGCATGTTTCTGTGGATGGATGGAGTTACTTCTGCTTAGGGGAGGGAGCGGAGGAGC
Organism: Bos mutus; assembly: GCF_027580195.1. NCBI lineage: Eukaryota > Metazoa > Chordata > Mammalia > Artiodactyla > Bovidae > Bos > Bos mutus. Next base: position 7,973,795 of record NC_091644.1, on the reverse strand, counting down.
CAGGTTGGGGTGCTCTGCTTTCAGGACCCTTCCCCACCCTTCCCGTACACTTGCAGGCTGAACAGTGTGGCTGGGCTCTCCCTTGGGGATCCATGGTGTTGGAAAAGCAGCTCTTTGCAGTGGGCTTTGTGGGAGCACAGACCTGGGGTTTGGATCCCAGCTCTGCTCTGTGTGTGTGTGTGTCCTGACCTGTCTGGCTTCGGGGTTTTCTTCAGTACAATGGCGATCATAATAGCCTACCTGAAAGGCACTCACCAGGCTCCTAAAAAGTGAGCCCAGCCCTTTGAAGTAGGGAGGGCTGGCTGCCAGAGCTTGTACCCGGCCAGGTTTCCTTTCTGCTCTCTTCCTGGCCAGCCACCTCCTCCTGAGGGGTCTGTCTGCTTTAACCCAAGCAGAGCACTCCATCTTCCTCTGTCCTCTCTAGCACAGTGGAGCACAGAGGATCCCAGCTGGAAGGTTCCATTGTTTTGGTGATCTCTTGCTGAGTGACAAATCACCTTAAAATTAGTGGCTTAAGATGCTGATGCTTTATTACATCTCACGGGTTCAGTGGGTCAGGAAGTTGAGAACAGCTTGCCTGGTGGCTCTGGCTCTGGATTTTTCGTGTGGTTGCCCTGGGACAGGGGCCGTGGCTGGAAGGACCCACATTTTCCCCCATGACTGACATCAGGAAAGCTCCTCGACTTAGAAAGATCTGTTGTCATCATAGGCATTCGGACTGACTCTGTGGCCTCCCCCACTGGCCAGCCAGGGGGTGGTGGTCCAGCCGGGATGCAGCTTCATCCCGGGGCCCCACAGAGGCTGCTGAGTCTCCTGTCTGAGCAGGGACAGGAAGCTCTCATTCCGCTGTCCTTCTGACAGCTCCCCCATGGACTCTGCAGAGGTCCAGCCTTTGTTTTTCCACCCGGCTGTGACTGTGACCTTCCCATCCTGCCTGGGCTTGGCTGCCCGCAGGCCCTGCAGCCTGTTAAGCTGTCCGGACCTCTTTTTTGGACTGCAAGGCACCTTGGACTTTGCTTCGTGGTTGGAGGTCTACCTCCTGATGCTCATATCCAGACTCCTGGCTGTTACTTCCTGTGTGCATTTGGGAGCTTTGTCACTTCCCTCAGCCCTGTCCCTCTTGGTGCAGGGGCTTCGGACAGGCTCTGACAGGCCTCTGTTCTCAGGGAGCGGGTCGTCCTGACTGTGCCCGTGGCCTGTGCCAGGACTCCAAGCAGACAAGCCTTCCCTTCCCTCCTTCACTCCCAGAGGCCATGACGATTCCCACCAGGCTCGCTTCTAGGATTCTGGTCTTGGACTTGGCACAGGGAGGGAGGAGCAACTTTTTTCCAATTAAGCTGCATTTGCTTTGTCGACTGAATCCAATTCCCCTTTAGTCCCTCAGTCTAGGAACTATCCTTTATTAAACTTGGGCCTGAACTGCAGCTGCAGCAAAATCAGGAGACGTCCCCCAGGTACCAGGAGGCCCTGTGTTCCTGGAGGTTTTCCTCTTGCAGCTTTTTCAGGCCTGCTTGGTGAGAGGAAACCCACAAACAATGACATCCTCAGCATTCGGGAATGGGAGATGTGGGTGCGGTGAGCAAGACCCCTCACCCATCCTGGAGCTGGCTACTGCCAAGCCCTGAGTCTGTAAGGCCACCCACAGACCTCTACTAAGCAATGAGGGGCTGTGGTCCCGGGAACCAGGCTGATGAGCACGTAGTGGGTGCTGGGCAACGGGCTAAGTGCTTTCTGCATACTAAAGTACCCAATCTTCATTACCATCATAGGAATCTGGAATTAGAATGGTCTCCACTTTACAGATAAAGATACTGAGGGTCAGAGTGGACTGCTCAGTCACCAAATGTGAAACAAGGGAAAAATGAAGTAGCACCTCCACAGCCACAGCATAAAAGAGAGATGGTTAACCATGATCTCTTGTTTTACAGCATACCTAAGAAACCTCAGATGAGGAAGCAGCCTGCTAATGACTTTCTTCCAGTCCACCTGCGCAGATGCTCTGAAGGACCAGAATAACCCATCAGTGAACTTTGGATGTCACAGGCTAAAAATCCACATGTAACACACAGAACCCTCCTCAATGCGTACTGTGTCCCATGAACAGATAGGAAAAACAGTCATGCCCGCACAGAGGACTCTTGAAACTTCCCTTTACTCGTCCAAGAGGCAGTGCTTAGCTCCGACTCCCTCCTATTCCCTACTCTCACGATAAATACCCTGCTCAAAAAGCTGATGGGAGAGACAGAGCTGAGCTTTGCCTCCTGTCTCCTTGCTTGGCCTCCCTGTAATAAAGGCTTTCATCTCTACAAAAGACTGTTGTTTTGGTGTTTGGTCTTTCTGTTACAAGCCTACTTCCTCGATTACAAGTGGGCCAGTGGGCGTGTGAACCCTGATTCCAGGCCTGACCCTTAGCTCTGGACAGATGGGGGCCTCTTGTCAGCAGTGCCTGAGAGGTACCTCTGTGGGGTGGGCACAGGTGGTGGTTTGCCCCTCTGCTTATGTGGCTGGCAAGTCTGCAGGGCCCCCTTTCCTGGGGAGGGGGTGGGAGTGGGCACCTTCCATCTTCCCTCAGACTGCTTGACTGAGGAAGGCCAGATATATACAGCTCACAGGACATCTTGACTCAGTGTCAAGGGGGACATTGAGCCACTCCCACATTCCTGACCCACAATATCACAAGAAAATAAAGGTTTGTTGTTTTAAACTACTAATTTTCTAAAAAGTTTTTGTTTTGTGTTATTTCATTATACAGTAATAGATAACTAACACAGTGTTTGTACCAAGTTCTAGTCTCGCAAGCAGTGTGTGAGGATTCTCATTGCACTGTATCCTTGGTAACACTTGGGATTGTCAGAATGTTTAATTTTGTCCATCTGTTGGGTAATGCTACTCATTTCACTGTGGCTCTGTTATTAGATTCATATAGTTAGGATCATTATGTCTTCTTGATTAATTGGCCTTTTCACCGTTATGAAGTGTCTCTATTTACTCCTTATTCTAATTTGATTGATAATAACTAATTCAGTTTCATTTAAATGTTTTCCTTCTATGGCTTGATCTTATTGCTGTGAATATTTAGCCAGTAAGAGTCATCTGTGTTTCTACGTCTGGTTTAAGTTTATTCATACTTCTTTCTATATGATATTCAGTTATAGGAATATTTCATATTTTATATGAAATTGAACTATAATTGATTGAACTATAATTTAGTTCAATTGATTTATTGAACTCTATTATAACTCTATTGATTTTTATTTATTTTATTTTACCCTAATTTTTGTCTATGAAAACCTTGTTTTGTACTAAGAGAAGACAGAGGTGTCCAACGTCTTTGGAGGGACACATATTTTCTGATTTGCTGGATTCCCTGCTCAAGCAGCAAAGAGAAGGGAGTTGTACTGAGAGTTACTTTAGACCAAGGCCACCAATATGAGCTCAGCTTTACTTAGAAAAACCCTTTCTCTTAGCATCTTCTGCCAATAGCCTGGGGGATTCAGATTAGATTCAAGTATGCTATAGACATTTTTGGAGAGGATCGAATATGGCTTCTCTTTCCCTCCTGGCTTCTGGTGGCTTCTGCCCTGTCCCTCTCCCCATCTGCCATGCCAAGAATAAGACCTAAAGGTCTCCTCAGTGGTGGATTCCCTGTTAGCAAAGATAATGTGGTCAGGGTTCCTTTAGCAAATGTGCTTAGCTGGGATCAGCTAGTATTAAATTTTTGAAGCCCCAAGAACATGCTCAAAAGGAAGTTGTTGGAACTTTTGGGAATATGAAAAATCTCTTCGTGGCTGGTTTGACTTCCTAGCAACCTTCAGAGTTACCTTGTTTCAAAAACTCATAGAGAAATTCACTGAGAGGTGAGGATGTCAAACAATGTTTCCTCTAGAATTTTCTAAAGCTCTTCCATGCTTGATAAGTTTCAAATTCTACTTACAGAGTTAAAATGGATGTGTGGACACCTTAGGTGGTGATGCTGTTTACCTTTTAGAGCCACTTAATTTTCTTGTAATAATATTAGTTTCTCTGTCTATGGAACTACAGTTAGTTTCATTGGATTGAGGGGAAATGAGAAGAAAGAAAACCAGCGGAAACTATCCTTCTTGTCTTGAAGGAGAGCACCTTTGATTTTTTTTTTAGGTGACTTACAGGTTAAACCCACATGTGTACTAACCTGGCCTTACCACTTGGCAGCCAGATATGATGAAATACTTCAGAAGACTGTGGTCTGATGCCGAGTGCTCCCTGTATCAATACATAGAATTCAGAAACACTTGCCACTTTCACTTAATGCGGTTTGTCTAATGTCATCACTTTAGCGCCACGAGACCAGAGATTAACTTGGTTCTGACTTGGGTTTTGGATGTTGTCAGTCCTGGACAAGCTTTTTGGCCCCCTTTTGTTGGCAGGCCTGGAATTTCTCATCAAAGAACATTAGCTAAATGTGAATGCCGACTTATGTGTTACATTGTGGAGCATCTGTTCCTGGGCCTTGGGGGCCTGAGACCCCATTTGTGGGGCCACAGTCTCCTTCCTTGGCTGCCCGTATCACAGGAGAGGGGCAGAAGAATGCCTGCTCTGGTGTGGTAGTGGCTTAACTCTTCTAGGTGGTATTAACAATCTGGAAAGTGAGCAAAGAAGATCAAAATGGCATTGATTGCATCTCCCAAAATATATTTTATAGAATTTTGAAGAAGAATTCCATGGAGTTTCAGTGATGTTTACCTGTGGCCTACCTTGGACCTGGCACCATGCTAGCTGCTGGGGATGCAGGGAGAATGTGGACAGGCAAGATCCCTCCCTCCAAACCTGATGGTTGGGTGGGCAAGAAAGACAGGCAACTATAATATGGGCTGTGGTGGGGAAGTACAACATGCCATGAACTTGGAAAATGAGGTGCACGGTGAGGAGCTGAGGCATCAGGGCTGTCCTTCTAGAGAAGACGGGGTCTAGGGGAAGACCCCAGGGCAGCAGTGGCCACGGGCAGGTTGGTGGGGAGGGCTGAGGGTCCAGAGGGTCCAGGGAGAGGGTGAGCGTGGAGAGGGAAGGGAGGCTGGGAGAGAGGCTCCAGTTGTCTCTTGTGTAATACGTACTCTGAAACTTGGAGCCTCCAACGGCAGCACTCACTGTTTCAGTGTCTCTCCCAGTTTTGTGCATCCAGAATCTGGGAATGGCTTGGTAAGGTGGTTCTGGCTTGGACAGCCAGAGGCTGGAGCTGAAACAGGAGGGCGGGGCTCTCTCTCTCTTCCTGTTATCATCTCAGGGTCTTTCTAAGCCATCTTGATGTGGGCCAGGGTGGGCTTTTCGATAGCAGAGTGACCCAGTACGTGGACTGCTCTGTGGGAGCTGGGGACGCACAGAGCGCTCATTCCAGGGGACCTGTGGAAGTGGCATGGTGCTCTCTGACTTGGTCTTGAACTCACACACCAACTCCACTCTGCTGGGCACAGGTCGGTGGGCAGGGCCAAAGAGTGTGCAGAGGGGCTGGGAATGGCCCATATGACCAACTCACAGAGGCTCAAGGTGGTGGGAGTCCAAGGGAGCTGTAGGAACAGGCAGGAGATGAAGCCGGAAAGACTGGTGTCCCGCAGCATGGGATAGCCTTGCACACCCTGCTCTGGAGCCCGACTCTTTATTGGGGTGAGCAGGGAGCCCTCGGGTATTAGGTGGGACCTTGGGCTACCTGAGGGGAGTGGCGGTTTGGAAGGGAGTCGTGTTGGGAGTGGTGGCAGTGAGGGGGCTCTGAGTGGGGGTGAGGGGTGGTGGGGTGCAGATGGCTCATGCGTTGATAGATATCTGGAGGTAGAGTCGACAGATTTGGGGTCTGACTGAATTGGGGGCAGGAGACTGAGAGCAGCAGGGATGGCGACCGGAACTGTGGCTTAGCCACCAGGGGAAGCGTGGGCTGCTGAGTGGGCTGCTGAGCGTGGGAGCCAGGAAGATGAGGACCTGTTTGGGAGGCAGGGCCCCGGAGCTTCCTCTTCCTCGATCCTCTGTGGAGGCATGTGTACTGGCTCTGCCAACTCCAACCCGGCGCTGGGGCCTCAGGGTTAGTGGGATGTTTGTGCTGCTCAATAGCTTTTTTTTTGGTTTTGTTTTCCAAAATTTAAATACGATAAGATTTGCCATTTTAACCACTTTTAAGTGTACATTAAGTACACTCACCACCATTCAACTCTAGCCATTTTTGACCTTTTCCAACCGGAACTCTGTACCCATTAAACATCAGCTCCCCACCCTTCCCACCCCCTCCCCAGTCCCTGGCAATTGGCATTCTTCTTTCTGTCTCTAGGAGTGTGACTACTCGGGTGCCTCATAAAGGTGGGACCATGAAGTGCTGTGGCTCGTTGTACTCAGCTTAATGTCCTCAAGGTTTATCCGTGTAGCAGCGTGCGTCAGGATTCCCTCCCTTTAAAGGCTGAATAATACTCAGTTGTATGTCTATATCACATTTTGTTTGTGCATCTGTTGACTAGCATTTGGATTGGTTCCACTTTTTGGATAATGTGAATAATGCTGCTATGAATCCAGGTATGCAAATATCTCTTGGAGATCTGTATACTTTTGATTCTTTCGTACAGGGGAATGAAATTTTCAGACGACATAGTAATTCTGTTTAACTTTTTGAGGACCTGCCTTAACTGCCTTCACAGCAGCTGCACAATTTTACATTGCCACCAGTAATACATAAAATCTTGAGTTTTCCCCACATCCTCACCAACACTTGTTTTCTGTTTTTTTAATTTTATAGTCACTCTCCTAATGGGTCTGAAGTGACACCACATTATGGCTTGAATTTGAATGTCCCCAGTGATTAGTGACATTGAACATTGGTCAAAAGGTTTCCAACAGAGAGGATCCATCCTCTGGGAAGTTGGCAAAGTTGGCAGTGGAAGTGTAGTTAACATGTGTGGATCAGGACAGATGCGGAGGCCTTTTGAAATCACACTTCCCTGGATGGAGGGCTCTCGGATGTACTCCTAACACAGATGCATGACGGGGTATCAGTGCAAGGAAGCACAGAGACGGGGCTTCACTGACGCCAGTGATGTGGAAGGACCACATAAGACAGTTGTGTCCACCGAGAGCGTGTCTGTTATCTGGGCCGAAAGGCTTTCCACGTGCTTAGAGTCCAGATTTTGCCCTGACCTCCCCTCATTTATATGCAATTATTTCACTCATTTGAAAGAATTCATGTGAGTGAAAGCATTCTTTCATGTGGCCAACCTCTGCGTAGACTTTGGATTCATGACACTGGCACGCTGCAGCCCCACATGTAACCCGGGGTCTCAAAAGCTGGCATTAGGTCCCTTTTGACTTCCGCATCCATCCCAGTCTTGGGAGAGGGGTCATCAGCTTCTACTGAACATCCCTAGTGACACTGAGCTCAGTTCTCCCCAGGATACTCGTGCCAAATGTGGAGACAGCTGTCATCATTAGAGACGCCTTTCTCAGTCAGTGAGTCAGCACCCCCTCAACTCCCACCCTGACATGTAGCTTTCTCTTCCTTCACCCACAGTTACATTGAAAGACAAGAAGACATCAACTTGTTTCCCTAAATCTTCTCCTTTCCAGGCTGAACAGGGGCTGCTAACACTCCTCAAAGTCTGATGTGCAAACGAATCACTAGGGGATCTTTTGGAGATACAGATGGAGACTCTGGATTTCTAACAAGTGCCCTGGTCTTGTGGAGGTTCCTGGTCCGTGGACCACACTTAGAGACACATGACTGAGGGTTTGAGTGCCCACCCGAGGTGAGAGCTGGGCGTGTGAGTGGGCTCCTCACCCCGAGGTGAGAGCTGGGCATGTGAGTGGGCTCCTCACCCCGAGGTGAGAGAGTGGGCGTGTGAGTGGGCTCCTAACCCCGAGGTGAGAGAGTGGGCGTGTGAGTGGGCTCCTCACCCCGAGGTGAGAGCTGGGCGTGTGAGTGGGCTCCTCACCCCGAGGTGAGAGCTGGGCGTGTGAGTGGGCTCCTCACCCGAGGTGAGAGAGTGGGCGTGTGAGTGGGCTCCTCACTCCGTGGCTGTTGACTGTGGGAAGTTGCTCCACATCTCCATGCTCTGCTTCCCTTTCGCCAGTGACGCTAATGATGGTCCCTCTCGTAGGTTTGTGGCGAGGTCTGAGGCCAAGCTCCAGGCTCCTCTGTCAGGGGCTGGCACAGCCTGTGTGATGGACATTGTGAGCTCTTGGTCATTCTCCACTGAAGAGCCCTAGGACCTTTGATCATTCACTCAAAGTGCTCCGCATTCTTGTTCCTCCCTGGGAGACGCCTGGAAGAGCCGTCGTCATCGTAAAGGGGCAGCGCACTAGACGGAAGACGCAGGCGTGGCCTTTACCTACAGCTTCCGTAAGCATGTTCACCATTCTCACCACTATGCTAGTAAACAGATTGGGAGAAATAGCGCTTTTTCTGGGCAACTCAGGTGAGCAAAGCGTCAGTTCAGAAGCTGATGAACGTATCAGTTCAGTTCAGTTGCTCAGTCGTGTCCTACTCTCTGTGACCCCACGGACTGCACCACACCAGGCTTCCCTGTCCATCACCAACTCCTGGCGTTTACTCAAACTCATGTCCATCAAGTCGGCGATGCCATCCAACTATATCAGCAAAGGTCTATTCTACCAGGCTACACTTGGTTCTGTGCTCGTGCTGATTAGAAATGCTAGTGAACAACTAGCTAAAATGAAAGTGAAGTTGCTCAGTCGTGTCCGACTCTTTGCGACCCCGTGGACTGTAGCCTATCAGGCTCCTCCGTCCATGGGATTGTCCAGGCAAGAGTGCTGGAGTGGATTGCCATTTTCTTCTCCAGGTGATCTTCCCGACCTAGGAATCGAACCTGGGTCTCCACATTGCAGGCAGATGCTTTACCGTCTGAGCCACCAGGGAAGCCCTGAACAACTAGCTAAGCCAGTACACTTTGATATGGCAAGACAGATGGATTAGTATTTAATATATGTCTATCTTTGTTTGGTAGATCAAAGATGGGGAAATTCTTGTTTCCTCATAAGCTGATGCACTGCTTTGTACTTCCTGGCTCAGATCAGGTGTCATTCCCACAAAAGTCCCCTTTTCCCTCCAGGCTGAGCCAGATGCCCTTCAGACCACTGTGCTAAATCCCTTACCATGTGGGCTTGTCTTTCTTCTCTGTCAGATTTGAATTCCCTGGCACAGAGATCAGATCTCATTGTCATGGTATCTTTGGTGCCCAGTGAAGCACCTGGCACAGAGCAGGATCTCTGGAAATGTAATGAGAGGGAGGAAAGAAAAGAATAAAAAAGGATAAGAGTGAGGGATGGGGGGAGGAAGGAAGGAGGCAGCAGTAACTGCCCCCAACCCCACGCAGAAACAGAAAGGAATCTACCTGCAAATGAGTTGGTCCTCACTGTCTCTGGAGGCATTATCTGCTTCTAAGCAACTTAGGTCGTTTGCTGTGAGTGCTGGAGGCCTTCCATCCAGCTGACTTGCTGGGGGGCCAGATGCCCAAGGAAGGAATCCTTACTCTAGATCTGTGAGTGGATGCTGCATTTGGGCAGACACGCTTTCCTCTTCTACATCCACAGGGGCAGAGAGGACTGGGAGCTGCTCTTGATCTCCAAGCATCCATCTTTATGGTTTCAGCTCCATCAATGGCCCTGCTCACGTTGCTCCTCGGCCAGAAAGTGACTGGAGTCCAACGTGTGTCTGCGTTCAGTTGCTTCAGTCGTGTCCAACCCTTTTGACCCTACGGACTGTCGCCCGCCAGTCTCCTCTGTGCATGGGGGTCTCCAGGCAGGAATACTGGAGTGGGTTGCCGTGCCCTCTGCTAGAGGACCTTCTCAATGCAGGGATCAAACCGGCATCTCGCACATCTCCTGCTTTGCAGGAGGATTCTTTACCACTGAGCCACTGGGGAAGCCCGGTGCCCAAATTTGAACTCTCCTTATATAAAGTACATTTTTCTTTGTGGGGACATGGTTACTGTAACTATGGTTATTTTTTAAGTGGGGGACTCTTGTTAGGTAATTCTTTTCCTGGGTCCTAAGAATTTTGAAATGAGATACTATCTTTCCTGTTTGAGTAAGACGGAAAACAGGTGAGAGCATGCTTGTGATTTGTTGGCAGAGCCAAGATTACAACTTGGTTCTCTTCACTGGCATCCCAGTGAGTGACTCGTGGGAACCGGATTTCTCAGACAACGGCCTGCCTGAGTTCCCGGCTAACCAACCAGCTGACTCACAGGTGTAGACAAGGCTCCTGGCATTGGGCTGGGGCCGGGGGCTTGTGGAGCATTTTCACAATGAAATTCAGGTGTGATTGCACTTTTGTGGAAAACAAGCAGGTATATAAAACTCTGAGTCCAAATCACAACCCAGAATATGTTTAAAGACCCAGTATCTGTGTGAGTCTGGGACACGGTGAGCTGGGGGCCTCCCCGTCTTCCCAGCCTAGAAATGGCATGTTTGCTAAAGGGTCCAGGGCAATGCAGTCTGTGTGGTCCCCTGGGACGTGAGCAGTGCTGTCCCGACAGCTGTCCCGACAGCTGCCCCTTCTAAACGAGAACGAAGGCACTCTAGCCCCCGTCTTTCCCACAGCACAAAAATTAAGAAGCTTCCGTGGAAGCCCCAGGGAGAGGCCCATGAGGCTGGCCTGATTCTTTCCCAACATGTTGTCCACAGTGGGCATCGGCTTACAGACCCTCACTGCTCTCAGCGGTGCAGAGGCGGTTGCTGCACCCTGTTACCCTGAATTGATTCAGAGTCTTTCCTCCAAATCCCAGAGGGACTCGGGAGGAGTGTGATCTCCTTTTGAGCACAGGGCACAGGTACCAGTGATTACATCGGGACTGTCAGGGCCTGACTTGGGTCCCAGTCATCCTTGATGGCGGGTAGGGTCTCCCTCATCTTTGCTGCCCAGTGCTAGGGGGAGAGCCTGGCCCGAGAAGGCAGGGACACCGGGACTGTGGTGGGTGAGTGCTGAGGCCACTCTGCTCCGAGTGGAGACCCTGGGTAGCTGCCCAATCATGATGGCAAACCTGGAGGGCATGACTGTTTACTCACCAGCACAGACCCGTCTCTGCCACAGAAGAAAGATAAGAGTCCAGGGACAACACCTCATCTGCAAACTTGTTTCACTTTTTACCAGAAGATCAGAAAATAGCCTTCAGAGGAAAGTTTCTTCAGTAAAGAAAACCCATTCTATTCAAATAAATATTTCTGCAAGATTGCCTTGGGTTGCTTCTCAGCCATTTCCCCCCTAAGGTGAGCCGGAAGAGCTGCTGGGTCTGAGCGAGGGTGGGGTGGGCCCTGTATGACCTGACCTAGAAGGGGATGTGCTGGGCGGTGTGTTGCCAGCCAGGGCTCAGCGGGGTACAGCGTTTCTGGGGGCCTTAGCTGTGCTCAGGCTGTGAGCCGGCCCTTGAGGAGGAGTGGATGGGATGCTGAAGGGAAGGCTTGTTAGGAATCAGGCCGGATACACATGGGTGCCAGGGTCAGGGGAGAAGGACAGGGAGGCAGGGAGGGAGGGAGAAAGGAAGAGGAGTGGGTCCGGGATCCAGGAACTCTGAAGGGACTCTTTATGTGAGCAGAGCAGCGCCCTCCCAGGGAGGCGAGCCCCTCAGGTTGGGTTTGCTCAGGATCCCAGCTTCCTCACAAATTTCAGGGATCTCAAATGGCTGAGTATGAGTTGATGTGTGTATGTGTGTGTGTGATTGTTCAGGGGGAGAGGGAAGTAGCTTTTCTGGTTTTGTTGTGGGGCCGGGGGCTGGTTTGTCCACTACGATGCTCAAGAAATGCCTTCTGTGGCAAAGTCCTCTAGGTCGTTGGTGGGGATGATGCCCAGGCTTGGAGCATCTCCCCCCTCCTGCCCTGCACTCTGGGGGGGCCCCTCGGGGCGCTGGCCTGCAGAGGGCTGGGTGGGGTTGCTGGGAGCCGCAGAGGCCAGCTGCAGGCCCACCTCGTGGACGCTCTGGGGCCTGAGGCCGGCTGCCTCGGCGGTGTGAGGGCGCTGCCTTAGGAAGGTGGGGGCAGAGAGCTGAGAGGAGCAGCGCAGGGGCATCAGAGCCGTCACGGGCAGGGGCCGGAAGCCGGGGTACAGCACGTAGGGGGCAGCAAGGGCGTCCGGCGGGGTTGGCTCAGGGGAGGCCCCCTCAGAGGATGGGATGGAGACCTTGACGTATTTGCCTGTCTCTGGGTCATAGAAGGTCTTGATTTTCACCTGGAGCGGCAGATCGAAGACAAAGTACTCTCCAGACTGGGGGTCCTGGAGGACCTTCTGGGTGGCAGGGTAAGGGGGCTGGGGTGTAAGCGACTGGGGCCCCCCAGGCCTCCTCTGGACTGGCTCTGAAAGGGCTGACACCGAGTGGCGGTGCGCGGGAGGGGGCAGGGCGCGGACCACGGGGAGCCTGGGGCGGGGCCTCTCTCCGGGGGACAGCGGCCGTCGCTCTGAGTCCTCAGGGTTCAGCTTTTCTTCCCGGCGTTCTCCATGCTTCTCCTGTGGCTGGTCGATCTTTCTCCTCTTGCTTGCCAGCTTCTTTGCCCGCCGCAGGGCCTTCTCTGTTTTGGGCGGGACTGCAGGTGGCTTGCCAGCCGCCCTCTCCAGCTGAGCAGGAGGCTCTGGCTTCTCCAGGAGGCTAGCCGAGCTGGTGGCCACGTCCAGCAGTGAGCCTCTTGGAGAAAGCGTCCTGAGGTCTTCGGCTGATGGCTCCAGCTGGGGGTCGGAGCCAGGCTCCCACGCAAGGGCATGCGTCAGGTCTTCCCTCCGGGCCACCCTGCCAGGGCTGGGGCTGGCCCAGGGGCTGCTGCGCGGAGGCTCCCCTGGCAGCAGACCAGGCTCACTAAGGGCCTGGGAAGCATCGTCCCAAATGCTGCTGGCAGCAGGGGAGCACGCACTGTTCTCCTCCAGGGAGCTGGCATTGGGGGAAGCCGCCAGCTCACCGGTGACCCATCTTCTCCCCGGGGGCCCTGCTCTGGGAGTAGATAAAAAGTGACTATTGAAGCCTTGCACCTGCTCTTCCCAAAAAGCTCCCAGCTGCTGTGGGGGTAGCTGGTCTTCTGGGTCATCTTCCGGCAAAGTTATGGTAGGGATGCACCTTGGAGCGTCCAGCTTCACCGGGTCTGTTGAACCGCTCTTGCCGTTGTTCACCGTAACTTTCTGTGTGGCCTTTTGGGGTGGCTTCATCCCCTGGCCCTCTCCTGTGAGTGGAGAAGATGGAACATGCCACTTTGGGGCTGCCTGGGAGGCCTCCGACCTGGTGGCGCTGGGCACCCTCTCTTGGTCCTCCAGCCCCTCACAGGCCACCCCCTTCACGTGTGTGCCCCGGGCACTGGTGGGTGTCAGCGTGCTGGGCATTTCCTGGCTCTCAGCGGCACAGAGACCAGCATCCCCGCCCCAGCCTGACCTTGGCAGTTCTTCTTCTTTGTGGCCACTGCCCAGTGGGGACTCCGAGGACACGGACCTCAAGAGGGGCAGCATGATGGGTTTGATCACGGGGGTGGCCCTCAGCGTGTTGTCTTTAATTGCGAAGAGTATGTGCTTGTTTGAAGTGGAACCTGGTGAAGGGGCGAGGCCTCTGGCATGTGGCAGAGCTGTATCTGACTTACTTCCCCCGGTCCCAGTGCGTCTGAAATCAGCTTCCTCCCTCGGCGCCTTCCTGGGGCTACCTCCTGGCAAACTTTCTTCTTCTGGCAAGGATTCCCGCTTGCTGTGCTCCTCCACGCACGCATTCCCATTACTCACGGCACCATACTCTAGCTCATCTTCCTCCATCACTTTCTCCTGCTCATCCTTCCAACCGTCACCTGCATTCATGTTGTTCCTGCCGTCTTCCTGCTGGGTCTCCGCGAACCACGTCTTCTGCTGATCCTCAAACGAGGCAAAGGACTGATCCGAAGAGCTGGTGCTGAATTTGGCCTTACTTTTGAGGCCTGGCATAAAATCAGACTGGCTGTCGCTATAAAACACATCTTCCTCCTCGGGAGAAAGGGGCCCTGGGGAGAATTTCGGGTTGAAGTTTGGATTCTGAAGTCCTGCCTGTCTCTCGGGTTCTGTCTCTTGAGAGATGGATCTCAAGAATCCATTCTCTAGGCCGGAGGTCTTTGGGGTCTCTGCAGCCTTCCCTGCCTCAGGGTCTTCGCTGCAAAGCTTCAGGGACAGATGTTTCCTGCGGAGGCGTTGCCTGGAGTCTGAACGCCAGCTGGGCCTGGCATCATGCATCTCTGATTCTCCATTGGTATCATCCTTCTCATAGTTGTTCCTGTTGGCAGCCTCGCCATTGACACAGAAGGGGGCTTTGGTGATAATTGATGGTGAGGTGGGAGTTAGGTAGGTGTCTGCAGAGGCTGCATCAGGGTCAGCTTTGGGGTCCTTCTGGGTACTGGTGAGTGGCACAGAAGGGCTGTCATCTGGTGTCTCCTTAGAGAACTCATCTGGAGGGTTTTCCTCGAGCCCATTGGGAAGGAGTCCGCCGTTGCTCAGGGATTCTTGGTTGCCTCTGGTTTTCTCATCTGGGCCTTTCATGAGAGGCGAGGGACTGTATGTGCTTTTCACACGCTTCCGCACATCTTTGAGGTTGAACAGCAGGCTGGGGGCTTTAGATTTGTAGCTGTCCCGGGACTGACAATCACTGGGATCCTTCTCTTGGTATCCATTTAGCTGTCCTGGGGGTGTAGGGGTTATCTCCGCTGGCTGGCTGTCAGACGACTCCAGGACCTGTTTGGTGGGTATGACAGGGGTCAGAAGCTTACTGATGTTGAAAGGAGGATCGTAATGCTCGTGGGGCTCCACAGGCATATCAAGAGCATCCTTTTCTGGAAACTGCACCTGGGGATTGTGCTTTGTATACAAGGCTGGGCCTCTCCAGTTCGTCTGTTTCTTCTCTTCCGAAGCATCTTGTAGATTGTCTTTCCCTCCCTTGCCAGGCTTTGGTTTCCTCCAGGGGGCATGGGTCGGTTTCAACGGAGGAGGGTCAGCCTGTGAGCTGGAAGCTTTTTCTTCCATAGCAAATATCTGGGCTCCCAAATCCCTCGACACCCAGGTTCCAGATGTGGAGAGAGTCCCTGCAGCCATCTTGTTCTCTTCCTGACTGCAGTTGGCCCGGACATGGCAGGGGGAGGTTTTTTGCTCAGAAGCCGGGGGCTCTCTTAACAAGGGCGTGTCCTCATAACGCTTGAGAGCCTTGCTTTCTGGGACAGCGTCAGCAGCATCCTTTCTCTCGGGTAGCCTCGGCTGGTGGGCATTCCATGACTCAAAAGCACTGTTCTCACTATGGAGAAAGGTCCCTTTGCGAGCCCACTCCTGGCCCCTTCCAGGCTCACTGGTGGCCGCCTTGTGGGCAGGAGAGGGGAACTTTGGCTCGAATGAATTGGCTGCATGTTCAGATGTTGGGAGGAAGCTGTTGGGGCCATGACTGGCCATTTCGGGATTCTTGGGGGCTTCCTGCTCCCCGTGCTTCCGGCCAGGCTGGTGGCTGGCCTGATGGGTGCTGGAGACTTCGGCAGGCACCCTCCTGACAGTCAGAAAGGCAGAATCGAAGCAGAAGTTGACGCCACTTTCTGGAAGAGGGGCAAATTTGGGGGGATTTTTGAGAGCTGGGGGCTTGCTGGTAGGAGGCCCGCTGTCACAGCGCTGGCTCTCGGTCCTGTCGAAAGATTTGATCAGAGATGACACTTTGGAAATAGGCTTGTTGCTGCTCCTCAGGCCAGAAACTGGCACTTCCAGTCGCCTCTGGGCTGGTGTCAGTG
Source organism: Bos mutus (assembly GCF_027580195.1). Lineage (NCBI taxonomy): Eukaryota > Metazoa > Chordata > Mammalia > Artiodactyla > Bovidae > Bos > Bos mutus. Next base: position 7,958,084 of record NC_091644.1, on the reverse strand, counting down.
GGGAGCTGCTTTTGGGGTACTTTTCCTCCCCTTGAACATACTTGGGCAGCTGTTGGAATGTGGCCGCCCAGCCTGCATGCTCAGTGCCTTGGGATGGTAACTGACTCCAGATGCCGCTTTTCCTGTGTGTGTGGCTCACCGTCCCCTGGTGAAAATTCCCAAACACCTGGCGGGTGATATCCGGGGACAGGGCCAGGTCAGAGTCATGGAAGGATGCGTCCTCTGAGATGCACAAGCTCCGGAACGCGCGGTCCGTGAGGCTGCTCACCTCCTTGTCTGCATCGTCCAGCACGCTGCCAATGCTTGAGGAGTCGCTGAAGCCGTCCATGCACTTCTTGCTCCCCTGCATCGTCCGCCAGCCAGCAAGCCTGTCCCCGTCAGCCAGTGGGTGCCTCTGGGGATGATTTCAGAAGGGTTGGATGCAGCTCTCTTCCCACAAAACTAGAGCTTCCTGATGATCAGATGCAATTGCAAAGTGGGAATTTCTTTTTCTCTGCAAAGGAAAGAAGTGCAGGGTATGAATATGATACCCAACTTAGTGGCATCATATAAGATGACACGCCGCTGTGGGTGGGCAAGGGTGCCCGTGATGGTTGATTTTACGTGTCAGCCTGGCTGGACCACGATGCCCAGGTTTTGGCCAAATGCCAGTGAAGCAGTTTATACTGCTTTAAAGGCCCACAATGTGAGTGGGCCTTGTCCACAAGGCTGAGAAGCCCTGAGCAATAGGCAATCCTACTTCTAGGCTTTGGACTGCACTTGCAACATCAGCTCCCCCTCGGGGTCCAGCGTGTTGGCTGCCTGCAGACAGTAGACTTGCCAGCCCATCGCGACACGAGCCAGCTCCTTACAGTAAGCTCCTTCTCCCTCCATGTGCATATACATACATATATACACATGGGTGTGTGTGTGTGTATATATATATAAATAATAGGATATGTGTGTGTGTGTGTGTGTGTGCATTTATGCATGTGTATATGTGTGTATTGGTTCTGTTCCTCTGGAGAACCCTGACTAATACAGTGCCTCAAGTGCAGATGTGTCATTTTTGCAGAGAGCTTCCCTGGCATTCCATGTTTCCTCCTCGCCGCCTGTCACAGTGCCTGGTTTATTTCCTCTGTGGTCCTGAGCACAATCTAAAATAAAATGTACTTCTTTCTTGACCAGCCTCTGCTTAGCCTATAAGAACCAGGTGCTCAGGAGCCGCTAGACTGTCTGCTTGCTGACTGCCCTGGTCCCAGAGCCACCCCAAGCGGGCACAGACCCTACAGCCTGGGATCCTTCGCTCTCCAACGTGCCCTTGGATGTGGCCAGCGGGAGGTGCTGGTAGGAGCCTGGACTGAGGGGGACCCAGCAGGCCAGGCATTTCCGTCCCTCTGCTTGCTTCCTGCTCTGACTGTGGGTGGGGTCCGGGCAGTACTGCAGTCTTCTCTAACTACGGCCCCTCCCCGGGCTCTGATTCTCCTTGCTGCCCTTACCCGGCTGTCACTTCCCGAATGACTCCACCTCCTGGGGTCTCCCCCTTTCTGCCCCACCTCTGTTATAGCCCCTTCATTACATTCTCCTTCCTTTTAAAATTGTGGTGACGTACACAGGACACAGAGTTCACTCTTAACCATTGTAAGTGTGCGCTTCAATAGTATTACGTGCTTTCATACTGTTGTGCAGTCACCACCACCATCCATCTGCAGAACTTTCTCATCTTGCAAACTGAACTCCGTACCCACTGAATAATAACCCCCATTCTCTTCTCCCCAAACCCCTAGAAACTACCATTCTTTTATCTGTATCCACGAATTTGACTACTCTAAGGTACCTAATTTGAGGGGAATCGGACAGCATTTATCTTTTTGTGACCAATTTATTCACTTAGCATCATATCCTCAAGGGTCATCCATGCTGTAACATGTGTCAGAATTTCCTTCCTTTTTAAGATAACGTTGCATTGTATGCATATGTCACATTTTGTTTATCCATTCATCTGTCAGTCGACACCGAGTTTGCTTCCAGTTTTTGGCTGTTGTGAATAATGCTGCTATGAACATGGGTGTCTGAATGTCTGTTCAAGATCCTGCTTTCAGTTTTGGGGGGCACATACTCAGAGATGGAATCGATGGGCCACATGGTCGTTCTAGTTTTAATTTTTTGAGGAGTCTTTATACTATTTTCCACATGAGCTGTGTCATTTTGTACACCTGCCAACAGTGCGCAGGAGTTCCAATTTCTGTTTTTTTTCCAATTTCTGTTTTGTTTTTTTTCCCTGATAGTTGTGGTTGCGGTTGTTCAGTCACTCAGTTATGTCCCGCTCTTTGCGACTCCATGGACTGCAGCACGCCAGGCTTCCCTGTCCTTCACTCTCTCCTGGAGTTTGCTCAAACTCACGTCCACTGAGTCGATGATGTGGTTGTTTTTTTTTACAGTAGCCATCCTAACATGCGTGAGGTGGTTCATTGCATTCCCTCCTGGATTCTTCGCGAGGATGCTGCTTCCTGACGGGGAGCCTGATCACTACCAGGGGTACATACCTCCGAAGCCTAGAGCAGGCCTGGCCAGGGCCGGGGCGAGTATGTCAAACGTTAGATAAAATACCAGGTATGGACCCTAGACTGAGCTCCAGTGGGGGGCATTTGGACAGTGAACTTCCAGCAGGGTGCTGTGAGCCTCAGCTGCCAGGTGATACACTCACACAGCCTCCCCACTCATGTTAGCAGAGGAGGCTGGAGAGGCGGCACGCCCTGCTAGCCTGGCCGGCCTGCACAGTAAGCACGGGGCCTGAACAGGTCTGCTAGGGATGGAGGATGAAGATGCTCCACCAGGGTGGCAGGGCCGCAGGTCGGGAGTCCCAAGTCCCATCCTGGCTCCTCAGAGAAGGCCACCTACAGGGTGTCCCACTATGGCCGATGCCACCATGCCGGCCGCACTGATCTGATCCCAGAGGCCGGCCTTCCTCGGAGGTTTCTCCTCCTGTCTCTGGACCACAGCACTCTGGTAGGCTTCTAATGCTGATTTGTGGACAGGCTGACTTCTTTTTATGAATGAAAGGGCTGAGTTGGGGCTGCCAGAGAAAGCAAAGGACCTCAAGTTCTAGTAAACTGGATGAGCTGATGAGGCGCCACTGACTGGCCCTGGAAAAGACTGTCCTTATGTGCCTTGAAAATCTGCGCTCTTGCTCCCCAGAAAGAATAGTAAGTGCCGTTTAGGAGGCACTTGAAAGGGGAGAGCTGCAGCCTAGCCCCCTCACCTGGCCTACCTCACCCCATCCCCATCCCCTGTTCCCTTGTGTACTTTGGCTCAAAAACCTGCAGAAGCTAATGCTCATGATCTCAGACCCCCACACAGCTACTCCTGACCACAGGGGTTGGAAGCATTCTGATGTCTGGGGAAATGATTGCCTTTCTGATCAAAGGAACGATCCCCATCGTCTCCGCTCTCTTGGTGCCCTTTCTTCTCGCTTTATTGCACACGAGAAGCCTGAAACTGTATTCGTTTGATCCCCTGGACTAGGAAAGAGCAACCCACTCCAGTATTCTTGACTGGAGAATTTCATGGACAGACGAGCCTGATAGGCTACAGTCCATGGGATTGCAGAGTGTTGGACAGCACTGAGCAACTGAGTGCGCGCTCACACACACACACACACACACACGCGCGCGCGCACACACACACAGTTCAACTTGTAACACTGAGGTGTTCACTTTGCAACCCTGAGGGAGAAACAATGCTGACTCAAGGTCAATTTGCTGAGGACCACCTGGTACACAAAAGAACATTCCTGAGTCCTTGATGACACTGCAGGGCTGTGAGCCTGGGCCAGAACCACCCCCTCCTCTGGAATCTGTGTTATTGGGGTGAGTTAGGGGCCCTCCGTGGCTTCAGCCACTGTAAGTCAAGTTTTCTGTATCTTGAGGTCTTAACAATAGAGTCAGGAGTCTTCTGGTATCCTGAATGCTGGGGTTTTGACCTCAATAAGACTGAACTCAGTAACATTGGGCTTTCTCTACTTCCACAATAGCACGGAAATAGGATACTTGGGGATCCAAATTAGAATCTTAGAGTTAAATAAACACCCCCAGTCAATTAAATACCACCTACTACTAGCAGATACTTATTATTTTTTAAACACTCATCTTCCATCCCCTCCTTTGAGCAAGAACACGTGATACCTTTTGGGAAGTTTCCTCCACTCTTGGCCTTCAGTCTTCATGGGGCTGAAAGTCAAGGAGCCTGCAGAGACCTCTCAGAGCTAAGGGTGCATGTGAGACCCAAGGCAGCCTATGGCACGCTTTCTCCTGGAGCGATGTAAGGATGAAGCCTCCCTGCCCATCTTTGTCAGCGGCAGCACCTTCTTTGTGTCCTTTCCCAGCTTGGAACTTCAGCCTTCACCTTGAGTCTACAAGGGTTCCTATTTCCTTTTAGTACTTATCTGTTTCTGATTTATTTGTCTAGTTTCTGTTTCTATTGCATGTGACCAAAAAACCCAAAATGATCTAGGGTTTGTGTCAGAATTCCAAACAGTTAACGAAAGCTGATCACTGGTATTTAGAGTATTCAGAAAATAACCACATTCCTTCTGCCTCAGGAAGAAGAGAGACGTCCCTCTTGCTGGCTTCATTCAGATACTTTCTTGCACTCTTACTTGACTGACCTGGGTTCAATGGGATGATCATAAAGTTGGCTTCAGCTTCCCCACTCCCACCCGCTAATCTCCCAGATACCCGGTGGAACCTTCAGCAGAGTAACTCAAACTGAAGAGGTGTCCAGGGCCCGGCTCTTGGATTAGTTCCGTACCTGCTACAGGAGTGGGAGCTGCAGGTGCCTGCCTTGTTGCGTTTTAGGAACTGTAGTTTTAAAACTTCTTTTCACGCTGACGTTTGCTGACATTGCTACCCATCTAGAGAGAAGAAAAGTGATCTTGTTGGAACCCCTCAGGCCAAAAAACCAAGCAGGTATTCAGTGCAAAAGATACCTTTAAATGTCAGTAATACAATTGGCTTTCAATTTTAGTTTTAATTTCACATTTGAACTCAACAAAATTCCAAATATAGGCAAGGTGGTTTTATATCCCTTCCAGTGATCATGAATTTGTGTCTGGCCCAAGAAACCTTAAGGAACCTGCTTCAAGCCTTTGGGATTTTTAATATGACTGGCTTAGTTGTGAATCACTTTTTGCTAGTTACATTGGCCCAAAGTCCCTTTTCCCCTGTGAATTAATAACTCAGGTTTTGCAGTAAAGAGAACTAGAGTGGTTGAACTTGAATCCACTCACAAGGAAGAAGTGTTCAATTCATTGTTGGCAGAAGATTTGGATATCTGTTTTGACAGCTAAAAGAACCCAAAAGCTGCCCAGGAGGATTTTAAGAGTATTCAGAGTGAAGTGTGAACTAGTTAAAATAAATTCACTGTGCACACTAAAAATGCAGACCACCAGGGCTTCCAGAAGCCTGTCCTCATCTTGTAGCTCCTGGATATTCATCCAGTCTGCAGTGGTTTATTAATAATATTAATAATCATGATAGCTCAACTTTGCGGAGCGCATGTCTTTGGAGATGCCCAGAGGCACTTTGTGCTGCTCACTATCTGGCTTGCGCCCTCCCTGACACTGAGGCCGTCCTTCGTGTCCTGACCACGCTCTGGGTTCACCTTCTCCATAGCTCATGCCATACTGTCACCCATCATAACCCATGTGTCGTAGGAATGATGGTTGCTTCATTCGCTCCTCAGTTAGAAAATTCCATGAGTCCAGGAAGGGAGTCTTATTTGCTCTCATGTACCAAACATACCAACACAGAAGTCGGATAAATGTTTGTGGCAATGCTCTGAATTGGGTGTCTTCAATTTGAATTTTGATGGAGGGCTAGCAGACACAGAAAAGAAACGAGAGAGAGAGAGAGAGAAGTTCTATTGAGCAGGACCCGTGGCCTTGGGTCTTAAGGTGGTTTGGAAAGCTCAGATTTGTGTCACTAACTAGAGAGCACACTCCTGTCTGCAGCTTCCCCTGGGTGCAACTTCGGGATGAGGGTAAAATCAGTGCATGTCACGTATGGACAAGACAGAGGTGCAGAAGGCCATGCTGCCCTTTATTCTGTGGACATTTAGGGAGCCATCGCTCCGTGCTGGGGGTCACAGACTCACTGTCATTGCTGCTGAAACACATTTTTCAGAGGCCAGCACAAAACCATCCTCCTCCCTGCTTTCGACTGTTTGAAGGAAGCCAACCTCAGTGGCTGAAAAGTCTGGCTCATAAGAGCATTTTCCAGGTGAAAGAGTGCAGTTTCCCTCAGGCAACACGAATGAGGCAAAACAGCATACTCTCAAATCATGCTGTAAACAAGGCCTTGGAATCTGCCTTGATGAATATATAGAAACAAGAATGAATATTTATTCATGGTGTGGTAAGTTCCTATTTATGTCTATGCCTTCAAAATCAATTTGTTCTTTTGAATGCTTCCTGACTCCTCACCCCCTATTATTCCCTTGACTCGTTTACTCTGCCTTTAGTCTCCCCTTCCCCAAGGGATTGCCCAAGGGGGAACTTGGCTCCTCATCTGACTTAACTTCTAAGGTGCAATCAAGACCGTTGGCCACTATCTTCCTGGGAAGCTCTCCCATCTTGATTTGGGAGATGTACATACTTTACATCTCAGCCTAATGGTTCATCCCTTATCTTCCTCTCCTGGACGGTTGGATTTCCCCTGCACCTGGCCCCGGGACCTCTTCTCCTCTCCCTTGATGGGCTCACCAGGGGATTTTAGCCACACTCGTGGTTGCCACGAGCTTCCATGCATTGATGGCATGTCCAGGCCAGGTCACCTGTCTGGGCCCAGCCTCTGTCTCCATCTGTCCCCTGAACAGCTCCACAGGCTCACACACTTAATATGGAACCCACGACCTTTCCACAGGCCAGTTCTTCCTTTGAGGGGCCCGGAAATCTGACTCCCTGTGACTGCTCCCTCTCCCTCTTCCATGCCTTCCCTAAACCGAGCCATTTCCAGGTCCCACAAGTCTCATCTCTGAAAGGCCTCTTACCCGCTGCACATGATTCCCATCGCCATGGTCCCTGTGTGGCCTCAGCTGCTGTCATGTCTCCCTTTGGTGATGGCAGGAGCCCATTGTCATTCTCTGCACCACTCCCAGAAGCAGCTTTTAAAGAACAAACCTGTTCATGTCAACCTCTAGTTTAGAACTGCCTAATGACTTCCCAGTTTGAAAGAAGGAAAATCAATCTCCTTAAACAAGTCTCCCTTTCCATTCTTATCTTGGACTATTTTTCTCTTCATGCTTGGCTTTCCAGCCACCCTGGACTTTTACCAGCTTCTTTGATATGCCATGCTACCTCCTGCCTCAGGGTCTTTGCACAGGTTGTTCCCTCTGCTTAGAGTTCTTTGACTCCACCTTTCTCCTGTTAACTGCGTAACTCCTATGCATACTTCAGAACCCACCTCACAAGCCCCTTCAATAAGGCAGATTCCTCAGGCTAAGTCTCTCTGCTGTCTGCTTTCGCACCACGCTATACCCCTCTCCTCTGAAGTACTTATTATAATTGTAATTACGTATTTAACTGGATGACTGTGGAACGCTTGTCTTTCCTGCCAGGCTGGACGCCTCACTGTGGCAGGGGCCCCTGTCTATCTGGCTCTCAGGCTATCTCCCCTTGTGGCACAGTGCATAGCACAGAAATATCTGTTTACAAATTAGCAAATCCCTCGGCTTCTGTCATGATATTATTCGCACTACTGACTGGCTTAGTGGGACATTACTGAAAGTGACTTATAGTCCAGTAGTTCTAGAATTATCACAAATTTCAAATTAGTGAATTTGAACCCAGGTGACTTTAATTTTTCCTTTTGATTCCAAGCCCTAAAAGATTTAAAATCTGCCTGTGGTGGGAGCTGGAAGCAGGCTGAGCAGATCATCCTTATGCTGGCCCACAGGCTGGCTGGCAGGTGTTCACTCACACCACGGCATATGCCAGTGAAGTTAGGGCTGAGTTTCAGGCTGAATGTATGCTAGCATTTACATCAGGGAGAAATAAGTGACTTCACGACTTTGCCATTTTCCTGTTTGTCAGAGTCTCTAACCGCACTCAGTGCTCCACATTGGGGAACGGTTTTGAATCTCTCTGGAGGGTTAGCGTCCAGAAAATGATTGTTGCATACGTTAACTGTGGTGTTGATTACAGACACATTGCAAATGGTCATTAGCTGAGACGATGCCTAAATTTTGGGTGTCAGCAGGTGGAGCATTGGCATCTGCCCTTATACAGGCAACCCTGGAGCCTAGACAGACTTCTGAGAACTGCTCTCCTAACACTCCATCTGCAGATGCTGGACGCTGGGCATGGGTCCTGCGAAGCACCAGAGCACAAAAGGGGAAATGGGGTCCCCAGCAGGAAGGCATCAGTGGGGTTTTCCAGTTCAGCCTTCAGGGAGGGGCCAAAGGCTGAGGTGATACAACCACAGAGAAGACGTGCATGGAGCAGACGGGGGCGCGCACGCACTGCTGCTGCAGCCAGAGGCAGGGAGAACTGTACTTGAAGAAGTGTTTCGTCCTCTTTTCATTGCAAGGATCATCTTTTTGAACTAAAATATGTCAAAGAAGCCAGATCTGTGGGAGCATCCCCATGAATCAGCTTTTTCTCACCGTGAGCAATGAAATAGCCTTTGCATGATTGTTACTAAATTCTGACTCTTCCAAAATGTTTTCTCAAGTGATGCTTTTCCCCACATCATCCTGAATGATGCTGCGGAACTACTGTGGACTGGAATAAGTCATTTTGCACAGATATCATTTTTTCTCTCTCTCGTTCTTTCTCGAGTGTCTCACATTCAAGGCCCTCTAGGCGGGCGAGCCAGCAGTTCCCTCACTCCCGTTCCCGCCAGGCCTGCGGTGCCCTGGGCTTACTTCCTCGGGGTTGGTCCTGGCTTACTTCCTTGGGGCGGTAGTCCCTCTGCCTGGAATGTGTCTCTGTGTTCCCCATTCACCAGTTCCTGACCACTTCCTCCTCTCTTCCCCTATTCCTTATAGAATTCTTAAAAAAAAAAAGTCACTGCATTATTCCACTTTATCTGATATGAATCCATCTTCCCAACCAAGCTCTGAGCTCCTCAGGGGTGAGTTCCCCGGCTGGTTCCTCTCTGACTGACAGGGTGCCTGTGTCACGGTGGCCATTCGTCAAGGCTCTCAGCTGCTGCTGCTGAGTACGCTTCTTGGGCCAGAAGGACGTGATGACAGAGGTTTGCGGCGAGTGTGCGGCCTGGGAAGGCAGTAGAAAGCTCCGGTGCCTCACGCTCTCCTGGTCTCTCACGGGACTCCTGGCCCACAGCCAGCCCAGGCCTGACGGGTCAGGCAGCCCCACCTTACACCCCACCAGGCTCTGAGGACAGAAGTGGCCAGGGAAAGGGAGCCTGCTGGCGCCCCCTACAGACCCTGGTCCAGACTGCCGCACGCAGCTGCTCAGGGCTAGCGGCCGTGGCGGGTCCACAGAACCCCAGCAGACTGCCCCCCGGCAGGCCCCAGCCCCTCACTCCTCCACGTGGCTGCACACTGAGAGTTCTGAGATAACAGAGCTTCGGAATACTCCCTGTCGCACCGTTGCTGAGTGACAGAGGGCCTGGGACCCCAGCCTGGCTGGGCTTGGAGTCGAGACGCGGCAAGGGAGGTCTCAGTTGGTGGTCTGGCATGGCTGGGTTGCCAGATTGAGCAAACTGAAAATGCAGAATACTCAGAGAAATCTGAATTTCAGATAGAACAATGAACATATTTTAGTATAAGTATGTCCTATATTTGGGCCATACTTTATATTAGTCAAATTTCTCTATAAAATTAATCATCCCATGTTTATGTTAAAAATAGGTACCCTGTATTTATCTGAAATTCAAATTGCACTGGACGTCTTGTTTTTTCATCTGGCAACCTGAGGTCCTCACCAGCTTTTAGTACCCAAAGTGGATCACAGTCAGAGGAAGCCAGTCCGGTGAGTCAATCCTGGGATGACTCATCGCTGCGTGTTACTCTGCAGTTCAGGACACACTCTGGGATCCATAATCACGTTTGATTCTTGTGACCCTGATGGAATGGGTTCAACAGGTCTTTATCAGCACCATTTTCTAGGCAGAGAAAGAAAGGCACGAAGAGGTACAGATACTGCTCAGTGTCACAGCATGTAAAAAAGAGAACTGGGATTGGGATTCAGCTCGGGTTCACCGCCTGACCACCCCACACTTTCTCCAGCATGAAGCCCTGGCCCCTCTGATCACTGGGCTCAGGCACAGAAGGGCGTGGCCCGGCTCCTGGACTGGAGCTCAAGGGAGAATTGAGGATCCATGGAGAAAAGGATGGTTTATCATTCTGTTCACCTCCTAAGAACTTCACAGCCCAGTTTTTCATGACAACAACAGGAGCAGAAGGGACCATTCGGCGGGTTGGCACAGGCTCCCTCCTGTCTGGGGAGGCTCTGGTCCTTGAGAGCTGGGAGGGTTGCTCTCCGGCTGCCAGGCAGGCCCTTCCCTTCTCCTTGTGTCCGTCCCATGATTGCACAGGAAGCCGCTGGGGTTTGCTTGGCTGCTGGGTTTGACCACTTGCCTGTAGTGTGGTTTTTGAGCTTGAGCTCTTTGGGTGGATTTAATTACCTTAATTGAATGGTGTTTTCAGTTTTCAGTAAAGGGGGAAGTAGGAAGCCAGTGGAAATGACAGGGGTTGGCTTTATCACACCCAGAGGCCCTAACAGGTTGGAATTGATTCTTCTCGATCTTCTTTCTGGGTGGTTTTCTGAGACATTGACTCGGGGTTGCCTTGAGGAGCAGTTCAGTATAGTGAACCATGACAGTTGGCTTCCTCCAGCTTGTGAATCACAGATGTTGTACACATAGCCTCCACCACTTCACACTGGGCAATGCCCTGCTGGCCATTCTCGGGGCAAGCTCCTGACCTCTCTGTGTATTTTTCAACAGTCTTCCTGTTTCAGAGGAACGTCCTTGTCTATGTCCTACGTTTTACATAGCAAAATCAACTTCCTGGTTGGAAAAGGGGTGTAGATCTGTGTCAAGTGTCTACGGGGTGGCAGGCCCGCTACTGCCATCTCCCTGTCCTCTTTTTTTCCTTATGGCTGGAACTGAGGCTCCCTGGGTAGCTTGTCCCATACAGATCGCTGGAGCTGTATCACACCCGCCTTTGGCTCCAGGGCCCTGCAGTCTGGCTTTTGATGATTCCTCCCTAGCTAGTTCCCAATGCAACGATCGCTCTCTTCTTATAACTCCTCTGGACTTTTGGACATCAGAAACTTCAAGATCATTTGTATTCTAATAGAGGTCGACATGGACTCTCAGAAGCCACATTTGAACCTTGTTCCCACATCCATCCACTCAATCCTTGTTCACTCCTCTGGGTTCTAGAGCTGGAGATCCAGCCCAGCAGGGCTGACCTGCGCCCTCTCCTTGCAGAGCTGGACGAACCGAGGGATGGCGCTAGGCCGCACTTAGACGGCCTTGGACCGGTTTCCATTGGGCAGTGCCTCTTAACCATGAAAAATGCACCTTTGATGTGCACACAGGTCATCGCACACTTGGTTTGACCATTTGGCTCCACTGGTGTGGCTCTTGGCACTCCAGGGTAGGGGATTCTGCTTGCATCCTGGCCCAGCCTGGCTTAAATAAGCCCAACCTAGGGGCTAGACTGGGAAAACCAAGGGTTCTCACACAAACCCTGAGGCTTCTAAGTGCTGGGAGAGGACAGGGCCCACTTGATCCAACCCCAGGAACATGGTTGGTTGGCACTGGGGGCCCCAGCAGCAGTGCCAAGTTGGCATGCATAGAAATCCTTCCTGAATCACATCACACGCACAGGGGCTCGGAGCCCTGCAGCACGCAGGAGTCCAGGGGATCCCAGGGATGTGACTGAAGAAACCAGCCCGCCTGGGCTCGCCAGGGGCCTCGGAGCCCTGCAGCACGCAGGAGTCCAGGGGATCCCAGGGATGTGACTGAAGAAACCAGCCCGCCTGGGCTCGCCAGGGGCCTCGGAGCCCTGCAGCATGTAGGAGTCCAGGGGATCCCAGGGATGTGACTGAAGAAACCAGCCCGCCTGGGCTCACCAGGGGCCTCGGAGCCCTGCAGCATGTAGGAGTCCAGGGGATCCCAGGGATGTGACTGAAGAAACCAGCCCGCCTGGGCTTGCCAGGGGCCTCGGAGCCCTGCAGCATGTAGGAGTCCAGGGGATCCCAGGGATGTGACTGAAGAAACCAGCCCGCCTGGGCTTGCCAGGTGCAAGGAGCTGGCTGTGACCTGTGGTCACAGCCACTGTGGGTGTTCTCCTGCCCTTGGGAGAGAGCTGGGGAGCAGAGATGCTTTCTCTCTGGGACTCAGTGCAGCCTGACTCCTGCTTCCAGCCTTGGTCCCTGGTCCACTGTGTCTGGATGGGATGCTTCCTCAGGAACCTCCGAGCATTGCCCAGACCTGGGGCCATGTCTGGAGTTGGAGGCACAGGGAAGATTGAGTCTGACCCAACCAGCGCTCCCCACGACAGGAGGGTGCCAGTACCTGGCGTCACACACCCGGGGCCATCTAGTTGTAGGAGGTAAGCAGAGAGGCAAGGCGCAGAGGCAGGGAGAGGAGGAGAACGATGAAGTGATGGGCTGGCTTCCAGCAACCTGCTTTTCAGTTCCATTTCTGTTTCCTGATTGTGTGGCCATGGTGGGCAGAGCAATGTTTTGCTCTCTGGGGCAAAAGCCCTGCTGTGTAGCATGGACTGATTTTCCATGGCTGATTTCTGCTATGACCTGGCATCTGAGGCAGAGTTGGGATGAAGCATGAACATGGGCTTGTGGAGCCTCTGAATCCTGCAGGCTCCCATCGGATTTGCAGTTGCTCTTATATCCTCAGGCAGGGCTCTCACCCCACAAAGGCTAACAGAAGCACTGTTTCTGATCATTCCTGATGGCTGGCATTGCTGAGAATCACTCCTTAAGCCTCCTGGTCAGTGCAGTCTTTGTACCCTCCCCTCCACGGGAAGGAGCTCAGGTCCAGCACTGGCCGGCTTTTTGGCACGGCTCCACTAAGAGCTCTCTGCAGACACTGGGGGACCAGCCTTGGTGGCCAGATGCTCCTTGGATGAGGGGACTGGGCTCTCTTGTGAGCTCAGAGGTGCCCCAGTTTACCTTTTGTAGGAGTGACTATGCTGCCATCAAAGGTAAAAGTAGGAGCAGAAGAGACCTGAGCCTAAACAACTCTGCCCTTGCCTCCTTCATGCCTTCCCAGAGAGGGGGGTCAGTGCCAGCCACTGCCAGAGGGGGCCTTAGGGGAGTTGATGGAGCCATGAGAGGCTAAGAAACGAGAAGCGCGAAACTGGTAGAAATGGTTTTGATGCTCAGCCCAGTGACCCTCTGGCCTCCTTGCTAGATGCAACCCAAAGTCCAGGGGCCACACCACTGCCAGGCCAGGGCAGGGGAGCTGCTAGAAGCGGGCATAAAGCTCTTTCAGAAATACAGGGGCCACTGAAATGCTGAGCCCATCTGGCATCTGGGCCAGATCCCACTGCTACCCTGCATTTGCTGACTACAACCTTGGCTAACTTACAGGGAGTCTGTGAGCCTCAGGCTTCTTGTCTGTAAAATGGAGCTAATGATCTGTGTATTAATAACAGGGCTTCTCAGCCTCTGTACCACTGACTTTGCCAAGGCCCCTGGGGCAAGATCACTGCCGGCTGAGAACTGCTTTACAGAAAGGAGAAGAACATTAGTAAGGCCTTTGGAGCGTCCTTTGTAAGTTCATCCCTCCCTTCCTTCCACCTTTCCCAGGAACATCCTGTCCTGTATTCTGGAAATGGTAGGAAGTGACATAAGATAGGAGTAAACTAGGCTCTTCTGGGCAGCAGGAGCTGGAGACCAGGGCGAGGTCCTGCTCCAAAGCAGCGTCACCTCTACCTGCGCGTGTGCAACTGGGACAATAAACAGCAACTTCAGTTCTGCCCCCAGCCCTGGTCGGGGGGTGTGTGCAGCTTCCTGCGCTGGAGTGGGCTGAGGAAAGGAATGGTCATGGAATTAGCCCCTGAGGCAGCCACTGCTCGAGATGCTCAGAGCCACCAGACTCCCCAGGCCCGGGTCCTCCCCCAGCCCGGGGGGCTGCCTGCACAGAAGAAGGCCCCCTGAGCCCTGTGAGCCCCAGCCGCCCTCCCGTGCACTTTACCCACACGCAGGCTACTGGGCAACGGGGAATGTGTGCAGTCTTTCTCTGCGTATGTTCCAGGAGCAGAGGTTTCCCTCGTTTTCCCCTCAAGACACAGCAAGAAATACATCTACATTACAGCATACAGTCAGCTGAGACATATAATACAAAACAAGGAAAATTCATGAAGCAAACTTACTTTGCTTACATGGACCACTCTGATATTTTCATCCTATTCCATAGTAGTCGTTCATTTAAAAAAAAAAAAAAAATCTAGGTGCAACATAGTAAGTGATTTGAGGGCTCAATAATCAGTTATAGTCTGTAGTGGTTTTTTTTTTTTTTTTAAACTGTCCCGCAAAGAGTTGGACAGGACTGAGCGACTGAAATGAACTGAACTGAACTGAGACCAGAATCTGATCATTCCTAATCAGGCTGTGTTTGGGGTTGCCCTGTTTATAGTGATGCTAGGTTCTCATTTGGATGGAGAAATAGAGATCCAAGGCCCAAACACAGGGACTGTTAGGGTCTGACCGTATTCATACTGTTAGGGAGAGGAGAAGACCACCAGGTGCTGGGTCCACGAGCCAGGCCTTGCCTTTCTGCTTCACTGCTGCCTCCCTCGTTCGGCACAGCTCCTAGGTCTAACAGAGGGCCATTCATTTGTTAAGCAAGTGGACGAATGAGTAAAAGAAACCCCCATTTACAGAGGGCCTGGCATGAGATAGGCACTTTATATACTATATTATTGCTTCCTGTTTATTACGTAATTAGGAAGCAAGTCTGCAAAGTAGAAATTACGCTTCTTTTTTTACAGAGGAAGACCTTGAATCCAGAGACATTTAATACTTGGTGGTGCAGAGCTTGAACCTGGGGCTGCTAGAGAGGGATAGGGTCTCTGCATCCTACATTTAAAGAGGCATCTCCAGGAGATTCTGCTTCAGGCCGAGAAACTGTGCTCGGCACCACCCCACCCCACTCCTGGGCACCCTGTAGTCCCCCACTCCTGGCTGTCACCCGCAGGGCTCCCTGGAGCTCATCTTAAGACCCAAAGTCACTCTATCCCGTCTTCTGTCCTGGGCATCCCTTTCCACCTGGGAGTCCAGCTTTGGCAGGCCACCCAGCAAGGCTTTCAGTAGATGGACACCTGACTGTTCACTTAAGAGCTGCGGAATCAGTTAGACTTTGGACAAATCACTCAATCTGAGCCTCAGCCTTGGGGCTGATGGGAAGGTACAGCCTGGTCCTTGAGGAAGCCTCTATGGACTATGAAGTGGGTGTTACAGGGGCAATTGTAACTCCACTCTGGAGAGCCTTGTTCAGAGAGGAGGCTGCTTCAGAGACTCCCAGAGGAAGAGGCATGTGGGTTTGCTGGGATTGGGATGTCCCTCAGGCAACCATCCTCTCTCCAGCCCCTGGGAAGAGAGCCAGGCCATATGGGAGGACACCCCTGGAAAGCAGCCCTGAGGGGAGTCCCAGGCTTGGGCAGAGAGAAGAAGCTCCAGGAAGAGCTCCTGGAACCACAAAGAGGGCAGAGAGGCACAGGGCTCTCCTCACCATCTGCAGACTTCATTTCCCCATCTGTAAATTGGTGCCACAGGGCTGGGTGGCAAAGGCAGAGAAGCAGAGCTGCAAGAGCCACCACAGCTGACCCAGCTCCTGTTAACTGCCATGAAGTTCACATCCACCATCTTTCTCAGGGGTCACAACCACTGGCCAAGTCAGATAGGACCTGTGTCAAAGAAATCTGAGGTGTAGAAGCCAAGAAACAGAGAGGCTGAGCAACTTGCCCAAGATCACACAGCCAGGGAGTGGCAGAGCTGGGATTCAGACCCCAATCTCTGCCAAGCAGTTTTGCCCTCCTTGAGCAGCCAAAGTAGAAAAGGTTACGGGGTGGGTGTCTCCCTCTGCCATGGTGTCCCCACAGGGTAGGAAGGGGTGGAGGTCTTTCTTGTAGCACCTCCTCTCCCCACCAGAGAGCATATGCTTTAGTAAAGCTAGAGAAGGCACCTGCTGGACACGGCCATCCCGTAGGAGCATCCAGCATCCAGCATCCAGCATCCTGCCCCTGAAGTGTCAGGAATATGAGTATCTGGGCTGGGGGAGGGGTGTCCCACAGAGCCCTTGGGAATCTCTAACCCCTCCCCAACCCCACAAACACATCAGAGCCCCACTGTCCCTGGCCTTCTCCTCATTTCCTGCTGGAGGCTAGGACGTAGAACGGAAATGGCTGGTTGGTAAGTGACAGCTGTCTTTTCTCCAACCCATGTGGCAGCTGTGAGACCAGCTCTTCCAGGGAAGGAAAGGGAACTTCTCTGCTTTGGGGACACAGTCACAGAACTGACAAGCATCTGTTTTTCACAGAATTCCTTATGAAGTGCTTAGAGTGGTGAGATAAAGAATTTACCATCCAGGCAATCCTTCTAAAAAAATTGAATAGTGCTCTTTAGACAGACAGGATTATTTAAAACAATGACTTGAGTTGAAGTGGAAAAAGTCAGTTTCTTGGAATTCTCCTTGCTGAGATAAACAAGGAATCTCTTCTCCTCTTTCATAAGACAGTGGCCCTTGCTTCTCAGAATGCCCTGGAGGGCTTGTTAAACAGAGTTCTGGGCCCACCCCAGAGATGCTCTCTCAGGATGTTGGGGCAGGGCTAGAGCATCCAGGGACACTTGGGACCACACTTGGAATTCTGCTGCCCTAGGCCTCGAGCGACTGGAGGTTGGACCTCTTTCTGGGAGGTTGTGCTGGTGAGTCCTATGCTCTTGGGCCACTTGGGGTGCATGCGGGTCAATGACCCGTCTGGGCTGTGTCTGCCTGGCTCTAGACCTGGCTCTGGGCAGGCTGTGCATATGCAGGGTACAGAGATGAATCAGAAATGCTTTCCTCTCCAAGGGACAGTTGCCTGTTGGGGGAGAACAGGCAGAGACCAGTGCCATCTGCAGGGTTCAGGATGTGGGAAGAGGGTGGTCTCTCCAGGCAGTGCTTGCTTGAAGGCAGTTGGGAAGGAAGCTTTGCTGCCAGTCTGTGTGCAGGCACCCAGCTGGCTTCAGCCTCAGCACCCAGCAGGGGAGTGGAAAGATTAGAGCCAGACTATGTCCCGTTTCCCAGCGCTGTGCAACCTGGGCAAGTTCCCTCCACCTCTCTGAGCCTCCCTTCATTCTCTGCAGCTGTTCTCACCTCTGTGGGTGATGGTGAAGGGTAGAGATGAAAAGTGTCAAGGACCCAGAAGAGACCTACACAGAGAGACGATTCAGTAAATGGAAGTTTACACCACTAGAGACCTTGGGCTTTTTGAAAGAGACCTCCCTTAGAAGGAATTCCATATCTATCATTGTGGTGCTAACACCCGCCAACAGGCTTTCAGGGTGAGCTCCAGCATGTAAAGACTCTAGTTGCTGCTAAGTCACTTCAGTCGTGTCCGACTCTGTGTGACCCCATAGACGGCAGCCAACCAGGCTCCCCCTTCCCTGGGATTCTCCAGGCAAGAACACTGGAGTGGGTTGCCATTTCCTTCTCCAATGCATGAAAGTGAAAAGTGAAAGTGAAGTCGCTCAGTCGTGTCAGACCCTCAGCGACCCCATGGACTGCAGCCTTCCAGGCTCCTCCATCCACCGGATTTTCCAGGCAAGAGTACTGGAGTGGGATGCCATTGCCTTGTCGGAAAGACTCTAGTAGGTGCTCGCTGAATGCCGCTTGCCACATTTCTAACCTCCAGACGGGGGCGCTATAACACAGTGAGAAGGGCGTGGACTGAGGCCAGACCTCCCGGGGCATGGTTCTTGGCTGTACTGCTTGTGAGTGGCCCTAGGGAAATTACAAAACCTCTTTCTGCTTCAGTTTCCTCATCTGCAAAAGGAGCCTAACGTAATACCCGCCTCCCAGCGAATCCGTGTCTGTGAGGCGGCTGACACCTGGTTAACTGTCAGTCTCATCACCCTCCTCGCCGTACAATCTACGCCAAGCCAGGGCTAGGGGCACGAGGTCACGAGGACAATGCCTTTCCCCGACATGAAAGAGAGAGAAGCAAGCCAGCGAGTGCCCAGAGCCCCCAACGCTTGCCTGTCCTTGGAACCAGCTCGCACCTTTGCCCTCTGACTGGCTCCTCTGACTGAGCAAACCGCTCAGTTCCCTCATCTGAATGCTTATTGGCTGAACGTTAAGAGCGTCAGTGTTTGTATGGCGGTTGTTTTCCCTGAAAACTATGCCTGCGTCTCCTAAGCTATCACTGGAACCAGTCTGAGGAAATCTTGCATGCTAGATGAGTCAGAAAACCAAAACAAAAAACCAGGCGATCTGTGTAAGCATTTTGCATACAGAGTAACGAAGCTAGATTCCTATGGTGAACTTGGTGGGACACTGCGGGCAAGGAGCAGGTCTGAGCCCGTGGGTTTAGCAAGTGGGTCTGAGTTCCTGCCCCTTAATTGCTGGTGGTGCTGCATGTGCCCAGGCCGCCCCAGGCCAGGGCAAGCCCGGCGGCAGCTCTAACACGACCTGGCCATTGCAGGCAGGGCTCAGAGACATGAAACTGACCTCCAGACTGGGCAGAGAGTAGAGAAAGCACTGGTTGCCCAAGCGAATCTCAGGTTCCCCTCCGCTCTTCCCTCATCAAGCTTCAGGTAAAGGCTTTAAGATGGGACGTGGCTAAGATGAAACCCTTCTTTTAGCTCAGCCTTGAAGTCCTCAGCAGCTGAAGCCCACCTGGGAAGGGGCCACTCAGGGACAGAAGGGACTCACTGAGGCCAGGGAACAGTGTCCAGGTGCAGAGACCCAAAGGAACCAAGGGTTCCTACTGATGCCAGGCGTGGGCACCTCCATGGGTTCAGAGGCCCCTCACTGTGCAGTGTCTTCTCTGGGCTGCAGTTCAGAGCCGAGCTGAGAATGGAGGCTACGCGGAAGGTTCTCTCCCTGCTTTGATGGGCTGTGGTCCAGAAGGGTTGCTTTCTCCTTCGATGAGAAGAGTGGTCTGGCAAGTCCTGGGGAGAAAGCCATTTGTTCGTTGGCTCCATTGGCTCCTCTTGGAATCACATTTGTAGACACTCTGACAGCCGCACCTCAGAAGGGAATGCGCTTCGCACCAAGCCTTCTTCAGCCCTGGGAACCGAGGGCAGCCAAGAACCCACTCCATCTCAGCCTTGACATTGCTGCCACGTAGTACTCACTCGCGCAGCCCCCTCCAGGAAATGTTCCAGAATGATGGGGATGACCTACATTGGAGGTGACACAGCTCAGCAGTGCTCCACACATTCCATTTTCGGGCCTCGACCTGTGCATTTATAATGAGTCTTGTCCTCTCCTTCCCCATACCCCCAGCTCATTCTGCAACCCCTGGGATCAAGCAGAAACTAAGAGGTGTTTTGGGTTTTCCCAACTGACGAAATGAGACATGAGATTGCATTATAGGGCTACAGATTGGCTGGGTCTGTTGAAATGTGATTTAAACTCTCAGACAGAGATAAAACCAAGACCACTGTAGCCTGTTGGGAAAACGTCAGCACTTGTGTCTCCGTAAGGCTGTCTTCGCTGAAAGCCCTTTTCATCTCTCCAGTAACCCCGGGCAGATGGAGCGAAGGCCTGAAAGCCAAGGAGGAAGATGGCCCAGGCCTGGCTCTGTTGGCTGGCTGGTTTCAATTACTGAGATTTCTGGCATAGGCTGGAGGAATAGGGCTATTTCCAGACGTGGGGCTTCCCCTTTCTGTAAGGGTCTCCTGTGCTTCCTTAGGGTCAGGAGCAAAAGGCAAAAACACCAAATCACTTGCTGGAGTCCCAGGGAAAAGACATCAGGGTGGACATACTCTTCCTCAGGGGCCTCAGGACCACCGGGCCTTCCCTCGCCTCATCTGCACACCTTTGTCTCCTGGGCTCCCAGGGGATCCAGGTTCCTATACTGTTAGGACCCAGCATTCCATCAGCCCCTGTCCTCCCAGCAGGCTATGGTCACTCCCACCCCAATGAGCTTCTGGTCACCAGCGAGCAGGCACAATTGTTCCCCTCTCAAAGACCAGGGGGCAGATGCAGGCTGGACCTGGCTCACCCGGACGTGTCTATTTATAAACCATCCCGATAAGCACAATCTGCCCTGCTCAACCTAGGCCTTATTCCACAGCAAAGCTAATTCTCCCAGGGGCAAGCTGAGCATTTCCTGCACCAGCTAGACTGGAAAGACGAGCCCAGTGGAGGGGCAAGGAGCTCCAGAGCGAGTCATTGCTTCTGCAGGGTCCAGCTCACAGGCTGGACAAGCTGGAATGCTTACTGCTGTTTGTGTGTGAACGAAAACAATCCGTCTTAAGGAGTGGTACAACGGGGGTCAGCAAGCATTTTCTGTAAAGGGCTGCGTAGTAAAGGCTTAGTTTTTTCTGGCCACACAGCCTGGGGCAGTTGTGGGCATCAGCCAAAGACATTATGTAAATGAACGAGTATGGCTGCGTGCCAATAAAACTTTATTTATAAAACCAGGTGCCCAGCCCACAGCCTTGGTTTACCAACCGCTGTAGTAAAGGGAGCACAAATACTGGAAAATTAGACCTCGTTTAACACAAACATTTGTTAATCTACTCTCCAGGACTCTTATATTTTGGGTTTTAAAAAATATTACTGCAAATATTGTTTGTTATAATTGGACTAGATATGTTGAAAGAAATGATTCATAATTCAGTCTTTTTAAAAATGGCCTTTATTTTCTAGGGCAGTTTTAGGTTCTCAGCAAAATTTATACTACAGAGATTTCTCATATAGTCCCTCATCCACCATGCATAGCCCTCTGCATTATCAATATATCCACGGGGGTGTTAAAAATCCTTCTTAATTTCTTAAGGTTAATAACTTCTTAAGGTCTATTTAACTTTACACACGTATTCAATTTTGTTCTTCTTAAGGATCAATTCTCCATGAGGGAGAAAAGATACGATGGTAGATTCAGGCCAGCCCACCTGTCTGGTTGGGGACCCCTGGGTGTGGAAGAACATGCAGCCTGGGGGTCTTCCCCTGCTGAAGCCACACGTGCGCTCGGAGTCCACGGGCCATGAGGTCCTGAGGACCAAGTGTCCTCTTTATTACTAGTAGGCTCCCGCCTGACCCAGCAGTGGGGGACACAAGAGAGCCAGGCTCCCACCCTAGAACCTGTAAGGTCGCACCCGTTTGACAACATAGCGCCCTGGACACACCCAAGACTTGTGCCCACTCAGCCATGTGGGAGCAGCGTGTCCTGACAGATGCACAGAAGGACCAAGTCAC
The DNA here is from genome assembly GCF_027580195.1 of Bos mutus. Classification (NCBI taxonomy): domain Eukaryota; kingdom Metazoa; phylum Chordata; class Mammalia; order Artiodactyla; family Bovidae; genus Bos; species Bos mutus. The sequence goes on along the minus strand of NC_091644.1, from coordinate 7,936,698 downwards.
ACCCGTCTATACCATATCCTCTGTTTCCTCACGGTCCAGACGGCAGTCCGTCGCCACAGCACACGCAGCACACGGAGAAACTCAGCCCCGACATGGCCCTGGCCACTCACAGCGCCCTGCACAGCTCCCTGACACAGGGCGGGCAGCCTCCCAGCCCCGCCGGCCCAGAGCGCACACCCCTGCGGCCCGTGGGAGCTCGTGCCTCCCAGCCTCTGCGAGGGAACCAGACCGGCATCTGACCCTACCTTCTGCTCTCCGCAAGTCGTGCTGCTTGTTCTCCGGGCCTCCCAGGAACCGGACAGGACCCTGACTCTTCCAGCAGCCTGGCTTTGCCCAGCAGCCAAAATTTCTTCCCTTGTCAGCCAGACTGCCCAGAGATAGAGGGGAATGGATGCAAGACCCAGATCTCTTAATGTTCACAAACCTGCCCACCTGAGGAAAATCAGTGACCAGAAGCTGGCCAGACACTGGAAGTTGGGGAAGCGTACCTAAATAGAGACCCAGCCGGGGGAAACCAAATGGTGTTCTTGGTGGGGAAGAGGCAAACAGTCCCCACTGCAACACCCGCGTGGTGTCATGTAACAGTCAGATTAAACAAACAGCCTCAGCAGCTATTTTTACATCCAGATCGGCCACGGGTAATAGATAACTTGGGGAGTGAGAAATTGCTTGCCTCTTAGCCGGATCCTAACCCAGGATTCCAACTTCTATTCAGATTGATTTTTAATACTGTTCTAGTGCTGAGATTTGAATAAAAATCTCCCAAGATGCAAAGGAAAACATTTGTTTAGGGAAACATTATAAACACTGTGGTGTGTGCCTTGGAACCAGAGCCCAGAGGCCTGCTGATGCCCCGGGGCAGAAATAGCCCGTTTCATCATCGGCTCGGAGGACCGCAGCCTGCATTCCTCGAGTAAGGAACCGTCCTGGGCTGTGCTTTTGGAGCAAAATAACATGCCTGGCTGCAGGCTGGGGGAAGGCTAGCCTGGGGTTTCAGGATGAGAGTTGCTGAAGGATATGAAATAATCAGAGAAGAGGTAAGGTAAGTGCCCACTGGGTGAGCCTGGCCATGGCAGATGTGGTTGTGGGCAAGGCCCAGGTGCCAGGTTAGAGCTCCCTTCCTCATCTCTGGAGGGCAGGCCTCTCACAGCCCTGAGGTGGGCTTATGTCTGCCTTCCCATGGCCACTTCCTATCTTGGCCTGGGGTCACCTGTTCCCCAAACTGCCCACAGACCCCCCAGACCTTTTCCAACCCCCTGCCTTTTCTCACACCATGCCAGTTCCTGGGTGTTCTATTTACCTTCCCCCAAGCTGACCCTGGGAGAGCACAAGAGTTTTAATGTAGGAATTTCTTTCTTTTTTTCAAGATCCTTTCTCACACTCCCCTTCCTTGGGGCCTGGGAAGGCCGAAGTGCCTGGTCTCAGACTGGTGTCCTGCTTTGTGGATGCCCAAAGCCTTTGGAAGTCTGTGTTGCACTGTACCTCTGAATCTATTTGTGGACTGCCCTGCCTGCCCCGGTGGATTACTCACAGCCAGCGACCTCAGTCTCAGCCCTAACTCAAGGCCTGGCACCACCTCCAGCCTCGAACCTACCAGTAGCAGAATCCCAGGGAGACGGGTCTATGCACTTCAGTTCAAACGAGTCACAAAGAACAGCTCCTCGTGGCCCTGCAGATGGAGTGGTCAAGACCTCCAACGAAAGGACGATCCAGCCCTTCCTCCTCCTGGGAGCCTCTAAACTTGTCTTTTGAGGTCCTGTCTGTGGGGACTCCTGCTCACTGATCAGCACTCAGAGATGGTTTGAGGGACACCCAAAGTGAACCCCTTGATTCTACCCACCCCACTTACCTCCCCTGAGTGTCAAAATCAATGCTAGCCAACCTGGCAGATAAAAAGAATCGATTTGAGAGATCAACCAGCATTAAACAAAACAAAACAAACCAAACAATAAATGGGATTTAGAGCCCCAGCCCCTTGTATTTCCGCCAAATCACTTAGCCTCTCTGTGCCTCAATTTACTCATCTCTAAGATGGACAGATTGCCTGCGCTCTGTGGGGTTGAAGATCAGATAAGCTCATACAGACATGCTTCTATATTACAAAGCTTCTCAAATGGTAGGCATTCACTTGTTATTTTTTTCCCTGATTTTTGCCACATCTTCAACCATCTGTACCATCGTTTACTTATCTTTCGGTAAAGAGCATTCAGATTGACTTATTTTTTAAAAAACAGAGCTTTGGAGTCAACAGCAATACCTGAGAAATCCTGGATTTGATGCTCTAGTTTTTTAAATCCACCCCCCACCCCCTACAATTATACATTGGAACAAATATACAGCCAGTTTGTATGCTATCTGCTTTTGCCCCAAATCATTTTGTTCTGGATTTTAGGAAAAGTTGTATTTCTAAATCCCATTTTAAGGAGGAGTTTGTTTTGAGGAATGAGTAACCTGAGCTGAAACCATTCAACAGGGCCCCTTACTTTCCTCCCGCTCCTCAGAACGTTTCTTCCCCAGCTTACTTTTAATTCTTCACAGGTGGAGAACATGACCTCATGTCTGGTTTAGGATCCTAGAAGTGGTGAGCTTTGCTGTGTGGCAGGTGCTGATGGTGTTTGCTTGGAGTGGCTGATTGGGAAAAGAGAACCGTAAGGATGGTTCAGGGAACATTTGGGGGCAGGGCAGTGGCTGGCAGCTCTGTCAATGACGTCAGCAGGAGGGGTCGAGAGAGAACAATAAAACGCAGTTCACGTGGCAAAAGCCTGTCCTGGGAGCAGGAGCTCTCGGAGTTTGGCCTGGGACCCAATCCAGCTAGGCTGACCATAGCTGACCACGGTAGAATCTGATTTCCCCCAAAATGTGCCTCCAGCTGTCTTGTCCCAGAGACCCCATGTCTGGCTCACTCCTGGTGGGGCAGCGGTGTGGACCACCTCAAGCACAAAACACAGCCAGACGACTCAGCCCAAGCTCCACCAAGAGCGCGGGGTCTGCGTGAGCCGGAGCTGGCATCTTTTCAGGGGACGGGCCCAGGCAAAGTGGCCACTCTCTCCCAGTCCAGGAGCTGTGAGCTGCGTGGAAAGAATGTGAATGAAGACACAATTCTAAATGTAGAATCACGAACGCTATGTGAGCCGGCTCCCTGATCATCCAGAAAAACAAGACCTGCTTGTACATTCTGCAAGAGCATAAATAAAGCTGTCCTCAGGCGGCGTGCTATGGTGTCCACTCCTTGCGGTGACTTCACTGGCTCCGACTCTCCACAGAACCTCTGGAGCATCGTGGGAGCTGCCTGGTTGCCTGACAGCATGGGTGGAAATGGCCTCACTCCCGTCTGGACGTGCGTGATGCTGCTAACTTAATCTGGGGACAGATCTGCTCTGTTCTTCATCTGTACTAATTAGAAACATTGAGAAGCTGGTAAAGGAGGGCAATGTGGAATGGGTCCTTCAGGCCAGTTTCCACTTCTGGGTGTTTGAAGTTCACATCTCTGCACATAATGTGAGGCAGCTCCCCTGATCCTCCGCTCTCGAGATGTGGTTGTGCTGAACAGCTTGTCTGAGCTCTCTTTACCAGTGCTCAGTCTTCTTTATGAGTTGTTTCCATAAATGTCTCCAGGAAGTTGGTGCTTTCGCAAAGCTTAATAATCATACGTATAACAACACAATAGTACTGTTGGTGCACACAGAAAACCTTTACTCCGTGGCCTGCACCATTCTGAGCCCTTATGCAAATGAGCCTCCCACTGTACTCTGTCTTGGGGCCCAGCACCATTTTGTTCCTTCACTGCAAATTGCTCCCTGCTGGAGGGTTGGGGAAAGATAAGACGGGGGAACCTCTACTTGCTGAGCACCCATTGTGTGGCAGGCACTGTCTGGCATCTTTTCTCCCTGTATGTAATGACTGTTCACGTGCCCTCTTTCCAGATGAGAAAACTGAGGCTTGCAGAGGTCCTGGATGCCACATGACTAAGCTTGGCTCTGAGGACGCAGAAGAGGGTTTGTCCTCTGACCTGTCTAGACAGTAGGTCCCTTGCAGCCATCCTAGCCGCTCTAGCGAATCACTCTTTAAGCCTAAGCACAGGGAACACGGCTTCCTTCCATCCACCTGTTCTGCTTGCCTCCCTCTGGGGGAGAGAGTAAAGTCTGGCCAGGGCATCTCCTTGGCTACTGATTTGTTTTGTTAACTGTGGGATTCTGTACCTGAGTGTCAGCACAGTGAAAGGGTGTCCTCAGGGCTGATGGCAGAATGGGGTGTCATGGCAGCAGGACACTTCTCACCTTCAGACCCTTTCATCAGATGGATCTCCTTACCAGGAACTCAGAGTTAGTGGCTTTGTGAAGGGATGGGGCATGATAATGGTGCCCAGCTCAGAAGGGCTGGATTTAATTGGGGGCCCTGTTTGCAACTCGTGGCTGGAAAACAGGCCGCTGGCCCAGGTCACTGAAGACCCTTCCTTAGAGATGCTCCCCCTGTCTGACAAACCGGGGGCCAGATTGGTGGCTGTCAAAGTCAGCTGAGGGATACATGGTCTGGGAGCTCTCTTTGAGGACTTTGCTTTGGGACTCTTGGCTTAGGACTTTGCAATAAAAGATTTAAAAGAAAAAAACAGAACCTGTCCTGAGAAATGAAGTAAATCCACTTTATTAAAATATGACCAAACACTAACAAAATCACGGTGACCAGCTGAGAGGTTGGCCACTAGGAGGGACCTGGAAATGGGTCAGGAGGAGTGTGAGGGGTCAGGAGCTGTGCTCCAGCTGTGCTTCTGGAGCACATTCTGACAAACTTTTTCTGTAAAAGGCTAGAGAGTATATGTGTTTAGCCTGTGGATCAGACCGCCTTTGTTAGCTCTCTGCTGCTGCTGCTAAGTCGCTTCAGTAGTGTCCGACTCTGTGCGACCCCAGAGACGGCAGCCCACCAGGCTCCCCCATCCCTGGGATTCTCCAGGCAAGAACCCTGGAGTGGGTTGCCATTTCCTTCTCCAATGCATGAAAGTGAAAAGTGAAAGCAAAGTCGTTCAGTCGTGTCTGACTCCTAGCGACCCCATGGACTGCAGCCCACGAGGCCCCTCTGTCCATGGGATTTTCCAGGCAAGAGTACTGGAGCGGGGTGCCATTGCCTTCTCCGCGTTAGTGCTCTACTCAGCCATGAAGACCAGTTAGAGACACTTTGTAGATGAAGAGGTGGGGTTGCATTCCAATCAAGCATTATTTATGGACATGGAGATTTGAATTTCATGTCATTTTCACATATCACAGAATATTCTGGTTTTGGTTCTCTCTCCTCTTTAGATACATAAAATCCACTCTCAGCTCACTACTGCTACTAGAGCCTGTGACTTGTAGCCCACCAGGCTCCTTTGTCATGGTGGTTCTTTACCACTGGCACCGCCTGGGAAGCTCACTCTTAGCTCACAGGGCTGTGCAAAAACAGGGGCAGGTGGATTTGGGCCATGGTGTGCCAAACCTGAGCCCCTCCATCACTTCAGTCACCACCAACCACATGTGGCTAATGAGCGCTTGAAACCTAGCTGGTCTGAACTGAGCAATGCTGTCAGTGTAAAATATATACTGCACTTCAAAGACTTAGTACCAAAACCCACAAAATATCTTCTTAGTAGTATTCTGTATTGAATATTGCATTGATGATGGTGACATTGGTGATCTTGATGATGCTGAAATGGTGATACTTTGAATATTTTGGCTTTAATAGAATATACTGTTAGGATCGCTAGCTGTCTTGTATAGGGTGTGTATTTTGATCCTCACAGTCACCCTGGGAGGAAGCCATGCCCTTCTCTTTCCAGATGGAGAACAAGGTCAAAGAGGAGAAATCCCTTGCCCCAAATTACACAGATGTATAGAACAGTCTTTTGGACTCTGTGGGAGAAGGCGAGGGTGGGATAATTAGAGAGAATAGCACTGAAACATGTATATTATCATATGTGAAACAAATTGCCAGTCTAGGTTTGATGCATGAGACAGGGTGCTCGGGGCTGGTGCACTGGGATGACCCTGAGGGATGGGATGGGGAGGGAGGTGGGAGCAGGGTTCAGGATGGGGAACACATGTACATCCATGGCTGATTCATGGCAATGTATGGCAAAAACCACTACAATATTGTAATTAGCCTCCAATTAAAATAAATAAATTAAAAAAGTGTGCTACCATTTACCCAAACAGGAGAGAATATGTATGTGCATTTGTATGTATTTGCTTATATTAAAGGAAAACAATTTAAGAATAAACCCTAAACTGAAATGGGTACCTCAGGGGACAGGAGGGCACAGGTGTGCAAATGAGAGGAGGAGCTAGGTGTCTGAGTCTGCCTTGTTTGGTGGATTCCGTGTACAGCCGCGCGCATACCTTACCTAAAGACCGAAGTAAACTAAACCAGAAAGTTAAAACAGGCAGTCTTGAGAAATTAAGAGCAAAATGAATCTAATGTGTAGGGGGCATAATTTCGCTAAGGGGAATTATTTCAAATGGTTTTAAACTACATTAGTTTGTTTTAACATTCATGAGGAGGATATACCTGAACATAAAATCAACTGTAAAGTAAAATCTTAAATTGTTCTCAGAAATATAGATAGATATAGATAAAGCAAATTAGGAAGTATGTTAGTGTCATGAGAAAACAAGGTCATTTTTTAGTGTTAGAGAAAAGAGCTGCAAATATAAAAGCAAAATGGTAAGTAAAACTTGGTAACGTTTATTTGATATCAATATAAATTCTATAAAATCAAATATGCAAAAGTGTGAAATCAAGATATAGTTTCTCTTAAAAAATGAAAAGCATTTCTTAAAAGGCCTAAAAATAATAACCAACATCAGAGCAATGACTCTCCTCTTTACCAACATTTCTGTCTCTGAAGATAGCTCATTAAAAAGGACACACATTCTCTTAACAGAAAATGTGTAAGAAGAGTCTGAAACCTCTGGTCACACCAAAGCAGGCAGGCTCAGAAAGATGGCTGGGATGATATCAAAATAACTGCGGAGTCAACTGAAGAGGTTCCCACAGCGACAGATGGAGCAGGTTACATTAGTACAAATAGAAGCCGGGGTAGATCGAAACACTGAGCATGTTTGAACTCATGAGCTCATAATGATACTGAAAAAAACCCCAAATCAAAACCCGAATAACTCATACAACCCTCCATGGTCCTCTTGGAGGATGGAGAGAGCAGGTTCATCCTTCTGAAAAGGTGAACAGGGCCGAGTGCCTCACCTGACTTTCCTGTGTGAACGATACCCAGTAGTCCAAAGAGCCAAGTGACGAGTGAAGAAGAGGGGGTTGCCATTTCCTGCTCCAGGGGATCTTCCCGACCCAGGGATTGAACCCTTGTCTCTTGCATCTCCTGCACTGGCAGGCAGATTCTTTACCGCTGGTGCCACCTGGGGAGCCCCAATAAAGAAGGAAGGGTAGAACTAGAAGATTATTATTTTTCAAACCCCTGACAAATAATGATCAAAACAATGATCCCTGAGGGACTCCTATATAAACACACAACACCCATGATGTGCTCTTGCCAAACAAAAACAAGCCTAAATCAGAACAAATCTCTACCTCTGGGTTTAACTACCGGATTATAGGAATAACAGGGACAGCGGAAACGGTTAAATGATGCCATGAGGAAGTAATCAGCAAAATCCAGGGTATGGAAAACTCCAGGGGGCAAGCGACCAATTTCTTTAACAAATAAGCCATTGAAATCAAAGTAGGTGGAAGCCATGATTATAAGACACCTGAGAGACACAGGGATTAAGTGCCATGCACAGACGCTCTTTGGATCTTGGTTCTAACACACCCTCCATAGCAAACATTTATAAGACACTTGGGTAATCTGAATGCTTCCTGGGTATTTGATGTCATTCAGGAATTACTGCTAATGTTTCAGACATGAAAACGGTATTTGAAAAAAGCAGCTTTATTATTTAGCAAGATCCACGCTAATACTTCCCAGGTAGCACTAGTGGTAAAGTGCTCGCCTTCCAATGCAGAAGACGCAAGAGATGCTAAGAGATGCGCGTTTGATCCCTTGGTCATGAAGATCCCCTCGAGGAGGGCGTGGCAACCCATCCCAGTATTCTTGCCTGGAGAATCCCACAGACAGAGGAGCCTGGCAGGCGACAGTCCATAGCGTTGCAAAGAGTTGGATATGACTGAAGTGACTTAGCACGCATGCACGCTAATACTTAAGAATGAAATGATGTGACATCTGGGACTTAGTTCTGAGTAATGCAGTGTATGGAGAAATGAGTTGGAGTATATGAAGCAAGATTTTTGGGGTTGGGTATTTGTTACACTGTCTTCTGAACTTGTGTATACATTTGAAATGTTCCATAATTTTAAGAAAATAGGAAATTCCCTGGGGCAGGAAGGAGAGAATGAGAAGGTCAGAGTGAACCGAGGGGGAGGTGGGAGCTCCTGTGAAGACGAGAGACACAGCAGGGAGCCGGAGGACGCTGGCAGGCTCCACGGGAGCCAGGGCGAGACCTGAGACTGTCCTAGAGCCACGTGGCCGAGGAGGTGGCACCTGGGCCTGCCTGGCCCGTCCCTCAGACTCCAGTCTGTCTGGTAACCTCACTTAGGGTTATCTGATATAAAGTGGCTTTAGCGAGGCCAACAGCTCTACAAATATTGGCAGGTACACAAAGCATCAGAAACAGCCAAATGCCCAATTTTAGAGTTTGATTGGCTAAGGCTAGACTTAAACATTAACACATTTAAAATAGAAGAAAATATTTACGGAAGAGTATTAAGTAATCAATCGCTTCCCTGGTGGCTCAGATGGTAAAGCGTCTGCCTGCAATTCCAGAGACTCGGGTTTGATCCCTGGGTTGGGAAGATGCCCTGGAGAAGGAAATGGCAACCCTCTCCAGTGCTCTTGCCTGGAAAATCTCATGGACAGAGGATCCTGGTAGGTTACTGTCCTTGGAGTTGCAAAGAGTTGGACACAGCTGAGCAACTTCAGATGGTTCCATGTTTCCATTAAGTAATCAAGAAAGATGGAGTTTATATAATTAATGTAAAAATGTGTATATATTCATGGGAAAAAACTTTAAAACTGTAAAAATGTAGTTACAGGGAAAAAAGTTCTCAAATAATATATAGCCAAGCGATAGGTAAAATGATGCCTAAAACCAACAAATATTGCTTTGTCAGCAGAATACGTGCATGTGTTGATTTTTCCTTTTATTTTCTTTTAAATGATGGTGTATTTTTCATTGAGATGATTTGCCACAGGGTGAAGAAAACCTGTTACTACTTTTGACAAGAGATTATGGTCGGACCAACTTGCAGGGAAACCTGAGTCCAGAGTTTTAGTGAGACACTTTCCGTTCCCCCGCCCCACACCCCCGGCTGGAGCCACCTTTGCCTGGCCAAGGTGGATGGTTAATTTCACTGGTGATGTTAACACCCCTGGAATGGATGTATGGGGTGGTGGAGCTAAAAATATCCCAGTGCAGGGGCAGTTTCTCTAGAAAGCCCAGAGCTGTCTACTTTCTCCCGAGGGCTGGGGAGGTCACTCTCCAGTGGCCAGTGCTGTGAGGTGATAACCGTTTCTGGGGTAAAAGCTGCTTCTGGACCCTTGCACATGTTAAGGACCTTTTCTAGGCATTGCTGCAGAGGGTCACCTCGGGCCCTCAGAGTGAGGAGGGCATGCTCACAACCACGGGGGCTGCCCAGCTCTTGTACCTGTAATCCCATCAGAGCTCTGGCTTCCTTTTGGGGAATGCAAGGTGTCAAGACCCCTGCCCATCCTCAGCTCCTCCACAGGTGGTCCTCTCACATCGTCCTGTCCAGTTTTAGAGAAGAGTGGGGGAAGCAGATACCCATGGTGGGACCGGAGCTGGCTCAGGTGCCTTGGGAGGCTGGGACTGAGCCAGACTGTATGCTCTGAGATGAGCAGTTCTGCAAGTCACCATGTCTGCTCCAGGTTCACTACCTGACATTTGGGTCTCAACCCTCCAAGACTACTACTGCTTCCAGAAGCTTCCAGCAGCCCAAATTCAGAGAGCTGTGAGGTTTTTGCACAACTTCATGGGTATTCTTGCCTGGAGCATCTCCATGGACAGAGGTGCCTGGCAGCCCATGGGGTTGCAAAGAGTTGGACGTGACTGAGCGACTCAGCACACAGACACACACACACACACACACAAACGGGCGTCTACTAGTTGGAGTTCTGTTGGTGTGAATGGCATGCAGAGGGCTATCCTACTGTTTACGGGGCATTGGCTCTTCATGCGGCCCTTAGAGGAGGGCTCTGGATGCAGCCTCATCATGTCCTGCTTTCTTGCAGAGGGAGCGGGATCCTGGGGACTTGTGAAAGGCAAATGGTGAGTCCAGCAGATAACAGAGTTGGGGTCAGATCTAGGGCACCCAACAAGCCTGCCAGGGGCTTTCTGGCTGTCTCCTGGCCTTCTTGGAGGAACCAGCACACACCGTTCCTTGCACACCCTCACTCTCAGCTCCAGACCCAGGGTCACCTAGTGCAGCCCATGGGCAGAGGGGCCCCAAAGGCTGCAGGGGGCTTTTGCTCTAAAGTCACTTGGATTGGGTAGCAGCCTTTAAAGCCTGGGAGATTTGGGAGGCGGGGTGGGACAGTGGCATCTCTGACTCCTTTTCAAACGGAAGGTCGGGCGCCACTGGGTGGCGGGATGTGTGGGGCTGCCCCTGCAGACGAGGCATGTGCCCTCCTGCTGGCCACTAGCTAACTTCATCATTTTCATACCTGCCAGGACTGTTTGCAACTCCATTCTGAGCAGGGGATGGCTTAGGGTGTGCTGGAGAGGGATGGCTAACACATCTCAATGTTTCCCCAAAAGCCATCTGGGGGGCCGGACCCTGAACACCCTGCCCATCAACCTCTTTGCCACTGGGCACCCTCAAACACTCAGAGAACTGGGTGTCACGTTGAGCTGAATTAAACCTTGAAGAGCATGTAAACTAGCAAGTGTTCTGCCAGCATTAATACTAAATAAGGCTTATCTTCAGGAACATTTACCTGCTGTGAGCAGATATGTCTTCATGAAATATGAAATCCTCCCAAATTTATTAAAACCGCCTGCGTCTAAGTGGGAACTCAAACCGAGCAGCCCTCCTTTAGAGCCTCATTATTATTATGGCATTATTTATTTATATCCTACCCTAAGACAGACATGATGTAATCCAGTAATTAAGATTGTTATGATTGAATATTTATTAAGCACCTACAATAAGCCAGTCACTGATCCACATAAAATGAGTCTCTCTCTTCCAGAGCTGCCATCTTGCTGCCATGGGGAGCTCAGCGCTTCTCATAGGGGAGCAGGCAGAAGTTTAATGGATTTTGTCTTCCCTGAGCAAGCCTGAGAGAAATGACGCTGATCAGAAATTGGGCCCAGTTTAGTCTCGCAGTTCAATTGGAATGAAATGAAAACAATCCATCGCTGGCTTAGAGAAGAGATGGGTGTGCGTGCAGAGGAGCTGTCCACCCCAAACGAGGCATCTCAGAACCCAAGGGTAAGCACAGCTGTGGCCTCCTCTTGGGGCCCCTGGGGCAATAGGTGTGGGCAGCTTCCTCTGCATTTGTAACTCACCCCCAGGCCCAGACTATGTTTTTCTTTTGTACTTCCTGTAAAATTAGCCCCTGCTCTCACAGGTCAGGGCTTCCCAGGTGGCTCACTGGGTGAAGAATCTGACTGCAATGCAGGAGACACTGGTTCAATCCCTGGGTCAGGAAGATCCCCTGGAGGAGAGCATGGTAACCCACTCCATAATCTTGACTGGAGAATTTCATGGACAGAGGAGCCTGGCAGGCTGTAGTCCATGGGGTCGCAAAGGGTCGGACACGATTGAAGCGACTGAGCACTTACACACACGCACTGGGCCAGGTCACAAGCCAACTGAGGCTGGGTCTCCGTGCTAGCATGGGGGCTGCCAAGGGAAGCAAACACAGCCTCAGGCCTCCTGGAAGTCAGTCCCCGGACAAGGTCCCACAGGGAGCTTCCTCCATCTGTTCAGTCCCACTGCTCCAGAATAGCCTGGAAAGTCCGGGCTTCTTGTCTCCCTGGCTCCCCTTTCCATCTTCCTCTGTCTTTCCCCACGCTGGGCCGCTTCTCCCTAAAAGGACTTGCTGGGTCATGAGCTGGCCAAGAGAGAGCCTGTAGGCTGGGCTCTCTGGATTCTACCTGGACTCTGTGCCTGAGCATTATTTGTAGAGTGAAAGAGTAAATAAATGAATAAAAGCACTAAGGGGCCAACCAACGAGACACCTCTGTAAATGTATACCTGGCACCTGCTACATGACCTTCTATGACCAAGGGCTTCCCTGGTGGCCCAGGTGGTGAAGAATCTGCCTGCAATACAGGAGACCCGGGTTTGATCCCTGAGTCAGGAAGATCCTCTGGAGAAGGGAATGGATGTCCACTCCATTGTTCTTGCCTGGAAAATTCCATGGACAGAGAAGCCTGGCGGGTTACAGTCCAGGGGGCTGCAAAGAGTTGAACACGAGTGAGTGACTAACACTTCAACTCCACCATCACTGCCTGGAAAAATCTAGTCTCAATTTAAAGTTCAAAGAGTGCCAGAAAATGGGCTTACAGAGGCGTCCGCTCATCCTTCAGTGCCTGTGCTTGTATAGCTCTGGGTACTGGAGGCCCTGACATGCACACCTGGGCCTGACCCCTACCCGGGCTCAGCATTTCACTCCATGCTGGCAGGAGGCGGGGACTGCAGGTCGTATTTTCGCCATCACCAGGGAGATCTGTGTGTGTGTGCATGTGGTAAAGCCAGAGAATCTCTGCCCAGGTCGCGGGGAGCTCAGCTTCTATAGGAAAAGTTGCCTAAGGCGCAAGGAGGCAGAGAATGAGCTGAGGAGGCATCCATCAGGGACTGGCTTGAATTCGGTGTTTGAGGGGTGGTTTCGGGGATGAGAAAGCATTAAAATGGTCTGTGAGCAGTATGTGGAAAGGGGAAATGATGCCACAACCTTAAAATGGTGAGAAATTCCAACAGCTCGTGCAATTAAAAGGTGTATTGGAAATCGAAAGGGCTGAGAAGCCATCTGCACTCTCCCTTTGGGGTGAGGGCTCCTTCTCGCCTTTCCTTCTGCCCTCACTTCCTCTTGTATTTCCTTCCTTCCTAATAGAATTTATTTTTCTCGTTACAGACAATCTGACAATTTAGGACTGGGGGAAAGAAAGTAGGGGAAAAAACCCACCCAGGGAGGTTGACATGGGGGAGCTGTGCCTGTTGGGAGGGGTATATGGGACATTCCTAGACCTTTTTCTGAATCTTGGTAGGAACTGAAAGAAAACTGCTCTTAAAACTAAAGTCTGTTAAAAACAAAAGCAAAAACCACCCTCTACCCATAAGTCCCATGTACTATTTATTCATTCACTTTTTTTTTGGACATAGCTGTGATCATACCATCTGGACAACTTCTTAACTTTCTTTTGCCATTAAACTTTGTAACAAAAGCATTTATTTCCATATTATGAATTCTTTTGAAACATTTTTTGCTGAAGTATAGTTGATTCACAATATAGTGCTAGATTCTGGTGTACAGCAAAGAGATTATGTTATACACAGATTATACTCCTTTCTCATATTATATTTGATTTATGTTATTGCAAGACACTGAATATAGTTACCTGTGTTGCATGGTAGGACCTTGTTGCTTGCATATTATATTTTATAAATAGTAGTTTGTATCAGCTAATCCCAAACTCCTAGTTTACCCGTCCTCCCCTTCTCCCTCTGGTAACCACAGTTTGTTTTCTATGTCTGTGAGTCTGTTTTGAAAATAAGACCACTTGTATCACATTTCAGATTCCAACTATAAGTGGTATCATTTGATACATGTCTTTGTTTGACTTGCTTAACATGATAATCTCTAGGTGTGTCCATGTTGCTGGAATGGCATTATTTCATTCTTTTCTTATGGCTGAGTAGGATTCCATTGAATATATGGACCACATCTTCTTTATCCATTCATCTGTTGATGGGCCTTTAGGCTGCTTCTGTTTCTTGGCTATTGTAAATCGTGCTGCCCGCACAATTGGGGTGCATGTATCTTTTCAAATTAGAGTGTTTTTTCCCAGATGTATGCCCAGAATGGGATTGCTGGATCATACGGTAACTCCAGTTTTTTAAGGAACTTCCATACTGTTTGCATAGTGGCTGCACCAACCTACCTTCCCACCAGCAGTGCTGGAGGCTCCCTCGTCAGCGCCTCCTGCCCAGCGTTCACTGCCTGTGGACTTTGCAATGAGGGCCACTCTGACTGCTGTGCGAGGTGACACCTCACTGTGGTTTTGATTTGCGTTTCTCTAATAATCAGCGATGTTGAACGTCTTTTCATGCTTGCCATCTGTACGTCTTCTGTGGAAAAACGTCTATTAAAGTCTTCTGCCCTTTTTTTCAATTTGATTTTTTATTTTTATTTTTTTTTATTTGAGTTGTATGAGCTGTTTGTATATTTGTTCAGTCACATCATTTGTGAATATTTTCTCTCAGTCCATAGATTGTTTTTTCATCTTCTTTATGGTTTCCTTTACTGTACAAAAGTTTATGTTTGATTAGGTCCCACTTGTTTGTTTGTGCTTTTTGTTTCTAATGCTTTGGGAGACTGACCTAAGAAAGCATCGCTATTATTTACGTCAGAGAACGTTTGCCTGTGTTCTCTCCTAGGAGTTCTATAGCGTCCTGTCTTATACTGGAGTTGAGCCATTTGGAGCTTATTTCTGTGTGTGGTGGGTATGGTTTTCTAGCTTCGCCGATTCACATGTAGCTCTCCAGCCTGCCCGCAGCACTTGGTGAAGATACTGTCTTTTCTCCGTTTTCCATTCTGGCCTCCTCTGTTGAAGATTAGTTGGCCGTAGGTGTGTGGGTTTCTTTTGGGCTCTCTATTCTGTTCCCTTGATCCATACGCCTGTTCCTGTGTCAATAGCACGTTGTTCTGATCACTACAGCTTTGCAGTATTTTCTGAAGTCTCGGAAGATTATGTCTCTGGTTTTGTTCATTTTCCTCAGGATTGCTTGGGCAATTCGGGATCTTTTGTGACTCCATATAATTTTTAGAGTTATTTATTCCAGTTCTGTGAAAGATGTCATGGGTAATCTGATAGAGATTACATAAAACCTATAGATTGCTTTGGGTTGCATGGCCATTTTGACAATGTAGTCCTTGCAATCCAAATATTATTTTAAAATAAAATTTGCAATTAAAATATTATTTTAAATGGCTTAATATTCCAAATCATGGAATTTCAGTGTATTTGGCTCTTTAGGAAATGCTACAATGAAGATGTTTATAGGTAAGATTTTTTATTTGGATTTATTGTCTCAAGATGTATTTGCAGATGTGTGATTATTGGATTGAAGAGATTCACATTATCAAGCCCTGTACGCATACATCTTGCCAAATGGCTTTCCACTGCTACCAGTGATGAGTAAGCCTGCCTGTTTGACCACATCTCTGGCAGCAAAGGGCATTTGCTTTTTATGGCTCCTTGCTACTATGGGTGTAAGAGACAGCCTTGGTTACAACTTAGACCAGGGGTACAGTGCCCTTGGGGTGACACGATTACAGGACAAATGGGGCAGGAGTTCTCAGCCACGCACGGGGCGAGGCGCCCTTGCTGTTACCCACACTGGGACCAGAGGGCGAAAGCCTAGGTGAGCGCAGGGCCCAAGCTCCTCTTTAAGGCGGCCCAGGGATGCTACGGGACAGCACGGTATAATGCAAGGGGCTGTTTAGAGCTCTGCATGGGTTTGAATCCATTTTTTCTCTAAACTATTGGCTGTGTGCTTTTGGGCACGAAGTCACCTCCTACGTCTCTGCTTTCTATAATAAATATCTCAAGACTAGAAGGCTCCCAGGAACAGCTGTTTGGGGATATAAAAGGGATAACCTCCCCACAGGAGAACTTCAAGAAAGGCTAGTTCCTTTCTTCTTTCTGCTTCATTCCCAGATCCCCCAGGAGTCAGGTCACAGCCGGATGCAGGCCAGTGCAGTGTCTCCATTGGAGCTGGAAAGGACAGAGCCCACCCCTGTGGCGAGCCCTGCTTGCTGCCCTGCAGCTCTGGACGTTGCTGCCTATGCTGTGCCTGGCATACCCCACACATGGGTGAGGCCAGGCCATTTAGTGTTCTGTGGGGTGAGTGTCTCGAGGCCAGCCTTCCATCATTTTTCTTCCTTGTCTTTGGGATGAGATCATGAGAGCCGAGCCTGGTAATTGCTCAGGAAAATAAGGCTCCTTTTTAATCAGGTGCTAAAAGCACTTTCAGCAGCCTCGCGCAGCGCTGCCGACAGGAGCAGCTTCCAGCCAATTCTGTGACACTTCAAAGAGCAGAGGTAAGACTGCTTCTGGGAAATTAGCACCATCACACCTGCCCCCAGCCTTGATTTCCTTGGGCCATTGAACACACAGGTCAAATTTAGAGATGGGAAATATCCATGTGTCTGCAACACATCTATCGCTGAGTCCCCCGCTGAGCATTTAGGCAAATCACCTTCTCTGAGTGTTGCGTTCAGTTTCTTTGTCTGTAGAATGGGGATACATTGGCTAAATCTCAGCTTGTTGGGTTGTGAGGATCAAGGGAAGAGGAGAGGGAGGCACGGTGCTTGCTCTGCTGTGTGCTTTTCACGTTATGCTTCATTCACTCTTTTCAGAAGCTCCACGAGTCGGGGAGCATGATTATCTGGGATGAAGATTCACCTGTTGACGGTTCAGTCCCCTTCCCGGTGCCCAAGCACTGTCGGCATGGACTCCCTCCTATCGTTGCAGGCACCCAGGGATGCAGGAGGAAAGCTTGGCTTTGTAACCCACAACCAACATGCTTCTTAACTACCTGGTGCAGAAATTCCTCCTGCTACAAATGGAGCTGATTGCTTTTGGCCTCTACCTCCAGGCCCAAAGCACTGGGCAAGTCACAAATGTCCCCAACATTGGGGAAAACATGTGTTCAGAAAGAGGAAACTTTGCTGAGCAGATCATTAAGGCTGCGCGGCTGGGGCGGTACAGGGTGGAGGCGTTTTCTGCTACCTCCCTCCCCAACATTTTGGTTCTGCTCCCGATAACATGGTAGGTCAAGCATGTGGCTAAATATAGCTGCCCTCCCAGCTGGGCTGTCATCGGGACTGTCAGCAGTGTGTCCAAAGTTTTCAGACTGGAACTTCTCAGTTAAACTCAGTTATGGGGGCAGGGATTTTGTTTTCAGAAGTCCTCCCCTCCTCCCCTTAAATTGTAGACCCAGGGACAGACCCCATAGGGCCGACTAGAAGGCAGGGGAAGTCGGATGGGGGCAGAGCGCCTGGACCTGCAGACTTGAGCGTGGCAGCAAGCTGAGTCCTCAAGACCAGAGTCTTGGGTTCCTGTGCCCAACAGCCTTGGGAACGCAGCAGCCTCACAGGAGCTGTCGGGCCCATCTTTAGGGCCAGGGTAAGTCACTGGCTCATCACCAGCAGTGTGCGCAATTGGGCAACCATTGAGCCTCTGAGCCACAGTGGCCTCATGTGTGGGAAAGAGTCATGGTAACCTTATGCTCGCTGCTATAGCGAATAAAGGAAAACAAGAAAGTGCTTTCTGTTGAAGGTCCTCACACTGGTGGAACTAGACTCTGCCACACGATACAGGCTTTGCCATCTCTCCATCAGCCATGTCAGGCAGGTATCTGGTTCAGCTCAGACAAATTGTTTTAAGCATCTCTGTGTTCTGGGAGCTTGAAGCTCCAAAAAATAATGAGCTCAAGGACACACAGACAGGATGCAGCAGAGACAGGAGATGCACACCTGACATTCCACCCTCCCTTTTCACCCAGGGACACCACTTGTATTGCCCTCGGGTTTACTGGTCTGCGAATTCTTAAGGAGGAGACCAACTGAAGTTAGAGGGGCAGGGCTGAGGGAGGGACTCAACGGGGGCTCAGTCCTCATGCGGCAGGTTAGGGGCCCAGGACTGCTGCGCTGGTCCAGCTGAGAACCCTGGGAGCGTCGCTCTGTGTCCGTGCCATCCCCGATTTGGGCCACCCTCAGCCTGTGCAGCTGAGTACAGCGGTCCCTGTAGGGTCACTTTCTCCCAAGGCTGTCTTGGCCCCTTGAAGATGCAGGCTGGGTGTGTTCAAACTTTTTCTCCAGCCTTCTGGGCTCCACAGGCTCCCAGTTTAGGAGGAGGGATTGAAATTTGCTTAACTGAAGGGGTTCATTTTTATTAGTGTCTGTTTCCCCATCCAGTGGTACAACGCAGTATAGGTAGTTTGAATCCTGGCTTTGAATCCTTCATTTATTCTAGAAACATTTGTTTTGTAAACACCATGGGCCCGGCAATGGGATGCAGCTGTGAACAAGACAGGATCTCTGCTTTCATGGAACTTACACTTGGGGCTTGAGGGTGGGGATGTCTAGATGAGAGTAGAGAGCAGACAGGACCAGGCCATGTGGAGCCTTGCTGGCCAGAGACATGGAGTTTGCATTTTATCCAGTATTATAGGAAGCCAATGGTGGGTTTAGCCACAGGGCCAATAGGATCTGATAAACATTTGAAGACGCTTTAATGGCAGCATTATGTACAATTGCTAAGATATGGAAGCAAGGTAAGTGTCCATCAACAGATGAATGGATAAAGAAGTGGCATATGTATGCATACACACACATGCTTACACACAACGGAAAACTACTCAGCAATAAAAAGCGAAATGTCGCCATTTGCAGCAGCATGAAAGGACTTGGAGGGCATTATGCTGAGTGAGGTGCGCTGGACAGAAAGAGACAAACGCTGTACGGTACCACTGACATGTAGAACATAGAAAATACAATAAACTGGTGAATAGAACAAAAAAAGGAGACTCACAGGCATAGAGAATAGACTAGCGGTTACAGTGGGGAGAGGGAGGGGAGGAGGGGCGATGGAGGGCAGAGGATTAACAGGTACAGACTGAGGTATAAAATAAGCTACAGGGTGTACTGTACAACACGGGCAATGGAGCCAGCATTTTACGGTAGCTATAAATAGAGTATAACCTTCAAAATTGTGAGTTACTTTATTGGACACCTTTAACTTGTGTAATATTATACATCAACTATCCTTCAATGAGAAAATAAATGTAAAAAAGATTTCTCTGACTGCAGCATGGAAAATGGAATGTTGCGGGATGAGATGGGGGCAGGGCCAGTCGAAGGACTTCGTAGGTGTTCAGAGGGGAGTAAGTGGCCTGGAAGGTCAGAGAGGAGAGGAGAGTGGGGAGGTTATTTGGGGTAGAATTTGGCTCTGGGCACTGGAATATGAGTGATGAGGAAGAGGAGACCCCAGCAGGACTCCCGGCGTCGAGTGCTCACTCCCACTGTCTGCCACAGGAGCAGCTTAAGTTTTAGGGAGCCACCTGCAGTGGGCTGGTTTCCGCCGCTAACAGGAGCACGTCTGTGTGACTGATCGCATTGTTGATTCATTTTCATAATTACAGCAATCTTACAAGACAGAGGTGCTGTGCTATGTCGTTCTTAGTCGTTCAGTTGTATCCAACTCTGCGACCCCATGGACTGTAGCCTCCCAGGCTCCTCTGTCCATGGGGATTCTCCAGACAAGAATACTGGAGTGGGTTGCCATGGCCTCCTCCAGGGGATCTTCCCAACCCAAGGATGGAACCCAGGTCTCCCTCCTTGCAGGTGGATTCTTTACTGTCCGAGCCGCCAGGGAAGCCCAAGAGAGGCGCTACTGTTGTCTAAATAACTTGCTCAGCTCACTTGTCTGGTTGCCCCAGCGCCCTGATTCCTCCAGAAAATTAGTCTCAGCCATCGCTGTCAGCTCTCCCTCAGGCCCCCAGCTCTGAGTAGCACCCTGATTCCTGCAGAGAATTAGTCTCAGCCATCGCTGTCATCTCTCCCTCAGGCCCCAGCTCTGAGTATCACCCTGATTCCTCCAGAGAATTAGTCTCAGCCATCGCTGTCATCTCTCCCTCAGGCCCCCAGCTCTGAGTATCAGAGGGGGCTTGGTTTTTGCCCACTGCCGAGGGATCTGGTCCACACTGGAGAATTTCATGTATATCTTCACCTCTAGACATAGGATTGCGATTATTCCCCTTGTGAGTTTGCTAAAAGCTAAATGAACTGTCCCAACTCTGTCTCTGAAACAGATGAGATTTACCCTGGAGAGGATGTGGGGCTGCACTGAACCTCCCAGGGCACCCGGTGCTCCTGCTGAGGGGCCCACTGAAAGACCTGAAGTCCCTGACCCCAGAGACCCCAGCAGTGTCTTTTGAGCCCATTCGGGAGTTTCTGTGGAACAAGGGCGCTCTCATTCAAGCGGTCCCATCCGGATGCTCGCGTGCAGTGGCTCTGCCATGTGCCAGTGGGCAGGGCTTGTGAGGGCAGCTGACGTTAGCACGTGCTCTCCGGTCAGCACCACACACTCACAGGAGAGGAGGGAGGCGCACAAGGTGAAGAGCACGGGCCTTGCAGCCCCCAGGCCCCTGCCCTTTATCTTCCATTGAAACTTCCCCCCAGTATATCTTTGCATGGATCATTGGGCAGTTCCCTGGTCATAAAGGCCTGTTCTTCTAAGAGCAATGGGATGTGCCTGCTCAGAGTCTTGGGATGAAGTGCCCCACGTGTGAGCTTGTGCACACATGCTAAGCATTGGTGTGTGTGTGGAAGCACCACAGCTCTCCTGTGGGCCACGAGAGAATCAGAATAAAGAGAGTGGCATTGGGGGCACTGGGGACCCAGGCACAGATCTGTACCTGGCACCTTGCCCTGTGAGTGAGGCATCATAATCTCCACCCCCAAGAGGAAGAAAACGGGGCTCTGGCTCACAGTAGCCCTCTACAGCAGGGTCGGCCGTGCACCCCACCTGCATGGCCTCCCGCTCCGGCTCACAGTGGCCTCTACAGCAGGGTCGACCGTGCACCCCACCCGCATGGCCTCCCTCTCGATGTGACCCCTTTGGCTCCCGCCTGGCCATCCATTGTATTAATTGAACGCTTGAACAGCATTTGAAGGCCAGGTTTGGTGCTTGAATATATTGCCACATTAATAACTTCAGAACATTTCAGGCAGCATTGAAATAGTAAATTAGGACACGACGGGCCATATATTCAAGGCAGAGAGCTGAAGTATCATTTTATTACATGTGCCATGGAATTAAAGGCTTAATTTTCTTTTAAAAGATGGCGATGCATCATTTCCTGCAGCCAGGTAAAAACAGTTAGCAGAAATGATTTATCTCTCCTTCCATTTAAAAATACAAAACCGGAATCCCGGATCTAGCTCTCTGTTATTTATCTCTGCCTGGAGGGCACTTGAGACTCTGATCAGTCATTCTGACTTGAAGGACAGGCCAGATCCTGGCTGTGGCCTTGAGAGGGAGGTGAGGGCAGAGCAGTGGCTGTCTCGATGGGGTAGGGGAGTGTGGCTTCTCACACAAGGCTCAGAAGACAGGGCGACTGTGTTCCTTTCCCAACTCTGGCCATAGGCTGGCTCTGCACTCACTATTTACCTCTTGAAGCATAGTTTTCTCACCTACAGAATGGAATCACAGGTGAGTTTATGGTGGGGCTGTTGTAAGGTTCTCATGAGATTATAGATGGAAAGAAAGTGGGCCTTCGGGGGCTCTTGCACAGCTAAGTCACATTTGTGGAAGAAAATTTTAGAATGGCTCTTTATATTCTGACAGTAAAAGTTATATTCACTGAGGGGCTTCCCGGGTGGCTTCCTGGGTGGCTTCTTTAATGGTAAAGAAGCTACTTTTCAAGGCAGGAGACTTAAGGGATGTGGGTTCCAACCCTGGGTTGGGAAGATCCCCTGGAGAAGGGAATGGCAACCCACTCCAGTATTCTTGTCTGGAGAATCCCATGGACAGAGGAGCCTGGCAGGCTACAGTTCACAGGGTGGCAAAGAGTCAGATACGACTGAAGTGATTCAACACAGCATCCTGCATGCACTCACTGAGAAGAAATTTGGAAAATACAGAAAATAGCAAAGAAGAAAATAAAGGAAATTGTATAACATGGCCTGGAGATGATCAACGTTATTTTTCCTGTTTTGGCATACTTTTAAAAACAAAATTCGATTCCTAAACATTTACAAATTAGTATTCTGGTACTCTGTTTTTCCGGCTTGATATTCCCAACACCAGCTTCATCCTTAATGACTGTCCACAGCTTCTTTGCATGACTGCATACAATTCTATTGTATGTAAAAATGCACATGATCTATATTGATCCTCTCTTGTCAGATCTTTACCTTCTTTCTTTGAAGAATACTTCCTGTGGTCACTGTAACAAGCTGGTGGTGAGGGAGGGTTAATAGATATTTATTCGCTCACAGTTCTGGAGGACAGAAATCTGGGCTCAAGGTGTTGGCAGGGCTGAGCTGCCTTCAAGTGCCTGACCAGCCTCTGGCAGCTCCAGGTGTTTCTGGGCTTGTGGCCGCATCCCTTCAATCTCTGCTTCTGTCTGCATATGACCTTCTCTTTTCTGTCTGTCTGTCTGTCTCCTCTGAGTGCTTCTAAAAGGGGACTTGTCAGAGACTTTGTCACTGGATTTAGGGCTCCCCTGGGTAATTAAGATGATCTCTTAATCTCTAGATTCTTAACTTCATTCTATCTGCAGAGATTCCTCCTAAGTAAGGTCACATTCACAAGTTGTGGTGTTAGGATGTTGACGTATCTTTTGAGAGCCACCATTCAGTCCACAGAAGCCAGGAAACCAGGGCTTAAGGAAGACCAGCTCTTGGCCCCGGGTCACAGGGCTTCCAGGTGGTGGAGCTGGGATTCTGTCCCAGGCATTTGGCCTAAATGCATTTAATTTGCCTGAATATCTTTTTATATACATGGAGTCATATTTTAAACGTTTGGTTTTAATGGCCTCTTTGTCTGATGACAATGGCTCTCTCCTGTCTGTACTTTGCGGGCCCAGTCGCGGTTGGAGACAGCCCCACAGAACCCATCTACCGATCCGTCCCTACCAGAGGGCGGGAGAGAAGGGGCTGACGCTCAGCACGGCAGGTGCCGGCCGTCTGCCCCGAGGGTCTCCTGCTGTCTGAGCCCAGCATCCGCTCCATCAGATGCTACAGGTTTCAACAGCGCTGGTGGATCCAGCGACCACCCTCAGCTCCGGGCCTTTCCCGAGGAGACCCTCAAGCAGGTCTTCCCTGCCCTCTCACTGCAGTCTGGGGGACACAACCTCCTGCAGCACCCTTGACCTCCCCTTGTGGGCAGAGCAGCCAAGAGGCTCAAGTGAGTTTCCTAAGGGTGCTGTTGCCATGTTGTCCACGGCTTTGCAGATCTGATTAACAAAAGAATGGTGTGCGGGTTTCCTGGGAATGGATATGAAGTCCGAGAAGGCTCCTCTCAGGGGTCCTGAGTTGACTCATCCCCATTTCCTGCTGTGGGCCTGAGTATTCACCCTTGTAATCCCCCTCCTGGGGGCAAGACCCCTCTGGTGAGCCTCTGCAAGGACTGTCAGCTCCCAGGAAGGGGAGATCATGCCCCTTATTATTCCTTGGGTCTCCTGAGTCCTGGGCCCTCCCTGAGCCAGCCTGCTTCTGTATCTGGGGACTGAGCCAACTGCTGTACTCATGCAAATTGGGGCTCAGGACAAGAGGAGGGGGAGCATCTCATACATGACAGGGGCAAGGCCAGGTGGTTGACGATCAACCTACAGTCATTCTGAGACTTAGATAAAATTATACCCATTTTAGGGCTTCCCTGGTAGCTCAGACAGTAAAGAATCCTCCTGCAATGCGGGAGACCTGGGTTCGATCCCTGGGTTGGGAAGATCCCCTGGAGGAGGGCATGGTAACCCACTCCAGTATTCTTGCCTGGAGAATCCCCATGGTAGAGGAGCCTGGCAGGCTAAAGTACACGGCTTTGCAGAGTCGGACACAACTGAGTGACTAAGCACAGCACATACCTGTTTTAAAGATGAGGAAACTGAAAGGAAAAAGCAACTTGTCCAAGGTCCCATCAGCAGCGGGGACCAGCCCCCCTTGCCTCCGTAGTGGAGGCAGTAAGTCCTTCTCCACAGACAATCCCTACCTCATGCTGGTTCTGTTTCTACTTTAGTATAAGCTTAACCCTGAGAAGGTCACAGGCAGGCTTCTGCAGGAAAGACAGGGCTTGACAAGTGAATGAAAAGGATACAGGTTTGGTTTCAGGCTTGGAATCTGAATGTTCTGACCATGAGCAGCTGGGCCAGAGGCCAGAGTCCAGAGTCAGGGGAGGAGGGTAGAGGAGGAGTCTGTAGGCTGCAGGTACCTGAGCCCTGTAAGTCCCTCGTGGGCTGCATGAATGTCCCCATGACAGCATGGGGCTGTGCTGATCACTCCATGTGACCAGGTGCCCAGCTGGAGTGGATGGGACTCTGAAGCTCCAACAAACTCTCTCGACGGGAAAGGTTAAACAGAAAAGATGTCCAAAGTCCTGGGAAATGAGCCCAGGCTCTGTGGATGGAGATGGGAGCGTCACACATACTGTCTCGTATAACCTCCCCAGCAGTTCAGCAAAATAGACTGGGCTATCTCCACATTACAGACTAGGAGATGAGGCTCAGGGAGGTTAACTGACTTGTCCAGAATAACACAGCAAGAAGAAGATGCAGCTGAGATTCAATGCTTCCTGAAGCTTGTGGCTCAGAACACAAGCAGGTGAAAAATCTTGCCCCATTCTTCTTCCTGCGATAGCTACTCAGAAATTTACTCTTATAGGGAGAAGTGCTTAAAGACATACAAGACTCAAGAGACATGATATGGTCACAGATGTGACTGAGGTAGGCATCCTAGCTGGATCAGAAGCTGTTCCTGCTGTAAAGGAAAGCCTTCTGCTGGCTTTTAAGACTCCTGGTGCTGTGGAGCTGAGCATCCCCCAGGCCCAGGCCTGTGGGAGGGGCCGGGTACGGCAGCCTGTGTGCTCTGACTTCCTCTGGACAACTCTGCCCGGCACCAGTCACGCTGGAAGTAGACCCTGGTCCCACTCAGCCACTAATCGGCAGAGTCCCTATCCACCCACATCCTTGGTACTACTGCCCAGCTTTCTGCCCTCCAAGAGACAGCCTGGGGCTGAAGTATCACCCGGTTAAGTCCCTCCAGCCTGGCCCTGCTGAGAGAGTGCTCTTTACAGCGAGAAGCGAGGGGAGCATGGAGGCTTACTCACCATAGCAGCATCCTCCTTGAGCCGCAGGAGCGTGGAGGACACAACCGCCCACAGTCATGGGCTGCGTGCAGGGCGCCTGCCCCGGGCGCTCACACTTCCTTTCTCGGAGCGGCAATGAGGCAGTGGGAAAGAATCCACTCCCACCCAGCTGGGCCTGCCCTTCGCCCGAGACACCAGATCTGACTTGGAAGCCAGCTGGACATTCCTGTTAGGCTGTTCAGAAATGGACCACGGCCCCACCGCTCAGAGAGGCCTGAGTGCTCCCGCCCCCTGCTTCCTCTGGAGCCTGGCCCTTCTCTGCAATGCCCCCATCCCAAGGGACTGGGTCTGTGACCTTGGTGAAGCCCTCGGCTGACCCGGCTCCCGCCCTCTGGCTCTGTTCGTTTATAAATAGGCCCATTTCTCATCCTGCTCCAGCCCAGAGCTCCACACCCAAGAGGCAGATGCAACCTCGGGATTCCCTTTCCAGCCAAGGGCAGAGCAGGACCCGGCGGGCTCATGGGCCTGAAGGATGAGATCACAGATTTTCCTGCAAATAGCAACGCACACTGGACAGTCAGAGGCTACTTTCCTGCGGCTGCCCAAACAAATGACCACATACAGGGTGGCTTAAACAACAGACATTCATTGTCTCACAGTTCTGGAGGTCAGAAGTCTGAAATCAAGGGGTCGGCAGGGTAGCTCTATCTGAAGGCTCTAGGGGAGGGCTCTTCCTTGTCTCTTCTAGCTTCTAGTGCCCCACTCATTCCTTGGTTTGTGGACACATCTCTTCAACCCATGTGGTTGCATTGCCCCCCTCTCTCTGGCTCAAATGTCTATTTCTCTTATAAAGGGCATTTGTCATTGAATTTAGGGGCTACCGAACTTGCTACTTAGCACAAAATCCTTAATTCCACCTGTAGGAACCGTTTTTCTAAAGAAGGCCACATTCATAGGTTTCGGGATTAAGACACAGACGTATCTTTTAGGGGCCAGCATTCAGCCACTACAGCTCATTGTCACGAATGAAATTTACTGAGATGGCCATTGACAGGTGGGTCAAATGAGGAACCCTGAGAAAAGGGGCTTTTTACAGACACCTTTTGGGGTGTCTTTGGCTCTGCTGTCCAGGGCTCCCCTGTGGCCAGGCCAGGTAAATCCCGCTGCTTCTGAAGGAGACTTTAATGATAGACTCTCCCCGGCAAAGCCGAGGGCTCAGAAACAGATTCGTGTTGTCTCCGGCTCAGCTGAGTGTGTGGGTCAGCACTCAGCTATTGGCTGGATTAGTGAATCGTCAATAGATCCGGTTGAGCTAAGACAGCTGGAGTAAGCAGACCACACATAGGCGCTGGTTATTTTGGCTTTTGTGGTGACGTGGCGTGATTTGTAGCTTGGCTCTCGGCCACTGTGACACTCACAGAGCCTGGTCAGCTGTCACGGTTTCATGCTCTTTGCTGAGTGAAATGACCTGAGTGTAATTTCACGGTGCATGGAAAGAACACGGACTCTGGAGTCCCACAGACCCCTTGGGTCTGGCCCTGCCATTGCTTACCACCCACGGGAACTTCTCAAGGCTTCCTCCTGGGTAAAATGAGGAGGGACAAACCCATCTGGAAACACGGTTGTGATTACAAGCCTAGATTCTGTCTCAAGGGCCTGGCCCAGGGCCTGGCGCATAGTAGGCATACAGTAAATGGCCGTTTGGATTTGGGGTTGGGAAGCCCACCCACTGTGTGCAGAAGCCTGGACCTTCCACTGCCTGCTCCCTCCTCTCCCTGGCTCCTAGTCCTTCGGGGTCTTGACCTTGTGCGCCCTGGCCCGGCCACACCTTTGCTCCCCGGGGGTGCCTGCAGCAGTTTTCTGAGCACCCTCGCTGCCCCAGGCTGCCTGCTCCAGGCCCACTTCACACAGCAGCCGACGCCAGGGAAGCTCTGGTTTTGTCACATTCCCAGCTACATGTGTTGATGATTTCTCACCCCCGCTGGAGCCTGGACCGGAGCCCCTCCGCATCAGCCCCGCCCACACGGCAGCCTCAGGGATCACCGCTCCTCTTCACGCGCTGTGATCTAGTGCCCAGGAGCCGGGCTCAAGCTGCCGGCCCCTCCCCGCCTCCTCGCCCTCAGTATCTCTCCTTTCTCCGCATCACTCTCCTGTTTACTCTCCCTCTTCTCTTTATCTGTTCCCTCCTCCCCTCCCTGTCCTTAACCTCCCCATGACCCCCATTGTCCTTCTCCCTGCTCCTCTGGCACCTTGAATTTCCCACAACCATGCCACACTGTCCCGAGCCTCTTGTGGAGCCTTGCAGTGGACATAGCATCCTCGGACTGCACTCCCACAGGAAGAGAAAGGCCATGGTCCAGAGCCCAAGCTCTGGAGCCAGTGTTGGGGACTGAACTGCCTGTGTGACCTTGGGCAGATCACTGCACTTCTCTGGGCCTTGCTTTCTCAGCTGTGAAGCTTTTGTGAGTGACTCCATGCAGAGCGCAGAGGATGACTATGTGTTCTAGTCTAAGCGGAAGCTCTTTCTGTCATGGAGTTGACAGCCTGGGGGGTGTCAGATAAGATGAGCCATCATGCTGCCCCAAGATAAGGGCAGTGTGGGTGCGCTCAGAGGACAGGAGGTGCTTCACCAGCCAGAGACCCAGGTGCGCCAGTGGCTGCCCTCCAGAGGCCTTGGCTATCGATAACTTCCAGCCCCCACCTTCCACGCTGCTGGACGCCTTTTGAGCACCACACCAATCTGTCCACAATTCTCATTCTAGTTACTGCCACCTCCACGGGTGACAAATACGCTCTACAGGAACTACCCCATCCCTTCTGGACTCCACACACACGCCTCTCACTTCCGTCTCAGACTTCCTGGGACCAGTGCATGTGGCAACACCCATGGGCATCCACTGAGCACTCACACAGGTGTGGCCCCAAAGTGTAGGAGTCTGTGTGCCTGGGACCATCCCCGACCTGTGGAGGGGGACAGCCAGAAGATGAGCTATTCTCCACCTGAGTCCCAGGAGGACAATTCTGAAAGGCATTTCAAAAAGTTCTTCGAAATTTTCTGGTCAGGTGGAGAACCAGTCCTCCTTAGCAGTGGGTAACCCGTAATGCATCCTTGAGTTACCTCTTATGTTTTCTCTGCCCTCTTCCCTGATCCTACACTTCACATTCCTGGGATCTCTCCCCAATACAACTACTTACATCAGCCCTTTAACCTGGTCTCTACTGGAACCACTTACCCTAAAATCCCTAGCAAAGGTTTCCCTTGGGCTGACTGAATGCCTTGGGCAGGGAAGCCTGCCACATCCTCCAATGCTTCTTAGTAGGTAAGTCCCCTTTACCACATTGGTACCAAAGTAAAGAAATAAGGATCAGGCATGGAGAGTGGAGAAGGGCATGGCAACTCACTCCAATATTCTTGCCTGGAGAGTCCCATGGACAGAGGAGCCAGGCGGGCTACAGTCCCTTGGGTTGCAAAGAGTCGGACAGGACTGAGCAACTTAGCATGCGGGCACACAGGGAGAGGGAGACCAGGCGCTGGGTTCAACCAAGAGGGATCCAGCTGAGGCTAGAATCCAGGTTGCTGTGTTGAGGCTTCCAACCCCTAAACATAATATGTTACTCTTATTTAGATCTTTGATTTCTTTTCTCAGCATTTAATAATTTTGGCATACGGATCCTATACATGTTTTGTAAAATTTATACCTAAGTGTTTCATTTACTTTGGAGCAATAACCAATGGTATTGTGTTTTAAATTTTGGTTTCAAGGTGTTCATTTGTATATGTAGAAATGCAATTTACTTTTGTGTGTTGATCTTATATTTTGCAATCTTGCTGAACTCATTTATTCTAATTTTTTTGTGTATGTGAATTTCTTAGGATTTTCTGTGCAAACAACCAAACGGTCTGCAAATAAGAACAGTTCTATTTCTTATTTTCAGTCTGTAAGCCATTTCTTCTTCTTACCTTATTGTAGTGGCTAGCACTTCAATTATGTTGAAGAGGAGTGGTCAGAGCAGGTATCCTTTCCTTGTTTGACTTTTCACCATTGAGTAGGCTTTTGTAAATGTTCTTTATTGTGTCAAGTGGTTCCTTTCTATTCCTGTTGTGTGCACGCATGCTCAATAGCTCAGTGTCTCTGACTCTTTGTGATTCCATGGACTGTAAGCTGCCAGGCTCCTCTGTCTGTGGGATTCCCCAGGCAAGAGTACTGGAGTGGATTGCCGTTTCCTTGTCTAGGGGATCTTTCTGACCCAGGGATCAGACACATGTCTCTTGTGTCTCCTGCACTGGCAGGCAGATTCTTTACCACTGAGCCACCCGGGAAACCCCCTATTCCTAGCTTACTGGAGAGTTTTCTTTTTCTAATTGTCATACATAGGTGTTATATCTTGTCAAATTTTTTCCTGTGTCAATTAGTATGATCATATGATTTTTCTTCTTTAGCCTATTGATATGGTGAATTATATTGATTAATTTTTTTATTATTATTTTTTTTTTACTTTACAATATTGTATTGGTTTTGCCATACATCAACATGCATCTGCCACGGGTGTACACGTGCTCCCCATCCTGAACCCCCTCCCTCCTCCCTCCCCATCCCATCCCTCTCAGTCATCCCAGTGCACCAGCCCCAAGCTTCCTGTATCCTGCATTGAACCTGGACTGGTGATTTGTTTCTTATACGATATTATACATGTTTTAATGCCATTCTCCCAATTTTTGAATGTTAAATAAACCTTTGTGTACTTGGAATAAATTCCACTTACTTATGCTCCATATTTCTGGCCAATTTACCTCCCTGTTCTTTATTCCCTCCCTGGAGTCCACTGGGACCAACTTACACTGACTATATCCCTGACCTTGGAGCCTCACCACAAGCTCAGCACTGCTGTCCCACATAGCATAGTTCCTGGGTGGCTGATGCTGGCTGAGCTGAATCTGAGTTCACCGCATGTCCTTGAACTTAAAGCACAGGCTGCTAGCCTTTCTTTGGAGAGGCCCACTGGGAGTCTCCATTCAGTTTCTATCAGTCATCATCCAGCAGGTCCACCCAAATCCAAATCTCTGGCTAGAAGAACACTGTAGCAAAAATCCAGCATGTTCTCATATAAATCCAGATCAAATTCCATTAAGGCTGGGCTGGAGCATTTCTGGGAGCAGGCAGAAAACAGTTCTATCATGCGTTGGTTTACTGTTGCTTTTCTCTTCTTTGGAAAGGCAGAGAAAATAAAGAACCATTGGAATCCAGTAGCAAATGCTTAGTTGTTCAGCCATGCAGCAAGCCGATCTTCAACACAAACCACTATGAACTGGTAGCAATGTTTAATCATTTTTCATAGTCGCTAATGAAAACAGTGCTGCTTCTGGCTGCATAGTTCAAAGTGCCCAACAAATGAGCTCTGAGTCCCGGGCGAGAGCTCTAGATCTGGAAGGTCCTGGATCAACTAATGATATACCTTGTGCAAAATTTAAACCTCCCAGTAATGTCCATGCGTGTGACCTAATGGTACTATAGAGATTTTAAGATTGGTACCTATATTAGTCACTGTAATTAAAATCCTGGAGTTATATTATACGTTATTTGTATGGCAGTTTGTGATGTGTTTAAAGCTCCCAGTTTCAAAATTATTAAAGCTACTGTCCCTGGGTTGGCCAAAGTGATAAGGAAAGTAAGAATGTGATCTTATTCCCTTTTGATGGGGCCGGCCGGGAGGAGGATGCGTGAGGGATTTTCTTATAAAGAGACCAAATGCCAAATAAAAGAATTCCAGCTGTGCAACAGGAAAGTTGAAATGGTTTGTTAGGATCATTAATATTGCAATGAAAACTAATTAAACCTGGAGCTAGAAGGAGTTCATTAGTGGTTTGGAGCCAAAGATTCTGCTTCTGCAGAGTTGGTTGTAGCACTGGGGAACTTGGAAAGTTGGCAGCTGGGCATGGGGTCAAGCGACCCTCTTCTTTTTGTAGCTTCTGAAATTGGGCTTCACTAATGACAGGCACTTGGCAGACATGAGCCAAGAAATTTCCTTGGAGTACCCGAAGTGCCCCTCTGGGTGATGTCACACCTGTCTCGGGGTGGGGGGTCACCCCTTGCAGGCTACTGAGACTGAGCCTTTGAGGACAGAGAAGTGAGCCTTTGAAGATGGCGAAGTGGAGGGGAACTGGGAGGCTTTCTTTCTAAGAAATGAGAAAGGTTTTCACATTGCAACTCAACTCACTTCAAGCCATTAAGAAAAAGAAAGAAACACACGCCTTCAATGCTGGTTTTGGACCACTGAAGTGCTTTCACACGCCTCCCACTTGCTTTTCTCAATGGTCCTCATAAAACCACCCCATCATCTCTTCCTCCAGGTTGTTTCCTGAGAGACTGGAGGTTGTTTCTGTTGCAGGTTGGGTCTGCCAGGCAGCAGACTCTGAGATGGGGGTTAGCTGGCAGGATCTCTATTAAGGAGGGCTCTTTGGGGCCAACCCTGTAGAAGGAGGTGTTAGCAGCAGGTATGGGAAGAAGGAGAATCAAACTTTGATCTTGTCTGACACTTCTGGGAGCTGTGGGGCTGGAGTGGCCCTCCAGAGGTGTCCTGATTTGGGTAGAGATGGCCAAGTCTTCACCCTTTGGCTTCGATCGGTCATTGCATGGTGGCCACCCTGGGAAAGGTGGGACCTGGTGCCTGGCAGCTCTGTGCTGACATGACTTGTGAAGGGACCCCTGCTCCTAGCACCCCAGCAGCTGGGGCGGCAGGTCCTTCCTCCCTGGGGCTTCTTGGCAGTGCGCAGCAACATTCTCTGATATTATGTTCGTCATCATTCCTTTGACTCCAGCATAGTACCTGGCATACCTGGCATATCATAGGATTTAAAAATTTTTTTAATTTTTAATTGGAGAACAATTGCTTTACAATATTGTGTTGGCTTCTGCCATACATCAGCATGAGTAAATCTCAGGTGGACCGATGTCCCTCCCTTGACCTTCCATCCCATCTCCCACCCTGTCTCACCCCTCTAGGTTGTCAGGGAGCACAGGGTTGAGCTCCCTGTGTCATACAGCAGATTCCCACCGGCTATCTATTTTACATATGGTAATACATATGTCAACAGACTGGTTCCAAATAGGAAAAGGAGTTCATCAAGGCTGTATATTGTCACCCTGCTTATTTAACTTATATGCAGAGTACATCATGAGAAACGCTGGGCTGGAAGAAGCACAAGCTAGAATCAAGACTGCTGGGAGAAATATCAATAACCTCAGATATGCAGATGACACCACCCTTATGGCAGAAAGTGAAGAGGAACTGAAGAGCCTCTTGATGAAAGTGAAAGAGGAGAGTGAAAAAGTTGGCTTAAAGCTCAACATTCAGAAAACAAAGATCATGGCATCTGGTCCCATCACTTAATGGCAAATAGATGGGGAAAGAGTGGAAAGAGTGGAAACAGTGGCAGACTACTTTTTTGGGCTCCAAAATCACTGCAGATGGTGATTGTAGCCATGAAATTGAAAGACACTTACTCCTTGGAAGGAAAGTTATGACCAACTTAGATAGCATATTAAAAAGCAGAGACATTACTTTGTCAACAAAGGTCCTTCTAGTCAAGGCTATGGTTTTTCCAGTGGTCATGTATGGATGTGAGAGTTGGACTGTGAAGAAAGCTGAGTGCCAAAGAATTGATGCTTTTGAACTGTGGTGTTGGAGAAGCCTCTTGTGAGTCCCTTGGACTGCAAGGAGATCCAACCAGTCCATCTTAAAGGAGATCAGTCCTGGGTGTTCATTGGAAGGACTGATGTTGAAGCTGAAGCTCCAATACTTTGGCCACCTTATGCAAAGAGTTGACTCATTGGAAAAGACCCTGATGCTGGGAGGGATTGGGGGCAGGAGGAGAAGGGGACCACAGAGGATGAGATGGCTGGATGGCATCACCGACTTGATGGACATGAGTTTGAGTGAACTCCGGGAGTTGGTGATGGACAGGGAGGCCTGGCGTGCTGCAATTCATGGGGTCGCAAAGAGTCGCACATGACTGAGTGCCTGAACTGAACTGAACTGAATGCGCACGTTTGCCTGCTACTCTCTCGGCTCCCCCACTCTCGTCTCCCCCACTGTGCACGCAAGTCTGTCCTCTACATCTGCGTCTCCATTGCTCCCTGCAAACAGGCTCACCAGGACCAGCTTTCTAGATTCCATGTATATGCGTTAGTATATGATATTTGTCTTTCTCTTTCTGACTTATTTTACTCTGAATAGTAGGTTCTAGGTTCATCCACCTCTTTAGGACTGACCCAAATGTGTTCTTTTTTATGGCCAAGTAATATCCGATGGTATATGTACCACAACTTTTTCATCCATTTATTTGTCGGTGGGCATTTAGGTTGCTTCTATGTCCTGGCTATTGTAAATAGTGCTGCAATGAACACTGGGGTACATGTGTTTTTTTCAATTATGGTTTTCGCAGGATATACACATCATAGGTTTTTAATAAATATTTATTAATGCAGATGGAATATTTCTCTTTCACACAGAAAAAACCAAGACTTGGAAAGTGAAGTAAATGGAGGAACTAGAGTTAGAACAAAGGTCCCTCTAACTCCCAAATCCCAGGCCATTCTCTCTTACCTCTACTTATGAACAATTAAGTCCATGAAGGAGGTCATTGGGTGATGAGCATCTGGCCGCTGGTACAAACAAAATCAGCTTCATCTTTCAACATCCAAAGAAGATAACTAGGTTTTCTCTCTTTCAAGCCTTTCCCTAGCCCTGCCTTTGAGTGGAAGATTGTAACTAGGGAATCTTGTCACTGGGTCTCAAGAGGAAGAACAGAGCTTTTCCAGCAGATCAAATTAACCTGGCCTTGAGTTTGAGGACCCCCAGAATGAAAGCTGGACCCTGCTGTCCACTCTATGTCTTGACAACTTTGGCCAGCCCAAGGGGCTGCTTGGTCCTGGGGTACAAGCAAAGAGGACAGGACACGCGGATACAAAGGCCAAGGGTTTCAGGCAGCTTGCCTCGAGCTGCTTTTGGATAGACTGTTACAAGGTCTCAGCCTCTGTGCTCGCATTGCAGGCAAAACCAGAGCAAAGAGTAATTTTGATAACTAAATGTACTAAAAATGTTTACGCCTCTAGATTTTCTGGTCCTTGATTCAGCACTTCTGGCGTGCCATGAGTGGCTTAGAAAAGTGCCAGCATCCTGTCCCCCTTGGCCCTGGGGCAGCGGGCAGGCGTGGGGGAGAGGCAACTGATCACCTCCAGCCACAAGCAGCCTCTTTTGTCTACTTCCGTGTAACCCACGTGTGCCCTAATTTAGGAAAGGGTGAGATGTGACATTTAAACCACATTGAATATTGGAAGCAAGAAGTGCTATGCATTGTAGTAAGGATCTTCCACAGTTTCCAAGTCTAATCCCACGCCCAGAGGAAATGGCTTGCTCTCTCCCGGGGCTCAGAACAGCCCTGTTCTGAGATCCTTGAGCCTCTCATTCAAACCTCTCATCTTACAGGTGAGGATACCGGGGTCCAGGAAGGTAAACGCCTGGGCAATCGGCATGGGAACAAGGTAGGTGTAATTTGACATAATTAACTCTGCTCATTATCCTGGAATGACCCATAAGAGATCATGAAATGTGATAATTATTTAATCATATACTTTAACTACATGGTATATTTGATACATTGTATAATTATCACCATCATAATTAATGGTGGTGAATTCTTCTGTAGCTAAAAGCAGTCTGCTGAAGGGAGCATTTAAATATCTTTTTCTTTCACGACAAGGCTAAGCCTAGGCAGATTTTTCTTTTTGTAAATCTTATCTGCTAGTTAAAAAAATTATTTATTTGTTTGCCTGCGTTGAGTTTTAGTTGTGGCACATGGGACCTTTGTCGCATCATGTGGGGACTTCGGTAGCAGCTCGTGGACGCTGTTTGTGGTGTGCAGGCCTCAGGAGCTGTGGCACGTGGCACATGCGCTCTGGAGCACACCCGCTCAGCAGATGCAGTGCTTAGGCTTAGCTGCTCTGTGGCATGTGGGGTCATCCCAGACTAGGGATTGCATCCGTGTCCCCTGCACCGCAAAACAAATTCTTAACCACTTGACCACCAGCGAAGTCCCAAGCCAAGGTAGACTTGTACTTTTTCTTTAGTCCCAAGCAGCAGAGAGATGTCACGAAGAGCACACTGACCCTAATTCTCAGTCTTCATCCATCATTTCCCACTGGAGGGGCAAGAGCACACTCCAGGACACCTGGGTGTGTTCACAGTGCTGGAAAAGTCTACCCGACTTTACGAGAGGCCCCCAAATTCCCCAATTTCAGAGGAGTGAAAAATTTAGCAGTCCGCCTTTGTAGTCCGCCTTTCAGAATCATTGAGGTAATTCATAAGGCTTTGGATTAAGTTAAAATGCAATCAAGCAGAGAAATTAAGTCTTGATGGTTTAAGAAAGTCTGGAGCCAGACTCCCCAGCATTAGAAAGGCAGTCCCATGGTGACATCGCAGGGCAGGATTCCCTCTTTTTCTTCACACCCTGGCGTATAGCTTTCACCGTCAAGGTCACTTCACGGTCCACGCTGGTGGAAAATTCCAGCCATCATGTCAGCGTTGCAGGCTGGCAGCCAGAAAGAAGGTAGGGGTTTTGGGGAGATGGAGCTTTCTCTTCCCAGTTGAATACATTTTCTGGCATTCCCATAGAGCAGCTCATTTTCATTCCATTGGCCAGAAACAGTCAGACTACCTTTAACTGCAAGGGAGGGAAGTGAATAAAGATTTTAGCTGGTATATCTTCTCTTAATTAAAAACCAGGGTTCTATAACTAGGGAGGAAAGGAGGATCATGGTTGGTGTAGATAATCACTGTCTCTGCCATGAGATTCCAGGAGATAATGGGCGCCAAGTCTTCAGCCAGTGCCTGGAACGTGGTTCAGTTCTTATTTATTTAGCTATCACTTATGCAGCACCTACGTCTTAGCACAGGGGTTGTCCCTACTCTCAGGGAATTCTTGATCCAGGGCTCAGCCAGCAACAGAGGCACGGCATTCTCCAAGTAGACACAGCCTCTGTGATGGATGTGCTTTACATCAGTGGCATCTTTGTGGTTTTCAAGACGTGGGCCTGCAGGTCTGGTCAGCCAAGGTCTGTGGGGGTTGCCTATGGTCTTCTAGGGTCCTAATGCATTAAGAATGTTTTGGCGGCTGCTTAAAGGGGATGTTCAGGCTAGGCAGCATGGTTTGGTGGGAATGGTACAGGTTGGGAGCCGGACACATCTGGCCTCGGATCCCACAGTGATGCTGATGCTGGCTCTCAACATGGTGAGCCTGGTTCCTGGTCTGGGAAATGGGGATAATGCCCCTTACTTGGAGGACCATCATGAGAATAGTGTCCGGCCCAGCTCTTGTCAAGATGCTGCTGCTGCTATTCTGCCAGGAACACTCCCTGGTTTAGGGAAAGAATGTAACTTTATAGTAAATTCCACTTTGTGGTTTAGTCACTAAATCATGTCCGACTCTTTGCTACCCCACGGACTGGAGCCAGGCTCCTCTGGTGAAGAGTTAAACAAAACTGTGCTCCATCCACACCATTCTGATTTGTAAGGGTCTCTTAAATGATAAGGATATTAACTCCTTTGTCATATTTGTTGAAACTACTTTTTTTCAGTTTGTGTTATCCTTTTATTTTTTAAATGTGGTATTTTTGATATAGCATATATAAGATATATATATACACATAGATTGTGCAGCTTAATCTATCACATTTTCTTCTGTAGTAATTTTTATTGCTGACCTTAGAAGTGCCCCCACCATCCTGATATTAGTAATTATTGACATATGTTTACTTCTATTTTCTAAGGTTTCACTATAAATAAAAATTCTATTTGATGACTGGTATATTTCCTCCCCCTGGGTGCGGTGCTCCTTTTACCATCTCGGGTCCTACATACTTTGCAGATCTCTTTCTGTGCTTACTTAGTCTCTTCCATTGATCTGTTTGCAAATTCTTCCGCCAATAAAACACTTAATTGTTGGAACTTTAGTACAGATTTTAAAATTTGGCAGAACAGTTCTCTGTTCTTTTAAGAAATGCTTCCAACATTTCCCAGTTGTTTATTTTTCAGATGTTTAGAATTATTTTGTAAATATTTGTTTCATTAAAAAATTCTACCACTATATGATAGTAATTGTCTTAACTATTTAATTGGAAAGCAATTAACTTTCTTCTTTCTTCCTCCCTCCCTCCCTCCCTCCCTCCCTCCCTCTCTCTCTTTCTTTCTTTGTTTCTGCCTATCTATGGGACCCTGTCGTAAAGAACCTGACTACCAGTGCAGGAAAAATAAGAGATGTGGGTTCAATCCCTGTTCTCTTCTTACAAAGATAAATGGCATGAAAAAGGGGGTGCTTCAGCCTCAGCATCAGTCCTTCCAATGAACACCCAGGACTGATCTCCTTTAGGATGGACTAGTTGGATCTCCTTGCAGTCCAAGGGGCTCTCAGGAGTCTTCTCCAACACCACAGTTCAAAAGCATCAATTCTTTGGTGCTCAGCCTTCTTTATGGTGCAACTCTCACATCCATACATACAGCATTGGGCACTGACCCCACACAAAGTTGATGCTTTGCTGGTGGCCTTCCAGCCCCATCCTTCAGGGCCCAACCCACTCCTGTCCTGACACCCTGAGCTCAGGCCCCTGGACTTGAACCCTACACAGCAGCTCTCTGAACAGTGGGCTTCTGCCCCGTCACTGGGAAGTTAGGTCCCTCCAGCTTCCCTAGGCTCCGTCTCTCTGGCCAAGTTTGGGTTATGGCTCCTGCTCGAGGAGGACCCCCCTTCAAGGCCTGAGTTCAGTGCCTCTTCCGTCCAGCCACCTTTCCTTGTCATCTCCCTTCCCCGGCAACCTCCTCTCCAAGGTCACGGAGAGGCCCACTCTCTCAAAGGCCGAGCGCCTGACCAACAAGCAGTCGCTGTATGTTTCCCACTTCCAGCTACGTTCATTCATCTTCCCGTGCTGCTCACCCTTCCCATCTGTGGCCTTGAGCTCCAGAGCCTGACAGGCAAATGCCTGACCAGAGCCCTGGGGTGGGAGTGGGCGGAAGGCTCCGCTCGTTCTCATCCGTGAGCAGCTGGGCCCAGCCTGGCCCGACGCAGAGGACCATGGAGACCCAAACTTGGCTTTGAGAGGACTCCCGGCTGAGCAGCCCCAGCAAACGCTGGATCTCAGCTCCTCTAAAGTAAGAGGAGTCCTTTCTCGCGTCCCTGGGGTGCCCTGCGAATGAATTATTTACTATTCGTAAAGCACTTTGTAGGCTTCAGTATCATTACACAGGGACCACAGGGCTCAAAAGCAACCCTGGATGCCTGACAGGGTGGTTGTTACTATTAAGCAGTTATATAGCACTTTACATTGGCCAAGTGCTCCCAATCATTTATTAGTTAATTCTCCCAGCACTCTGGAGCCGTCAGTGGACTCTGGTTGCCATTTCTCCAATCTGGAGACGAGGTTGCTGAGGTCAGGCGAGGCCAGATGCCTCGTGTAGGGTTACTTGGCTCAGGTGGCCCGAGTCACTGGCTCTGCCTTTGACCCTTGACTACCTGTGGGTTTCACGTCTTACAATCTTGTTGTCAACCCACTCTAATCTCCAGTGAGGTGCCCTGCGAGTGGATGCTCAGTTGCTCAGTCACGTCCAACTCTTCTGTGACTTCATGGTCTGTAGACTGCCAGGCTTCTCTGTCCGTGGGATTTCCCAGGCAAGAATATGGGAGTGGGTTGCCATTTCCTACTCTGGGGGATCTTCCTGACCCAGGGATCTAACCTGTGTCTCCTGCATCTCCTGAGTCGGCAGGCAGATTGGATGGCTGAAATGCATGACCTCAGTGACACTCCAGAGGCTGCTGTCAATTTACAGCCTCATGAAGGGATGAACACTGGCTTCAGAGTCAAAATCTGGTTGTATAATTTGTAAGATGGGTGATTATGAACACATTTCTTAATGCTCCCAAGACTTGGGGTCCTTGATTATTAAGTAAGAATAGAAAAACCAAAGAGGTTGTTATGAAGATCAAAAGTGTTAAATAAAAGAGGACACAGCATAAGACAAAGCTTCATACTTGTTAGGCAAGCCTCTAAGGACTGTCATGGCACAGTCAGACTTCAGCTTCGAAGATGACACAGGCTGGCCCATGGGAAATGTCATAAAGGAAAGCTTTGGGTCCAAGAAATCCATGGGACTCTATCAAATTCTTGCCTTCAGCTTGGGAACCTAAGAGTAGAAAGGTGAGGAAAAGGGCAAAGCTGGAGCTACCACTGCTTCCATTGCACATGAACGCATCATGCTAGTTAGAACCTATGCTAGTCAAAACCCAGTGAGTTTTCTCATTCAGATCAGATCAGATCAGTCGCTCAGTCATGTCTGACTCTTTGCGACCCCATGAATCGCAGCACGCCAGGCCTCCCTGTCCATCACCAACTCCCGGAGTTCACCCAGACTCACATCCATCGAGTCAGTGATGCCATCCAGCCATCTCATCCTCTGTCGTCCTCTTCTCCTCCTGCCTCCAATCCCTCCCAGCATCAGAGTCTTTTCCAATGAGTCAACTCTTCGCATGAGGTGGCCAAAGTACTGGAGTTTCAGCTTTAGCATCATTCCTTCCAAAGAAATCCCAGGGCTGATCTCCTTCAGAATGGACTGGTTGGATCTCCTTGCAGTCCAAGGGACTCACAAGAGTCTTCTCCAACACCACAGTTCAAAAGCATCAATTCTTCAGCTCTCACCCTTCTTCACAGTCCACCTCTCACATCCATACATGACCACAGGAAAAACCATAGCCTTGACTAGATGGACCTTTGTTGGCAAAGTAATGTCTCTGCTTTTGAATATGCTGTCTAGGTTGGTCATAACTTTCCTTCCAAGGAGTAAGCATCTTTTAGTTTCATGGCTGCAGTCACCATCTGTAGTGATTTTGGAGCCCAGAAAAATAAAATCTGATACTGTTTCCACTGTTTCCCCATCTATTTCCCATGAAGTGATGGGACCGGATGCCATGATTTTAGTTTTCTGAATGTTGAGCTTTAAGCCAACTTTTTCACTCTCCACTTTCACTTTCATCAAGAGGCTTTTGAGTTCCTCTTCACTTTCTGCCATAAGGGTGGTGTCATCTGCATATCTGAGGTTATTGAGATTTCTCCCGGCAATCTTGATTCCAGCTTGTGCTTCTTCCAGCCCAGCGTTTCTCATGATGTACTCTGCATATAAGTTAAATAAACAGGGTGACAATATACAGCCTTGACAACTCCTTTTCCTATTTTGAACCAGTCTGTTGTTCCATGTCCAGTTCTAACTGTTGCTTCCTGACCTGCATACAAATTTCTCAAGAGGCAGGTCAGGTGGTCTGGTATTCCCGTCTCTTTCAGAATTTTCCACAGTTTATTGTAATCCACACAGTCAAAGGCTTTGGCATAGTCAATAAAGCAGAAATAGATGTTTTTCTGTAACTCTCTTGCTTTTTCTATGATCCAGGGGATGTTGGCAATTTGATCTCTGCTTCCTCTGCTTTTTCTAAAACCAGCTTGAACATCAGGAAGTTCACGGTTCACATATTGCTGAAGCCTGGCTTGGAGAATTTTGAGCATTAGTTTACTAGCATGTGAGATGAGTGCAATTGTGTGGTAGTTTGAGCATTCTTTGGCATTGTCTTTCTTTGGGATTGGAATGAAAACTGACCTTTTCCAGTCCTGTGGCCACTGCTGAGTTTTCCAAATTTGCTGGCATATTGAGTGCAGCACTTTCACAGCATCATCTTTCAGGATTTGGAATAGCTCAACTGGAATTCCATCACCTCCACTAGCTTTGTTCGTAGTGATGCTTTCTAAGCCCCACTTGACTTCACATTCCAGGATGTCTGGCTCTAGGTCAGTGATCACACCATCGTGATTATCTGGGTCATGATGATCTTTTTGGCACAGTTCTTCTGTGTATTCTTGCCATCTCTTCTTAATATCTTCTTCTTCTGTTAGGTCCATACCATTTCTGTCCTTTATTGAGCCCATCTTTACATGAAATGTTCCTTTGGTATCTCTGATTTTCTTGAAGAGATCCCTAGTCTTTCCCATTCTATTGTTTTCCTCTATTTCTTTGCATTGATTACTGAGGAAGGCTTTCTTATCTCTTCTTGCTATTCTTTGAAACTCTGCATTCAGATGCTTATATCTTTCCTTTTCTCCTTTGCTTTTCACTTCTCTTCTTTTCACAGCTATTTGTAAGGCCTTCCCAGACAGCCATTTTGCTTTTTTACATTTCTTTTCTATGGGAATGGTCTTGATCCCTGTCTCCTGTACAATGTCACGAACCTCATTCCATAGTTCATCAGGCACTCTATCTATCAGATCTAGGCCTTAAATCTATTTCTCACTTCCACTGTATAATCATAAGGGATTTGATTTAGGTCATACCTGAATGGTCTAGTGGTTTTCCCTACTTTCTTCAATTTAAGTCTGAATTTGGCAATAAGGAGTTCATGATCTGAGCCACAGTCAGCTCCTGGTCTTGTTTTTGCTGACTGTATAGAGCTTCTCCATCTTTGGCTGCAAAGAATATAATCAATCTGATTTCGGTGTTGACCATCTGGTGGTGTCCATGTATAGAGTCTTCTCTTGTGTTGTTGGAAGAGGGTGTTTGTTATGACCAGTGCATTTTCTTGGCAAACTCTATTAGTCTTTGCCCTGCTTCATTCCGTATTCCAAGGCCAAATTTTCCTGTTACTCCAGGTGTTTCTTGACTTCCTACATTTGCATTCCAGTCCCCTATAATGAAAAGGACATCTTTTTGGGGTGTTAGTTCTAAAAGGTCTTGTAGGTCTTCATAGAACCATTCAACTTCAGCTTCTTCAGCGTTACTGGTTGGGGCATAGACTTGGATTACTGTGATATTGAATGGTTTGCCTTGGAAATGAACAGAGATCATTCTGTTGTTTTTGAGATTGCATCCAAGTACTGCATTTCGGGCTCTTTTGTTGACCATGATGGCCACTCCATTTCTTCTGAGGGATTCCTGTGTGCAGTAGTAGATATAATGGTCATCTGAGTTAAATTCACCCATTCCAGTTAACAAATATTAACTAAGCACCTACTACGAGCTAGACACAGTTTGGGGAGTGAAGGATTTGGCAGTGACCAAGGGAGACAAAGATGCCGACTGGGGAGTGAGTAGGGGATCATGTAGGAAAGGGAGGGGATGGTACATGCAAATGCCCTGAGGAAGGGAAGCCTTCCAGATGCCCAAGCAACAGAGAGAAGGGCCCGGTGACTACAGTCAGGGAGGAAGTGGTGAGGACATGAACTGGGCGAGGACTCAGGAGCAGCTCCCACGGAGTCCTGGATCCCAGGGTGAGGGGTGAAGTTTTCTTCCCTGTGCAATACCTCTGAGGGGCTGTAAGCAAGGAGGCCATGTGAACCTTCAGGTCGTTTTGTGCATCATTACATCTTCAGCAGACAGGAATGTGAGCACTCATCTCTGCCAGACTGTTAATCTCTCAGCTCCAAGAAGTCCAACGTGTGTTTACTTAGTGACAGAGATGGAATGTGTGTGTCCCGCCCTCTCCCCCTCCAAACCTTATCCTCAGTGTGATGGTATTTGAAGGTGGGGCCTTTGGGAGATGATTAGGTCATGAGGGTGGAGCCCTCATGAATAGGATTAGTGTCCTTATAAAAGAGACCCTAGGGAGAAGACTCTTGAGAGTCCCTTGGACTGCAAGGAGATCCAACCAGTCCATTCTGAAGATCAGCTCTGGGATTTCTTTGGAAGGAATGATGCTAAAGCTGAAACTCCAGTACTTTGGCCACCTCATGCGAAGAGTTGACTCATTGGAAAAGACTCTGATGCTGAGAGGGATTGGGGGCAGGAGGAGAAGGGGATGACAGAGGATGAGATGGCTGGATGGCATCACTGAGTCAATGGACATGAGTCTGGGTGAACTCCGGGAGTTGGTGATGGACAGGGAGGCCTAGGGTGCTGCGATTCATGGGGTTGCAAAAAGTTGGACATGACTGAGAGGCTGAACTGAACTGACTGAACTGAGGGAGCCCCCTTCTCTCTTCTACCATGTATGGGCACAGTGAGAATATGACTGTCTATGAACCAGGAGGCAGGCCTCCATCAGAGATCAAATCTGATCATGCCTTAATCTTGGATTTCCCAGCCTCCAGAAATGTGAGAAGTACACATTTGTATTTTATAAACCACACAATCTGAATGGACCAAGACACTTAGAGCACGTCTGAAACACAGCCCAGTGAGGGAAGCCCCACTACCCTCATATCCATGACAGCTGGTGAATTCTCATAAAAATCCACCAGTCTCGGTGAGATGAAGCAACCATGCAGGTCCTTGGCTCCCACCTGCTGGTCCAGGGCTGACTGAGATGCTCTGTCCTTCTGTACTCAGCGTCTTTTTCTGTCTTCATTTGTGAGATTGTTCAGACTGGCTGTAGAAGGGTGGTCCATCTTTCTTCTCTTCCTGGTGGTCTGGGAAAATCTGCTACCCACAAAAGCACTCCCTCA
This sequence comes from Bos mutus, assembly GCF_027580195.1. Lineage (NCBI taxonomy): Eukaryota > Metazoa > Chordata > Mammalia > Artiodactyla > Bovidae > Bos > Bos mutus. The sequence continues at coordinate 7,893,062 of NC_091644.1, read as the reverse complement.
TCTCAGAAATCAGACAGATGCTGGTGTGTCCCAGATCCCCTTCCTGGGACACTGGCATAGACTCTTACATCATGCAGGGCAATCTGTGTGGGAATCATTGAGCTTTCTAGGAAGGATGTCCTGACCAGCAAGAAGCTTGCAGTCTGGTTGGAGAAACAAGACTTCAGTGTCGTAGAAACTGGATTGAGCGAGTTGTAAAGTGTTGTGGCTGGAAAGAACCTGAGCATCCTCTGGTCGCTCAAGATAAAGGCTGCAGTTACCAGGTCATACTTCATTAATTACTGAGTACATCATCCCAACAATGTGTGGCTAGGAATCTATGCCCAGCCTAATGGTGAGTTTCCTTGAAACCTCAGTAGTAGGGGAACCCATTGTTGAGAAGCTTTTGAGAAAAATAGGGCTGAGGCCTGAGATCATAAACAAAGCCATGAAGCACTCTACATCTATTTATTTTTTAACCTTTAATACAATAAAACAAAGGCAGCATACTAAATAAAGACAAAAGCATTGGCCTCTTACACATCATAAATTTGTGATAGCAGCAAGTTTATAATTAATTTCCATTTACCATTCCTTCCTTCCTGAAAATCTTTAGGTATCTCTTCCTCACAATTTCAGCAAGATGCTTATAAATTCACTTGGCATGCATTCAGAGAACATGTTTAAAGGGGATAATATTTTTGAAGTATTTTCCTATCCGGCAACTCTTCATGCCCTGGGCTCCCCACCTGTGTTGGACAGAGTTCTTACCAGGAGACAACAAAATCTGTCCAACAAAATCCAATCCCCATCAGAAAGGGGATTTTAAAATCATATTTGTTTGCTTACAGGACCTCCTGGGAAACCAGGGAATGATCTTGGCTGCTACTCAGTCAGGAAAACTGCCCAAGCTCACACAAGACTATTCTAGTAAAATACCACGGCCGTTGCCACACCCCGCTTGACACCTATGATGCCAGGCTCTCCAAACCCCATTTCCGGGGTGGAGAAGGGTCAGGTGTTCCTGCACTCAGACTTCTGGAAGATGCCACGTGCTGTCGTGTGGCCAGAACGTCTTGCTGTTCACTTCATTTTCCAAGTCGGTGTGTCAGCCTGGCGGACGCTTGGTGGTATGTGGAACTCTCTCTGAAATACAGTGTCTAGCCCAGAATAGGAAGCTCGTGGGGGTGGCGGGGGGCAACTAACAGGGCCAGCCAGCCCCCCAGGGCAACAGTGGGGAGGGGGCCGCAGACACAGGCTGATTCTCCACCCGTCTCTGCCACAGCCTGACTGATCAGGTTTCCACCTGGGGTGGGGCAGCAACAGTTCTCAGTGCTTCAGGCAGAAGGCAGATATTAACTAGAGCTCCATGTCATGACTCAGCTCTGACTTTACAAAGTTAATGCTTGTTTGAGTCTCTAACAGGACAATGATCTTAAGAGTCAGGATTTGTAGAGAGAGAAAGCTTCTTCTAAGTTCTTGAAGCTCCCATGAACATGTTAGCAGCCGTGCCTAGGCAACAGGAACATCAAGGTTACAGTAACATATTGGGTAGAGAAATTCAGGATATAGTATAATCATAGACCCTGCTACATGCGAAAACAAAGCAAAAGCTTACCCCTTCTACTCTGCTGCTGCTGCTGCTAAGTCGCTTCAGTCGTGTCCGACTCTGTGCGACCCCATAGACGGCAGCCCACCAGGCTCCCCCGTCCCTGGGATTCTCCAGGCAAGAACACTGCAGTGGGTTGCCATTTCCTTCTCCAATGCATGAAAGTGAAAAGTGAAAGTGAAGTCACTCAGTCGTGTCCGACTCCTAGCGACCCCATGGACTGCAGCCTACCAGGCTCCTCTGCCCATGGAATTTTCCAGGCAAGAGTACTGGAGTTGGGTGCCGTTGCCTTCTCCGCTAGTGAGTTATAAAAAGAGAAGAGAGAAAGAGCCAGGAAACATTGGCCAAAAGTAGAATCTTCATCTTCCCCTTCTTGGGGATACAATTTGGTGGGGTTGGGGTGCTTAGAAACATTTCTATACCCCCCCACCCCCGCCCCGCATATCACTGCCTGCGTGTTATCCTGAAAGGCTATGGCCTTAGGAGAGGAGAGGTAACACTTCATCCCCACGCTTGACCTGCAGTGGGAGCCACTGGCAGAAGAGGAGGCTGGTAGGTGAACCACAGGGAGGGCGCCTGGGCAGCCTCCCAAGCTCTTCCATCTGCTAGTTCTGTTGCCTCTTTAGCTCTCAGTTCTCTACTATATCCTCTCTATCTGACCGGTCAAAACAAGGAAGTAAAAAGAGGAAGGAGAGTCCATGGAGGATGGCCCAGGAAGCTTCAGGGGTTTGGCCGGCAAGCAGTGAGTACCACTTCCACTGCATCTTTGACCAGAACCAAATCACATGACATCCTGAATCGCAGGGGAGTCTGGATGATGTAGTTTGGCCATGTGCCCAGAAGGAAAAGGAATGCATAACAGAGTTCCTGTCCCATACCAAGGATGCAGATGTGCTGTGTGCCTTGGTGAGAGGGCACAGTGGCAGCATGGGGTGGAGGAGGTCCAAGAGATGTCATGAGCAGGCACTCTGTATCCAAGTGCAAATGGTGGAATTCAGAGCTCTGCCCTGGGTGCCACAGGATGCCCTGGGGCCAAGTACAGTGAGAGGCTATCTGATGGACCGCACCCCAGGTAGAAACCTGATCAGTCAGGCTGTGGCAGAGGTGGGTGGAGAATTAGCCTGTGTGTGCGGCCCCCTCCCCACTGTTGCCCTGAGGCCACGTATACCCAACATACGCCCAGGTTCCATCTTGGTAGGAAGGAGTGGGCCACGTATACCCAACACACGCCCAGGTTCCATCTTGGTAGGAAGGAATAGGAAGGAATGGTCTGCTGTTTTTCACCTCTCCTCTCCCACTCTCTTTTGGATCCACTTCTTTTAGGATTGGGACAAAGAAGAAGGTTAAGGGAAAAGGTTTCTGAAGTGGCTGCCTCATTTTACATTCCCACTAGCAGTGTATGAGGATTCCATTTTCTCTACAATTTCCTTGACAATGATTGTTGCTATCTGAGGTTTTGTTTCTAGCTGTCCTAATGGATATGAAGTAGTATCTCATTGTGGTTTTGATTTGCATTTCCAGGATGACTGACCATGATATTTTCATGTTTGTTACTGATAAAACCTGGGTTAGGGGGTTTGACTGCAGCCAAATTCTACTCAGCTCTGCTAGAAAAGTCAAGAGTACAGGTACTGGCTGGGGTTGAAGGTCAGGTTCAAGTGTCAGAGACAACTCTTCCTTTCATTGTCTTTCCTGTGACCTTAATTCATTTAGAATCTTGATTCACTTGGCTAGGTAGAGCTGGAATCGCCCAAATTTTCAGTGGCCAGGCAACCAGCTCTCTCCTCTGGTTCTCTCTTTCATTTATTTTAGGCTTCCCCCCACCCCTGCACCCCAGCCAGGCCTTCCCAGACCTCCTTCAATACCTCAGGATAGCCAGAGCCTGTTGGTTGATGTCAGAATGGCTGAGAAGAATTCAGGGATCTGATTCCACACAGTTAGGCTATGAAGGTCATTCCCAGAGGGGCTGAGTGTGCCTGTGAACAGATTATATGTGATAATGTATGTTGTAGCAAATTATATGTGATAATGTATGTTGTAGCAAATCTAAGTGTTCTTTTCTTATGTAAACCCCTTACTGCCTTCTAAGAAGCATGGGTGTGCTAATTGGGAGTGTTTTGTTTGCTGAGTGCAGTTATCACGCTCTATGCAATGGCTTCCCCAGGCCTGAACACAGTATTGATTCGGGTGTGTGAGTTTAAAGGCAGAAACCAGGAAATTGTAAATTGCCTTCCTTAATAAGAAAGGAGTGGCAAATTGAGTGGTCTTGGGGAAAATCTAGGAACAGGAGGTAGTAAGAGAGGAGATTTAGAGCAGAGGTTGGCACACGTTTTCTTAAAGGCCAGATAGTAAATATTTTAGGCTTTGAGGTCCATTCAGTTTGTCCTGGGTTCTCAACTCTGTAGCTGTAGCACAATAGCAAGTCCTAGATGGAACCTAAATGGGTAGGCTGTTTCAGTAAAGCAGGTGTCTGTAGTCTTCTAACCCCTGGAAAGGTAGAAGGGACAGGATGGAAGATGGGTAGGGAAGGGAGGGAGAGAGAGAGAGACTGAGAGTTCATGACTAGCAGTTGAAATGTAACACTTGGCAAAAGAGACAAAACTAACAGAAACTTTCCAGCTGTGGCTCCGCACACCCACCTTTGTAGTGGACAGGTTCTTTGTGATGAATGCAAAAAAGCGCCGAGTATTGCCTTGTGGCTGGTAAAGGAGGGGTGAACACAGAAGCTGTACCCAGAGCACCCAGCAAAAGGGTCACTGGCAGAGAGTAGCTCTCAGCTCGGTTCTTATGCCCGGGAAACTCTTAGTATAAAATTCACATGATTCTGACCAGAACCGACACCGTGATCCAAATGGCAGGGGTCTGACTGTGTCTCTAGAAGACCCTGTTGTTGGTGGAGAACTTGTTTGATTTATGAGCCTGCTCATCTATCTGTTCCAAAACCCCATCAGGGACAGCTTTCCACATGAACACTCTGCTTTCCTCATCAGTGCTAACTTCAGCACACTTGGTACATGATTGCTTAGAAAGTATTGGAGAGACAAGAAATGGGGAAGAAGAGGCAAGGCTGAGGCAGATGGCCTCTGGCATGGGAGACTGATGTGCCTTTCAAAGGAGGACCGCCTGGTGGATATCAGGGTGACTTAACCATATCTCACCTACTTGGTGAGCATGGACTGCCTATGGGGACAATGTGAGTATCAGACCCTGGCAGGTTAATTTATTTGGAAATCTGTTCTTGGAGAAATAGATCTACTTTTTTTTCCCCTGTAGAAATAGAAGTTATGTCACCTTTTTTCTACGAATTAGCTTTATTTGGCTGCCATAATGTTCTACTTTTCAGTCATGAGACTGTTGACTTGGTTGTTAAAACAGTACAAAAACCACATCACCCATTTTTAAAGCTGGTTATTTTGGTCATGAAGACAGAGCCAGAATCTTTGTTCTCTTTTGTAGTCTTTGGCAAATTATCTCGAGACAACGTTTTCACATTATTTCTATTTTTTACAAATATAAATATCCTGTTTTCTAAACAGTTGATTGCCTCACCAGGATGCGGGCTTTTCTTAGAATGTGAGAGGCAGCAGGTGTATTGATTGCCTGGTTACTACCGTCTATGGGGTCGCATGGAGTCCGACACGACCGAAGCGACTTAGCAGCAGCGGCAAGACATTGTTACACATTCTCCTTCATTTAAAGTGAGCTTTCCAGGAAAAACGTTTGATGCAAACATGGTATAAAGGGTAATATCTTTATTACTCAAAGAGCTCATGCAAATGTTGAAGAGCATTAAGACCCCAACAAAGGCACGGAGACAGAACAACTCACAAAAGGGAAATCAGAAAGATGCAATTAACACAACCCCAGCACCAGCTAAAAAATTAATGCTAACTCCCTATGGTTAGTCTCATATGGTGTAAATTGGTACTCCTTTTTGGAGAGCAATCTGGCAAAATGCTTCAGGATTCATGTTTATGATTCAGAAATCTCATTTCTGGAAATCTTTCCCAAGGAAAGATCCAAAATAGGGAAAAAATCTTATATTTTTGAGTTCACTGCATAAGCAAGCTATCAATACAAGTTCAACATTAGTGAAATGAGTTAGTATATTATCTGACAAAGTAATAGGCAGCCATCCAAGAGTCAGTTATGAAGACTAGATAACATGAACAGTAAAATGGCAGAATTAAGTGGTCTGTACAACAAAAAATACACATCATTCCAAAGTCCAGAGGAAATATACAACAGTAATGTTTCTTTCCAGTCTTTGGAATGATGTGGAATTAAGAATAACTTTGTTTTAAAAAGAGCTTTTCATTATAAAAAATTTCTAACCTACATGGAGAGAAGGGAAAAAATGCTGATAAACCCATCACCTAGATTTCACAATTAGTAACCTTTTGCAATATTTGCTTCATGTAAGTTAAAAAATCTTCAATAAACAATAACTTTTTAAAATGCATAATCCACATGTCACAACAAGCAACATAATTTCTTTTGTGTGTGTCTTTTAAAAAAAATTTGGCATAATTTTGACTTAAAGTTGGAGGAACAATAGAATTTTTATATACTCTTATTTGGGAAGATTCCCTGGAGGAGGAAATGGCACCCCACTCCAGTATTCTTGCCTGGAAAACCCCACGGATGGAGGAGCCTGGTGGGCTGCAGTCCACGGGGCTGCAGAGAGGCGGACGTGACTGAGCGACTTCACTCACACTCACGCAGCCTTGTTCTAGAAAATCCAAATGTTCACATGTGCCTCGTTTGCTCTGTTCGTCTTCGCCTCCCCACAGTCACACCGTGTTATTAAAAAAAAAAAAGTTTGTCTTAGTCTCTTCCAGCTGCTGTAACTGAAATAGCACACCGAGTGACTGAAACAATTATTTATCATATTCTGGGCGCTGCAAGGTCTAAGACCAAGATGCTGGCAATTTCAGTTTCTGGTGAAAGCCTACTTCCTTGTTCATAGAGTGACATGTTCTTGCTGTGTCCTCACGTGGTGGAAGGGGCAAGAAAACCTTCTGGGGTCTCTGATATAATAACACTAATCTCATTCAAGAGGGCATCACTCTCATAATGTAATCACCTCTAAAGGCCCACCTCTAAATACCATTGCACTGGGACTGAGGTTTCAACATATGAATTTGCTTGAGTGATATTACCATGAACTCATTTTGTTGTTTAGTCGCTCAGTTGTGTCCGACTCTTTGCCACCTCATGGACTGCAGCACGCCAGGCTTCCCTGTCCATCACCAGCTCCTGGAGCTTGCTCAAACTCATGTCTATTGATTCAGTGATGCCATCCAACTATCTCATCCTCTGTCCTCCCCTTCTCTTCCTGCCCTCAGTCTTTCCCAGCATCAGGGTCTTTTCAAATGAGTCAGCTCTTTGCATCAGGTGGCCAAAGTACTGGAGTTTCAGCTTCAACATCAGTCCCTCCAATGAACACCCAGGACTGATCTCCTTTAGAATGGATTGGTATGATCTTGCAGTCCGAGGGACTCTCAAGAGTCTTCTCCAACACCACAGTTCAAAAGCATCAATTCTTCGGTACTCAGCTTTCTTTATAGTCCAACTCTCACATCCATACATGACCACTGGAAAAACCATAGCCTTGACTAGAAGGACCTTTGTTGACAAAGTAATGTCTCTGCTTTTGAATATGCTGTCTAGGTTGGTCATAACTTTCCTTCCACGGAGTAAGCATCTTTTAATTTCATGGCTGCAGTCACCATCTGCAGTGACATTGGAGCCCCGAAAAATAAAGTCTGCCACTGTTTCCACTGTTTCCCCATCTATTTGCCATGAGTGATGGCACCAGATGCCATGATCTTAGTTTTCTGAATGTTGAGTTTTAAGCCAACTTTTTCACTCTCCTCTTTCACTTGCATCAAGAGACTTTTTAGTTCCTCTTCACTTTCTGCCATAAGGGTGGTATCATCTGCATATCTGAGGTTATTGATATTTCTCCTGGAAATTTTGATTCCAGCTTGTGCTTCTTCCAGCCCAGCATTTCTCATGATGTACTCTGCATATAAGTTAAATAAGCAGGGTGACAATATACAGCCTTGATGTACTCCTTTTCCTATTTGGAACCAGTCTGTTGTTCCATGTCCAGTTCTAACTTGCTTCCTGACCTGCATACAGGTTTCTCAAGAGGCAGGTCAGGTGGTCTGGTATTCCCATCTCTTTCAGAATTTTCCACAGTTGGTTGTGATCCACACAGTCAAAGGCTTTGGCATAGTCAATAAAGCAGAAATAGATGTTTTTCTGTAACTCTCTTGCTTTTTCCATGATCCAGAGGATGTTGGCAATTTGATCTCTGGTTCCTCTGCCTTTTCTAAATCCAGTTTGAACGTGTGGAAGTTCATAGTTCATGTATTGCTGAAGCCTGGCTTGGAGAATTTTGAGCATTACTTTACTAGCGTGTGAGATGAGTGCAATTGTGCGGTAGTTTGAGCATTCTTTGGCATTGCCTTTCTTTGGGATTGGAATGAAAACTGACCTTTTCCAGTTCTGTGGCCACTGCTGAGATTTCCAAATTTGCTGGCATATTGAGTGTAGCACTTGCACAGCATCATCCTCTAGGATTTGAAATAGCTCAACTGGAATTCCATCACCTCCAATAGCTTTGTTTGTAGTGACACTTTCTAAGGCCCACTTGACTTCACCTTCCAGGATATCTGGCTCTAGGTGAGTGATAAAACCATCGTGATTATCTGGGTCATGAAGATCTTTTTTGTACAGTTCTTCTGTGTATTCTTGCCACCTCTTCTTAATATCATCTGCTTCTGTTAGGTCCATACCATTTCTGTCCTTTAATGAGCCCATCTTTGCATGAAATGTTCCATTGGTATCTCCAATTTTCTTGAAGAGATCTCATCTTTCCCATTCTGTTGTTTTCCTCTATTTCTTTGCATTGATTACTGAGGAAGGCTTTCTTATCTCTCCTTGCTATTCTTTGTAACTCTGCATTCAGATGCTTATATCTTTCCTTTTCGCCTTTGCTTTTCGCTTCTTTTCTTTTCACATCCATGTAAAGCTTCCTCAGACAGCCATTTTGCCTTTTTGCATTTCTTTTTCCTGGGGATGGTCTTGATCCCTGTCTCCTGTACAATGTCATGAACCTCCATTCATAGTTCACCAGGAACTCTGTCTATCAGATCTAGTCCCTTAAATCTGTTTCTCACTTCCATTGTATAATCATAAGGAATTTGATTTAGGTCCTACCTGAATGGTCTAGTGGTTTTCCCTACTTTCTTCAATTTAAGTCTGAATTTGGTAATAAGGAGTTCATGATCTGAGCCACAGTCAGCTCCTGGTCTTGTTTTTGCTGACTGTGTAGAGCTTCTCCATCTTTGGCTGCAAAGAATATAGTCAATCTGATTTCATTGTTGGCTATCTGGTGATGTCCATGTATGGAGTCTTCTCTTGTGTTGTTGGAAGAGGGTGTTTGCTATGATCAGTGCGTTCTCTTGGCAAAACTCTATTAGCCTTTGCCCTGCTTCATTCCGTATTCCAAGGCCAAATTTTCCTGTTACTCCAGGTGTTTCTTGACTTCCTACTTTTGCATTCCAGTCCCGTATAATGAAAAGGACATCTTTTTTGGTTGTTAGTTCTAAAAGGCATTGTAGGTCTTTATAGAACCGTTCAAGTTCAGCTTCTTCAGTGTTACTGGTCAGGGCATAGGCTTGGATTACCATGATCTTGGAAATGAACAGAGATCATTCTGTTGTTTTTGAGATTGCATCCAAGTACTGCATTTCAGACTCTTTTGTTGACCATCATGGCTACTCCATTTCTTCTAAGGGACTCCTGCCCGCAGTAGTAGATATAATGGTCATCTGAGTTAAATTCACCCATTCCAGTCCACCTTATTTCGCTGATTCCTAGCATGTTGATGTCCACTCTTGCTGTCTCATGTTTGACCACTTCCAATTTGCCTTGATTCATGGACCTAACATTCCAAGTTCCTTTGCAATATTGCTCTTTACAGCACTCGACCTTGCTTCTATCACCAGTCACATCCACAACTGTGTGTTGCTCTGGCTCCATCCCTTCATTCTTTCTGGAGTTATTTCTCCACTGATCTCCAGTAACATATTGGACACCTACCAACCTGGGGAGTTCCTCTTTCAGTATCCTATCATTTTGCCTTTTCATACTGTTCATGGGGTTCTCAAGGCAAGAATAGTGAAGTGGTTTCCATTCCCTTCTCCAGTGGGCCACATTCTGTCAGACCTCTCCACCATTTCCCGTCCATCTTGGGTTGCCCCACGGGCATGGCTTAGTTTCACTGAGTTAGACAAGGTTGTGGTCCATGTGACCAGATCGGCTAGTTGTCTGTGATTGTGGTTTCAGTGTGTCTGCCCTCTGATGCCCTCTCTTAGCGCCTACTGTCTTACTTGGGTTTCTCTTACCTTGGATGTGAGGTATCTTTTCACGGCTGCTCCAGAAAGCACAGCCGCTGCTCCTGACCTTGGACATGGGGGTAGCTCCTCTTGGCCACTAACCATCATCTTGGTTACTGACAGTAATTTAACACCATCTGTTACCCTGTCTATGTCCAATTTTCCCTGATTTTCTGTAAAGTTGCTTACAGTTAATTTGTTCAAATCAGGGTCCAAACAAACTCTTATTTGGTGGTAAGTCTCTTAAAGGGGTGCTATAATAGCACCCCTTTTTCATGCCATTTACCTTTGTAAGAACTGAACATCTATCCTATGAATTCTTCGCATTTTGGGTTTGACTGATTTTATCTTGCAAGCGTCATTGACCACGTCAGATTTCCTTTAACAGGCAATTAGACCCAGTTACTTGGTTATGTTCTGGTTCGGTTTTGTTTTGAAAGGGAATTTTTTAGATGGCGTTCTGTTCTTCCTATTGTATCGTATCATAAGGAGCATGGCATCTGGTGAAACCACTCTGAGTGATTACTGATGACTCACTGATAGGTGATCTAAGTCTCTCTTATTACAAAATCCCTGTCAATCTTTTCCCAGTGGGCCTTCAGCCGTTGATGAATATCATCTGGATTCGTTGTCTTGCGGTGGCAGAACTGTAGTTTTCTAATTCCCTGGCCTTTTATCTGCTCCTACACTTTATTCAATGCTGTAATGTACTTGTAATTAAAAATATAAATACATAAGAATGGAAGTTTATGTCGCTATCAGTAGTGAGCTGAGACCAAATGGCATTATCCATACAGAAGATTTTAATCTAGTTTCCCAGATAGTCTCGTTACCATGCCTCTTGGGAGTGCACTAAAGTTTCCAGAGGCTGAGGGCTTATTTTGGGAAAGCGTGTGACCAGTTAAATCCCTTCATAGAAAAGGAATTAAAATGCACACACCCTGTCACTCAACAATTCTATGTTGATACTAACGCCAGTGAAATGGCCGTCTTTCTCAGGGCAATGACTTCTGTAACCTTACGACAGAAGCGTTTTGGGGGGCCGGCTCAAAGATGGAAACCAGGAGAGATGCACCAGGAATTTCACTACAGCAATGTTTGCAACAATAACAGGGTGTAACAACCTCAGTGTGAATGGAGGAAGGGATAAGTTAAAGGTAGCAGAACAGAGCATGCAAACAGAACAAGGTACAGCAGGCGAAAGGCACTGGAGCTATCTGAATCAAGAGGGATAAAGCTCAAAAACTTACTGTTGAGTGAGAAAATGAGGTACAGAAAAATTCATTTTTATGTCAGTTACGAAAATAAAAATATACCAAATAATATTTATTTTTTATGGATAGATATGTACTATGTATATATGACTGCAAGACATGAGTTGAAGGCAAAATGAAATATAATACAGGTAGCCACTGGGTTGACGAGAGGGCAAAGGACCTTACATTTAGCTGACGTGTTGTAACACTGTTTTTTAAAAGAGAATATGATACTTGTGGGATTGTTTTTTAAAAGAGTATAAGCACAGAAAAAGATGGAGACGAAACATCCTGAAGTAGGCACAGTGTTTCACTGTCTCACATATGGGTCATTGTTTCTTTTTTCCCCATTGCTTTTTGGTACTTTTAATTTCCAAAGATTGTAAAAGGGCAGAACCTTGCTCTGCAATAGCAATAGCTCATCCAAAAAGGTCCCTGGACTGTGATGTGGTGGGTCCATCTAAACTGGCAGATCTCACTGGAGTGGGTGTCAGTCCTGTGACTGTGGTGTGTCTCAAGACCCAGTGGGCTCTTGCAGTCTGGGACCATCGGAAAGCCAAGTCTTCTAATAAAAACCTGTCTGCCCTTTTCTCAGAGGCAAAACCCTGGATCCTCTCTCTGGCTTCTTTTCTTCTCCCTCCCTCCCTCCCCACATGCAAACAGTCCCCAAGAGCTGAAGTCCCACTTTCCTCACAGCTTCCCCCTCTCCCAGCACTGCCCCCCTCTCTCTAATCCCTCTTGTGTAGACTCCAGACTGGCCTTCCTAAATCCCACGGCGCATGTCTGTCTCCCAGGGGTAAAGATTCTTGGTAGCCCCTTATTGAGGCTGGGACAGAATCTCAATAACTTAGCCTAACACTTGTGGTCCTCTCTTCAATCTGACTCCGGCCTTCATTTCTTCTTCATCCTCTTCTCCTTCCCGTCCTCCGTTGACTCCTTTCCTCCAGTCTGTGAACAAGAATCTCTCACTAGAGCCAAATAGTCCACGTGATGTTTCTCAAACCTATGGCTCACCTTCCCCTGGCTGGCCTGGAATGCCCTTCCCTCCTGCCTGGCCCTCACTGGCTCCTCTGTGATCCACTCTCAGTAATCAGTCTCCCCTCTGAGCTCTCTCATCATGTATTATCCATGCCCTCATGCATTCCTTTCATACCTACTATAAAATAATAATAAAGTAATAGCTACTGCTTATTGAGTACCTCCACGTCAGGTGCAGACAGAGTTACTAACCAAAGCCATTAGTTTGATGGAGGGCCAGAGGGATGAGAGGCCAGGAAAGGGTTGGCAGGGCCCCAGCCATCCAGGCTGTGGCTGGAGATGGACTTTCTCAGCCTAGAGAATTCCTTGGGCACAGGAGAGTCAACACAAGAGGGTCTACCTGAAATTATTTTGGGGAGCCAAGATGGGCAATATGTGAAGAGGCCATTTTCTCTGATGTCAAGAAGGGGCCAGGTTTGGGATACACCCAGCTGTTGTAACTGGCTGTTGTAACTGCCCCCTTGAGAACTACTTCTATGCTGACCCACAGAGGGTGTAGGATTCTAGCAACAGGGAAAGGAACAGAGGCCTTCACCCCGACTCTCCTCACTTGGCCCCACTCCCCTGACTACACAGCAGGCTCTGAAAAGCAAAGAGCCCTGGAGTCCAGCTGCCTGGCTCTGGCCCCTCCTGCCCCAGCTAAGGGTCTGCCCACCCCTACAGCTTCTGGCCCTATGGGCACACTGCTGCTTCGCCCATTACTTGAAGCTGAAGTGGGTGAGCTCCTCAGCTGTCCAGGCCGCAAGTTCTCTTTCTATAGTCTACAGCCCATCTTCTGCCTCCAGCATCTAGCTGTCTCTAGTCCTTTGTTCAAAGTGGTCACTGTGCTTCTTGTCTCAGGGCCCCAGGTTCTCATCAGCTTGAAGAGACAGGATGGATGCTCAGGCCCTGGGCTGGTGGCCTGAATAAGCTTTTATTTAGGGCTTTGCCTATTTCTCCAGGTGGCCTATATGTCCTTCAAGATAGGGCTCTGAGTCCTTAACACCAAACATCCTTAGAGAAAAAAGCAACAACCTGATTTCCAGATAGAGCCAGGGGAATTTTCCCGGTATAGACCAGGGACCCAAGCCAGAGACACTTAAGGAGGCTGCAGGAGCCTGTCTTGGAGGCAGAGGACACTCGAAGAGCAGCCTTCTGGTCTCAGCGTGGGTGTGGCCCCTTTCAAATGCCCAGCCTCCTGCCAGCCACCAGGGGCATCTGCCACTTACCCGGAAGCTTTGGGAAAGGCAGTGCATTTGCGGGGCATTCGGAATGCCATCAGCTTCCGGAATGGATGACGTGGAGTTTGCACATGGCCGTTTTATTCTTACTCCATGTTTCTGGAGAAAGCCTAATGGCTTCAAGTGCTCCTCTCTGCTCGTGAAATTTAAAAGGGGGAACAAGAGCGCACGTAATTATGATCCCACAGCAGGGCAATTGGCTTTCCTCTGCCTATTAGGTCCCATTAAAGATGTAATATCTCTGGTGTCTCAGGAGAAATTCCTACTTATTTATGCTTAGTATTAGGGCAAATATTAGTTAGCATCAAAACAGGATGCAGTTAAGTCTAATCTGATGTCACCAGCAGAGCTTGCCTTATAAACAAAATAAGTGGCAATTACTTTCAAGCTGAACTAATAATTTTTTCAAGTGATTCCATTTGGTGTTCTTCAGAAACGTTCACCGAAGGAAGGTGTGTTCCAGGCAAATGTGCAGGGTGTGCTTTTTAATCACACTTTATTTAAATGTACAAATGAAGGCTGCGGGGCTGGCTCCCCTCTCCTCCTCTCTAGGTTTTCCTGTGGGACAGTAATTAGGAAATATGACCCAATATAGGAAATGAGCATTGCTGCTTTTATGGGGATTTTAAACCAAATGGCTCTGCTCTGGTGACTGAAGGAGTTGCTCCCAAGAAGCCCAGTGGGCTGCTCCAGGCTACCTGTAATTCAGACCTTTTGGAAAATGGCTCCTTGTTCCTCTGGGAAGACCTTTCTTGAGAGAAAGAGGGGAATACCCAGGAGAGGGCCTGGGTCCAGGACCCTGGGTGAGGAGCGGGCCCGGCATTCAGCCTCGCTGCGCGTGACCAGGCAGGCTCCTCAGGCGGTAGTCTGGGGGCAACTCCCCTCTTCCGCACTGTGGTCTTCCTGGCAGCCACTGGCTGCGTGCTCTGCTTTATTTCAGTCTTTAGCAGCTGGGCATTCAGCACATTCTCCAGAAGCAGAGTGTCCCTAGCCCGGAACTTCCTCTGGTTGCAAATGTCACCCCCAGCCAAGACTCTCTGTGCCTTGTTAAATGTGCCCTTAGTCTGACAGCCACACAGCTCTCAGAGGGCTATACCTAGGCCCTCCGGGGGATAGACGGGGCCATCCATTCCTCTGTCCTTCTGGGAGAGGCAGCTGCTTCGGTGTCTCACCAATGGGCATTATCTCTGCAGCAGAGAGCTGGCCCCACCCCTACACTGGCAGGCACGGGTGGTCATGTGCAGGACTGCACCTCCAAGTGTATGTGAGCTGAGCACTCACCTCCCACAGAACCTTGGTTCCACATCAGCTTCTCTGCAACAGCACCAGCCGGGGTTGGCCCAGGCCATGAGGAAATCTACAAGAGCTTCAGATTCACTTCCCGTCCCAGGTTCCACCCTCTCTTCACGTAGCTCCATCTCACTACACCAACAAGGGGCACTCTCCATGGATCAGGTCTGGTGAGGCCCAGTGGCAGATTCGCAGAACAATGAAGCCCAGATTCTACCTACACAGAACCTGCACTTCTAGTTTAGAGAAACGGTAACAGATAATAGCCGAAGACACCCAGGCTGAGATGAATACCCTGTGGTAGGTAGAAAGTGGTCTAGAGAGGCAATCATGTCCATTGGGGAGGATGAAGGAAACCTTCAGGAAGGAGGCAGTATTTGCAATCTTAAAGGTCAGATACAATTCCCCTTCGAGGAGCTGGTTTCCAGGGATGATATTCCAAGCAGAAGAAGCTGCAGGAGGAAAGACATGGAGCTGGGATGTGAGGGGCACTTAGACAATGCCAGGTTGGTGGCCGAATTAGTTACGTTTCTTTTACTGAAGCACCGACTGCTTGTGGAGGCTAAGTGGCACAGATCAGTGTGCCAGCCGTCATGGGAGACGGGTTGGGGTACAGCAACACAGGTGTCTGGGTGGGACAGAGGTCTGGGGTGGCAGTCAGGTCCTCCAGGGCACTGCCTTGAGTGCCTCTGAGCTGTCAAGGGTCGGCTCGACACCAGCACGTTCAGTCACTACCCTGCCAGAACCCCCCAGGGGCTCCTCATCGTGCCCAGGGGAAGTCCAAATGCCTCTGCTTAGCACGTCCTGAAAGTCTCTCCCTGAGCTGCCCTTTCCCCTTCCTTCCACCTGCTATTACCTTTTAGAAATAATTTCCTCTGACTCTGGCAGAGCCTTCTTGGGAGCTGAGGTAGGCAGGCCAACTAAGCTCCCCACAAATCGTTGCTCTCCAGGAGCACAGAGCTGACACCCCGGTGCAACCTTGCTTCCCTGGTCTGTGGGTAGGCACCTGACCGACTGTGCCTAATCACATTTGTTCTAGGAACTTGGAGAAGGGCAGAGGCTGGGTCCCACAGGGAGGGCCAGTGAGGTCTGGCTGAATGCTACTATCGTATATTCTCCTGCTTCTTGGTGTTCATATCTTTCTCAGATTCCCTGAGATATGTGTACACGTATAGATACAGATTCCCTCTGTATTACTTGAAAATAAGTATTTACACGCGAATTACTTCACCCTAAACACTCTGCAAGGCAGCTTCTAAGAATGAGGATAATCTCAGGGAGTGGAGGAGGACTGGGGTCCATGTAAAGGCTTGGCCTCAGGAGGTGTCTCATGGTTGCCAATCACTGAGCCCCTGCTCCCTTGCCTGTGGAGTGGGCTCCATATGTGTCCCCTGACAGGCAGGTGTCACGGGACTCTGCTGTTAATCTCATTGACCCTTAGGAGCTGGCCACACTGGAGCCACTGGCTGCCAGATCCCAGCCTCACCAACTTTCCTCTGCAGCCCAGCGGTGGGAGGCAGAATGTCATTGAGAGGGCAAGGTCCAGTCCCAGCAAAGAAAGGGGGTGGCCTTCTCAGGTTAAGAAATATGCCCAGAAACAAATCTTGTAAGAAGTTCCATCTATGGGCACACATGTTTGGAAACATTTTGCCTGCCACGTGGGTTGGTAGAAATAGAATGTAATGAAACAGCAGAAATCAGTGGATCTTCACGAACGCATCAGAGTCAGCAGGAAGAATGTGTCTTGGTCAGCAAGACGGCCGGAGATACGGGGCTGATAAAGAGGAAGGGTCGCTGCAAGCTGATACTCTCTCAGCCTCCAGTGGGAGGCCCGGTGGGAGACGGTGAGAAGCTTGTGGGTGGCAGAGATGGGCCTCCTTGGGGGGGGTCTGGGCTGTGCACTGAGGTGACACTGAGCCTGCCCTGAGGCGCAGGGGGTCCTGGCTGTGCTTGGCCACCACGGGTGTGTCAGTCAGCCATGTGCACACGCTGCCTGTCCTGCCCTCAGAGTGCTGGGCGGGGCTGCACTCTCTTTTCCTGTGGCTTCTTTGAGCTGGTGCCACGCCAGTGACAAGGGCCGCCTGCTGCCTTGACTGCTTCTCTCTGACCTTCACAGCGCGGAGCCTTTCCTCAGAAAGAGAGCAGAATACAGAAGCAGCCTCCCAGGGTCCGATCACATCACCCTCTTTACCCTTTGCCTTGAAATATTTGAGGGTCGCAGCCATCCACTCGACAACTATGTTAAGAGTCACGGGGTGTTATCAGCGAGCAGCAATAACACAGCGGGCTGCCTGGAATTTTTCCCTGGTGTGTATCTGGGAGCCAAAGCATTCCAACTCTCCCTGCTGGGAGATGGTCATACCCCATAGGCAACAGCTTTCAGGTCTACTGACGAAGCTCTTTGAGTAGAAGAATAGAAGTATTATGTTTTCAAATGGATGTTTCATTGGTCACCTAATCTTGACTGGAAGGGCCTCCTTTAATTAATCAAAATCACTTAACAGTAACAGGGCTCAGAGAGGGACATTGACCTGTCTGGAGCTACTCAGCAGGCAGTGGGGTTTTGGATTCTGATCGGCGGCTGCTGTGCCACGGAGGCAGGCATAAGTAAGAACAGATGAATGGGTACCTCGGGGGAGGGCTGAGAACCAACGACTTCATGTTTTGCCCCAGTCCACAGGATACTGCAGAAGACTCTGGAAGCTAGAGCTATGAGAAAGTAAATCTTGACCCACAGAGATTCTGGTCCCAGCTTCCCACCTGGGCCTCCATCCTCTGATGGGGCTGAGTGAGTGTGTGGAGCTGCAATCCATCCTCTGGCTGGCTGAAGTCATCCCTCATTTTATTGGCCAGAGTCTGTCCCATGAGCCAGTCCCTCTGTCTTCCTGACACCCTTTCTTACTCCTAGGCAGCCAAATTTGTTGCTTTTCAGGTTCCAGAGCTGTGTATATGGGGGCAGGATGATGGCACGACGGTTAGCATAGGTTATAGCATCACACGCTACACGCACGCTAAGTCGCTCAGTCATGTCCAGCTCTTTGCAACCCTGTGGACTGTAGCCTGCCAGGCTCCTCTGTGCATGGGATTCTCCAGGCAAGAATCCTGGAGTCGGTTGCCATTTCCTCCTCCAGGGGATCTTCCCAACCCAGGGACTGAACCCACGCCTCTTATGTCTCCTGCACTGGCAGGCAGGTTCTTTACCACTAGCACCGCCTGGGAAGCCCACACAGTATCACATAGACCGGGTTCAAATCCCGGCCCCGCTGTGCAGCTGTTTGACTTGCTCCCCCCGTGTGCAAACGGTGGTCGTTAGAGCTCATTACACGTGTCGTGGGGGCCAAGTAGGGAGATGAACATGCAGCCCAGGGCATGGTGCCTGCTGCACAGAATGGAACCCAGTGACTGGCGGTTTTTAACACTGGCCTCAGACACTTGCGGTCTCCTGGAGAAGGGCAAAGAGGCTTTAGAGGCCAGAGCACCTGAGGGTACGTCCCAGCTCTCTCCACATGTCAGCTGTGTCCTTGGGCAAGTTCCTTCATCTCTCAGCCTCAACTTTCCAACGCATCCGGACATGTCGTAGCTGCCACACGGATACCTGCCTTGTAGGAGAAAATTTGAGGGTCAGTGTGAACACATATTTGAAAACACCTCCTTTAACTTTAATTTTATGACACTTGATGCCAGTGTTAATATTTGTTAAGGTTTGGCTGACTGAAACTGAAATGATAAAGTAACTGCATTTGCTACATGTATTTGGAGATAGTCATTCAAGCTCATCAATGAAACTTTCTAAGTTCAGATTCATTATGATCTGTTCAGACTTATTTGTTTGTATGTTTGTTTATTTTGGGTTCCTGAGACACACCATAAAGTGAGAGTTGAAAGTGTTCTGGAAGGAGATCAGAGGCATCAAAGAAAGAGCGTGAGGTCAGGGTGTTTATTGCCTCAGATCCCTCCTGGCAGTTGCCTTGCTGTGTTTATTATGTGCAAGAGCTTGTCCCTCCTTTTAGGGTTCACTGTCATCAGGGCTGGTGGCCAGGCATGATGACAGGCAGTGACACCATACAGGGAAGCTGAGTGGCAACGCTTCAAGGCGAAGCATCCTTAGGGTCTCTGTGACCCGAGTCCAGCATGTGGTCTGTCCTGCCAGCACAGGGCTGCAGCCTGTGTGGAATGCCAGGCCACTAAGCCAGCTCGTCAAGCAGGTTGGTGACACACACCCAGGGAAGGAGAATTCTGTTTTGTCCAAAGGCGATCACGGGACCAGAGGTGTGAGCTGCTCGCTGTCTCTATGCGAACAGTCTCAACAGCCATTTGGCTTCGTTTCTACACTCACCAGACACTAGAGCTCTCATTTTCCCTCCCAGCAATTAATAGAGGAGGCAGCTAGAGCTGTTTCAGGGAACATGAGGAGCCACTCAAAGTGGCCAAATTGTTAGCAGTCAACAATTTGCTTGGAAATACAGCATAGCAATAAGGCTTCATTCCAGGGCAGCCGCGCTTCTAACGCAAAGGCAGTAGGTGTTGTGTGCGTGTGTGTTTTTTCTCTCTTGAGAAAGTAAATTAGTTAATACCAACGAAGTCGTTAGGACAGGGTCTGGAATGAAGCTCCGCACAGTTGTTACATGTTGTGTTTATTATGCGCCAGAGTGTGCCCCTGCCTTCAGGGTCACTGGGGCCAGTGAACACCCAGGAAACAGGTGCTGTCCTCAGGTTAGCCCTTGCACTAACTTCACCAATGATGATTTTCCTTAGTCTCATCACGTGTTGTAAAAGGCACAGGTTTTAGAGAGACAAGCCCGTGTTTGGATTCTGGTTCCCCTTTATATTAACTTTGACAAAGCCCCAGCTCTCTCCAACCAACCCTGATATCTCCCATTTGGGCCTCCCACACTGTTGGAAGTGGAGTCCATCGCCCCTCAGGCTCTGGGCCAGATGCCTCGTCCGCCAACACTACGTGCCAAGAAAGCCGTGCGTGGCACTGATTCCACCTTCCCAAGGCCCTGCATCTTTGACCACTGTGCCCAGAGACCCTGATCTCCTGGGGGGGGGGACTCTTTCCAAGTGTAACACTGATGCAGGGGTGAGACCCACCCCTGAACTGAGCTTCAGACAACCCACTCACACACACACTGTTGAGACAGGTCAGGGGAGACTCACGGGGAACACCATCCTGCAAAACACTGAGGTCACTCACCGATTTTTCTTTTTTCGGAAGTTTCTCTCCGGACGCCTTGCGCTCAGTCCACCTGTTGGCCCGTCCCTCAAGGGCCCCCACTGGCTTCTCACTCCTCTTTTGCTGCTGCACTTCCCTCCTCCTGTCTGCACTAGAAAACACACGAACTCCAAGTCCTTCTCCCCGGAGTTGTATCCAAGTCATTTGGGCGCTCAGCAAGCAAAATGGCCTTTTATTAAATGGCATTCACCTTTGCGAGAAGACAGCCAAGGATATAAATGACAAAGTTCTTTATTCTGTTGCTTGAGTGGCTTTTGTTTGTGTTTCTCTCCCAAGATGAATCTCACACAAATCCTTGGGTGCAAAGAACTCTTCTGGGAGGTGAGGCCCAGGAGCAGGAAAGAAGGAGGAAGGAAGGTGAGACTGGGAAAAACTCATAAAATGTGTACAGCATGGGGATATCTATGTGTTCTGCAGAGGCTGACCTCTGCAGGAATCTCCGTGAAGCATTGCCAGTCAGAATTGTCTGTTTAAAACTCAAGAGGCTGGAGGATGTGCGTTCCTGTCCCCCATCATTTGAGTTGCCCAGAAAGTAGTTACCCCCCACATTTCCAGACTACTTATGAGCTAAATGGGATGCCACTTCTACAAAGAAAGCTCAGAAGCAGAGGCAAAGAGACCCAAGGGACGCATGCTTGGAACTGTCCACCTGCTGTGGCTGAGCGTGGAGGTGGCCAGGTCCGTGTGGAACAAGACGCTGGTGGCATCTTCTGCATAGTGGAGCAGTGCAATAGCTCAGTGGCTCTTCCTCCCCTCTCCCCTGCCCGTCCCCTGACCCTTCATACAGTTGGCTCATCATGAGATGCTGAGCACGCCTGGACTCCAGCCAGGTCTATCTCTTATCCTGGGATTCCACTTCCCTACCTACAAAACATGGTGCAGTGCATGTGGGTGCCCCGTGCTGACACCAGGAACAATGATGGATGAGCTGGAGGCTGTCTTCAGCCCTCAGGGAGAAGAGGAAGGGCCAAGGAGGAACTCTGTGCCTGTGTGGCCTGGGGGTGGTCAGTGGCCAGGAGGAGCCAACTGCCAGCCTCTTGTGCTGCTGTGACTGTACAATCCCTGGGATGAGAGGTGAGGTAGGCAGGGAGGATGTGGAGGAGCTATCCCCTGGGGGGTCTTTGTCACCAGCAATTGGCTGAGCCAGCTCTGGGGCAGAGTGTCCATGAACCCCGTTTTCTGGCCACTGAGGGGTGGAGGTGGAGGTAAGGGCCAGGCCAGGGAGCTGCTCAGCTTGAGGAAGTAGGAGCACAGGAGTGGGCCTAATCCAGACACAGGTGGATTTGGGGCCAGACCCTTCTGGATGGCCCAAGGAGCACAGAAGCATAGATAGTTCTGCTTCTGAGGCAGCCAGGAAGTTGGTGAGGACCGTGGTTGGGGCAAGGGGGATCAGTGTGAGGCCTTCCTACTGTGTGCAGACCCTGTACTGGGTCAGTGAGGGAGCTTCAGTGTGGGCAGGTGTTCCTTGCCACCTTAGGGCATCAGCTCACACAATGCCAGGCAGGCCTTGCTGTGAGCATCATCCTGATCTGACAGATGAAGAATCTGCAGCCCAGAGAGGTCATGTGACTTGCTTAGGTGACACTGTGCATAACTGGGGACATGGGTCCTGGGACTCAGACAGTCTGGGTCCAGGGTGGGTTCCTGACCATGCACAACCCTGCTTCTTTCTTGGGCTTGCACTGCTGTATGACGACCTTGTGGGACCTCAGCTCATCCTGCTTCCATGTGAGCCCTGCTTCCAGACATAGTCAGTAATGGGCAGAGTCAGCACTTACTGCCCCCAAAGCTCAGAATTCCTGTTTAGGGCTCAAGAATGGCCTGGATCCCTAGGGTCTCAGCCCCAGATGCTTAGGACATGGCTCAGTTTTCTCTGTGTGTTTTTTTTTTTTTTTTTTAATCAGAGAACTATTTCTCCAGCCCAATACTGCTCACATCTTCCTGCTTGTTCTGTTTTTGATCATGGGCTCCGCATGTTTTCCTCATATCCCCCCAACTCCCAACTTTAATTAGAGAGCACAATTGACTCACAGCCTCGTTCCTGGCATCGACTCCCCTGGCACTCCCTGCGCTTGTGTCTCGGCTCTTTCCAGAGAGAATGACCCGAGGATATGAGGGATGGCTTAGAGCTCAGGTAATCAGTGGGATGGACCTCTGAGGACAGGAGAGGATGATGCCACCCCCAGAACCACAAAAGCTGCACAAGAGACGACGTCTGACCCTGGAGAAAGCTCTTCCCAACTGCTCCGAAGCAGGCAAGGCTCAGAACAGGATGTGATGAGAACACTAAATTCCAGTGGAAATGACAGAAGGATGTCGATAAACGGTAGATATTTGTCCCAATTGAGGCCTAACGCAGAAGCTTGACACAAATGGCGCCTTAGCGACTTGCACAAAATAAAATGGAATGAAATCTTGAAAGCAAAGGAAAAATACGTAAAACATACTCAGTTCCGTGACTTAGGTTGCCGTGCATTTTCTACAAGGTTGGATGTAGGTTTTGTGAGCAGGAGTCACCAGGGGGTTGGGTTGAACACAGGAAGTGATTCTCCCTTGAAAATCTTACTAGAAAAATCTCCTGGGGAAATCTCACCACAAAGCCCACTTGCCAGTCCAGCCACGATTGGCAGGCATTTGCTGGTGACTGAGGTGGGTAAAGAATCTGCCTGCCAGTGTAGGAGATGTGGGTTCAGTCCCTGGGTTGGTAAGATCCCCTGGAGAAGTAAATGGCAATCCACTCCAGTATTCTTGCCTGGGAAATCCTATGGACAGAGGAGCCTGGAGGGCTACAGTCCCTGGGGTCGCAAAAGAGTCAGACACGACTTAGCCACAAACAACAACAACAAAAAGGAGGATGGGACTGAGGGCTCTTTCAGGAGTGAGACCACTACTGTGACATCAATAGAAGTCAGGAAAACAGAAAAGTTGAGTGGAGGAGTCACTGACTTTCCCACAGGTTAGTAACCCAAACGAAGCTATTTTTTGTCATGTTGCTGCTTCGTTACCATCATTGTTCCCATGAATTTTTGTGACCATCCTGTGTAAACAGATTTTGTATATAGCTTTCTCCTCAAATGGCCTTCTCCGTGTTAGCCTTTTGTCAAACTTACTGTTATTAATTGTACTCTAGCCTATCAAATGTTTGTGTCTCCTGATTCGGTGTGTTCCTCTTTGAACATTTGGGTTATTTCTAATTTTTCACTATTAAAGGTATATTTTGTGCATTGGGCTGTTTTCCATCTTTGAGATTATTTCTTTGCAAAAGATCCCCAGTACAGTTCACATGGCAAAGAACACAGTCATTTTGAAAGCTTTTGTTGAAAATGACCAACTGACCTTCTCAAGGAGGCTCTTTTTAGTTAGTTACCATCCCTGGGCTCCAAAATCACTACAGATGGTGACTGCAGCCATGAAATTAAAAGACGCTTACTCCTTGGAAGGAAAGTTATGACCAACCTAGATAGCATATTCAAAAGCAGAGACATTACTTTGCCAACAAAGGTTCGTCTAGTCAAGGCTATGGTTTTTCCAGTGGTCATGTATGGATGTGAGAGTTGGACTGTGAAGAAGGCTGAGCGCCGAAGAATTGATGCTTTTGAACTGTGGTGTTGGAGAAGACTCTTGAGAGTCCCTTGGACTGCAAGGAGATCCAACCAGTCCATTCTGAAGGAGATCAGCCCTGGGATTTCTTTGGAAGGAATGATGCTAAAGCTGAAACTCCAGTACTTTGGCCACCTCATGCGAAGAGTTGACTCATTGGAAAAGACCCTGATGCTGGGAGGGATTGGGGGCAGGAGGAGAAGGGGACGACAGAGGATGAGATGGCTGGATGGCATCACTGACTCGATGGACATGAGTCTGAGTGAACTCCAGGAGTTGGTGATGGACAGGGAGGCCTGGCATACTGTGATTCATGGGGTCGCAAAGAGTCAGACACAACTGAGCGACTGATCTCATCTGATCTGATCCCTGGGCAACCATGAAGTTGCCATCGGGCGCTTCCTTACAGCAGAGGCTTTGTCTTCTCTTTGTTACTTTCTGACCCCATTCATTTATTCAATATTCATTGAGCCCCTGCTATAGAACAGGATTTTCTGTGTGTGTAGTGCAAACAAAAATGATTCTGACATCCCTGTTCCTCAGAGAACACACAGTCTAGACGAGAGGGCAGATGGAGCAGCAGCAGTCAGGCGCCACGTTTCCCATGTCTGTGGCTGCCCAGAGTCCAGCACAGAGCTAGGCCACCCGTGTGGAGATGTCCATGGTCTTGCTCCCACTACACCCAGTGAGTGAGCCCAGTGAGCTCCTCCCAGGCTCCTACTTTCCCCTCATTCTCTCTCCTCCCACCTCCTTCCCAGTGCCTCTTGGAGGACCCTTGTATTCATATCACATAACTCTCAACTCTCGAGTTCATAATGTGCTTTCAGCTTCTTACCCAAACCATTCTACCTTCTTCAGATGGAC
This sequence comes from Bos mutus, assembly GCF_027580195.1. Taxonomy (NCBI): domain Eukaryota; kingdom Metazoa; phylum Chordata; class Mammalia; order Artiodactyla; family Bovidae; genus Bos; species Bos mutus. The sequence continues at coordinate 7,868,559 of NC_091644.1, read as the reverse complement.
CAGGTAGTCAAATTGCCTAATTTGTTTTATTTCCTGGGGATTCTGATTTTTTCCTCTGCATCCCAGGGACCCTTTCATGAGCTCCCAGAGCCTCTGAGCTGTTTTCTCCATATGTCTTAGGCCATCTTGAGTTTCTTAATCCCCAGCCTGGAGTGCAGAGAGGATATTTGCATCGAGGCTGCAGCAGCGTAGCAGGGATGTGCTGAAGCCCCTTGGAGCAATTCCACCATCGCCATGCTTCTCAGATGGGCTTTGGGAAAAGATGTGGGCAATGGCCTTTCAGAGAATTAAACAAATTAGGGTATTTTGGGGAAAAGAAGATTGTTTCCTTGCAGCTTCGTTAGGTGCAAGCTGTTGGCCTGGAGTTTTAATGTTCTCTTCAATTTTTCTGTGTCATAACCTGCTTTGAGGTAAGAACTGTTCATTTAGTTTGATTCCCCTCTTTTTTTCCCCAACTCTTGCACAGAGGTAAAGTTGATAAGAAGGAAGTAGTTTCTTCTCAGTCCCGGAGGACTGTAACAGCAACACTTTAGCTTGCCTCTAATTATAGCCACCATGACAGTTCATATGTTGTAGCAATAAAAATAACCATAAACCTTACATAATCATTAAAGTTAAGCAAACAGCCCCTCACTGCATCATAATGCACAGGTACTTGCTAATAATCCAGGAACAGCATCGGGGCATTCAAGGAACATCTTTCCTATCTCCACAGTTTCTTAAACAACTTTAGAGACATATTTTTATTAAGTATATGCAAGGCAGATGATCTTAAACCTCAAGAAGAGTGTGCATAATAATTGTGTACTCTTCTAATGCTCTCCAAAGACCTATTCAGAGTCCATTCTGAAAGACAATAATATATCAAGAAGTTCTGCAAACTTCCTCCTAATGAAGACATGCCAATTTGAGACCAAGAATGTGGCCTCTAAGGACAAAATAACCACCGCTCTCAGTCTCTCGGTGTTTTGCTACTTTATTTCAGAGTGATTCAAAATCTAATTAAATTTCTAAACTCTAATGAAATTACAGAAGAAAAATCATTTAGGATTATATTATGTACAATTACTCACAGCTGAAAATTACACTTACCCTCTTTCACCAGGATGGAGTCTCCTGGGAAAACCCTTGTTATTTATCCACCATATAAATCTGACACTTCTCTCACTATTTACAGGTGGGAGGTAAAGCTGAATTAATTAAATGTATATATCCTGAACTGCAACAGATATGTGGGGAGGGAGTCCAGAAGAGAAATGGACTGAGATTTTCTTAACGCAAGAAAGGCTGGGATTGGGTGAGTAATTGAGCTACCAGGGAAGCCCATGACTGACACTAGATTCTGTCTAAAAGAGAAGATGCTCAGAGTCTGGGATCTCTTGGGAGCAGAAACATCGAAAAGCTTTAGAAGATGAGCTTAGGGTGTAGGATGTTCTTTCAAGTTATGTTTGGCTTTGAGAATCTTTATTTTTCTGCAGGTAAGTGAAGACCTTGCTACCAGAAGTTTGCTTAGGGATGGTGGCCTGAATTTCTGTTTTAAAAGGGCTTAGTAATGTGATCCATTCAGGCTAATATCATTAACCAGATGCTTTTGAGTCTTTAGCAGCTGATTAGCAATTTCCAGGAATGCATCTGCTCAGTTTTTTGTTTTTTTTTTTTAATTTCTGTGAATAGGGAGTTTTGAAGATGCCTCCATAGATACAAGTATTATCTTGTATTGTGACAAGTTGGGCTGTGGTGGACTTGGATTTCTGGGAATATAGACTAAGTAATTCAGATCTTTCCTTTTATTAAGAATGACTGGAAATGCTAGACAAAAAATAAATTTTAAAACATCTGTTTAAAGTTGTCAGAGAGCTAACAGGCAATGAAGTATGAGAACAAGATCTGGGAGAAGAAATTCCAAATGTGCGTGGAACTTGACAATTTTTTCTCCTGGAGGCATCTTTCAAATCCAGAAGAGGTGACTGGGAGGCTGAGAAGGGAGGGGAGTGTCAATGACTTTGGGGGGATAAAACCAGAACCTACTAAGAAAGAGGACCCTTGGAAACCCTCCTAGCTTTTGGTCTGTATGGTAAAGGGCTGATTCCTAGTAGAAATAGTGGACCAGAAATAAACTGCTCCTCAAAAGGAGTAAAGTCCAACTTTTATTCATTTTAGTCTCTGGTATGGTATTCAGTGTTGCAATTTTTGCTAGTGAAGCATAGGATACTGTCAAAAGATATACAGATCTACTTGAAGGAATATAAAATCATCCTAAACTTAAAATTATTTTGTTTCTCTAGTGTTCATATGTAATATCAGGGATTCAATAATACAACCAGGTATATGAAAAGATAAAACACACTGGAAAGAAAATAAAAACAAGAAAAATAAATATAACGAATTAAAATGATAGATTTTTCTGGTTTTAAGTCATTCTTGAATTCTTTGAATACACTCTATTTCATTACAGTTTATTAGTTTATTTTAAAAGTAAGTAGTTGATTTGTTAATACTTTATAAAAATCTTTTATCTATATTCATATGTGAATATTTGTTTTAACACTGTCCTTATCTGATTTTAGCATCATTAATATGAACTTTTATTAAAATGAGTAGGACAGATTTTAGCCATTTTTTTTCTGTAAAAGTTTGTATAAGAATTATTTGTTCCTGTAGAATTTGGTAGAACTCATAATCACATGTAAACATGGGTTTTATAAAGGTGGGATGTCTTCGATCAACGTCTCAGTTTTCTGGATGGCTATGGTCCCTTTAATTTGTCTATGTTTTTCTTATGCTAGTTTTGGCAGTTTATATTTTTACCAATTTTTGTCCATTCTTTGAGGTTTTTAACTTGCTTTTGTAGATCTTTATAAAATTTTTAAAACCTCTCAGTTATGTAATCAGTTCAGTTCAGTTGCTCAGTCATGTGTGACTCCGTGTTATAGTATCTTTTTATTTTTATGTTATTTCTCTTTCCCCTTTGATAAGTCTTGCTAGAGGTCTATTATATCAGCATTTGTAAAGAATCAGTGTTTCGTTGCTTCTTTGTATCGTGTAGGTTTTTTCCCCCCTTCCTACCTTAGTAATAAATCCCTAAATTTTATACAGGGCACATAGATCAAAGACTTTATTTCCAATCTCTTTGCATTTAAGTCTGATCATGATTAATTTCTTGCCAATATGATGTAAGACGAAATATGCTACACAATTTGCACTCTTTCTTTCTGAGTGTGAATGTGTAAGCATGAATCACTTTATTCAGACTGCTTACTTCTTGCTTATTTTTGTCTATTTGATGTCTCAATTTCTAAAATAGATATATGACATTCTCCAAGTATACTTGCTTATTTCTCTCTGCAATTCTTTCAATTGTTCCTTTATATATTTTGAGATTGTATTTTTAGGTGCCTGCGTATGCATGATTATTTGGAGAAGGCAATGGCACCCCACTCCAGTACTCTTGCCTGGAAAATCCCATGGATGGAGGAGCCTGGTAGGCTACTGAAGCAACTTAGCAGCAGCAGCAGCATGCATGATTATTATACTTTCTTTCATCATTTTTACCATATGTGTAATATCCATCTTTTCACTTCTGTGATTTTGCACCTTAAATTCTGCTTTATTTAATGTTAAAATCACTACTCTTGTTTTTTGTATTTGTCTGCTAAATTTTTTGTTTCTAATTTTCAACTTTTCATGAATTTCTTTCTAAAATAGATCTTTATTTAACAACAAATAGACAACATATTGCAGAATTTAAAAAAATTTAATGTTAGTGTTTATCTTATAGTTATCCCTACTTGCATATTTAAATAATATGTATACAGAAAATGTGCTTATAAAAACATGTAGAGCTAAAAGAATTTTTAAAAAGCATGGCTCATCCCCAGCACTGTTTCTCCCCCCAACATCTTTGCCTTTTTCCCCATCTCAAGTCATACTGTTCAGTGAGCAGTATCCTAGCAGGAACATTAGCCACGGAGTTAGACCTTTGAGTTTGTGTAAGGAAGGAGAGATTCCATTTTCAAAATATTTATTTATATGATGACATCTTTTAACACCAACGAAATTGGTGTTTATGCTAATTTCTTGTGATTCCAGGGCAGAATCTTAGCTGCAAATTGAGCATTTCTGGATAACTCGAGGCTTACTTCCTAGGCAGAGAAGCCAGGAATGATTTTAATTCCTTCTGAGAAAATAAGGTGGAAGGGGAGACTGTTTGCTGGTGTTCTCTAAGCTTCTTGCATCACCGAAGATGTCCAGATAGCCGACGTTCTTTTACTCAAGATTGAAGTTAAGAAACAGGCATCTGGGTTGTCTGTGTTTTTACCAGTCGTCAAATTTGATAAATGCCAACTTTTGCAACCTTCTAAAAACTACGGGCTGAGAGTGAAGTTCTTCTTTTTGACAGGGAGGGAAACGCTGCATGCCCCATGGTTTCCTGATTGTCACACAGCATGCAGATGGCTGAGCACGGGTAAAATCGAAAGCCCACCCCGAGAGAGATGCTCTGTCCCTGGAACTCCCTTTGAACTGCGCTCTTAGCAAGCTGTGCCTATGTTTCTTTGACCAGGAGCCCCTGAGGCAAGGGGGTGTTATGGTGTCCACGGCCTCTTCAAAGTCTCACTGGTAGATATCCAGCTCCTTAGCTTCCCTGAAGCACTGGGAAAAATTTGAGAATGAAAATTCCTTTTTGGCTTTGGTGGTTTCATTTTTTCAAGATTGATTACTCTAATAATGAATTTTGCAGTAGTATCTTAATGGACTTTATCCTTTTTATGATGACCTGGCCATATTTGAGAAAATTTAGAATTGCAATATTATTCTTGGATCAGTAACAGAACTGTATACAGCCATGCAGAGATAGGGGAAGAAATTAAGCCATGTGTAAGTTAAGGCATAAATATACATATGTGTGTGTATATATATATATATATTTTTTGGCTGTGCCACATGGTTTCTGGGATCTTAGTTCCCTGAGCAGGAATTGAACCCAGGTCCTTGTACAGAGTCTTAAACACTGGACCACCAGGGATCCCAAATTTTTATAATCAGAACATAATATTGAAACCACATCACATGTATGGTAAGATTTATGGATCACATTTATATATAAGATTCTCTGTGGATCATCCCCAAAGGTACACATACCCTTACTTATTGCAGTGTTCTGACTTACTTCACTCTGTATACTAGGCACTAGGTTCTTCCACCTACTAGAACTAACTCAGATCTGCTCCTTTCCACGGCCGAGTGATGTGCCATTGTGCGCATGTACCGCTGCTGCTTTGTCCATCCCTCTGTCGATGGACATCCAGGCTGCTTCCATGTCCCTGCTCTTGTAAATAGTGCTGTGACAAACATTAGCGCACACATTTCTTTTAGAGCTGTGGTATTCTCAGGGTACATGCCCAGTACTGGGATTGCTGGGTCATGTGGTAGTTTTATTCCTAGTTTTTAAAGAAATATCCACATTTATTGTTCTCCGCAGTGGCTGTATCAATTTACAGTCCCACCAACAGTGCAAGAGAGCTCCCTTTTCTCCACATCTTCTCCAGCATTCATTGTTTGTAGATTCTTTTGATGACGGTCATTCTGACTGGTGTGAGGTGATACCTCATTGTAGTTTTGATTTGCATTTCTCTAAGCAGAGGAACCAGAGATCAAATCGCCAACATCCACTGGATCTTGGAAAGAGCAAGAGAGTTCCAGAAAAACATCTATTTCTGCTTTATTGACTATGCCAAAGCCTTTGACTGTGTGGATTACAATAAATTGTGGAAAATTCTGAAAGAGATGGGAATACCAGACCACCTGACCTGCCTCTTGAGAAATCTGTATGCAGGTCAGGAAGCAACAGTTAGAACCGGACATGGAACAACAGACTGGTTCCAAATAGGAAAAGGAGTACGTCAAGGCTGTGTATTGTCACCCTGCTGATTTAACTTATATGCAGAGTACATCATGAGAAACGCTGGGCTGGAAGAAGCACAAGCTGGAATCAAGATTGCCAGGAGAAATATCAATCACCTCAGATATGCAGATGACACCACCCTTATGGCAGAAAGTGAAGAAAAACTAAAAAGCCTCTTGATGAAAGTGAAAGAGGAGAGTGAAAAAGTTGGCTTAAAGCTCAACATTCAGAAAACGAAGATCATGGCATCCGGTCCCATCACTTCATGGGAAATAGATGGGGAAACAGTGGAAACAGTGTCAGACTTTATTTTTGGGAGCTCCAAAATCACTGCAGATGGTGACTGCAGCCATGAAATTAAAAGATGCTTATTCCTTGGAAGGAAAGTTATGACCAACCTAGACAGCATATCCAAAAGCAGAGAAATTACTTTGCCAACAAAGGTCCATCTAGTCAAGGCTATGGTTTTTCCAGTAGTCATGTATGGATGTGAGAGTTGGACTGTGAAAAAAGCTGAGTGCTGAATAATTGATGCTTTTGAACTGTGGTGTTGGAGAAGACTCTTGAGAGTCCCTTGGACTGCAAGGAGACCCAGCCAGTCCAGTCTAAAGGAGATCAACCCTGGGTGTTCTTTGGAAGGACTGATGCTAAAGCTGAAACTCCAATACTTTGGCCACCTCATGAGAAGAGTTAACTCGTTGGAAAAGACTCTGATGCTGGGAGGGATTGGGGGCAGAAGGAGAAGGGGACAACACAGGATGAGATAGCTGGATGGCATTACCGACTAAGTAAGGACATGAGTTTGGGTGAACTCCAGGAGTTGGTGATGGACAGGGAGGCCTGGAGTGCTGCAATTCATGGGGTCACAAAGAGTCGGCCATGACTGAGTGACTGAAGTGAACTGAACTGAATAATAAGCAGTGTTGAGCATTTTTTGCGTGTGTTTATTAGCCATCTGTATGTCTTCTTTGGAGAAACGTCTGTGTTGCCCGTTTTTTGATTGGGTTGTTTGGTTTTTTTGTTATTGAGCTGAACCACTGTTTAATTGTAAAAGGTTTTGAACCAGAGGGCTGCAGTACTGACCGTGCTTGCCTACAACCTTTACCTTTCTTTCCCTGGCAGCAGGTATCTACACCAATTTACTCATGAAACTCAAGCAAGATGATGACGGTGAAGGCACACAGTTACTGGAATAGACCCTCCTGTCCTCTTACTATTTCATCAAAGACACGAGCCAGTTTAGGTTGGCTTCTATTTTCTACTTGTCATGTTCTTATTTTTAATTTTCATTAATTGTATGGTGAGCATTTTTATATATACATCCTCGTGGGTGGTGGTGGTGGTTTAGTCACTAAGTCGTGCCTGACTCTTGTGACCCTATGGACTGTAGCCTGCTAGGCTCCACTGTCCACAGGATTTCCCAGCAAGAATAGAGGAATGGGTTGCCATTTCCTTCTCCAGGGGATCTTGCCAACCCAGGGATCGAACCCGTGTCTCTTTCATTGCAGGCAGACTCTTTACTGCTGAGCCACTGGGGAAGCTGCATATGCATCCTTGTACACGTGTTCAATCCTTGCTGTAAACTTTGTTTCTTACAGTGGGATCAACGGGTCGAAACTTGTGTAAACTTTTAAAGCTGTAGATGCTTATGACTAGAATGGTTGGAACAATTTAAAACTTATCAGACAACTGTGCCAGTATCTACATTTATTTCAATTATGCAATCTAATAAATAAAAAAATTTTCTTTAACATCTGTGAATTATGAATAAGTAGACTATATAATTATGATTCAAATCTTTTGGTCCTTGTCAAACTTTGGGGAGTGGAAGGGATGCTATTATAGCTACACAAAGATAATGGACATAAACCAGGACTTACCTGGCAAAACTCAGCATATGGCCTTCCTACTAGTGAAGCATGATAACCCATGCAGCTGATTAGAAATTAAAGAGCTAGAATGTTGCCTCTGCCGCTCACCTTCATACTCCTCCCCTGATACCTCATCTCCCGAACTTTTTGTTTATAATTTTAATGATTTTTAGAAATATTATTCAGTGAAAAATGCGTGTGTTCTCTGGCTTCTTCATTGCTTAGTTTCGCTTGCTTCTGTACTTCCTGAAAGTGGAATCGCTCCGCTGTCCTCTTCTGCACTCTGCTTTCTCACACATCATGTTCTGGAGTTTTATCCGAGGCGTCTCTGTCACCGTACTTCGTTTTTCACTTGTTGTTCAGTGGCTCCGTCGTGTCCGACTCTTGGCGACCCCGTGAACTGCAGCGCGCCGGGCTTCTCTGTCCACCACTCTCTGCCCGAGTGTGCTCAAACTCAAGTCCCTTGAGTCAGTGATGCCTCCAACCACCTCATCTTCTGTCACCCCTTCTCCTCTTGCCCTCAAATTTTTCCAGCATTCCAATTTATTAATAGTTATATGATATTCAATTGTAAAATTCATCATGAATTATTTACCCACTCTCCTGTTGATGGATTTTGTAGTTCTTTCAAGATATTTTTTGCTATCACAAATTAGGCTCTGTGAATATTCTTTTCTATGTCTCTGAATGTACAGGTGTAAGAGTATATCTGGTTATATCTTCAGGAGTAGAATTGTTGAATCACATGGTAAATCTTCAACTTCACCAGAGAATAAAAATTGTCTTCAAAAATGTTATATCACATTTTTTTCACATTCTCAGCTTAACTTAAGCATTACCCAATATTTTCACCCATCCTCATTAAAGTATTAATCAACAAATAAAAAACGTGATACATTTAAAGTGTACAACTTGGTGTTCCGATGTATGTATACATTGTGAAATAACAGCCAAGCAATGAACATATCTGTCCCCTCAGTGTGTGTGGGCATGTGTATCGAGAACAATTAAGATTTACCCTCTAAACAAATTTTAAGTACAGAACTATGCATTGGATAACCAGACTTATTCATGTAACTTGTGCCCTTTTAAGTTCTTTTCTAAGCATTTACATCTACTCATTTCCTTTTAATTCTTATTTTACTTGCGGTCCACAAATCTGATACAAGATGTTTTCATTATTATTCAGTTCTAGCTGTTTTTAATTTTCATTGTAACTTATTCTTTGACTTATCAGTTACTTAGAAATGCATTTTTAAATTTCTAAACACGGAGACGTAAGTGTATTTTTGGCCACTGTTACCTAATTCAGGTGCGCCATGGTAAGAAAGATAGGCTGTTTGGCACCTATTCCTTTGAAATTTTTGAGAATGGCTCCCTGGTTCAGATTTTTTTTGTAAATATTGTATGTATGGTTGAAAAGACAATTTTCTGTTTTTTTGGACCAGCCTTCTATTTAAGTGTGGTACATCAATATGTGATTAAAAATCTCCCCTATACTTAGTTTTTTACAAAGCCTCCCACAGTCTTGGCGGATTTGACGGTTTCTCCCGACTAGTGGTGAAGAATCTGCCTGCCAATGCAGGAGATGCAAGAGACGCAGGTTCCATCTCTGGGTTGGGAAGACACTCTGGAGTAGGAAATGGTAACCTGCTCCAGTATTATTGCCTGGAGAATCCCATGGACAGAGGAGCCTGGCGGCTACAGTCTGTGGGGCGGCAGAGAATCAGAAATAACCAAGCAGCAGCAGCAGCTTGACTAATGCTGTAGACGCGCGTGTGAGTCGCATGCACTGTGGCTGGCGCTAAGCTGCTGGGAGAGGACAGACGCTTCCTGGGCATGAGGGGACCACACTGGAGCAGGGACAGAGGCTGAGAATATCAGAGCTGCAGAGCTCTTTCTCTGTTTGCTGGCAGAGCAGGTTACCTCCCTACTGCAGGTGAGGTCCACAGCTGTGCTCTAGGCTGGAGGCTGGGCTGGCTCAATCTGTGTGAGCAAAGTAAAGTGACTCCTTTACTCAATAAAAGCTCTTGAGACCCTCTGCTGTGTCAGGTGTGGGGCTCAGCGCTCTGGCCCCTGACCTCACAGGCTCCCGGTCTAGTGGGAGGCGTCCCAACACCTGTGAAAGAGCAGCCTCAGGTTAAGAGCTGGGCATTTATTGTAGGCTCATGGGGTGGGGCAGCCCATTCTGGCCGGGATAGCACCAGACCACACTGAGACTCCAATCACTCCCAGGTCCACTGGCTAGATGATGTCAGGCTGTCTTTTCAGATTCCAGCTTTTGGGACCATTTTGAGATTCTGTATTTTCCACTCTTCTACTCAGGTGGGTAGCAGATGCTGCATTTTCTGCTCTTAGGAGGTTGTGGCTGGGTGAAAAAGAAGCTGCTGCTGCAGAAACTTCCCTTTGTGGGTTTAAATATGAATGCTTGAGCCCTGGAAGAGATCACGAGAGGTATTCTAGAGCAGAAGTTACACACTGCTGTGCGGTTTGACTTGCCACACGTGAGGGCTTCCCCAGTGGCTCAGCAGTAAAGAATTCACCTACAGTGTAGGAGATGCAGGAGACACGGGTTCCATCCCTGGGTCAGGAAAATCCCCTGGAGAAGAGAATGACTACCCACGCCAGTATCCTTCACAGGAAAATCCCATAGACAGAGGTGCCTGGAGGGCCACAGTCCATGGGTAACAGAGTCACAGACGACTGAAGCGGCTGAGCACGCACATTGTGTGTGAAGACATTTTAAAATTCAGTTCAGTTCAGTTGCTCAATCGTGTCCGACTCTTTGCGACCCCATGAATCGCAGCATGCCAGGTTGCCAAAAATTGCAAAGTCTGATGTCACATCAGCTTGGGACCTCTTTGTGTATCTGAAACCTTGGGCCCACCTGAAGCTCCCCTGGTGTGTTTTCTGCAGCCCACAGCCATTGTCCATAGCTCATTGTGTCTGCACGGGTATTTTCTTTCAGTTCGCTTAGGGGAAACTGAAATATCTCTTCTACAAATGTCTCCATTAAGTGGGATAAAGATTTTAAAAGTCCACTTGTTTCAGGAGAAGCAAGACAGACTATGTTTCCTGGTGCAAGTGAAGACTGAGCCAAAGTGTTTAAAGTGAAATAAAGTGTATCTGGGTAAAAGGATGAAACTTAAAGGCACCAAAATGCAGAAAACTACATTCCCCAGAAACATTCTACTCCATTCATGTGGAGGCTCAGAGGAGCGAGCACGGCTGTTCTGAAGGGGTCCTGTCAGTGGGTGTCAGCGGCTGCCAGTGCAACCTGATGGCCTCTGGCTGGACAGATGGATCTTGGCAGTGGGTGGTGCCCACCCATGGATGGCACAGTGTGGTGTGAGAGGCACAGACTGCCAGCCAAAGGCTTGGGCTCAACACCCAGCTGAGTGGACCCGGGGTACCACACACCTCAGTGATGACGTTCCCTCCTCCATCAAAGGAAGGCCAGTGCTAACACCTGACTCAGAGGGCTGGGATGGGGGTCAAATAAGCTCGCATTCTAAAAGTGCAAGTGCTCACTGAATTAGCTGCATTAGGGATTTGGCTGAGGGATCCCAAGGAAAAAAGTGTTCAGTTTCTGCCCGCTCATTTAAATGGAGCTCTACAACTGTCATGAAGTTGATTTATGTTTTTGCGAGTGACATGTGTTGCACACTGGAGTTGGTGCCTTGGTAGTTAAGAATGTGTCAGGGAGGAGTATGGAAACACGTGACCCCAAATTTGCGGGCTGCGTCTGTGTCAACAACCAAGGGTCTTCCGAGGTTGGACGCTTGACCTGGATCTGTGAACTTGCATGGGAAAAAATCCCATCTCTGTCCTCTAAGCTCTGATGGAAACTTAGCATTTCCTGCTAATGCACGTGCAGCCAGTAAGCCACAGTGCCGTTGCCACATAGGTGCTTTTATTACTAGTAGGAGCAGTGAATATGTCCATCCATATTTCAGTTGTTAGAGACATCTCTTAATATCACGGCATCAGGATCGTGGTAGTCATTTCACTTGATGCTACGCCTTGTTATTTACTGTGTGGGTAAGAAGCACATGCATTTCTGCATCACAAGTCTGTTTTCTAGGTATTTGGATACTTGTGTTTCAAAGTAACTGGTTTCTTTTAGAATCCTTGTGTGTGTGTGTGTGTGTGCGCGCTCGCGCGCGCGCGTATGTGCTAAATCACTCAGTCCTATCTGACTCTTTGTGATCCCATGGACTATAGCCCGCCGGGTTCCTCTGTCCATGGGATTCTCCAGGCAAGAATCCTGGAGTGGGTTGCCATTTTCTTCTCCAGGGGATCTCTCTGACCCAAGGATTGAACCCGCGTCTCTTTTGTCTCCTGCATTGGCAGGCAGGTTCTTTACCACTAGCGCCACCTGGGAAAGGATCCCTAAGTGCCTTATTTGGGGCACTTAAAAATGTTATTCTGGGAAGAAATCCACAGGCCTCTGGAACCTAAAGGAGTCTGTGGTCCTAAAACAGTGACTGGCCACGCTGTGGGCTTGGGGGTACTTTCTGTCCTTGCCTCAGGCTGGGGGGCTGGGGTTACTGCAGGAGTTGTACCTCCAGGCAGGCCAGCTTTGCCCACATCCCTCTCTGAGACTTACCAGCTGGGGTCTCTGGGGAAGAATCTGCACGCAGTCACACTTGTGTGGGGAATATCATAGGAGATAATACTGGGTAATGATCAGTACTGGTCCCCGGTGCCCCCCCACCCCTTACCCTAGATGCCCTCATTGCGGACCAGCTCCCTTTGGCTGCCTGCACTTGCTGGGATGGCAGGGCTGAGAGGCACTGAGCAGTGCTGGGCTGTGGCGGCAGCTTCCTTCCCCGTCTGTCACGTGGGACTGGGCTCCCGTTCCCCAGAGCTTTAGGTCACATAGCCCCCCTTTCTGCCCTTTAAGAAGCCCTGAGCAGAACGCCAACATGAGCTCTGTGGTCAGAATGCTGACAGTCCTCCTCCTCCTTGGTAAGTGGTGTGTGGAAAGGGGGCTCACGTTCCCCTTTCTTGGCTGGGGCAGGGGCGCTTCAGTGAGTCAGAAACTGGGGCTTGCTAGCCCACTGGGGCTCAGTCCCTCAAGAACGCATGTGTCCCTTTGGACAGATGGCTTTTCTCACTTTGATGGGACAGTGAGAAAAGCTTTTGGTCTGTTTCACTCCAGCTGCAGCTGACAAATGCTTCTGGGAGTGCAGAGGACAAGAAGTTTCCTGTGGCAGAAAAAGCTTTGGGGCTGCTGCTGCTAAGTCGCTTCAGTCGTGTCCGACTCTGTGCAACCCCATAGATGGCAGCCCACCAGGCTCCCCCGTCCCTGGGATTCTCCAGGCAAGAACACTGGAGTGGGTTGCCATTTCCTTCTCCAATGCATGAAAGTGAAAAGTGAAAGTGAAGTCGCTCAGTCGTGTCCGACTCTTAGCGACCCCATGGACTGCAGCCCACCAGGCTCCTCAGTCCATGGGATTTTCCAGGCAAGAGTACTGGAGTGGGGTTGGGACCTAGACAAATCTAGCTTTAAACTGTGGCTCCATTGCTGACAAAACAGAGCTCCTTAGAGTCTCAGTTTCTGAACCAATAAAAGGGAGAATAATAATGTTTACCTTCTAGGATTGTGTGAAAATTAAGTTAAATTTAATTAAGTCAAATGAAAATAATTATGTAAAATGGGAAAATATAGATATGTAGATGCTTTTCTATTGTTAATGGTGAATCTGTCTTATTATGCAATAAAGCATGCTCTTATTTACTCAGAGGTATTTGTTTTCTAAAGTCGGTTTTAATCCTGTGATCAAAAGAGGAAAGAAGGGAGAGAGGCAGAGACTAATAGAAAAAGAGGGAGATGATATAGAGGGAGAAAAATCAGGCCAGAGAAACAGACAGGAAAAACCCAAAAGAGATAGTGATCAAGACAGGGTGATGGTTAGAAAAGTGCATAGATAACAGAAAAGGTAAGAGTCTTGAGACTTTTTGCAAAATCCTCTTTAACGTCAACTGTTATTTCTTAAAAAGGCAATGGATGTCTGTCATCTACCCAAAGAAGCTCTTTGCCAAAACTTGCACTGAGTCAAGACTCAGAGGCAAGCAATCTGTCTCGATTTAACGTTCTGTCTCTCGAGTAACAGCCTATATCCTGGACACGGGCAAAATCATTCTCATGGGCAGGACTTTGTCTAAAGCCTGCACTGAGCCCAGGAGAGAATAAAGTCCTTGGCCTCCAGGAGTGAGCACGTCAGACAGATGGCAGCCTCGGCCTCTGCCGGTTTACACATGGGAATGGCACGAGAAACAAGTGGTGGTGGTAGTGAAAGGATGGTGAAAGCCAGGCAGCCAGGACTAAGGGTGTGCAGGGCAGACCGTGCGAGGTGTGCCTGGCTAAAGTGACAGAAGGCAGTGCAAGTTTTCACCCTTGTTTCTGCTTTTGACTTATGTAGATACGCAAGCCTGGGAGGAAAAAGTTAAATTTAAGGAGCCTCTTGAAAAAAAGGTGCAAATCATACGAACAGGCAATTCACCGAAGAATGACAAATAGAAATAAACTTTTAAAATGCTCACACTCACAAGTAACAGAAGAAATAATAATGTCAAACATTTTGGAGTGCATCTGATAAGCTGCATAGTCATATATATCCTGCTCAATACTTTACATTAGCTCATTCTGTCCCCGTGACAACTCTGAAATTCGGCCCCCTATTATCTGAGTTTTATGGATGAGGTTTGCATTGTGATACTTGGCCAAAGCATCACAACAATTTAGGGCTTTCAAACACCACTTGTAGAGAGAGCAGTGGTTAGCCTTGTGCGTCCAGCTCTAAACGCTCTGCATGTGAATCCTTGCTCTGCTCTTTACGAGCCCAGAGAGCATGCGTAGGATATTCCTCCTCACTCTGCTCAGGTTTCTAATCTGTAACTTGGGGATGAAGATAGTACCGACCCCACAGGTTGAGAGAATTCAATCTGTTATCATATTTAAAGCATGTAGCCAGTATCTAAGGTGAGGGGACCATTCGTTATTGAGTACCAGATTCTGTAATCACAATTTGGTAATTTGTAGCAAATGAATGGAGGAGCCTGCAGTCCATGGGGTCGCTAAGAGTGGGACACAACTGAGCGACTTCACTTTCACTTTTCAGTTTCATGCATTGGAGAAGGAAATGGCAACCCACTCCAGTGTTCTTGCCTGGAGAATCCCAGGGACGGGGGAGCCTGATGGGCTGTCGTCTATGGGGTTGCACAGAATCAGATACGACTGAAGCGACTTAGCAGCAGCAGCAAAATGTAAGCTGTTCACAGCCTTCTACCCCAAAATTCCACTTCCAGGAGCTCATCCTAATAACCTAATAGGGTAAAAGCTCCCTAAAATATTTAGCAGGATGCTATTCAGCATGGCTGATCACAGCGAAAACCAGAAACTAATGATTACCAGTCGGAATCCGGCTAAATCAATTATGCTCTAAAATTTTCGATGAATCCCGTAAGTTTTAATGAAAGACTTACCTTTCTCAGAACTGATCTGGGTAGAAGAGAAGAGACAAAGTCATAGTTACAGAGTTCTAGTTATGTCGTCATATTTTGCACATGTTTTCTTACCTTTCCAAAAATTGACAGGAAGGAAATATAGCAAGTGGTTAAAAGTATCCTTCAACTCTTTTTAGGAAATAGGATTATATGTCATCTTTCAGTTTCTGTGTTGGAAAATTTCATAATGTTTATATATATTCTTCATTCCAATAAGTACATTTCTATGAAGAGAAAAATAACTACCCACCTATTGAAAATTATAAGACAAACTGCACTTTCCCTTTATAGACTGGTGAAAGTGGCCTAAGGATTATCTAGTGTAACCCATGAACAGATGGCTTGTGAAGGCAGGTGACTGGGCTGGTCATCCAGGGTATATGTGAGAACTGTGGACGAGAAGGCTGTTAGGGACACAGCGAGGCAGAGTGGCATCTCCACCTTGCCACCTCGGTGCCATCTGGGCTTGCCTGGGGCCAGGGAAGAGAGACCAGATCCACTGTTTCCCACACATGGAGTAGTTGGAGAGCTTTTGAAAAACCAGTCCTCAAATATTTTGAAACTATTCTTAAAACTTAGATCAAGGTGACAAACATTCATGGACACAACACCCTAAATTAACACATTGCAAAGAAAGAAATTTTTTTAAGATATCCGTGTTTGAAAGGAGATGGGTAAATGAACACATCCATCAGAGAAGCAGGGCGTCAGAGATGCCGTTGAGCCCTTTGTCGCCCTTCCTGTCTCGTCTGCCTCCCTCTTGCCAGAGGAAGCAGCGCGCCTGCTTTGACTGTGCTTCCTTCCTGTGTTGTATTTTAGGTGTTAAAATGTTGACCTGAGTGCCCTCACCGCATGGTTAACATCTGTGTCATCTACCCATGCTGAGCCTGTGAATCAGGTGTCTTCACCTCAACTATCTCTATGAGTCTGTTGAAACACCACACAGTAATTTCGTTGTCCGCTCCAGTACTGACCCAATTCAGGTTGTTGCTAATGTTTCTCATGACAGCTGTCGGTGCGGTGAGCCTTCTGGGTCCTGTCTCCTAGGACCTGTGAGCAGTGTGCCCTGAGGAGGCACGCCTGGAAAGGACTTCCTGTCATTTCTATGCGTGATTCTCCTCTTACCGGAGTTGCTCTCCACCAGCGAGGTCTGGATTATCTATCCTTCTACTGATTCAATAAAACTTGATATTGTCACATTTCTAAATTTTTTTTGCCAGAGTTGTGAAATATTACCTACAAGGGTTTAGGTTATACGTTTCTGATTGCTAGTGTGAAGAACCATTTTCTATGTACTTATCAGACAGGTTTCTTTTTCTCTTCTTGCTAGTTTTACTTGGTTACTGGTTTTTTATGTAATTTTTTTCTGGATATTAAGTTTTTGTTTATGCCATGCATTGCAAATATTCTCTCTTATTATTGCTTTTCTTGTATTACTGCTTTTCTTTTATACTTGTGGTATTCTTTGCGGAAGTCTCTAGATGTGATACAGTCAAATTTATGTCTTTTCCTTTTTGTATGTTTTGTTTTTCTGTCTCGCCTAAGAAACCTTTTTTTTAAACTTTAAAAGTGGTTGAATGTTTCATGATTAGGTCTTTAATTTATCTGGAATTTCTTTTTGTGTAAGGGCTAATTTTAGTTTTTTTCTTCATGGAATATTAATTGCCCTATCATCTATTTAATCATCTTTCTTTTTTCTCCTACTTTTCAATACTTCTGTCCTCATCTAATACGTGTCTGAGCTCTTCATGAGCAGCATCATTACACCCACTTCGCAGATGAGGAAACTGAGAAATAGAGCATGATTGCTAGTTTACCAGAGGGCAAGGGAAGCGAGGACGCTGGGGTTCACGCGGGAGTGTTTCGATGCCCAAAGACTATGTTTTTGGCCCATCAGTCAAGAATAGAAAATGGATCATCAGGCAAAAACCAACAAGACTTTTCAAACTATCCTTTCAATTTTTTATTTAAAAAATAATATCAAACCTAAGAAGAGTTGCAGGAATAAGACTAGTACAAAAAGAGTTGTACGATTTGCTGATTTCTTTAACAAATTACCTCGCTTGCTTTACCAGACGCCCTCTCTCTTTCTCTCTGTAGGTAGGGAGAACGCATGATGAAGCAAACGTGGTTATGTGTAGATCTGCATTTATAATCTCTAGTGATCTTTATGTAGATAATAGCTATGTTTTTATGAAACAGAAAATATCTATTACATATAGTAGATATATTTATACATATACATATATATGTACAGAAAGAGATGCATTTTTTTCCTGAGCCACTTGAGATTAACTTGTATACATCACTTTAAAAAAACCCTAAATACATTAATGTGTATTTTTTAAAACTGAAAATATGGTTCAGTGGTAAAGAATCCTCCTGCCAATGCAGGAGATGAAGGAGATGAGGGTTCAATCTCTGGGTCAGGAAGATCCCCTGGAGTATGAAATGGCAACTCACTCTTATATACTTGCCTGAAAAATTCCATAGACAGAGGAGCCTCGTGGGCTACAATAGTCCATGGGGTCGCAGAGAGTCAGACACACACACTGAGCAACTGAGCATGCACAATCTCTCACAGAACTACAGTCACAGGACGGTTATCAATTCAGGAAAGTTAGCACTGACAAAATTTTTCATGTAATCTATCATAGTCCAATATTTCAGGGGACCTCACAGTGATCTTTGCAGCTTTTGCTGTGTCTCAGGCAAGAAGTCAGTGGCGAGGATCTGGTGGTGTGTTTGGTCGCCACGTCTCTTTAACCTTCTTTAATCTGGAACATGTCCACAAATTTTGTTCACCATTTATGATACTGATGTTTGAGGGTTTCTGTCCCCTTTTTTTCATAGAACATGCCTCAATTGGGAATTTGTCTGATATCCCAATGATCAGATTCCAGGGATCCATTCCCCATCAGAAAACTCTGTAACTAATCTTGTGTCCTTAGAGTTTCACATTGGGAAGTGTAGGACAGCTTCCTGAGAGAGGCTGATGTACTTTTGACATAATGATAAAAGACTTACAACCAGGTTTTGGATAATAGTTGTCACAATTCTAAATAAAATTTGCCACTTAACTACCAAACAATCAATATTTTAAAATTTTGTTAAAATATTGCCCTAAGAAGAGCTATTGAAAATATCCAGTGAAATTTCTAGGCATTTTATTAGAGGTTTGCACCTTCCTTTCTAGAAAGCTGCTGTATAAAATATTCCTGTAGACTCTAACTCCCATCCAAATGTCAGCCATCTGTCTTCGTTTTAATTCTGTTGGAAAGTACCTGCTGAAATCTATGTATTATTATAATCATGATAATAAAAGAAATACAATATCACTTTAATTATGTTCCAGTGCCTAAAACATTCTTCACTGGAGGAGGCAGAGTTATTGAAGAGAGCAGAAGCTATTCTCCCCCCTTAATTTATAATGAAAAGATGGCAAAGGCCGGGGTAGAGAATTAAATTCGTTTTTATCTTACAAGTCAAAGTCATCACTTTATGCCTTGGCTCTTACTCCCTGAGATCTTTGTAAAAATCTTTCCTGACAGCTTTTCCCCTGTTTCAGATTCTTGCCAAGACAATGCTTCAGAATCACGTGGTGTGTGCATTCCAGTGAGAAAGACTTCCTGCTGTATTAGTTCTCTTTGACTATGTAACAAATGATCATAAATATAACAAAAGAAAACATGAGCTAGAGTCTTTCTCAAGTCAGCAGAGGGTAAAGGAAGGGGCTGAGACCCCAGGAAGGCAAGGAGAAATTTCCTGATACGGTAAGAATTCTCTTTGTGATTTTTATCCATTTTCTAATTTGACTGCTTTTTTTTTTTTAACTGTAGAATCTTAAGAGTTCTTAGTATATTTGGGGTTGGAGTTCTTTGTCAAATATGTGATCTGCAAGTACTTTCTCTCAGCTTGTCTCTTCATCCTCGTCACAGGGTCTTTTATAAAACAAAGCTAGTTAATTGTAACTGCCTAATTTACTGGTTTTTTTCCTTAATGTATCATGATTTTGATAGCTGAGTTTTCACCAAGCTCTAAATCTCAAAAATTTTATCTTACATTTTCTTTTAAAAGTTATATAGTTTTATATTTTATGTTTAAATCTATGATCCATTTTGAATTCGTTTGAGAATTTAAGTCAAGGTAATTTTTTCTTTTTCTTCCTTTCTGTCTTTCTTCTCTGCTCTTCTTTCTTTCCCCTCCCTCCCTGCCTCCCTCTCTCCCTCTTTTGGATACCCAGTTGCTCCAGCACCATTGGTTAACATAAAGGTTGTCCCTCTATTGAATTGATTTTGCTTGCTCCTCAAGAATCTGTTGGTCGTCCTTGTGTGAAATATTTCTGTGCTATCTTCTCTTTTCCGCTGATGTATGTGTCTGTTGCTCCGCCAGTGCCACGCAGTAAGTGTACACCTTCCAGAATGGGAGTGTGATCATTCCTACTTTACTCTTCCTTTTCAAAAAAATTTTTAGCAAGTATAGTTCCTTCACCTTTCTATGTAAATATCAGAATAATCTTATCTATATCAACCAAAATCTTTCTGGAATTTTGATAGAAATTACATTAAATCTATAGATCAATTTGAGGAGTCTGGCATCTTTATTATGTTGAGTTTTTCATGAAGTCAGTATGTATTACTGATTATTTAGGGTGCTTTTAACTTTCTCTCAGCATTATGGAATGTTTAACATATTAAACATTGTATATATATTACCAGACTTGCACCTGAGTGTTTTTGTGAGTGATTATAAATTGTACGGTATTTAAATTTCCTCTTTCTATGTGTAGCTGTTAGTATATAGAAGTATAATTGATTTGCGCATGTCCATCTTTTCTCCTGCCCCCTTGCTGAATTGACTTATTAGTTCTAGGATTTAATTTTTAGATCTTCCTACATAGACCATTGCCATTTCCTTCTCCAGAATATCATCTGCAGGGACAGTTAATTTTTTTCTGAAAAGTATGCCTTATATTTCCTTTTCTTGCTTTATTAGATTGGCAGGGACTTCTAGTAGTATGTTAACAGGCATATTCTCTATCTTAATGGAGAAATATCTCGTGTTTCACCATTAAGTATTCAATATAATATTAGCTGTAGGGATTGGGGTAGATATTCTTTATCAAGTTGAGGGAATTTTCCTCTCTTCTTAGTTTCTGAGAGTTTTTATCATGAATGGATGTAGAATTTTGTCAAATGCTTTTCCTGCATCACTTTATATAGTCAGGCAATTTTTTGTTCACTAGCTTGTAATTATGGTGGATTACATTGATAGATTTTTGAATATCGAACCAGTCTTGCATCTCTAAATAGACTCCATATGTTCATGATGTATAAATCTTTTATCTATTTTTTTTTTTTGATATAATGTATATGAAAAGTGGAAAGCACAGCAAATGTAGATTCTCTTAACAGCAGATGGTGGCATACGTGTTGGGATATGATCTTTTTTTTTTTTTTTTTTTCAGCACTTTATTTATTTATTTTTTATTTGATAAATTTAACGCTTTTATTGCCATACCTCATTTTACTGTGCTTTGCTTTAGTGAGCTTTATAGATACATTTTTTTTTTTTTTTAATTAATTTTCTGTTTAGTTGATCTATCCATAGGTGTGAGTGGGGTATTAAAGTCTCCCACTATTACTGTGTTATTGTTAATTTCTCCTTTCATACTTGTTAGGATTTGTCTTACATACTATGTGTGCTCCCATGTTGGGTGGATATATATTTATAATTGTTATATCTTCTTCTTGGATTGATCCTTTGATCATTATGTAGTGACCTTCTTTGTCTCTTTTCACAGCCTTTGTTTTAAAGTCTAATTTATCTGATACTTAGTATTGTCACTCCTGCTTTCTTTTGGTCCCAATTTGCATGGAAAATCTTTTTCCAGCCCTTCACTTTCAGTCTGTATGTGTCCCCTGTTTTGAGGTGGGTCTCTTGTAGACAACATATGTAAGGGTCTTGTTTTTGTATCCATTCAGCCAGTCTTTGTCTTTTGGTTGGGGTATTCAACCCATTTACGTTTAAGGTAATTACTAATAAGTATGATCCTGTTGCCATTTACTTTATTATTTTGGGTTCGAGTTTATACACCATTTTTGTGTTTCCTGTCTAGAGAATATCCTTTAGTATTTGTTGGAGAGCTGGTTTGGTGGTGCAGAATTCTCTCAGCTTTTGCTTGTCTGAAAAGCTTTTGATTTCTCCTTCATACTTGAATGAGATCCTTGCTGGGTACAATAATCTGGGCTGTAGGTTATTTTCTTTCATCATTTTAAGTATGTCTTGCCATTCCCTCCTGGCTTGAAGAGTTTCTATTGAAAGATCAGCTGTTATCCTTATGGGAATTCCCTTGTGTGTTATTTGTTGTTTTTCCCTTGCTGCTTTTAATATTTGTTCTTTGTGTTTGATCTTTGTTAATTTGATTAATATGTGTCTTGGGGTGTTTCTCCTTGGGTTTATCCTGTTTGGGACTCTCTGGGTTTCTTGGACTTGGGTGATTATTTCCTTCCCATTTTAGGAAGTTTTCAACTATTATCTCCTCAAGTATTTTCTCATGGTCTTTCTTTTTGTCTTCTTCTTCTGGAACCCCTATGATTCAATGTTGTAACGTTTAATATTGTCCTGGAGGTCTCTGAGATTGTCCTCGTTTCTTTTAATTCGCTTTTTCTTTTATCCTCTCTGATTCATTTATTTCTACCATTCTATCTTCTAATTCACTAATCCTATCTTCTGCCTCTGTTATTCTACTATTTGTTGGCTCCAGAGTGTTTTTAATTTCATTTATTGCATTATTCATTATATATTGACTCTTTTTATTTCTTCTAGGTCCTTGTTAAACCTTTCTTGCATCTTCTCAATCCTTGTCTCCAGGCTATTTATCTGTGATTCCATTTTAATTTCAAGATTTTGGATCAATTTCACTATCATTATTTGGAATTCTTTATCAGGTAGATTCCTATCTCTTCCTCTTTTTTTTGGTTTGGTGGGCATTTATCCTGTTCCTTTATCTGCTGGGTATTCCTCTGTCTCTTCATCTTGTTTAAATTGCTGAGTTTGGGAGTCCTTTCTGTATTCTGGCAGTTTGTGGAGTTCTCTTTATTGTGGCGTTTCCTCGCTGTGTGTGGGTATGTAGAGGTGGCTTGTCAAGGTTTCCTGGTTAGGGAAGCTTGTGTCGGTGTTCTGGTGGGTGGAGCTGTATTTCTTCTCTTTGTTCAGTCACGCTATGGGGAGGAGGGAGGGATGCTGCAAACAAATGACACTGGCGTGCGCTCGCAGTGCCTCAGCCACACTGGGTCTGCCCCGCTCACGGCGCGTGTAGCCTCCCTGCCCACACTGCTCAGGCTCTAGGTTGTTCCGCCGGGAACAATCCGAGGCTGGCCCTGGGTTGCATGCACCTCCCAGGTCCAAGCCGCTCAGGTTCAGGCACTCAGGTAGTCCTCAGAGGCGCAGACTCAGTTGGGGCTGCGTTTTGTGCTCTTCCCAGGTCCGAGCAGCTCAGGTGATGAGGTGTTTGGCGAGCACCAATGCTGCGACTTATCGCCTCCCCGCCACTTGGTTATCTGGGTGTAAAACCGGCGCACCTTCTCAGGCAGATGTTGACCGTCCAGACCCCCAATAAGTTTTAGTTAGCAAAGAAGCCAGTTTTATAGATAATGTCTCTCTGGGGCTGCGATTGCCCCCTTCCGGCTCTGGCTGCCTGTCACCGGAGGGGGAAGGTCTGCAGCCGGCTACCTCTGTTCAGTCCTTTGTTCCGTGTGCGGGCCTGGCAGTGTCTTAGGTTGGGGCTGGCTTTTCGCGTGGTAGATATCCCGCAGTCTGGTTTGCTAGCCCAGATTATTTCGCTCAGATAGTGCTCAGGGTATTCAGGCCAGATCCTTACTCTAAGCGATGCAGCCCACGCGCCAAGGCCCCCCTGCCCAGCCCCCCGCTTGCTAATGGCGTGTGCAGGCGTCTGCGCTGCTTCTCCGCTGGAGGAGTTACCGTAGGGCTCGCAATCTGCGAGTTTTAATTGTTTATTTATTTTTTCTCCCTGTTATGTTGTCCTCTGTGCTTCCAAAGCTCGGCACGGATTCGGTAGTGAGAAGGGTTCCTGGTGTTTGGAAACTTCTCTCTTTTTAAGACTCCCTTCCCGGGACGGAACTCCGTCCCTCCCTCTTTTGTCTCTTTTATTGTCTTTAATATTTTTTCCTACCTCCTTTCGAGGAGTTGGACTGCTTTTCTGGGTGCCTGATGTCCTCTGCCAGCATTCAGAAGTTGTTTTGTGGAATTTACTCGACGTTTAAATGCTCTTTTGATGAATTTGTGGGGGAGAAAGTGTTTTCCCCGTCCTACTCCTCCGCCATCTTGGCACCTTCCCCTAATTCTTTTATCTTGTTGAATTCTATTTGATAATATTTTGAATCTATATTCATGAGGGATACTGATTTGAAGTTTTCTTTTTTTTTTTTTATATTTAATTTTGTCTGGTTTTAATGTCATAGTAATGCTGGCTTCATAAAATCAATTAGGAAGTGTTTCCTTTCCATTTCTGGACGGAACTGTGCAGAATTGATGTGAATATTTTCTTCAAACATTTGCTGGAATTCTCTCATGAAATTGGTCTTGCATATTTCTGGGAATTTGTAGATTATGAATTTACTTTCCTTAATAGGTACAAGGCTATTCATCCTATTTCATTTGGTTGAGTTGTGATATTTGTACTTTTTGAGGATTTGGTTCATTTTATCCAAGTCATCAGGATTTTACGTGTAGAGTGTTTCATGGTATTCTCTTATTAACCTTCTGAGGTCTGAAAGATCTATATGACTCTGTTTCATTTCTGCTCTTGGTAATTGGTATATTCTCTCTTTTTTCCTTTGTCAGTCTTGCTAGAGGTTTGTCAGTTTGATCGATCTTTTCAAAGAACCAGGGTTTTGTTTTGATGATCTTCTCTACTCTTTTGTTTCCAGTCTCTCAGACACACGTCCCTGACCCTAGAGATTCCTGAAGGGAAGGGCCCTGTGAGGTGAAGGCAGGAGGAGCGACCTCAGCAGAGTGTCTGTCCAGAGGAGTATTCCCCTGTTCCTTGCACCCTGGGTGGGAGCCACAGCCGAGAGGCTCAGAGCTGTTGCTGACCTGGCTAACACACTGATCAGCAGACTTCTTCACTTGCTCTCAAATTAAAGCATGCACGCTTCCTCTGTAAAGTCATGTAAGCATCTCTGTCACACCCAGACCCTCATTTATCCACCAGAATTGCTTGAACTGCTCCTTTTATTAAATTTGATTCCATTAAATAAGCGGCTAATGGTTCTCAGTAAGATGAACTGGGCTTGCGCTCTCCCTGTTGTCTGAATGAAGCAGATGAGCAGCTGGGGGAGTTTTTGCCTGGAACCTGACTGCACCCACCTCAGAGACCTGTGCAAATCTTTGGACCATGTCATCAAGGAGTTGATGTCCAGGTTTTGAGGTGAAGGACCTAGAACTGGACCCATGGGCTATACCAAGGGACTGGAACACATGGACATCAGGGCTATCTGTTATGTTAACCAAATAGTGATTTTCACCTGACTCTGCCAGCACACAAAAAGTACATGATTTCAGGCCCCAACCTGAAGGAGCTGACAGTCCATGGAGAGGGCAGTTGCAGTGTGTTAAGTGCTGAGATGAAGGAGCAGGAAGGGAACAGAGAGGAGACCTTGAACCAAGCTAGAGTATCCAGGAAGGCTTCCTGGAAGAGGAGTTTTCCTGAGAGCAATTTGATTATACCTCTGCCTGACTAAAATCCTTCAGCAGCTTCCTGCTGTTGCCAGGACTGACAAGCATTTATGTGGTCACTGGGCCTCCCTAGCCCATCATGTGGCCCATCCCAGGGCTCCTGCTCCCCAACTCCAAGAATATCCACCAAGTTCCTGTCCAGTCTCCTGTCCAGTCTCGTACTGCCTCTGTTGTGTGAGATATGTGCCAACCCCCGCCCCCTCCAACCCCAGGACCCCAGAGATGCTCTCTCCCAGTGCTGTTTCCATGCCTGTTTGGTATCTTGCTCCCTGCTACACTGTCACCTCGGTCAGGTCAGGGATCCAATCTTGCCAGCCACCGCTCAGCTCATGCCCAGCAGCTGCACTTGTTTGAGTTGGTCAGTGCATGAAGTAGAAGCTTGGCTTCCAGGAGCCACTCTGCAGGAACCGTGAGCAGGGACAGAGCTGGTTGGCCTGAGGGGACTGCGGGAAGGCAGTGTGGGCTGGAGAGGAGTGTGAGCTGCAGCCAGGGATGATGGAGGGGTTAGCTGGGGGAGGAAACAGGTCTTACCCTGAGGGCATTTTAGCAGCCCTGGAAGAAGAGCCACCCCACTGCCTCCCCGAGCAGTGTAGCAGGTAAGTTAGTAGTAAGGAGACCACCTAGGAGAGAGTACAGGCTGGATGTGTCTAGGGCCTCACCAGCAGGGTCTGTGCTGGTGTCTGAGGCCTCGTTACACACTCACACCAGCTTTCCCACTGTGCGTGGCCTGAGGTCAGGGTTTGGCCCAGGTGCCTTGTCTGTCACAGCTTGTACTGCAGAAGACGATGTAGGACCAACTGGCTTGAGGCTGTGTGGAGATAGCCCTGGGCAGCTAAGCTGATCCAGAGAAGGTTCTGGAGATGCTCAGAGAGGGCCCCTGAGGCGACCCTGGGGTACGAAGAACAGAGCCCCACCTTACAGAGCTGTAGGTGAGCCCTGTGAGCCCTTGTCCCTGAGCCACACATGACACATTAAGAACCTGTGCTCAGCCTGGAGCCACAGCCTGCAGTGTGCGCTGGCCTGAGACTCTGAGGAGCCTGGCTGGCTCGGGTTCAAATCCCAGGGCACTCTTCTCCAGCCATGTGACACAACATGGCATTCACCTCCTGGGACTTCCCTGTAAAAAGAGGACTGTGGTCCCCAAGAGAGACTCCTGCCCCTACTTGGCTTTAGAGCTCCCCCCCCACCCGCCCCCAAAATCACACACACATACAAATGCAATTTTTCTTTTTTTGGTTGTGTTCGAAAATCCTTGAAAGTTCCAGAACTGGGTCAGCACAGAGACGTAAGGGAGGGACCTGTCTGAGTGTGCTGGACAGTGGAGTGTGAGGGGACTGGGACCACAGCTTGGTGGGGAGCTGTGAACTACAGACTGAGGGCAGGCTGCTGCTTTTATTTCAGTGGTCGCGGGCGTTCCTATGTAGATCCAACTCCCGGGTAGCTCCACTTCCTCCCTCTACTTGGTGGCCAGTGTGGGACCATGTCTTCATGCTGCCCAAGAGTCCAATGGGAAGAGCAGGGTGTTGGTTGGTGTGAGGCCCTTGGGGGCGTCAGACTGAGCCAGGCTCCATCCTGAATCCTGGGGATCTGGTCTTTCCAGGAGGTCCAAGTCAAGCCTGATATCCCCCTGCTCTGTTCAGAAGACCTTGGCAGCCCTTGGGGCCATAGGCAGGGCTGAGCTTTCCTTTCCAGAAGGTGACCCCTGGACAGTGGACTGCGGGGCCATGCTGGAGGAAGTGGGCTGAGCCCTGTGTGTGGCTTGATCTCTAATCTTTAAACATTTAGATTTGTGGTGTGCCCTGGTTTCTGCAAATGTTAGAAGCAGCCTTTAAAAAGATAACTATGGTGGAAATGCCTGACACAGACCTTGGCACACAGTACGGCCCAATGATGGCCACAGACGGCTCGGAGTTGCCAAGCTCCCTGGACTTTCATTGACTGGGTGTGGCTGTTTCCTCTGCAGCTTCATGGCCCCTTCCCTGAGGGCTAAGCCAGCTGTCATCCCACAGCCCCGCCCCCTGGGCACATGCCCCCTTCCGCCAAGTCCCCGAGGACTCCAGAGCGAAGCTTCCCAGAGACTGAAGCGCATACTATGAATATTGCATGAATAATAA
Organism: Bos mutus; assembly: GCF_027580195.1. NCBI lineage: Eukaryota > Metazoa > Chordata > Mammalia > Artiodactyla > Bovidae > Bos > Bos mutus. The sequence continues at coordinate 7,841,401 of NC_091644.1, read as the reverse complement.
TAACCCCACCACTTAGCGGTTATGCAACGCTTTCCTCTTCCACAATACTTTACCATCATTAATTAGTTATTCTGCACTGCTTCCAGCCTCCCCTGCTCTCTCTGCAAAGGCGGCCCTGAGATGGCTCCTGAAGACAGGCTTTCTCTGGTCTGAAGCCCCTGTGTTGAGTGGGTGGGCCGTCCCCCACCTGGGACCCCGCAGTCTCTCAGAGGCAACAGCAGGGACCTGAGACCTTGAGGGGGAGGGCCTTCTTTCTGATCCGAGTGCCTCTCCAGAGCCCCTCCTGATATGTTCTGTCCCCGCCTGTCCTGCAGCCCTCTGGAAAGCTGAGGCCGTGTCAAGCAGTGGCCAAGTGCCCGTGGAGGATGGTTCCTGCCCACACTTCAGTCTACACCACCCACCTGTGAGGGGATCCTTGCAGTCACAGTCCTTGTGTGGCCAGGCAGGCTTCCTGTGGTCAGCCCCACTGCACAGGGCCCACTGAGCTGGGAGCCATGAGGGGCCCATGGCCACTGGCTGAGCAGAGGCAGAAAGGGGACACAGATGTTCTGGTTCCAAGCATCACACCTTCCCATCCACCATGGAGGCATAGGTAGGTTTCATGTCCCCTCTCAGAGACATTCAAAGACGGAGCAATCCCAACCACTGGTGAGTGTAGAATTGACTGGGTGTTCCAACTAGGGGTCTTCTGACCCAGGCTTTCCTGCACATCACTGCCCACCCCACCAGGACAGCCTCAAGCTCCTCCCAGCTTCCAAGCACCTCTGACCCCCTTGAGGATTCAGCAGGTCTTCTGCTGGGTGTGATAGCATTTATGCATCGCCAGTCCTCACTGAGCGTGGCTGGAACTCCCTGTGGCCTCCTACCCCTTCGGGAGCACTCTGAGGGCCTGGAGCACCCTTGCTTCCACCTTGGGCCAGAGCCGGCTCCCTGCCTCCAGCCCCTCCATTAGCCTGGAAAGGTATTGATCAGTTGGCTTCTGCAGCTGAGTGTTTTAATCCCAGTGTGTGAATCTTTAAGAATTAATTAGCAAAGATTGCTCAGGAAAAACAAAGTGGGCACAAGTTTTGATACCGTCTGGTCACCCACCATTAATGTTTTCCTCTTAATTATGAGGCTATTTCTGGAAGCTGGAGGCATTTCCCCTCATGTTCTATTGCCTCAGATGGGCTCCTCCATCCTTCTGGTGGCCTTCTGTGGCCTCCTGCTTCCGGGTCCTGCCCAGCTGCCTGTCCCATCCGCGTCCTCTGGGAAGCACTCAGAGCCTCAGTTTGCCCAGGCCCCTTGCGGCTCTGACCCACGGAGCCACTTTCTGATTCCCAAGGCCTCATCCTGCTTTTCCTTTTGTTTTTGAACGTGCTCACTTCTGGGGCCTTCACGGATGCCCCAGGCTGGCTCAGGTCCCCTTACTCCTCCTGGATGCTAACAGCTGTATGCTTCTCTGCGTTGGGAAGAACCCTCTGCATGGAATTCCTTACTCACTGCCCATCTCCCAGGAGTCAGGGGCCACTGCAGTCCAGGGCTGGGAGGTCCTGACCTGGGTTTGGGAGCGAAAGGTCTGTCTGGTTCAGTGTGCTCTTGCCCTGAATGGGGATCCCTGGAAACGAAGGAGGCGTGCCCAGTCTCCATGGCCCATCGTGGAACCATCTTTGCTTTGTTCTAGATCCTCTGCATGCCTTCTGTTTTCCATCTCTCAAACCTGTGCAGCTTTGCAGGTTTGAGTTCCACCCAAAGTCTAGGTGCTTTCACGGGAAGAAAGGAATGCCCACAGCTATGGGATAGGAATGACAATGCCCTGTTTACTTGAAGTTTGGCAGCTGCGGCCTCTTTACTGAGACGGGAAAAGGGTATTGAAGAAGAGCAATTTCAAGGTGGTTTCTAGGTTTGTGAGCCAGGAGCCCAAGGTTAAGTCACAGAATGTCAGAGGAAGGCCGTAGATCCCAGCGCAATGCCAGCAGCCACTGGGAACAGGGGCCGCTGCATAACCCAGACCAACTCACAGTTCTCTGGCATCCTGCTCAGGAGAGGACTAGAGCCTCCATCCTGTTAGGGTTTCACATGTCTAATTTCTAGCATTTAACAGCCCCGGGGAGGGGCAAAAGGGCCAGGGCCATTGACCTGGATTTTTCTGAGAAGAAGACCCATCTGTGAGCTCTGAGGAGGGACGGGATTGCCAGCGCCCACAGTCCCCAAACCAGCCCAATTAGACAAATGTGCCCTGAATCCTACTGGGACCCCAGGGTCAGCTTCCATTGCAGGAAGGTTTGGGACAGATGGATGAAAGAAAGCTGTCTGAGTGAGTCCATTCTATGTGTCAGGGCCCATGTTCAGGTGAGAAGAGTGAGGTCCAGGCTCTTTTCATGATGTGAAGCATACTGAGAGCATCCCCACTCGCTCCGCACGTCCACTCCCTTTCTAATCCTCCCTCCTCGTGGGATCTGGCTGTGTGGTGCTTGGACTAGGGCCTCAGGTGTGTCCACAGCAACAGCAGCCACGTGTCCCATCTGTGTTCACACACGGCCCACAGGTGTTCCTGGCCTCAGAGTCACAGGAGCAATGCTGTTACATGATCTACTGCTCTGTGGCTGAACTTCACTTCCTCCTGAGCCCTTATTATATCACTTAGTGCTGTAAACTTGATCTTATCACACAAGCCACTTCTGGTTTAACAGTAATTTCAGGGAATCTTTCCTGTCAGTTCAAGATTCTCCCCTTTTACCTTCTTCTTGCACCTCCCTGGAGGAGAAACTAAGCTCCGAGGAGTCTCACATATCATCCTGGGCCTGGGGAGGAACTGGGGCTAGGAAGTGTGTCCTTCGTGCCCTAGAACATTCTGCAGGACAGTACAGACAGGGCAGGGGCAGATATTGATAAGGTTGCAGGGGGATCCTGAGCCAGCAGAGAGCAGGGAACTTCCAGAGGAGGTGGCTTTGTGCTATGTCTTGGAGGATAAGTAAGAGCTTCCCATGGAGACGAGGAAGGTATTGCATCAGACGGCGGATGTGCAAAGGCCCAGAGGCACGAGGCTTTGCTTAGTTGGTGGGTCATAGTTGGGTTTATCTGAGGCTGTGCCGTGAGCTCCTGGTTCACAGCCAGCACTCTCTGCTGTGTGAAGGACCTGCCACCTAAGTCATCAGGACGCTTGCAGGTGACACTTACTTAGCTCGGGTTAGACTATAAGATAAAAGAGGTGTTTCCTTACTGAGCTGGCTGAGAAGTCAAGAAGAGGTGCTTCAGGCACAGCTGGATTCAGGGGCTCAAAACCTGTCTTAGGTTTGGTCTTAGCCTGACCTTCCTGGTGGCTCAGTCAGTAAGAGTCTGCCTGCAATGCAGGAGACCAGAGTTCAGTCCCTGGGTTGGGAAGATCCCCTGGAGAAGGAAATGGAAGCCCCCTGTGCCTGGGAAATCCCATGGACAGAAGACCCTGGGGGGCTGTACAGTCCATGGCGTCGCAAGAGTCGAACACAACTTAATGACTAAACCTAAACTTGCTGCTGCTGCTGCTGCTGAGTCGCTGCAGTCGCGTCCGACTCTGTGCGACCCCGTGGACTGCAGCCCATCAGGCTCCCCATCCCTGGGATTCTCCAGGCAAGAACACTGGAGTGGGCTGCCGTTGCCTTCTCTGAACCCAAACCTAGCATGACCCTAGTCAGTGGGGATTTCAGCCTCAACAGGTTCCCTCTAGCCTGTGGGTCTCCCGCAACCCCACAGTTACCAATTTCTGAAGACATTCTTCTTTCTCAATATTTTCCACAAAGTCCCAGAGTTGAGTCTTACTGGCCTGAGTGGGATCACCCCTTGACCAGTCATTGCTGACTGGAAGATGTCATACCTGGCTAATCAGGATGGTTCACACATCCATCCTGGGACCAGCCTCAAGGGAATCAAGGGGAGGTGTTTCCTGAAAAGAAAACCAAGGTGCTGCCTGCAGCCAAAGGCCCAGGAAAGGGGGACCACGGCAAGTGTTCACCCCACACACCCCTGTTCAGACTTCCTCCAGCTCCTGGGGACGCGGGTTTGCAGGAAGGTGCTGAACATCTCCCACAGCACTCTGATCTTCTCTTGTGTCAGTCTTGTCTGTCCATCACTGTGTGAGCTCCTTTGTGGGGCACCAGGGTCTTTTGTCCAAGAGCACTTGGATGCCCCTGGTCACCAGGGCCATGCAGAGCACACCAAAGATACTTCATTCCCTTGTGTACTTCGTTAGGAGAGGATAGATGTCTTTTCTAGTTATCTGAGACCCCTTCCTTGAGCTGAGAACACTGGAATTTATGTGATCTAAAGTTAGGAGCCATTCTGTAATATTTAAGTTTCAGATGAAAATGGCCAGGCATCAGTTGACAAACACTTAGGGCAGCCTCTCCCTATTTTTAGTCCAGATACTTATAGAACGACATCTGCGTGCATGCACGCCCACTGCCCCACAACTGGAAACACACAGCCCGATTCTGCCCAAATAAGGGTGGTGAAGAGGGCCCGCTCCCAGGAAGGGTGGACCCGACAGGTGTGGGCAGCTCGGGAGGTCTGGCTGATGGGGCTGGGCTCTCAGGGTCAGATTCCAGCTGAGGTGGGGCAGGCCACCCCGTGCCTTCCACTCACTCCCTGGAGCAGCCTTGCCTCCGTCTTCCTCTGAGGCTAACCTCCCAGTCCTGGAGGAGGGGGACCCAGGGAGCTCCAGGCTTCAGGACTGTTTACTCTTGCAGGAGATTCCTTCCTGTTGGGAAACCACTTGCAGAGAGCAGATCGTGCTCTGTAGAGGGGCAGGGCTGCAGAGAGGGGGCGGGGCACTGGCTGTTTTGCAGGGAGGGCTGGGATGTCAGGTCTCTGTCAGTTGCCTGTCCAAAGGGGGCCTGGGAGGAAGAGCCACTCTAGACTCAGAGCTGTAATGGTGTCTTAGTACATCTTAGAAAAAAGCACCATCTTCTGGGCAGGCGTAGCCTGAGGTGAGTGGTTTGGAGAGGGCCGGGGTGCAGGGCTGGACCTGAGCGTGCATGGGGACCGTGTGGGTAGAGGCCCTGGAACCCTAGCAGGCCCATCTAGAGGCAGCACCCTACTCTCTGCTCTGCTGCTGTTTAGTCCCTAAGTCGTGTCCGACTCTGCACACCAGCAAAAGCTGTGCCCCAGGACCGGGCGCCTGCACTCTGCACCTGGCTCAGTATAGACAGTCCTAGTGTAGTGGTGACGGTCAAGCCAGATTTGGGCAGCACTGCGCCTGCCAATGCAAGAGACACAAGATGGGGGTTCAACCCCTGGTCGGGAAGATCCCCTGGAGGAGGGCGTGGCAACCCACTCCAGTATTCTTGCCTGGAGAATCCCAAGGACAGAGGAGCCTCGAAGGCTACAGTCCATAGGGTTGCAAGGAGTTGGACATGACTGAAGCGACTTAGCATGTATACACACATGTGCCTACTACAGCCATGTGAATCTATCAGTCAGAGGGTCCCTGCGTGCCCCCTGGACACCAGCCTTGGTTCAGTCAGCCCCTGCTCAACCCCCTTGAACTATCCCCAGGTTTTGAGAGACTGTTTTCTGGGTACTAAGCTGCCAATTCATGTTTGCATGTGGGAACCCAGAGAATTTCAGTAAATAAAATGTGGTGTGGCTTCCTCTTGTGTCTCTGACAGACCTGAGCAGGAGCAGTCAGGCGGCCTCTGGCTGTGCTCGCAGACCAGCAATCCATCCTCCAGCTATGGGGAAATCGTCCCTGGGGGCTTGCAGGGGTCTACAGCGCGGGAGGTGATGATCTCGGCAGGAGGCGGGGGTGCGGGTAGCCGATGTAAGTGTGGTTCTGACAGGTCCTCATCAAGGGCTCTTAGCTTGCAAGGCCGAGATGTTGAGCACAGGAGGGCGGCTTGGAGGATTTCCCTCCCCCAGGAGGGAAAAGGCTGCCGCCAAGTGGCTGTCTGGATGGCTAGCAGGAATTACCGAGATGGGAGATGGCTGATGGAGTGCACAGCGTGGCCCACTCTTGGGGTTTGGCACCTGCAGCTGTCTGATCTGCAGCCCCAGGGAGGGCACTCACTCAGTCTCTGACCTTGGACTTCACTCAGTCCCTGAGGCCCAGGGAACCTGTTTGGGGTCAGGGACTAGGAGCAGCCTCCTGTCTTGGGGTGGACCCAGGAGAGAGCATGGAGGGAGGGGTCTGAGGAGCCTGAGCCTGTGGGGGTGAGAGTGGGAGCTGAGCTGAGCCAGGGACCCCTGCCTGGGAAGGGCAGGAAGAGTGGAGCATTCCGGAGGACGCATTTGCTGGGCAGCCTGATGAAGACTGGGGGCCTGGTGCTGCTGGGAAGGCCAGGGCCAGGCTTTTCGGACAGCAGACACACTCTCTCTCTCTTCCCTTCTCGCCTGCTCAGCAGCCTGAGCTTCTCTGGCAGAGCGTCTGTATGTCCCTCCATCTCTGTGTGTCCTTGCCTCTCTCTGATTCTTTCCACCTTTCCGCGCTTTCTGACCTATGTCCTTTCTTCTTTCCCCGTTCAAGTTTCATTTCAGGCTCATATAAGGATTTTATGTTGTGTGATGGTCATGCAGAGCCGTGGCCACGGGGAGAAGACCCCTGAGGAGGACCCAGGAGAAGTGTCTGTGTCTGAGCGGGCAGGCGGAGAGGCTGGCCCTCAGTGGCCCTGGCCCCACTCTCTGACGCCTGCCTTCCCTGTCCCTTGTCTTCTGTCCAGTAAAGGCCGCGTGGGGCAGACTGCTGTTGGAAAGGCCCCCTTGTGAGCGTGCAGCACACATGTCAGGGTTTCCAGCATCAGCCCAGAAGCCGGTTCCGTTCAGTGACTCTAGCAGCCTAGCCCTACCATGTGTGAAACACAAGGCTTTGTCCAATCCCCGGAAAGGTTTTCAACCTGGCTAGAGTGGCGGGATTAATGTGAAGAATAAATGCAGAGAAACAAGGAAGCTCAGTGGGGACGTCAAAGAACTGATAGAACCAGGGTCATATTGTGTTCTGTGGTGTCTGTGGTATGTGAGTGAGTGGATGGGCCCCATGTGGGCCCATCAGTAACAGAAGTCACCGGATTTCCAAGAAGACTAGTGACTAGAACACGGCTGTGTCCTTTTGCTTCAGAGTCCTCCAGCTTTTTCATCACCAGGTGAGGCCATCAGAAGTCTATTACAATGGCCCCTTCCCCACCAGGGCACGCAGCGAATAAATCCTCCGTGGAGCGTCTGCCCAACCCCTGGCAGCACTGAGCGTGGTCACATGCACGTCTTGTCACTTTGGTGACCGAGTAGCCACCGTTTGCCCTCCATGAGGTCAGGACTCAGGAGATGGACTTCTCTTGGAGCTAAGTTGGGAAGATGTGGTCCCTCTCAGTGAAGTCAGCGGCTCCCTTTTAGGACCAGCAGGGACTTCTGCCTTGCCTGGAAATTTGAGCCTAAGAATCAAGTTTGGGTCTCACCACTCACCTGCCCGTGTCTCAGCCCTCCGGTCCTCGGTCTTGATGGTCTTGGCATCATTCTGTCAGTTAGCTGCCTGGGATTTGAGTTCTCAAGGCATCACGGGGCTTTGGGTTAAGGTGGCACGGCTGCTGCTTTCCACTTGTCGTTGGCCCTTGGGCACACCCTCAAGTCCTCAGCGCTGGATTCCTCATTCCTCAAAAGGTGGGGACGACAGCGCCTGTCTCACAGAGCTCTTGCTCTGATTATTGAATGTATTAATTAATGCAGGTGCTGCCCCCAATGTCTGCCTCAGAGTAAGTGGCCGGTTAACGTACACTTTCCTTCACAAGGCCCGTGGGTCCATCTTAGCTCTTCTAGAGCCCATCTTCAGGGACCAAGGTCAGCTTGGGAGTCACATCTCCTATCTTAAGGTTTCAAGTCTAGGCTAGAAGAGTGAGCGCCCCTGCAGCGTGCTCTGTTACCATCATTCACTCATTCATCAGATGTCTGTTAATGCCTCCCGTGGCCCAGACACTGTGTCAAAGGCTGGGGATACAGAACTCCACAGGGCGCCACTCAGCCTAGTGGGAAGACCAGCCAGAAGACCCGTCAGTGGGTGAATAGCTGAGAAGCTCTGGGGGCAGTACCGGGCACACAGCAATGCTATGTAATGTTCTTAAATAAATGGTGTGGTCAGTTACAAGGGGTAGGTACAGCCGCTGTGGAGCACCCAGAGGGGCAGCTAAGCCAGGTGTGGGGTGTCAGGAGAAAGTAACACAGAACCAAGATGAGGTAAAGAGGAATAGGGGAGAAGACAGAGCTGGGCAAAGGATGTGGGTCAAGGGCAGCTGGTCCCGGCCTGGGTAGGAGCTGGAATCAGGCAGTCTGGCCAGAGTGAGAGGGTTCTTGGGAGTGAAGAAGAGACTAGAGAGGCAGGCGGGGATCCCAGTGTGGGCCTTAGAAACCATGTTAAAGAGCTGGTTTAACTTACAGCTAAAATATCCTGTTAACCTAAAAAAAAAGATCTTTTATAAAACGAATGAAATAAAAAGGTCTTCTAACGGGATTAGAAGGATCTGGGTTAACTGAGCTCAGCGCACTCTTACTCCTGCTTTGGCAGAGGTTCTGACCTCCCAGTACAGCTCCCGGACACTGTAGCGACCAGGAACCACCTCTGTCGCTCCAGAGTGTGGTGGCCAAGCAGGAGGTTTCCTGTGGCAGACTTCCCCAGACCTATTGGAGTGGACGGCTGGGGACAGGGCTTTGGCCTGAGACCCCAGGCCTGATCTTGGCCAGCAGTTCTGTTCTAACCAGAATTTGGGGCTTTTGTCTTTGCAGATGTTGGGGCCGCTCAAGTGTTAGCAACAGGCAAGCCTGCTAGAGCTGAAGCTGGTAGGTGGCTGCCCAGTGGATTCTGGATGCAGGGCTGAGGGGCAGGAGGAGGAACTCAAGATGCATGGGCAGGTGGGGCATCCTGGTGCCCGTTTCCTCCCAGTCATCGTGGCACCAGGGCAGTGCTGACCCCCAGACCTGTCTGAGTGGCTAGCATGGCTCTATCCTGGGGGCATGGTACTGAATGAGAGCCTGTCCTCAAAGGGGACATGAGGCATCAGGGCCACCTCTGTCCACTCTCTCTGAGATGAGCAGCCCTGCACTGCAGCCGTGAGCTCCCAGATAGCAGGCTTTTCCCTGGCCAGTGCCTCCCTCCGCTTGCCCCATCCCAACCTCTCTCCACCCCAGAGTTCAGCTCTCCATGTATGGTACGCCTTCCATGTCATCTCCTCTGGGAAGACTGTCAGTTTCCACATCAGCCCACCCTGTCACTCGGCACTCGAGTGAGCTCTTGTCTTCCGCTGCTGATTGCAGGCCCCCCAGGATGGAGTCAAGGACTCATTCATTTGCCGTCAGCACACTCACCAGAGCAGGCAATCGACATACACATGGATGAACTGATGCAGGGATAAGTGAGGATGGCTGCAAGAAGACAGAGAAAGGAGCCACCAGCCACTTGGGAAAGATTCCCACAGCTGCAGGGACCAGGGTTGGAGCTCCAGGGAGAGGAGATGCACCATGGGTGGAGGGGTGGGGAAGGAGCATGTTCCCAGGAGGCTGGAAAACTAGGCTGGCCTCAGTGGGTCGGGACTTCCCAGGTGGCTCAGTGGTAAAGAAGCTGCCTGCCAATGTAGGAGACACGGGTTCAACCCCTGGGTCATGAAGATATCATGGAGGAGGAAATGGCAACCCACTCCAGTGTTCTTGCCTGGGAAATCCCATGGACAGAGGAGCCTGGTGGGCTACATTCCATGAAGTTGTAAAAGAGCTGGACACAACTGAGCAACCGAACATACACACACGCAGCAGGTTGGACTACGTAATGTGAAGGTCCAAGTGTACGCTTTGGACTTCATTCTGATGTAAAGGGAGCTGTGGAAGACTTTTGCTGGGTGATGGCTGATTAAAGCCCCTTGTTCAATTCCTCCCTGCCCTCCAGATATCAAATATGCCGTCATCGGGACTGCTGTGGGCATCGCCATATCGGCCGGCTTCCTGGCCCTGAAGTTCTGCATGATCAGGAAGCACATGTTTGATAACGATTCCTCTGACCTGAGAAGCACAAATGTGGGCTTCAATGGTAAGGAAGCAGTGATGCTCAGCCCTGGCTCTGCCCTTTCCTGAGATAAGACACATTCTGGCCGGTTATCTGGTGTGAGGCTCTGAGGGTAAAACTGACTATAGAGAGAATAAAAATCATGGATCGAAAAGAAATGCAGTGACCTCTCTGTGTCTCTGTCTCTCTCTGCTTCTGTCTCTGTACTTTTCCACTTAATCATTCTTGATATTCTTAAGAATCAGCTTTCTTGGAGAAATGGGGAAGGGAGCTGAGTTGGCTTCTGACAGAAATTTCTTTTCTTTTACCCAAATGATGTGATGAGATGAAATCAATCCCCGGAAGTGGCGAGGCTGCTCCTGGCACGGGTGGGTGGCGGGAGCTATGGCCAGCACTGATGGCCTGGCCAGGTTGCATTTTTCCCGCATAAATCGGGCAAGCCCTGCACTGAGTGATGCTGAGTGTCTGCTCATGACCCGAGCAGAGCTGGGCTTATGAGCGCCCAGCATGTTTCTCCACACCCTGTCGCAGCTGTGGAGATCTGCGTCCTTGGGTAGAAGCCGAACACTCAGTGAGTTTCAGTAGCAAAATACAACATTGATTTGCACCCCCTTGTCTCTCAAGAGGGGACCTGCAAAATCCATCGCCCATATGGCTGCTTAATGGGATGGTAATGCAGTCCCCAGAGGACAGGGAGGAAGGACTCTCACCATGTCTCTTGAAAATGTGATTATTATCTGTAAAGATACCCAAAAGGGGAGACAGGGCAAGGAGGAGACTGCACTGGGGGCTTCCAGTGTGTCCAACTGCATAGGGAACTTAACTGGTCATAGTTCACTTGCATTGATTTTGTATCCCTAGGAATAAGGGGAAAGAGAAAAACAGTCTCTTCAGCACACTGAGAGACATCCTAGATCTCCTACGGGTGAGAGGGCGCAGCATCCTCAGGGAGGAAGAAGGGGAAGAACAACCGGCAGAGGGCTGGGGGGTCTATTTATAGGGAAACCTCGGTCTTCCCCGGGTGCTGAGCAGGGGGTTCGGTGAGGGAGTGGGTAGAGAAGCTTCAACGGTGCCAACGGGAAGGGGGCAGAGCGCTCAGCCCAACAACCCTCTCAGTGGCCTCAACCCCGTCTCAGCATCACCTGAGTCTGCTGGGCTCTGACCCCCTCCTGCTGGCCTGGCACCGAGAGAGTGGCACTACCATCACCATGCCCCCATCCTAACAGCCTGCTTTCTCTGTTTAGAGACCATTGCGCTAAAGAAGAGAACTTCAAGGTAAGGTCACTACCAACTTGTGTCCCCCTCATATTCCCTCCTGTTTCATCCATCCCTCGCCCTTGCCTGACATCCTTGCCCCTCTTCCCACTTTGAAATACTTCCTAGGGGACCAGGATGCACCCCTGGCCTCCCTCTTCTCACTCTCCCCTCCTTCGGGCAGCCCTCAAGTGTCATGAGAGTGGGGAGCCCAGAGGGTATTAAGTAGTCAAGATAAGCTTGGGCTCTTTTCTGCACTTGGGTTAGCCTTTGCCTCATCTCCTGCGCAGAGTCCCCCCAGTGGATCGCCCACCCCCATGATCGTGTCCCCAGCTACGGCCGTGTCCCAGCTGGGAAACTACATGTGTTCTGTTCCCAGCTTCCCTGCCGCCACCCAGCCACATTGCTCTTCTGTATAGAGCCCTTGTCCTCCAAAGACAATCCTAACTCAGGACCTTTGCAGTCGCTGCTTTGTATCATATGGAACGCTCTTTACTCAGAGAGCAACAAGCTACTGCGAAGCCCTCTGGAATGAGGACCTGAGGGATACCAAGGAGGCAGCCAGTCTCTTGGGGCTGGGGGAAGGTGCAGGCCAGAATCAAGAATCAGTAGCATTTGTTGGAGTGGGGAGGCCCTAGCTGGAGGTGCCCTTTGGGAAGCAGGCAGTAGAGCAGAGGTGGACAGTGGGCTGGGTGGGGTGGGATATGTTGGTCACTACCTTTTTTGAATATGGTAAGTCTGAGGCTTCTGGAGACTTCCTCGTGGAGGAGATGTTCAGTGAGTGACTGGTATTCAGGGCAGAATCTGAGTTGAGATGGACTGGTGGGCTTTTAGAGGGATGCAAAGCACAGTCCCCCCTCTAGTTCTTCCCTGGGACCTGGGGCTTGGTAAGAACAAAGCAGCATCTCTTGAAGAAATGTGTGGATCTACGGATGAAGGAGAGATGATGTGTGGTACGCTGCGGTCAGGGGGACGCCCTGGGGATGAGCTGGAAATGGATTTTCTCAATACTTTCACTTTTTGAGGCTCTGCTCTCCTTCAGATGTTATGGTGTCTGTCAATAATTTCTGAGGACCTAAAGCTCTTGATGGTGGGAGTGAGGGGACCTGGGAACGTATAGATGAGCCCCAGACCCAGAATCTGCATTGCCTTTGGGGCCCAGCTCATCTCTGTGGTGGGAAGTGTAGGATGGGGTGAGTTTTGGATGGCTGAGCTGTGCCTGTGGTGGGGGCCTCTGCCTACAGCATGGTCTCAGGGGCCCTCTACTGGGTGGCTGAGGCACCCTGGCATGTGGCCGCAGGCTGCAGCGGCCAGCTCTGGCCCTCTGTCAGGATGATCGAGTGGGCTGGTGGAGGTTCTAACAGAGTGATCTTCGTAACCACCCACGAGCCATGCTATCTTGATCATCCAAACAGCTCACACTCTTCGGGGGACACTTTGGGTGAAGGCGTCATGCTTTGGAAGCTCCAGTGCCCCCTGGAAGTTCCCAGAACTGGTGTAAACTCTGATTCAGGGACCTCTTAGTCATGGGATTCACAAAACGGAAAGATTTCACAATGCCCAATTCTTAATCCTGGTGGATTTGTACATGCATATGTGCGTGCTGGGGTAGGGAATGTGGCAGGCTGTGATGACTCATAATGCAGGTCTGACACACAGATGCTGCTGTGTGAGCATGCTGCTGTGAGCAGTACATCACAAACCAATCCAAGAGCACTGAATGAGCATTCCTATGGTCTCACGCTCCTACCTACGATCAGGTCAGAGGAGCATCTGCTTTTGGTATATTTGTTGTTCAGTTGCTCATGGACCCCGTGGGCCATAGCCCGCCAGGCTCCTTTGTCCATGCGATTTTCCAGTGGATTGTCGTTTCCTTCTCCAGGAGCTTTTCCCAGTCCAGGGATTGAACCCGCGTCTCCTGCTTTAGCAGGTGGATTCGTGACCACTGAGCCACGAGGAAGCCCTTTTGTACATTTGGATGTTCTGAATTATTTCGATACACTGGAGCTGTAGGAGGAAACTTCCATAACCCAGGCGAGGTGGCTGCCATAGCCGTCCAACAATAAACATTGGGAGAGTGAAGTACAGGAGGAGGAGTGTGAAGGGGCAGAGGAGGGCAGGGAAGAGAGGAAAGATGGGGAGAGGTGGGCGGTTGGGAGGTAATGGCTGGATGGGGTCCGCCTGCATCTGTTCCCCCACCGCGTGCAGGGAACTGTCCTCAGCATCATCACAGCAGAGCTCTTCTACTGAGAAGGAAGACACAGCTCAGGTTTCCAAAGCCGACACTAGATGGAGTCAGGCTCAGTCGGGAAGCCGATAGACCCGAGAGTGGAGACGCAAAGGACACGCAGGCCGTTCTCCGTAGCAGAATTTTGCCCCTGCTTTTGGTCGTCTAGGAATGACATCCCGTCTTCCTGTTTTGCAGGTTAAACCTCAGTTTCTCTGAAAGGTGAGTTGTAAGAGTGGCTGATGGCTCGTACCCAAAGGAGGGAAGGCCGTCCCCTTCCTGTCCTGTGCGGGCTGGAGGCTCTCCTGCACGACCCCTGCAGGATGGGAGGGGGATTGCTAGGCATGGGCCGGAAGTCGTGGTGTCAGGCTGGCTGTGACGTCAGGAATCAGCATCTCTTTGGGACAACTGTGGCAAGTCCTAATCTGGCAGTACTTTGGCAAGATTTTAAATGAAGTTGTGGGGCATTTGCCTCATTAGAGCTGAGAAAACTGGGTTTTAACAGCAGGATGGTTAAAGTTTTATCTTAATTGATTTGGTTTTCCAAGACCTTCTTTTTGACAGAAGCCAGTCAACTGTAGCCACCTTAAACCATTTGATGAAAAAAAAAAAAAATCCAAAATTTTCTTTGTGTCATCAAGCCATCAGTTTGGCTGACGTGTCAGACTTTCGACGCTGCTGTGAAGTGTCAGAATAGACAGTGCCTGAGCATATAGGGCAGCCTTTCAGGAAGGGGGGACAGGATCCGAGGTCATGGCTAAAGGAGCTCTGTTCCCAGGAAGGAAGCCATCTCCTTCAGGTTTATCTGAACGGTCGGTTCATAACTCACTTCCCCTAGTCCTGCTCTCCCACACCTCGTGTACCACCCACATGCTCTCACTGTCCTTTTAGAAAAATCTTCAAAGCCACAGAAATGTTGAAAGAACAGTGCAATAAAAACATTTACAACCTTCACCTAGATCCATAAATGAACATTTTGCTCTGTTTGCTTTAACTCTGCATGCGTAATTTCTTCTGATTCACTTAAAAACTAGTGTAGATATCATAATATTCACGCATCATGTATCTCCTGCACAATCACAGTGACAGGAATGGTAAGAAATGAATGGAAATGGGCAGTAATTCAATAGTACCATCTCTTTCACAGCCTGTATTCAAATTTCTCTGATTGTTTCCCAGGTGTCTCTTAAAGCTCTATTTTTGCAAGCCAGGAGCCATTGTACTTGATTTTGTCCCTTTTAAGTTTCTCTCGATGTTGCTTTCTCTCCCCACGGCATTGTCAGTCTTTAAGTACTTAACCTTCTTGCATCGTGTTCTATTTCCTTGATTTTGTCCCTTTTTAGTTTCTCTCGATGTTGCTTTCTCTCCCCACGGCATTGTCAGTCTTGAAGTACTTAACCTTCCTGCATCGTGTTCTATTTCCTGTATTTGTCTCTTTCCTCCTGAGCAGGTTCAGATTGAGAATTTTGTCATGATCACTGCAGCGGTGACATTGGGCACATATCTTTCAGTGCACTGCTCAGGAGTCACATGACTCCAGGCTCTCTCACTGTTACTGACATTGCTTTTAACTGCTTGGCTCAGGAAGTGACAACTAGATCTCTCCTGGTGGAGAGAAAATCCCTCATTTGCAATGAGTAAATAATCTAAGGGGTGGGAATTTGAGACCGTGGGAACACCCTGACCCAAGTAATTCTTCACCCAATGGTTTACATCTGTTTGTGGCCCGTCTTTGAATAGTTATTGCATTGAGGGCTACAAAGTACTGAGTTTCTAATTCCAGCATTCCTTCTACATTTAATAGCTGACATTCTTCTCTTATTTCTCGAACATTATTCCTAAGGACTTCAATGCATTATAATTCATCACCATCATGGATCTTTTTGATGTTTAAATTGTCCCAAGTTATCAGTACAAATAAATTCTTGGTGGCTTTAGACTGGATTCCAGTAGCCACTAAGAATTTCATAGACTTCTGAAATTACACAGTGTTCCAGGCTCACCTTACACTGTTCCTGCTCAGACTTTGAATCACGCATTTCCCCTAGATCCATGTTTTCCTACCCCCTCCTCCACCCTCCTTCTTTTCTTTAACATGGAGTAGTTTTTAGAAACCAAGATCTGAGCACAGTGGGTGCTTATGGCTACTGAGGCATCATCTCTTGCAGACTTTCTCAATGGATAGTCAGCACGTGCGTATTTACCAGTATGCATCAAAAACTCAGCATCATAGCATTCTTCTTAAGATTTCCTCATTCCATATTTCTATTTTGCTTCTTCCAAAGTGAAAGCCCTGTTTCCCAACCATAGAAATATTTTTATCCAGTTGCTTTATCCTATAATACACACAAAATACATACTTCAAGAATTACAATACTGTACAACTACAAACTCACTTAAAAATTTCTTTGCTGTTCTTTGTTCTTAGAACTTAGCCCTTCATGTGTACAGAGCTTTGTGTTCAAGTTGAATTAATTATTTTCTCAGTGTGATTATGCTATCAGTTTGATATATAGTTAGAGATAAGTGTTTCAGTGTATATGCTGGTTTTTGTTTAGTTTCTTAATCTTTGTACTTTAATTTTATTTTTTGAGTATGTGAAACACATGTATAGTTTTAAGCTAAAAATGTGTGAACAGGTAAACTTGGAGATGTCCTGCTCTCTTATCCACTCTGCTCTGCTCCTACCCCCACTGCTCTGAGGTAATTAATCTCAACAGTTCCGGTTTTATCTTTCCTGTGTTCCTTTTACAAAAATATGTGTAATTAAAAGATTTGCATGTATACAATTTTTATAACATTAGATAAATATTTACATACGCGTGTATATATTAGTCTGGTTCTCGTATGGGTCTACTTTTACTTGGATCTCTGACTGTTTGGTACAGTGCATGCTGTGAGGTATAGATCCAATTTTATCTTTTTCCCAAATGGCAATCCAGTCATCTTAATATCATTTTTCAAAATCACTGTATTTTCCCCAGTATTTTATTTGTCACTTTTATCATGTTCAAAACTTTCACCTATAGTTGGACTCTTTCTAGACTTCATATTATTCTCCAGCGGTATTTGTGATCACTCATGTGCCATCATCACACTCTTTCTTGGGGTGACTTCACGTATTGCCTGGTGTGGCTGGTTCCCACCCTCCTGGCTCTCCCAGTCTAGCTATTCCTGTGTATTTGTTTTCCATATAAACTTGACAACCAACTTCAGAATCTGGCTACAGAAACAGACATCTTGCTGTTTTTATTGGAGCTGCATTATGTTTACACGTTAAATTGAAGACAACTGACTTTTTGAGGATGTTATCCTTCATTGACACAAACCTATGCTTTTCACAAGTGCGTTTTTGTGTGTCTCAGGAGAGTTTTCAGATTTTGCCCTTACGGATTTTTCACATTTCTTATTAAGTTCACTTCTAAATATTTCATGTTTTTGTTGCTTTAGTAAATGGGATTTCCCATCATGTCTCCTACTTGGTCATTGATTTGGGGCATTAACATGATAGCAGCTGACATATTGAATGCTTTTATTGTTTTTTTTTTATTTTGTTCTTGATCTCCTTGAGTTTTCATCATATTATGTCTTCTGCCAAATTGTAGATCTTCTCTTCCAATAAGCCTCTAATTGTTTTCTCGTCTCTGATTGCATTGCCTAAAATCACCAGTGTTAAATAATAGTGGAAACAGTGAGCATATTTGTCTTTTGCCTGACTGTTGTGGGAAATTCTCTAGTGGTTTTCATTAAGTAAGATGTTAGATTTAGGGCTAAAGTACACGTCTTATCACCTTAAGGAAACCCACCAGTTCCTATTTTACTGAGTCTTCCCCCCCAACCCCCACCCCTGGCCCAGAAATTTGTGTGGGATTTGGTTAAAAGACTTCTCAGCATTAGCAGGCATTAACTCATCCTCAGGAGACGTTCTCTGGGATGGTCCCAGGAAAACGAGGACATACAGCCACCCTTGTTACTACTTCAGTTTTTTTGCTTCTCTCCTTGTTGATCCGCATGATTTTGGAGGATGTGGTGGAAAATTGGATCTAGGCAGCCACTAATTATCCTAGAGTCTCCAAGTCTCTTTCTCTTTCTTTTGGTACCTAGCTCAGGTCTGGGTATTAATGAATCTTCCAGATGGCTCTTTTTCTTTCCAGAAATGCGCATGTGATCGAGCTCTGAGCGAGCAGCCTCTTCAGGAGGGCACTCTGGACAGCTACTCACTGGAGACAGCTTGAATCTGAGCATCCAAAGCTGGTGATGGGCCTTCCCATGGAACTCAAAATGCAGGGCAAATAAACTTATAGAATCTACAGTGCCTCCGTCCTGAAAGAAACAGTGCTTCTCTTCTGCAAGGAGCTGACCGCATAAAGGGATGTACGAGCACTCTTGCGAGCAGTAAGAAAGTTTGGAAGTCGACGCGTGCTCACGCCTGCCCTTGTTTCCAGTGTCAGAGCTGTTCACGCTTCATGATGACACTGCGTCCGTGGACCCTACCAGCAGCAAGCGGCTCGTGGAATGAGAACCAGACTCAAGACACAGCTTCTTTAGCACCGCAGTCTACCAGGAGGTGAACAGCCTTGTCTACAGCTGTTGGCCTCAACTTCTTAGCTGTCAGAAGAATCCACCTGTCAACACTCAAGGGAACTGAAAGGTGAAAACCTTTGGGCAGTCTCCATTTCTATAAATGACTGAGAGACCTTCCAAAAGGAGAAAGGCAGGCTGGGCTGGAGTGGGATAAAGGAGTCTGACAGCTGTGGAATGGCCCCACAGCTCCGCAGCTTTCAAATGGTGGTACCAAAAAAGGATGAAGAGAGAAAGCAGCTGCCATGGCCTGTAGTGAGCTATACCAAAGCAAGTGATTATTATGTTGTTATGCTTATAGGATTATTTTGTAGTGACTATGGCAATGTCCGTACCTTATCATGGAGGACGCACTGGAAGAGACATAAACCCAAGGCTGCGTGACGCAGGCCCCATTCACATTTCTCTCCCCTTAATAGTACCCTGGGTTTCTGGGCTGCATTAAGGAATACTCTTTGCCTTTTCATTCAATAGAAATCCAGGTGGCCACATGGAATGGTTCTCCTTAGATTAGGTTACTCACCTTGTGTGTGGTAAAGATGAGTTATATTTCAAAACAAAGCGCTGTGTTGTAATAATTTGCCTGAACTCCCAGGGCATCTTTTATCTGACTTGATAACAATGTAGTTCATTAGCAGCCTTGGTTAACGGATAACCTAAAGCAGTAATGCGATACTCATAAGCAATTTTCTGTGTGTTAGAATAAACCATCTTGTAAGGTATCTGATAATTGATTTGCTTCTTTCAGCAGCATTTTAATTAAGACAGCTGGTTGGGAACTGAGGGTGAATGCTTCTAGATTCTCAGTAACCACTGTAATATCTATAAACTCAATAGAATGTGGGGTCCTTTCCCTCACCCCACATCATGACGTATTTTCCCAGCACCGCTCCCAGCCTCCAGTTTTGTTTGAGTCCCACCCAGAGTCTCCTGTGTGAAGAACACAGAAGTGTGCTGAGGACTGCAGCTTTCTCCTCGTCTTCCAATGGCAGACATGCTGTGGGAAGCAGAATGGGTTGGGGTTCCAGGCAATTGGCTTCCGTGGCTTATACCCCAATTCCAAGCTCAGTGACTTCCTTCTGTAGCAGTCCTACCGGAAGCCGTTTTTTCAGCCCCTCTTCATGGGAGCAGCTCCTGGGGACAGAGGTGCCGATGGGCAGAAACTCTTGGATATGTTGTTGAAGCAACCACGGAAGTCATCGTGTCTGTAGGTCCAATGTCCTGAGTGAGAGCCAGTTCTTCTGTCCTGCGCTGTGGTTTGGGACCAGAGGCCAAGGACTAGGATAAGCCCCGCCCTCCCAGCTCAGTAGGCTCTGAGTCCCCCAGAACACATGCAGATCCCAGACAGCCCATCTCAACAGGCAGAACATCCTGCCCAAAGGAGAAGAGACAGTTGAGACTCAGATACCTGTGGGTGGAGTGAGCTGCAGATCTCAGCACCCAGACAGGATCTAAGGGCATAGCTGTGGTTTGCTGCCTCTGTGACTCAGTAACTGGAGGAGAAGGTAAGATGGGAGAGAGTTACCTGGCAAAATCAACAAATTACAAATATGCATCCATCTCTATGGGCTTCTCAGATGCTTCAGTGGTTAAAAAATTCTCCTGCCAATGCAGGAGCTACAGGAGACATGGGTTCTACACCTGGGTCAGGAAGATCCCCTAGAGGAAGAAATGGAAACCCACTCCAGTATTCTTGCCAGAATAAGCCCATAGGCACAGGAGCCTGGCGGGCTTATGGTCCATGAGGTCACAAAGAGTCAGACATGACTCAGCAGCTAAACACACACGCATCAATCTCTATATTTTCAAGTTAAAAATATATTTGACATGGAATCTATAAATTAAAATAAACATAAAATAAAATAAATATGTGCATATATTCTTCTATGTGTTTTAGAAGTATGCATATGGTGGAATTATATTCTGTCATAGAATGTATGGGCGTTTGAATAAGTAAGTGAAAAACAGCCCTTTTCACCATCCAAATTTGGAAATAGCTGAGAGGTAGATAAACAAGTTAAACAGATGGAGATGAAAGTATTGGAGTTATTCTGATCTTCAAATGAGTCATGACACGTTAATATCACTCTACAGGCTCTAGAGTCCTGCTTGGTCCTTGCCCCAGTCTAAGCAAGAGGTTAGTGTGGCTGGGGTTGGAGTGTGGGCAGCAAAGATGCAGCGGATGGATGGATTTTGGATGGGGTTTAGTGGTAGGGGTCCCAGGGCTTGCAGACGTAGATTTGGGTGTGGAGCAAAGAGTGACTCAGCCTCAGTCCCAGAGTTTGGTGCCATGGAGAAGGATGTGGAAGGAAGCCCCAGGGAGTGCTAACCTTAGGAAGGGTCTGCAGCAGTTCTCGGGTTTCTTGGGTCAGCTCTTGGCGAGCCAAAAGATTGGCTGCACTTGGAGAGAGAGTGAATCCCATGTTCCTATGGGAGTTGAAGCTTGTAAACTGGGGTTAAAAGCACACCTCAGAGATTGTTCTAGAATGTGCTCTGAGATCCATGAGAAAAGCAGGGAAGAATTGGCCTGGAGGAGCTGTAAGGCTCTTTAACAGTGAGGTGGAGTGTGCAGAGGGGTTGTTTAGACAGAGGGAAGCTGAGCTGAGCTGAAGATACAAGCCGAGGGGCTGGTACCTGTGATATGAACCCTAGAAGGGCCAGGGCCAGCCTGTGCTCAGGGCCCATCCCCCTGATTGGCTCTCTTCTGAGTTATTTGTCATAATCCCAGGGCTTGTCAGATAAATTAAGCATCCTTCAAAAATATGACATTTCACATGGATGTTATCAATAGATGACAAATAGGCTTCTCCAAGGCTGTGTGTGCAGAGTGCAGTGAAGTCACTCGGGCTTGGACATGAGGAGTTATGAGTCGGGGAGGAGGGCAGACCATTTTGGAACCTGCTATGCCAATACCTGCTCCCCTTGTGGCTCAGCTGGTAAAGAATCCACCTGCAATGTGGGAGACCTGCTTCCATCCCTGGGTTGGGAAGATACCCTGGAGAAGGGAGAGGCTACCCACTCCAGTATTCTGGCCTGGAGAATTCCATAGACTGTGTAGTCCATGGAGTCACGAAGAGTCGGACATGGCTGAGTGACTTTCACTGGCTCTGGTGAGGCCAATACCCAGGAGGATAAAAGACCAAGACAAAGTGAAGAAAGGGCAAAGCAATCACTGTGCGTGGGCGTAGGCTGCAAGGAAGAGGGTCAGGAAAAATCAGTTCCTGATGTGCAGTGTCCTGATGCACTGACACAGTGTATCCTGCCGTTTGGTTGTCTGGATATGTGAAGTCTCATTTCTCTTTCATGAAGCCAGTTTCAGAAAGACATAAGTGCGTATGTGAAAAAGAAGTTCAGTGGAAAGATCCCAGAAGTCCCAGTGCTCATTTGCTAGGTGTTCTGGGAGGAACGAGCAAATAGAACAAAAACAAAGACATATCAGAAGAGAGAGAATAAAAGTGAGCAGAGTTACAGAAAGGGACTAGACAACAGCTTAAAAGGAAGGATGTAGTGAGACGTGCAAAACCATCTATACACAGCAGAATCAAAGTAAATTTGAGAGCATCAGGAACAAAGAGAAGCAAACGACCCATAAAAATATGAGATTTTGAGAGAAATTAGACTTTTTGTTGGTGGAACTGAATGAAAGAAGATAAAGAACCAATATCTTCAAAATCCTCAGGGCACATGATTATGCACCATAGTATTCTATACCTAAACAGATGATCAATCAAGTGAAAAGGAAAAAAAAATAAAAAAATCAGAAAATTTACTACTCCCAAAATTCTTTCTGGAAAAAAAAAAAAAAAAGATGACCAGAAGATGGACTTCAGCAAAATGAAAAATGAATTTAAAAGGAATGTGTGAGATACAAGAAGTGTCAGTGAGCAAAGAAACCAGAAAAATTCATATGTAAGTTTACATGAGCAACTATTATTTTTAAAAATTGTGGTGCCATTATAATACATTAAAATCTCACATGATCTCAATATGGGAGGTTGTGTGGGAGAAATGATAGGTATAAAAGCATTAAGTTGTTCAGGGACATAATATAGAATATTGATTAGCTCTCAGTAATGATAGTAGAAAAATACAGTATTGAATTTGCATAATGTAAATTCAGGGTTGCATAATGTAAATTCTAAGAACCCCTAGAATAAAAAAACAGTGGAGGGTTAGAAAACACTAAACAATTACAAGCCTTCAGTTCAGTCGCTCAGTTGTGTCCGACTCTTTGCGACCCCATGAATCGCAGAACGCCAGGCCTCCCTGTCCATCACCAACTCCCACAGTCCACCCAAACCCAAGTCTGTCGAGTTGGTGATGCCATCCAGCCATGTCACCCTCTGTCGTCCCCTTCTCCTCCTGCCCCCAGTCTTTCCCAGCATCAGGGGCTTTTCCAGTGAGTCAGCTCTAAAGGAGAAAAAGAAGTAGCAGCAGGAGGAAGAGAAGGAGGGGAAGAGTAAGAATGAAAACTCTTGTGTATATGCTTCTGGGAGAGACATAAAGATTTCTCTGGGGCAGATACAACTTTTATTCCTAAAACTGCAAAGCATAGGTGGCATGACCAGTGTGAAAATGGCCCGAGGAACAGTGTTATGGATAATGATATTATCTGCCAGCATTTTGAGACGCCTGGTTTCCAAGGTTGCTGGACCTAGATATTATAAGGAAAGTACATCCCTCTCTGGCCTCCCCATCCTAGTTTGCACCTCAGACTTGGCTCCAGTGCCAGAGAGCCATGGGCAAGAGTAAGGGGAATAAGTGCTGCTTCTGCCAGCCTGAGTGGGTGGCCTCCAGTGGTCTTGGGAAGTCCTCAGGGAGGGAAGCTGATGGAATAAACTGTAAGACCACTTTATCCAAAAGGGAGCAACATGGTAAAAACAATTAGTAGAGGACAGGACAGCCCATTGCCTGGTGAGGCAGAGGGTGGGGATGCTGTGAGGATGGCTGCAGGCGCAGGCTGAGTCAGGCCGGGGGCACCTGTGGGTGTCAGTTCAGTTCAGTTCAGTCGCTCAGTTGTGTCCGACTCTTTGAGACCCCATGAACCACAGTACGCCAGGCCTCCCTGTCCATCACCAACTCCCACAGTCCACCCAAACCCAAGTCCGTCGAGTTGGTGATGCCATCCAACCATCTCATCCTCTGTCGTCCCCTTCGCCTCCTGCCCTCAATCTTTCCTAGCAGCAGGGTCTTTTCAAATGA
The DNA here is from genome assembly GCF_027580195.1 of Bos mutus. NCBI lineage: Eukaryota > Metazoa > Chordata > Mammalia > Artiodactyla > Bovidae > Bos > Bos mutus. The sequence goes on along the minus strand of NC_091644.1, from coordinate 7,818,149 downwards.
GTCAGCTCTTAGCATCAGGTGGCCGAAGTATTGGAGTTTCAGCTTCAACATCAGTCCTTCCAATGAACACCCAGGACTGACTGATCTCCTTTAGGATGGACTGGTTGGATCTCCTTGCAGTCCAAGGGACTCTCAAGAGTCTTCTCCAACACCACAGTTCAAAAGCATCAATTCTTTGTCACTCAGCTTTCTTTTTGGTCCAACTCTCACATCCATACATGACCACTGGAAAAACCATAGCCTTGACTAGACGGACCTTTCTTGGCAAAGTAATGTCTCTGCTTTTTAATATGCTGTCTAGGTTGGTCATAACTTTCCTTCTAAGAGTAAGCGCCTTTTAATATCATGGCTGCAATCACCATCTGCAGTGATTTTGGAGCCCAGAAAAATAAAGTCAGGAGCAGTGGAATAAGCAAGAGGAGGGTCAAGGCTACACTGACGTCTCCTCTAGTTTGGGAGGAGTGACTCGCCTAGACATAATGGCTGTTATTTCCATCAGTTGGATGAACTGATATGGACTGGCCTTCAATCAGTACGGGAATCTCCAGGGTGACAACAGCCACATGACCCAGACACTCTCAGCTGTCATGGTGACCATGCACTTCCTAATGGCTCAGCCCTGAGAAAACCATCAGTGGTGTAGACGACCATGTAGAAGGTTTTGTGCACCTCAGTTGCAGGTGCCTCCCCTCCCAAGAAAGTCTGGGCAAAAGGGACTAACTCCATTTCCCCAGAAGGGGAGGTGAGCAGAATGACAGGAAGGGAGTTTGCCCTTTAAAAAAAAGTTTTTCCTGTGTGAATGAAACTCATTAGAGGGGAAATAATATCTAAAGAAGCTTTATCAGAAGCTGAGTCATGTAAAACCCTTGAAGTCCCCATAGGAAGGAAAATGGGTGCCAGTCAAGGGGGGTTTGACCTCAAGCAGGCTGAGATTGTCTCCTTTTATCAGCTTCACCTCATTTGGAGGACGGCAATGACACACCCAGATGAGGAAAGAGGGGTGAGAAGGGAGAGGAGGTGGTGCCAGCGGGTGACTGACACCTGGGCCCTGCAGCCGGGGGCTGGTTATGCTCTCGGACATTGTTTGGTCTTGAGGGAACCCCTCCACCGCCTCCCCATCCTTGGGGGGAGGTTCCTGTGTCTTTGCTCTGAAAGCAATGAGGAGAAGGAATAAAAGGTCAGATTTAGGCCAAGGACACGGGAGAAAACTTCAGTGTAACTTCTAAGCTTCAGCTATCATTCATGAAATCAGTGAGCCGTTTTGTCTTTCAAAGGGAAATATCTCTTCAAATTAATGATAATTTACACTACTTCTGAGCATTTGCCCAGCATGATTGAAAAGAAGCCTTGTAAAGCTGCCTTAGCCTTTACAAGATATGTAATCATTTCTTTACAAGATAGGTATCATTACATGTTCATTACAAGATATGTATCATTTCAGGAAATGATACCAAGGCCAGGGCTGAGCTCTCTAAGGGGCTCAGATGCTCAGAGTTGGTGGATGGTGGTGGATGGGAGAGCGGTGGACTGGGGCAGGTGTCCAGAGGGGGCAGGAAGGGACATGGCGAGAGCTCTGGAAGCACTCTGGCGGTCACTGAGGACCACTTGGCTTGCGGTGATGGGGAAAGCCTGCACTCTGTAGATGGACATGGGTCCTGGTTTGGATACCTGGTCCACAACTCAGGAGCTACTTGACCTTGGGCGAGTTGGATAGGCAAATGGCAGGAGTGGAGGGGGATGAGAGCTCTCCAGGACCATCACAGGGATCAAATAACATGATGAAATGCTTTGCTTTGCACCTGGCCTGTGGCTGGTGGTAGATAGATGTGGATTCTTTTCTGTATATGAACTTGGAGCTGAGAAGACGGAATCTGGGTGGTGCTTCCTCCCATCCAGGCAACTGGAACAGCTAATTCTGGTCCCAAAGTGCCTGAAGCTCCATTTCCCCATGCTGGCTCCTTGGGGCAGTTCAGGGCTAGAGAGGCTGCCCTGCACCGCCCTGCCCCAGGCCCGCCCCTGATTCTCTGTCTTTCCTGAAGGCGGGAGCTTGCTTGCCCAGCTGGCTTCGATCAGCCTCTCACTGGGCCACTTTTCTGTCTTCATTTGTCCTTGTTTATGTTTCCTTGCAAACAAATGTCATGCCTTTCCCACGGGCTTCTCTCTAACCAGTTTATATTTTAACCCTGTGTAGACAGGGCCAGATGAGACAGAGGATGAGATGGTTGGATGGTATCACTGACTCGATGGACATGAGTTTGAGTAAGCTCCAGGAGTTGGTGATGGACAGGGAAGCCTGGCATGCTGCAGTCTGTGGGGTCACAAAGAGTCGAATACGACTGAGCGACTGAACTGAACTAAACTGAGACAGGGCCAGATTTCTGCTCTTCATCCCAGTCCTATTTCCTGCAGCCAGTGAGCCAGATGCTGCCTTCTGACATCTGTCTCCAGGTCCTGGGCCGAGGCGTGTCTGTAGGACCTGATATGAAGCATCCCGGGGATGGATGGGCAGGAGGCATGGAGTTTTACAAAATCTTGGGTTTATATGTGTATATATATGCATGTATTTTGAAAGCTCAGTAGTATTTAAATAAAACTAGAGAGAATTTATTGCTTGGGCTTCCATGGTGGCTCAGTGGTAAAGAATCTGCCTTCTAATGCAGGAGACATGGGTTCAATCCCTGGATCTGGAAGATTCCCCTAAAGAAGGAAATGGCAATACTTACTCCAGTGGGAAATCCCATGGACAGAGGAGCCCATGGGCTACAGTCCATGGGGTCACAAAGAGACACAAGTTAGCAACTAAACAACAACAATTTTTTGCTTATTTTCTTACATGTTTATTGCACAAAAATTAAAAAAACAAGGATAAATAAAAGGACGGGGGAACTCCTTTTCCAAAGATAAATGTTGCTCACTTTTTGGTGTTTATCATTCTCAACTTTACATATCTGAGCATGTGTATATATGCACACACACACATACCTACTAGGTTTCCATAACTGGGTTTGTATGGTACCGTGGACCCTTGAACAACACGGGTTTGAACTTTGCAAGTCCACATATATGTGGATTTTTTTCAATAGTAAGTACAACAGTAGGTTGAATCCGTGGATGAGGACCCTTGGATACTAGAAGTTATATTCCTATTTCAACTGTGTTGAGGATGGGTACCCCAAGCACCAGAGTTGTTCAAGGGTCAGTTATATATGGCTGTACTTACTATATTGTGAACATATTTTCCCAAGTTCTTCATGAACACCATGGCATCTCTTTGTTTAGTTATCCCATATTTTATTCAACCCAGGGGTTCTCAAATTCAAATCAGTCACACGGAGGATTTATTTAAACCCAGAGGGCTGGATGTACTGGGGTTGAACTCAAGAATCTTCATTTCTAACAAATTCCCAGGTATCAAGGATGCAACCCAATCAACCAAAATTCCTTTCCTGGGACACTGGTTGCTTCTGAATTCGTGAGTACAAATATCACTGTATTGAAAATAGGTCAGAAAAATCTCGGCATACTGTTAATTTCCTTAAAGATAAATTTCTAGAAGTGAGATTGTTGAGAGTGAGGGTATCACAGGTTTAAAGTTGCGGCTGCATATTACCAGAACGTTGTTTCAATCTGTATTTCTACCAGAACATTGTTTCAATCTGTATTTCTACCAGAACGTTGTTTCAATCTGTATTTCCACCAGAGTATGCTGGTTCTGGACCTTGTGTTTGTTTAATTCTTTTTTTTTTTTTTTTAAGATAAAATGTATCCATCTGATCTAGCTAATCTGTATAGAAAGCTAGATTCGCCTCCCACAGGCTGTGTGAACCCAGGAAACCGCACCAAGTGCACAGAGGCTGTTTTTTCATGTTAGTGGAGAAAGAATCCTCGTTTGATCACATTTCTAGATTGCTGTGAGAATCGTAATGATGGTGGGATTGAGCGCCCTTTCTACCCGTGACGCACTTGTAATGATGGTGGGATTGAGTGCCCTTTCTACCCGTGACTCACTTGCAGACGGGAGGGTCTGAGCACTTCCTGAAGAATTCAGAAGCAGCCCCTATTGTGGAAACTTCCCGAAAGTTAGAATTACCAGGAGAAATTTGCCCAAAAGGCTTGTCTTCCCAGCCAGAACTGTGGGCTCCATTAACTGCATGCAGGAGGCCTTGGTGGTGGGCCAGTAAATGTTGAACAACCTGTCCCCTGCCTGGGGTGGTAGTGGGGCAAGCAGGAAAGGCCTTGATTTTACTCTGCCAATTACCATGATGGAAATCCCCCCTCTAAGTCCTCTTACAAGCTGCCAACGTGTCACGGAATGTAGTAAAATAATTGGGAATTGAGAAGTTTTGAATATTTGTTACTTTTGTGCATTATATAATCTAATTATAAGTTGATATGATTCTGATTTTGATAAAAGCTGTTTCACAACTGGCTTTCAAAATTCTTGAAAGATTTAACAATTGGTTTTCGTAAGCCAGTCCTAGCTGGCCCCAGATCACCACTGGCTTCCCCTCTTGGCTATAAACTCATTAAAAATGCAAGTCACTTTTCTATCTTTCGGGAAGAATAATGCCTGGTTATGCCAACTTCATTTTTTTACACTTGGCTGTGGGCAAAACACTGGCAATCTGAATAATTTGGGTTCCAAACCTTTGACATTTATACATAAAATAGTCTGATATTAGCCTTTGCAAGGACTGGGATCTGGGGTCGTCCTAAGACGTCTGGCTCTCGTGCATGGCTGCCAAGCTCCTCCTGCACACACTGATGCATAGAGAGAAACCCAGCAATGTGGAGGAAGAAGACTTTGCTTCCAGAACCTCAACAGTGAGGTCTTGAGAGATGTGTTTTTCAACTGCTGCCATTCTTGCCTTTTAATTTTCTTTGTTTATCTTTATCGTGATCAATTTAATTTGCTGTGGGTTGGGTGGTGAATCCTACAGTGTGACTGCTCCTTATCACATGCTTATGGACTGTCATTTTCCAAAAAGCTGACTTGATTTGTATGTATATTGTGGTCCAAAGGCCAGCTAGTCATACTCCTTTCACAAAGGCAGGTAAATAATATAAAAAATTATTTTGCGATCTCTACACTGCTGTCTCACTGTCAGGCACCACTGCCTGTGAATTTGTGCTGTATCAATAGCTTATTGTGTTTTGTAGCTAATAAAGTAATATATTTACTGAGTTAACTTCAAGTTTTAGGAAATCATTTTAAAGCTATAAACCAAAATTTAAATAATATGCAGATGCTTTTAGTCTTCTCTTGTAAATAATAAATAATTCTCTTATGTTCCCTTCTGATCTTTAGCATATTTATTGAATTTCTGACAGGCAGAGTGGACTTGGGACAGCGTTTGAGGAGAGCTGTTTGTCCCTTGTGATGTGAATCAACGCTGATCTCCTTCTCACCAACGCCGGCAGGGCTTATCTTTCCTCTCCAGGACTGGTGCCACACTGCCCAGGATGCTGGCTGATTCAGGTGGTCAGGGGCGAGGTGCTTGCTCACTGCTTTCTGCCCATTCTCTGTGCACTTGTGGGTGTGCTACAGCCTCGGGCTGCCTCCTTGACACGGGGGTCCTCCACTTCAGCCGTCTGGACACGCTGATCACATGGAGCAGCCTGCCCGCCGCAGCAAAACCAGGTGAGATTTCTCCTAGGAAGGCAAGGGCTGTTCAACAACTGAAAAGTCAAGCCATGTTAATAGAATGAAGGGATAAAATCATGTCAATAGATACGTAAAAAGCATTCTAAAAAAAAAAATCAACATCCTTTCATGATTAAAGCACTCGGTAAATCAGGATTTGGTGGCTCAGTGGTAAAGAATCCTCCTGCCAATGCAGGAGACATGAATTTGATCCCTAAGTAGGAAAGACCACCTGGAGATGGAAATGGCAACCCTCTTCAGTATCCTTGCCTGGGAAATCTAACTGGATAGTGGAGCCTGGTGGGCTACAGTCCACAGGATCACAAAGAGTCGGACACAATTTAGCCACTAAACAACAACGACAAATTAGGATTAGAAGGGAACTTCCTCAACATGAAAAAGTCCATGTACAAAAACCAGCGACGTTGTCAATAGTAAAAGATTTAATGCTTTCCCTGAAGATAAGTAATAAGACAAGGACACCAGCTTTCAATTCAACAGGATACTGAAGTTCTTGCCAGAACAACAAGGCAAGGGAAAGAAAGAAAAGACATCCAAATGGAAAGGGAAGAAGTAAAAGTATCTCTGTTTGCAGATGACATAATCTTACGTATTAAAACCCTAAAGAATCCACACCTCCACAAAAAAATCTGTTTGAATAAGCAAATTCAACAAAACTGAATTTTAAAGTTGTATTTCTATACAATAGTAACGAACAATCCAAAAAAGACATTAAGAAAACGGATCCACTTACACAGCATCCAAAAGAATAAAATACCTAGGAATCAATTTTAATCAAGGAAGGCAGGGTTTGTACATTGAAAATACATACAAACCCCACTGGGGAGGCGTTGCTGGAACCGGTCTCAGTGCACTGCGAGAGTGCAGCCAGCAGCGGACTGGGGTGGCTCATGGACTGCCTTTCCTGCTGGCCCCTCAGTCTTGGCCTTGGGTTCCTTTCTTGGGAACTTTCCTGTTCTCAAGGAAAACACAGCCTGATCCAGCCTTCCTGGAAGTCCTCCCACCTGACTCCCTGACGTTCCTGGAAGGCGTGGGACCACCTGCAAGGCTGGGGGTGGCAGGCTGGGGAGGGACGGTGGCTGTTTCCCCTGGGACACCTCTACCATCCGATAAGTAAGCCCATCAACTTACAAAGGAGACACCGTTTCTGAAGGACTGGGATAGGAAAAAGGCAGTCTTAAGAGGGGAGTCTGCAATAGCCATTCTGATCGTGGGGATAAAAATAAATTATCCCAGTTCTGATTGCCTGGTTGCAGATACCTTGGATGTGAGCTGAAGGCTGCACAGGAAGTCAGCCCAGCGCATTTAGAAATTGTGCTGCCTCACTGATGGTCTTTCGGGTCCTGGGATCTCCCCTTCCACGCAGAAGCCATGCTTCCAGAAAGTTCTCTCAGAACAAGTTAGCGGCTGATATCCTCAGCTCTGTATCCGAGGTGGCCTATGGCCATCACATTTTAGACAGAGAGGGGAGGAAGACCCAGCCCTTTCCCCAGAGCTCTCTGTGTGGCTCTCTAAGAACCATCGAGGGGAGGGACCAGCAGCTGGGGTCCCAGAGCTCCTGGGTACACATGTGGCCTTCAGCTGGAGTGCCCTTCCTCCCAGCTGATGTCACCTTTTCAAGGAAACACAATTTGGAAAGACACTTCTGAATCCCCAAAACTTGTTGAATCTTTGCAGTCTCATGGAGCCAGAGCTGGGGTGGGGGGTGCTCTGGGCCAGGTTGGGGCTCTGGGGCATAGCCAGGGATGTGCCCGAGAGGCCCACAGGGGTGCCCTCCTCCCTACTGCCTAATGACAGAGGAGTCCTGGGCTATTTGTGTGGGCGCCCTGAGGTTAAGGTCAGGGAAACAGCTCCAAACAAACCACGGAGAAGAAGCAGCCTGTTATTAAGTCTGAAGGAAAACAAAAGCAAAAGTCCCTTCCTCATTCACTCGGGGAGGCTGAGGGAGAACTTCGTATCACATTTCTCTGCGGCTGAGTTTTTCCTTACGTGGTCCACTGACTCACTTCTTTTTAAATAGTGGCAAGAAGCAACAGAAAATGAACTCAAAAGATGATACTTCTCTACTCTGATCCTCAACTTATCTTCTGGCACTTTCTCTGCAGAGTTAGCACAGGCTAAGGTCATAAACAATTCCTGGGAAATTGGCTTTCACTGGGATGAACTCCCAGTCTGGAGCCTGCCTTATACCTGGCAAGCAGCGTCTACGGCAACTCACCACTTCCCCGCCTCCCTCGGTGTTCAGTCTGACAATACAAGTTTTTTGAGAGGGGCAGTGACAAGGTGGCCCTAATTTCCAGTTGAAGGGAGGGGTGTTGTCCACTTAAAGCACTTTACACAGCAATCGGCTCAGCCTCAGAAATGTTGTGTCCTGTACACCAACCCGGGTAACGCCAGGCCCCTTGGCCAAGTGGACAGGCTATTTCTGGAGGCTCATTGGCTCCAGGATGAATGATCTGATTCTCCCTGTAGCCTAAATTGTGGCCCAAGCCCATCTCTAGAGTTAAAAGTGAAGGGAAGCGAGAAGTGGCGTCTCTGTTTCCTGCTGGGGCTGTGGCTGGTTCGCTTCCTGTTAGTTTCTTCTCAGTGGAGAAAGAAAAGGGAGGGGGCTGAGAAGAGGAGGTTTTGGAAGGAAAGTGGAGACTGGAAACTCCTCCAGGCCTTCTTGATGAGGTTTAAGACTCGCACGTGACGTGTGAAATGAGTTGGCCAGGAGTCAGAGCTCCGAGAAAGTGCTGTCTTGGGCCTTCTGGGCTTTTGCACACCAGCCCTGCCGGCTCCAGCAGCGGAGCATGAAGTTCTTGGCGAGGCTGGAGACCCAGCTGGAAAACTGCGGGGGCTGAGACGTTAGGGGGCTGGGTGGGCCTGATCTGTTACCATCCTCCCCTTGCACTCCCCCACTCCCCCTGCCCAGGGAGGGCAGGAACCCTGTATGGGTGGCCTCCGATGAGTAGCTACTTGGAGCAGAAGATGGGGCTGTGACAGAGAGCCTTCCCATGGCCAGACTCTGCTCAGAGCCCGTGTAAAAATGAAGGACAGTGGCACATTTTGATGCTGCGTTGCTTTAAGCACACACCCCCTCCTCCGCCTTGCCCCCAGGAAGCAGACCTAGGGGAAGAGCATGGGGCAGCCTGACAAAGCAGTCCTGCCTCTGGGCTTGAGGGCTGAGCAGTCCATCCTCCTGTCTCCTACCTGTACTTGGAGTCCCAACCTCCATCTGTAACATGTGGTTAATAGTGTCTCACTGGTAGGACTGTTAGGAGGGTTAGAAGGAACATACGTAGATTCTAGGGCAATAAAGGAACTGACCCAAGTACCTTTGGAAAATGGTATTTTCAACTAGAAACTGAATGGCTAAATACAAAAGGAACTGTGTGTAAGCATTGTACTCTCGATGTTAGAGTAGCTTCCCAAGGGTTAACAACTTTGAAGCTGCTCTATGTGAATGCTGGGGTTGCACAAGTGTGAAAATAGACGGTGAGTGGTGGCAACCTTCCTCCCAAGTTGTGCTGGGTGTGCCCCAGTGATCAGCTGGGTACACCGTAGTCCTGATGCTGCTCAATGAGTCGTCTCACCGGACATACATGAACAGTGCATGGAAAGTCAGTCTACGGAATGCCTATGGCTGAGTGACAAATCACCCAAAACTTAGTGCGTGAAGCTGCTCACAGTTTCTGAGGGTCAGGAATTCAGGCAGAAGATGGCTGAATTCAGAGGTGGTGGCTTTTCTCTGCCCTGAGAAGTCTGGGACCCCAGCTGGAAGATTCAAAGGCTGGAAGTCAGACTCATCTGATGGCACATTCATTCACACGTCTGGTGGCTGGCTGGGATTTTTGCCAGAACTGTTGGCTGGAACACCTCCGTGTGGCCTAGGCTTCCTTATAACATGCCGGCTGGGTCCAGAGGAAAGGAGAGAGAGAGACAGAGAGAACCCAGAGGAAGTGATGTTGTTTTCTACAACCTAGCGAAGTCTCCAAGCATCACCCCTCTGCGTTCAGTTGCTGGAGGTTGTTACAAAGTCCACTCTGGTTCAGGAAGAGGGACCTGTCTCTCAGTGGAGGACTGTCAGCTTCACATTGTAAGAGGAGCCTGTGGGATAGGAGCACAGGTGTGGTCACGTGGGGAAAACACCTCCAGTCACCAATAGCTCCACCGAAGCTTTTCCACTGTCCTTGAAGTCACCACTGCTCCCACTGGGATGTGACTGCTTCCTCTGTGCCTCCACATTCATACACAGCATAGGCTTGGTTTAGGGTTTTGTGGGGAGGGGTTGCATGTTTAGTTTTTACATATGTGGGATTCACTTATCTCTTGCTTTTTTCACTTAACATGAATTTACTTACTAATACATGTAGATCTCTTTATTGCAGTATAGTATACCACAATTCGGAGAAGGCAATGGCACCCCACTCCAGTACTCTTGCCTGGAAAATCCCATGGACGGAGGAGCCCGGTAGGCTGCAGTCCATGGGGTCGCTGGGAGTCGGACACGACTGAGCCACTTCACTTTCACTTTTCACTTTCATGCATTGGAGAAGGAAATGGCAACCCACTCCAGTGTTCTTGCCTGGAGAATCCCAGGGTCGGGGGAGCCTGGTGGGCTGCCGTCTCTGGGGTCACACAGAGTCGGACATGACTGAAGCGACGCAGCAGCAGCAGCTTACCACAATTTGGTTCTGGTGTAATTTATTTAACTACTTCTTTATGTTGATGGATCTTTGACAAGTTTCTTTTTATTTTCTATTTTGAATACTACTGTAGTAAATATTTCTTGATGTGCTATTGTATGCACTTAGCACTAACTGTGAATGTTTCCCAGGCAGTGATGTTAATCGCTGAGTTGAAAGAGCCCGCTTTTCATTGTAATGGGTGCTACCAAATTTCCCTTGAGAAAGGCAAGCCGTGCACTTACAGGTAGAATAGAAACATATTCATTTCATTTTGTTCTCACCAGCACTTAACAACTGCCAATCTGTTTAATTCTTGTTTGCCTTGTGGGTGAAAACAATATACTTATACAGCATGTGTTTTTAATTCGTTGTTTCCTTCCTAGAATTAGGTTGAACATCTTTTCATATGTTTATCAGCCATCTGCCCTTCTTCTCCTGGGGATTGCTTATTTATTTCCTTTACTGAACTATTCATTTCAGTTTTACTAAAAAGCAGAGAAGTGGAAACTGAAACAGTGAGTTTTTTGTTTTTTAGCAATGAAATTAAAAAGATTCTCAATGCTCATGTTGACTGATGCATTTAAGTTTAGAGAAACCACCCTATAATAATAAATGTTAATTTATATTTTCTTTCTAAATATTTTACATTGAAAGTTACCCCAGAGTCACATGAAATTAGTCTTAGTTGTTTTATATGAGGTAAGGCCAAAGTTGATTTTTTTAAAAGTGAATAAAAATGTTCAGCATCATTTATTGACCGAGTCTTTTTTTTTCCTCCTAGACCTTTATTTACTTTATCTCTTAAAAATTCAAATATTAACACATAACATGATCTTTTCCTGGACTGCTTTTGTCTTCCATTGATCAATTGGATTTTTGTGCTCTTACTGTTTATTTTTATAAGGCAAGTCTCTTGATTTATTAAGGGAGAAAGACTACACTTACAGTGTTTCCTCTTCCTGCCAGGGAGCTCTGCCTCTTTATAGGTGCGAGTGTGACTCTCCATCTCTCAGTAAAGCTCTGTGGCATTTCCCTTTACATGGTGGCTTCTGGTTCTGGAGAGGAGAGTATTCCTAGGTGCTGCGTGTGCTGCGGTGGTTGTGTTGCTTTGGGATTATTTTCAACCAATTATCTTCTGAGCTGTTGGGAATTTGGGATCCAGAGGAATTGAGTTGGTGAGACTGAGCAGGGGTTGGGGGGATATGGGGAGAAATGTTTTGGGGGAAGTGTGCTCAGGACATCCTGGAGCAGAGAGAGAGGGCAAGCTGGAACAGGTGCCAGAGCGACTGAGCTTGGAGTGAGGTTTGTGCAGGTGGAGAAGCAGGAGGGGACTCAGAGTTGTGGGATGAGAGCCAGCCTGCCTTGGGGCTGCAGGGATCTGAGGTACAGAGAGAAGGCAACTCTGCTAGACAGACTTGCCCTTGTCGGTCCATCCAAATACATGTCCGCCGTGTTCACCCACTATTTATTCATTAATTTGACAATAATCTCTGGAATCCTTGTGAATGTGTCAATGTATTCTACTAGATGCTGGAGATATGATGGGGGACATGAATGAATGACGTCTCTCTCCTCATGGAGCTGACATTTAAGCAGCAGCAGATGAATGCTGGGAAGTGGTTATGCCTGTACATGCACACGTCATAGAGTCTGAGGGGAATGGATTCCAGGTGGCTCGGACAGGAGTCGTTTCAGAGACTGCAGACAAGAGTGAGCCATGTGGGGCCTAGGGGTGGGCACTCCTGGCAGCAGGAAGGGTAAATGCAAAGCCCAGGGGCAGGAGCATCCCTGGTGTGCTTGAGTCCCCAGACCTGAGCGAGGGTAAGCAGAGAGCGGGGAGACGTGAGCAGGCACCTGGGTCCCCAGGCCGCGGAGCACCAAAAGCCCTAACGAGACAGCGGTGGGGCCTCTGAAGCAGTGAGGAGGCGGCAAGGCTCCGGCCCCCTGCCGCGGCCACAGTTCAAGGTCGGCCCAGCTTGAGGTTGGGTGATGATCGTATGTACGCGAGCGTGTGTGCGGTTAAGCGACCGTGTTCTGAATTTGTGTGTGTGTGTGTCTGAGTGTTCATGTACGTTTGAGTGTATGTGTGCCTGAGTGGTTGTGTGTGTCAGCATGAGTATGTATGTTCATGTGGGTAAGTTTCTGCATGTGTGATTTTAGGCATTTGTGTCTCTGTGTATGTGTGTGTGTGTGTCTGAGTGTTCATGTATGTTTGAGTGTATGTGTGCCTGAGCGGTTGTGTGTGTCAGCATGAATGTACGTGTGTTCACGTCTGTAAAAGTGTCTGCGTGTGTGCTTTTAGGCATTTGTGTCTCTGTGTATGTGTGTGTGTGTGTGTGTGTGTCTGAGTGTTCATGTATGTTTGAGTGTATGTGTGCCTGAATGGTTGCGTGTGTCAGCATGAATGTATGTGTGTTCACGTGTGTAAAAGTGTCTGCATGTGTGCTTTTAGGCATTTGTGTCTCTGTGTATGTGTGTGTGTGTGTGTGTGTGTCTGAGTGTTCATGTATGTTTGAGTGTATGTGTGCCTGAGTGGTTGCGTGTGTCAGCATGAATGTACGTGTGTTCACGTGTGTAAAAGTGTCTGCATGTGTGCTTTTAGGCATTTGTGTCTCTGTGTATGTACGTGTGTGTGTGTGTGTGTGTGTGCGTGCGCACTGTATGTTTGCGTCTCTGACAACACACAAAGCAGGGAAGGTCCTGGAGGGGATGGGATCCTGGTGGGCAGCCTCTCCTGGCAGCCTGGCTGGGGCTGTGTCCTGGCCACGGGTCACAGAACAGATCAAAGTCACTGATGAGGTCACAGAATAAAGCCAGGAGCCTAGTGACCACGGGTACCTAGCAGCCACTGGGACTGAGGCCAGGGGAGGCTTTAGCACCGGCCGAGCCCACTCGCACCCAACAGCTGGAGCTCTGTGCTCCGGGCGCTCGGGTCATCATGAAGCAGCGCTTCACAGACCGAAGGGGAGAACAGTCACCCACGGACCAGGCCACCCTCAGCCTGGCCAGCCCGGAGTCCACGGAGGAGAGCGTACAAGCGCGCCGGACAGGTCGGTCGAAAGGAAGGGGGTCGCTGGGGTGTCCTTGACAGGGCGGGCTCCTGGGGGAAGGGGAAGGGAAGGCACCGGCTCACCCCTCGGCATTGTCACCAAAGTCCTGCGTTGGCCATAAACATGGATGATGGGTTTACCGGGGCTGCTGTTGTGCGTACACAAGGGGATTTCAGGAGGTATGAGGATGACGTCCTAAAATGGTAGTCATATCTTTTAACTTGCTTTGAAAGAAACAGAATTGAGGTGTCAGTTCTATGATTTCAGCAGTGATATAAAAAGTTCCTTTATAATAAATGGATGAAAGTTAATCCGTAACATCATTTTGAAGTGACCGTGGGCAGCGCCCAAGGGTCACACCATCTTCGGGCCAAGTGACTGGTACCCACTCTATCAATCATGTCAATGCTCTGCGCTTCAGTTTTCTAACTTGTCAAAAATCAGAACAATGCAATTTCTTAGGGTTTTTTGAACACTGAAAGAGTTAAAATATGACAAGCACTTAGTGTTTATATGGTGATGAGATCCAGTGAGGGTTTCAAGGAAAGTGTGAGATTCTCCTGGAGGACGATGAGACACGTCCCCCAGATGCCAGGAGGAAGGTAGGGCTGACTGGTCTGGCCAAAGCCCTCCCCCTCTCAGGCTTTATTGAGCTGTGATTCACAAATACAAACCACATCAGTTCTGTGTACAGTTTGAAGAATTTTTGCAGGTACACATTTGTTTAACCACTATCAGTACCATGATGCAGAATCTGTTTATCACCTTCCAAAGATTCTAGTGACCCTTTGCAGTCAGTTCTCCTGCTGCCTTTAGCTCCAGGTAACCCCTGTTCTGTTCTCTCTCCCTACAGTTTTGCCTTTTCTAGAATGTCATCTAAGTGGAATCAAATACTCTATGACCTTTTCACCCTAAGTTCTTTCATTTAGCAGAATGCCTTCAGTTCAATTCAGTCACTCAGTTGTGTCCAACTCTTCTTGACCCCATGAATTGTAGCACGCCAGGCCTCCCTGTCCATCACCAACTCCTGGAGTTCACTCAGACTCATGTCCATTGAGTCAGTGATGCCATCCAGCCATCTCATCCTCTGTCGTCCCCTTCTCCTCCTGCCTCCAATCCCTCCCAGCATCAGAGTCTTTTCCAATGAGTCAACTCTTCGCATGAGGTGGCCAAAGTACTGGAGTTTCAGCTTCAGCATCATTCCCTCCAAAGAAATCCCAGGACTGATCTCCTTCAGAATGGACTGATTGGATCTCCTTGCAGTCCAAGGGACTCACAAGAGTCTTCTCCAACACCACAGTTCAAAAGCATCAATTCTTCTGTGCTCAGCCTTCTTCACAGTCCAACTCTCACATCCATACATGACCACTGGAAAAACCATAGCCTTGACTAGATGGACCTTTGTTGGCAAAGTAATGTCTCTGCTTTTGAATATGCTGTCTAGGTTGGTCATAACTTTCCTTCCAAGGAGTAAGCGTCTTTTAATTTCATGGCTGCAGTCACCATCTGCAGTGATTTTGGAGCCCCAAAAAATAGTCTGACACTGTTTCCACTGTTTCCCCATCTATTTCCCATGAAGTGATGGGACCAGATGCCATGATCTTCGTTTTCTGAATGTTGAGCTTTAAGCCAACTTTTTCACTCTCCACCTTCACTTTCATCAAGAGGCTTTTGAGTTCCTCTTCACTTTCTGCCATAAGGGTGGTGTCATCTGCATATCTGAGGTTATTGAGATTTCTCCCGGCAATCTTGATTCCAGCTTGTGTTTCTTCCAGTCCAGTGTTTCTCATGATGTACTCTGCATATAAGTTAAATAAGCAGGGTGACAATACACAGCCTTGACGTACTCCTTTTCCTATTTGGAACCAGTCTGTTGTTCCATGTCCAGTTCTAACTGTTGCTTCCTGACCTGCATACAGATTTCTCAAGAGGCAGGTCAGGTGGTGTGGTATTCCCATCTCTTTCAGAATTTTCGACAGTTTATTGTGATCCACACAGTCAAAGTCTTTGGCATAGTCAATAAAGCAGAAATAGATGCTTTTCTGGAACTCTCTTGCTTTTTCCATGATCCAGCGGATGTTGGCAATTTGATCTCTGGTTCCTCTGCTTTTTCTAAAACCAGCTTGAACATCAGGAAGTTCACGGTTCACATATTGCTGAAGCCTGGCTTGGAGAATTTTGAGCATTACTTTACTAGCGTGTGAGATGAGTGCAATTGTGCGGTAGTTTGAGCATTCTTTGGCATTGCCTTTCTTTGGGATTGGAATGAAAACTGACCTTTTTCAGTCCTGTGGCCACTGCTGAGTTTTCCAAATTTGCTGGCATATTGAGTGCAGCACTTTCACAGCACCATCTTTCAGGATTTGAAATAGCTCAACTGGAATTCCATCACCTCCACTAGCTTTGTTCGTAGTGATGCTTTCTAAGGCCCACTTGACTTCACATTCCAGGATATCTGGCTCTGGATGAGTGGTCACACCATCATGATTATCTGGGTTGTCTGTGTATTTTTGCCTTAGGGACTTATCAATGTTTGGCATGCTACAGTAGCTCATTCCTTCTTATCAATGAAGAAGACTGTGCTGTATGGATGGGTGTCCCACAATCTGTATTCAGGTGGTGGCCTTTGGGGTTTAGTCAAGGGCTTAGATACTACATTCATACACTATTTGATCTTTGTCATCGCATCCATAAGGTGCAGCTACATCTCTACGTTTGATCCTTATCATCATCCCAAAAGGAAAGTATATCATCCTTAATTTATGGGGAAACAGGCACGGAGAGGAAAAGTACCTGCCTGGGGCCCCCAGAGCTTGCATCCTTTCAGAGACCTGAAGTAGTTGTGGCACTTATGAAAATGTCCTTCCACTTCCCAGGGCCCGTGAAGAGAGAACAGCTGTCTCCACGGCCAGGCCCAGCCATCCCCCACGTGGAGAACGTCTACTTCTCGGGCAAGGGTCGGGGGATGTTGAGCTGGAGCAGCTCGCCATCATCCCAGTCATCCTCTGAGTACCAGTCCTATTCCCAGTACCAGTCTTGCCATTCCTGCACTTATGGGGACCAGGATGCTGCCCAGCAGAGCATGTGTGCCTTCTACACCCACGTGAAGACTGTGCAGGGTGTGGCCGTGGCCTGGGAGACCGACAGTGGCTTCGAGCCCGTCACCCGACAGCCCCGCATCCGCGAAGCCGAGTTCATCAGGAGGCAGAGGCGGAAAGGCTCCTCCTTTGAGATGGCTTCCAATACGGACCTGCGCTGGGAACTGGAAGCCAGCAAGAACAACACCAGCTCAGAGCCAGAGGACGCGGAGCTGCTGGCGCCCCTGGAGTGCTGCCTGCAGGAGCTGCGGGACACCCCGGACTGGCTGGTCACCACCAACTGCGGGCTGCGGTGCGTGGCCTGCTGCCGGGTCTTCCCCACCCTGGAGGCACTGCTGGAGCACGCCCAGTATGGCATCCAGGAGGGCTTCAGCTGCCAGATCTTTTTCGAGGAGATGCTGGAGAGAAGGAGGGCCCGGGACCAAGGGCAGGAACAAGAGCCAGAGGAGGAGCAAGAGAGTGCTTCGGACAGCAGCAAATGTCCAAGGCCCCGCGTCAAGGTGCCTTCGTCAGTCACAGTCGCAGAAGCATTAGCCGGAGGTATGTGCCCTGCCCTGTCCTCACCTCCGGCACCTCGGTCGCTCCTTTCCCGGCCATCAGGACCAGAGCCACCAGGGCAGGGAGAAAGGAAGAGGGCCGGGGAAGGAGGCGAGCGGAGTGTAGAGCTGGGAGGGCCGTGAAGACGTCGGGGAAGTCACCCTCCCAAAGGGCACAGCCTTTCAACCAGAATCCATTTCAAACTGTGAATCAAGTGTTTCTTACAGTGGGTGCAAGGCCTGAAAGCCCGCAAGCTTGTGGCCACCGGGATTTCTATTTTTGCTGGCGGGTCAAGCAGGTCATGACTCGCAGGAGAGACAACTACAAACAAAATTTCAGCCCTATTTTTTCATTGTTAGGAACTCATCATAGGCCCTAATTCTATAGCTTATTTTATTGGAATTAAACTTGAATAACCCAAAGTTTAAGGCAATGGCTAATGGAGTGAATCATGTTATTGGGTTGGACCCACAGGATGCTGCCATTTCTGCAGGTTACCCACTGGCACAGACATCTTGAGAATGGCAGGTTCCCAGGGTAGAGGTGGGGCTGACTAAGTGCTGCTGAGCCTGAGCTCAGCTACGCCAACTGTTTTAAATACTGCTGTGAAATTTGCCTCTGCCCTTTCACGTGTTCTTTCAAGAAAATACTCGGTGCCCGCTGTGTGTTGGGCATGCTGATGGGCATGCACTCCAGCTCTCAGTGAGAGGCAGCTAGGGCAGGCAATTGCAAAGGGAAGGGGAGGGCTCCCAGGGGAAGGCTCCCAAGCTCATGCTGGTTGATGAAGAAAGAGAAAACTGTCCAAAGAGGTTGATGCTCACAAAGATTTGGAGGACAGGTAGAATTAGTGAGACCAGGAGTTTTCTTCAGATCAACAAAACTAAAAAAGACAGTTTCTAGGAGTGGGTGAGCCTTGTTAATAGTGAGAGCAAGTGGTATTGAGCTGAGACTAGAGCATTTCCTATCATTTGTACATGGAGACTGCTACTGCTGCTGCTGCTACTGCTAAGTCGCTTCAGTCGTGTCCGACTCTGTGTGACCCCATAGACAGAAGCCCACCAGGCTCTGCCATCCCTGGGATTCTCCAGGCAAGAACACTGGAGTGGGTTGCCATTTCCTTCTCCAATGCATGAAAGTGAAAAGTGAAAGTGAAAAGTGAAAGTGAAGTCGCTCAGTCATGTCCGACTCTTAGCGACCCCATGGACTGCAGCCTACCAGGCTCCCTCCGCCCATGGGATTTTCCAGGCAAGAGCACTGGAGTGGGGTGCTGATGGCTATAGGATAGCAGTGTTGGGGGGCTGAGGGGGGCACAAGCCAGACGGGCATGGAGCAGTAGTGAACACACACACACACACACACAAAACACTGGACACAAACATCAGACAGCTCTGCTAGCAAGTTTGTCTAAGAAGGAAAGCAATGGTAGTTTAGCTGAACAAAAGGAAACTGCAAAAAGGCAAAGATGGGGAGAGAGAAAGTTGATACGCTAGCAGGAATGATGCAGAGGAGAGGGGAGGCTGAGAACGCCAGAAAAATGAGAAAAGAGGAGTTGGGTAAGTGAGAGGAGACTGGATCTGGCCAGATACAGAGACCAGCCCCTGAGGACAGTCCCTTCATGTCCTCTGGCATAGGCACATGGGCAGTCAGGTCAGGTAAGGCTTGGGAGCCAAAATGATAGAGATTAATTTTTTTTCCTCCGGAAACTGCAAGGAGCTCTTGAGGAATTTTAAGCAAATCAGGTTGGCCTCTGTGAAAGATCTCTCTGGTGAGCAGGGTCAGGAATGGATGAGACCACATCACTGGTGACAAAGGGGTGTGGTTGAAGAATTGGAGGCTCTCATGTGAGTTCACGAGACTCAGGAGATGGGAATCACAGGTTTGGGTAAGTGTTTGATGAGGGTGGTGAGAGGAAATTGTCCACAATGACTTCCAAGTTTTGTGCTTTTTCACCTGCGTGGTTGGTGAGTGTAGGTTCTATTTTGGAACACCAAGGGACAAGGTTTGCTGGGATGCCCATGAGCCCACTTTTGAATAAGCTGTCTGTGATAGAAACCTTTGGAAGGGAGCTAGTTAGAAGGACCCTGGGCTTGGAAGAATGTTAGAGATGGAGGTAGATTTGTGGTCATCTGTGCATGTGTGGCAGAGAAGGCAATGGCACCCCACTCCAGTACTCTTGCCTGGAAAACTTCATGGACGGAGGAGCCTGGTAGGCTGTAGTCCATGGGGTCGCTAAGAGTCGGACATGACTGAGCGACTTCACTTTCACTTTTCACTTTCCTGCTTTGGAGAAGGAAATGGCAACCCACTCCAGTGTTCTTGCCTGGAGAATCCCAGGGATGGCGGAGCCTGGTGGGCTGCCGTCTCTGGGGTTGCACAGAGTCGGACACGACTGAAGCGACTTAGCAGCAGGAGCAGCAGCATGCATGTGTGGTTACTATGGTGCTTTATGTGGCCTAGTGTTACATGCCTTCTCTACCGGTCCCAGTGCAGCAGGAGCCATGGGATCATTTTGGAACAGATGTCCACCATGGGAATGATATCTCAGCACCATTTTCAAGATGTGGCAGGGGCACAGACTTTCTCAATCCACTTTGAAAGAGGTTGGTGGATAACCAGGAAGAAAAAAAGGGAAGGGACAATGGTTCAAACTTTGTCAAGCTTTTATCAGAAGAACTATGTGGTGTTTGAGGGAGTCTAGTAGGCAGGTGGACTTCCCTGGTGGCTCAGCTGTAAAGAACCTACCAGCAATGCAGGATACCCAGGTTCAATCCCTGGATCGGGAAAATTCCCTGGAAGAGGGCATGGCAACCCACCCCAGTACTCTTGCCTAGAAAATCCCATGGACAGAGGAGCCTGGCGGGCTGTAGTCCATGGGGTCAGGCAGAGCCGGACACGACTGAGTGACGAAGCAGCAGCAGTGAGCAGGCAGAATCCAAGGACAGCCTGGGAGGAAGAAGCTGAGCCAGAGCGAGCACTGGCAAGGAGGAGAACTTTCCTATTTAGAAGTTAATTGCAAAGGAAATAAAATGAGGCATAGCATCTAAGCTCTGGAATTTCAGCCTTTAAAAGACAAGTGTATTTTTGTGTTAAACACAGATATTCTAAGGGCCAAGCATTGTTCTAAACACATTACGAATATAAAGTCATGTAATACTCTCCACCATCCAGTGAGGCGTAGGTCCTATGATTAGTCCCGTCCTACAGGTGAGTAAGCTGAGACCTTGCCAAGGTCATAGGGCTGGTGCACGGCGGAATCAGTTTTCACACTAGGCAGCCTGGCTCCAGAGCCTGCACTTTCACCATCACACGGAGAAGCCACATTTTAACATAAAGACAGATGCAAGGTATTTATAAAAGCAAACATGTCAACTCCACAGGTTGTATTTTCTTTGGATTAAATAGTAGCAGCTGGAGATCAGGGTGTTCAGGACAAGCAAAAGATGACAAGAACCTTGGGGAAACACATTTCTAATGTAGGGGATAATTTTAGCTGACACGGATGAAGGAAGGATGGGACAAAATTTTTCTTAAGATAATGACTTATTTTTAAAACGTATCTTAAACTCAGCTCAGGTAAGTATTCATTTGTGATTTAAACTTATCATTTTGTAGAGGCCTGGGACCCCCACCAAATAAGACAAGGATCAGGGTGAGGAAGGGGAACCTTTCCAGAGGGTTGTGGGATCTCAAACGTCTTAAATCTTGAACCACTTTACACCCTTTATTTCCCCAGACTATAAAAACAAATGGAATTTGTTTTACGAAATTTACAGAAATGTGATAACAAAGCCTGACAAAGATGGCGCTGAAAGAGTGAAAAATATATTGATCTCACTTAGAAACACAAAATGATCTCAAATCAAATTTATAGTGTGAAAAGAGCAATTCACCAAGACATGAGTTTGGGTCATCTCATGACTGTAAAGACAGAATTAAATCTAACAATACTTCATATGGAAAGAAGGATCTTATGATAGTCTCAGTATATATTTAAAAAATTAAAAAACCCATATATTTATTGTCAATTGTTTTTCACCTATGGTGCCTAGATAATTCAGCCGGAGAAAGAATAATCTTTTCAGCCGAAACAACTGAATAACTACGCAAAGAGTGAAGTTGGTATGGTACCTCACACCATACATAAAAGTTAAAATAAAAAAGATCTAAATGTAAGAGCTAAAACTATAAAATTTGTAGAGGGAAACAGAGGTGTAAATCTTCATGATCTTGCATTAAGTAGTGATTTCTCTTAGATATGACACCAAAGGCACAAGCAAACAAAAAATACATGAATTGGACTTCATGAAAGTTAAAAACTTTTGTGTTCATAAAATATTATTAAGAAAGTGAAAAACAATCCACAAATCCACAAAATGGGAGACATAGTTGAACACATATCTGATAAAGATCTAGAACTATACAAAGTACATAAAGATTCTTTTTTTTTTTTTTTAATTTGGCCGCGGCTCGGCGCTCTGCTCCTGCACGCCGGGCGGTGACGGCGGGCGCGACGGCTCGGAGCCGGCCGCTGGCATAGTGCTGGTTGCGGGCGCGGCGGCGAGGGCCGTACGGAGGCGGGAACGGCCTACATAAAGATTCTTATAACTCAATCAAAAACAAGCATCCCAGTTAAAAAAAGGGAAAAATTTGAAAAGCATTTCTTCAAAGGAGATATACAAATGACTAATAAACATATGAAAATATACTCAAATCATTAGTCTTTAGAGAAATGCAAGCCAAAACTACAGTAACCTGCCTATAATAAAAATAAAGATAAAGATATAAGAAGAAGCACTGGTGAGGATGTGGAGAAATTGGAACCTCATACATTGCTGGTAGGAATGTAAGATGATGCAGCCACTTCAGAAAATATTCTGGCAGTTCCTCAAAAAGCTAAAAATAAAGTTAGCATATGGCCCAGAGTTCTGATAATTGAAAACAAATGTCCGCGCAAAAACTTGCACATGAATATTCATGGCAAAAGTGAAAATAACCATCTAGTGATGAATGGCTAAACACAATTATTCAGCCATAAAAAGAATTCAGTACCAATTTATTCTAGGACAGGGATGAACCTTGAAGATACTGTAAGTGAAAGAAGCTAGACACAAAAGGCTACAAACACATTGTTCTATTTATGTGAAATCTCCAAACAGGCAAATTTATAGTGATGGAAAGCAGATTGATGATTGCTTGGGATTCAAGGGAAGAGCAGGAATGGGAAGTGATTGCTAATGGATTTGGGGTTTCTTCTTGGGGTGATGAAAGCATTCTTGGACTAGCTAGCAGTGGTGATTACACAACTTTGTGAATATCCTATAAACCACTGCATTTTATGCTTTAAAAACCTGAATTTTATAGTATGCAAATTATATAGCAATTAAAAATAACAAATACACCAATAATTCCTATATTATTTTTGAATTGAGGATAGAAAATTTCTTCATATGATTGCTGTGGTTTTTCAGTTGCTAAGTATACCCATTTGAATGCAGAGTTCCAAAGAATAGCAAGAAGAGATAAGAAAGCCTTCCTCAGTGGTCAATGAAAAGAAATAGAGGAAAATAATGGAATGGGAAAGACTAGCGATCTCTTCAAGAAAATTAGAGATACCAAGGGAACATTTCATGAAAGATAGGCTCAATAAAGGACAGAAATGGTATGGACCTAATAAAAGCAGAAGATAATACAAAGAGGTGGCAAGAATACAAAGAAGAACTATACAAAAAAGATCTTCATGACCCAGATAACCACAGTGGTGTGATCACTCACCTAGAGCCAGACATCCTGGGAATGTGAAGTTAAGAGGGCCTTAGGAAACATTACTATGAACAAAGCTAGTGAAGGTGATGGAATTCCAGTTGAGCTATTTCAGATCCTAAAAGATGATGCTGTGGAAGTGCTGCACTCAATATGCCAGCAAATTTGGAAAACTCAGCAGTGCCTCAGATCAGATCAGATCAGTTGCTCAGTCGTGTCCGACTCTTTGCGACTCCATGAATCGCAGCACGCCAGGCCTCCCTGTCCATCACCAACTCCCAGAGTTCACTCA
This sequence comes from Bos mutus, assembly GCF_027580195.1. Taxonomy (NCBI): domain Eukaryota; kingdom Metazoa; phylum Chordata; class Mammalia; order Artiodactyla; family Bovidae; genus Bos; species Bos mutus. Next base: position 7,795,077 of record NC_091644.1, on the reverse strand, counting down.
GACTCGTGTCCATCGAGTCAGTGATGCCATCCAGCCATCTCATCCTCTGTCGTCCCCTTCTCCTCCTGCCTCCAATCCCTCCCAGCATCAGAGTCTTTTCCAATGAGTCAACTCTTCACATGAGGTGGCCAAAGTACTGGAGTTTCAGCTTTAGCATCATTCCCTCCAAAGAAATCCCAGGGCTGATCTCCTTCAGAATGGACTGGTTGAATCTCCTTGCAGTCCAAGGGACTCTCAAGAGCCTTCTCCAACACCACAGTTCAAAAGCATCAATTCTTCGGTGCTCAGCCTTCTTCACAGTCCAACTCTCATCCATACATGACCACAGGAAAAACCATAGCCTTGACTAGACAAACCTTTGTTGGCAAATAATGTGTCTGCTTTTGAATATGCTATCTAGGTTGGTCATAACTTTCCTTCCAAGGAGTAAGTGTCTTTTAATTTCATGGCTGCAGTCACCATCTGTAGTGATTTTGGAGCCCAGAAAAATAAAGTCTGACACTGTTTCCACTGTTTCCCCATCTATTTCCCATGAAGAGGACTGGAAAAGGTCAGATTTCATTCCAATCCCAAAGAAAGGCAATGCCAAAGAAAGTTCACACTACTGCACAATTGCATTCATCTCACACACTAATAAAGTAACACTCAAAATTCTCCAAGCCAGGCTTCAACAGTACATGAACTGTGAACTTCTAAATGTTCAAACTGGATTTAGAAAAGGCAGAGGAACCAGAGATCAAATTGCCAACATCCATTGGATCATGAAATCAGGTAGAATATGTAATTTATCACAATTTTTATTTAACATTGTTCTGAAAGTTACAACCAATTTAATAAAACATGAAACAGAAATGTTATATATAATGGACAGAAAATTCTGTTCTTTTTTTAGAAAAAGGATATATTTACCTTGGAAGCTCAAATAAATTAAAAAAAGACGTAACTGAAAGATTGAGACAAAATGGATATCAAAAATTTTGTGTGTATTAGATGTGACTAATTAGGAAATAACATGGAAAATTGTCCATTTACTAGATAAATAGAAATTCACGGAAATACTGCAGGTGTAATGAAATATCAGTGATTATTTCCAGTTGATAATTGTCAATAAATTTTAGTTTCCCTGTAACATGTAACATTATTCTTTGTTTTCTATTTGAGGAAGTATGGATTTTATAATAAAAAGGCAATAAAACATTTAATCAAACATAACCTGAGGTCAGAAGTGACACAAGGGACTTTCAGCCTCCACATTTGTGGTCTACAGACCACACTTTGCAAAGCCCAGCTCTTAACATCTTAAACTTTGGCTCTTCTGAATTGAATTAGCTTTGATTTGAAGAGTACATTATAATGAATGAGAACGCAGCCAACGCAAGAGAGTTAAATTGCAAAGTTCTTTTCGTGGTGTGTCCTCATTTCTGATAAAGGTTGAGAGCTGTGAGTGAGAGGGAGATCTTGCGAGAAAACTGGTGGGAGGTCAACTGAGAGAAAGGGTGAAAGATAGCGACACTGGGAAGAGAACACGATCACGAAAGGGGGGCTCTGCTGGGAAAGAAGGGGAAGGCATTGCAGCAGCAGCAAGTCGCTTCAGTCATGTCTGACTCTGTGCGACCCTAAATATGGCAGCTCACAAGGCTCCCCCATCCCTGGGATTCTCCAGGCAAGAACACTGGAGTGGGTTGCCACCTCCTTCTCCAAAACGTGAAAGTGAAAAGTGAAAGGGAAGTCGCTCAGTCGCGTCCAACTCTTCGCGACCCCATGGACCGCAGCCCACCAGGCTCCTCCATCCATGGGATTTTCCAGGCAAGAGGACTGGAGTGGGGTGCATAGGCATTGCTGCAGGATGAAGGAAAAATGAAGTTGGAGAAGGGAGAGAGAAGAGGGAAGAGAGAAATGGCAGATGCTGAGGAGGATGCATTGACAGGGGGATGTGACAGCACCAAGGTGGTCCAGGTATGAGGCTGGTGGGAGAGGATGAGGGTCCATCACAGACGGTGGAGTCCTGACTGACTTTTCCATGGGAGTCTCTGAGGTGTTCAGTTATGGATGTTGTCCTGGGTTGAATTGTGTCCTTCGCTCCCAAATTTCAAGGTCAAAGTCTAGAATCTCAGAATGCGATCTTATTTGGAGATAAGATCTTTAAAGAAGTAAGTAAAATGAGATCATTATTAGCACGGGACCTAATCCATTGTGATTGATGTCTTTATAAAAGGAGGAGATTAGGACACGGATATACACAGAAGAAAGACCACGTGAAGACACGGGGAGAAGACAGCCAACTGCAAGCCAAGGAGGCAGGCTTCAGAAGACACAACCCTGCAGATGCTTTGATCTTGAACTTGTCCTCCAAAACTGGGAGATGATACATGTCTGCTGGCCAAGCCCCCCAGTCTGAGTGTCTTGTCAAGGCAGCCCTGACAAATGACTACAGATGCTGAAGAACAAGGGCCAGAGCCAAGCATGTAGGCCCGTGTTTCTGGTGGGGAGCCTTCTGGGTCCCAGGTCCTCAGGAGAGAGCCCACAGTGAGCGCTCAATCAGTACTTGTTGAGTTATATACCTGGAGTGGCATGAAGGCATTTGAAACCCAGAGGTTGGCTTTTGGCAAAACAGAGTGGCTTCCCGGTCCTGAGCATGCAGAGTGCTTTGGGCTGGGGTTGTAGGGCTTCTGGCATGTGAGTATGTGGTGGCCTGGAGGTTGGGTAAGAGAATCCGGTATGTTCCCTTCCTTTCTACTCTAAGCCTCTACTGCTCCCCCTTTCAGGGAGATAGACCGGAAGGCCCCCCCTAGAAATGAGCTGGGACAGGGCTGATGAGCACCAGGGCATGCTGAGCTGTAGGGAAGATGGAGCAAGAAGTTCATGAAAATGCCACGGTGACAAGAGCATGTGTGTGTACACATGCGTGTGTGTGTGTGGGCATGCACGAGTGTGACTGGGTGTGTATGCATGTGTGTGCTGGGCTGTGCTGTGCCTGGCTGGGGTGGAGCACAAGGACCTATGCTCTAATGGGCTTGTTGGGGCTTACTGATGCTTTGTTGCTGGACTTCCTGCAGCCTCTCCCAGAGCACACCCAGGAACTGAAGTGCCAGTTACCATCATCTTAGGAAGAGAGAGAGAGAATTACTGACAGGACTATTTTTTCAAACCTGAATACTATTCTTTCAAACGCCAAGAACATTCTTACCCAGCCCACATTGACTTACTTTTTGCTGCTTACACAATGACCTAAATAACAAATATTCTAGTTTATAGTTCCTTGATAACTCTAAAATAAAAACAAATTTATACATTAAATACAAAGCAATTGCATCAGCAATAAAACTCAAATTGACAACATTAGTTTTATGTCACTGTTGAGCTTGGTGCTTGCAAAACCAAGTTGCCTCCTAAGTGAGTATGGGATTGAACGCAAGGCAGATTCTTCTGGGGCTGATGGGTCCTAACTGCAGCATAGTAAGATGACACAATCTCCCAGTGTGGACAGTATGTAAAGCTGTATCATCTAAGGGCATCCCGGTTGCCAACCTACATGCAAACAAGGGCACAGAAATCATGTGCCACAAAATGTTTATAAAGTGTGTAAGCAGAAAATCCATGTGCTTTAAATTTTTGCCCTAAAGTTTTAAGAATTCCATTAGGGAGCAGGAGGAGCCCTGGAACCCTGATTGAGAAATGAAACCAAGGAGCACTCATGTGGAACACCTCTCACTTATTCCACACTCACCCACTGCTTCCTCCGCAGCCAGGGCCTGGGCTCAAGCAGGAAGGACACAGAGATGATGGATAGCCAGTGTCTGGTCTTGGGGATCAGAGAGTCCAGTAGGCACATTTACGATCCTGTGTGTAGAGGTTTGTATAGGAAAGTGTGGGAGCTCTGAAGAGGGGAACTAACTCAGTCTTCGGGACTTGGAAGGCTTCCTGGAACAGGTAGTACCTCTTCAAGCAGAGTCTTAAGAGGAGAGAAACCCAGCACCTCCCTGACGAGGCAATTAGTCCAGATATCCCAAACTGAGATAAGACTGGGACTCTGAACTTCTAAAACAAAGGCTATCATTATAAAGACGGGAAAGGGTTTGTTTTGTCCTCTAGAGAGCTCGCTCCTTTGTCCCCACAACCTTCTCTTCAGGCAAGTAATGGTTCAGCAATTTCATCATCAGAGAGTCATTCACTGACTCAAGACTTGTCCTTCTCTATTTTAATAATAATATCCTTGGAAAACTCACATACTAATTTAAGCCTTTTACATGAATTAATTCATTAGTTAGCTATAGAGGAAGTCCCTGAGGGAATGGAAATGGAGTTAGGGAGTGACCATGGAGAAGAGTTAGGACCAGATCTCATAACTCATCTGTGGAGGGGTGGGTGGGTACTAGGGAGAGGGAAACATACCCCGAAGATGTCTCATCTCTCATCCATCCGTGTGTGGAGTGGGGTACATGTGTGTGTGCTCTTAGGGGAGTGAGTGGGACGTTTTCTCACTCAAAAAGAGGTTACTCTGGATACTGCACAAAACACTAGCTTCCTGCATCTTGTCCTCATCTAGCCAGGAAGGCTGGGAGCAGCAACCTGGCCTGGCTGTGATGGAGGCTGAGCTATCAGCCAGGCTTCCTTTTGACCAGCCCTGGCTCTATTTGGGCCAGTGTTTGGGAGGCAGCTGAGCAGTCCTGTCTCTGATTTTCCTGGCCCAAGGGAGCTGAGAGCTGGACTCAGCACTCCTCTGCAGAAGCAGAGAGAAAAGCCAGACTGGTGGTGAGAGACTCGGCTTGGAGATGCCTAGTCCGAGAGCAGCATACTGACCTGAGCTGATGGAAGACAATCAACAGCCGGTTTGTACTTGCACATGACCGAATCTTGTGCACACTCTTCCTACAAACCCCAGAAGCCTTCTCTTGCCTGAGTCAGTGGCCTCCCACCACTCTCATTTCTAACGTGGGCATGATTGGCATTTTGTGGGCACTGTTATTTCCCTTGCAGGACTGCCCACTGCAATCTAGGGCTTTCACATCATGGTCTCTGAACGTTAGTTGTGCATTCACCCCTCAAATCATTGTGACAATCAAAACTGTTCCACACATTTCCAAAAACCCCTAGGGGGTCCATGCTGCCCACTGAAGGCTGTTTCTCCAAGGACAGGCTCTGCCAGCCTTGAGCACTGATCCGTCCTTGTTTGATTAAACACAAAGTAATAAGCGCCCACAGCACACAGTGAAGGTGGAGCAAGGAGACCAGGATGGGTTCATCAAAGCGGGGCTGATGGAGCACTGAAGCGGGTGGGTGCCGGTATGAAAGCTGCTCCTAGCTCTGGATTGCTGTGGTCCAAGAAAGGCTGCTATTTAGAACAAATGTATGGACACCAAGTGGGAAAAGTGAAGTGAGATGAACTGGCAGATTAGGAATGACATATATACAGCATTTCCTCCTCCAGGGGATCTTCCCAAACCAAGGATTGAACCCAGGCCTCCTGCATTGGCAGGCAGATTCTCTTATCGTCTGAGCCACAGGGAAGCCCATATATATAGGCTTCCCTGGTGGCTCAGATGGTAAAGGGTCTGCCTACAATGCAGAAGACCGGGTTTGATCCCTGGGTCAGGATGATTCCCTGGAGGAGATGGCAACCCACTCCAGTACTCTTGCCTCGAAAATCCCATGGACAGAGGAGCCTAGTAGGCTCCAGTCCATGGGGTCACAAAGAGTCGGACACAACTGAGCAACTTCACACACACACACGTATAAAATAGAAAATTAATGAACGCCTATTCTTTAGCACAGGGAATTCCACCCAGTGCTCTGTGGTACAAAGAGGGGATATGTGTGCACACATTGCTGCTTCACTTTGCTGGGCAGCAGAGACTAACACAGCATCGTAAAGCCACTGAACACCAGTGAAAAAGGCTGCTACTCACGGACATCTGAGTGTGTGAGAGGAAAGAGGGATCTGCTAGACTCTCCGCTTTTCAGTTCCAGGTTAGGGTAAGCGATTTTCTTGGTTCTTTTGTTACTTTGTTTTGGGATTAGCCATCCCTCTCCTTGCTAGTTGACCTTGGTGACTGAGTCTTCAGTCTCCTGGCTCCCTACCCGCATCTCTATTTCTTAGCTCCCTTTATCTGCTCCCTCTTTGTCTGCCTTCTTCTTCCCTCCTCCTCCCTTCTTCCCTACTATTATGGGTTGAATTGAATCTCTCTCAGACAGAAAGTGACTGTATTTGGAAATGGGCCCTTTAAGGAAGTGGTTAAATTAAAATAAGGTCATTCGGCTGGGTCCTAATCCCATATAACTGGTGCCCTTATAAGAGGAGAAGATTAGGACCCAGACACACAGAGAAGAAAGAGCAGGTGAAGACACAGGGGGGAAACGCCCATACGCAAGCCGAGGAGAGAAGCTCCAGTGGAAAGCAAACTTGCTGAGACCTTGATCTCAGGTTTTTAGCTTCCAGAACGGTCAGAACAATTTATTTCTGTGCTTTAGGTCCCTCAGTTTGTGGCACTTTGTTATGGGAGCCCGAGAAACAGCTTCCTTTCTCCATTTACTAGTGCACCCGTGCACCGCCAAAAGGTTTACTGAGGGTCCGCCATGCACTGGGTACCACGCGAGAATGCGCTTCTAGGGCTCAGCCTCAGCCCTCCCCTGTCTCAGATCCTGGACAGTGACACTGGTTCCAAGGCATCTCCTATTGGCTTGAGGATGAGTCAGTTGTCGTTCCTTTTTCTGTACCCTCGTCGTGAGTCACAGACTCTAAAATTCAACACTTCCCTTGGATTACTGTCAATAACACTGGACATATTAGACTCAGTGAAGTCCCTGCTCCCAAACCCAGTGGTGCCCTCTCTGTGAGATGCCTGGAGGAGCCTTGTGACATCTCCCCTCCTTCACTGACATCACCCACCATCGCTGGGATGAAGTACCAACTCCTGGATCTGGCATTCGGGGGCCTCTAGGGCTTTGTTCCTGCCTGTACCTCAGTCCACATCTCACCCCCCAGATACAACTGGTCTATTAAGCTCTCAGGAGCCACCTGCAAGACTTGAAATGTCTGTGTCTTTTAATTTGTTATTATTACTTTTAATATCTTTGGCTGGTAACATGTGGGATCTTAGTTCCTTGACCACAGATTGAACCCTTGTCTCCTGAAGCAGAAATGCTGATGCCCCTCCTATGTCCTTCAGTCACTGTGCTTTGGCAATCTGTTTCCTGCTCTGGAACAGTCCCTTACCCTCTGCTGGTGGAACTCTCCCAGGATACTGCTGCTGCTGCTGCTAAGTCGCCTCAGTCGTGTCCGACTCTGTGCAACCCCAGAGACAGCAGCCCACCAGGCTCCCCCTTCCCTGGGATTCTCCAGGCAAGAACACTGGAGTGGGTTGCCATTTCCTTCCCCAATGCATGAAAGTGAAAAGTGAAAGTGAAGTCGCTCAGTCGTGTCTGAGGTTCATTTCAAGGGCTGCTTTCACTGTCGAGGTTTCCAGCAAGATGAGGAAGAGGAAGCAGGCATGGCCTCTGTTGTGATCAGTGATATAGATGACCTGTCCAGTTCCTAAACCTGCCTTCATTCCAATCTCTTCTGTCTGGAGCCTTCTAGAATATACTGCTGCTGCTGCTGCTAAGTCGCTTCAGTCGTGTCTGACTCTGTGCGACCCCAAAGACGACAGCCCATCAGGCTCCTCTGTTCCTGGGATTCTCCTGGCAAGAACACTGGAGTGGGTTGCCATTTCCTTCTCCAGTTCTAGAACCTAGGGGCCATTTTTTTTTTTTTTTCTTCCTGCATCCAGCCAGCCTGCAGAGTCTGACAACCAAGCTAACAATTGCTGCTAAGGTCAAGGAATGGCCTGAATTTATATCTTACAGCTTGGTTTGGAGAAGCTCTTTCTATCCAGCTGTATTGTCAGCCTTATAGCTTCACATCTCCTTACCTTTAGGGAAAAACCAGTGCATTCCCCACCCCTTCCCTGTTTGTGCAGGGGAAAGATGCTGCAATTTCTGTCTAAATTCCACCCTTGCTGGCTCATGACTTCTTCTTCTTCTGATTGGATAGACGCGTCCTCTGTAACCACTACCTCTTCTTTCCTATCCTCTCTCTCATCAGTCACAGCTGAAACCTCTTTTGTCCAAAGTCTTTGTTCACTCCCTGTTGGTGATAATTCAAGCATGCAACTAAGTGCTTTTGGCTCCAAAATGCCTGTGAACAGCAGGAAGGAGGAGATCTTAAAAATTACTTGTATAAATCCAGACTGAAAAAGCAACACAGAAATCCGCTGAGCACCTTAGATGGGGGTGTTTAATTTTCCTTGGTGCTTTTAGCTTAAGAATATACTTGCTATACACAAAGTCAAGCTGATTAGAAAACCATGCCATCCTCTTTCATCTCAGACCAGGCTTTAGCAGACAACTGAATAACAGAAGAAGAAAAGGAGACCTCCACTTCGTAGCCTGCCACGTAATTTATTTTAAGGGCACTTGGATTTCTAAGATTCTTTCAGTAGTGACTGGTATAGATTCAGGACTAGTTGAATAGGGCCTCAGCATAGCTTAGTGTCCTCAGGGATCTGGATCAACTTCAGAACAGTCTGAACACTCATCCAGAAACCCCAGACAGGGGGATTTTTAGAAGAGATAACTTTTAAAAATAATTGGATTGTATTATTTTTCTAATTCAGAACACAGTCAGACCTGATGGAGCCAGGAGTTGGACAAATAAGTTGGTGGAGAATTTTCAAATTGTCTTAAGGCTGTGAGTGAGTTAGCAGGCAGCAGCAGCAAGGGGAAGGGAAGTATCGGGAAGGCCTTTGCTATGTATCCAGGATAACTGAAATCCTGAATCTCATCTGGGTCATTGATGGTGTCTGCCCTGGAGACTGGGTGTGTTTCCCTGTTCCTATGTCTGCAGCAAAGGTCGAGATATTCTGGTAGATTATTTCAGAAGCTGAAAAGGACTGAGAGAGATAGCTGCAAAGAGAATACTGAAAAGAGAATACTGTTAGGTGTCACAGAACTATAAGAAAAGCACTTTTCAGCCCCTAAATCTCCAGCAGAACATCAATTTTGGCAAAGAGAGGGCGAGGCAAAGGGTGGACCCTTAAGTCTGATTTTGGATTGAATATCTGCTCACTTCTGCAGGAAATGATATTTAGAAATGATACTAAAGCGATAATTGGCTCCCCTGAGTGTGCCCCACCTGTGTAAAGGGCTCTTTCTACTTTCCCCCAACAGGGAGTAAATCGCAAGCACAAAGGTTGAGGTGGGAGGTCTCAGAGGACACCACACAGTCCTGCCACTTCCTTAGCTTCCTGCCCACGTGCGGTCATGCCGACATGCCACTTTACATATGTCACCATCGTCTGGACAATGAGGTTCAGAGAGGTTATGTTGCCCAGGGACCCACAAGTGGTACCCAGGGTGGGATACTGGTCAGCTTTCAGAATCAGCATTCCTCCTCTGGCATCCTTTCCCCTGTCTCACCAAGCACTGTCTTCCATAGTCAGAATCCAAGTTCTCCATCCAGACACTCTGTGGCCCAAGAGTCCTGGATAGGAGACCTCTCTGAGCCTAAGCTTACTAACCTGTAAAATGGACCCTGGGACCTCACAGGGGTGGGGTGTGAGGTTTAGTTGCTTATATATGCAAAGTGGTTTCCCAGCTCTGGTCTGGAAGTCTCCCAGAAATGTCTGTATTCCTGGGTTGTAGGATCCTGTTTGACACCAGTTCTTGCCCTCACTTCTTGTCCTTGGCATCAGACCCAGCAACCTTGCAGCCAGTTCCCCATGGACTCCTCAACTCTGTCACCACCTGGTGAAAAGAGGTGGGGCTGCTCCTTCCCATCAGGCTGCCTGGACGGTCAGCCAAGTCCCTGCAGAGCCCTGCTCCTTGTGAGAGTCCTCAGCTAGAAGAGTCCTATGGACTCTTGGCCTTAGGACCCCAGGGAATACCGGGCATTTGGAGACATCACAAGTGCTGTGCACCCACTGGCCTGGGCTGCAGGGTGGACTTGTCCTCTGGGACATGACCTGGGGCTAAAAGCAGCCAGTGGGCAGTACCACCTCTATCTCATGCCTTCCCCACCCTCATTCACTGCTTTTAGAGGGAAGGAGACAGGGGCCATGTTCTCTTCTTCCTTCAGGGACCCCACTCCAAATTAGGGTCCACCTTTTCTGGAACCCCACAAAGCCCTCCTTTGACAGACACATGCAAAACATATCTAACACACACTTTCTTTGCTCCAGAAGTGCTGGACTAACACATTAGTCAGGCTCTGGCCCCAAATTTAGAAGCATGGGGAAGAGATCAGGCACTGACTCAGGGTGAGAAGGGCTGAATGGCCTTCTCACCACATCCTGGCTGTGTGACCAGGAACAGCCCTTTCATCTCCCTGCCTCTGCTTCCTTATCTGCAGCAATAATAGTAAAGACAGGTGACATTCACTGCCCCGGGTACCAGGTACAATGCCTTAACTGGAACTGTCTCACTTGATCTTCTTAAGCACCCAGTGAGGGACATGCCCATCTCCCCGTTGTACAGATGGAGGAAACTGAGGCGCATGGAGGTTGAGGAGCTGTCCCAGGGTCTCACAGTGGCAGGGCTTAGTGACATGCTGCAGAGTATCTAGCCAATGTCTGTGGCTGGGGGCACCCTAAGCGGTCATCACAGTTTATAGTGTCCGCACACTCTGAACTTACGTGTGTGAACCTTCTCCATTTTCCAAGCATCCCCATGCATGGCATCCCCCACCCGCATTCGAATTCAGCTGCTCCTTGGCTCCCAAAGGTCTCTGTGTAGAGACTACAGGAGGTTCGCTGGGCAACAGGTTAGCCTTAGGTCCAGGAAGTCCCCGCATTTGGTAGTTGCCCCCCACCCCATCTTTCACCCAAGCTCCCAGACACCGTCCCCGTAGCAATAACTGGCCTGTGATGCAAACTGACCTCCAATATCATTGCAGCTACACATGCCCTGTATCCGATCCATTGCCTCCCAGAACCTCAGTGTTCACATCTGCGAAATGGGAGTGGTGAAATGAGCCTCCTGCAGGTTTTGGTAGAGGATCGCCGGCGGGGCCTCGCCCTCGCCGTCAGCCCAGAAGCCCTGGCCGGGCGTGGGGGCAGGCGGCCGGAGGGGCGGGGGCCGGAGCCGGGCGTGGGGCAGGCGCGGGGCGGGCTGCGCGGCGGCGGGGTCGGGGGAGGAGTGGGGGGCGGGTGGCGGGCAGGCGGTGGCGCTGCTCCCGCGTCACAGCGCCGGGCGCGGCGGGGAGATGCGGCTCCTGGCGCTGGCGGTGGCCGTGCTGCTGGCGCGGGCTCCAGCCCCGGGTAAGCGCGGCGGGACCGGGCGGCTCGGGGACCCTGGGGTGGGGCTCGGGTGGCGGGGCCCGGGGAGGCCGGGGCTGGGGACCTGGGACTCGGGCCTGGCCGGGAGGCCCCGACGCCTCCGGGCCGCCCCCTCCCGGTCCCCGTCGGCGCCCGCGAGCCAGGGTCTGTCGGTCCAGGCGGCGGAGCTCAGCGGAGCCTCTGGAGGGTCGGGATGCCGCGTCCCTTCCTCGCTTCCCTCTTGGCTGGGACCCCAGCGCTCCGCCGGACCCTCCGCAGCCCAGTTCTCTCCCAGGGGCCAGGCCTCCAAGTGGAAGACGCGAGCAGGACTCTGCGAGCCCCGGTGTTGGTTTGTTTTCTGTTTTCTTCCCAGCAGTCAGAGCCAACAGCTGTTGGCAGGTTAGTGTGGGCAGCAACTCCCCTTTAATTCTCTTCGGAGAGTTCTTTGGAGGACCGGTCCGAAGGGGCCGCATCTGCCGCCGGCCGTGGGGTTTGGGGACTTGATCGCGGGCATTTTGCGATGACCCGGCCTGGGGATCCTCGGCTGGATGAAGCCGGGCCCTTTCCCCTTTCCCTGAGCACCCGACTTTTGGGACAGCCTCCACCGCACTACTGGCTTCCATTTGGGGTTTCTGCTCCCACTTCTAAGGTGCTGAAGACTTTTCTTTATTTCCCAAGGCTGAAAGGGCAGTGTTGGCTAGAATAATAGTAATAATAAATATATTGATGGCACTCACATTTCCTGGGTGCCCATTGGGTGTTACAGTTATCTCCTTTAATCACACAGTACTTCAAAGAAATAATGACAAGAGTAAATATATATATCCAAGTGCTTTGCAAACATTAATTCAGTTAAACTTGTCTCTGAGGGAAATGCTATTATTATTATCCCTTATTTTATAGATGAGGAAACAGGCCAGGTCCATGAATTGACTTGCTTTAAGTCACAAGGCTTATACCTGGTTTAGCTGGGATTTGAACGCAAGAATCCTGGGTCTAGACCGCTTTTACTGGCTAGGCTGTGTTGCCAGTGTTTTTTAAGTAAGGGGGCTGATTAACAGAGTTAAGTAATTTTCCAGCATTTGGGTGGGTGGCCCAGCATTTGAGCCAGCATAGATCGAGTCTGATGGGGGATGGGACTTGGTTCCCAGTGGGAAGAAATTTACCCCTCGTCCCCTGGCTACCAGTGCAGTGGGGTTTCCAGCGAACTTGAAATCGGCCCTGTGGGAAATGTTCTTCACAGTTGTTGCTGTCTTGGCTCACAGTTACTGGAGGTTTGACTGAGATAGTTGGGCCAGGGCAGCTCTAGTGGCCAGCAGCCAGCAAGAGGCAAGAAGCGGGGCAAGGGTGTTTGTTCCCTGGGCTCCACGACAGACTTCCTAATCTCAGGTGCTGTCAGCCGTGGTGTCCCCAGAGAGGGGCTTTTCCCAGGAAACCTCAGGAGCTTTGAGAACTGGAATTAGGGAGCCTTTATTTATTTGGCCACATTGTGTGACATGTGGGATTTTAGTTCCCCGACCAGGGATCAAACCCACACCCTCTACACTGGAAGTGCAGAGTTTTAACTGCGGACTGCCAGGGGAGTCCCCTGGAATTCGAGAGCCTTTAGCCACCCTGGCTGTGCTCACGGCTGTGTGGTGATGGCAGCTTCTGCTTGGGCCCACTCAGTATGCCAGTCATTCTTTAAGCTTTTCATCCACAGCCCCTGGTTGCGGCACCTCAAAAGAAGGCCTGGCAGATCCACTTTATACCTAAGTCTGGGCTCTTAACTGCTGCCCTTTTCTACATCTCCCTTTTGGGGAAAAGTGGGGCCTTAGGGGTTACCTGGTCCCACCTGTCATTTTACAGCAAGCTGAGGGGGCAGACTATTTACTCAAAGCCACGCTGTAGTCCAGATTGGTGGTTGAGAACCGTCTCTGATGCCCTATGGCCTCGTCGCAAATTCCTGCTCTGCGATGTTCTGTGTGAGCTTGGACAAGTGGCTTAGCTTCTCTGGGCCTTAGCCTTCCTGTCTGTAAAATGGGGACAAACATACTATGAGGATAAATTAAGAAAACACAACTAAAGTGCTTAGAACAGTACTTGCTCTAGAGTTCACATCCAGTAAATGTTAGTGTTCCTCATGGGTCAGGGCCTTGTGTTCATCCCGGATGACAGCTATTTTAAGGTGACCACCTTAATATGAAGGCATTACCCTGTAGGCTGGATCTCCGCTTGGTACTCGGTAAACACTGGCTTCGAGTGTTGTGGGCTTTAAAGGAATTCAGTTATATTTCTTTCAGAGATTTATTTGTCACAAATTCAGACTATCCTTTCAGTGAGATTGAGATTACTGCCAACCGGTACACGCAGAGTGCATCCCTTATCAATGCAGAGGCTCCTGGCCTCCTGAGAGGAGAGAGGAAATTTCTTCTAGACAGAGAAGTGTGGGGCACAGAGCCATTAGCACTTAGCTCGCCAAGCTGGAGCAGAGGGACCCTAGCCTTGCCACCTTTGTGTCCCAGACGAGGCAGGCACTCTGCTTCTGTTAGAAGTTCTATATTCCCCTGTCCCTGGAAGCTGCTATTTCTCACTTCATACGTGTGGGGAGCGGGTAAGTGGGGCAAGGGAGAGAAGATGGTTGAGTACTAGATGAATAGGTTGTGTACTGTTTGGCTATACTGAAGTCCTTTTAGGCTGTTTTCTGAGCTTTAGTTCTTTTCATAACATTATCCAAATGGGAACAAGAGGATTAGACCCCATCAATCTTATCCACAGGAACTTAACATTTATCTACAGGGGGAACCAGCTATGTAATTTGTGGGATTCAGTGCAAAATGGAAATGCAGGGTCCTTCATTTTAAACTTTTTAGGCTTTTAAAAGAGCAACAGCAGAGATTAAATCGAATGGAGCGCCTCCAAGCTTAAGGCCCTGCATGACTGCTGCCCATGCCCCGAGAAGCCCAGCCTTCTTCCTATAGATCACCGAGTGTGTCGCTTTCTGTTATTTCCACCTGCCCTGTTCTCAGAGCATGCAAAGATTATCAGTATTTCAAAGGTGCTTTTTTAAAGTAGCTTTTTAAATTTATTTTAAAAAATATATTTGTTGTGCCGGGTCTTAATTGCGGCATGTGAATTCTTAGTTGCTGCGTGTGGGATCTGGTTCCCTGACCAGGAATTGAACCCAGGCCCCTGCCTTGGGAGCACAGAGTCTTAGCCACTGGGCCACCAGGGATGTCCCTAAAGGTGCTTTCTTGCTGGAGCCTTATACTCCCCACGCAAGGCATCATCTTCCTGGTTTTGAGATGAGGGAACTGAGGCCCTGAGGACCTCACTCCTAGTAGAACCAGGTTTCCAGCCTGGCTTTGTTGGATTCCAACCCCTGACTCTCTGCCCAGTCCTGCCACACCACTGGCAAGGCCCTGGGTCTTGAGCATCCTGGCGCCCAGCCCATGAGCGGAGGGCAAACCTGGCTACCAGGTCATGGCACATGTGCTTGTTGAAGAAATAAGGTTCTCTGCAACAGGAAGCCTGACCATCTGTTTTGGGTCAGTCTCTTTCTTGCCCATGTTGTCATATTCCTCCTTTAAGAACTGGTCCTGGGGGCCCTGACTGGGGTGCAGTGGCCCCCTGGAGGTCTGCCTGCAGACCTGGGTGGCTGCCTGGGCGATGGTTCGGGGCGCTTCACTGGAGGATACTGATCTTCCCATTTCCAGTCTGCACTAGTTCCTCCTGCCTCAGACCCTTTGCACAGGTGGAACCATCTCCCACGAAGATGACGGCCTCACTGCTGCCCTGAATTTGTGTCATGAGCCCCACCTCAGCCTTCCAGTCACCCTCACCTCCCCAGGGTTTCTTTCCTCCCTGACACATGGAGATCAGAGTCTCTCTCTCAGTTTTGTAAGCCCCGCATCACTTCTGTGTGGTACCTGACACTGTTTGTAGTCGCGTTCTCCGGGAGCCTTGGTTCAATTGTCCCAGGGGGCCTGGGTTCAATCCCTGGTCAGGGAACCAGATCCCACATGCTGCAACTAAGAGTTCACATGCCGCAACTAAGACCTGGCACAAACAAATATTTTTTTTTGTGTGTGTCTTTTTCCTGATGGCCAGTGCCTCATCCACTGGACTCTCAGCTCCTTGAGGTCAGGGTGCCTCTTCTCTCAGTGCTTGGCACATGGCTGTGCTCAGCAACTATTTGTCAAGTGATTAAGTGAACAAAGCCTAAGCTAGGGTGTGAGCTGGAGCAAGCGGAGTGCTGAATGTGGAGGTGGCGGGGTGGGGACGGGGTTGGGGGTCTACCTTCCACCTCACTTCCCAGCAGTGCAGGACCAGAAAGCAAGAAATTCAGTTCTCCAGCAGAGTGACTTCAGTGCTGCTTCCTCCTCGGCTGGAGAGGGGAGACTCTGCCCTGCCCGGGGCTGCTCCCTTACCTTATGTGGTGTCAGAGGGTCTGGTGACACCTGCCTGTCCTGCCTGGTAGCTGGCTTGGTCCCTGTTGCCTGCTTTGCCTGCAGGGTGTGGATGCCCTGTTGTTCAGATTGAGACCCAGAGGGGAAAGGCTTGGGCCCCTCCCCAGCACCACACTCTAGTCAGCCTGTCTCTACTGCGTGCCTCTTGGCCGCTCTGCAGTTTCTCTGTTGAGCCATATGCTGCTGCTGCTAAGTCACTTCAGTCGTGTCCGACTCTGTGCGACCCCATAGACGGCAGCCCACCAGGCTCCCCCGTCCCTGGGATTCTCCAGGCAAGAACACTGGAGTGGCTTGCCATTTCCTTCTCCAATGCGTGAAAGTGAAAAGTGAAAGGGAAGCCGGTTGAGCCATATGGGGCCTGATAATTGCCATGGGCAGAAGCTGTGTGATGCTTTCCTCTAGTATTTAAACATCCAGCTCAACAGAGGTCTGCAAGGCACTGGGTTCTCTACCTGCGTTTTCTCCCTCCCTCGAGCAATGACACTTCTCACAGCTGTTTGCCTTTGGGCTGAGTTGTGTTCCCTGGGCTTGAGGTAGTCATTTCCAGTGTGGAGGGGAGGGCATTGCCTGGGGCGGTGGCTTTCTGAGAAGGTCACTGTTTGCATGGGGAACCATACAACCTGAGAGCCTGTGTCTTTTAACAAAGCTAAATGCCCCGAGGAACCTGTGGGCAGTATCCTTTCAGTCACCCCCGGTACTCTCGTGTGGAAAGTAGGTGTAAATATCTGGGCTGGTGGGAAGACTAGGGCCGAAATGAGCCTTCCTGGGAGGAAGGTTGAATTGCTTCACTGGGGCCGCTGTCGCAAAGTGCCGCAGGCTGGGGGCTTCAGCAGCAGAGTTTAGTTTCTCCCAGCCCAAAGGCCAGAAGTCTGCAGGGTCGCTGTCTTCTGAGCCTTTCTCCTTGGGCTCTAGTCGGCCGTCTTCTCCTTATATGTTTACATGATCTTTCCTCCGTCCGTGTCTGCTTCCTAATCTCCTCTTATAAGACACCAGTCATGTTGGATTAGAAAAGGAAATGGCAACCCACTCTAGTATTCTTGCCCGGGAAATCCCGTGGACAGGAACCTGGTGGGTTACAGTCTATAGGCTTGCAAAGAGTGACTGAACAACGACAGCATGTTGGATCGGGGTCCTCCCTAAGGGCTTCCTTTTAACCTAGTCATTTCACTAAAGGGTCTCTCTCCAATACAGTCCTATTCGGAGTTCCTGGGGATTAGGGCTTCAGTATAGGAATTTGCGGAGAAGGCAATGGCGCCCCACTCCAGTACTCTTACTTGGAAAATCCCATGGACGGAGGAGCCTGGTGGCTGCAGTCCATGGGGTCGAGAGAGTCGGACACGACTGAGCGACTTCACTTTCACTTTTCACTTTCGGGCATTGGAGAAGGAAATGGCAACCCACTCCAGTGTTCTTGCCTGGAGAATTCCAGGGACGGGGAGCCTGGTGGGCTGCCGTCTATGGGGTCACACAGAGTCGGACACGACTGAAGCAATGTAGCAGATAGGAATCTGTGGGGGACACTGTTCAGCCCATAGCAAGGGTCTTGGCACATCAGTGGGAGTGACATGTTTGGGCCATCTGTAAGAGAGGGGCTAACTGAAGGCAGAGCGGCGTTTCCATCTGTAACTGGGGAAGATGGTGCACTTCGCTCCATTTCCCGGGAGCTGCTAACTCGGCCTGAGCTGCAGAAGTGGAAGAGTTACTAGTTTGCCTCCAGGATGGAATCTGGCCTCCCGTGAGGACCGGAGCACTTGGCATGTGCTCCTGGTTTCAGCCACTATAAATACCCCCTCCTTCCTGCAGCGTTAATAGGAGGAGACGAGGGTGTGGGGTCCCGCTGTGCGCTCATCCCATCCATGCTGTTTCAATTTCCTGCCTTCCCCAACTCTCCTTGCTTCCAGTGGGGAGACCCTGGGGGCGGGCCGAGCAGGACTTCAGTCCTGGAAGCCAGCTGCTCCATCTCTGCTGCACTCCGCCTGCCAAACTCTTGGGCAGCTATTAAAGTGGGGTCAGCCTGGCATTTCTGTGCTCTTCAGGGGGCTCCCACCATGGGGCCTGAGCGGACTTTGGGGAAATGCTTTTGGTCTAATATACCGTGGTGTGTGGGCTGGTGGGAGAGCTGCAGGGAAACAGTGAGGGCAGCCCCTCCTTTGTCCTGTGTGAGTGACTTGTGTAGATAGAGATTGTTACTAGGGGCGTGTGCCTTCCTTGGGTACCTGTTGATCTGCAGTCCCGAGTGTCTCCCTGGGCGGCTTTTTCTTTGTCACTGTAAACATACAAGACCTCATTCTTGTTCACAATGAGCTGAGTCCAGCCAAGCATCCATCTTTTCCTTCTGAATTCACTTCCATCTATTTTTTTTAATGGTAACAAAAGACTATCACAGTGCTGTTAGCTGAATAATGACCCCCAAAGATGTCTGCATCCTGATCCCTGGAACTGTGAATGCAGTTTAAAAGGCACTTTATGGATGTGATTAAGTTAAGGATCCTGAAATATCCTGGAGTGTCCTGGTGGCCTGGCTTTTAAGAGCTGAGAAGCAAAAGAAAATAGACTCTCAAGTTGTATCTCTTGAGGTGTTCAGTTTATTAAATGAACAGTGGAAACTATGTCAAAACGATATGTAAGGAGGAGCTTATTGCCTGAATTTTTACAATGAAGGATACTGTTTGTGTTAAACTCTCCCTGTCACCCCAGCACACACAGGGCCTCACCTTGTTGACTCACAGCCTCTTCACAGTGTAAGGACCAGATCTTTACTCTCTTTTTCATCCTTCCTCCTTGCTTACCTATAGTGCTGTCCAGGGTTCAAAGTCTTGGGCGACTCTGCCATCCAGGCCCCCAAGTCCCCTCATGTGACCAGGAGTGGGTATTTGGGGGCTATTAGTAGTTTGGGATGACCTCAGGGACACCTGCTCTTGCAGTAGGGCATCATGCTTCCTGGAGTTGCTTGCTGGGCAGTGCAGGGATGATGATGTGGGATCTGGTGAGAAGACAGCCCAGCTTGGAGAGTAGCAGGCTCTGGGCATCTTGTCCTTCCTGGACTCTGCCTGCCAGGGGGAGGCTGCACTCATGAGCTCCCGGGCTGCACAGCTGCAATATGTAATCCTGCAGACGCCGTGCAGTGTGTCTACTGGGAGAAGACCTGGGCAAGGGTACTGGGCTGGCTGATCTTGGGTGGACAGGGAGGGGCACCCTCGAATGTCAGCTTGGAGTAGAACCGTGGCTGGTGAGAGTCAGCCCTGAGACCAAAGGACAAGAATTCGACCTGGGCCTGGTTTCCTGGAGCGTATTTCCGGTTGCTGGGCGAGTCTGGTACCCCTCTCTGCTCCTGGGCTCATTGGCTCTTTTTTCCTGCACTTCAGCTGTTAGACCGTGGATCATGGTCCTAAGAGGCTTGGAGTGAGAAACCAAGGCACCTCTGTCATTCCAGCTCCCTGGTACTGGTTTAACACTCACCTGACCAGTACTGATAATCTGCCTTGGATGTAGCTGAAAGAGCGGAGACAGGGACTGGGGCCACAGGGCTGCCTCCTCAGGAAGGTGATGAAACGGATTGAAGCAGGCCTTGGGGAGGCAGGTAGGAAAGGCGGATTTGATGTAAGCTGGATATTTTTAAGAGCTTCCCCAAATTTAAATCTTTATGTGAAAGCTCCTGAATTTTAGATATCAGCAACTAACTGAAAACAGAGAAAAGCATCTAGGCCAGGTGACCAGTGACATCCCACTTGCAGGGCATCGTCTCACAGGTTGAGGACATGGGGGCCACAGAGACCCACTGCATGCCCCAAGGAGGGCTCCTTCGTGAAGGCAGCGTGAGCATAGATGGGGTGGAGGTGGCTGGCCTCTCTGGCCTGCGCATCACTCTGGCTCCTTGAGGGAAGAGGCTGTGTGTGCGCACCCGGGGAGTGGCGGTAGCCTTCCTCATTCTCTTCCTCCCTGTTTTCGCTGCAGAGGTCTGTGGAGCCCTCAACGTCACCGTGTCCCCGGGGCCCGTGGTTGACTACCTGGAGGGGGAAAATGCCACTCTTCTCTGCCACGTCTCCCAGAAGAGGCGAAAGGACAGCTTGCTGGCTGTGCGCTGGTTCTTCGCGCGACCAGACTCCCAGGAAGCCCTGATGGTTAAGATGACCAAGCTCCGGATGGTGCAGTACTACGGGAATTTCAGCCGCAGCGCCTACCGGCAGAGGCTGCGCCTCCTTGAGGAGCGGCGTGGGGCACTCTACACGCTCTCTGTCTTGACCCTCCAGCCAGCAGATCAAGGGCATTATGTCTGCAAAGTCCAGGAAATCAGCAAGCACAGGAATAAGTGGACAGCTTGGTCCAACGGTTCCTCGGGGACAGAAATGAGAGGTAAGAATACGTCTTCTCTCTGGGCAGAGGGGAAGGGGGCAAGTCAGAGGGTCTCCCTCCAGCTGGCCAAACAGTGGCCTCCAGGACAGTCCTACTGAGCTAGAATACATCTTTCTGGACTCTAAGGGCCACGGTTGTGTGAGCCAGGCCGTGAGAATGAGGATAGGTCTTTATGTGGATGCTGGGACTGACTTGTACTATAGACGTAAAGTCAGGACAGAAGGTGTCTGGCCCCATGCCAGCCAACCTGCCCTGGGCAGACTTGTTTTGTACCTGAAAGATGGGACTGGCTGCGTGCTTCATTTGCCTCTAGCTCAGGTCTGCACTGCCTTGACTGCTTTGCCTGGGGATGGGAGTGCCAGATGCCTTTGAGAGGAGGCACACATTGGGAGTGCCTTACTGTGAATTGCCAGGCCTCAGAGCAGGGCAGCCTGGTGGCTCTGATCCATCACCCAGAGGAACTGATCCAAGCCTCAGGGAGCAGCTCACTCAGAAATTCATCCAAAAGTGGGTAAGGGACCAGAGGTGGCCCTCCCTTTCTGGAAACAGATAAGAGGCATGGGCCGTGTTCTGGAACATCTTAGCTACCAAATGCTATATTTAAGGGTTATCCTTTTTTTTTTTTTGGTGGAGTTCCCATGTGTGGCTTATAGGATCTGAGTTCCCTGACCAAGGATTGAACCTGGACCCAGGCAGTGAAAGCATCGAGTCCTTACCACTGGATCACCAGGGAGTTTCCCAGTGGTTATCATTTTTTACCACTGATGTTCCATTCAAGAAGCCACCTATCGCAGTTTTAATAAGACTTGTTATTGTGTGCTAAAATTACATCTTTGATTACTTTGCTCGTGAATTTGGCCTGGTAGAAAAATCAAGAGAACCACAAAATAAACCTGACAATAAATCTAATTTTATTTTATACATGTCATTTAAATTAAAGGCAATAGTGATGCCGTTAAAGGGACAGAACTCAGCTGTGAACAGGCATTTTTAACATCCTGTTTGTCATCCAATGGCTTCCCTGGTGACTCAGTGGTGAAGAATCTGCCTGCCAAGCAGGAGACACAGGAGATGCAGGTTCGATCCCTGGGTTGGGAAGATTCCCTGAAGGAGGAAATGGCAACCCACTCCAGTATTCTTGCCTGAGAAATCCCACGGAGAGAGGAGCGTGGTGGGCTACAGTCCATGGGTCACAAGAGTCAGAACACGACTGAGCGACTGAGCACGCATATGTCAAAGTAAATAATTCACACGGATAGTCCACTTCATCTGTCTTTGGAGTTTGCTTGTCTTCATGTTCTTAAGCACGGAATGATTTTTATCTGAAATGTTGTGCACTTTTTCTCTTTAAGCAAATTAATTCAAGACAACAAATGACTATTAATATAAATATGTATTTTGGCACAGAAAATAGAAAAATCAGATGACCACAGGCTGAGGAGAGAATCCACTCTGGATATCACTTGGCTCTGAAACATATGATCTTAAGGTATACCCTTTTTAACTCTTATGTCCCGGTGTATTCTGGAGCCCTGTAGTAAATCTCTGGGCAGTAACGACTCCCTGCCGATTAGAATAGATAAAAAGGTTCGTCGCATCCACGTAAGTGCTGTCGGCACATCCATTATTCAGGTGTGTCCCCGTCAGTGAGTGAAGCTGGGTTCCTTCCAGAACATTTACTTGGTTACATGTTACCACAACTTAAGGTGGTTTGCGCAACTACACTGAAACTAGTCTCTTTCCCCCCCTGCTTGGTACTTTGATCTGCTCTTGTGAGTGTGAGAGGAAGGGGTGGAGTTACAAGGGGGTGTCCAGGGAATTGTGCATAAACTGCAACCGGCCACATTCCTGCCGTGTCCCTAAGGTGGTGTCTCCTGACACAGTCCAGCTCCTTAGCCGTGTGCTTGCAGAGTGCTTTCCCAGTGTCATGCAGAACGAGAAATCTGAACAAAAATTTAAAAACAGACCAAATAACCAATCTACCCCAACAACTGCAATTTTATTTGCTTTATTTTGCCCTATGTGTGTTTTTGAGTTTCTCCAAAATTGGAGTAAGTCCTTGAGCATGTGTGTTGAGGTGACTAAAAAAATAAGTAGCAAATTATTGGGAAAAAATTCTATGTTAATAAATGAGTTTGTCCTGGGTTTTTTCCTGAGGACATCTCTGAAAGGGTGTGGCTAAAAAATATAGGCTGTATTAATTTGGGGCAAAACATAAGTTGTCATTTTATGTTTTAACTGAACAAATTATTAAAGTATGATGGAGAATTAGGGATTTTGAAGAATGGGAAAGATTTAAATTGGGGTTTGTGTGAAAACCACATGTATATGAGACCATGGAGGGGGCGCACTCGTGATTCTAGGAGACGATAGTTATCATCTTCCAAAGAAGATGGGAAGCAATGAAGAACGAACATGTGTGAGCCTCTAGGTTACTGGAGTCATGCTTGTCTTACTTTAGAGAATCTGCCATATCCCACGAGCTTGTCAGTGTCAGCTGACTGCACGGAGGCAGGAGGAAAGGCGAGGATGCCGTGCAGCTCTTCAGTGGCTTGTGCCACGTGACCGTCTCAGTGAGCCAGAAGCCCTGCCTGCAGAGACCCTGGATCCAAGAGCCCTAAGTGACATGTGGCGTTGGAACCCTCTGGAGAGGTTTCCAGGAGGGTGGGTGTTAGGTTTGATTTCATTTAATTGCTTCATCAATGATTTGAAAAGGGGGCACATATCACCATAATGAACTTTACATAAAATACAAAACCAGGAAATGTTCTTAACATCAACAAGGAATAAAACATAGCAAATGGGAATCCAGAAAGGTGGGTAATACAAGCAGGATATAACAGAATGAGATTCAGTTTGGAAAACGGCAGAGTGATGTACATCTAGGGGAAACGGCTCACAGGCAATGGTGGGGAGTCAATAGGAGGCTCTCCATGCAGGGTCTTCGGTGGTGTCAGTGGCAAATTAGATGCTCATCTGTAGGGTGACAGGGGGCTTCCCTGGTGGCTCAGTAGGTAAAGAATCTGCCTCTAATGCAGGAGACCTGGGTTTGATCCCTAGGTTGGGAAGATTCCCTGGAGAAGGAAATAGCTTCCCACTCCAGCATTCTTGCCTGGAAAGTCCCATGGATAGGAGGCTGATGGGCTACAGCCCTTGGGATCACAAGAGTTGGATACAACTTAGCGACTGAACCACCACTGCAGGGTGATATGGCAGAGCGGACAGCCATGCTATCTCCATCCGTGTACAAACTGGCCTGGTGTCCCTAAGAGGGAAGCTGGCTGTGTTATGTGTACTCTGCTGGGGAGACACTAGTGTTCACTGCGCAGTCTATTTGGGGAGCCCCATTTGCAGAAAGACAGATTCGATCTAGAGAAGAGTAGCAAACGTGATATCGGAGCGAGAGGCAGCCTCCAGAGTATGATCGGTTTAGCTGAGGAAGCTTTGCTGGGCTCAGTGAATTGCATATGGACTAGAGTGCTTGGTGGATTCATTTATTCCTCACTCAGCGGGGATTTATTTCATGGAGCACCTGCTCTGTACCTCGCTGTGCTGGAAACTTGGGGACACAGGGTGGATCTGTCTATAGGGTGGCAGATACAGAAGCAGATATGATGTCATGGTGTCGGGTGCAGTGATGAAGGTGTGCACGGAGCATGGTGTGAATGCATAGGCGGCCCCTGAGGATGAGGAGCAGGCAGTGCTTGAGCTGCCATTGGCTGTTTATGTGGGGCGGCAGATGAGATGAGGCGGCATCTTGGTGGGTAGGGTGTCCCGCAGCACTGAATCAGGACTGCTGGAGCCTGAACTGGGAGGGGAGGTGGCAGTGGGTGTGGGGGAAGCAGGCTGGGCTGATGGCGGAGGGGACAATACTGAATGGCAAAGCATTTCCACTTGATTCTGTAAGCTAGTGTTCTCAGCCTTACCTAATGATCAGTATCACCAAAGCCAGATTCTGAAGTATCTGCCCTAGAGATTCTAGTCTGTTCAGCCTGGGTTGGAATTTGAATGTTTAACATCCAGTCTAGGTGATTTTCGGGGCTTCTTAGGTGGTGCTAGTGATAAAGAACCCACCTGTCAATGCAGGAGATGTAAGAGATGCAGGTTTGATCCTTGGGTCAAGAAGATCCCCTGCAGGAGGGCATGACATGGAGAATTCCATGGAGGGTACAGTCCATAGAGTCGCAAAGAGTAGGACACAAATGAATTGACTTAGCATACTAGGTGATTTTATCATCAGGCGTTTGTGGAGAGTCTTTTCTTTAGTCCTTGGCAAGTCCATGAAGCATATAGAGTCTTTTGACAGACCCCTCTGGGAGGACCATGCTACAGAGTGAAGAGGCAGTCTTTTGTGGCTGCATGGGCCTTGTGAAAGTGTTAGTTGGTCAGTCATGTCCGACTCTTTTAAGACCCTATGTATTGTAGCCTGCCAGGCTCCTCTGTCCATGGAATTCTCCAGGCAAAATACTGGAACGGGTGCCATCCCCTTATCCAGGGAATCTTCCCAACCCAGGGATTGAACCCTGATCTCCTGCATTGTAGGCAGATTTGTTACCATCCGAGCCACCAGGGAAGCCCATTGCACAGGCTTTAAATGATGCCAAATTCGATAGTAGGAATGGAGAGACATTAGAGGTCAAATAAGAAGACTTTAATAACTGGATGCGGCAAGGGAGAAAACTCTGGGGTGATACCCAGGAGCGTAACTCAGCGTGTCCAGGGTGACAAAGGGAGCGTAAGAGATGGAGCTCGTCCACAGGGAGACTGAGAGTGAGCTGGGCGGAGGCACCCACTGACGGCCAGTAAGCATGCAGAAACGTGCATCCGAAGGGCCCGTCCGATCTGGCTTGTGAGAACTGAATCTGAATTAGGCAGGTGAAATCACCAGAGGGTGAGTTACTTTCCGAGGGGCAGGGGCCAAGGCGAGGAGCCTTGGGAAACACTAGTATTTGGGGCAGCAGATGGAGCTAGCTTGGCTTGGTGTCTGGGATGGGCTCCTCTGGGCCAACCTCATGGCTGTCTGGAAAGGGCAAAGTCTTTTCAGTAAGAGAGCAACAGCGGAGGGTAAGGACACAGCAGCTTCTTCCTCGGTCCCAGACGGTCCCACAGACTGGGGAATTCAGAGATGCTCCAGGCAGGAGGGCGGTGCATTGGCTTGATCCTGGCTGCCAGGTAAGCCCTGTGTCCTCTTTATTGGGAAAATGAGGAAGGGAGACAGAGTGACTGATAGCCATGGGTGGATCAAAGGGGTGGTCCCTCCCTATGGGGTCACTGCAGGGCCCCAGCTGCCCCCAGGATGGATATGAGATGGGAGACGTGAGTGGGGGATCTTCACTGCCAGGGTGAGGTGAAGGGCGTCTCTCCAGCCCAGACCACAGGGACCCCTCTTGTGGCATTTGAAGTGCCCCCTCCACCCCACATCTTGCTCTACCCCGCCTTCCAATCTGCACTTTGATTTGCCATCTTAACAGCTCTGTTCCCTCTGCTTTGGTTCCAATAAATATTTTGATGGTGGGGGGAAAAAACAAAGGATCTCTAGGAAACAGCTTCTGGCTCATTCATCATGAGCAGGTCAGATGCAGGGGTGGATCTCATTGCAGGTGAGACAGGAGGAAGTGAACTACACAGTCCTGCCCTGGCCAACACCAAGAATGTGGGGAGGTCCAGTCTGGAGTGCCGCGTGCCCAGCACGGAACAGGCAGAGCGAGGCTGGAGTTGACGGAACAGGGAAGTCAGGATGGGAACAGAGGGAGCATGGGCAGTGATTTGGGGTAATTTCCAACAGGGAGATGAAGCTGTTCAGCAGGGTCTCTTAAGGGGAGCCTTATTGATGGTTGGGAGGGTCAGGATTTTCTGAGTTGGAGGCTTCATAGATTGATGAATGCAAAGTTTTCCAAATGCTCTTGGTTCCTTTAGGCCAAAAGAAATAAATAATAAGTTTGCTTTTTAAGTAGTTGGGTCCAACAGCCTTAAAAAGGATTTCTGTTCTAAACACAGCATGATGTATCCCTAGGCACGGAGACGAGCTGTTCTCTTTGGGGAAGATTCCAAGATCACTTACAAATCGAGGTGAAGATTTGCTATTTTAGGGGGCACCATCTGTCTTCTAGGTGCAAAACAAAGCATTTTAACCACTTGTAACCAGTGTTTTCACAAATCGTGGTGCTTTCGGACACTCACGTTACACTGTCCCTGTAGACACAGGTGTTACAGCATCTGACCTGGCGTGTGTCCTGTGCGCTCAGCGCTGCCTGGTACTCGCAGCGCCCCAGGCGTGCGGTTTATAGAGGAAGCTGCCCGCCTTCCTTAAGCCTTTCCGCGCACCCTTCGCCCTGTCCGCCCCGCGTCGCCTCATCCAGGTGCGTCTGGTGGCTTTGTGCCTGCCTTCTCTGATCAGCCCTGCCCGCCCCGCGTCGCCTCATCCAGGTGCGTCTGGTGGCTTTGTGCCTGCTTTCTCTGATCGGCCCTGCCCGCCCCGCGTCGCCTCATCCAGGTGCGTCTGGTGGCTCTGTGCCTGCCTTCTCTGATCGCCCCTTGGCCTCCCTTTGCTGCCGCTGCTCCCCAAGCTTTGGCGGTGTCTCTGCCTCTGCGCCTTTGCCATCCTGTCTGATGCCCCAGCGGCCTCCCACATCTGTCCTCCTTTCTGCACTGATCAGCCTGGTCTCTCTCAGGACACGCAGACCCTGGATAGTTGTAATCACGAGGACAGCCCTGAGCGGGTAAACCAGCTCCTAGGCCTGGATTTTCTTCAGGAGAGTTTCCAAGATGAAGCCTGAAGATAACTGGGGTTCCTGGTCAACGACAGGCTCTGGCAGAGTCCTGGGTGCCACATGTCCCTAACAGTTATTGACACGGGCCAGTTAGGGGCTCTGCGTGAGGGTGCCACATGGGCCCTTTCCCCCAGGGAGTGTGGGCCCCAGGGTTCTCAAGAGTGAGGCTGTCGTTCATTTAGGCTTCTGTTTTTAGGGGCAGAGCAGCTTCCATTCCTGGTTCTCCAGGCTCTGTACAAAATTATCGTCAATGCTTTTCAGCCAGGTTCTGCCACCCAGAGATTCAGAAGCAGTCTGATATTCTAAGCAGAATTCAATCTCCTTCTTTTCAGACGGAGATGTTTTCATTAACGGTGAAAATGCTAATAAGGCAAGCAATTTGTAAGGGCTGTCTCCTGCAATTTAAACAGTATTTCAACCCCAAATAACATATTTTAACAAATCGTATTGTTATTTGACTTCAGATTATATAAGTGAGCTTTAAATGTTACAAGCAGACAAAGAAAATGGAAAACTGTGTTTACCCTAAATGTATTTAGGGGAAAAGATGAAATTATAATTTCTTATCTATTTAACCCTGAAATATTAGAGAGAATTTAATAATTGGATCTGAAAGTACCACCACAGGGAACTGATATTTCAAGTTTCAGTGGAAGAAATTAAATAATTCCTTTTTCCCCAGAGACACAGAGCAGATAATTAGGAATGAGATTAACTAAACATTTAGTGCTACTGCTTAATTAGGCAAGCTCACATCATGATGTTTAAAGTGTCAACAGGTCCAGATACTCAAAGGGAACAAATTGACAACCAGAGTGTAATTTAAACACAACTTCAAACAATCCTTCATTGTGTCTATCCTCATTCTAACTGCCGTGGTCTTGGAAGAATTTAAGAGAGTGGAACAAACTCAGGAGCATGTATGAAGCCCCAGTTTATGAGCCTGTCATCCCTGTGCTTTGCCCAAAGAGAGGTACGTGTGGGGAGGTTTGATCCCCACTGTCCTGGGACCCAACCTCACAATCTGGAGAAGAAGTATGTCGATATGGGTATATATTGGATAGACTTTACTGACATAGCTAATAGAAAGTCTGAAAAGGCCGTAGAGGAGGCTGACACTTGCATGAGAGTACGGAAAAGACAAGGTCACATACTCGGGGGAACGGGATAGGTTCACATGGAGGATGTGGCATTCCGCTGGGGCCGCAGGGTGAGCAGGGCTCTTCGACTGCGGGCCACGCCCGTCAGGAGAGGAAACAGCCAGAGCAAAGGCGTGGATGGGGGAGAAGAGGGATTTGCAAATAACTGAATGGAGCTGGACGCACGTTTGTGGTTGGTGAGGGCTGAGGCGGATGGTGATAAGAGGAAAGGCTGCCACGGTGGCCCTGGTCAGGGACCTTGCCTCCAGGTACCCTGTGAAGTTCTTAGACAAACCCACGTGCCTGACATGTGCTGGTATAACGAGCTTTTTAGTGAAGGACTGAATGAGTGATCCAGATCACTCATGGTTTTGAATAACGTGCCATTTTAATTAATAGTAACAAGTAGTGGAAGGTGGTAGCAAGAAGATAAGATATAGGGACGTCCTGCTGGTCCAGTGGTTGAGAATCTGCCTGCCAGTTCAGGGGACATGGGTTCAGTCCCTCCTCCGGGAAGATCCACATGCCAAGGGAGGGGGAACCTAAGCCCGTGCGCCACAACTGCTGAGTCCAGGTGCCTGGAGCCTGCGCCCCACAAGAGAAGCCACTGGGATGAGAAGCCAGAGTAGCCGCCACTTGCCACCACCAGAGAAAGCCCCACGCAGCAACAGAGATCCATCGCAGCCAAAAATAGATAATTCTTTCTTAAAAAAAGAAGGTAATATATAGATCTATCCCAGGGTCGTGTCTGGAGAGGGCTTGGTAAAACTTACCAAGCCTTAAGTCTTAATATTTTCTAAATACAGATGGCCTTTGTATTCTGTAGCTGATTCCATCTCAGAATGCATAGCTCTTATCCCACTGCCTTGTCACAATGGGAAGTCTATTTAATATGAGTTTTTGTTTGCTCTTTTGTTGTATTTTCTAGAATTTGTCTTAGAGTGAATGCAAAGGAAAGAGTGGCCTAAAATAGACAAAGTTGGAGCTCTTCTTTTCTCATCAGCTGCTCCATCAGAGCAGGTCACCCGAAGGTCCTAGGCACATGCATGGCTTTGTCCAAGCCCCAAGAGAGGCCACTTTCAGCCCGAGGCTTGGAGGGTCAAGGGAGAAAGGAAGCAATCGGCAAACTTCAGAGAGCAGAAACAGAGGCGGTCTCTGTGTCTCTCTGGGTTTTAGTTGCCTTTCTTGAGAACACCGAGTCAGTTATAAATAGTGAGGACACAGCTACATTTAGTTTTTTCCTTGGGAAACCATCTCATCGTTGAATAAGAAAGGTCAGTGAAATGACTATAATAATTTTTGAATTTGAGCCACGGTATTGACTCCTCTTTTTTTTTATTTAAGAATCTTGTGCATATTTCATATCACTAGAGCTCATAACTCAACCTATGCTCTTCAGTTTAATCCAGGGAAAACAAGAGTAACAGCAAAACCTAAAGAATAAACATATCACACAAGTGTTGTTTGCAAAGAACTCCAAAGAGCCCCTTAATAACATATCTCTGTGCGCGGAAATACAGGGCGAAGAATACCGCTTTCTCTGGTCCGTGCAGATTTTTCTCTCCTATTACTCTATGCAGAATGTTGCCTGCTTAAGGTCTGCAGGCTTCCCGCCTCCATTCTATAAGAAACTAAGAACTCTCTGGCCAAAAAGTGATTGTGATACCCAGAGCCAGCAGCTCCAAGGTTAGAGCCCTCCAGAGAAGTCAGCTCCAAAGGCCTGGTGAGCTGGTGCAATCCCCCTGCTTCTGATGCAGATCTTCCATGGAAAGCAAGGTGCTGGGTAGGCCTGGGCTCCCTGCCTGGGCTCTCTTCTCAGCCTTCTACAATGTAAGTTGGTCCCAGGACCAAGCTTTCTCTGGGATACCTTGACCCACCAATACAGCATCATAGTCATCGCATTCGTTCATTCATTCAAAGGAACTGTGACTTGTTATGGACTAGGAAGGATTCTGGGACGTGAAAACAGATGCAGCTCCAGCCTGCATGGAACTTCCCTTCAGCTGGAGGAGGGGGATAATGAACCGGACCAATGAGCACAGTGTAGTGGTGCATTCTAAGGCGATGCATTCAGCAGGAAGAGAGGGTATGAAATATCAGGTAATCACTGGAGGAAGGCCTCCCTGACTCAAATTCTCTCCAGCTTCCCAGTTTGAGTCTGCCTTTTGGGGAGACACATCATCCTTTATAGATGGTCTGCCCTTTTGAAAATAACTTCCTTGAAAGCTGTGCTCTTCACCGTGTATTTCCCTGCACTGAGACGTGTTATTAAAGGGCTCTTCTGGAGTCCTTTGTAAACAACACTTGTGTGATAGTCTTATTCTTCAGGTCATGCTGTTACTTTTGTTGTCCCTGGATTAAATTGAGGCGCATTGGTTGAGTTTTGAATTCTGGACCCTAACCTGGACTAGACGGGAGATTGAGGCCTAGGGTCTGGCTCCTCATGACCTGAATCCCCCTCCCATGTCTCATGGGACTCACCTCTTTCTGTCCTAGGAGTGTGTGAGGCAGGGCTTCTCCATGCGGCCTTCTGGGACCTCGAGCCTCAGAATTTCCACAACTTTGTGCTCCCTAATCATACAGATTCCCAGGCCTTCCCTCAAATTACTTGAACCAGAAGTTCAGGGGTCATGCCTGGGAATCCTCAAGAGGCCACAAGAGGCCTAATTGTTTCCCCTGTACACTAACATTTTAAAAACTTTGATCTTCGGGCGCTCAGTGAGTGGTAGAAACAGGAAGGTACAGGCATGTCTCACAAATTTGGAGCCAGTCCTTCCTGCATCTGGGCTGCTGCTCCCCGGCCCCCTCATTCCCCTGTCTGTACCCAGGCCCTCCCCACACTTCTCTCTACCAGCTCCTGCCTCCCAGAAGGTGTTCTGTGTCAGAAATGTGCTCCTCACTTTCGATGTAGCCCCTGGTTGTAATTTAAGCTCCTTTAATCATAGGATTCTTTGTGAAAGGAATTGGAGGCACAGGTAAGCAGGAGGGAAAGACTACTGGGAGAAAGGGGGCTTTCCCAGGGCCTCTAACAATCCTGAGTCCGCCATTCCATGAATGACTGGCTTGGGGGTGGGGTGGGGGGGTGGGTCAGTCCTTCAAAGCAGGCTCAGATAAAGGTGTCTGTATCATCGGTGAACGGGAGACTAGGAAGGGAACAGGAAGTCCCTCAGTTGAAGGGCTTTGTCACAGCATCTTGATGTGAACTCAGGGGGACACAGCCTGCCACAGCCTGTGAAATCCGCCCTCCCCAAGGGAGTCTGCAGGATGTTCTGTCCGAGTCAGAAATCAATGGTCTCAGATCTCACATCTCTCTGCGTGGTGGTTGCCCCACAGGTCCCAGCAAAGGATACTTGACTAAGATTCTTTCTGTCCAATCTGCTTCCTCCAGACACGAGGCTGAAAGGATTGTCCTGTCTTGGTGCCTCTGGGCTGTGTTCTTCCAGACAGTTTGATCCCGCGGCCACTTTCAACCAGAGGGCCGGGATGTGGTGGCTCCCACAGCCCACCCCTCTTAAATTTCATCTGCTTCTGCTGTCTTGGGGAGGAGCCCAGAATGGCCTGTCACTGCTGTCAGGCCACCGCCTCACCAGAAGGGCAGCCCACCAAGGGCTGGGGTCCCCAGAAAGTTACAGAGCCATCAAGAGGTCAGCTGACGACTTAGCTTTTGAGTGCTCTTTGCTTTCCCTTTATCCTGTGGCCCAGACCCATTGATAAATGGGCACAGGAGTCAGAGCTCAAAATGCCTACTATGTTGCTGATAAAGCTGTATTGAGAAGAGTGGCTTGGTGCTGAGGCCAAACTGGGCTTCCTTTTGCTTCCCTGATCAGTTTTACCGCCTTCTTTCCAGGCCCCATACCCTGTGGGAGGAGGCGGTCCTTGTACAGCCCTCCCTCACAAGACTTTGGGATGCAGGAAGGGTGGCAGAGCCAAGGCTCCCTGGGAGGTAGGGCTGGCACCATTCCTACCATCTAGAGTAGTGTACCTTCTCCTGGAGGGCATGCTGCCCAGCCCCGCATTAGCTCTTGGCTGAGAGGCTGGGCTCCAAGCATGGGGCAAGACAGAGGCCACCTCAAGCAGGGCATTGGCCTGAATCTCTGGACTCAGACATGTGTGGCTACACAATGTATCACATTCACTTTGAGATAGCACAGGATTAGCAGCTGAAATAAGATAGCTATGCCGAACCTTGGGAAAATTTCAAAAGCTCTGGCAGAATTGATGTAAAAATTTTCTCTTTTGTAAGAACAGATAAGATTATGACCAATGTTGCTGATCTTCATATGCCGAACAAGGTTGCTGTACTTTCCCGTAAAATAGCCGCACTGGAGAGAAATGAAGAACCTCCACAGACTCCTTGCTTAGAGTCCCTTAGTTCTGAATCCCAGCTTGCTGGTTCTTTCAATACCCATCTCTGCAAGTCCTCTGGGGAGACCTTATTTATTACCTTTAATCTCAAATAAGGCAAAGGGACTGCAGACATTAAGCCACAAGGAACTCTTTCTTATGGACTGTTTGGACATCTGAAGAGTCACACTCTGAGGCACAGGGCTGACAGGAAAGGACCATGCTATAATTAGGTGTGGGATTAGAGCAGGGAATAAAAGAGACCAAGTTGCTGTCTTCTGGAGCTAAGGAGCTAAGCTCTTATGGAGCTGTCTTATGGATAAAAATGGCTCATTAGGTCTCAGGCACTGTTCTGAGTACTTTCCATATATTAACCCTTCTGGCTTCACACTCATCCTGAACTTATTATCATCCCTGTATAACAAATGGGGAGGTAAGTGGCTCGCCCACGGTCACATAACTAGCAAATGGCAACTTGGTATTTCACCTAGCGCGCATCAGTGCACCCCACACTTCAAAGTGCATATGATTCACTCAAGAAATTTGGGTTTAAAAGCGGATTCTGATCCAGTAGATCTGGGTTGGAGCCCCTGCAATCCTGTAGTTCTGACAAGTTCTCAGGTAACATTGATGCTGGTGGTCCGTGGACCACACTTAGAGTAGTCAGGCTCTGGACCATGACGGGCATCACTGATCTCCTGAAATCTCAGGTCCTCAGAGGTCCATTTATTTTCCTTTTGGTATTGTCTTTAAGACTCTGTGGTTATACTAGCCTAGGCTCAACTCGTTGAAGATGAAAACTCATTCAAGCTAATTCAGAAGAGAGGTGGGAATGGTTTAAGGATACAGAACTGATGGAATGCAAGGTTAGAAAACACATCAGCCTCTTGGTACCCAGGATGCCACCAGGATCAAGTTCTTTATCCTTGACCTTCCTTCTGCAGGTTCTGCCCTTGCTCCAGTTGCTTTCCTGTTTTCCGAAACGGCTGCCCACCCCAGAGTCCATAGACTTTTCAACCCCAGGACCTACAACCACCATATTTACTCTGTTTAAATTCTTGAAGGGGAAGTCTGATCAGTTGCTCTGACAGTGAGTAGATTATACAGGCTGTGGGTGGGGCAAATTAAGTAGGAAGGATGTTAGGCAAATTGTCTGACATATCTAATAACGCACGAAAGACCAAATGTCCACTAAGGGTTCATTCCTGGATGTCCAAATTGCTTTCTTTCAGGGGCCATCAGAAAGAAGTAGGTCAGTTATTTACTGGACGCTAACCAGCTGCCAGGCAGGGTGCCCCAGATGGTGATGTGGAGGTATCACCTTTTTGGTTTTGAGGAATTTAGGATCTACAGGGAGGGGAGTTGTTCCCCACAGGACAAAACCTTCCTTCTGAGAACAATTAGAAAAGCTGAAAAAGTAGTCTGCATTTCAGTTTTCTTAATTTATTAGGATTTTTTCCTAAATTTATTTTTATTTATATTTCATAGATATATTTGCGTGACATAATTATGCAATTACATATGTGCCTATGTATTTCAGCTCTCCTAATTGTTCTCTGAAGGACAGATAGATTGACTGCAGAGAAGAGCAATGATGGAGCCTAATTGTCAGAGTCATTTATAAGAAATTCAACCGTTCTTATGCAGTGCTTGACTGCAAGGAGATCCAACTAGTCCATCCTAAAGGAAATCAGTCCTGAATATTCATTGGAAGGGCTGATGCTGAAGCTGAAGCTCCAGTACTTTGGCCACCTGATGCAAAGAACTGATTCATTGGGAAAGACCCTGATGCTGGGAAAGACTGAAGGCAGGAGGAGATGGGGACGACAGAGATGAGATGGTTGGTTGGCATCACCGACTTGATGGACATGAGTTTGAGTGAGCTCCGGGAGTTGGTGATGGACAGGGTGGCCTGGCGTGCTGCAGTCCATGGGGTCACAAAGAGTCGGACACGACTGAGCAGCTGAATGGAAATATGCAGTGCTTGTTTAGAAAAGTTATGCAGAAAGTGACAATCAGGTTGTTTATGAGGCAAACAGCTTTTGGCAGTTCTAACTGTGAGATGAAAATTGGAAGGTCTATGATAATTACTTGAGGCTTTCTATTGGGGATCCTTGAAGTAAGGGCAAACAGAAATAGAGCATATCCTATAAAAACTGAAACCCAGCTTCTGAGCAGCTCATACTCTCAATGGATCAGCTGAGCGTCCTCCTACTCTGATTTCCGATGAGGATAATAAAATTCCATCTAGAGTCACCATGACTTTCCTGTACAATGTCTGGCATTCAAGCTAAAAAATTATCAGGAACATCAAAGGACAAGATCAAGATAAAAAACAGATAATAGGAACACTCTCACATTGCTGGTGGGAATTTAAACTAATACAGCCACTATGGAAGACGGTATGGAGATTCCTTAAAGAGCTAGGAATAAAACTACCGTATGACCCAGTAATCCTACTCCTAGGCATACACCCTGAGGAAACCAAAATTGAAAAAGACACATGTACCCTGATGCTCCCTGCAGCACTGTTTACAATAGCTAGACCATGGAAGCAACCTAGATGTCCATCAACAGATGAATGGATAAAGAAGCTGTGGTACACATATACAATGAAATACTACTCAGGCATAAAGAGGAACACATTTAAATCAGTTCTAATGAGGTGGATGAACCTATTATAGAGCCTATTATACAGATAATAGTAAGCCAGAGAAATAATAAATATTGTGTACTGACACATATACATGAAATCTAAAAAGATGGCTCTGATTAACTTATTTTCAGGGCAGCAATGGAGAAATAGACATAGAGAGCAGACCTATGGACATGGGAGAGGGGAGGAGGGAGAGGGGGAGATGTATGGAGAGAGTAACCTGGAAATTTACAATACCATATGTGAAATAGATAGCCAATAGGAATTTGCTGTATGGCTCAGGGAACCCAAACAGGGGCTCTGTGATAGGCTGAAGGGTGGGGTGGGGCGGGAGATGGGAGGGAGGTTCGAGAGGGAGGGGACATGAGTGTACCTGTGGCTGATTCTTGTTGATGTATGACAGAAAACAACAAAATTCTGTAAAGCAATTATCCTTCAATTAAAAAATTTAAAAAATAAATATAAATAAATAACAATTTAAACAATCTTAAAGAAAAACAGACAATGGAAATAAGCTTACGGGTGATGCAGATGTGAAGGCTATCAGGCATGTATGTAAAATAATATGATTAATATGGTTGAAAAGTTAGATGACATGCTGGAGAAATTCATCAGAGAGTGTAGGCTTTATAAAAAAAAAGAATTGAATGATCTATAACTGAAAAAAATACCATAAATGAAATGTTAAGCTTAGTAGATGGGTTTAAGAGCAGCTTAGAGACAGGTGAAGAGAAGATTAGTGATCTGTGTGGTAGATCAATAGGAAATACCCATCCAAGACCTGGAGAAAAACAAAGATGGAAAATTCAGATTTGGAACCCATGGCAATAATAATGTACAAGTTTAATGGAGGGGCAATAAACAGTTAAAATTTTAGACCATCCTTGCCATGTCCCTTTCCTCTATTAATTAAATTTTTATTCCAACCACCTTTGTCTTTATTTGGGCCCTAGATTCTCTTCTCTAGAACTCTTCAATGCAGTAAACGATGACCACATGTAACTATTTCATGTGAATTAATTAAACTGAAATACAGTTACAAATTCAGCTCCTCGTCCCATGCAGACAAGCCACGTCTCACTCGCTCAACAGACGTGCAGCGGCCGCTGCGCATGCTGTGCAGGCGCTGAGCACTTCCCTCTCCTCAGAAAGTTCCATTGGACAGCGCTCTCATCCCCTGACACTTACATTTTTCCATTTGGTCAATTTTTAGATTACCCGTGTACATGGAAGCTTTCCATGGTTCTAGACTCTTCAGTATTACATTCAAGGTTTGAAAAAGTAGGGAAAGTGTTAGTTGCTCAGTCATGTCCAGCTCTTTGCAACCACATGGACTGTAGCCCGCCAGGATCCTCTGTCCATGGAATTCTCCAGGCAAGAATACTGGAGTGGGTAGCCTTTCCCTTCTCCAGGGGATCTTCTCAACACAGGGATCAAACCCAGGTCTCCTGCATTGCAGGCAGATTCTTTACTGTCTGAGCCACCAGGAAAGTCCTGTAACTCAGTTGTGTTTCCTGATGATTGAAAGCAGGCACAGTGAATTCAGTGCTTAACCGCTGACTGAAAGCCAACAAAATAATCTCAGAATCAGATGCATGCTACTGGGTGACTGGCTTACACGGAGGATGGTGCTCAGAGCACCGACCCCGAGTCATCAGAAGACCTCGGGCTTCCCTAGAGGTACCCAGCAAGTGCACTACATTTTGGAAAGATGTAGTAAGTATTAATATATGGGGTGTGTAGGACTTCTACCGAACTGAGTACCAAAAACTTAATTCCCTTCTCTGGTCTCTTACTTATTACGTGTAAGTCATTGCACCTTCCCCTGGCATGTGAGTTGTGACAATTAAATGTGGTTTTTGCAAATGTGAAAATTACTTTATAAATGTAAGTGCCATGTATCCCATATGATATAATCTTTTGGACTGAGATGGGCCAGGTTCATAAACTACTTCACTTCATGCTATGCAATTTCGGGTTTTTGTTTTGTTGTTGTCTTACAGTGATTTCCCTCAAATCTTCTGAAGATTCATCCGTTGAGAAAAAGAAGGAGACATGGGCATTTTTTGAAGGTAATTCTTACTTATTTCTTTATTATAAGACGCAACCTCACTTTTCAGTAATAGGAAATGAATAGAATAAGAAGAAAGGACCCCGACTTCTTAGTTTTTTCCTAATATCAAATGGTTTTCTTGCTTTAAACATAGTCAGGAGTAGGATGGGAATGCCTGGAGGTATCAGTCCACAGATTTTGAAAGAACAGAGTTGAAAGGTCCAATCTGCATAATTTGGTGGTGTTTGTTTTTCTTCACAATTCCTACTCCTAAGTGATATTAAGGAGAGACCTGTAAGCAATATAAAAAGGCAAATTACATCTACTGTGACTAATTTTATCTCAGGTTTCTTAAGAGTTTGGGATTCTGGAAACATTTGTAAACCTTGCTGCTGCTGCTGCTAAGTCGCTTCAGTCGTGTCCGACTTTGTGCGACCCCATAGACGGAAGCCCACCAAGCTCCCCCGTCCCTGGGATTCTCCAGGCAAGAACACTGGAGTGGGTTGCCATTTCCTTCTCCAATGCATGAAAGTGAAAAGTGAAAGTGAAGTCACTCGTGTCCGACTCTTAGCGACCCCATGGACTGCAGCCCACCAGGCTCCTCTGTCCATGGGATTTTCCAGGCAAGAGTACTGGAGTGGGGTGCCATTGCCTTCTCCTTAAGCCAGTGATTTTCAACCCATGTTAGAGTCACCTGGGAACTTTAAAAACACTGTTGCCTGAACCCCATCTCTAGAGATTCTGATTAAGTTGGAACTTGTTAGAAGTTCTTTACGAGATGCCAGCCTGCAGCCATGGCCCTAGGTGTTTCCCCAAACGGGTTCTAGACCAGCAGCATCAGCATCACATCAGCATCAGCACAGCCGGGAGGCTGTTACAGTGCACTGCGCTCTGTGCCGCCGTGCTTACGGACTCAGAGTCTCTGGGGGTGTTACCCCCAGAAACCTAGGTTTTAATAAGACCTCCGGGTGATCTGATGTATACTCAGACTGGAGCTTTAGAGTAGTCATTCTCAACAGGAGGTAATTTTGTCCCTCTAGGGGATGTTTTCCAATGTCTGGGTAGTTTTGCTTGCCACAAGAACATTTTGGTGCTACTGGCATCTATTGGGTCTTACAATGCACAGGTCAGCCCTGACAGCAAAGAATTATCTGGCCCCAAAATTCAAGAGTGCCAAGGTTGAGAAAGTACATGGCCTTAGAGTATGGACAACTCACAGAAATTATTGTAAAGTGGTTGAAGATTACGACCATAAGCAATGAAAGAATGTACTTCGTGAGTTCTCAGGCAGAACCTTTGATCAGTTAAAAAAAAACCAACAGATTAATGTTAAGATGTGATCAGGAAATTGTGAAGGATTACATCTTGTGAAGGCATTGCATTTTTTGATGATGTATGGGCCTTGGGAAAAGGATCTGAGACCTGTGTCCCCTGGGGGTTCAGCATCACCTTTTGTTAATTCAGTGGATATGAGAACATGCTCATGGCAGACTGCACTTGGATTCAAACCTACCTCTTCTGATAGCTAGTTAATAACAGTGACTTGAGGAACTGTCTCCCTAAGAAAAACGTAACCATAATTACGAACCTGGTTTGCAAGGCATAAAGTGTCACTCAGGTAGGCCATTAGGATTGTTTCATTTTGAAGTCATAAATATTGCATTTCTCAGGTTGCACTTTACTGTAACAGTGATTCTTTGTATTCCCTGCCTTTTCTTCTGCACATTTTGTAGATGGCTTTTTCTGTATTTAATGATCTTCTCCAAGTAAAATAATCCACAGTTCCCTCCCTTAGCCTTTCATTCAGTGAATGCCTATTTGTTAGCAAAGAGACGTGTGACTTTCATCCTCACAGAGTGAAGCATTAGAAAAAGCACTTGGTGTGCCCATATTCTGAGGCTGCCCTGTAACCCAGGCACTGGAAGGGGGCACGTCTGGAGATACCCTGGGGGCTCTCTAAGACAGATCACTGGCAGATGTGACAGCAGGAACCCTTGTTGGGGGCCGTCGTGAGGCACTCCGCCTGTGGCAAAGGTCATGAGGAAGGAGGCTTGACATATGCAAAGGCGGGATAGAGCCTCAGTGAGGCACTCCGCTCTGCCAAACCCTGTTTATCTTCAGGTGCAAAAGGATATCCTGGGGGGTTGTTAGTAACCCAGACTCTGGGTTGTCCCCCAATCCCGCCCCTGCCAAGAATCTGATTATTACATTTAGGAAGAGATCAAAGAATTTGCACTTCATCAGGGCTTGAGGTGTTTCTGGTGCAAGTGATCCGAGGACTGTTTGAAAATACTGTGGCCCCAAACCCAGGACTTTATATATTTGGAAAGACTGGAGCATTTAAAAGTCTGCACACACACACCTTGCTGCACAATCCCAATCTCTAAAACATTTTGTACAATTAATGATTACTTTTTAGTTTTTTGTATGATTTAGTTTTTTGTATGATTAATGATTACTTTTTAGTTCATGTGTAGCTACAGAATATCAGGGTTACTCTCAATTTAACTCTACACAAAATCTATAGCCCATGGTCTTCTCCACACAGAGAATTCGGTTTCTACAGAAAAGCAGGACTGGAATTCTCAGTGTATATCCTGCCTCAGAGCAGCTGTGTCCAAAGTGCTCTTTCCCTGTGATTTCGGCAGCAGCAGCATCTGTGGATTTTGCTTTTTTAACCCAGCCACAGTGTTGACGAGGCCAGGGGTACAGCTGAAACTCACTGGCGTCTGATCCCAGGCCTTTGCCCTTTCGTTCCTGGATGGGAGCGCAGCGGCAGCGCTTGAGGACGGATATCTGTCCTCCTGGGACTCAGCTCAGCCTGGCTGCATGCCCGCACCACAAAAAAAGCATTGTCAGGCCTCTTGGTGAGACGCTGGAGTAAGTTAAAATCCCTCCGGGCTATAGCTCAGGTATTTCTCCCCAAGCAAGATATTATTACTGGCTGGATAAAAACAGGAGTAGAAGTACCTGGTTTTCTCCACAGAACTGCAAAATAGGGATTTGTAGTTGCCCTGGAAATATAGAGGATGGACATCAATTTTCTGGATTCAGTGGCCCCGGGCGGGGGGGGAGTTGAGCTCCTTCCCTGTGCTGAGGAATGCTGGGGTCACCGGGTTTCAAAGCAGCGCTCAATACTCCAGCCAGGCTCATGGTTGCCCAGCAACAGGTGCGCAGGCTGCCTTTCATGGGGACTGCTCTGCCTGGCCTGGCCTGGTGTGGCCTGGCTCTCGGAACGGATGGGAGCTGGCATGCAGACACAGCGCACCACATCTTGCCTCCCTGCGGCATGCACATCACTCCAGCCTGCCGGCCCCGCCATCTGCTTCAGGGAGGCCTGGGCTGGGGGCGGTGGGGAGACAACTTTCTGCATGGCGGCTTGCAGTTGAATCTAACAAAGACGTTGGTGTCTTTGGAAGTCCAGCTGCAGACGATGAAACTGCAAGTGATTTCGGAGAACAAGCAAGATTTTTAGAATTATTTTGAGCATTCAGGTGTTTGTGGTATTTGAAAAGCTAAGCCCGGATTTGGTTAAGTGTAGGTTCAACCTGAAGCTGAAGGTGAGGATTCAGCCTCCGGACCAGCATTGTTTGGCCTGGCCCGAGTTTTACAACCTCTGAGCGAACATTTATAATGAGAGAGGCGTTTATATAAAAGGTAAAGGAAAAGGTGAAAGATCAGGCAACTGCGGGCCAGTATCCAGCCTGAGAACCGCATCTGGAGCCATACTGTGTCACCCGGGGAACACTTTGGCTCTAGCTTGCTGGCAAAAACCATCCTGGAGTCTTAGTCATTTGTGCTGGCGTTTCCGATGGCTCAGGGTTTAACCTTTGTTTTCCCTTTGTTTTCCGAGAAAGATAGGGGAGGTGGTTTTAGTGTTCTGAGTAGTTCCAGCAGGGAGATCGCCTTTCTGCAGCAAAGGGATGCTTGAAAACAGAGGGAAAAACCAGCAACTGGGGGTGCTGCCCAATCCACAGAAACCTCAGGTGTTCCTGAGCTTTTTCTCCTCCTACAAGGTGATACTGTTTAATGTTTCTGTGGCTTTGAGAATACAATAGAGCAGGCCTGATTCGTGCTAAGCCTGTGGGACCCACGTGAGGGTGGCTGGTGCCTGCTGGCCAGTGTCCACAGCCCGGAGGGCCTGTGTGCTTGGCGGTGCAGCTGAGCCTTCCGGGCTGGCCAGATGTTTTATGACTCTGTAGCCGTGGCTGCCTGTGGAGAGCCATTCTGTGCACGTTGAGGAGGCTGTGATCTGAAAATGTCATGTGGGCCTCCTGGAGCCCTTTGCCTCCTACCTTAGAGCGTGCCACAGATGTCTGCAGTAGGTTTTGGGGGGACACTGGTGGGAGAGTCTCCCTGATACCTCATCCCTGTTTGGTTCCTGTAGTCCTGAAACCAGAGACGCCGTCTGATGAAGAGGGGAACTCGTGACTCAGGTCACTCTGCTCCATCGACACAGAAACTTAAGGAAGAGAGTTCTCTCCATCCCAATCCTGAAGTCCAGTTGCCATTGCCTTTTGCTCCCGGGGCCCGAGTCTCCGGAATCCTTTTGAGACAGATGCTGCACCCCCCTGCCCATGTTCTGTCTGCCTGGCACTTTGACTGCGTTGTTCCTCAGCCTCCAGAGCCAGAAATGGCTCTGTAGTCCTGTTCCCAGAATAGTTTGCTCAACAGTGTGTGAATCCAGGACTGACCATATGTTATTCATGTTCTGGCCTGTCCTGTATCCTGTCCTGAGTCCCAGGCTGTGACCTCTGCTCTGTCCCTTGGAACTTCATGTTAAATGGAAGGCCAAGCCTGTCCCCGTAACTGCCCACTTGCAGAGTTCTCTACTGAATTAAGCTGCAAAGCCCACACATCTGAGACACAGGCATCTCTTTAGAAAGGCAGTTTTGATTTCACTTATAGGAGACAGTTTTCTCTGTGTCTAGCTCAGTCTCCTCATACCCCATTGAGCTCCTTGACTCCGGCTATCTGGCTTTGTCCCCACCACCCTACTAAAGGGGCTTTCCTCCAGGACTTTTCCAATAACTTCCTAGTGGGAAAACCCAATGGTGGTTTCCAATAGCACTGGATGCTACCGGGAAAGCTTTCTTATGACACTCTACTGTCTCGGCTTCCACGGCTCTCACTCGTCCTCCCGGCTCCTGTGCCCGGCTCCCGCCCCATTTGTAGGGCTCTCTCTCTATCGCACCCACCTGCCCTGCTCCCTAAATGCTGCTGTAAGTGCTCCCGTCCCCAGCAACCTTGTCCTGTGTGCTTTCTGTTGATTGAACCCAGCTCTCCTGTATTGCAAGCAGATTCTTTACCCTCTGAGCCACCAGGAAAGCCCCTTTCTATTGATACTTAGCTTATTTTTAGTCTAGCCTTCGAAGTTGCCTTCTAAGGAGCTAACTCAAGCTAGCTTAGGTGAATATGTTGGCTGAGCCTGAGACCAAGGGAGGCTCTCCAGGGATGGGATTACCTAGGGCCTCCTAGCGGACCCTGAGATGTGTGATTCTGTTCCATTTCCCCTTCTTCTTTCTCCTTGACCATAACCTTATCTGCTTCTCCAGGCCTCCTTGCAATCCAGCCAGCCCAGGAGGCTTACTGCTTGCTTTTTCAGCTTCAGCACTTAACCAGCTGCTTCTCCATGTCCTGATGGCTTTACGAACGTGCATTCTTGCCAACTCAGCAATTCCACATCCAGGAACTTAAATCTTGAGAACACAATGTGAGAGAGTCATTAAAGTTTAAGGTTATGAATACTCATCTTAGAATCATTTTTTATAGGGAAGTTAGGAACACTTTGAGTAGCCAAGGATAAGATGCTAAGTCACTCATGATGATATATTAATAGCAGAAACTTTTATCATATTTTTCAAAATTAAAATAACTCTTTGAAGAGACCCTAATGAGAAAAAATAAAACACAAGATATAAAATAGCTATGATCTTAAAACTCTATGCATAGACATCATGAAGTGTAGCACCTCAGAGTGATGGAGGGCTGATGGCTTGTTTCTCTCTTTCTTTTTCTGATTTTATTCCCTCTCTGCATTTTTGCGTTTTCTATGTTATTTTAACTACAGCTTACCACAGTGGTCCAGTCTTCTGGGAAGCCCCTCCAAACCTCCCAAAGCTGGATGGGTCCCTCTTCCGTGTATTTCTGGTACTGGGCATGTATGTCTGTAGTTTGGGTACCATGTAGCCCTCTGACTTCTTGACGAGAAGACCTCTGGATATTCATTATTATATTTCTTGTACTTAGGAGCAAACTGAATATCAGTTCAGTTCAGTCACTCAGTCGTGTCGACTCTTTGCAACCCCGTGGACTGCAGCACGCCAGGCCTTCCTGTCCATCACCAGTTCCTGGAGCTTCTCAGACCCGTGCCCATGGAGTCGGTGATGCCATCCGACCATCTCATCCTCTGTTGGCCCCTTCTCCTCCTGCCTTCAGTCTTCCCCAGCATCAGGGTCTTTCCCAATGAGTCAGTTCTTTGCATCAGGTGGCCAAAGTATTGGAGCTTCGGTATCAGTCCTTCCAATGAATAATCAGGACTGATTTCCTTTAGAATTGACTGGTTGGATCTCCTTGCAGTCCATGGGACTCTCAAGAGTCTTCTCCAACACCACAGTTCAAAAGCATCAGTTCTTCAGCACTCAGCTTTCTTTATGGTCCAACTCTCACATCCATACATGCCTACTGGAAAAACCATAGCTTTGACTATATGGACCTTTGTTGGTAAAGTAGTGTCATTGCTTTTTAATATATTGTCTAGGTTTATCATGGCTTTTCTTCCAAGGAGCAAGCGTCTTTTAATTTCATGGCTGCAGTCACCATCTGCAGTGATTTTAGAGCCCAAGAAAATAAAGTCTGTCATTGTTTCCATTGTTTCCCATCTATTTGCCATGAAGTGATGGGACCAGATGCCATGATCTTAGTTTTTTGAATGTTGAGTTTTAAGCCAGCTTTTTCATTCTCCTGTTTTACTTTTATCAAGAGGCTCTTTAATTCCTTTTCACTTTCTGCCATAAGGGTGGTGTCATCTGCATATCTGAGGTTATTGATATTTCTCCCTGCAATCTTGATTCCAGCTTGATTCCGATCTTGATTCCAGGCTGAATATGTCTGTTGGCTGAAAACATTTAAGTCAGCAGAGAAGCATTTTTTATAAGTTCAAACATTTACTAAGTTTGAATTATCTGTGGCTTTTTGGTTTGTGAGCTTTCCTGGTAGCTCAGATGCTAAAGAA
Organism: Bos mutus; assembly: GCF_027580195.1. Lineage (NCBI taxonomy): Eukaryota > Metazoa > Chordata > Mammalia > Artiodactyla > Bovidae > Bos > Bos mutus. Next base: position 7,750,792 of record NC_091644.1, on the reverse strand, counting down.
GCTGCCTGTATGTGGAAGACTTGGGGTTCGATCCCTGAGTTGGGAAGATCTCCTGGAGAAGGAAATGGCAACCTGTTCCAGTATTCTTGCCTGGGAAATCCCATGAACAGGGGAGCCTGGCGGGCTACCATCCATGGGGTCTGTAGAAAAGACTGGACATGCGTCGGGCAGGCCTGAGCGACTCACACTTTCACTTTATTTTTGCTTCGTAGAAGCCTTAGATAATGCTTCCATTTTCCCGTTCAATTTCTGGGCAGTTTGGGCATTTTATCAGTCGGATTGATGAATAAGTTGATCACTGGAGTTTAAGAAATGGCTGTATTTATTGTTATGGGCTGAATGTTCGTGTCCCCTAAAACCTGTATATTGAAATCCTAACCCTTAATGCGATGGTATCAGGAGGTAGGGATTGCAGGGGGGCGGGGGGTGATGAGCTCATGAGCATTGAGCCCTTGTGAATGGGATTAATGTCTTTATACAAAGAGACCTGTGAGAGCTTACTTGCTCTCTCTCTGTTCTCCTCCACGTGAGGATACCGGAGAAGACGTCTCCAAACCAGAAAGAGAGTCCTGATCAGGCACTGGACTTGCCAGTGCCTTGATCTTGGGCTTTCTAGTCACTGGAACAGTGAGAAATAAATTTTTGTCATCTGATTCACCTGGTCTTTGTATTTTGTTACAGCAGCCTGGTTTAAGATAGATATGAACATGATTTCGTCTTTGGACTGTAAAGCAAACTTATTTTGAGACATTTGTAGATTGACGTATATTTCTAATAAGTAATACAGAGATTCCTTGTACCAGTTTCAGCCTTTTATCCAGTTTCTCTCAAGGCATCATCTGGAAAAACTGCAGTAAAGCATTGCAACCAGGACATTGACACTGATACAGCTGAGATACGCAATATTCACTACAAGGCTCGCTGAGAGCAAGACCCACTTTCCCCACCCGCTCCCTCCTTAACCCCTGGCAACCACTCTTCTCCAGAACTACCGTTTTTGTCATTCCAAAATGCTTTGTGTAAATAAAACCGTACAGTGTGTAATTTGGGGGGATTTTTTCTCACTTAGCACAACTGTGCGAAGAGTCTGTTCCCTCTTATTACTGGGAAGCGTCTCATAGTGTGGATGGAGCGCCGTGCTAAGAGTCTGTTCCCTCTTATTACTGGGAAGCGTCTCATAGTGTGGATGGAGCGCCGTGCTAAGAGTTTGCTCCCTCTTATTACTGGGAAGCGTCTCATAGTGTGGATGGAGCGCCGTGCGAAGAGTCTGTTCCCTCTTATTACTGGGAAGTGTCTCATAGTGTGGATGGGGCGCCGTTTAACCGTTCACCCATTGAAGAGCATCTGGGCGGTTTCCAATTTTGGGCTGTTATGAATAAAACTGCTACAAACATACACAGCCAGGTTTTTGTTGAACTGAAGTTTCCATTGCTCTGAACAAGTGCCCCCAGAAAGCGGTTGCTGAGCTGCGTGGTGATTATTGGCGGGCCCTTTCAAAAACTGCCATACTGTGTCCAGAAGCCCCTGTACCATTTTACATTCTCACCAGCAAGGTCTGAGTGGCCCAGTTGATTCATGTCCTCGTCCGTGTCTGTTATCGTTCTAGTTTTATTTTGGTTATTCTGATAGGTATGTGGGTTATCTCATTCTTCATATGGATACTTATAGAACACAAGTTTTAAATTTTGATGAAATCCAATTTAATTAAGTGTTCCTTATTTGAGTAATGCTTTGGTGTTAAGTCTAAAAATTCTCTGCTTGGTTCTTGATCTCAAAGATTTTTCTTCTCTTTTTCCAGCAGTTTTCTTGTGTCTCCTTTAATGTAGGCATGTGGTTCATTCTGAGTTGAATTTTGATGATGTGTGGAGTTCTTTATCTGGAGCATCTCCTCTGGTGTGGCCTGCCTGGCAGTGACCCTCGTGCCCCTGCCTTTCAGATCTCTACGTGTATGCTGTGCTCGTGTGCTGTGTGGGGATTCTCAGTGTCCTGCTCTTCACCCTAACCATCATCTGGCAGTCTGTGTTTAGCAAGAGGAAGTCCAGAGGTAAGAGAATGGATAAAGTCATGTCTGGGGTGACAGCGCAAGCAAACCACAGACAGACAGAAGACAGCTGGGCAAAGTATCACTTTGGTGGCAAAACACATCCTGAGTCAGGGGTTATTTACCTGTGACTGGCAAGCAAAGTAAGTGGGGGAGATATGTCTCCCTTAGACTCTGCGAAAATCAACCGTAACCACTGTTGACATCATTGCATTCCCCCCCTTTCTTAAATCCCTTCCTTCTGTGGTTTCTGAGCACCCTTAACCTCTCTCTTCCTCCCAGAAGAGTCTGTGGAGTCAGATGACCCTGGGTTTGATTCTGCTGCTTAAGACTGGGTTTTCAGACACATTCCTTACACACTCTGAACTTTGGCTTTCTTATTTATTAAATGACATGGAATGGACACCACCTTCTTTAGACTGAATATTGCTGTGTGTTCTTAATTTAATTACAGCATCTGACACTGTGCCTGGCAGGGATTAGAAAGGCTTCCCTCCCCCTCTCCTGTCCAGTCTGAGTGTTCACTTCATTCTGCCTCCTTCCTTGCTGATATCCATGTCCCCTGGATGCTGTCTTCAGCCCCTTCCTGCTTTAATCTTTCTTCCTGAGTGATTGCAGTAATTGCGACTCTGACTCTTAGCTCCCTATGAATACTGCCTGCTTTCTCTCCCTAGCCCCTCCTCTCACCAAGCCTCCATGACACGTTTCCATCAGCTCCTGTGTGTTTCCTCTGAAATACCCTTCTTGTGCCCTGCCACTTAGGAATTTCTGAAATATATGGGGACACTTCAGCTCCCAGAGATGACCTGGGTAATAGCTGGGCTTTGGAATTAAAATAACTCCAGTTCAGTGACAACTCTTCATGTCCTATCTTATGACTTACCTGCCATGCCTCACCTTCTCCGTCTAAATAGTGAGGAGTGCAGCAGTGTATCAGTCTCATAGGACTGTTGTGAAGATTAAGTTAAAAAAAAAAACACAAATGAAACCCTTAACACATTCTGGTTCCCTGTAAGTATCCTGTATTTATGATGACATGTGCGTATAGTTATTAATATATATAATGATGATTACTGTTCGCCTAAGTTCATAAAGCTGGCAAGTATTACATTTGGAGCCCATGGCTTAAGGGGAAAATAAAACAGGGACACCGAGCAGCATTTCTAGAGGGGATTCTCTGCAGAGGTGCAGGCAGGGCTAAGGGAACCAGGGAGAGATGGAGAGGGAGGCCGTCAGGAACCAACACCCATGGGATGCTGTTTCCACCCTAGACCTTAGGGGACAAGAGGAGGAGAGGTTCTGGAACTTGTGAGAGCTGTAGCTTTCAGAGAGTTATCACCACTAGGAGCCGTGGAAGGACCCAGCCAGGCCAAGCCAGGCGGGAGCAGGAAGTGAGCCAGGAGCCTCTGCTCAGCCCCTTCCTGCCCTCCTCCTTCACATGTCCCAGGGATGCTTTCCTTTGGTCCTCCCATCCAGACCTGAAGCCAGAGGGAAGTGCATAGAGGTCAGCCTCCAGGGCCTGAGTAGAGTGGAGAAGAGTGCTGATGACCGGGATGGGAGCTCAGAGCCCAAAGCACTGGAGCCAGAGCCAGAGCTACAGGCAGACCCGTCTTCCGCAGCCTGCGCCCTGCCCACTGTGCTTGGAGTCTGTGCTGCGCTCCAGGCGCCCCCTCCATGCCTGTGCCCACCTTCTCCACAGTGTCCAGGCTTTTCTCCTGTTGCAAACCCTTGATGACTTTGATGAGCTCGTGGCGTGTGTTGCACATGTGCACATGTGTCTCCCTCCCTCCAGGCGGATAGCGTGCAAGGCAGGGCCCGTGCCTCTGACCCATTCTCCTTGGAATTTGGCAGATGACAGCTGCTCACCAAATGGTGGGCAAATGGCTTTGTCTCCCAGCTGCTTTGCTCCCAGCTGCTGGAGTTCGGATGCCACATGGGCAGTCCCCAAGCCTGTTTTGCTGTAAAGGCATCTCTTCCTGGGCTCAGGGGCATAATGGAGAAATCTGCCTGGAGCTGCAAGTCCTGTTAGGCTGTGGGCAGAGCAGGGAAACAGAGCCACATAGGTAGTTCAGTAGAAGTCCTTCTTTTCCAGAGTCAACAAGGCAGACCAGGACACATACTCCAGGCCTCTCAAGGGGCCACTGGGAACCCAGGTCTCAGCTGCCCTCCGCCCCCTGGGAGTGGGCCCAGATGGCCTCACGCGTACCTGCACACAGCGTCTGAAGCCCTGTGAGCTGTCAGGGCTCAGCCTGAGTGCCCACTGCAGGCTAGACCCCTTTTGGCCCCTCCACATCCTCACGGATCCTTACTGCCAGCCCGGTCGACAGCCTGCGTCGCTCCCTTTTGACCAAGGACACAGCTGGGGAGCTTGTCCAAGTCCCCACTCAAGGGAGTGGTAGAGCCCGAGCCCAGCCCCATCCTCAGCCTTCGTGTTTCTGCTCAAGAGAACCTCAGCCATCTGGGGACTGACCTTGCTGAGGAATTTTCCTCCCGCCTTCCATGTGGTTGTTGCCGAGGTCCTTCCTAGATGGCAACTCGTAGCTCCCGAGAGCCTGGGGCTTGGCATCGCTTGGCATCGCTCTGGTACAACTGCCACCTGCAGGCTGGCATCCTGTAGCCCAGGCAAGACCGTGTCCAGGCTGGGGTTAGCCCTCACCTGGACACGGTAGCCTTAGAGCAGATTGGCCGAACCTTCAGGAGCAGACCTCAGAGGCCCTAACACTTCGACAGGCACTGGCAGGATGGGGCGTGGCTGTGGCAGGGACAGGCCCGGGGATGACGGCCTGCAACCTGGATGTGTCATCTGGGAGCCTTAGCCATGCAGTGGATGTAGTGTGGCCCGAGCTGAGGAGGCAGAGATACCTCAGGCTCCCAGGTATCTTCCTATTAGAAGAGGTGAGAGAAACAGCCCTTCCTTTTAGAGTCCTCAGAGTCCGGAAAATCACAGGTTACCATTTAAAAGCACCACATCCTGAATTTCTGCTTCTATGCACAGCGGTTGCCTTGTGTGACACCGGGAGCCTTTGAGTCAAGAGCCCTGGGTACTAAGCTATGACCCATGGTGGAGACTGGCTCCAGAACCACCCTTTATTGCTTTTGTTCTCTTCCTGGTCTCCCTTCCTCACTCGCCAGTGGGTTTTCCAGGATTCCTTCCCACATGGCCTCTGCACTCGAATCCTTGTCTTATAGACAAACTCTGCTTCTGGGGACCCCTAGCTAACACAGGTGACGTGATTATGTCATCAGCAGTGGTTATGCTATGCATGTTTAAGGGAGATTGCAAGCGAGGTCTAGTTATATTTCTCTGTAAAACAGTATTTGTATAAAAATTTTGCATTAAGGTTTTAAAAATGTTCTTATTCCACAAGTCTCTAGGTATTAAATTTTTTTTTGGATTGAGTTTTCAGTAAATATTGCATGATTAGTAAAGATTTAGAAAATGAATATAAAATTAATCAAAACCACATAAATATATTATAAATTTAGATAAATAATTAATAATCTCAAGAAGTAAAATGTTATTGGAAATGGATTTTTATTTTTACTTCATATAGCCTCGTATGGATTTACGTAGTAATAGAATTCAGCATCATTTCTATTCCTATATTTTTAATAGATGTTAGCTCTGCAAAATCTCACTATGAAAAGAGGCAGGAATGGATGAAGTTTCCTTACACTACTCAATACTTTAAACTGCTTTCAAGTTATATGTCAAAAGTCATAATGATCTATCATGGAAAATGATTTTAATTCTCTACCAGCTGACAACTGGATTAGCTCATATTTCAATCCTTGTTGAAAGCAAAATATTGGAAACCTCTCCTCCAGTGAAAAGTCTGTGTGCCCCGCCATTAGTCACTCGCTTTCTCAACACTCACACCAGTAGTCCAGATCATTTATTGATTCACTGAGGCCATTGATGTGCCCACTGGCTTCTAGCCCCAGGACAGGTCTCTGAGGTACAAGTCAGGATGGGTGAGAGGAATGCCTTAATTTTATGAAGTAGAAAGGCTCATTTAACAGGGAGGGAGGGAAAGGAATACAGCCAGACCTAGGGCAAGTTCCAGTGGAATGAATTCTAAGGAAAGAGTACCATGGGAGGTGAGGATCCAGAAAATGATGTCCTTCAAACCTTTCTTTCCAGGGGTATGCAAACCCCAGACTAAAGACCACTGACCTATATAGGAAGCTTAGGATAGTGCCAGGAAGACATGGTGAGTTCAATAAATATGAACTATGATTTTATTATTATTGCAACTATAAATTAGCCAGCAAATAGTAGGTATTTAGCGAACACAATGCAGAAAGAGTTCAGTTACTAACAAGGGGTTGGATCAGATAAACCAAAAACTCCCCGAAGCTCAGACTCTGTCATCCTGGTATGGAGCCTGCATTGGTCACCTCCGTAGATAGGAGCTTAAAACAACTGTTTTATCTGCAGATCAGAAAGGTGAACTGGACTCAGCTGAACAGTTCTTCTGGCCTCAACTGGATCACTTATGCAGCTTCAGCCTGCTGGTGGGGCACTGGGGCCTGGCTGCTCTGGGGCCTCAGCTGGGATGTCTTATGTCTGTTCCACGTGGTTTCATCTTCCAGTAGGCTAGCCAGGCTTGTTTGTGTGGTAACAGAAGAGTTCCCTGCAATGAGAGAGAGAGAGCACAAGCCTCAAAGCACAGGGCCTTTTATGCTTCTGCTTGTGATTCTTTGGCTAATGTTTCATTGGCCAAAGCTCATCACATGGCCAAGCTCGGTGTCAGTGTAGGAGGGAGTTATATAAGGATGTGCAGAGATAGAATATATTAATGTGTGATTCACTGGGGCCATTGATGTAACACTCTACTACACAACTCCAGGGCCCTGTGGCTGTTTCAGCTTTACTTCTATTTGAGGTAAGTTCAACAGTGAGCTTAGATTGGACACTTATTAGGATAACTGCCTAGGTAATCTTATTTTTCCTCTGCAGCTAGAATTTTTTTTTTTTTTTCTCCTGAAGGCTACCTACTATGGAGAATGTCATTGCAAAAAAAAAAAAAAAGATTGTCTTTCCCAGGGCCTCCTTAATCAACATCCTGGAAGATCTTTGATCATAGAATGAAAACCCACTTTATAGAGAGGAGGATCTAAGTGGAAACAAGTTGTCCTGAGAACGCTTTCTCCTATCTAAGGCACAGCTCTGAGATTGGGTGACTCTGTTATTCCAGGACTCTTCAGATTAGAATCCAACTCAACCTGACTTGCCAAAAAAAAAAGAATATTGGGGGCTATTAACCAGGAAGTCTGAGGTTTACGGCTTCGTGCCTGGCTTGATCCAGGTGTTGAAGGATATCAAGTGTCCATGGCGTCCTTGCTATGAGTCTACTGTACTCATCCAAAGATAACCTGGAGAGGTGGTTAGTGCAAACACTGGACAATACCTGGCCACCTACATTTCCTAGTAATTCCTGGGGCATATGTATCTAAGGTAGTATTTATTTACCATCTTCTGTTTCTTTTTCCTTTCACAGTGAGACACTATTTGGTGAAATGCCCTCAGAACAGGTAGGAATATTTTCTTCCTTTTTCCATGTAAAGTCTTTGCTATTTTACTTTCTTTTGATATTACCAAGAAATTGGTTAAATTCATATCTTTATCTGAAGGTCTGCATATTAGTTTACAGATTGACCTAAAAACATGTATTCTGCATGCACTCACATGTTTCCAGGTTTCATATTCTGGTTCTCACTCTCAGAGGGGCCAGTGAACGTGTGACTCATACTGGCCCAGCGTGCATGCCGGAGGAGGCTTGGCGCATGCTCCTGGAGGACTGTTCCCCGGTGTGGGAGGACTGGCAGATGGACTGAACCACCGGGATGCCTTCTGACCACAAACACTGCCGATCCCCTTCCACCAATGCCTTCTTGTCCTGTGCCCTACTGTCCAGAATGTGTCCATTAGTGATGGGTGTGCTGAGAGGCTAGCCTTTTAGCTGATGGGACACACCCAGCAGGTAACAATGGTTATAGTAGATAGCGCAAACTCAAGAGTATTTAGAGACTTGAGACTTTTTTTCCAGACAGGATGGGTAAGATCAATTTCTCCCTGCTCTTCTTCCCTGCCAATAAACATAACTATCAGTTCTGGAAATAATATAAGAGACCAACAAAGGAGGACTCTGAAAGGTAGTAAGAAGAAAATTACGAAAGACAAAGGCAAAAAAAAAAAAAATCTTAAAAACAACCAAAGAGAAACAATTTATTACCTACAAGGAAACACAGATTTGAACGACAGTGCATTTTTTCATCTAAATCCATGAAGGGCAGAAAGAAGCAGCACATTTTCCCATACAAACAGTAACAAGAGAGGTGGTAGTTAATATCAAATAAGAAATCATGTAAGACGAGAAATATGACTAAAGACGAAGAAGGAAGTTTTTTATTATAAAAGATGAACTCATCAGGATGATATGACACATTACCTGGGCCTAGCTACAGAGCCTCAACATACGTAAAGCAAAAAACAGAAAATAGAAAGATTTTCAATTATTCTAGAACAAAAGCTGGAAGTGTCAGTGCTCCACTCTCAGGAATTGATAGAGTACCTGGGCACAAAATCAACCAGGACGCAGAAGATGAGGCAATTTTACCTGACAAATAAGAATGATTTGCCCAGTGAGTGCACAAAATATTCTTCTCAAGTGTATTAGGAACATTCTCTAGGATAGACCATATACTAGGTCATAAAACATATCTTTATAAAATTAGGTATTTTATTTATGTAAGAAATCATACCAAGTCTGTCCTCTGACCACAACAGAATTAAATAAAAATTCGTGACAGAAAGAAATCTGGGACATTCCTCAATGTTTTGAAAGTTCAAACAACATACTTTTACATACTGTGTGGGTCAAAGAAGAAGTCAAAAGAGAAATTAGAAAATATTTGAATTAAATAAAAATGAAAACACAGTGTATCAAAACATAGGATGCAACTAAAGTAGTGCTGACGTAAAGATCTACGGCCTCTGAATGCCTGGGTCAGAGCGAAGAAAGGCCGGAAATCAACGCGTTACGCTTTCACCATAAGACCTGGATCAGAGCGAAGAAAGGCCGGAAATCAATACACTACACTTTCACCATAAGACCTGGATCAGAGCGAAGAAAGGCTGGAAATCAACACGTTACGCTTTCACCATAAGAAACTAGAACGAGAAGTGTGAGTGAAATCTGAAGAGAGAAAGAACACAGTGCAGAAATCAATAGCGTGGAAAACGCACACACGCGCACCCACACACACAGAGAGAAGTGTCAGTGGAATCAAAAGCTGGTTCTTTGTGAAGATCAGTAGACCCGACAAACCTTAAGTTAGATTGTCCACGAAAATAAAAAAGAGAGAAAAAACCAATTACCACAATTAGGGAGGAAAAAAGGAACTCCTACAAACCCTATAAGAGAACGCAATGGCACCCCACTCCAGTGCTCTTGCCTGGAAAATCCCATGGACGGAGGAGCCTGGTGGGCTGCAGTCCATGGGGTCACTAAGAGTCGGACACGACTGAGCGACTTCACTTTCACTTTTCACTTTCGGGCATTGGAGAAGGAAATGGCAACCCACTCCAGTGTTCTTGCCTGGAGGATCCCAGGGACGGGGGAGCCTGGTGAGCTGCCGTCTATTGGGTCGCACAGAGTCGGACATGAATGAAGTGATTTAGCAGCAGCAGCAGCACAAACCCTATAAAAATTAAAAGGTTATAATCCTTATAATCCAAATGTATTCTAACAAATTAGACAACATAGATTAATGGAAAAATTCATAGAAAAATAGAAATTTTCCAAAACTGATTTAAAAATAAAGCTATAATCTGAATAACCTGTAATAAGTCAAGAAATTAAATTGTTAGCAAAACACTAAAAAACTAGTAAATATAATAGTAATAAAAAGGAGTAGATTCACAGATATAGGGAACAAACTGGTGGTAATCAGTGTGGAGAGGAAAGAAGGAGGGACAGCATAGGGGTAGAGAATTAAAAGGCACAAACTGCTCTGTATAAAATAAGTATACCACAGGGATATGTGGTACAACACAGGGGACAGAACCAATATTTTTCCAATATTTTATAATAAGTATAAATGGAATATAACCTTAAAAAATGCGTATCACTGTGCCGTACACCTGAAACTCGGTTAGTATTGCACAGCAACTGTACCTCAATTTTAAAAATGAGCAAAAAGATTTGAAAAGATAGTTCCCTAAAGAAGATGTATAAATGGCCAACAAGCTCATGAAAGTGTGTTCCATATCATTAGTATTAAAGGACTGTAATTAAAACCATAAAGCCATGCCACTACACATCCACTACAATGGCTGCGACAAAAAAAGACAGTGTCAGATGTTGGCCGGGATGTGGCGAGACTGTATATTGCTGGGGAGCATGTAAAATGGCGTAGCCACTTTGGAAAGACAATTTGGTGATTTCTTAAAACAGTAGACATAGACTCAGCCATATTCACTCTTATTTATTTGGCAAGAGGAAACTTTTGTAGGATGATAGAGATGTTCTAAACCTGTATTGAGGCAATGGTTGTACAACTTTATAAATCTACTAAAATTATTGAGTTGTATGCTTATGATCAGTGAATTTTATGGGGAGTAAATTATGCCTCAGGAAAAATATTTTGTTTTTTTAAGCATATGCCCTGAAAAGGCTCCAGTATTGGCATTTCAGACGCTGGAAGAGGTCATGGCTCGGGGGATGGCATAGGCTTGGAGAGGTCAGCCTGCCAGTGTTTCTCAGAACTTGCATCTAGCGTCTGGCCTTAAGTCTTTAGTGGTGCGGGAGTCTGGGCCCTGCTTCCTTCCCTTGACTTGTTTTCCCCCTCAGTTGCATCTATTCCGAGCTGGTGCTGATGCTGTAAGTACACTGAGGGTGTCACCCCAGCCTGGTGGGCATTAGAGTTGGTCTCCCCTCAGTCCTGCAGTGCCTGCCAGAGGTTAGAGATGAGCACAAAGTCCCGCTTAAATGCTGCCGCCTTGACCCGCAGGTGCTGTCAGCGAGACTGGGTGCCTGAGCTAAGCTCGTCGCACGACCTGTCTCCTGTTGGGCCAGCCCACAGATCTGCCTCTGGAAAACCTGCCTCTCTCGCCGTACCCCAGGCCCCTGCAGGGGCGGGGTCTGCCCGCCTGAACCTGGGCGCCCTCCTGGCTTGCACTCGGCTTTCTGCTGAGAACCTCAGGCTGATTTGCTCAGTGCAGGCTGCTCTCTGCCACGGGGCCTCTCGTGAACTGGTCAGTCCTTGCCATTTTAACTGGCCTTGACCTGAATTGTGCTCTGCCTCTATAGCCCAGGCGTTTCTTTTTCCTGTCCCTATTGTGCCAGGGAGCTCCCACCTCTGGGCTCCACAATCAGCGCTGTGGCCGTGGGCCGCTGGGCCCCGCAAGCCGTGACTGGGATGAATGTCTGTCATTGTCCTCTGGCCACTTCCTCCTAAGGAGAATGCGCAGAGAGCACAGGCAGGGGAGGGGCCCTCGGGAAGAGGCCACGAGCTGGCCCTGAGGCTGTGGTCACCGAGAGCGGGGCCTTGGCAAGTGACTGGGGCAGAACTTGGGGACTCTAGGGAATTCCTTGACTTTTTGAGAGAAGTTCAAACAGGAGGAAAACAAGTCTCTTCTTCATGTGTGCCGGCCCTGAAGTCGGAAACTGCCGTCTCCTGGGAGGGTGGCCTTGACCTGCAGAGCTGGAGGACTGTTCCTTTCCCATGGCGGATCACCCTCTCCCGGAGCAGACACTTGGGCCTTAGCGAGCATCTCAGGGCACTGCAAGATTTTAACTATCTGGAGAGCAGCTCAACTGATCACTGTGAAACTGTACCCCAGAGTTCCTGAAAATCAGATTGTAAATGCAAGGTCACCGATTTCGTAGATTTGTGATGTGTCCCCACACCATGACTCCTCCTCAGTGCACTCAGGGCCCTTTCTTCAAGTTCAGTAAAGCTGTCAAGAGGGTGGATGGGGCCACAAAAAGGCAGTTCCAGCCAGTACATTTCCTGACCTTTTGCTTGAACTCGTCTTATGCACTTGAGATAGTAAAGTATCTCCAAGTGGGAGACATTAAGGTGGGCATTATGTAATCTGTGCCAATAGCATTTACAGCTGAAGTCTTCCAAGCTTTCTTCATGTTTTCTGGTGCATACACTTTCTCAAGGATAGACAGTCAGGTCAACAGACTCTTTACATGTTGGATAAATTACAGGCACAGCTTTACTGTGTTTTATGAGCTTAGTTTAAAGCATTTTTCAGTCTTTTCTGAAACATCAGAGATTTATAAACATTTTAAAACATACCCCACTATCGAAGTATGGGATTACTAAGTGATTTGTTTAGGGTCTTGGAGAGAAGGCAGAGATGTGATTTCAAAGAGACTATAAAGATATGAACTCCAGACTGAGGTGTGTGACTACTTGCTTCGCGGGTACTGAAGCAAACTGAGGTGTGTGACTCCTTGCCTCACGGGTACTGAAGCAAACTGAGGTGTGTGACTCCTTGCCTCGCGGGTACTGAAGCAAGGTGAAGCATAGTGAGTGCGAGCAGCGCTGCAAAACATTATTCCTTCTGCGAAGGGCAGTCTGCTGTGAAGGGGAAAGATTCTGTGGCCAGGCTGCCTCAGGTCACATGCCAGCTCTGCCATAGATTGCTGTGTGCCTTTAGCTAATTTTTCCACCTCTCTGATAAAATGAGAGCAATCGCAGCTCTAACATGTAAGGAGTTGGGAGGATTTCATGAATTAGTCTGTATAAAGTGCTTCCAACAGGTAAATGGTGTGCTCTATGCAAATAGTTCTGTTATTACTCAGTCAATACTTACAAATGTTTCTTCTGTAGGCTTGTAAGGCCCATTGAGTGAGGATGAAATAACACCAGCCCACGCCTTGAGGTCCAGGAGACCCAGAGAAACTAGAAGGTGGCGGCAGCCGTGGCCACAGCGCTGTTGTGGGCACCCAGCAGAGGCGCTCCTAAGCCTGTCTCAGGGGTCTCCTGGGGCTGAGATCTGGGCCAGGTCTTGAAGGCTGAGTTAGAGCATTCCAGGAGAAGAGGGATGGGGCAGCACATAGAAGTGGGGCGAGAAGAGCACAGCTAGGGAAGGGATTTCATCCATGGGGTGAGGAATCTTGGAGATTCAGGGCAGAACAGCAGGGAGGTGAGGCTGGAGATGGTAGCAGGGCAGATTCTAGAGGATGGCAGTCATCATATTAAAAGTAATGACAAAGCCTCATTTATTAAATGCCTGGCACAGTGCTAAGCACGGGACACATACCATCTCCTTCTGGCCTCACAACAACCCCATGAGTGGCTGCTGTGATTATCCCCATCCTACAGATGAGAAACCAGTCCAAAAAGAGTGTGGATGTTGGTAAGGTCTCCTGACCAGTGAGAGCAGGAAGAGCAGGGCCACCAGCCCAGGCCACCTGGCTCGGGGCTCCCACGCTGGCCCAGGCGTCCTGGGGAGCTTGGGTCTGACTGTGAGAGCTTTGGTATTGGCGGTCACACAAATGGACAAGAAGTAAATGCTGCAGAAAGGTCAGGGCAGTGGAAGGAGAAGCGGAAAGGACTTGGCTGGAGACGACTGCAGCTGCTCGCCTCTTCCCGACTTTGAAAAGTCCAGTGAGCTCTGGTCATAGGCATAGGTTTGTATAGGTGTTTCCCCTTGTGACCACATTCAGCTGAGCAGGCCCGTGGGCGAGGGCTGGGACGATAGGCTGCTGGTGTGTGTCTCCTGGTCTCACTCCTGCATCCCTGGCCCACACCAGGGCCAGGCTCACCTCTCTCCTTTCAGAGTCCCAGGCAGAGGCATGCAAGGGGAGGACGGCCGTGGTGATGGGATCTGGTTATTCCTAGAATAACATGAAAAACCTCCACCTGGTTTTGGCATCAGTTGGAATATGCCACCAGCTGCATGGTGACATGGGGCCAGTCTCTCAGCTTCTGTGGGACTGGTTCACTCTCCACCAAAAGGGCACCAACTTGCCTTTGTCCCTGTGGCTCAGGGTTGTCATGAGGATTCAGTGAGATAATACCGGCTGTGGACTAATTCCTCATAATTACTCATCAAGTGCCCGTGTACCTCTGTGGCTGAACACTTGATGGGGTTTATTTCTAATCTTCATAAAAAGCCTGCCAGGTACAAATTAATCTCCCCAGACTAAGAGCATGAATAAAACTGCCAACTCTTAGATGAATAGCTAGCCCTCTATACTATTTACGGACCTTTGATTGCAAGCGACAGAAAGGACAGCGCAGATGGTCTTACCCAGGAGAAGACTCGGCTGGCTCCTGGCTGGGATGCTGCAGGGAGTGGGCCTCCACCCAGGGGACGCCGGGCCCTCGGGGCAGTGACTTTTGTCCCCAGCCTCCCTCTGGGCAGCGCTGCCTCCAGGTTTTGATGTATCCTCCAGCCAGTCCTGCTCCCCTCAGAAAAGGAGAGGTGGCTTGGGAGCCTTCACCCTGGCCTCATGAAGGACTCATCTTGCTTCCACAGGAAGCAAACGCAATTGCACTCACTGTTATGGGACCAACCTGAACCATGCTCTATGGCCAGAGGGTGAGACTGTGCTGAGCAGGGGTTGGGGGTCAGTGCCACCCAAACATGTCCCTTCGGCCCTAGAAGACAGTGAGTGGGTGCTGGGCAGATAACCCCAGGGATCGCGTTTTGCCATTATTCTTATGACCCAAGGCCAACACTACATGGAACCGCTGAATATTAAGGAAGCACCTCCCAGTCTTACCAGTTGGCGTTCAGAGATCTTAAACTTACAAACTAAACCTAAGCCTGTGTGCAGACTCAGTGAGAACGGGCAGGGACTGCAAAGGACGAGCTCTCATGACAAGACCCAGCAGAACCTCTGAGGTGATGTAAACAGCATATGATGAAAGGCCATGGGGAGGCTGTGGACAGGAAGCTGCCTTGGCAATGACCTCACAAAGGAGCAGCTCTTATCCTGATGCTCTCTGCAAAATGCATGCAAGGTCTTATGCAGAAAGTAATGCATCAGGATCCCCAGGGGTCTGCAGGTCCTTTGTAGGTGCTCCCACCCTGGTGCAGATTTCTGAGACCTCTGCCATGTCCAGCCAGCTCCCTATTCAAGGAGAGCAGATTCCATAATAATGATGATACCAACGCTGGTAAGATAGTCACAGGTGACACCCATTTAGTGCTTCTACTTACCAGATGCAGTTCTGTGTGTTGACACAATGTGACGTATTTATGAGAAAAAGTCTTTTCCAGGGGAGCACCATTCTTCCACCTTGAAAGGGAAGTTCTGCAGGCTGTACAGAGCTCCTGGCATGGACTGTGGACGACCTTGTGTGTAGTGGAAGTCTATGGAGCGCTTTCAGAAGCCTCGCGCCAGATGTCAGGAAATTCACCCTACTTACACTGGTCCTTGGCCTTTATCGATGGCAGTTGACCTTGATGAGGGGGACCTGTGACTGCAGATGACAGTGAGTTGCTAACACGGTTGTCATGACCTCTAGCACCCTACAGACCCCAGCACTCAGTCCAACCTCTCTTACCAGGACAGAGCTCTGAGCAGCTGCGTTTAGTATAGACTGAAAATGCAGTGAAATGCTGGTAACGCCTTCTGCTACCTTCTCTTTAGGAAGCTGGTTTAAGCCCAGAGCAGCCGTTGTGGATCTGGCTCTACTGACCTTCTTCCTGCCCTAGTTTTCTTGTTCTCTGTTGTCTGGGCTGGGCCCAGAGTCCTTGCTTCAGGGCCTGGCGGCAGATGGAACTGGTTCAGATCCCAGTGCGCCTGCCTTGACCCCTCTGAGGCTTCATTTTCCCATCTAGGAGGGTCAGAGATTATGGCCATCAGGTACTTTTCCCAGTGCCTTGCGTAGGGTAGACTGATATAGCTCTTATTAACTTGAGCTTCTGCAAAATATGACTGGTCACAATGAGTTCAGGGCCTGGTAGAATCCAGTTTCCCTGCTTTACCTGGTGTCCTAGGGCAGCCGCCCACCACTCGGGCGCAGCCTCTCCCTACGCCCTGCTCGCCTGCTCTGTCCTGCCTGGTACCCGTCTGTCTGTGGCTACGTCAGTGGCTCTAGAAGAGCACATCGTACTCTATCAGGCAGAAAGATTTTCTGATCAAGATTTAAGTTGAAGTTTGTGCTTCCCCTCAGGGGCAAGACGTGGCACCGTGAGATAACCAAGTGGTAAAATTGTTCTCGCTGGGTGGCCCCGTGGAATGTCCCCGTTCCTCACCTGCATCCACAGACTGGAGGGCAGGATCCGTGCTGTTTGGCTCATGTCCCGTCTAATTTAGGCTGAGCTGTCTCATCTGACCCTGATGATGGCTCTGTGAGATAGATGGTGGGGGTGGTTGTTTCTATTTAGTCGCTAAGTCGTGTCTGACTCTTTGCTATCCGGTAGCCCACCAGGCTCCTCTGTCCATGGAATTTCCCCGGAAAGAATACTGAAATGGATTGCCATTTCCTTCTCCAGGGGATCCTCCCGACCCAGGGGTAGAACCCGCGTGTCCTGCATCTCCTGCATTGGCAGGCGGGTTCTGACTACTGAGCGACCTGGGATCTCCCCATTTTGCAGGCTGGGAGATGTGGCCCGGGGAAGTTAGGGACTTGCCCTGCGTCACCTCCCTGCTCAGAGTGGAAGCAGATTCAGTGCACTTCTGCCTGCACCAGAGCCTGTTCGCTGGATCCAGCCACGAAGTGCCATGGAGCAGAGGCGCCCAGCCTTCGTGGGGTGGGGACTCCCACGAGAGGCAGCTGGGCCGGAGCTCTGTGCACGCCACAACGAGGGCCCACACATGCGCCTCCTCCCCAACCCGGGATGGATCCAGAAGAACTGCCCCGTTTCCCACAACAGCACTCTGTTCAATCACTCAGCTCTCTAACTTAGCTGGAGTTTCTGGCCTATCTTCTACCTTCCTCGGTTTGACTGGCTCCAGCAATGCTCGCTCCCTTGTGTCAGACACAAAATACAGTCCTGTTGCAACCCAAGATGTAGGATAACTTTTCTTGTAAGTGAATCATAAAATGCACTTTGTTTGTCAAAATTTCCTGCCAGGCCTGCTGGCCCAACAGGAGACGTAAGGCGCGGGGAGGACAGTTGTCTGCCATATGCCATTGTGGTGACTCACTGTATCTGAGGGCTCGTGACCGAGGTGTGAGGCAGAGCTGAGTTTAGTGCAGCTTAACTGTTTTCGGGGAGAATGGTGCTGACAAGGTAGAGGTTTTTTCAGCTTACAGAAAGCCCTGGACTTAACGGCTTGGACTTACATATTTCAAAATTTTCATTTTATTTTAAGGAGCAAGAGGATTAACGCCAAGAAAATAGCAGAGCACATTGTTGTTAGGCCTTGGTCAAAAATAAAATATCAAGTGATTTTAACAAAAATAAATGACCGTGCATTTAACAAAAAGCCAAAATTCAAAACAGGAGAAATGTTTGCAATAAGCATGTCAGATTGATGTAAAAAGTGCAAGCAGATCTATAAGAAAAACTCATGATCCTAATAAATAATAGTAGAAGGTGTCCATACATCATTCATAAATGAGAAAACACAATTAGACAAACACCGGAAAGGTTCCTCCTAGCCAGCAGAGAAATGCAAATAAAAAGAGATATCACATTTTTCTTTATTAAATGAAAGAAAATTTTTAAACTCATAAATCTGGTGTCAGAAAGGATGAAAACATAAATATGCTTATCCATTGACCAAGCGGCTATAAAATAGTACTAACTTGTCAGAGATCATTTTGACAGTGGGTATTGAATAGCCTTTAACATGATCCTTTTTTCTGAACTAGTATTCCTAGCTCTAAGAATTCAAAAGCAAAAGTCTAAGAATGGAAAACCATCATGCACAAATATATTTATAGCAATGTTATTTATGTATCAAATTGGGAAACAGATGTTTAGATGCTGGGGAAGGGCTAAGTAAACTGCAGCATGTCTTGTCATTAGAATAGTAGGAGGATATATCAATTTGGAAAATGTAGATTAAGTAACAAGAAGGATGCAAAATTGTAATACAATTTTATTTTTTAAAAAACAATGTATAAGAGCCAGGGAAGAGTTGAAATTTAAATCCACACAAAAGCCTGCCCATGGATGTTGCTGCTGCTGCTGAATCACTTCAGTCATGTCTGACTCTGTGCGACCCCATAGACGGCAGCCCACCAGGCTCCCGCATCCCTGGGATTCTCCAGGCAAGAACACTGGAGTGGGGTGCCATTTCCTTCTCCAATGCATGAAAGTGAAAAGTGAAAGTGAAGTCGCTCAGTCGTGTCCGACTCTT
The DNA here is from genome assembly GCF_027580195.1 of Bos mutus. Classification (NCBI taxonomy): domain Eukaryota; kingdom Metazoa; phylum Chordata; class Mammalia; order Artiodactyla; family Bovidae; genus Bos; species Bos mutus. The sequence continues at coordinate 7,732,459 of NC_091644.1, read as the reverse complement.
AGCGACCCCATGGACTGCAGCCTACCAGGCTCCTCCGTCCATGGGATTTTCCAGGCAAGAGTACTGGAGTGGGGTGCCGTTGCCTTCTCCAAGCAGCTGTTTATCCATAATCTCCAAAACTTGGGCGCAACAAAGATGTCCTTCAGTAGATGAATGAGTAAATAAACTCTGGTACATTCAAACAATGGAATATTATTTGACATTAAAGAGAAATGAGCTATCAAGCTATGAAAAGACATGGAGAAAACTTAAATGCATATTTTTAAGTGAGTGAAGCCAATCTGAAAAGGTTCAGACGATGTATGGCGTTCTGGAAAAGGCAAAGCTTTGGGGATAGTAAATAGTGGTTGCCAGAGACGGGGGAGAGGGATGACTAGGTGGAGCACAGAGGAACCATCCTGTGCCTCACTCTAGTGGTGGATACGCTATAAATTTGTCCAAACCCGTAGAATGTACACCACCAACAGCGAACCCTAATTAAACAGTGCCCTTTGGGTGATAATTATGTGTCAAAGTAGTTTCCTTAATTATCACAAATACACCATTCTGGTGGAATATACCATTCATAATGTGGCTGGGCAGTGGTCTGTCTGAAATCTCTGTACCTTTTGCTCGGTTTTGTTGTGAACACAGAACTGCTCACAAAAATAAAGTCAAAAAAAAGAAATAAAACAGAATAGGAAAAAGACTGGAAATATTTACAAAGGCTACAATAGACTTATTATTTTTGTTTTCATGTCTGTTATTACCATTTTAAAACATGAACATGCATTAGTTTATAATGGAAAGAAAAAAATTTTTCAAGCTTTAAGATGCTAGGAAATGAAGCTGTACGTGTGGTTGTGTATTTAAACAACCCTGAGGGTTTCTGATCCCTTTTTCCCTCTTAGTGGCCAGAGTTTTGTAAACACACATTCCTTTTGGCTATTTGTGAGTTTACACAGTTGACCTTATACTTAAAGGCATGGCCAGTTAGAGTTTCTGCCCAATAAAAATAAGCTATCTTTGGGGACTCTTGGTGTGAACTATATTCTTAGAAATTTCCCCACTAGTCACTGTGTGACTCAGTCTTTGTTATTTTAAAACCCTAAGACTGTTTTAAAATAGTCTATTTTCTTTTATTAAATATATACATATTTAGATAGATATTTGTGTTTAATTTACTGTTTTTCAAAAATTATTCTGTCACATGTTTGCGTGCTAGGTCGCTTCAGTTGTGTCCGACTCTTTACAACCCTATGGACTGTAGCCCACCAGGCTCCTCTGTCCATGGGATTCTGCAGGCAAGAATGCTGGAGTGGGTTGCCATGCCCTCCTCCAGGGGATCTTCCCAACCCAGGGATCAAACCCGCATCTCTTACGTCTCCTGCATTGTCAGGGGGTTCTTTACCACCAGCACCACCTGGGAAGCCCTTATACAATCACTTGGTTTAGTAATTTAAATTTAAAAGTTAAGTAATTAATTTAAAAAATATATGTGCAGTGATAATTCTCCCTGTCCAGTCTTCTATCTCTTTAGCTCCTCAGCACCCACATTCTAAGGAATACTTTTTAAATTCTCTAATGAATGTTTCCAAAGTGAATATTTCCAAAGTGAATATTTCCAAAGTTTCTCTGTACTTGTGTACATACATACTAATATATATCATTTTCTCCTTTTTTTATACAAAAGTGACATATTTTACACATTGTCCAACACCTAGCCTTTTAACTTAACGATGGGTCTTTCCTTATCCTGGTGGAAATGGCTTCCTCATTCCAGTTTCAAAGGACACTTTGTATGCGTTTATGGATTCACCATACTTCCCTTCCCCAGTCCCGTGCCGGTGGACAGTTAGGTTGTCTCTACTCTATTGCTGTTACCAATGGATTCACCATACTTCCCTTCCCCAGTCCCGTGCAGGTGGACAGTTAGGCTGTCTCTACTCTATTGCTGTTACCAATGGATTCACCATACTTCCCTTCCCCAGTCCCGTGCAGGTGGACAGTTAGGCTGTCTCTACTCTATTGCTGTTACCAATGGATTCACCATACTTCCCTTCCCCAGTCCCGTGCAGGTGGACAGTTAGGCTGTCTCTACTCTATTGCTGTTACCAATGGATTCACCATACTTCCCTTCCCCAGTCCCGTGCTGGTGGACAGTTAGGCTGTCTCTACTCTATTGCTGTTACCAATGGATTCACCATACTTCCCTTCCCAGTCCCGTGCTGGTGGACAGTTAGGCTGTCTCTAACCTATTGCTGTTACCAATGGATTCACCATACTTCCCTTCCCCAGTCCCGTGCAGGTGGACAGTTAGGCTGTCTCTAATCTATTGCTGTTACCAATGGATTCACCATACTTCCCTTCCCCAGTCCCGTGCAGGTGGACAGTTAGGCTGTCTCTACTCTATTGCTGTTACCAATGGATTCACCATACTTCCCTTCCCCAGTCCCGTGCAGGTGGACAGTTAGGCTGTCTCTAACCTATTGCTGTTACCAATGGATTCACCATACTTCCCTTCCCCAGTCCCGTGCAGGTGGACAGTTAGGCTGTCTCTAACCTATTGCTGTTACCAATGGATTCACCATACTTCCTTCCCCAGTCCCGTGCAGGTGGACAGTTAGGCTGTCTCTAACCTATTGCTGTTACCAATGGATTCACCATACTTCCCTTCCCCAGTCCCGTGCAGGTGGACAGTTAGGCTGTCTCTAACCTATTGCTGTTACCAATGGATTCACCATACTTCCCTTCCCCAGTCCCATGCAGGTGGACAGTTAGGCTGTCTCTAACCTATTGCTGTTACCAATGGATTCACCATACTTCCCTTCCCCAGTCCCGTGCAGGTGGACAGTTAGGCTGTCTCTACTCTATTGCTGTTACCAATGGATTCACCATACTTCCCTTCCCCAGTCCCGTGCAGGTGGACAGTTAGGCTGTCTCTACTCTATTGCTGTTACCAATGGATTCACCATACTTCCCTTCCCCAGTCCCGCAGGTGGACAGTTAGGCTGTCTCTAACCTATTGCTGTTACCAATGGATTCACCATACTTCCCTTCCCCAGTCCCGTGCAGGTGGACAGTTAGGCTGTCTCTACTCTATTGCTGCTGTTACCAATGGATTCACCATACTTCCCTTCCCCAGTCCCGTGCAGGTGGACAGTTAGGCTGTCTCTACTCTATTGCTGTTACCAATGGATTCACCATACTTCCCTTCCCCAGTCCCGTGCAGGTGGACAGTTAGGCTGTCTCTACTCTATTGCTGTTACCAATGGATTCACCATACTTCCCTTCCCCAGTCCCGTGCCGGTGGACAGTTAGGCTGTCTCTACTCTATTGCTGTTACCAAGAGCATGATGAGGACTTGTATGGACCTATTGTACCCATGCAAGAATATCCACAGAATCAATTCCCAGAAGTGAAACTGCCAGGTCATGGAATATAAACCTTTGTAATTCTGATAGCCCCATGATCCTGATTGCTGAATTACTCTGCATCGGGAAGGATTTCCACTTGTACCCCCAATACTCCTGAGTGCCTGACTCCTCACACCCTTGCTGAAAGAGTGTGTTGCCTTAAGTCTGACTGTTGCCATCTGATGTGTGCAGAAAGGAAGTGCAGTGCATTTTTGTTTGGATTCCTCTTTCTTGAGGAAGTTTTAGCACGTTTTCCTAGGTATGAGCCTTTCCTCTTGGGTGAAACTGCTTATCACCTTCCTTCATTTTGGTTATTGGGTCGTAGTTTAATGGATTTCTAGACATCCTGTGTATCATGGAGATAGCCTGTCTTGGTAACTGTACGTACCTGGCCGATTATGTGTCTGAGGACAAGAGAGGCAGTCTCCTCTGGGTTGTTGGAGCCAATAGGATGCATTTGAAAGAAGACTGATGGCCATTCAAGGATGTGTGTGAACTCTGTCACGCAGGTGGCATTGGCAACAGGTTTCACATCAGGCCAGCCTGGGTTTGCAGCTTTTGTGTTGGGTGCTTACCAACAGTGTCGCTTAGGGCAAGTCACTTGGAATCTCTGAGTCTTGGTATTCTTAGCTGTAATATAAGCTTACTCATTACTTTGGGTTATAATGGTTAACACATAAAATATGATAGATACTACAGTGATTATATAAGTGACCACCCAGATAATTGAAAACACTCACCACACTCCTGAGGATCATTTTGGCCTCTGCCTTATAGGAAGGTACAGCAGGAGGATAAGGTATGCCCAGTCATGGTGGCCTCTGGGGGCTCCCAGCTGCAGCTCCCCAGGGTCCTTCCTCACGTGCACAGGGGCTGCTCTGTCTCTGGACTGTGAACTACAAAGACATGTGCAAGGAATGCTGGTGTTAGGGGAGCTCAAGGAGAAGATTTTAGTGATACCTTAATCCCTACTGGTGATATAGCCAAGCCAGACTGAGTAAACCCATTAACTACGTGTAAACCACCAATCTCTACATCCCCAAGCAATGTAAGCAAGCTGGCCCTGGGTCTCTCCAGAGATTTGGGGACTTTACACAGCACAGCACATAGTCCTAACTAGCTCATCTCATCATCCTTAGCCATGGGTCAGTACCAAACATCCCTGGAGATAAGCACAGAGCCATCTCATTTCAGCTCTAAACACCTCCTGCCTTACATAGGTTCATCTGGGTTCTCAGAAACTGTTGCTTCCTTTCCTTGGAACAAACCTGCCTTTGCCTTCACCTGGACCTTTCTCTTCTACAGCTCGGGGGAGACTGTCACTAGCGTGACCAGCTTGGCTCCACTGCAGCCCAAGAAGGGCAAGAGGCGGAAGGAGAAAGCTGACGTTCCTCCCGCAGTTCCTGCCAAAGGTAGGGAGCTAGCCAGTGGTCACCCGCGTGGTGAGCAGAGCACCTGGGGTCTGATGTGAGTTTAGGATGGGAGACGGACAGATGAAGCATGCGGCATTCCTGATTATATGGCCTGGAAAACTCCACCTAGATTCTGATCTTATCTGAGCCCTGTCCCTGAGGTGGGCTGGTGGGGGGTGGTGCCATTGGCCACACAGGGCTTTATCAGGGAGCTGCGGGGGTTGTGGTGGGGGGTCAACCTCTACAGACTATTCTAAAGTGTATTTCCTTCTGAACTGCTAACATGATCTGTGCAAAGCAGGATGGGGCAAAATGGTGTCTGTTAATTTAAGGGAAAAAGTTTCTCTGATTTTTCTAAGGATAAAAACCAGGTGTATAATTTAGTTTGGATTTGTTCTAGGGATAAAATGAGGGTTATTCCTTGATTCCAAGGAATCATGACAGAGCAGCATAAATGAGGAAGATGGGCATTTCCTGAGGCAAGAACTAAAGGTGTCTTTCAATAGTTCCTAAAATAACTGTGGCTAATTTAGGTCATACCTCAAAGGTTTTGATATAGAGTTAGGAATACAAGGGTTGCCCCAGTGAATAATTTAATAGCAAGACAAGATCCATTGTATTCCTCAGCCGGGGCTTTCTAGGATGTTCCCTAAGCTGCCTTTGAGCCGTGTGGCAGAAGGCAGTGGTGCTGAGTCTGAACATACATCAGTGGACAGAAGAGGCTGGAAGGCACGGGCCTCCTGGGAGGCACGGCACATGTGGGTCTGGGAGGGAAGGGGGTGGCCCCTGCTCTGGGCTGGGCAGTGCACTGCTGTAGCGTCTCATTCTATCAGAGGGGTCAGTGACCTGTCTAACGAAAGACGAAAGTCAGACTCAGAGAACCACGTGGCAGAGCCTGCCTTTGGGTTCAAGTCCCAACTCATTTAAATATGAATCAGTTGCATGACATTGCAGGAAGAGCCTCGGTTTCCTCCTCCTCCTCCCATTTGGGGACAATAAGACCTTCCCTAATGACCTCACAGGGTGGCTGTGAGGGTCAAAGGTCACCACTGTCAGGGTTAGTGTGCAGCTAGGAGGAAGCCCCAGGGAAAGTTCCAGCCTCAGCCTTAACCAAGGGGACTTGGCTCTCACCTGCACATCTGACCTCTTTGTAGCTGGTGGTGTTTTGTCGACCTTGTTGAGGAGAGAGGATGACATGTCCAAAGGCTAGGAGGGGATCACCATTCCCCGAAGGGCAGCAGTCCAGCTGTCACCTGGATCAGAAACTAAAGTTCCTCCATGAAAGCAGGAAGGGGCCCAGAAGACTCTGGGTCTGTGGTACTCACGGTATGTGGACTTTAGGGGTCCTGGGAGGAACTGCAAACTAAACCCTTGATGTGTTTCTACAGCTCCCATCGCCACCACATTCCATAAACCGAAGCTGTTAAAGCCACAGAGGAAAGTCACCCTGGTGAGTAACCACATTCTCTGTGTTGTCCCCTCAAGCCCTAAACACACTCTGGTCCAAGGAGTACCTTTATTGACTCAAAACATGCTCCAAGTTCTTGGTGCTTCGTCCCCAAGCAAAGCCGTTCTCTCATCTTGGGTCAGCTTTCGAGCCAATTTTTCTCCATACCTAGTTCCCAGAGTGGCTTTTGAAAAATCCACATGGGATTGCTTTTTATCATCCATGCTCCTTTTCGAAAAGAAGGAAAAAAATCACACTCTGGAATGTATAAAATATAAAGAGGACCAGCTTGTATAGATTTGTCTTGATAACCACTCTGAAGAGACTGCAAAAGAACCTTCCAGAATATATGTTGTACCTTTTTATTTTGAAATACTTTTTAGATTTACAAAAGCATTAGAAAGATGATACAGAAAGTTCCTGTCTATTCTGTGCCCAGCTTTTCCTAAGGTTAACGTCTCACAAAGCTCTGGTGTATTTGTCAAAACTAAGAATTTAGCCTCAGCATATTACCATTAACTGCACTCCAGATTCGGGTCAGATTTCAGCAGTTTTTCCACGAATGTTCTTTTGCTGGTGCAGGATCCCATCCAGGCTAGCACATGGATTTCATGGTCCTGTCTCCTTAACCTCTTCCAATCAAGCCCAGTGCCTCAGATCTATGGCCTTGCCACTTTAAAAGAGCAGCAGCTACATTTTTAGAATCTCCCTTGACTTGGGTTTCTCTGAGGTTTTTAATGATTAGAAATGAGCTTATGGATTTGAAGAAAGAACAACACAGAAGAGATATGCCTTTCTCGTTGCGTCCCATGGGGGGCACCTGCTGTGACGCTGACCTTGACCACTTAGTGAGGGTGAGTCTGCCAGACTTCTTCATATAAAATCACTACTTTTTCCTCTCCGTCGTCTGTTTGTTAGAAGTCAGTCGCTAAGTCCAGATTACACTCAAGAGGAGGAGCGTGAAGCTGTACCTCTTGAAGGGAGGGAGATTAAAGACTTTGGACACATATGAAAACCACCACAGTAATAGGTATTTTAGGGGAGATTCATCCAGCCTATGCAAATAGTCTGTTTTTCCTTGAACTTTCATCTACTTATTTTAGTGTTCATCAGTGGATTTTGCTTGTAGCACTTATTACTATGGTGAATTAATGGTGATTTTCTGTTTTCCTCAACCCGTCTCTGTTTACTACTTAAAATTCTTCTATAAGCACGAGCTGGCTCCCTTCTCTTGTTGATTTATTCACTAATTTCTTTACATCAGTGTGCATACATGGAGATTTAATTTCTTTTAAATTATTGTTTAACATATTAAATGTATTGTTATTCATTTTGTTGCTAAGTTTGTTCAGCAGTTGTATATTTGTGTGAGAGAGAGAGAAACAGAAAAAGAGAGGGAGAGAGAGGCAGAGAAACGGGCAAGCCTATTCTAAAATGTGTATGTATTGCAAAGGAAAAGAACAGAAAAGTGGAGAGTTTATATATGCCAGTTCACAAAATTTACATTAAAACCACAGTAATTAAGCCATGTAGTAAGTAATTGGGCTTCCCTGGTGGCTCAGACAGTAAAGAATGTGCCTGCAATGCAGGAGACCCAGGTTCAATCCCTGGCTGGGGAAGATGCCCTGGAGGAGGACATGGCAACCCATGCCAGTATTCTCGCCTGGAGAATTCCATGGGCAGAGGAGCCTGGCAGGCTGCAGTCCATGGGGTCACAAAGAGCTGGACATGACTGAGCGGCTAACACTTTCCCTTCACTTTCAAGTAATGGTGTCAGCACGAGAATAGACACATAAACCAAAAGAAGATAATAAAGAGCCCCAAACGTATCTGCATATGCATTGTCTCTTGATTTTATGACAAAGTGACATTGCAGCGCAGTGAAGAAGGGATTATCTTTTCCGTATATGGTGATTATCTTTTCTGTATATGGTACCGTATATATGTGGTACTTCACACCACACAAAAAATTAATTAGTATGAAAGGTAAAAATAAAGCTTCCTAAGCATAGCTACACAAGGTCAGGGCAAGCAAAGATTTTCAAATCTGTAATGTTGAGAGCTTGATGGTTGCAATCAGAACCTATGTCCTTCTGAATCCAGAGTGTAAGGTTTTAACCAGCTTATTCAAAGCTTTGTCTCCGAGGGAAACCTGGATCTCTGTGCATGACTCTGACATCTTCTGGCTCAGCCTTACCTCTGACCTGTTCTGTGCCCAGGTTCCCTGCTGTTCCTCTGGACAGGATGGCTCCTCTGTTTTCTAAGAGAGAACCATCCTTTTCCCTGCAATGAACTGTGGGTTCTGTTTTCATGCAGGGTGATTCCATCTGGTTCATGTTATCAAAAATTCCTCACCATTTCTGCTCTATTGGCTATACTGGTCTTGTCCTCACATACAGCAGCCAAGGTTTTGCTAATTTCAATACATTTATGGTCATTCAGTGGACTTTGGGAAACTCAGTTGAACCCAGAGGCTGAAATGGTCCACTTAGAGCATCCTGCATCCTACCCATGAGAAGCAGACTCCCCCGAGAGTCTGAGCTCAGTCTCCCGGCTGTGCATACCACTGCACGTGTGTAGGTGTGGGTGCATCTTTTCCAGATCTTTTATTCCTAACCCATGTATTTATCAACAACCTCAAGGCTGATTACACTTCTGTAAATTTTCGCCATTTTACATCCTAAGTTGCTCAGGGCCTGTTGTTTCTAATCTAATCTCTTACCCCTTGTGAAAACAGAAACTGCTCTTTATTGACGTTCCATTGATACATCCCAGGGATGTATAAGAAAAAGTGCTTTTTTGCATGTCATCGTATTTAATTCTCACAGTAAGATCCCCCATTCCTAGACTTGCCTGTGGGGACACACAAACACTCTGCTTAAAGAAAGTGAGTTCCTACAACCCGAGGTAGCGTTGCATCTCTCATGAAGAAAGGGCTGCTCCCCCCGGACGGAGCAATGTCAGCAGCCTTGAATGGGCAGCTCTCTAGTTCACAGCAACACAGTGCTGCCTCCTTCAGCAGTTTGGGGCCACTTATGAATGAAGTAGATTCAATAGCATTTTCAAAAATAACTGGTCCCAATCACACGTTTTTTTCTTGTGGACTTTTTTGGGGGGATGGTTAAAACTTTCTTCACACCTAAATTGGCTCCACATGAGTTTTTTTTTTTCATTTTTCATCAAATTTTATTTTTTAAATTAATTATTTTAATTGGAGGATAATTACTTTGCAATATTGTGATGTTTTTACTGTACATCAACATGAATCAGCTGCAGGTGTACATGTGTCCCCTGCATCTTGAACCCCCTGCCCACCTCCTTCCTAATGTTGTGGACTTTTTGTTTGTTTGTTTGAGCTGGCGTGCTCCTCTGGGACGGAGATCCAACAGAGGAAATTATTGATTTGCACAGAAAGTAAGTCAGGGCAGTCATATATGCAGTTCAAAATGGATTCTTTGTTTTTTGGAAATATCCATACTGCTGTTATTAAATACCAATTTTCCTGTCCTTTGATCATTTAAGATATGAAAAGACTTAAAATGTTTTAAACCAAATTTTCCAGAAATGCGTCAATTTGAAGGCCAGTTTGCACCTACACCAATACACAATAAAGGAAAGAACTGACTTTGAGTGTACCTCTGCCTGATCAGCAGTTTAGAGTCAAAAATACCAGGCCTAGCATCTACAGGTTTTGGTTAATATTAAGATTTATTTTCCCAATAGTCCAGCATTGACCTCAGTCTCAATTTGGTCGATATTTATCTCTCAGATCAATAAGTCTTGATGGCAGCTGAAACTGCAGTCAATAGCTACCTGTTGACTCACACAGGCCTTGGTGGGTAATTTAGAAAATAATTTGGCAACGTCTTTTCTTTGGGATCTGGTACCAGCTTAGGTGTTTAATTCTATAATTGCTGCATTTTGCCACAAAGTCCATAATACAATGTTTCCTGGAGTGGTCATGGGCCACAGAGCTCTCCAGCTCCCCAGCCCCTCTGTCCAGAGTGATGTTGACACATGCTCACCCCAAGGAAGCAACCTGCCTACTGCCTCTGCTGACTCACTGGCAAGAAGGAGGAGCCTCCACTTATTGAGCATTTACTGTGTGTCAGCTCCTCTGTTAGGTGATTGCAGGCTCCATCTCCCTCATCCCAACCACACACGCCGACCCCCAGCAGACCCTTGGGCTCCAGGCAAAAATGACAGGCCTGGGTCCTTGTGTTTTCATCCTCAAAGCTTAATATCTTTTCTTACGTTTCCAAGATAATGTGGCGTTTTGCAAGAAGTATATATTCAGTTCAGTTCAATTCAGTCACTCAGTCGTGTCCAACTCTTTGCGACCCCATGAATCGCAGCATGCCAGGCCTCCCTGTCCATCACCAACTCCCGGAGTTCACTCAGACTCACATCCATCGAGTCAGTGATGCCATCCAGCCATCTCATCCTCTGTCGTCCCCTTCTCCTCCTGCCCCCAATCCCTCCCAGCATCAGAGTCTTTTCCAATGAGTCAACTCTTCCCATGAGGTGACCAAAGTACTGGAGTTTCAGCTTTAGCATCATTCCTTCCAAAGAAATCCCAGGGCTGATCTCCTTCAGAATGGACTGGTTGGATCTCCTTGCAGTCCAAGGGACTCTCAAGAGTTTTCTCTAACACCGAAGTTCAAAAGCATCAATTCTTTAGCGCTCAGTTTTCTTTATAGTCCAACTTTCACATCCATACATGACCACTGGAAAAACCATAGCCTTGACTAGCTGAAACTTTGTTGGCAAAGCAATGTCTCTGCTTTTGAATATGCTGTCTAGGTTGGTCATAACTTTCCTTCCAAGGAGTAAGCATCTTTTAATTTCATGGCTGCAGTCACCATCTGCAGTGATTTTGGAGCCCAGAAAAATAAAGTCTGACACTGTTTCCACTGTTTCCCCATCTATTTCCCATGAAGTGATGGGACCAGATGCCATGATTTTAGTTTTCTGAATGTTGAGCTTTAAGCCAACTTCTTCACTCTCCTCTTTCACTTTCATCAAGAGGTTTTTTAGTTTTTCTTCACTTTCTGCCTTAAGGGTGGTGTCATCTGCATATCTGAGGTTACTGATATTTCTTCCGGCAATCTTGATTCCAGCTTGTGCTTCTTCCAGCCCAGCGTTTCTCATGATGTACTCTGCATATAAGTTAAATAAGCAGGGTGACAATATACAGCCCAACGTACTCCTTTTCCTATTTGGAACCAGTCTGTTGTTCCATGTCCAATTCTAACTGTTGCTTCCTGACCCGCATACAGGTTTCTCAAGAGGCAGGTCAGGTGGTCTGGTATTCCCATCTCTTTCAGAATTTTCCACAGTTGATTGTGATCCACACAGTCAAAGGCTTTGGCATAGTCAATAAAGCAGAAATAGATGTTTTTCTGGAACTCTCTTGCTTTTTCGATGATCCAGTGGATATTGGCAATTTGATCTCTGGTTCCTCTGCCTTTTCTAAAACCAGCTAGAACATCTGGAAGTTCACGGTTCACGTATTGCTGAATCCTGGCTTGGAGAATTTTGAGCATTACTTTACTAGTGTGTGAGATGAGTGCAATTGTGCGGTAGTTTGAGCATTCTTTGGCATTGCCTTTCTTTGGGATTGGAATGAAAACTGACCTTTTCCAGTCCTGTGGCCACTGCTGAGTTTCCCAAATTTGCTGGCATATTGAGTGCAGCACTTTCACAGCATCATCTTTCAGGATGTGAAATAGCTCAACTGGAATTCCATCCCCTCTACTAGCTTACCAGAGACGAATAGTGGTTTGAAAGAAACAATGATAGGACTCAAGAAGAAAAAAGAGGTGAGACAGGCATTTTAGATGTTTTATAATCTAGGTGTCAAAACTGCCTTTCCCTAGTTTTACAAAACAACCAAACACAACAATCTGTTCTCAAAATTAGCTTATGAAGCCATGCCTTATCACCAAAGGTCTTTCTGATGGACAGTGTGTTCCCTTTGTCTAACAACCTGGAATGCTGACAATGAATCATTATTCCAATATATCAGTGGTTCTTCATCCTTAGGGGGCCAGGACGCACTTTCCCAAAACTCAAAATGTGTATCCTTCCAGTTGGCGGTGGGGGGACGGACACTAGATCAAAGTCTCCCCGAGGCCGTCAGGGGACCCCTGTTTCCTCCCTGTGGTTTTGGGATCCCTGACCCCACTGAGATAATTCGCACACTTCCAGAAACGGCTGTTGTCGCCCCCTTGTTTCAGAAGGAACAGTGCGTTTGATTTCCTTTTCTTGCCCTACTGATTCAGAGACCTTGTGGAGGAAGAGAAAACAGTCTCTGTGATGGGGAGGTGACACCTCGATAGCAACAGGGACTGTGAGCTGGAGGGTCGGGTTGGCAGCATCCCCAGACCGACTCACAGAGGATGCAGGCCCGTGGGCTCCTGCCTCAGGGTCACGCCTCCTCATTGAGGCTCCCTCAGTGGGTCACCTCTGTTTCCTCTCTCTGGAACCAAGTCACTCGCCTGTAACGCTCTGTAGCTAGAAAGATCTGACTACCCTTGTTCTCTAAGGAGAAACTATCCCTTGCGAGCAGAAGGCTGAAGACACGGGGAAATCAGCAACATCAGGGGCTTAATTACAACAAGTTTCCCAGTGGGTCTCTTGCATCCTGCCTCCCCCGCGGATCCATCTCCTGCACTACAGCCTAGGGATCTTTCTCAAACCCAACTCCAGTCATGTCATTTCCCTGCTTAAAATACTCTGGTGGCTCCCCCTTGCCTCCAGGATGAAGCATGGCTTCCTGCAGCGGCAGCTGTGATCACTGGTCTGCCGCTCCCCTCCTCCACCCCGCCAGCCTGTGTGGTCCAGGTCCCCTTACTGCTGGCCCCACGGGCTCTGTCCTGCACCTGCTGCCTGGCTCATCCTACCACAGGGCTGCCTCTCACCTCCAGGAGGGAGCTCACACACCACTTTCTTTTCTGAGGCCTCCTGCTCCTTCAACCCCACTTCTTCACACATCTGGACTCTCCTAGGCATCAGTGCTACCCTCTGTATGTCAGGGCCTTGCCATTGCCGACTCCCATGGCACCATTTAGTTAATCTGTTCTACCTGACCCCGCAAGGCACTGATGCCCTTGTCCCTGGGAGTAAACTTGGGTCTCCTGCCATCACCCCAGCTGACCACTTTCCATCTCAGCTGCCCCCGTCCCCAAACGGTGAGGCTGGCTTCCGCTCCTCCACCTCCTCAGTGTCACCTGCCTCTGGGTCCTCTTCTCCTTGAACACATTGCCTGGGAGGCTCAACACTCACAGGTGCAACAGCCAGCTGTGCAGCGCATTGGTTTCCTAGTCTCAGTCTTCAAGACAGTTCCACAGTGGCTCTTCTGACTGTGAAACATTCCCCAGGGGGCTCCACATGTACCCTAACTTAGGCACACAGAATTCATCACCTTCCCCTGGTCCTGCCCCACCTAGGATATCCCTGCTGTCCAAACTCTAAGTGCCTTCTTCTCCCTCATCTGCATGTTCGTTGGTGACCAAAGGCTATCTGTTACTTCTCAGGCCCCTGGCTGTCCTTTCCTCCTCCCCGGCCACAGCTGGCCCGCATGCCCACCACCTCCCCATCCGTCTGACTTCAGGACCACCCCCAGCCCCCTGGGGCTCCTTCAGCACCTGGCCTCACCTGTATCTTGGCACTTCTCATGCCTGACTCAACTTTCTCCCTCGCTAGAACCACATCGTGCCTTTTTACAAAGTGACCTTTATGTTTCTCTTACTGTGAAGGCTGGACATGGTAGACACCTTAGACACTGAAAACATTTTTTAAAGTTTTTAAAAATTGTGTTAAAATACACATAATATAAAATTTAGCATCTTAGCCATTTTAAGTATACAGTTCAGTGGTGCTAAGTATATTCACATTGTTGTACAAACAATTTCCAGAACTCTTTTCATCTTGCAAATGTCTGTCCTCATTAAATGACTCTCCACTCTCCCCTCCCCCAGTCCCTGAGAGCTACCCTCTACTTTGTCTATAAATTTGACCACTCTGGGTACCTCATATCAATAGAATCATTTGGTATTTATCTTTTTGTGATTGGCTTGTTTTACTTAGCATAACGTTGTCAAGGATCATTTATGTTGCCACATGTGTCAAAATTTCCTTCTCGTTTTTAAACCTGAATAATATTTTGATTTATGTATATATATTACATTTTGTTTATGCATTCATCTGTCGATGGACTCTTGGGATGCTGCCACATGCTCTATGAACATGGATGTGCATTCTCACCCACAGTGCACAAGGGTTTCGTTTTCTCTGCGTCCTTGCCAACCCTTATTTTCCGTGTTTTATTTTGTGGCCTTGCTAACGGGTGCGAGGTGGTACCACACTGTGGTTTTGAGCTGCGTTTCCGTAGTGATTAGTGATGTTGAGCATCTTTTTCGTGTGCTTTGGCCATTTGTACATCTTCTTTGGAGAAATGTCTGTTCAAGTCTTTCCCCATTTTTAAATCAGATTTGTGTGTGTGTGTTTGTAGATGTTCCTTTATGTATTCTGGATATTAACTCCTTTCAGATATATAATTTGCACATATTTTCATCCATTCCATAGGTTGCCTTTGCGCTCTGTTGACTATGTCCTTTAATGCCCAGAAGTTTTAAATTTTGATTAACATTAGTTTTAAAGTCATAGACAACCTGTCCATCACTGTGTCCTCAGTGGGGGACCTGGGATCTGCAGACTGTGTGTGGAGTGAATGATTCGAGGACAAAGATCTGAGATTGCAGCTCTAAGTCCTCAGTGCTCAATGTGAGGTCCAGGGACCAGCAACCTGGACATCACCTGGGAGCTTATTGGGAAAGTAGCAGCTCAGGCCCCACCCTAGATCTACTGAATTAGAATCTGCAGTTCAACAGGGTCCCAGATGAATCCGATGCACCTTGAAGTTTAAGAAGTACAGTTCTGAGTAACTTAACAGACAGTAGCCAGCTCTGGTTGGGTTATTGCTGGCAAGACCGAGTCATCACTGGCCACCTCCAGAAATAGTTATACTAACATTTTAGTAAGACAGGTCAGCCCACTTGGGAGAATGGTGAATTTTCTCATTATCAACAGAGATGATTAAACATGAGAATCTGCTTCTAAAGGGTATTGTGACTCTCCCTCATTCCTGAAAACCTTTTCTGGATAGCTCATCCCCGTCTCAGCTTGGTGTAGCTCTGTCCTGTGGGCTTCTAGGACCCCTCCCAGTCACAGGTAGAGAATTCTGACATGTAGGGAATGTGTAGCCAAGACCTGTTTGCCTGGGATTCCCTTGAGTTTATAAAGTCTGCAGTAAACCTGCCTCCTCTCATGGAATCTGAAAGATCAGAGCACTTAAAACAGCCAGAGGATGAGGTTCATTCCATCATTGTTGAAGGGAACCTGTCTTAGGACAGGGCCTTCCTTCCGCCCAGTGTCAGCCCGGGACTGAGATGCTAGCTCTGTTCAGTATTTCCCTGGTGTCTGGAAAGAAGCCCCCTTCTTCCAGCTTAGTTTTCACTACCCAGAATGTACTTCTAAGACCAAAAAGAGTTTTTCTCTGATCAGTAGTGGAAAAGGGCTTTGAGGCTCATTAGACCCCAGTGATGGAATTCTGAGAAGATTTTAATAATAACCCAAACTCCAGCAAAATTATTTCCAGAGGACATGCATTTCAGGTTTCTTGAAGGATGTTTATAATAAGCTGGAGAATTTCTCTTGTTGTCGTTAAATGTACCAGCACTGGTTCCAGTTGAATTCTACATGAAAAGGATATATTAACCTGCATAATATATGTGCATAATCTCGATTTAAAATTAAAAAGAAGGAAAAAACCCACAACCACATGAACAATATATCGCCCCAAGTAAAAGCCTTGGGAAAACAAACAAAAACTATGCTTGTACCACGCTAGTCCCATTTTTAGAGAGATAAAAATTCTATGCCCCCCTCGGTACACATGCACATCCCGTTATTGTCACGGGGAGTTATGTATGTCGACTGGAGGGAAGAAGGGATGCGGGGCTTCGGAATGGATGAGAGTGGGGAAAACAGAAGTCGTTTCATTTCATGGGCTTCCTTCAGTCAGAGAGGGAGGGGCGAGCGGCTGGGTCTTTCATGAATGAGATGTGATCACCAAGGAGGCAAGATCAGGCGTCCCAGAAGTGGCAGTGGGAACATCCCGATTTAGGGACTCAGCCCTGATGCAGGGTTGTCACTTCCCTGTAGGCCAGGAGGTCAGTTCTGATGTCCCTCTGCTGCCTTGCGCTGTCTCCAAACAGCTGCTGGGCTGGAGGCTTCTCAACTGTATCACAGGCCAGTGGAGGCTGGTCAAGACTCTGATGTTCTTAAGGATGGCCCAAGTGAAGCCATTGCTTTCAGGAATCTTTTAAGACTGGTAGCACCCTAAGCACTCACTGGGGACCCTTTTTTGGAGACAATGAGAATCCTCTAGAAGTGATACAGACAGAGTCGTTCCCATTCTGTTCTCGAAGGATCGTGCAGCTGTGTGCTTTCAGGAGGCCGGTGGCTTCGGGACTGACCACCTCGGAGCTGTGTTTCTCCCATTTGCTGCGTCACAGATTCATTGGAATTGCTCTGCTGTCTTACATCCAGTGTTGACAGGAGTGTACGAGTTGCTCTAGGGGTTGCAGCCTTTGACCCCTGACAAAGGTGAATAGGCGTCACAGAGGTGAGCTGGGGCCAAGGACAGCCCAGGCTGAAAGCAGGCTGGAAGTCCAGCAGGGCAGTCCACTGAGTGACTCCGCCTGGTCACGCAGACCCGCCCTGCCTGTGGGGGTCTTGAACCCACTCTGGGGCAGGCCCGTCCCTGAGTGTCTACAGGGAACGTCCCTGTGAGAGGCAGCTCTTTCCATCTCAGCTCAGCTAATTTGCTGCCTTTATTGGGAACTTCATTGTTGGGATCGTTGCACTGCCAGGAAATTTTTTTTTAAACTCCTTCATTCTGTTTTATTTTTGTAATCTCATGGAGCAATATCATTTGTATATTTGATTTTTTTTAAAAAAGCCTATTTCATTGAAAACTTCAGTTTTGAATGCAGAGCACTTCAGAATTGTTATTAGAAGACTTTTTCAATCTCAAATAGAGAAAACGAGAAATGAAGTACCATTTTGGGGGAAAAAAAGAGAGTAATAAAGCATCATCAACCTATAATATCTGTAACATCAAGCTAGGCACCCAGAACGTCAGGAAGAAAATTTCTACGTGAAGCTCAGTTCGTGACAAACTAATGGTATATGTAGGGGGTTTTGTTTCCCTAGCCACATTCAATGCTCACTAGTATTATAATTTCCTAAAGCTGAATTGATAAATTCTAATAAGCACATGTGCAGCAATAAGACACAGCCCTGTGAATTAAGATTATAGAGCATGCACAGAAAGATGATGGATGCAAACTGTGAATTCAGTCATAGGTGCCCGTTGCCCGCGTCACATATAAACCCAACCAATAAACTGGCATACCTACTGCTGTTCTATATTTGTGCTCCGTGCTTGCTTCGTGCCTTGGGCATTGTGTCTGTGACATAATGCTCGTGTTGGTGATGGTATTGGTGCGGGTGTGATGAAGGTGGTGATAACGGTGGTTTTGATAGTAGTGATAACACACTTCACTTTGATGGCATGTGCCCATGCAGGCGCTACCCCAGTGCTTACCGATACAACATCGAGTAGCTCCCACGTGCCAGGTAGCAGTAGGTCGGCTGTCTTTCTAGGAGGTAAGTTGCAGCGGCATGCTCCAGCCCACTCCTGTCTACTAGAGAGAGGAAATCTCTCTGGCATCTTGAAATCAGCCACTGTGGGAGGATTTACATATGTAAGTCAGCAAATGCTAGGAATGAATTTTCTTCGTGGGGGATCAGTTGCTCAGCAACTTCCCTGCATATCACTGGGTGCAGTGGTACATTTGGCAGAGCCCCTGCTCCCACTGAGCTGAGTGATCCAGTGAGAGGCTGGTCCTTGCCCTGGCTTTGGCGCTTGCTAGCTCTTGGCCCCAAGCTTGCCCTTCCCTGTGAAAAGAGGGTGGCAGTAAGAGGACGTTATGCAAGAGCTATTGGTGCACCAGTGAACACGAGGTGCTGTCGTTGCATCCCAGTGTGAGAAGACAGAAGCTCACCAAATGTACAGAGCTTTTTAGTGCCAAGGGGTGATATGCGCTCTGCAGAGCAAGAGAGCAGGGTAGGGAGCCAAGCAGGGACGTGTTTGATGGGGTGGGGCTGCCTTGGAGCGAAGACCTGATAAAGTGAGGGAGCAAGCCGCACTGCCATGTGGGGAAAGAACAGTCCAAGCAGAGAGCATAGCCCAGGCAAAGGCCCCACACAGGAAGTGCTGTCCAGGTGTGTCCAGCAAACACGAGGAGACCAGCATGCCTGGAGCACTGGTCAGCACGGGGGACACAGGATGTGAGCTGGGGACAGACGAGTCCCAGGGCAAGATCTGGAAGGATGAGGATCTTGAAAAGGACCCTGGATTTTATTCCAAGTGTGAAGAGAAACAACGGGGAATTTTGTGCAGAGCAGGGAATGGCATGATTCAACTTATCTTTTTAGAACAACTATCTGTCGCACTATTTAAAAGTTACCTGATTTTTTTTCTGGGCAATTGTCTGAGCTCCAGTGGCACCCAGCAGTATCTGGTACATGATGTTTTCCAAATAATCTCTGACTATCTTCTTTTCTCTGCTTCTAAATATTTCAAAGGGACCAATTGTTAAAGCAACACTTGTTCATTTCTGTGATAAAAATTATAGTCATAAGAATAACTGAGCACTTGTGTGGCATTTGCTGTTTAGCTGCTGGGTAATTTTCTAAGTACATTACATTTATTAATGCATCTAATCCTCAAACTAACCCTGTGGGATAGGTACTAGTATGGGTCCCACTTTACAGACAAACAGAGGTACAGAAAGGTTAAGCAACTTACCCAAGGTCACACAGACAGTAAATAAGTCAGTCTCCAAGAGTCCATGCTCTTACCACCAGGCAGACCCTTGCACAAACCGATGAATCTAAGTGTTAAAGATTGAAGTTGATTAGAAGATTGAGATTCAAGAGTGAAGATTTTTAAAGTGGACTTCTATATGGAAGTAGGTAACCAAACACTCTCTTATTCGAAGCATAAGCGTTCTCTTGAACAATACTGCCGGGAAAAGTACTTTGGGAAGACAGCTGGGAAAACATTCATCTGCGGTCCATGGGGAAGAGAAAATGAGCGACTCTATCGGATCATGGAGCTCTCACTGTGACGCTGTGAGAGGTGTCGTTATCAGGACCCTCCCAAGAGCACTGTCCATAATTACATTTTAGCTTCCAAAACATATGTTGGTGAAATCTAGAGATATCCATCCGTCTGATGACTCGTAAGCCTCGGGCCTTTCAGGGCAGGGCTTCGTCACCCTCTAAAGCCAGTCACCTCTGCCTGTCCTCAGAGCAATTAGCCAGGGGCATGTGACTTTCCATCATGTCAGAGTCATTCAGGGAATGCACTTTGCTAAACATCCTTTGAATTCTCTAGACTCAGGAGCATGATGTGAATTTGCTCTGCTCATGGTTTCTCAATGACTTCATCCAACCCAAGGTGCCAACACACCTGGATAAGACCTTGAAACCTTTATCTCCATCCCCGGCTTCTCTGCTGAGTTACAGAGGCTTTCTAATCCTTCCAGAGTCCTAGATAACACTGGGTATCGACCGTTAGTCACTGGGTAACCATGAGGAGGGGAAGCCGGGTGTGAGTAGAACTCTGCAAGGCTTATAGATGGCTGGAGCAAAGGGAGTGGGGCTCAGAGAGCACCTCTGTCCCCACACACAGTAGTGCAGAGTCCTGTTCTCTAGTTCAGATTGTCAAGGTGCACTGACGTCTGCGGTCACAGCTGCCTGCTGGGTGTGGGAGTGCAGCTGGATCCCAGCCCCAGCTGAGGAGGATGCTGCTGCGAGTTATGCTGCCACAGCCAGAGGTCCCAATGTGCCACTGACCTCAGCTCCGAGGAGACGGTGAGTTTAGCCCTGGCATGTGGCTCTAGCTGCAGGGTGCCTTGGAAAACTCCCCTGGATTTTTCAGTCCTATCCCTAGTCCGTCCTTGGCTGCATATTTCTACCTGTTCAGTGGGCACCTCTAATCAAGAGTCTGTTGCCACCCCACATGCTGCCTGGTCAAAGCAGAGCCTGTACCCTTTTCATCTTCTTCCCGGGCTGGTCAGAGGCACACTTGCTCCTTTCTTGGGGGCTAGGAGTCCTTTGGGGGTAAGACTGTGGAGAGAGACAAGGCGTCGCCTGAAGGGATTCCAACGAGATTCCCCTCCTCATCCGTCGTCCTCCAATCGGTGTCAGCCTCACGCATCTGCCCTCAGAGCCTCTGACCCCCACACCAAGCCAGGCCTGGGATTCGCATGGGGGTGGGGGTGGGCAGGTCTCCTGGCCCCGTTTCCCCTTTATCTGGAGCTTGCCTGCCCACTGAGCAGTGCAGGCCTGTTCTGAAAACACGCCCTCCAGAGATTCGTACCAGTAAAGCTTCCCTGTTGTCTTGGAAGGTCACTCTTCCCCTTTGGGATTTTAAGATCTGCTGTCTGCCTGGCTGGCTCACCTGGGTGCGGTGCGTCCGCATCGGAGTCTTAGTCGCTGCTGCTGACCCTGCACGTGTAAGGTCAGGGGACTGCTCCTGAGCAGAGGGTGGATTCCAGGCAGGACTCTGCCTAGCAATGGCTGCAGGACCTGGAGCCATGAGCCTGCCTTTTAAAGACTGTTTGCCCCTCTGTGAAGTGGCCATGACCACTGGCCCCACCTCACAGGACTGATATGTGAGGAGTGAGTGAGTTAATGAAGATGAGTTAACAGTTCCTGACTTCTGTCTCAGAAGGACCACTTCTCAAACCCCGCTGTCTGTCGCCTCTCAAAGTCACTTCTGGATTGCGTCCTTTGTACCATCATTTAACATATCTGTCTTGGAAATGTGTTTATTTTGTTCATTTTGAGCCTTTATTTTCATTTAATGTGCACACCAGGGAACTCTACTTTTTCCTTCCATAATATGCTTAACTATAAATAAATAAGCCATTTGACAGACCCGTGGAACTCAAAATTAAGTCAAGTTCATTTCCAAGGGAAGTTGATTCTTACAGGACATTTCAGGAGTTGGGACCTACAAGTTTCCACTAAAGGCTTTCCATCAAATAGAGCTTCTCTGAATGTACAGCACCTCCCCCCACCGAGAGGCCACAGTTGCACATGTATGGATGTTAGGAGGGGAGTGTTTGTTTTACCAGGTACTCCTCTGTTGAATAAAAAATGAGCACTTATCTCAAAGGGGGAAGAGGAAGTCTGCCCTCGATAATATGGATAATATGTAATTCTGTCTTGGGTAAATAGATTCCTGATCGTGCAACTCGGTAGAACTGCAATCACATTTTTAAGCTCTAAGGTGACGTTAGCATAAACATCGCATGTCCTAGTTATTGATCTGTTGCTGCAATAATGGTATTACCCAGCTGAACTTCTGACATTGAGAATTTGCAGTGGCTGCAATTGCAGTTTTCTTTTATTCCTGCAGCTTAATTCAACTTGCACATCCGTCTGTGATCTCTATGAAAAGGTGTTGTTTTGCAGGAGTCTGCATAGATTGTTAAACCTCTCTCTCTCCTGGTAGGAAAGTTATTTCTTGGCTTGATTCCTGAAAAACATACCTACAAATTGAAGCACTCAGAAATTTCCAATGAGGAGCTTGAAGTGAGGTGTGTTTCCAGGAGGTACACGACTTCTGAATTCTATGAAGCTGACTTTTCTGGTGTTAGCTTTAGCCAGTAAATCCTTCCCCATTGACGTATGTTCCATAATCATCACTCTAAAGCTGAGGGTAAGTGGGGCTTAAATGAGAAGTGGGAGATCCAGCCTGGAGGCTGTCATCTGCTGTAGCAGCCTCTCACCACTGGCAGAAAGGAAAGACAGGGGATGGGAGACATGGCATTTCAAACTCTGATGCTTGTAGACTCACTTTGTTACACCTGGAGTCCAGAAGATTCCATCACTGTATTTGAAACCTGGTCTGTGTGATCATCCTTTCCCAGTTCTTCTGAGGGGATGTCGTACAGTGTGGGAATTTAATTGGGCACAGCATCAGTGAGAATTTGAGTGCAAGTCTGGAATTGCTGAGACCCCTGAGGACAGTGAGAAGGTAATTACTGGACCACTAGCATCTACTTGAATGGCTAAAATAAAAAGTACGGACAGTACCAAGTGCCATCATGTGTGCAGAGCAGTGAACACTCTCAGTATTGCTGGGGGAGGTTCGAATGGTGTGGACTCCGAATGGAGAGCTTGGCAGCTTCTTTTGAAGTTAAACATTCTTTCCATACAACCCAGCAGCCCCATTCCTGGGTGTTTACCCTAGAGTAACGAAAATCTCCCACACAAACCTGCAATGAATATTTATAGCAACTCCATGCATAATCACCAAAAACTTAGAATGACCCAAATGTCCTTCAGCAGGTGAATGGATAAGCAAAGTGTGGCACGTGACCCACCGTGGAATACTTAGTGATCCAAAGGAGCAAACTGTTGACGCATGCAGCAAGCTGGCCAACACATGAGGGAACTATTCTGAGAGAAAAATGCCGACCACACAGGGTTACATGCCGATGACTTTCACATGACACGGTTTAGGAGAGAAGGCCTCAGCGACAGAACACAGGTCAGGGTTGCCTGAGGGTCTTGTTAGAGGGAGGACGGGACTGCAGAGATAACCTGAAGGCATGTGATGGGACTGTCCTGAGTCCTGTGGGGGCAGTGGGCCCAGAAACCTGTTCTTGTGTTTGGATGCCTGCAATGACCCGTTAGAAAGTCACTTTTACTACATGTCTTTTAAGAAAATTAAATTAAGAAAGAAAGAAAGAAAGTGAAGCCACTCAGTCGTGTTCGACTTTTTGTGATGCCTTGCACTGTGGCCTTCCAGGCTCCTCTGTCCATGGGATTTTCCAGGCAAGAATACTGGCTGCTGCTGTTGCTGCTGCTAAGTCGCTTCAGTCGTGTCCAACTCTATGCGACCCCATAGACGGCAGCCCACCAGGCTCCCCCGTTCCTGGGATTCTCCAGGCAAGAATACTGGAGTGGGTTGCTATTTCCTTCTCCAGGAGATCTTCCCAACCCAGGGATTGAACCCAGGTCTCCTGCATTGTAGGTAGACGCTTTACCATATGAGCCACCAGGGAAGTCTCTAGATTAAGAAGTGAAACAAAATTCTTGGTGTCCCTGGAAGACATAGTAGGAGGTGAGAATAGATCTTTAATCCTAGCTCAGGGGGTGCACCATGCCTGGGTGAACCTGTGGGGTGGAGGGGCAGGAGGTGTCACCCACATTGGAGAGCATAGCTCAGGGGCATGGCTAGAAAGATAGAAGTATATATGCAAATAAATAAATTAATAAAAATGTATGATAAAGTCTCTTCATCCTTTGTCCAGTGAGCAGTTTGCCCCTGCTCCCATGCTCTGCAGGCAGCTACCGGGTGACGGCGTCGGGGCCACTCTCCTCGCCTCCTCCCCATGAACAGGTTCACTGAACTGAGAAAATTTCCTGTTACTCCTGCCTTCCTCGGATGCACTGACACGTGTCTGCATCTGAGCCTCCATCCCCTCTTGCTCACAGAATTCCCTCCAGAGCAGGGCGGTGGGTTCTTCATGACTGGGAGGAAATGGATGAAAAGTGAGATTAAAGACACATGAAACAAAGGGGTTTAGAACCTACAAGACAGCAAGCAGCTGACACAAATGCGGGGCCGCAGTTGGAGGAATACGAAGAGAAATGGGCTGAGTCTTTCAGGCCTGGAGAAAGGGAAAACAAAGTAAAACCAAACAGTCCTGGGAAAAGGGCTGTTGCTTCTCACAGGTTTAGAAAGTTCTGGGGCTTCTTCTAAAGGACCCTACCAGGACTTCCGGCTGTTGGTCCCCAGCCCCCTCCTGTTTCCGGGAAATGCAGCAACAGCAGGCCCGGGTGTCAAGCCCGTGTCTGCGGCTGGAAGTCCTGCCTTCACACTTTCCTTCATGTTTTCAAGTGCAGGCGAGAGCTGCTGTCGGAGTGCTTGTGAACAGCCAGTTCAAGAGTGTTTCAGTTTGTTTTCTTGACTGCTGATGTCCCGTGTACCTCCTGCACCTCCAGGACTAGGACAGGGGCTTGAAGGGGGCCATTTGAGGGCCAGAAGCTGCCAGAGAACTAGCTGCAGTGTGTCTTGATCCACTTTCAGAGACCCACTCACTGCACACCAGTTCCTGAATTGCCTTACACATCAGGAGTGCTTCTTTATCTTAAATCTAAACACGTTCGTGTCGGCAAGACACCACCTGAAATGCAGGTGGGGCCCTATGGCGGGCCCTCACCCTGGCTCTGCGCGGCTGCAGCTGCCCCTAACCTTGACCTTGCGCTCCTGGCTCCCAGTCTCGCTCCCAGCTCTGTAGTCTTCCCTGTGGTTGCTGTTGTCTGTTGTTCCAGTCACTAAGTCAAGTCGGATTCTCTGTGACCCCATGGACTGCAGCCCACCAGGCTTTTCTGTCCTTGGGATTCTCCAGGCAAGAATACTGGAGTGGGTTGCCCTTTCCTTCTCCAGGAGATCTTTCCAACCCAGGGATCAAACCTGCATCTCCTGCATTGGCAGGCAGATTCCTTACCCCTGAGCCAACGGGGAAGCTGAGTCTTACCTACTCTCACTGATATGCCAATGTTATTCTCTAAGCTGCTTCTTAATGCACCTAAGCCTTCCCTTAAAGCATGAGTGCAGAGAAAGGTAGCTGAGTGAGAAGTCTACATTTTCCACTTTTTAGTGGCGGTAAGAAATTTATTTCTAGTTAAACAAGCTGGGAAATGTAATTAAGCACATGGTTGATGGGGATAGCCAAGGATGCATGCCAGAAAAACAATAGGTTCTTTAAAGGTGCCAAGGACTGATATTATGCATCTCCTGTTGGAAACTGTATACACTTCACAATTCAGAGCCTCTTGTGTGCCGCCTCGTATCTTCAATCAAATTATTATATTCCAGAAATATGCATAAGGGAAATGATTCGACACATTTTATGGTGGGT
Organism: Bos mutus; assembly: GCF_027580195.1. Classification (NCBI taxonomy): domain Eukaryota; kingdom Metazoa; phylum Chordata; class Mammalia; order Artiodactyla; family Bovidae; genus Bos; species Bos mutus. The sequence continues at coordinate 7,707,126 of NC_091644.1, read as the reverse complement.
TGTTGCTTGTAACAGTAATTGAAGTACCTTTCCACTTATGAAAGTACTAATTTTATTTGTTTTTATTGCTTTTCTAGATGCAATTATTTATTTAGTGAGCTTTGGCTTTATTAAATTATGTTTACTATAGGAACATCATAAAAATGTATGAAAACAGCACATCAGCCAAGCCAGCCTGGTGACCTGTATTGAGAAAGCTAGTGTTATTTTTCATATCCAAACATAATGGAATAACTTAAGAATAAACAGATAATCTACGCTAGGAAACAATGCAGTTTCAGAGTAATGTGATCAAACACCTGGACAATATGATTTCATAAATCTTGGTTCTAAAATTTACATGAGTTGGGTTTTGTGTGCTTATTTGAGGACACATGACATTTCTAAACGGAATCATTATAACGTGAAATGTAACTAAACCGAAAGGCAAGAGGTAAATGGCGTTTTTGTTGGCTGGTGAGATGTGGATGACTAAGAATAACGGTGAAGATCTTTGGTATAAACGGACAAGCAGGAGGCTCTGACCCACGTAACTGCCCTTGACTCTGAATTTAAACAGAGCCAGGTGATTATGAAGGTCGCCTGCTGGTGCCCCTCGCTAGCAGGTACTGCTGTAAGTAGTTCTTTACATTCTCCTCCCTGTACCTTAGTGTGATGCTTCATCTCAAAAGAAAGGAGGAGCTTTGCCTTTGGCATACATTTTAAGAAACTTAATGTGATATATACGATTTTTTTGTCCTGAATTTTGGTGAGTTAATCAAGGTATAGCACAAAAAATGAAAATAAAACCATGACAACACAATCAAAACCAAAAAATAAAAGCAGAGATGCTTAAAAGTGAGGTGTTTTTACAACTATAAATCAGTGGCCAACTTTTATGTTTCTAATTGTGAATTAAAATTAATTAATCTGCTGTTTAAATAATGTGCCATCTACAAGATTCAACAAATATATACCATAAAGGGTGAGTCTCTCTCCAACCACACGGTCTACTTCCCCAGCAGGAACCTTGAAGACCAAGTTCTTGGTTTCCAGGTGAGTTCTAAGGGCTTTCTGAGCACATAAAATATATACATGTGTATTTACTCCCATACACACATATTTACACAAATGATAAAGCATACAGTAGTCAGATGGCTTCACCTTTCTTTTAAAGACTGTGCTGAATACTTCATTAAGAATGGAATATTACTCAGCCTTTAAAAAGAACACATTTGAATTAGTTCTGATGAGGTGGATGAAACTGGAGCCTATTATACAGAGTGAAGTAAGCCAGAAAGAAAAACACCAATACAGTATACTAATGCATATATATGGAATTTAGAAAGATGGTAACAATAACCCTGTATGTGAGACAGCAAAGGAGACACAGAGGTATAGAATAGTCTTTTGGACTCGGGGGGAGAGGGAGAGGGTGGGATGATTTGGGAGAATGGCATTGAAACATGTATAATATCATATGTGAAATGAATTGCCAGTCCGGGTTCGATGCAGGATACAAGATGCTCGGGGCTGGTGCACTGGGACGACCCAGAGGGATGGTATGGGGAGGGAGGTGGGAGGGGGGTTCAGGATGGGGAACACGTGTACACCTGTGGCGGATTCATGTTGATGTATGGCAAAACCAATACAATATTGTAAAGTAATTAACCTCCAATTAAATAAATTTATATTAAAAAAAGAAAAAGAATGCATCAGACTCCTATTGATGCCCACAGAAGTGTTTCCATTTTTCGCTTGTACCAATAACATTTCCACCAACAATATACAAGAGGACTTGATTCTTGCTGTTTCTTTTCGAAAACTTTTAGTTTGTCGCCTTGAAAGATAAGAACTGACATCTAAGTGGTTTTAAGTCATTCTGGTCTTATTTTCGGGAGGCGGAGTCTCACTTAACACGTGTGAGAACTTTGGGTTTCCCTTCCTGTGAGTCTCTGATCCTGTCTCTTGTTCTTTGCTTACTTTTCCAATGGACTGTTGGCCATTATTGTTACTCACTTGTAAGACCCTTTGATCTGAGTTGTGAATATTTTCCTCATTTTTTTCAATTGTCCTTTGACTTTATTTAGAGAATATTCTGCAATATATCGCATGAAAATCTGCATGTCATTTTACTATTGCTCCTGGGTTTTGTGTAAGACTTTAAAACACATATTTTAAATTGGTGAGATTTTTAAAAATAATTTTTAAATAATTTAAATAATTTTTAAATAATTTAAATAATTTTAAAATAATTGCTGAGATTATTTTTTTAATTTCCTCACACAGTCTTCTAGCACTTTTGAGTTTATTTTCCATGTTAAAATTTAAATTTTTTAATTTATCTGGAATTTATCTAATGTAAAGATAGATGTGAACAATATGACTTTTTTCAATTGGCTACCCAAGTATCCCAACACCATTTATTGAAAAATAATATTTGGGTTAATTTATGCATGTTTTCATCAATCCCATTGGTGTCTATTCATTTGTTGGTATCACAGAGTTTTAATTATAGTAGCTTTATATTTTTAATGTCACTGGAGTTGGATCACAAATTATTCTTTATTTTAATAATTTTCCTTAATTATGGTAGGAAAAAATATCTATGACTGTATTATATTATCAAGAATTATTTTTAACAAAAATTTAAAATTTTAAATGCCTTTCCAGTATCTATAGAGATAACCATATGGTTTTTCTCTGTATTACTGCTTTGAATTATATTAGATTTTTCTAATACTGAACCATTTATTCCATTCATTTATTTATTTCATTTATTCTACTCCTAGAATAAGATCCATTTGAGCATGATCATCTTTTAGTGTGCTTTTTTTGTGTTGAGTAAATCTGATTTATGCTTACTTATACACTAATAAATGAGAAAGTGAAGTCGCTCAGTCGTGTCCGACTCTTAGCGACCCCATGGACTGCAGCCTACCAGGCTCCTCCGTCCATGGGATTTTCCAGGCAAGAGTACTAAAGTGGGGTGCCATTGCCTTCTCCAATTCACATGCTAGTGTTTATAATTTATATTATTCTACAATATTACTCACTTTATCTTGAATTTCAAGGTTTTTGCATTTCCCATTCCATTCATTAGCAGCAGCAGCAGCAGCATTCCATTCATTTATGCTTTTTCCCTTCCTATCTTGATTAAGTTTTTGTTTATTTCATTGGTGTTTTTTCAGCATAAACTTTTGGCTATTTTTATTTATTCTATGGTTTTCCTATCTTCTGACTTATGTGTCTAGTGTTAATTTTTTTTTGGTTCTTCCTTCTGCTTTTGTTTATTTTTTTTTCTAACTTCTTAAATTGGATGTTTGATCCATTTCATCCATATTGTTTAATATAAATATTTAACGTTATGACTTTTCTCCAAGTACTACATTTTTAGGTTCTGGCATGTAATATTTTCTTTGCCATTATTTTCATCATATGCTGAAATTTTAGTTTTATATGGATTAAGTCACTTAAAATTTCTAGGTGATAGCATTCTAGTTTTGTTGTTAATTTCTAGGACTTCTTGTTTCTGTCTCTGTTTTATTCTTTCCAGCAGAGACTGTTAGTTACATTATTTTTACTTTGGAATTAAAGTTTATTTTGTGGCCTCATGTTTAATCACTTTTTGTAAGTGTTCTATGACAACTTAAATCATATGGTGTTTAACTGCAGGACATAGTGTTCTATATAAGATGACAAGATGTAGCTTTAGGTTATTTAAGTTTTACATATGCCTTAAAATTTGTTGCCCATTTATTTCCCTTTGAATCCCCAAAGTGCTATGAAAATACATGCCTGATGAATGGATGTGTGACGCTGAGCTCCTGTGGTTGGCTCCAATTGTGCTGTGTTTTGTCTTATAGCCTAAGATCGCGGAGGAGAACTTGACCTATGCTGAGCTGGAGCTGATCAAGCCCCACCGGGCAACCAAGGGCATCCCCACCAGCACGGTCTACGCGCAGATCCTCTTCGAGGAGAACAAGCTGTAACCCTGCGTCCTATTTAATATCTGCCACTCCAATTATTTATGAAACTTTGGATACAAAGTCCTTATTTTTGTATTTTCACTCGTGCCTTCTGTGTGGTGGGAGCCTCTTTCCAGTGGCATTTCAGGTGCCCTCAGAGAGGCATGACACTCCTTTCTGCGAAGAGCAGGGGCCGCGGCCCTTTGGATAAATCTCCCAGGACAAGATTTTCTGGGTCTGAGCCCTGAAGGGTGAGGACTCTGATTCTGAGACCATTCAAGAGGATTTTCTGCTGAGCCAAACCCCTTTATGTTTTTTTCTTCTTTATCTTTTTTTTTTAATCTGAATTTTAATCTTCTGCCCTTCCTGTATCTGTGATATCAAGCTCATAGTATATAGCTAGAGGAAATACCATTATGGGCCCAAGTGTGAGATGGTAAAGATGCACTAATTGGTTTTCAAAGGATCAGATAACATTGCCAGGGCACCCAGAGCAGCATAAAGTGCTTATTGTAAGCAGTCATTCAAGATAGCATCTCTTGTTTTAAGAAGATGCACTGACCCTGCTGACTCAAGGGCAGAGAGACAGACTGTGGGGCAGTCTGAGGTCTAAGCTGACAGTGAACTGTCTGGATACCCCAGTGCCCATGTCCCCACCCATTATTGTCCACAGCCACAGGGCAAGTAGAACATTGTTCATTCTGAAGTGCTTCCAGCCCTTTGGCAGGGGGGCTTATCCCTGGATAGAGACTATTCTCCAAGAAGTTCTCACTTACCCTTTTCCAAAAGGAGCAGGGTGGTGTGCTTTTGATGGCAGAATAGAAGAAGGGGGCCTCTTGGAAGTGTGCCAAGGTTACTATCTCTAATCGAACATCCATTCGTGTACGAGCAAAGTCTTTTGACTGCTTCCCTAATGGTAGGAGAGTAGGAAGTATAAGCCTGGCTGGAAAAACGTGTCCTGGATACCCCCTCACACCCTCCCCCTGTGCTGGCCCATCACAACCTGCCTTGCTGACTCAACTTTGCATGTTAATTCGAATGGACTTGAGTGGGAGAGATGCAGGGATGCCTGGCAAATAGATCTGTGAGAAAGTTGCTCTGTGGACCTACATGGCATCCATGACCTCACCGTTCTGGATCAGGCCAAGCTATCAGCTGTGTTGTGAAGGACACTTGATGTGTGTGAGTGCACTCTGGCTGGGTTTTTACTGCACACTACAGAAATTGTTTGGCTTTGTAATGGACCATGTATATATGTTAAATTATATATTTTAAACACAATCTGAATGTGAGTTGTGCCCCTCTGTACAGCCATGTGAACTTGGTCGAGGTTCTTATCCCCTTTAGTCTCAGACTCTATTTATACAAAGGTGAGTTAACCTCTCATAGAATTCTTATAATGGGATAATGACTTGGAAGATTCTGGACGCTAGAAATTGCTACACAAGTACACTATATTAACATGCATGCTAAAACCAGTCCATATTTTTAAAATGAAGTGCCTTTACTATTTAAAGCTCTCAGTGTGTTAACTTTAAAAAGTAAATATTTGTCCATGAACTTAGCTCTATGGTAACTTTCCCAAAGACCGTGATGGCTTATGAGTGCCTCTCGTGGTTTCCTGGAAAGGGTCCAAGTCAGGAGCAGGTGATGATTTTCCAGAAGCGAAAACATCCTGACTTTACAAAAAGGAAGTTATTCTCTGCTGCCTGTGCCTGCACCTCATACTCTCCTTCTTGCCAAGTTTCCAAGGTAGTGAGTAAGCTGTGCAATTTTTGAAGAAGATCTCACTAGAACTTTGCAGAAAGAGGACATGGTTTAGAACAGGAGAATATACGGTTAGTACCTCTTTCATATCATTAGTATCCTAGGCATTCTATCATGTTTTATCATGGCACTCTTCCGTAGGACATAGTTACATGGTGTTGTGAGGAAGGAAAGTGATTTCCTGATTTGCACAAGGAGCTATTAAAATATAGACGGGTGGGGCCCTGGGAGTAGCAGGTGGGAGTGGGGAGTGGGGCATCTGAGAGGTGATGGAGAGAGGGCAATGGAGTAGGAGGCCTCTGGGCCTCTGCAGAACTGAATCGAACTTCAATCACCTGCAGACCCACCGTGTTAAATTCAGTGGGAGCTCTGTATCATCACATATGGAAATGAACACATTCCACTAAGAAGAGCCGAGTTTTGAAGGGTCTCTGTAGGTTAAAATCCAACAAATCATTGATATAGATTCAATTCAGACTCTTGCTCCAAAACTCTGGTCATATTTGCATAAATCCACACTGAGGTGTGTGAGTAGGGGATCCACTGACATAGGGTTTAAGAAGAGGCTTCAAGACCAACACCTCCTACTGAACATGCTTCCTAAGAGAATCATGGAAGCTCTTGGCAACATCTGAGCACAGCCTGCCCCACTGTTATCTGGAAGCAAGCGGTCCAAACTCTGCTCGGAGCTGGGAGCAATGGGTGATTTGTTCCCAGTGCTTCTTAGGGATGATAAATCTTAATGTTATTTTCAGAATAAACTTAAAAGTAAGTCTCCTTATTTGTTTTCTATCAAATACACCACTATGCCTATCTTGTAATTTCTAAAGATAAGGAATACATAGCATTCAAATGGAAACTAGGGAACGTTCTTCAGTGTGTTTTTGCTGTAAAGCGTCTGTGGGAACAGCTGTAGATAAGCAGTGTTCAACACGGACAGCAGCTTATACATTTAAATGAAGGACGAAGAACCCATCGCTCAGAATGGAATGCAGTGGCTCTTGCAGGCACAGTGCATGGACTCTCAGATTTGGGGGGGATTTGGTTTTGGTCATGCATGGCGGAATCATCACAGGAAGCAAGGATGGGGAAGGGGTATCCCCAAATGAGACTGCCTTGCCAAGTCACAGCCCTGGACGCTGAACTAAAGCAGTTGTGATGGGAAGACAGGGCTGGGATTTCTTTTAGACCACATTTTCATTAAATCATCATGTCTCTGTTAACTCACAGGGCAGAGAAGAAAAAGCCAAGCCTAACCCTCCCTCTCATAGTCCTTGGTGTGACGATGACACTGGGCACTATGTATTTTTAGTACGTAGTCAACCCACACATGGATGAGCCCAAAGACTCGCTCAGGATGAAAACACTAAGCCAGCTGATGCCTTTAGGGACTGCTCATGGCTTGGTTCATCCCTGTTTCTGACATGCATGACTACAACCCAGGCTGGGCCAAGAATGGGACTCACGCTCCAGGCCACAAAAAACGGGCCAAAGCATGCATGAGGCCTGGTCTGGGCTGATCAGAATTCTTAGGAAAAAGAAAGCATCTTAGAAGGCAGCTAAGCTGGGAGGCCACCTGTCAGAACCACCTACAGCAACATCTGCCAAGGGGTGAAGCCTTGGTGAACAAAAAGATGCTGAGAAGGCAGTAGGGAAGACAGGGTCCTGGAGCACAGACAGAATCCCAGCCTGCAGCCACTAAGATCCCCAGACTCCTCTTTTTCCTTTAGATCTTCTTTTGATTCAATAAACTAGCCCCCTCTCCTACTATCTAACTTCTGGTTTTGCTCAAGCTGGTCAGGTTGCAGTCAAGAGAATTCTAACTAAAATAGTATGCATCAAAGCTGCTTCCCAAACCAGGAAGCAAAAGAATTATGCTGAGGGCACCACCCAGGGAGCCCACTTCCATCATATCCAGCATCCAGAATTGTAACCATGAGCTTGTGCCACAATCGGCTTCTCACTCAATGGGCCCCTCACAGGCCCCTCACATGGAAAGGGACCGGCTGGCTTCAGGCCTGACGTTCTCCTAAGGGAGGGACTCTTGGGTTTAGAGTAGGGACTCTGGCAATACTGAGCCACTCTGGCAGAAGCCGCTCTGGTAGAGTGAGCACATGTGAGCACCCTGTCACATGGATGTTGGAGGGAGCCTTTGTGTGCTGGCTGGCTCTGAAGTTTAGGCTGGTTTCCACATAGAATATGCTGTCTTCAGTATCCCTGACCCAGCACACCCTGACCCAGTATCCTTGGTCAGGAGTGAGCCTGTTAGAAGATAAGGCAGCCACGTGGTGGGGATGTTGAGGTTCCCCCTCACCCAGCATAACCCCTGCAGCCCGCCCCACACATCAGACAGAAGCTATTCACTAAGTTGGGAAACAAAGAAGAATTTCATGTTTTGGAGGAAGGATCTGCCTCCAGCCTGGATGTGTTAAGCTCTGGGGAATGTCCAGATGGGTTGGATAGACTGGTGTTCCCTAAACTTTAACATGTGCACACATCACCTGGGTCCTGGTAAACAGCGGCTTGTGTTCAGGAAGCCTGGGAGGGGCCTGGGTATCTGTGTTCCTTACAAGCTCCCAGGGGATGCCCATGCTTCTGGTTCCTGGGACTGTTGGAAAATGCAGATATGGAACCCCTGGGGAGATGATGGGCGTGGCCTCAGAAGATAAGTCACAGCTGAAGCCCTAACAGTGAGCTGACTCCCCCAAGGGAGGCAGTGCAGCCAGGCACCATGGGTGCTCCTCTGCCCGCAGGTCTGGTCCAGAGAGCAGGCGAGGTGCCTGAAGGGTACCAGAGCAGAGCAAACTTTCAGAGGAGTTAGAGAGAAGCCGGAGAAAGCTGGGTCTGGGAGTTTCTGGAAGGAGAATGGGCTCAGCTACTCTGTAGTGGTCAAGTAGAACAGAGGTCAAACCTCTGCTCATTCTGAGTTAATTGCTCACTTCACATTTTTGTTTTTGGGCTTCCCTGGTGGCTCAGGCAGTAAAGAATCAGCCTGCAACGTGGGAGACATGGGTTCAATCCCTGGGTTGGGAAGATCTCCTGGAGAAGGAAATGGCAACCCATTCCAGTATTCTTGCCTGGGAAATCCCATGGATAGAGGAGCCTGGCAGGCCTCTCTCCATGAGGTCAAAAAGAATCAGACAGGACTGAGTGACTAACACTACACACTTTACATTTTTTAAAAAATTTATTAAAAGATTTATTTTTCTGGGATAAACAATTCCCCGAATGCACAAGCCTAACAGACTTTGGCACTGAGTGTGTCTGTCCTGCTCAGCCGATCTTCTCGAAAGCCATCAGTGTCACTCCACGGGGTGAAAGATTTGGAGCAGACTCTTAATTAATGCACAGGGTGGGGTTGGAGGGCAGCCACGGCAGGTTTCTGCTCCTTCTGTGGTCATTGATAAAAGATGACTTGGTGCCTGCTTTCTAGTAAACACAGCTCCACTAGCTTCACACTGACTGAGTGTCTGATTGTTAGATGTTAATGTACTACATCCTATAGTTTAAATAGAATTAGAGATGTTTGCAGCTTTGGTTAAATGCACCTTGTTTTTCCACATTAAAGTTTATTACAAATGTCCTCCATCAGCAAACAGGAGAAAAACTCATTAGGAGCTGGTCTGTGTGGGGGCCATGGTTGCTATTGAAGGAGCTGGCATCCTATTTCCATTTATTAAGGCTTTTTAATTGGTGGGGCGTTGGGTGTGATTGTTCCTTGTTTACAGGTGCGATTAGAATCTCAAAAGTTTATGCAGAAGTTTGTACTGTGTGTCTGAGAGACTGATGCTGTCTTTGGTTTTACTAAAGGGGTCCACGATCCTCTTTTAGAGACTTTGTGCCAGGATCCCAGCTGCCAGATCTCCCAGAGCATCCTGAGGAAGTTGGTCACTTTGCAGCTGGGGAAACTAAGAGACAGGAGGGGCCTGCTAGTTGGTGGGCAGAACCAGTTGGAAAAGAGCTCTTGACTCCCAACCAGGTGGCTTCCATGCAGCCCAATGCAAAGCCCCACACCCATGGGCTCTGGCTTCAGGAAACCTTCCTGTTTCCACTCTGGCCTGAGGGGCTGGTCTTGGCCTTGCTGAGGATAAGGGCTGCCCAGCCTCGCCTTGCAGGATCTCCCCTGTCCCTGTCCTTCCTCAGTCCCTCCTGTGAATCCCTGGCTCTCGGGGATCCCAGGCTCTAGGAGCCACATGGCTGCGCCTGGCCCAGAGAGTGGCCCACTTGGAGTCATTTACGATGTCTCTCTCTGCTTCGCTTCCCACCCTTCTACCTCTTCCGGATTCCACTTCCGGTTCTTCGGGGAGTCTCCTTCACTAAGCATCCCTTCTTGTTTCGTAGCTTCAGCTGTTCCTTCAGTCTCCAGAGCGACACATGCATCTCAGGCTGGGTGGGCCAGCCCCGAGACATCTCTCCTGCTGCTTCCCCCCCACTCCACCCTCCCCGTCAGGAGTCTCTGCTTCCTGCACTGCCCCTCTGGTCTCAGCCTCTGCCCGCTGTCTTCAGCCCCATCCCTGCCCTCAACTCTGCTTCAGGCCTTTGGGGGTCGTGGCTGAGCGTGGGTTCCATCGTTCTCTGCACTGCGTGACAGGGGTGTCCTTTCCCTGATATATCCAGTTGCACAGCCTAGGCCATCCCGTAATCACCTCTCCGCTCCACTTCAGGGGTGGCTTTCTCCAAGTTGCCATCTTCTCTCTGTACATGCACACCTGTGTCTCTGACTACTCTCGAGCTGCAGCCTAAGGACTCTGCATCCACATCTCCAACTGGACCCCTCTCCTGACTCCATGTCTACCCATCAGCTGCCCCCTCGAACATCCCTCATACCTCTCAGAAGCCACTGTCCCATCCTGACCAGTCATGGATGCCCCATCCCACCATTCTGTCCAGCAGTTGAGATAATTTATTATCAGAAATTGGGATGATAAAACGAATGCCCAAGGGCTAGCATGCATACATGCTAAGTCACGTCTGACTCTTTGCAACCCCACGGACTGTAGCTTGCCAGGATCCTTTGTCCATGAAATTTCCTAGGCAAGAATACTGAGTGTCTGAGTGGCTTGTCATTCCCTCCAGGGGATCTTTCCAACCCAGAAATCAAACCCACGTTTCCTGCACTGCAGGCAGATTCTTTACCCTTGAGCCATCGGGGCAGCCCCCAAGAGCTGGCAGAGAGAGAGCAAAAAAGACACTCTGCAAGAAGTATCCTCAAGTCTGTAATTCTGGAATTCTTCCCCACTTTCATCTCTGATGAAGGGGGCTTGGAGCCCGGTTACTTTTGTCTCTGACTTTTCTCTTGATTTTGACAGTTTGGGAATTTATGCACATTACTTGTCCACATGGGTTTGGATATATGAATAGAGAGACCTTTGCTTGGTCTCTGGGTGGCTGGACTTCCCTGGTGGCTCAGACTGTAAAGCATCTGCCTACAATGTGCGAGATCCAAGTTCAATCCCTGGGTCGGGAGGATCTCCTGGAGAAGGAAATGGCAATCCACTCCAGTATTCTTGCCTGGAAAATCCCATGGACGGAGGAGCCTGGTAGGGCTACAGTCCATGGGGTCGCAGAGTCGGACATGACTGACTTCACTTTCATTTCACTTTCAGCACTGACAGCATATGACTGGCAAGAAGGGATGTCATGAGGGATTCATCCAGGGTTTGGGACTTTCTGAGTTAACAGACGTGGCGGGTAGGGGGAGGTGGTGACAGTCTCCTTTCCCCTTCCCTGGCCACACCCAAGCTTCTGCCTGCTCTGAGGGCAACCCTGCAAGCCCTGCTACCAGCGCCACCTGGTGGCCATCTCTGAGAACTTCTGGGCCCACTGCCTCTGCTTACGGGTCTTCCCAGGGACCTCCCGGCCCCTCTCCTTCCCTCTCCTCCACATGCTCACACATGGCCCAAATCTCTCCCTTCCTCTCCTTTTTATCTTCTGTTTCTCTCCCTGCCCCTTCATTCCATTTACAAGAGATCATTTGCATGGTGTGCCACAAGGAGGCTGTATGAACCGAGCAAGTCCATCCAAGCTATCTCTCTGGCTTGGGTGCCAGAGTCAGGGTCAGACCCTCCAGATGAGTTCCGTGTCTGGCGTTCTGTCTCCTCACACGGTTTGCTTTCCTTTGCTGGCGTCCTGGCTTTTCTCACTCCGTGGTGTCATTACAGGATTTAGAGTCAGAAGGTCGGATCCAAAGCCCGAGCCTGCTTTTTAACTGCTGTGTGTCTTTGAGAAACCCTCTGAGCTCTCTGACCTTCAGTATCCGGACAATAGCCAGCGGTAACAGGATTTAAAGAGTCATCTGTGTGGCTTCTCTGTGTGCAGTGAGTTCTCTGGGAAACAGGGCAGGGCTGGCCTCGCCACCACCACCCCTCAGTGTGGGCCTTGGAGGGGCAGGCCGGTGTAGAGGGTACGGAGAAGGGACTGCCCCCCAGGGAGGAGCCGCCCCAGAGGCCCAGGACTGGGAGTGCTCAGGCTGGGAGGCCCGGCCCCCAGGACTGGCTCCCCCATCAGCTTGCTCTCAGCTTAGTTGGGAATAAAAACATCTGCTAGTATTTATCAGATAAATACCCATGTGAACACTAGACCTGGTGCAGAGAAAGCTTTCCAGAACCTTCCCTGAGCCCTGCAATCAATCTCCATCTCCCGGTTGTGCTTCCTCAGACTGCACTCCCTTCTAAGCAAAGCAATTAAGTAGCGCACTCAGGGCAGATCCCTGTCTGTGTTGTCGCCACGCTGCCCGGCAGCCTGTCGCAGAGCCTGGTACCCACCTGCCTCTCATTATTTAGAAGGGAAACAAACAGTGAAGGGCTGGCAAGGTGTTTTGAAAACAAAAATGAAAAAACCAGCAAACATCAAACACAGCTCACGTGGAAGGGATTTTTTTTTCCTATAGATTCTGTTCCTCCCTGGAGGCGTCCAAATCCTGTGCCTCAAACCACATCACCCAGAGCTTCCACAACTCAGCAAAAAGGCACTGCTGTATTTATCCCATTGGCAGCCCCCTCTCTAGTTTCCATCAAGGAACAGCTTGAAATAACACACTTGTCTGGGGCCGGGGGAAGGAGTGGTGACAGGCCCCACAGGCCAGCCACTCTGGCTGTGGTCTGGCCCAGCCTGGGGAGGAAGGAGGCTTGACAGGGATACTGGGATATCTACCGCCTCGGGGACCTGCAGGGGTGCCTCTTCTGTAGGACAAGAAAGAGCCAGGATATTTTCCCAGAGAAGTTCTGGGACCAGGATCAACCCGTCTCAGAACCCGCAGCAGCATCTGAAACCCCCTCCATCGGAGGACCACAGCTGAGGCCTTGGCCTGGGGGAAATGTCCCCGACTTCCTGGGAAGACACCTGGCCTCCAAGTCAGGCTACTGTATCTAGAGGCTTCAACAATAGTTTACTTCCTCAGATGAAATCCCAACTCTGGAGCAAGGTGGTGAGAGTAGCTTATGTTTGTAAATTGCTTCCACTTCCCAAAGGGTGTGTCTGGTGTATTGTATTTCTCCCCCCACACTCAACACAAACGCCTTTTAGTATTCTCTTCGAGGAAGGCCCAGGGGCTGGTCTAATTCCCAGCCACTCTAGACCTTTCCTGCCACTGAACAGAAGCAGGGGTGTCTCCTGCTGCCTCCCCACACCCAGTGGCCCTTCACCCTTCTGTCCCTTGTCCCCGTTAAATCGCCTCTCATACCCCAGTGACGCCACGTCACTGCCTGCCCTGCCGTGTGTCACATCCAGCCTGGCTCAGATCTCCTCTGAGTAAATCAGTGGGATTCTGCAGCTCACAAAAATCTTGCAACAGAGAGAAACAGAACTGTTACTGAATCTAAATAAGGCAAATGTCTAACGGATCAGAGTCATCACCCCACTTATCAGAAGTTTTGCTTTCTGCAGCTTCAGTTATCTGTGGTCAGAGTGGTCCAAAAATATTAAGCGGGAAATTCCAGAAGCAAGCATTTTGTAAGTTTTCAACTGAATGCCGTCCCGAGCGGGAACAGTGTGATGAAATCCCGTACTGTCCTGTTGCTTCCCACCGGGCGTGTGAATCACCCTTTTGTCCAGAGCATGCCTGTTAGTCACCAGTAGCCACTTTGGTTATCAGATGAACACTTGCAGGATCTGTTCCGTGGAACTTGTGTTCAAGTCACGCTTGTTTTACTTAATCATGGTCTCAGAGCACCAAAGTTGTGATGCTGGCGATTGAGACAGTCCAGGATACTGTGACTGGCTTACTTCACTCATCATGAAGTCCTAAATTTTCATTCATATCATAGCATACATCAGAATATTTTTCCTTTTTGAGGCTGAATAATAGTTTGTTGCATGTATAGATCAGTTTGTTCGCTCACTCATCCATCAATGGACACTTGGATTATCTCCACCTTTGGACTACTGTGAATGATGATGCTATGAATTTGATATAAAAGCACAGACTATGCTTTCAAAGGATGCATTTTTTTAAGAGGCTGTTCACCACTGCCCAGGACATGGTCTTATACAGTGTTGACTTATTGCTATTTATCACCTTCCTGGAGAAGTAGGTCCCTGGTACTGAGAGGAAGATGCCTTTGGAAGTCAAGGTTCTGTTTGAGGAACATGGAAAAATTGTGATATATTAAATCAACAATGTGGATATAATTTAGTACTAACCTAGATATCTAATTTGTAGTTAAGAACATTCTATTTATTTACCTTAACAATTGTGGAAGGGGGTGAAGTGTCTTGAGTGAGAATTGGAGAAAAATTGCAAATTTTTAAAAAATAGTGGAATGTTCTAGTAGTCACGTTTTCAGAGTATAGTTTGATATCTGTAATGGTTCTACTTAGGTAAACCACGTGACCGATGAGGACAGACAGACTCAGGGGGCTCGCGAAGGTCTCAGGCCAGTGGCGTGCTCACCACAGGCCAGCTCCCGCAGAGTCTCTATCCTAGAAACCTCTGGTCTAAATCCATTTATCCAACTCATCCAGCTGGGGCCACTCTTGTTTCTGTTCCTTGGGAGGAGCTCTAAATGCATGAACACCGGTAGGCTGGGGGAGCAGCAGGACGTTATAGAAAGAGCCGGAATTGTCTGAGCCATTGTGGGTGAAGTGTAGAGGGTTAGACACTGGGTGACATTCTTAAAATTCTTGAGTCTTGGGACTTCCCTAGCAGGCCAATGGTTAAGACTTTGCCTTCCAATGCAGGGTGTGTGGGTTCAATCCCTGGTCAGGGAGCTAAGATTCCACATGCACTGAGCTCCGAAAACCAAAGCATAAAACAGAAACAATACGGTAACAAATTCAGTAAAGACTTCTTAAATATTTTAAACATTTACTTGGCTGCACAGGATCTTAGTTGCAGCATATGGAATCTAGCTCCTTGACCAGGGGCTGAACCCAGGCTCCCTTGCATTGGGAGGGAAGATTCTTAGCCACTGGGCCACCAGGGAAGTCCCTCAGTGAAGAGTTTAAAGTAAATGGTCTACATTAAAAAAAAAATCTCGAGTCTTGAAGCATTTTCCAGCCACTTTCTTGCTGTTTCATTACTTAACTTCTCAGTTTCAGTTTTCTCATCTATGACATGGAGCTGTTTCCGCCCTGGGATGGTTACGGGGCTTAACGAAGCCACGACAGGGAAGGGCTAGCAGCCTCCCAGGGTGCCCACTGTGCCCAGTAACCGAGGGACACTGCTAACCTCCCATCCGGCCCACCGCCCTGCCCCTGCACTCCAGACAGCCTCAGGTCTTCCCCTGTGATGTTCTGACACTAAAGGCATTCTTTAGGCCCTTTTGTCAGGATGAGATGAAATCACACAGAAAGCATCTGTGGAGAGACTGGTACACGGTAGGTGCTGAGTCGACAGGGACGGCTCTCCGGGAGCTGGTGGTGATGCTGGGAGACGGAGGCTTTCCTCTGCTTCCTTGCGCTCCGTGCGTCTTAGCAGCTACCCTGGGCTTCTGGCGGGGGCTGCGGGTGGGAGTCCCCCAGCGGCCTCTGCTGAAGCGATACTAATTGTGCCAGGGAGAACGGCTCACTAGAGTGGAAAATAGTCCTCATATATCTAGCTGAAGACGATAATGACCTTTTAAATAACAGAAGCAATTTTATTTCAATACCTCAATTACTCTGAACTCTCAAATGTCAAAGTGCTCGGCACTTTCAAAATAGCTTAATATAGACATTTATAGCACTTAGACACAGCTAGTTTCTTATCTAACCTAATTATGTGTTGTACAGGAAATGGCCAAGCTCACCATCTCTATTATTTTTTACAGTGATCCCTGCGCATGGCCCTGGGCTCAGCCTGGAGTCTTGCAACTGGAATTTCTCCCTGGCCAAGGGAGAAATTGCGCTGTTCTGGGAGGAGGCAGGACTGGGTTTCTGCCAAGGGGCCTGATCTCAGCCAAGTGGGAAGAGGAGGTTTGATGTGGGCTTCCCAGTTGGTTAGTAGGCATAGCCATGTGCCTGGACTCAGGGGATAGCTTCCATGAACGTGAGATCCCCAGGCCACTGGGACTGGAAAGAATGGCCGGAAGTGGGTCACTGGGAGCTAGGGTAGGCCCTCTGCCTTTCGGGCAAAGGCAGGAGGTACCTTCCCAGGATGTGGGTGGTGTGAGCCAGCGTCCTCTGGCCCAGGCCTGGCCAGACTGGTACCTTCTCTTGCCACTTTTCAGAAGGCTGTTGCCTTCTCCACTCTGGAGAGCCCCAAAGCCCCCGGCCACCCTGAGTGACAAGTTCTTAAGCTCCTCCCTTCATTTCTACTCTGACTGTGTCCCTGGTACTCTCCATCACTGCTCCAAATCACGGCCACCTCCCTGCTGTGTCTCTGAGCAGAACACTTCTGCACCTGTTCATCCCCGTGCTGGAATGTTCCCCCTGCCCCAGACACCCAGTGCTCCCTCCCCTGCTGCTTCAGCTCTCAGATGCCATCTCGTTGGGAAGTCCCTCTTGGCCACCACGTCTCACGTTTCTCCTCCTGTGCTTCCTTGCCCCTTCCTCGTTTGTTTTGTTTTTCCTTGTTTGTTTTTTCTTTCTTCTTAGAGAGGTACCTTATTGAATTGGTATTTTTCTTACATAACTATTGCTTGTGTCTCAGAGTAGAATGCAAGCTCCTTGCAGGCTGGGGCTTTTAGGGGTCACTGCTCCATCTTAGCACTTTGACACACGGTGATTGATCCATGACCAGTGGGCAGTGAATGAGTGGCCGGGTGGAAGGCCGGGGAGCGGGCCAGTGCCAGGTAGGAAGGTCCAGGGAGGGCAGCTCCTGGCTCTCGGCTCTGAGGCCAGCCTCACCACTTTCCAGTGATGCCAGGAGCTTGGCTCAGAGAGTGCATCCATTGTACATGATGTGCTTTATTGCAACTATTTTCAATTGAAGTGCAGTTGATTCACAGTTGTGTTATGTACTGCTGTACGTTAACCCTCTGCCAGGACTGGGTGTAACTGGTGACATCTTATGGATCTGGAAACTGAGGCTCAGGAAGTTGTGCAAGGCTCCTAGAGCCCCTCAGCTGGGCTTGGACAGAGCGGGGATGTGGGCCACAATCTGTCTTCCTTCAAAGCCACGTCTCGACCACAGTTCAGTGTTCCCAGATGATGGCAGCTGCGGTGAGGCTACCATTCTGGGGAAGGTCCAGCTGTGTGTAGCTGCTGACCAGGCCTCCTGCGTCTGCCCAGCCCCTGGCCCCATGCCGGTGGCCAGTGGGCAGCCCCTGCTCCCGTCACATCGCCCACTCATTCTCTTTGCCTCTCTCACTCCCTTTTAGCCTCTGTTTTCCCATCTCCAACCCGCACTCTGTTGGTTCTCTGCCAACTGTCTGCTGGCACCCAGGCCGAGGCAGCCTCAGCATAACACAGTAGCTGGCTCTCTGGCCCGAGCCTCGCTCCTGTCTTCCCATTTGCAGTGATGCTCAATGCTCCATTTATTATGTCCTTGGCAAGACAGTGAGAGAAAATGTTTGTAGAACTTTAAAGGGCTCCTTTCCATTCATCATTCGTTCATTTACCCATTCACTCATTCATTCCCACCTTTATGGAGCACCCATGTAGCACCAGCGCTCCTGATGCCCTGAGAAGTATGAAAAAAGTGAAAAAGTGAACTGTTAGTCACTTAGTCATGTCTGATTCTTTGCGACTCCATGGACTGTAGACCATCAGAGTCCTCTGTACATGGAATTCTCCAGGCAAGAATATTGCAGTGGGTAGCCATTCCCTTCTCCAGGGGATCTTCCCAACCCAGGGATCAAACCCAGGTTTCCAGCACTGCAGGCAGATTCTTTATCATCTGAGCTACCAAGGAAGCCCCGCTCTGGGCAGTATAGAGATAAAGAAATAGGACATTATCTCCAACCTTGAGGAACTCACAGATGCTTAGAGGATTGGCTGGAAAATGGGGAATTTCAACCCAGAGTGTTGGGCTGGGAAAGAGGCAGTGTGGAGTGAAAGGAACCAAGGGGGCATCCCACTACGAGGCAGGCTGGTGCTTTGGGGTCCCTGCTCCCCTGCAGCAGGCCCTGGGCTCTGCATTAGCCATCAGAGGAGGCGATCAGGGACCTCTGTCTTGGTGAGGGGACGGCCCAGGGGGAGGCAGACGGCAAATACAAAAGTGCCTCCCTTTTCCCAGATGACCTGACTGAGGAAGGCAGGAGCACCGCAGAGAGACAGCCACAGTTCCTCCTGGAAGGACAGGGAGGGGCAGGGCAGGCCTTGTTCCAGAGCCAAGGAGTGGAGGCTGAAGACAGCCAAAGGGCTCAGTGAGGTCGGAGGTTCCCTGACAAGGCTCTCCTGCAGCAGGGGGGCAGGGCGTAGAGCTAGACTCATCCCCACAGAGGCCACCTCAGCTGGGACAGGGCACTCAAACTGAGCTCCCCAAGCCTCAGCTTCACAGACGGTGAGACGTGAGCATTACATGCAGGCAGGGTCTGGATCCTTTACGCTTCAGCTCCCAGGTCTCTGCAGGATGTCCCTCGCTCCCCTGCCCCATGCCCCCTGGCGTCCTGTCTCACAGGACAACGCTCCTTCACAGCCTTCCTCACCAGCCATGATCTTCTCGTTTTTCCTTTGTCTTCCTCCCTGAGTGGACTGTAAGCTCCCTGAGGGTAAGGACCTCGTCTGTCTTGTTCATCACTGTATCCTGGCCCTAAGGAGAGCAGGAGCTTGATAAATAATATGAATAATTATTGAATGGGGCTTCCCAGGTGGCGCTAGTGGTAAAGAACCCACCTGCCAACGCAGGAGACGTAAGAGAAGTGGGTTTGATTCCTGGTTTGGGAAGATCCCCTGGAGAAGACAATGGCAACCCACTCCAATATCCTTGCCTGGAGAATCCATCCCATGGACAGAGGAGCCTGGTGGGCTACAGTCCATGCGGTCGCCATGAGTCAAACATGACAAGCGGCTGAGCACAAATGCACGCGTGAGTGAATTGGAGGGTGCCTGGCAGAGGGTGTCACCCTCCGTGGAATGCTTAGGGACTTTAAGGCGCTGGGCTCAGTGGGACAGTGTGGGTGCTCTTTCGCCTTGCATGTAGCAAGATGGAATGCCCGTACATTTCCCAAGCCATGCCCCCCGCCAAGGTGCTGGCGCAGTGGTCGTAAATTAAAACAGGCTCTGGGCCAGTCTAATGCCGTGAGCGCTGGAAGCAGCCTGCAGAAGCAAAGCAGTGGGCAGAGGAGGGGTCTGCTGCAGACTGGAAACGCTAAACCAGCCTCTTCAAGGCACTTAATTCAAAATAACAATTAGCACTTCATGGCCCAAACGGAAGCTACCTACAGGCTCTACCTGGCCCCCCAAACAACCAGTTTGTAACTGTGTTGCGGTCTCAAGGCCTCGAAGATTACCAGTGTGGAGACTGAGGGGCTGGGCGCCCCCTCCCCTAGGCTGGTGGGAGTTCACTGTTGGGTCTGCTGAGGACTAAATGGGCCGGGTACGTGACGGGCCAGTCCCCTGGTCACTACAGGCTTCTGAAGAGCTGAGGCCTCTCATGCCAGTGAAGGCGCTGCACCCTCTGTACCATGGACGACAAGGTGCCCCGGCTTCTCCAGCCTGTGGTTCACGAGGAGTGGGAGTGCCCTGCTTTCGGGGGCTGTGTTCCGCACTGCACAGGAGCCTGTCATCCACTTGGGACCCCTTGTGTTATTTTAGGAAGTTGCCTGGAAGGTGTTGCATGCCCCTGAGGTCTGATCCCTGAGGACTCCCCGTGCTCCAGCTTCCCGGTGAGTTTCGCCTCTAGCCCCTTGAGGGCACCCCTTCCGCTGGCCCTGCTGCCTAGGCCTCTGCACTTGATCTCAGCCTCCCTGAGCGCCATTCTTGGGGTGTGGCCCGCTTCCCTGTCATTGCCGAGTGCTGTGTCTCTAATGATGCTCTCCTGATACATGGTGGGAAATGGTCTTGGACAAGGGGTGTGTCTCTCTCCACCAGTTTGTGGGGCAGAGACCGCAGCCAGGGAAACAATGTTCCCTGAAGTTTCAGAGATTTGGAGAAAGGAGACAATTGGGAGAATCCTTCTATTTACTAAAAAGCCATGAAGGTGCTGCAGGCAGCAGCCCATAAGATGGCGAATGCATGTGCGCACGCCCACACTCACTCGTAAACACAACCCATCCCACCTGGGCATGTGCTATACACCCAGGGACTTACTAAAGCAAAACTGATTTTGGTTTAAGAGATTTGATTTCATGCTAAACAAATTTCATCAGGATTTTCATATGAAGGGTTTGTTCCTCCCCAAATGTGCCCTGCTTGGCTGCATGTTAATGTGGTCAAATCCAATCTGCGAGTTCTCTGCAGGCCCTGGAACTGGGTTCTCAGGGCTCGGCTCCTGGCTGCTGGCTGAGACTGGGGGAGGCGGTTGCTGTCACTGGTGGCTTCCAAGGCCCTGGGCTGCCCTTAGAGCTCACGGAACACAGCAGTGGGAGCAGAGGGCCAGCAAGGGGCGAGAGGCTCTGTCAGCAGGAGTGAGAGCCGGGGAGATGCAGAGGCCCTGCAAGTGTGGTTGGGGCACGAAGAGCCCCACGTGGGCCCTCCATGTGCTTCCACTGCTGAACGTCAGTCTGCTCAGAAGAAGCGATTCACCTGCCACATACTGAGAACCTGCGGGGTGCATCGGGCCCTAGGGCAGGGTGCTGTTCTTTGTGGCCTCCAAGGGATCCGGGGAGCGGGTTGCCCAGACTTAGCAAATACAAATACAAGCTGTCCAGTTAATACTTTTTTCTTGTAAGTATTTATGTCCATGTGAGCCTATACCTGTCCAGATGGCCAGACAGCTGCGTCCAGAGCCCCCCTGGGGCCCCAGGAGGCAGAACCATCTTCCTGAGGGTGGACCCAGGGGCAGCCCCTGGTCTGGTGTTTTCGCAGCCCCACCAGAGAATCCTCCTTTCCTCTGTGCAACTAGAGGAATGTCTGTTGCGTTGGCTCCTCTTTCCCACCTCTCAGAGGAGGTGGAGCCTTACTATGAGGGATGGGTGGGAGAGCAGTCTTTTTCTGCTGGTAACAGAGCTGAGATTTTCCCGGGGCAGGAGCAGGGGCTGCTGCCTTGCTGGTAGAGGTGGGCTGGGTGTTGGTCTCTCAGTGATTAAGAACTTGTCATGGGAGGAGCTTGGCTGGGTGAGAGCTGAGCATGACTGCTGTCTCAGGCTGACCTGGTGAATGTGGGTAGAATGTGGGGGTCCCTGACCCCAGACGCCCCTCACAAGCTACCAATTCCAACACTGCAGGGTGAGCAGCAACAGGCAAATACCTCCAGAGTTACCCTGTCTCTGTCTATTTCAGAATGTCTCCCCGTGGTGACTCTAGACCCCCACATCAGCATCATCCAAGAGATTAAAAAACCAACAGACAGACTGTGGCTTCTGCTCTAGCTGAGACCCAGAGCCTGCGAGTCAGACTTGCATTCCAGGATACTCCTGCAGCAATGCCGTCCCCGTGTGAGCGCGTGGGCTCCTGATGCACCTTTGGGTGTGAGATTGACCTGCTTCCTGCCGTGTTTGTGCCTCTTTCCAGCCTGGGCAGAGGGCTTCCTGGCCAGGGGTGCAATGGCTCTCTACCAGGACCCTGGCACAAGGCCTGGCTCAACAAGAGAAGATACCAGTGAGTGAGTGATCAAGTGATGCACTGAAAGATGACATCGTGTCAAGGATGAGAGGTCTGTCATCTGCTTCATTCCACCATCAGATAAACAGATGTGGTTTCACTCTCAGGACCAGTCATCATGTAGACACTGGAGTCTCATATTCCAGATACAGGAACTGAGGGAACTGAGGCCGAAGTCGGCAGGTAGTGGGGACCCTGGGAATGGGGCTCGTGCTCCCTGGTCCCCGGGCGCTTCTCTCATCTGTGATCATCACTGGGTGTGCCTGGCCCCAGACTCCGGTCTCTGGATGCTGAGCTGTGGCCACACAGCTTGACACAGCTCCTGCTCCTAGGCCGCTCATCTCTGCTGGATTTGGGGTGTCAGCAGGCCTGCGTCCATGTGGTCCTTATTTATACTTTGGCCCAGTCTGCCAGTGTTCCTGGCCTCTGCCCTGGCTGTTGGGGGCCTGCTCTCTCCCCCTTCCTCAGGCCTCT
The DNA here is from genome assembly GCF_027580195.1 of Bos mutus. Taxonomy (NCBI): domain Eukaryota; kingdom Metazoa; phylum Chordata; class Mammalia; order Artiodactyla; family Bovidae; genus Bos; species Bos mutus. The sequence continues at coordinate 7,684,876 of NC_091644.1, read as the reverse complement.
GTCCGGGACTTCCCTCCAGCACTGACAGTTGTCAGGGACCCCAGGCTGGCTGCTTCTGAAATACTGAGACCAGCAGGAGTCTCTTCCCACCCAGGTTGCCAAGCACCTCCCGACTCTGGATCCCCCTGCCTGGGGCTTTCCTCCCTGCCCCATTCCACGTGAAGATACAGGGAGAAGCTGACTGTCCACAAGCCAAGGAGAGAGGACTCAGAAGACATCAACCCTGAGGACACACTCCTCCAGACTTCTGGCCTCCGGAACTGTGAGAAAACTTTCTGTGGTTCAAGCCCCAGCCTGCGGTACTTTGCTCTGGCAGTCCTAGCAAGTGACCCCAGCCAGAGTGGCGTGCCCCAGAACACGAGATCTCTCTCTAGCCTCGCCACCTCATGTTACATTTGTTTGCACAAGCATCTTGGTTCCAAGACCCCAGCAGCAAGACCCACCCCCATCCTCCCATTTTTTCCTATGACCTGGGGAACCAAAATGCAGGGCTCAGGAAATGCTTGTTGAATGAATGAGCCCCAGACAGCCTTCGGGCCAGCAGACCTCTCCGCCTGGGGTAAATAACATGAGCTGCATTTTGAAACATGACAACGCCCTTGATATTTAAGACCTTGCTCATTGGCCTTCGCGGGGAGGGTGCTCTCTGCGCTTCAGTTTATGGTTCTCCGCTGCAGCTCCAGACTGACTAGGGGATTGGAAATGGGCTGTCCACTAAAAACACATGCAGACAGTATGGGAGGAGGCATGATCCTTGGCCCCGGGGTCAGACGTGTGCCCTTCTTACCCAGAGAGGGGTGCTCTGGGCCTGAGCTGAGTCTCCTCCTCCATCTTTCCGTTTGCAAAGAACTGGAAGTTGACAGGCAGACCACTATTTCCTACTCATCCTTCACTCACTCACTATTTTTGACACAGTTCATACCACCATCACTTTCTTAATATTTATCTTTACATGGACTCGCTGCCCCCTGGAGGCCAGATGACCTGGGCCATGAGACACTGAGTTCTTTTTTTTGTTAGCCCCAGGCCTGAGCTACATTGGAATGGGCCACCCACCAGGGTGTCTGCAGGGCTTAGAGAATTATGGGAAGGACTGGTATTCTCTAGGAGGGAAATCGCAGGGAGGGAGTTAAAGCTGAGGAGCGATGCCACCCCAAATCCCTGGGTGCTCACCGTAGCTGGATTTCATTGAAGAGGCAGGTGAATTCCCTTTCAAGGCTTCTGGAAAGCCGGAGGTGGGGAGATGTGAGAATGAGGGCGCTGCCTTCATGATCTGATGCCGGAATCTTAAGGTGCTGGAGTTTCTCAGAGGGGCTCACTGCTTGCCCTCTGCCATGTATTTTCAGATGGAGAAAAAAGGCACACGGCAGTCCAGATTCTCCCAGGATAAGCTGCAGCTTAAACCAGTATGTGAACTGGGGCCCTTGACCTTGTAAAGACAGGTCCCCAGAAAAGCCTGCTACGCCCGAGCCCAGCCGGACCCACTGCCTGCTGTGGCGTGCGGAGGAGGGGCAGCACCCCAGGCAGGGTGCGTCCTCACAGCTGACTTGCTTACACCTGCGCTGGGCAGCCACCGTGTCTGTGTTCTGAGCCCAGTCCTGGAAGCGGGCCTCCTGAATGTGCTCTCTTGCTCCCAAGGTCCCCTGCACACAGAGCGAGAGCACAAGAGGAGCAGATCCTACTGAGGGAAATGCAGGGCTGAAAAGCACTCCAGAAGTGGGCTGTGCGTCCCTGAGGCCGTTCTGCCTTTTTAAGTGTGGAGCCACAAATACCTCGGTGCGAAAGGCTGGCAGTTTTAAATTCAAGAGCCCTCTTGTATCTGGAAAATAGTTGTTTTAATAAAATAACAATACCATATTCCCCATTAGTTTCCAGTAAGCCACCCAATGTTTTTTCAGTGCAAGAAGCCCTTTGAAAGGTGAGTCATGTGTAATTGCGAGTGCTGGTTGGCACCCTTGAGCCAGTTTCCAGCATGCTGCTTACGGGTCCTGATGCACACGTGTATCTGCTTTATTGATGTGTATCCTGTGTAATCCAAGGCCAAAGTTCAGGGTATGGAGCTTCAGCGGCCTGTGGCCTCCTCTTTGGGACCCCATTGGAAGGGAGGCCTTGGGAGTTTCTTTTGCATCCCAGGCACTGCGTCTGAGCCCTCCACTTGGTACTGCTGCCTGTTGGGGCACATGGCTGCCGTGCCAGAGCCTCCACCGGCTCCTGTCTCCTACCCCTCTGCAGACCAGCAGAATATTCTTCCCTTCTCATCGCCGACCAGGAGTTTGGTCTGGTTTCTTGGGAAAAGAAAAAATAAAGAGGAGTATTAAAGCAGACCTGTGCACCCTGCTTATCCCAGACTGCATGCAGGACATTACAACATGGGGGAGGGGGTTCAGGCCAGGACCCGAGGAGAGCCTGCTCCTGGCCTCCACCTGAAGCAGGGGAGAGTCTTATGACCCAGGGCGAGCTCTGACCTAGGAGGGTTATGGCTTTGGAAGCACTGAGGGGATGCACCCAGGCACTGAGGCTCTGGGGAGCAGGGCAAGACCCTGACATTTTCCCTCCAGCGTCTTTGGGTGGATCTCCTGTCCTTTGAGCTATGCAGCCAGGCTGGGAGGCAGAAGGAAGGGCAAGTTCTTCAGCAAAGAATGAGGGCTCAGGGCCTTCTGTCCCTTCCCATACGCCCCACCCTAAGCCACCCCACCTCAGTCTGGCCTTCCCACCACAGCAGAACTCGGGTGCCCCACTCCAGGGCAGGAGGGGAGAAGGACAGGGCTCCTGAAGATCTGGTCCCCTGAGACTAACTCGCCTAGTGTGTAGGACAGACTAATGATTCTAAGTTCTACCATCGAGTAATTGTAAAGAATAAAACAATGCTGCCAAGGGTAGTATCTGACACCCATCCATTCCATGTTGGCTTCAAGCCCTTGAAAGGCATTTTTGTAATGCAGGATAACCACCATACCAAACGTTACAATCATCAAGGGACCTCAGGGAAAAAGTCCCTCTTTAGGATAAAATTACAAGTCAATATACTTTTACCTTCTGGATTTCTTTATGAATTCGTAGATATTCAATAGAGTGAGAGGGACAAAGAGGCAGCAAGAATATGTGTGTTAAGAACCATTTCCTGGGCCCTGCATGGCCATCTTGCTACTGTACATGCTGGGGCCCCCTGGGTTCCTGGGTCCCTGGAGTGAGGCCGCCTCCCAGGGCCCAGAGTCCGGAGGGGAACAGCCAGGGCTTCCTAGGGGCGGCACAGCGCCCTCTGCTGGAGGCTGGGCGCAGCCAGCTGGTTACCTGGACACGGCCAGAGCTGTCACTGCAGAGTTGGCCTTGCTGGGTTTCCCTGTCAAAGCCACGCTGACGTCCAGCTCTCTGCAAAGGGCAAGATTCTTCTCCCACCGGTGAACTATGAGGAACGTGCAAGAGGACAGTTAGAAAACCCGAGCGGTTTCACACACACGCGTGTATACATCCACACGCAGGGCCGCAAACACACACACATATATTTATATTTGCGGTCAGCAACTTGTTAAATTGAGGGGAAAATATATTTAATCTTGGCCTGTGCTGTTGCAAAAAGGGCCGCCCCAATTTAATCTGCAGGCTGTGGCGGTTACATGTGCTGACGCGCTGCGGTGTCCGTTGTGCACCAAATTGGATTTGTGTATTATTGCTTTCTAAATTGCATGCCTAGTTCAGCAAAATTGTTCATCAGTGTTTACTGGCTTTATGCTTAATAAGATACTCCACAATACCTTGCTGCCAGGATGTAACGCAGCCTGTAATTGCCTAGTAAAAATAAATTACATAAAGTCGGCATTATCAACTTACCTAAATCCGCTCACGCCATGACCAATAATTAAATGCTGAGAATGTTTGTTTTCAAAAAATAGAGCTCAATGATTGCTATTTCACTCATTTTAATGACTGTATTTGGGGACAGACGGTAGTTCCTTCGTGGAGGGTGAGGTGGAGCGACCTCAGTTGGGTCCGCCACCGTGAGGTCGCTTGGGTGCCGTCAGGGCGGTAGCGACGCGCTGTCCCGGCTGACCCGCTGGCACACGGCTCTGTGCTCCAGAAAATGCATGCATGTGTCGTGTTTGTGCATGAGTTCCCAAACCAAGCTTTTCCCACGGACTTTTTGTGTACCGGATTGAGACCAAATCTACTGAGTGATTCCTAAAATAAACTGAACTCAACTGGGTTGGTCTTGGCTGCAAATGACAAATGAATTCCAGGCAGAAATTAGATGGCATCTGCGCACAAATGCAGCAACCCCCATATCCTCAGTACCCTCAGAGAACTCCTTTCTTGCCTCTCACGGTATTCAAGGAATGCAGTAACAGACACACCAAGAGACACGCGCACGTATCTGTGTGTCAGCCGAGGACTAGTCCCCTTCCAGCAAAACGGTTCTAGGTAGTATTCGGAGCACAGCGAGCCCTGCAGTTGCGCAGGTCCACAAGCCTGCACGTGGATTTGCTGACTCTAAGCAGTGGCCTGGCCTGACTTTCACGAATATGTCTGTGCCCTTGGGTCATTTCATCCGAAGCCTCCTTTGAACTGTGACCACAAGCAGAGCAATCAATTCTTCTTGGCAGTGGTGACCTCAGGCTGGTCAGGACAGACAGCAGATGGACATGGGCCTGAGGCTCCCGTCCGCCCGACACCATCAGGTAAGTCCCCTCGTGCCATCGGCCGGTGTGTTAGGGGAGAAGTCTCCTAGTAATCCGAGAAAATGATAATCATGGCCTGCATTTTGTTGAGGAGATCTTTGTCTATGGGATTAGTTTTCTGTCATCTGCTTCCTACAAGTTAGGATGCACAGGAAGTACCTCTATTGACAGAGAGGGAAACTGAGGACCGGAGAGGTTGCAGGAGACAGAGCTGGGTTTAGAACTTTGTTTCCTGATTTTCATCTTGCTTCTCATCTCACTAGACCCCCTTCCCAATGAGCACAACCTTCTCGATCCTGAGTGGAAACCGCAAATCCATTGGCACTTCCAGAACCAGTGGAACGGCTCTGAGATGCCCTTCGTTCATCTGTCCCTTCATCCATTACCTACCCACGCAGCTAACACTCTGGCTCAGACACCCACTTACCAACCATGGGCTGAGCTAATGCCTTTAGCTTATCAGAGCTCAGTAGCTTCAGAAGTGGTCAGCTGAGCCCGAGATTAAGGTGGCGTGCTCTCACGCTGGTATGCCACAGAACACGTCATGAGCAGGGGGAGAATAAGAACTCTGTTCTAGCTCTCCTCCAAATGGGTGGGGGCTGGGGAGAGAGTTTGGCCTCTGTCCTCCAAAGAACTGTGAGCTCCTAAGAATGCACAGGACTCTTTTTACACTGTGATGGGCTGATTCATTGTGGTCCCAAAGGACCCTAGAGACCTTAGGACCAGTGAACTGAATCCCAGGGGCTGTAGAGTCTTGTGAGGTCACCATTCTGGGTCAGTCTATGTTCCTGACAAGGGTATCGTCTGATGGCATTATGTTGAAGGAAGGGATTCCCATGTAGATTCCAGGACCTAGCAGGGGCTCAGCCAATGCCCGTGTCTGCTTGTGTGGACGAAGAATCCATGAATCCGTGACTAAATGAATCGAGGAGGTATGGAGCACATTTTAGAAATGAACTAAAAATCGCTATTCCCTGCAGAAGACAAGTCTCCACAATCCGGAAAGTTCTCTCTAGTGGATGATCATGGGTCCCGGGATGCAGAAAGAACCAGAAGAACCCATGATGACAAGAGAGAGGCCACGCAGGACTCCCAGGAGTGAGGTTTGTCTGCGTTCATCCTGGAGGGATGGTCTGGCCCTGGCCAAGGAGCTTGCTCTGGGAGTGGGCGTATCTACTCTGGGGCAGAAATGAGAGCTATGGTGGTAATGGCTTCGGGCCACTTTAGGCCAGTTGCTGAACTGCTCCATGCCTCAGGCCCCTTCTCACCCAGGCATCATCGTAGTATTGTCTTCATGGGGTTGCCGTGAGAAATAAGAGAACACACGGAGGGGTGAATGGTGGAAACTGCTCCCAGTCAGCTCTGTCCCTCCCAGCTCTGTGAAGGTGGCCCTGGTGGCGCTGATGTCAGAGGCCACGGTGACAGAAGTGAGGTCAGATTATCTTACTCCAGGCCCAAATGCTACACCCCAAAGAGGGCTCTGCTGCAGAGCGGCGGCTCTTGAGCGGCGGCTCTTTTACTCTGCTGATACTGGCAGTCACCCGGGGGCTTGTTAGATATGGGAACTCTATCCTTCTCCAATCTTTTCCTTGAGGTTAGGACCCACATCTAAATGTTCCATGAGCCTCCTGGGCCATGCTGATGCAAACCACCCTCAGACCTACTTTGAGGAACTTGCCGTGGAGAGTAGGGGCTGCTGAGTCAGGGACAACAGGGCAGACTGAGGCCGATGGAGCCACTTCCTCGCCCCGGGACGCAGCAAAGCCATCCCTGCTTCTGTCTGCAGCCTGGCAGTCCAGGCCAGTGGCCAGTTGGATGGACCCAGGTCCTGGGCTGGGGAGTTTAGCATTTAAGAGTCACCCAGGAAGATGGATAGCATCAAACCAAGCTCGGCTGGGTGTGGCCCCTTCTGGAGCTCGGCAGCCCCGACAACCACCACCAGCACTGTTCAGAGGCCCGAGGAGCATCCCAGAGCCAGCTGGTCCCTGAAGGGTGAGGCTGGGCCTCAGTGGGGCTTCTCAACATGGATTCATGCTCCACCACCAGCTCACAGAAAACTGTGCTCCTGACCTGAGATCTGTCAACAACCCAAGAAACTCACTGTCTTCCCTGGTCTCTGTAGGCCTGGCTGGAGCTGCAGCTCTCGGCAGAGGAGAGAAGAGGGGAGGGAGGGCTGAGCGAGGCAAGGGTGCCCCCGGGAACCAGGAGCATAGTAGTTACCTCTGGGGCTTGGAGATGATGGAGCCCATGGCTCCTCTGGCGCTGCCTGCCCGGGAACGGACATCTTCACATCTTCAGTCTTCCAGATCTGCCCAGAACAGAGAACATGCCGTGGGCTGGGGCAATGAACCTGTCCGCAGGCTCGGGGCCATCCTTTCCTCCACACCTGGGGGACCCTGACAGGAGGGGGCATGGCCCCATTTCACTTCTGATGTTAACATATTCTCAGCATAAAAGCCTGCTTAGGCTTCAGTTTGCCTGCAGGCAAGTTTGGCTGCCGTAGACGGGATGAGTTCCCTCCCCACCCCTGGGTCGCAGGGCACCTTCCCCGACCTCTTACCTGCAGGGACGAGACTCAGCAGTCAGCTCATTGTCATTTTACTTAGCTAGTGCCCGCTTTGCCTGCCACCATTCCCAGAGGCCTCCTTACACCCAGCAGCACGACTTCCCGTCCTCTCCGTATGGTGCCAGATCTGTGGCGAGCGCCCTGAGGCTGACCACACACGGCATCTCACTTGCTGAGCCTGGACTTTCTTTCCCCGCAGGACAATGAGCAGCCTCCTGTGCAGGCTGCTGTGAGCGCAGCACCGGGTCTAGCCCAGCGCTGGGCCGCCCCGGGAGCTCAGTTAGCGCGCTGAGTGGACAAGAGCGGAGTGCCTGAAGACTCGCGCTCCTGCTCTCGGGGCCCACGAAGGAGGTGCAGCTGCCCCCAGCCAGCCGGGCTCCTCTGACTGACCCACAGGGCAGACTGCGGCCCACCCTGCCCTGACCCTCGTGATCTCCTTGTGTTTTAGCCAGCCCAGGATGCCCTTCCCTCGGCAGAGACCCTGTGCTCCTCCAGCCCACAGACGAGGCCCTGCAAGGGGACTTCCCAGCAGGCTCTCCTCGGTGTCATCTCTGCCGTCCACGCACCCTGACCCCTTAGCCTGCATGGCCTTCTCTGTACGCCCTGACTTCTCACCCTCAGGGCTCAGCTGAAACGCCACCTCCTCTTCTGGAAATAAATCCACTCTCCACTTGGCCCCCCACCCTGTTATTCATTCTGCTTCCTGAAGCATCACTCTCTGATGATTCTCAGACTTTGGGAATGGAGGGTCCTGGAGGATAGGGCTGCGTTTCAGCCCTGCTGGCTGGCCCACGGTGAGCTTTCACAAATGCGTATAGAATTCAAAGAGCATTTTCTTGAATACCTCGAGGCATGCAACTGACACTTCCTTTCAAAAATTGTGGAATTCAGATGGCAGTTTCTTGAGTAAAGCTCTTAATCATCCCTCATCTTATTTATTCCTCCCTCCTCGCTGTCAGTCTCAGAAACGTCACCTGCGTTTTGCTCCTCCCACACTATCCCTCCCACCCCAACGTTTCTCCTTTACTGTCTTCTTGGTTTCCTGATGGTTTCTCTCCCCACGGCCTTCCTCAGAGCATGCATGGCGCTCTTTGATTATCCCACTCTTAGCATGAGACACATATGGACACTTCCTGTTTGTCTTTGTTTTCTAGCATGTGACATCTTGAGGACAAGGACTCGCTTATCATTAACCTCTGGATCCCTTATGTGTGAGGTGCTTGGGACACAGCCAGAGTTCAGTGGATGTTAGGTGGGTGGATAGCTGGAGGGACAAATAAGTGGACAGATGAGTAGATGGAAGGGTGAATGCAGGAATGAAAGAATGGGTGGATGAAAGGAATAGTGGATGGACAGCAGTAGAGAGAGAGCTAAGCAGCTGGAGATGGGTGGATGGATTATTGGACGGATGGATAGACCAGTGGGTGAATGGATGAAAGGACGGCCCATACGTCCCTTGTCAGTGATGAATTATCTTCTGATGCATTTGGCCATTCAGCTTTTATAACATGACAGTAAGTATTTTTTAATTGTTGAAGTATATGTTATATAAAATTTTATGTATTATATTAATATTAAAAAAACCCTTGCCTTTGCCCTCACATGCTGCAGGGACCTGGTCTGGAATGTTTAAATGCAGTCTGCAGATTTGACCCTTAGAAGAAGTGGACAGAATGGAGATGAACACATTTCTTGTAGCATGCCCTATTCCACCCAAGGCACACCTACCCGGACCATGCCATCCCGACTCCCAGTGATGATGACATGGCTTGTGTCCCACGCTGGCCCCTCCACCACGTAGCAGCAGGTGATGGCTCCTTCTGGGCCCCAGGCCGTGGTAATGCTGGCCAGTGGCTGTCCGTTGACATCCCACAGGGACAAGTGGGCTCCCGCACAGGAGACGATGGTGCCCTGCAGCAGTGAGACGGGGCTTCACTTCAGGTTGGGATCACTGCCTGTCCATCTGTCCAGTCACTCAGTTTGCACACCCAAGCACCCTCCACCGGCCGTCTTCTGAAGACTAACCAAGGCACTCTCAGGCCTCCTAAGACATCCACTTCTGCCCGGTGACTCAGGCCTGCTGTGCTTCCACACAGCGGCACATTCCTGGTTCTTCTCATACTGAAATCCGGCACTGGGTACTGCTTTCGCCAGCACAAACTGACTGGCTCACCCTTTGGACTCCTCCCACAGCACTCTCCCCAGCAGCCTACTGACTGGCATAAAAGACCCAGCCAGGGTATCATCCCAGGCCTGGACACGGGGTCTACACCTGGCTGGCCGGCCCCACCCCTGTGAAGCAGCTTTGGACGACCCCTGGTGGGGGCAGGGAACAGGGGCTTGAATGACTGCATGTATTCATAACGTAGGGTAAGGTCTCCTCGGAGGAATTTCGGAGGAGAAATTTCCTCACTGCATCTCCTGAAATGTTTACGTCTGAGTGTTCGTGCCTTAACTCCTTGTCTATTTTGTGTCCAGTAGAGTTGTGGTCACTGTCACCAAGGACCCACCAAGGACGCCAAGAGCCATCTGGGGCTCTGCCTTGAACCTTGCCCTGACCACAGGAGGGATGTCGGGAGCTCCACGCCCTCTGCAGTGCCCGGGGCTGAGCGCCATCATGTCCCTTTTGGAACTGTTTGGTGGAGTCTGCCTGAGGCCCATGTCTGATATATCTCTGCTCAGCACCCAGCCAGCACTTTGGAACTCAGTCAGCTCCAGGACAAGGTGAGTCAAACAAGCTGTTGTCCTGATGTCGGTCTTCTCTAAGGGCCGGGGACATCATTCCTTATGAGTTTATTTTCTTCCATACCAGAACTTGGTGCTTTCCCTGTTACATCCACCCATTCATCCCTTCAGCAACATCCATCCGTCTACCCACCCACCCTCCATCTGTCCACACGTTCATCCCTCCAGCTGCCCACCCACCCATCCATCCATCCTCTTTTTCCCCATCTAATGTTCTTCCTGGATTGAAGCCCACTTGGAGCATCACTTTCAGCCGCAGTTAGCAGCAGAAGTCTCCTCCATGGCCTCTTTCTCCTCCTGTGATACAACTGCTCAGCCTACCCGTGCTCCAGGCCCCTCAGCTTTCCTATCAGCAGATGCAGAGCCTCAGAAAACCCCACACCCTATGATGAGGCTTCCAGTGCAGAAGCTCCACACTGGTATACACACACGTATATACGTTATACACAGTGTATATGCATGTACTGTCTACACATATTCTCACACACACACACACACACACACGTGGCAGGCTTCCTGACAGGCCTGTCTTTGGTAGCCAGTGTGCAGGGACAAGCAGACGTGTTTCCTGACTTGGAGACCAGAGGTGCTCGCCAAGCTCACGCTGATTCGCAGTCAACTGGCTGGATCAGTCAATCAAACCCAGAAGACCCCTCACCAAAGCCAACTTCCTTCCCCAGCTCCCCGATGCTCATGTCAGAACAGACACCTCCCACCAGCCCACCTCCTTGAGGGAAAAAAATAAAGAAGCAAAACATAAAATCAAGACCAAAATTGAGATTGTTGATGGCACCACTCTGCCTGTGTAGAGAATATCCCACATATCTGGGGCCTCTATACACTCTGGGGTGGTCTTTGCCCCCGGGTTTTCTCAGGCGACTGTCCACCATGTCACCATGAAGAATCATAGACATGTTGAGGATACAGACATTGAGAAAGAGGAGGCTCACCGAGACGTCGCTGATGGCAACAGCAGATACGCCGTCCCTGTGGGCGGGCAGGCGGGCTACATGGGTGAGGTGGTCCAGGTCCCACAGGATGCACGTGCGGTCTTGCGAGCCACTCACCAGGAGGCTGAAGGTGACTGATGCTGCCAGGCACGTGACAGCCTGCGTGTGTCCGTACAAGGCCTAGGGACAGGGGGTGAAAGTGCAGGTTATGAGAGCGGCCCTTGATCCAGTCACTCCGGAGATACTCCACGCTCCCTTTTCCTGTTGGGCCCCAGATGCGAGAACAGAGATTCAGAGTGATCCAGTGACTGCAGCATTTGTCGGGTGTGTGTGTGTGAGTCTGTGTGTGTGCGCGTGTGTATTCACGGGTGTGTGGCTGGCTTCTCAGAACCATTCCTTTCCAGGGTTGAAATCCAGAGGGGGAGAGTCAGTAGTCCTTTTTATCACACTCAGACGGAGACCCAGCAGCTCCCTCGTGCTCTCTGCCCCCCATGTTGTCTTGCAATCTGAAGTGGCTGCTGGTCTGCCGTGTGTGGTATCCCAACCAGTGGCTCAAGAATCATCTGGGAACTTGTCAGAAACGCATATTCTTGGGCCCCTCCTAGGTCTACTGAATCAGAAACTCTGGGAGTGGGGCCCCCAAACCTGGGTGTTCACAAGCTGTCCGGAGAATTTCATGCATGCTCAAATTTGATCATCACACTAAGGGAACCTCAGAAACACGTGTGCTGGGAGAAGGCGGGGAAGTCAGGTCATAGTTTAAAAGGTTTGACTTTTCAAGTCCAAAGGATCCACGTTCATATCCAGTCTGGCTGCCCAGCAGCTGGTGACTCGGGGCCTCAGTCCTGGCTCTCAGGTTGGCCTAGGAGGATAGTGGCTTGGCTGATGGATAGTTATGTGTCCCGACCTGGCCAGAGGCCTTGCTTCGCACAGACATGTTCCTGGGGGACTAGGGATGCCTCCCAGGCACACTGGGATCCCTGGCCTGCTGCTGCTGGCTGTGGTGTGGTTTCCATTACAGCTGCCAGGCCAGCCTGGCATGAGAGCTGGCATGCACACACATGCCTGCTGTCCTCTGCAATCAGCCTGAGAAGTGCAGAGTTGGCTCTCTGAAGCCTGACTCTCCCCTCATCTGGCGGTAAAGCTCCACCCTCAGGACTGTCTGCCACTCACTCATTGAGTCAATGAGGTTGAGCATCATGTTTCAAAGTGGTCACTTGGCCTGGTCACAATAATTACAAGTTCAGCTGCAGATTCCCATCTGTGCTCCATGGATCCTAACATGGCACCAATCTGATGGATGTGACCCATGGAAGAAGGCTGGGGTCACCTCAGGGGCTACTTGCTGCTGCTAAGTTGCTTCAGTCATGTCCGACTCTGTGCGACCCCACAGACAGCAGCCCACCAGCCTTCCCCGTCCCTGGGATTCTCCAGGCAAGAACACTGGAGTGGGTTGCCATTTCCTTCTCCAATGCATCAAAGTGAAAAGTGAAAGTGAAGTCACTTGCTCAGTCGTGTCCGACTCTTAGCGACCCCATGGACTGTAGCCCACCAGGCTCCTCTGTCCATGGGATTTTCCAGGCAAGAGTACTGGAGTGGGGTGCCATTTTAGGGAAGTGAAAACTGTCTGAAAGAAGAGAGGAAAGCAGAGGGCTTGACAGGAGCTTTCTGGTGGTTTTCCCAGAATGAACTCTGCCTAATGGCTAAGTTCTGACTTCCGGGGACAGGACAACTCCAGAGCGTGCAGGCTGGGGACCCAGGTATGAAGATGGGGGATGCAGAGACATCGGCTGGGAGCCCAGTGCCTGTGTGAGCTGTCTGTTACTGGAGTGGGGCCTCTGCTTTCTTGGGGGAAGCGTGGGAGAGGCAGGGACCACCGTGTGCGTGGGCACTGCCCACCTCTGTAAGCCTCTCACCAGCCTGGAAGCTAAAGCGCCTGGAGGCAGTCAGCACCACTCCCTATTTGGGAAGGCCTGGGGAAAAAATGAAGGAGGACAGCAATTTTAAACGTTCTCCATTGGCTCTTCTGTTCTCAGAATAATACCTCTCATCATGGCCAATTAAAATAGCTCCACTATATCACCTTATACCTAACTAAAGTAGCAAAAAATAAAATACAAACCTCTGAAAATAATTCCCTGTTCTGGATATGTTGTGGTGAAATGGGCATTCTTGATTGCGGTGGCACTGTGAAACTGCAGAGCCATTATAGAAAGCATTATGTCACTGTTCTGTAATTCTGCTTCTTGAAATTTGCTATAAGGAAATGATTAATCAGAAGCAAACAGCAATCTAAGATGTTTTCTGCAGCACTATTTAAAATAGTTAAAATTGGAAGCAATGTAATTGTCTAGTTTTGGAAGAAACGGTTTATTAAGCTGTGGTACATTGACATGAAACAATTGAAATGTAATTTTATGGAGATGGAATAAAATGGAACAATTGAAATGTAAATTATAGAAACTGTAGAAAAGCGGAAACAATTTGATAGGCTGGGTGAAAATGGAATCAACGTATCTACACGATGATCAGAAGGATGTAAATATGTATATCTGGGGATCAGAGCATGTAAGGATGAACATTTTTATATGGATTATAGATAATCATTTGACTTTGAAATATGTCTTTCATGTTGTAATATTCAGAAATAAAATACTTAAAAAAACTGTTAATGAAACTATTTAATGATGACTTCTCTGTCTACAAGTCTATAAGTAAGGGAGGGACCCCTTTCTCTGAGGGATCCCCAAGGCTGTGTTAGCCTCTTTGGGTAAATGATAAAGTACTTTATTTCACTTAGGAAATAAGAGCATGTGGGATTCCCCCACCTTTTTGTCTTGATTTATAGCTAGGAGAGGATGATGAATTACATTTTATACTGTCGATACTGGGGCTTTTACACTGCATCTTCACCACTAACCAGGACCTTGGAAGGGCAATGGAGGGGGGTCACTTCCCTGGCTCCCCAAGGTGTCTTTGGGATTGGGCTGGATCCCCTCATCCCTGGAGTGATGCCTGGGAGAGGTGGATTCTCCATCCCCATAACAGGTGCACAGTCTCTTCACGCAGGTCAGGAAAGTGAAGATGTGAAAAGACAGAAGGCTCTAAGCCTGGCTTGGGAGGACTTCCCTGGAGAGTCTGGGTGAAGGCAGCCCATACTCGACCTGCACAGCTGCCTCCCGGTAGGTGCCATGGTCTCTGCAGGACTAACCAGCTCCCTCAGCACTGACCCTCGAATTCCCTCACCTCACGTTTGTTGAATGTCCACTGCTATGTACCATGCATGTGCTGGGGGTGGTGCCAGGGAATAAGGGCAGGCTCTGGGGAGACCCACTGATTAGTAAAGCATCCAGAGAAACCCAGCATCATTTCGAGTGTAACATGTCCAGTTTGGGAAATCTGGTCAGTGGCAAGCCTCGTATGGTTAACATTTTTTTTTTTTTGGTCACTTTGGGGCTGTATGGATCACTAAAACACAGATGGAAACATGAATTGCATTTGGAGATGGAAGTGTCTCCTAGAGATATTCTCCAGCAACTTCAAGTGTATGCAGGGGAAAGCACAAGGCTTAGAGTCAGATTTAAATGCAAGTCTGGCCTTTCCGAGCCTCACATTTCTCATCTGAAAGTGGCACTAAGGGTACCTGCTTCCCAAGATTACAGTTAACATGCAGAACCTTAAGTGAGCGGTCAGTTTCACTCTGTTTCTTATTCCTGGCAGCTGTGGTTTGCGAGGTAAGACTGGACGAGCTTTCTGCCTCCTGGTCTCTTGCTCCTGTGTCTGCCACAATCACCCCTATTTGGAGACAGTCTTTTACTTTCTGACTCTATGCTCTTGGACAAGGCACTTAACTTCTTTGATTTGGTTTTTCACCAGTGAAGTGGGGATGATAATGATTCCTATGACAGGGCAAAATGAGGAGGTAAAATGAGGCTGTTCACGTAAGGTGCCTGTGAAGAATGCTAAAAAACATCTCCCAGTGCAAAGGCTCCCGATTTCCTGGCCCTGCTGTGTAGGTAGCGTCTCTCGCTGAGGCGCAGGTGTCCGTGGAAGCACCAGCCCTGTGTGCTCGTCAAATCCACCCGAAGACACGAAACTGCCCATGAATGACATGGACCCGTGTGCCCTCTGCGCTCTCAGCTCCCGAGAGAGGCAGAGCTCTCAGCGCTTGGGAGCTGGAGCATGTAGACACCGAACCTGCCAGAGGTGCTACACCTCCCCTGAGCCAACACCCCTGTGGAGGTTCCGTACCTGCTTGAGGCGCAGGCCTGTGGCGCGGCCTTTGGTCATGCTGAGCTCCCAAACACACACCACGGCGCTGGTCCCGGCGGTGATGATGGTCGTGGGGGATGGGCATGCAGCACACAGACAGCGGCCCCAGGCAGCCAAGTTCTCAAATGTCACCAAGATCTGCGGGAGATGAGGCAAGCGAGATGAACACTGGCGCCAGAGCCTGCACCGGGCAGGGAGCTGGCACAAGGCGACGGGGGGATGCGGGCAGATCTGGCTGCTTCCACCGGCCTGATTGTGTGCTGTGGAAACCGAGGGTCAGGCCATTTGTTCAAGAGAAGCCCTGGTGACAGGCTGCCCGGGTATGTCTCCAGAGAGCGCCTACACCCAAGGAACAGGTGGGAAGAGGCAAGTAAGCAGGAGGGTTTGGGGACACAGCAGACATGCCCTGTGAGCTTGGGAAAAGCAGAGCCCACTTTCAGGAGGTGGGGACATCTGGGGCCAGTTTTGCTGGCTGCCTCCTGCAGGGGGGTGGGGGAAGGCTAGGGAGGGGAGGGAAAGCTCGGTAAGCAGGGAATTCATGCCACGTGCTAAGGGGGGAGCGGAGCAAGGGCAGAAAACAGGGCCAGAGGCCACGTCAAGAAGGTAGAGAGGAGCGGATGGCCTCGCACAGGCGTGGAGGACCAGTAGCCCAGTGGCCTGCTCCTGGCGGCCTGCAGAATGTTCAGTTTGTGCCCTCTGAGTCTGAGCCAGAGGAGGGGCCAGAGGGGCCCCTAAGACTTTCCACCCAAACTGAGTAACCACCTGGGCCTTCTCAATGCAGCCAAGTGACCAGCCAGCAGCAGAGACACTGCGGACGTGGCAGCATGTCCACTTACAAGCTCGACCCCTGGTAACACGGGGGGAGGCTTAGCCCACCGGGCTCTTGGCATGGTCGCTCAAACCCTCTCATCCCCAGGCTGGGGGCGCGGGCACGTGGAGGAAGTGGGGGTGTGGGCAGCTGTGGCTGCTTTGGCCCGCCGGTCTCCCGACCACCTCTGCCGCAGCCAGCAGCAGGCCGAGGCCCTGGGGCCACCCGCCCCCGGCGCCACTCGCCTTGTCAGAGCCGTAGCTGCCCAGGCAGCAGCTGAAGTCGTCAAAGCCCCAGCTGAAGGTCCTGCTCCAGTGTGGGGGCAGCAGCATCTTGTTTGTCTCCACGGCCAGGATGGTCTTCTCCGTAGGAACGATGTGGCCGATGGCTCCTTTGGGGGATTCCGAGCCTAGGGAGAAGAGGTACATATCTGCTCCCCAGTCAGTAGGGAGGAGCTTGTTTGTCAAAGGACGATACCTGCTTTAGCTGGGCCCAGAGAGGAGCCGGCAGAGCCCACCCAGCCGGGCAGGAGCCTCTCCTTGTCCTGGTCCCTTCCTCCTGGGCCTCCCTCTAGGGGCCATGTTACCTCTGGCCCCAAGCTGGGTCCCCGGGCCCTGGGTCTCTCCCCAGACTTAACACATACATGAAGTGTGGGCCATGCAGGTCTTTAGTGTCTCTTATGGGCTGATGCCAAGGGAAGAGGAACCGAGGCTGGCAGGGCAGACCGCACAAAGCCAGAGGAGCCGGGGGCGGGGCTCTGTCCTTCCCCACCTTCCAGGCATCAGGTCTAGCAAGGCTGGGGGTGCCAAGGACACTGCTCTTGGATTCAAGAGAGAAAACCCTGACAAGTCTGGCCTTATACTCCTTGGGGCCAGAAAGCTGTTCCAGGTAGGCTTCCCCAGAGCAGTGAGGCCCCAGGGTGGACGTCATACACACCCAGTTCCTCCAGGGGCAGGGCTGGGACCTGCCCGGGGGCCGTCAGCCTCAGGCGCCTGCCCCTAGCTGGTGGCTGCAGGCCCACCTGGGTGGTAGGAGCAACAGCGACTGCGGGCCCCAGAGTGGGGGCTACCATCTTGAGCTGTTTCTTCTAATAGTTTCCCTTTTTCTTTATAAATTCTCTGCAGGCCCATCCATCTGGGCATCAACACAGAATTCTTTAATAGCAGCCATTTGAGTACTGCAAAGAGCAAACCCCTTTAGCGGCCCTTCTTACTTTCATTTTTCTGGAGGTGAGGAGGGGTCTGTGTGTGTGTGTGTGTGTGTGTGTGTGTGTGTGTCTGTGTGTATTGATAGGGGTGTGTGCACATGAAAGAGACAGGAGTGTTTGTCTCAACAGACAGGTGGGTCTTCAGAAGTCAGGCTGTAACAGAGGTGGCCCCAGACACTTCCAGAGCAGAGGCCTCCCCAGACTCCTGATGCGACTGGAGACACAGTTGGGCAGTCAGACCCCAAGCCTCTGCCCCAGCCTGCACCCCTGAACCTCCAGAAGAACACCAGTCATTGAGGGACAGCTCCAGGACAGGACACCACCCAAAGCAGGACCAGGAGCTCACCTTTGACAGTGACCTGGGAGGGCCTCAGCGACTGCAGGCTGTACAAGAAGGGCTGCGGGTGCCCGGGCAGGCTGGCAGGCGTGGAGATGTCCTTGCCAGGGGAAGGCTTCCCTGCGGCAGTCCGGGCCGGATGGGGTTTAGTAAAGAGCTGCAGAGAGAGGCAAGCAGACAGACACGTGCCGTGCCGGTCGTTAGAACAGATGGACAGAGGGGAGCCGTCCTTGGGCAGTCCCAGCTGTGCCTCTGCCCTGGGCGCTGCTGGGGCTGAGCTTGCTCCTGACCGAGGTGAGCTGAAACAGAATCATCTGGTTCACCCTTTGGATGTTGCAGGAGAGGGGACTGGGGCTCAGTCAGGGGCGGCTACTTTCTCAAGGCCATGGTGCAGGGCTGGCAGAGAACTCTCTTGGAAGCCAAATCCGTCCTCTTCTCCAAGCTGCTTGAGCAAGTCATGAGCCCCCTGAGGAGCCTCTGGTCCCCAGCTGGGAGAGCTACCTTTCCTGCCAAAGGGTCAGAATGACCCTCTTTCCTCCCTAGCTCATGTCTCTCTTCATTTGCTTGAGCTATTTCTCATATTTTCTCTTTTTCGTTATAAATCCTCTGCAGGCCCATCCATCTGGGCATCAACACAGAGTTCTTTAATAGCAACCATTCAAGTATTCTTAAGAGCACAGGCAAACCCCATTAGCGGCCTTATTTTCATTTTTCTTAGAGCTCTCAAATTGTCCTTAATGCCAAACTTTTGCATAACTGGACACAGTCTGAAGTGCAAGGCCAGGCTGCCTGGCAGAATCCTCGGTGCTGGGCTTGAGAGTGCAGCTGAGGCCTGCTCCAGCTCTCCACCCTCACTCCCTGACTGGGTTCGTGCTAGGCTGGTTTCTTCAGCCAGCAGCACAGAGTTCTGCTTCCAGATGGAAACATCCGTGGCGCGCCATGATGGGGGTGGAACTGGCCATGGCTGGGCTCAAGGACGGAGGTGGGGCTCAGCAGGCAGCCCCGGGATCTCCGAGGAGCCTTGTTACAGCCCTGGACCAGATGCTAGACTATCTAGAAAAGTCGGGTGGGTGATCAATACAAACAGAAATCACATGATTTTTAAGTGAGCATTAAAGAACGTTCTTCATGCATATTAGACTAACGAAGGCACCGGGCTGGACCTCGTAAGGGCTTTCGCAGGCACAGCCCCTTGGAACAGTGCACGGTCCCAAAGCGTTTGATCTTGCCTTCAAGCTGCAACCCCTGGGGAATTCTAACTCTGACGATTGTTTTAGAAATATTTTTTAGAAACTCGTATTGGGTTGGTCAAAAAACTCGTTCGAGTTTTTCCGTAAGACATTATGGAGTATAATATCTCATTACTTAAAATCAGAATTTAAAGAGTGTACATTCCATGATCCTACTGATATTAACATATTTTTGCTTGTGGACTACAACTTCAAATTATTTATTTCTAGAATAATATTTTTAAAATTAAAGAAATGAAACCGTTTAGCTACTCTAGCTTTTTTCCTGAAATTCTCTCCTGTCTACAAAGCCTTCCTTGGCCAAACTCACATTTGCAAACTCACATCTCCAAGTCACCCTCAGGCCTTTCCACATTCCCCTTACCTCGGAGCTGCATGAACCTGAGCATGTCACAATAAGGCCAGACAGAAGTGATGTTATTAGATGAGCCCACCCAAGCCTCATGGTTACAGATGGGGAAGGCTGTTGCCCAGGATGGTCTCGAGTTGGCTGGGCCTATGTATTCATTTTCTGGTGTGGTTCCTGACTGCTTAGGCTGCGACCCCACGGTCCATGGGGCCATGCTTCTGCCTCCAAATGGTTATGCTCAGGGAAAGACATCTCTACACCAAATGGGAGCTTGAAGATCAATGGGGCTGGGATCAGCTAAATAGGCCTCAAGATGTCATTGTGAACGCACAATCTCACATCTCTGCGGGACTATCCTGATGCACATAGAGCTGGTGGAGCAAAAGGCCCGGGCACCCTGGGGGCAGAGCTTGGATGCTTTCACAATGGGGCCAATACGATGCAGTTTTTGGAGCCGGCCAGATGGGGCAAGGGCTCACTGCTGACACCTGCCAAGGGTGCAAGTGTGGGCAAGTTATTTATTCAGCCTCTCAGAGCCTCAGATTCCCAATCTGTATGATCCCCGTACTCAGAACTTAAGAGAGGATTCAAGGAGGGAATCACACAAGTTACATTTTTTGAATGTTAATCATATTTCAGACGCTTTCATGCACTTGGTTAATCTTCACAACAAACCTATATAAAGAATTAAATACTGTGTATTTATCATAGTGTCTATCACATGGGTCACAGATGGATGTAGCCTCCATCATTGTTAATGATATCATCACCTCCCTTGACATCAATGGGTTACGGAGAGTTAAACCTTGATATTAAAGTCCCAGAAGAAGAGAGTGGCAGAGGATGAGATGGTTAGATAGCACCATGGACTCAATGGACATGAACTTAAGCAAATTCCTGGAGATAGTGGAGGACAGGGAAGCCTGGCTTGCTGTAGTCCGTGGGCTTGCAAAGAGTCGGACACAACCGAGTGACTGAGTGACAACAACAATTAAAGGCATAGGGAGGTGACTGCAGGCCATTTTATCTCTCCAGTCCTCACCTACTCCTCACTCTCTCTTCCATCCAAGCTCACCCTGCACACACTCTTTTGAGAAAGTAAGACAAGAATCATGGCATGTTGTACCTGTTTGGGCACCTGTCCAAAGTTGCTGACGAACCCCAGGATGGTGCTTCTGATCAGGGGGTCGCTGATGCTGCTGAGGTCCACTTTGTCACCATAGAAGTAGGGATGGAAGGTGTTAACAGCCTCCACTGCAGCTGACCCCTGCTGCTTGTACCCAAAAATGAGGTCTATCCAGTGGTGCAGGTTGGCGCTGACAAAATCACTTTCCAAAGCCTGGAACCAAAACCAAAAAGCGTGAAAAGCACAGGGGGCTCATGGACTCATGGGCCCTCTGCCCAGATCAGGAGGGGGTGTGTGGTTCAGGATGCTCTCTCGGCACGGGAAATATAAGCGATGCCTCCCTGGGCTGGATGAGCACTAAGCGAGATGTGCGGTCCCTCTAAGGACCACGCAATCCTGCCTCAAGCTAGTGGCCCATCCAGTCCACAAAATAACCTTAAGCAAGAGGAAATGTGGGCCAGTGTCTGGATTTCTGGTTCACCATTCATTTCTGCTGAGTAGAGCCCAAATCCAAAGCTTGGTCTCCAGAACCCAGAGACAGTCATTTGGAATTGGCTGGGCTCCCTGATGATGCTGGCTTGGGAAAGCCAGGTCATCTGGGCTTGGTTAGTGTTCTGATGCATATGACCATATGCTTTTGGGAAGGCCACATGTGGTAACGCCATAGGAGGTGTGATGCCTGCTGTGGCTGAATTTCCAGAGGCAAGGGTTAACCAGGGAAGAACTTTCTCCTTACCAAGGGAGAAGGACAGAGGAGAAGACACAGCTTTGTTACTAGTTAGGCCTGCCTTCAGGTTGTTTTTCTTTTTTAGGTATAATTTACATACAATAAAAATTTCCATAAATGTGCAACTTAATATGTCCTGAAAATTGCATGCAGTGATGCAATCAACAGTATATTCAAGATACAGAATATTCGTATCAACTCAAAAAGTTCTCTTCTCCTTGTTCATCTCTTACTTCAGAATGTGGTGATTCCTGATCTCATCTGCTTTCTGTCCCTCTTCTTTACCTTTTCTAACATCTCACAAGAATAGAATCCCATAGTATATATCTTTGGGCTTGGCTTCTTTTGCTTAGGACACTGCTTCTGAGATTCATTCATGGGGCTTCATGTATCCATTATCTGTCCCTTTTTATTGCTAAGTAATATTTCATCATGTGGGGGTATCGTTTGTTTAGCCATTTATGGTTATAGGCATTTGGGTTGTTTTTGACTAGTATAAGTAAAACTGATGACTATTTATGCACAAACCCTTCTGTGGACGTGTTTCCATCTCTCTTGGGCAAATACATACAAGTGGAATCGCGGAGCGACGTGGTAAATGCATCTTCAACTTTACAAGAGTTCTTGTTCAGAGCGGGTGCGCCATTTTCCCCACCAGCAATGCGTGGTGAATTCTGGTCGCTCCACGTCTTTGCTTGACTCTTGGATTTGCAGTAGTTTAAAATTCAGCCATCCTCGTGACTGTGTGGTGGCATCTCATGGTCTAGTGTGTGTTCCCCTGATGACTAGTGATGTTGAACATATGTCACGTGTGTATGCTAATCCAGGTATTTGATCCAGAATATGTGTCCCCTGATGACCTGTGACCTGTACCCACTTCAGTCTTTCTGGGTCATAAGCCAAGTCCTCTCTGGTCCTGGCAAATATTTTGGCCAGTGGGACCCCCTTGAGGCCTCCGGCCCCTCTCTGATCTAAACTGGGCAATATGGTCCAGGGCTTGGTTTTGACTGTGGGGTTGGCTAAGGGCACTGACTTGCCCTCCACCTAATAAGAATCTGAATTTGCTCCCCTCATGAGTCCTACAATAAATTGGCACAAGGACAAAGCCTAATGGATCTCTTAAAAGAGCCCAGAACCCAAGCTTTTTCCTGCCTACCCAGGGCATGGGGCCCAGTTCCTTCTCTGAGTTCTCTAGACATAAGAGACTCAGAAGTATTTATCACAGCCCTCCACTCAGACAGAAAGCCTCTATGGACATTAAGGGCACACCGAGGTCCTCACTCAGGACACCAGGGACTCTGCCGTGACCCCACGCAACTCACTTGTCTGTGCAGGCTGATGAATTTCCGGGGGTCTCCATCAGCCCAGGGAGGGAGCTGAACATCGCCCAGTGCTGTTCCGTCCTGCATGCAGCCTGAATAGGGTGAGAGGCAGCAGGTCTTTGGGTAAATGGGAATCCACACTGGTTAGGAGTCGGGGTGTGTGAACACTGTGCTGTCCAGTACTGGGATTCCTGCATAGACTGCACTGCTTCCTGTCTCCTCTGTTGGAAGGGACCCCACCCTATCTGCCTGAAATACTCCTCGGATTCTAAGCCTTTGGGCCTCCATAAGAGCCTCCTCGCTTCCAAGCAGGGCCCGTGCACAAAATGGTTGGGTCATCATTGTTGGTAAATTTCCCTCCCCTCTCTCTATGCCTTTTCATGGAGGTGCTTTTTTATACAGCGCTAAAACAGTAAGATAAAACAGTAACAGTAAAAGCTATTGTGTTTTGAGCATCTCATTCTATGCCAGAGCTTGGCACATATCATCTTATTGACTCTTCATTCAACTCGATAATTTACGCATTTTCTGTACACTTTTAAAGTGAAGACAGAAGGTTTTCAGAGGGAACTTCCCCAGACACCAAGAAGAAGAGCCTGGATTCAAGCCCGAGTCTCCATCCTCCCCATTAGCCACACAACCTTGAGCAAGTTGTTTAATGTCTTGGGAGTCACTTTCCTACTTATTACCTCCTAAGCTGGCATAAGGATCAGAAGAGAAAATACAATAACATGCTTAGAATCGTTCCAGGCATATGATGGCTGCTTAGGAAATACTAGCTGTAGCCTTTCTGAAACCCTCCGGAGCCCGCAAGTGCAGCTGGGGTGAAAGCCTCCTTTCTCCTGGCCTGCAAGGCTGGCTTGGCCTTTCCCGTCATTCAGTCTCAGCTCACACCTGTCACCTCCTCAGGCAGGTCCTCCTCCACACATGGCCACTGAGTCACCTCAAACCGTTTTCCTGCCTTCTTTCCTTATAGGCCTTCCTCAGCACTGACAAGTATTTCACTTATTTGTCTATTCTTTTCTGTCCCTCCTCCCCCACCCCCCCACCCCCTCCCAGAATATTAACACCTTCCAGGCGATCCGCCCCAGGACACCCAAGTGAATCCTCAGGGCCTAAGAGGGGCCTGCATACAGTAGGTGCATAATGGCCACACTTGTTTTCCTGACCTCCCTGAGGATCCCTGGTCCTGGGCGTGAAGGCTCTATCTGCCGCTGAGCACCTCGCCTCCAGCAGAGAACCAGCCTCCACTGCCAAGGAGAACCGGTGCCCTCCTCGCTGTGCCCCCTTCACCCCAGGCCGGTTGGGACCCTCCTCTCGGCTTCCTTGGTTCAGACTCGCTCCTTTCATGGTCTCATCACACCTTGTGGGGACTTCCCTTTATATTGTCAGGTTCTCATCTGAAACAAGTGAAGCATCTGAGAAAGTGAGCATTGCCAAGGCCACCAAGTTCCACGAGCTCAGAGTCGATGGGCTGGGCCTGGGGATGCTTTAAATGCCCCGTTGGTGATCTGTCTGCAGACCACCGCACAGGAGGCGAGTGCCCGAGGCAGCTCTCCTGGGCCTGCCCCTGGTCTGGCTTGAGGTGCAGGCCCAACTGCGCGGTTTAGAGGAAGGAGGGCCCTGAGGAAGAGGGGCTCTGGAACTGTGGGGTTTAGAGGAAGGAGGGCCCTGAGGAAGAGGAGCTCTGGAGCACGGCGCACACTGCGCTGGCTCACAAGGGCCTCCTCAGTGTGGGTGATTCACCCCGCACCCCTGGTGGGGAGGGCCACCCCCCCTTCAGGGGGTTCCGACCGCATCCCCTCCCCAAGTCACCCTGAGGTTCCCAGTGGAGGCTCCCAAAGTACATGTAGTTGCCAGGGGGCCTGCCTGCTGGGGCTTCCTGAAATTTGTGTCCCTCCTCTAAAGCAGTGGGTGGGAAAGCATCCCCCCTGCTGTGGGGTCTGGAGGGTAGGAAAGAGAAGGAGCCACCAAGGTGCCCGTGGGCACCCCAGCAGCCTGTGCTGGGAGATGCAGCACGTCTGGGTCCTTCTCACAGGTTAACCCACTTGTGGGACTTGGAGGAAAATGGAGCAGAGAAGGGCCTGGCTTGCCTGAGGCATTCAGCAGGGCAGTGCCAGGCCTGGCTGTCAGCAAGGGCTCCTGCTCCCTAGCTGCTGTATTGCTGCAGACTGGGGCCTTCGGGACTCTTGGCAGGAGGTCTTGGGTAGAACTGTGGTTGGTGGTCTGCACCCCGGGGCAATGTACTTCCTTGGCTCCCACCTCCTCGTCAAGTGACACCACCCAGTGGAGGCCTCACTCTAATCTGCCCACCATACTGGTCTGGTGTGGGCCTGTGTGGGGGGTCGCTTAGCAAAGATACTGATGTCATGACCCACAAGCTGTCCGGTCCCAGACCCTTGCTCCGCTCACCAAACTCCAGGGCGTTGCAGTTGGTCAGGAACTCAGGCAGGTAGAAGAACTCCGGGGTCAGCTCTCTGACATCACTCATGTTCTCTCTGGAGGCCGATTCCCACGCATTCTTCACACTGTGGAACATTCTATCTGCCACATCGAAGCTTCCGCCCTAAGCAGAAAAGGGGTGTCGTGATCAACTGTGTGGTGATAAGCTGGGGTGCACAGGCGTCACTAGAGTGGGCCCTCTTCATCCACTCTGTCCCCGACACGGGTTCTGCCCTTAGACCCTGCCACTCACTCCCCAACACCTGTGCACACGTCAGGCCATGGGCAATTGTTTCTTCAGGCATCTAATTGTGGGCAATTGTTTCTTCGGGCATCTAATCACCTTGACTGTTCACTGGGACCCTGCACCGGAGCTTCCATGGAGGATGCAAGGTCCACTGTGATTAAGGGAGCAATGTTTCCCCAGTTTAGAAACGGGAGTTCAGATCAGAGACAGGAAAACCACGGTCATTCGTCTGACCACTTGACACACTCACTGAGGGTCAGCTCTGAGTCAAAGTACAAGGAGTGGGTCAGACAGGCTACGTGCCGGAAAGTTTCCTGGAGAAGTCAACCCCTGGTGAGACGGCAAGCCTGGTGATGGAGAAAATGGTGATGTTCTCAGCTGAGGGCAGGCCTGGAAAGCAGGTCAGGCAGGGCCCTGGTGACATGTAACACAGCAGCCTTGACAAGAGGGGACGGATCTGAGGCTGGAGTGCTGGAAACATATGGTGCTGCACAAGGGTCGACCTTGTTTCCAAGGCCCATTGCTACAGATGGGTCCATGCAGTCCTGAGATCGGCAGCTGAGCCAAGCTGGAATTTCTGCCTTGGATTCTCTGTGCCTCTCATTTGAATTGCCATATCTCTTCAGCTGACACTAACTTTATTCATCATGTATCTTGGGGGTCAGGAGGAGGCAGAGAGGTCCCAGTTGGAGGACTGAAGATGCTGTGGGCAGAGGGGCTTCAAAAGAGAGTTTCTGAAGCTGGGATTTGGGTCTGTTGGCTTAAGTTTAGGGATGCCCAAGGGACACCTCCTGTCTGGGATTCAGTAATTCAATTGTCCCCATTGTAACTGGGCCTTTTTTGTTCAGCCAGAATTAGCCTTTCTTTTGCCAAACTCTGCAGAGGGCGCATGTGGCCCGAAGAACAAAGGGATAGAACTCAAATTGCCAATGCCCTCCTCTGCTCCATCAGCTCCCTTCTCTCTTCAGGGACTGAGGTTTCTCATCATCAGTGGTAGACGAAGTGTAAAGAATATGCTAGCATTCTCTGCACAGGCTCAGGGACACCAAGAAACCCAGTTATCCCTGGGGTTTCAGCCAAACACAGCATTTGGGCAGCTGAAAGATATGGCTTTTCTCCAAGATTGTTTTGCTCGTGGTTTCAACCAATTAGGCAAGGGCTTCCCAGGTGGCTCATTGATAAAGAACCTGCCTGCTAATGCAGGAGATGCGGGTTCGATCCCTGGGTCAGGAAGATTCCCCGGAGAAGAAAATGGCAAGCCACTTCAGTATTCTTGCATAGGAAATTCCATGATCAGAGGAGCCTGGCGGGCTGCAGTCCACGGGGTCACAAAAGAGTCGGACAGGTTGTCTAGCGACTAAACAATGGCAAAATTAGGGGACGAAGCCCACTCTCAAATTCAAACTGAAATGGAAACAAAATGGTGGAGGGGGTGTTTCTAAATAAATCTGCCCCTAACAAGTGGCTCATTGAAATGTATTAAGAGCTTTGTGTATTTAATCTGCAGCCCGAGCCCTACATCGGAGGGAGATTGATGCTGCCTCGTCGTTCCACTTTCCTTTTGCAGCTTTTATGAGTGCTGATGGTAATCTCCTGAGAAACAATATGATTTGGTAATAAAAAGATTACCTGTATTAAATAAAAATAATATATACATGGGGAATATTGTTAGTGCTACAAATCTGGTTAAAGATATTACCACAAAGAAAAATGTTATTTTTTTCACAGCTGTCTAATGCATTTTAGCAAAAGTAATATCTTTAAAACTTAAGCCTGTATTATTTATAAAGGAAGCAATAACTGATTTTCCTATTTCCTATATTAATAAATGTATTTGCATACATTTGTTTCAAAATTAATGGGTTTGCTCACTTTTGCAATACAAAAGAAATGCGAATTCCCTGGAAGGAAAGTGGAGCTGCTTTGCAACTCATATTAGTTACAAAGTCTGTGGGTTGACACAGACTCTGGTGGCTGCCAGCAAGGGGTCCCATCAGGACTTGAGTCTCAGGAAGGGAAGGAAGGAGAGAACGAAGAGAAGACAGAAGGAGGAAAGGAGAGAAGAAGCGAGGCAGAGAAGCACAGTCAAGGTTTACAGAGCATCCCCATATGGAAAGTCCAAAACAAAATCAGGCAACAATCAAACTGGGTCTAGAGATTGGATGGAAACAGGGTGGTCAGAGAGAATTTCTGGGCCCAGATCTGCTCCTAAATCTAGCTTGCAGATATTTCTGAATATCAAGATTAATGAATCCTCTGAGTATCCAAACAGACCCAAAAAAATTAATAGCAAGGCTACTCTTATCAACGGAGGAGCTACTTCTTATTGGCAGAAGATTTCCCAGGTGACATTAAAGCCAAAAGACAAGGCAGCTAAGTCCATAGGTTTCTGACGCCGAAGCTTACAGTCTATGCCCAGCCAACATCATTCATATGTAAAGACACCAGAAAAATATTCCCAATATTGAAGGGGTCAGAAATAATACAATCCTAAGTATCTGTCTCAATTAAGACACTTTAGGAGGTGCTCAACTTTACTAAGAGGTGAACCAAAAGCAAGTAATGCAGGAAGAAGTGGCTGACAAGGCCGCTTTGAACTGTTGCTGAATATCTGACAGGAGTTAAAATCAGAGTAAAGTTCATGATCACCGTGCATCGGTTAAAACTGCAAACACCTTGAAAGGAGTTTTTGCGCTGAAGCAG
Organism: Bos mutus; assembly: GCF_027580195.1. Taxonomy (NCBI): domain Eukaryota; kingdom Metazoa; phylum Chordata; class Mammalia; order Artiodactyla; family Bovidae; genus Bos; species Bos mutus. Next base: position 7,657,152 of record NC_091644.1, on the reverse strand, counting down.
CGATCCCTTTTGTATGAGGACACAAAATCTATGTGCAGCTGTGTCCCTGGACAGCATTTCAACGGTAATAATAGTTACACCTTCATTATGGACGCAACTCCACGAGGGGCTGGCATTCACAGAACCCCCAGCTGAAAGGCCTGTGTCCAGGGCTGCCCAGAGCCCCTGGCTCTCTCTGCAGTTGGCCTATGTCTTACACAAAACCAGTCGCCTCGCCTCAGGTGGTTCGGAAAACTCTTCCCCACTGCTGGTAACAGCTGACTTCACATGGGCTGTGACTTAATTAGCACAGCACTCGATTGCGGTTTCGTATTAAATGCAGCAGTGGCAGCGGAGGCGGCACTGTGCCCTTGCTGGGGCGCTGGCTGCCTTGCTGTGCCCCGCCCAGGCTGGATCCCGCTCAGGCCTGAGAGCAGCTGGTACTCTTGCCAGGGTGGAAATGGGGGCCTGTGCTGCGGCCCCAGCCTGGTGTGGCCTCCTGGTTGCTCAACTGTCTGAAGGCTCACAGACACTGGCTCCCTGTAGGCAAGATTCCCAAGATCACAGCATCCAGGGAGGCAAGCTCGGTAGACAGCAGTCTCACACCCCAAGGGGTGGGGATAAGCACATCACCAGCGGAAGCCTGAGTCACACGGCTTGCGTGTACACCCACCCAGGTTACACTGCTCATGTGCTGCATTTTTTGGATTATAAGAGGCTATCGTTGGGGAAACAGTGGAAACAGTGGCTGACTTTATTTTTCTGGGCTCCCAAATCACTGCAGATGGTGACCGCAGCCATGAAGTTAAAAGACAGTTACTCCTTAGAAGGAAGGTTATGACCAACCTAGACAGCATATTAAAAAGCATAGACATTACTTTGCCAAGAAAGGTCCATCTTGTCAAGGCTATGATTTTTCCAGTAGTCATGTATGGATGTGAGAGTTGGACTGTGAAGAAAGCTGAACACTGAAGAATTGATGCTTTTGAACTGTGGTGTTGGAGAAGACTCTCGAGAGTCCCTTGGACTGCAAGGAGATCCAGTCAGCCCATCCTAAAGGAGATCAGTCCTGGGTGTTCATTGGAAGGACTGATGTTGAAGCTGAAACTCCAATACTTTGGCCACCTAATGTGAAGAGCTGACTCATTGGAAAAGACCCTGATGCTGGTAAAGATTGAGGACAGGAGGAGAAGGGGACGACAGAGGATGAGATGGCTGGATGGCATCACCGACTCAGTGGACATGGGTTTGGGTGGACTCCAGGAGTTGGTGATGGACAGGGAGGCCTGGTGTGCTGTGGTCCACGGGTCGTGAAGAGCAGGACACGACTGAGTGACTGAACTGAACTGAACTGATCATTGTAATAACAGGTTTGAGGCAGAAAAACAAACACAGCAACAGTAGAGGTAGACATCAATTCTAAGACCAGCCTAATAAAGTTTAATAAGACTTAATAAGATTTAACTGTGAAAAGAATAAAGGAAACCTTATTCCTAGGAATCAGAATATGCCACACTGCCATTCTTAAGGTGTCCACACTCCTCTGCACAGTGCCCAGTGGGCAGGCTACAGCCCAAAGAATGCTGTACCTGTTTTCCATCAGACCACAGGGGGAGTGCACAGGCACCCGATCTCCACACCAAAGCCATTCTGGTCCAGTCGCGGATCCAGTGTGTCACTATGGCTCAGTCATGTAATAGCTCGGAGGCAGACTTTGTTTCATCCAGAACAAGAGTGTGCACTTTCCTCTGACTCTTGCATGTGCTCCTGCTCTGGAGATACTGGACATACTCATGTCCCTGCTCTCCAGATGAGTGAGAAAGCCTTCGCTGCCTGGATTCTGCACCTTTTTACCTTTCTTCTGCTTTTCCACTCTGGGATCCATGCTGGGGATGGGGGCTGGAAGTCTCAGGCCACTGAGAATGTAGGGAGGTTCCTTTCCTTGTCACCATACAGAGGTGAAGCAAAAGTCTTTTGAGAAGAAACGAGTCCGCCCCCAGGAGGCAGAGTGGAATGGAAGGAGAAGCCTGACTCCAGGAACATAACCAGATTGTTCCTACGGAGGTCTGCACAGGCCCCAGGACTCCCAGATGGGAGCCACGCACATTCCCCCCAGATGTAGCTGTTGTATTCATTCCCTAGAGACTACAGTTTCTTTTTTATGATAAGGGAAAAGCAGAGTCAGTCGATTCTTTGGCTGGTTCCAAGGCTTGGACTAGTAGTGACCCACTAGAAGAGGCAGTTCAAAGTTGGAAGGAGAAACCAATTCACAAGCATCATGGAGATTTCAACTTGGATGAGCCAATGTGTCCCAGATAGAGCTGAACCCAGAAAAACCAGGAGTCACATCAGAGGTCAGCACTGGAGTCAAAAGAACTCAAGCTAATATGACTGCGTTGGTGCCACATAAAAGCAAACGAACTTGCCTTTGACCATCTCACACTGGTTTAGATCATCTCACACTGGTTTAGACCATCTCAAACCAGTTTGGGCTGGTCGCCATTGGGCCAAACTGGCTAGAATAAGCTCAGACCCGTGTGACTAGCTTCAAAATGGCTTTAACCCAATAGGTTGGCAGCACACCAGTCTCATCTGGCTCATGCCGTTTGGAATGCTTTGACACAGTCCAGACTGTCTTGAATCAGCTTAAACCAGAGAGGGGCAGCTTGCACCAGTTCAGGCTGCCTCAGATGAGAGCTGGTTGACAGCGGGAGGAAGACAGGAACAAGGACGATTGATCCCCTTCACGGCAACCGCCCTGAGCTAGGGGCTTTGCCCACATTTCCTCCTTTAGTCTCAATGGCTCAGTGAGATGTGCATAATTAACTCTCATTTCCAGAGTAAAATAATATGCAGAAATAAAATAAAATAACTGTGGGATGTAAATCTCACAGTTCGATGTTTCTATTTCAGTCTGCCTTGTCTCTCTGTGAGAAGACCCTTTGGAACAGGTAGAGATGGGGCTGTACTTGGTGAGACAGAAGGGGCGAGGGGAAACTTCTGAAGCACCCAGAGCTCCCAGGGTGGAAAGTCATCATGGGAGGCAGCGCTGTCATGGTCAGCGGGCTCGTCACTCCACGTGGATTGATGCTGGACAGCTGGATGGGATTCCTGGCCTGGGGAACAGCTCAGGGGCCGTTTGTCCTCCAAACTAAACTTACTTAAAATGCTTGTTGCCTGAGAAAGACTCAGGGGAAGCACACTTGTTATTTTTGAGTTAATTTCCAGGGAAGGGGGTTATATAATGTCTAGACAATCCATGCCTTCAAGGAAAGAGAGGACTGCGCCAAGAAACAAGACAGGAGGGGTGTGCTGCCAGTTGGAGAGAGAGCCTTGACATTGCCTATTTGTACCTACCCAGGGCCTAGATGATTGCTTTAGGTCTGACTCAGAGTGGCCTTTTGTCTTGGGGTCAAGGTCATCTGAGTCACTGTAAGGAGTGAACTTGCTGGTGAAGTCAGACTAAAATACACAATTCCTGGGATGCTCATGCTTTTCCTTTGGTGAAGCTTGGCTGTCAGAATGAGTCCCTGAAAGTTCAGCAGCCTGTTACCCTCCATGGCCATGTCTTCCTTATCTGTAGGACCATTAAAAGGCCTTGATCAAGAGAGACCCTAAGCTTGGATGCTGTGCTGTGTTCTCTTTGGAGTTGGCTGAGCCAGGTATCTGCAACTGGGATACCCATGGGTCTCCCCAGTCAAACCTCGTGCCCCTGGATAACCTTAATTCAAGATCCCGGTGGTAGAGTTAGAGGGAAAGAGAGAGAAAAGCATACCAGCCTCCCATGAGGCACTTTGTCCCAGCTGTTCCGTGTGTCTTGACACTAGCATCCCCTCAGGGTCATACTGGCCTGCTTCCAGCCTGCATTGGACTGCCAGGTAAAATATAGGATGTCCAGCTAGATTTAAATCTCAAATAAAAGAAAATAATTTTTTAGCATAAACCATTGTTTATCTGAAGTTCAAATTTACCTGGGCATCCTGTATTTTTATTTGTGAAATCTGGCAACCCTAAGCTGGCATGACGTTCTGTTAATTTATGGGTAGGCAAATTTGTGAGTTTCCTTCTTCAGTTTAGCTGCTCATTTCAGTATTAAAAATAATCTGTTTGTCATTTTAAGCCTTCAGACTTGTACTTAGCATAGTTTTATGCATTCTGATGTCACAAGTGATATTCTTTTCATTCTTCCTTCTTTGTGTTTATTTTTCTAGCCTTTGACCACCTACCTTACCTGCAAGGAGGTCTTCAAGCTTCCTGTTTCTCCTTTCCCACTAAAACTTATTTATGTTGAGTATGTTCCCCCCACATCTCATTCCTTATTTTTAAGTTTTTTTGGTGAGACTGTTGGGTAGACATGGCGGTGTGTCTGTGAAGTAGCTTGCCTCAGCTGGATGGTCCAGAGTCCTGGAACCAGTGGCAAGTGAGAATCATGGGCTCAAGGCTGGATTTCTAGCAGGGGGGTCCCTGCCTCGTCCAAGCCTAGCTCTTAGCCTGCAAGACCTAGCCCTGTGTGTGTGTGTGCGCGCGTGTGTGTGTTCGTGCGCGCGCGTGTGTGCACGTGTGCGTGTGTGCGTGCGTGTGTGTGTGTGTGAGCACGTGTGTGTGTGCGCATGTGTGTGTGTGTGTGCCCGCACATGTGTAGGGGATCAGGGGCGCTCACCTGCAGAGAGCAGAAGGCCTGGGTGAAGGGTGGCATCCGGACCAGGTAGGAGGCGACAATGATGGCCGAGGAGTAGTGGGTGCAGTAGTGGCACCGGGCGGTCACGTCTCCTGCAGTGAAAGCACAGGCCTGGGCTGCATCCCCGCCAGTGGCCTGCCCACCCCTCCCATCTCCCGCAAAAGCTGGAGTATCCGTCCTGCACATCGCGTGGGTCCTAGGAGGTGGGCAGGGGCCTTCAGGGCAGTGTGGGATGCAGAAGAGCTCCTCAGCCTGCCGAGAACCTGCTCACCAAAGGCAGGGCTTCGGGGCGAGGGAGCCTTCTGAAACGTGCTGCCTCCCGTGCACGAGGCATACATTCATGGCTCGTGGGTAGATGTTCCTTATTTTAGTAGCTTCATGTTTTATTTCAAAGTGTTTGAGAAAACCAGTATAGCTGGCATCAAATATATGACAGAAAATTTTCTCTTTCAAATACATCCATTGACGTTTAAAAGGTGAACAGATCTAAAGAAACACAGCAAGGCGCTAAGCATGCAGCTGGCGTGTGAAGGTGGCAAAGACTGTAAAGGGAATGCAGGATGAGCCGCACTTGGGAACCAGGTTCTAGAACCAGATGAATGCAGGCTCTGCATTTAGAGGCTGTGACCTGGAGTGAGTTGCCTGAAGTCTGAGTTCCAATTTCCTTCTCTTTACAATGGACCATTGTATGTGTGCATGCAGGCTGGTCTGCACCCGCACACAGAAGGGCTGAGTGGATGTCATTTCCCTGCGCCCGGGGATGGAGGTGTTTTAGCACTTAGCACCGCAGTTCTCAGTCCTGATTTCCTGTTGGAATCACCTGGAGTGCACCCCGTCACAGACTTATTTAAATCATGATTTCCAGGGGTGGGACCTGGACATGAACATTTTTAACGAGCTTCTCAGGTGATTCTCACAGGCAACCAGGGTGCAGACTGCTGGGTTTGGGAGTTCTCTGTCCAAATGCAATTGTCTGCAGGCTAGATGACATCATTATCAACTCTCACTTCAAGGCATTCAGATAAAGAGCATTGCAGAAAAAAATTAAGCTGGGATCTACTCACCTTCAGTCTTCTCAACCTCTTTAAACCTCTGGATGAATTTCAGCTTCCTTTCCTTGGTCTGAGCGCCCATGGGCTTAGAAAGATCGCGGAAAGTCTTGGGATTCATCAGGTTCAGTGTCTAGAAGGTGAATGTGCGACTGGAGTTAACTCCCTTGGACCCTCTTGTGCCCCCGCGAGACTGCAGGAGCCACGGTCTTTAGTTTTATGGTTCTCTTTATTGGTTTATTGTCGTTCAGTCTGACCCCCCTCCTCTGGTTATTAGCAGGCCTGGTAAGGTTTTATGGCCCCACAGCCAGTGATCCACAAAGACTTAATAGGGGAGAGACGGAAAATGAGAGGAGGGGAAGATTGATTTCACACTGAACTCTTCCAAGTTGACCCAAATCAGAACATCGCCACCAGTTACCCAAGAGACTTTCAAAAGAGTTCCTGTTGTCAATGGATACTTGGCTTCTGCCCTTGCTGAGCACTTTGCAGTTCGGGGTTCTTGCTTAGAACTCAAACTGATTCTGTAGGCAGTCAGAAGTCGTCCGTTTGGGGAGGAAATGAGGGCAATGTCCTCATGTTTTGGGAGGCACCTCCCTTCTGGGGTGGTGCAAGCAGCCTTGGCACCCTTCCCCTGCCCTTGGAATACGCAACAGCAGCACGGTGAAGAGTTTTCAGGGCTGGGTGTCCTCTGGGTTCGCATGTCTTTATAGAAGGAGGCGTTTCTTTACACGCCTCTTCCTTCCACTAGTAGTGAATCATCAGTTTTCCTGGGGAGGCAGGGCCCGCCACCATGGCTGGTGAGAAAGGGGGGCGGGAGTGAAGGTCCTGAGACCCCTTGAGTGACAGCACCACCGAAACCTGCTCAGCCACAGCCGAGGCTGCCGGGGCAGAATGGGGCTTCCCCGTTGCCACATCTCCAAATTCTCCAAAAGATATTGGAATACCAGCTTTTTAGAAGAAACCTCCCAATTTTTAAACACTGATAAGAAATTAAATATTAATACAGGATATGGGCTAAACAAAATGGGCTGGGGACCCACCCATTCGTGATATGTGAGTTGAAGCTAGGATTGGCAAGTTTCCTTTCTGGAACACCTTGGTCCCAGATGATCGAGCAATGAGAAGCAACGTACGGCTTGTGAGAAACGGCTTGCTGTGTTGTATCTCAAGTTGGGATGGGAGCTCACAAAAGACTGAGGCCCCTTTCCCAAATTCTGGGGGTGAGCTGTCTAAACAGCTCAAGGCAGCACTGGCCAGGGCTTATCTGTACGGGACCCAGGCACCTCCGGTCATTTACATACACAGCCCCTATTCTCCTTATGGCCAGAGCCCAGGCGGTCAGGACACTGCTCCATAGCCTGGTTGCCCCCCCAGTGGCATCACCTTGGCCAAGCTTGTCACTTTTCTGCTCCTCCCTCCTCTGCCTGCTGAGGTCCAGGCACAGAGGGCAAAAGAGCAATGAACCAGTCTTGCCATCAGCCTCCATTAGGGCTACATGTCTCGGTCCAGATCCAGGGTGATATCATCACCTCCACATACCGTCATCTCAGTTATGAAGTCAGGTTACAGGGGAGGAGTCTGTTCTCACTGGGTCTCTGTGCCTCTTGCTCTCTCCCCCTCCCTCCCACTCCCTCTCTACATGTTGGTTTTAGGAACACGTTGTATGGGCCTCTTCGCTTGACGGACCAGTGTTGGCTCTTGGCAGTATCTCAGCAGGTGGGTATCTCTTGCCTTCATGGTAGCAGTGAGCCTGGAAACCCTCTGGGGCACATGTCAGCTACTGTCCTAGTCATGTGGGGCTGGGACAGGAACCCAGGCACCCAGACTCCAAAGGCCAGGTGAGGGCCAGGCCACGCCTGGAGCAGCCCTCGGGCCCAGGTGGACTGAGCCCGTTGCAGAGGCTCTGCATGACTTCAGGTGCTCTGGTCATCAGGGTCAAAAGTCACAGGATACCTGCACAGCATCCGCATGAACACGTACCTGTGAGGTGTAGTCGGCCAGGACCCAGGGGAACACTGGATACTGCATGTAGTCATTGTAGGTCCTCCCAGCCAGGGTGTTGAGGTACATGAGGTACTCGAAGTTGCTGATGTCTCTTTTCTGCCGGAAGAGACAAAGGGGGGATAAAGCCAACACGGCTGGTTTCCTCCTGAGAACCACAGGGGTCTAACTCCCAGACCTGCGCAGGGGCCCAAGCTGTGCAGGTGGAGCAAGGCACATCGCCACGCTGCTCCCAGTGAACCTTGTGCCTGGAGCCGGGGCGACTCGGGGAGGCCACGCTAAATCCAAGATGAGCTGAAGCAAATACAGTCAGGAAGCGAAGCTGACTCAGAAAAAAACACAGCTCCGAGGTCCAGGCCAAGGTTAGAGCATTCTTTTGTGTTAACTGTTGGGTGATACTCAAAAATTGATTCAAATAATAGCACAAATACCAGACCTTCTTACTGCTGACTGCTTTGTGATTGAAAATAGAAGCTGGGGTTTCTTCGCAGTCACCAGGAAAGAGGCCCTCACCAACAGGTTCAATGATCTGCTTTCTTGGGAACTTGAACTTTCTTTCTTCCGACTCTGCCAGTTAGGATACTCCGGGTTCTTAGGGCCCTCCATTTCAAGATGTATAGCCATGAATGGAGTCAGGGACTATATTTGGGAAAAATTCGCCAGAGCCACCTGGCTAATGAGCAGCCAGTAGAGACAACGTCTCTGACAGGACCTGCATGCTGCGGTCTTTCCTTCCCTTGGCCTGCTCCTTGGGAAAGCATTCTGGACATGAGTGACCAAGACTTACTTTCCTGTTGCCATGGGCTCCGCATGGCTGTCTTTCTTGGGGTCCTTTCCTTCCACTGAGAACCCGAGGCACAGTGTCAGTTCCTCCGGGCTGGGAGCCACATATGACCTCCCAGGAAGTGAAGTGAATGCTGTGCCTTCCTGAGTTCTGTGTTCATTTGTACACGTGTGTACACCTCCATGGATGGAGCGTGTGTGTGCACACAGGGCTTATGTACGTGCACACACACGCCCACACTAACTCCCTAGCTCGGACTCAAGAGTCGCCTTTCCTTACTGAGATCCTTTCAGGAAAATACTTGAGACATTTTAACAAATTAATAAAACAAGATCCTCCTGATTCACCAGCGTGCTTTCTCTCTTTATCCCCGGGGCCTAAGCTATTTGCTGATTTGCTTTCCTGAGGGTTTCCTTGAACCCACAGTGTTCTGAGGGGTCACTGTACCTGCCACTTCTGCAGCATGGTCCTGTCGGAGCTGGGGTACCTCCTGTGGGACAGAAAATGAGGGTGGTGACCAAACGTCTCAAGGCACAAATGCAGGGAGGGGTGGGCCTTCCTGGGGCTTTGTGGGGTTGGGGCATCCAGAATGGCCATCAGCTTCCCAGAGCAGCAGGATTACTTCCCAAGCTCTTCTTGCTCCCACACTGCCTTCTTGAAAGCTGGGTTCTTGCCATCCCCCTTGCTATTATATGATTCCAGGATACACTGCTGCCTGAAGCATGCCAGGGCTGTGCAGGAGCAGGTCTGGAGTCTCATGCTCTACACTGGATTCCCCATAACCACAGCCTGGCCTTCGCCCATGTGAACAAAATACACGTGACTACACTACATTATTTGTGAATATAGTATACCGACATGTGGATGTATGGCTAAAAAGTGCAGACGATACAGAAAGTCATGAGGTATAAAACAATAGTCTGTAAACTACTGTTCCCACACAAGGAATATCTAGTTAATTTCCAAAAGAGTTTTAGCCATATGGCAGTCTATTTGCTCACACAGTTTAAAAGGAATTGTTCTTGGTATGTGGGATCATCTTATCCATGTGGGTCTCCACCCTGCTCCTAGAGGTGCCCACATTGTCCTGTGGCCACAGTAGCTGGGCAGCCTGGCACAGCGGGATGGGACCTGGTGGGAGCTTCCCCTGTGCTGGGCTTGGTCCTCACGAATGATGTTTGTGTGATCACCTTTGGACATCAATCTGTGATTTATGAGACTTAAATCTTGTAATGATTTCATGATTTGAATCTCTGAATATATCCACGAGATACATTTTTGGCAACAGTACTGCTAGGCTAAAAACTATGAGAATTATCAAGTGCGCTACATATCGCCAAACTGCCCTTTTAGGAAGTTGTAGCGATTTATGTGACCACACATATAATTAAGGAACACAAATCAAACCAAAGAAACACCATCTTAAGTCATGTGGTGGGGAAGAGTGTAAAAGCATGTCGGATGCAGGGTTGGGGAGGGCGTGGGGAAGGAACCTCTCCGTGTGACCTGCTGCTTCTGCTCAGCAAGAATGTATAAACCCCAGTTCCTTGGCCTCTGGGGTTCCGTGGTTCCTTTTCCAGCTCTATTTCTTTTCTCCTCTGTTTCCCCGAGATGCCCCTTCTACTCCCCAAACCAGGTTTTCGTTCCGGATGTTCTTCCAAACCAAATCAAGATCCACCACTCTGCAGCCATGACCTCTGCTTCAGTCCTGTTCAGCTACCCATGGTAGCTGCTCCCGCTGCATCCCACAGGGACGCTCAGCATCCCACAGCACCTTCATGTGGACAAGGCCTGGTGCCCAAGTGCCCCAGCAGGCCAGCACCTCTTCATCTTCACATCACAGCACTGCGGTGATGTCTGTTCAGGCTCCCCTGCTAAGTTGCTTCAGTCGTGTCCGACTCTGCGCAACCCCATAGACGGCAGCCCACCAGGCTCTGCTGTCCCTGGGATTCTCCAGGCAAGAACACTGGAGTGGATTGCCATTTCCTTCTCCATCAGGCTCCCCAGCCTTCCTCATTCAATACCTTTCTTGGCAGATTTTCTATAAACAGAAAGCAACTCCCTTGCTGGGATTCACCTCTTCCCCCCAGTAGAGAAATCGTCATTTCGGTCCATTTTATTCAGGCAAACAATAATACCAGCAAACAGACAAAACGTGGTCACGTTTATTGCATTAGCTTGCAGAGGCTCAAGTGGAGACAAGCTTTTCTACCCAGTCTCTAAACCTGAAGCTCCCAGCTTCAGAAAGCTTTGAAGGCTATGAATGAGGACAGAGCCCAGGCTGTAGACAGCGAAGATCTTGACCTTGAAAAGAATGTGTTCTGAGCCTTTCTGAGGATGTGGGGCTGAGCCTCAAGGGTGTGGAGTTAGTACAGCAAAGCCTGCTGAACTTGGTACTTTATTTTAGAAATCTGACAGTAGATGAGGAATAGGGGAGCAAAAGTCCAGGAAAAAAGAGGGCCTCTGTTTTACCTCTTTCAGAAAAAGTTCTAGAATTTTGCCTGTGGTCTTTTGTGACATTGCCATCATGTGGAATGGCGTGCAGAAGATAAAGGCAATTTACCATCCTACCGCTCATTTCACCGGCTATGAGCTCCAAGGAAGATCCATCATTTCATTACCATCAAAAAAAGACACCATTACCAGCAGTACCCTGAAACGCACCTAACCAAAGGTGAGTTCTCTCTGAGAGATTTCTTTTTTCAAAAAATTATGGTTATCTGAAGGCAATTATAGAACTTTTGGAATGGTCTATGTGAATTTTATGAATATCTGGTCATTAAAGTACTTCTTTCAGAATTGATACTATCCCATAATTATAGCATAGGCTGTAGATTAAACAAGACGCCAGAGATCACTCTTGGCTTTCTAAAGCTCATCTGAGGTTGGAGGGAGCCCACATGGGAAAAAGCATCATCTTTGGAGTCACTAGAACCTGGGTTCAAATTCTGCCCCCACCACTTGCTTGCTCTGAACTGCTGTTACCTCATCCTTCAAACATGGCTGACCCAGAAGTGCTGGGGGGGCAAGTGTGGCCATGGGTCTGGGACAGGCTAGCGCAGGTGTGCGCACGGGGCTCCCTCAGTGGGTATAGTTCTAGTGGATTGATTCTGTTTTACTCTGGGAGGAAGAAGAGTATGGCAAACGAGTGAAGACTTGCTTCTGGTCAAGACCTGCCTTGTTCTGCCAACAGCATTCTGAAAGCTCTTAGGACAGTTGTGCCACCTGTGAATCAGATCTCCTGCTCTGTCAGCTCAGGGTTTGCCATGGAGTCTATGGGGCAAGAGTCCAGGCCTTGAGGCCACCTAGGATGGAGCTGAGAAGAATGGAGGACTTTAACGTCACTGAGGCCTAGGTAGGTCATCCTGCCTAATCTGAAGGTGGCCTATCATGGTGGGCTCGCAGAGGACATCTTACCAACTCACCCTCACCCCAAGACGGGTGTCTAAACTCCTCTGGAAGACTTCCAGAGGTGGGACACTGTCTTCAAGTAGAACTTTGTGGCTGGTCAACAGCTAGGCTGGGTTCAAATTCTTTCCTTTTTTGAGGGTGATTTTTACCTGTGCTGCTTCACTTTAATCAAATCTGTGTCCGTGAAGCCCTAGAAGTTGTCGAAGCTTGAGTACTGCTGCCACATGGTATTGGGGCATTCTCTACCCCAGAAGCCCAGTGCCCATGGCTTGCCTCACTGTCTTGCCTTTGACTCCACTCCCTTTAGTCCAGCTCCACCTGATGGGCACCTCCACTCTACCCTGAGCCTGTCTCTCAGAATGAGCCGGAGGCATAGCCCAGGAACTCACATCTCTCCTAGGAGGCTGGTAGAGAAGCCTGCCAGGGGCCTTCAGAGGGTAGGCTAACCCAGGCCAGAATGGTCTCTGCCAATGGACTCATCTGGCTGGAGGCTACACCCTCTCGCCCAGGAAAGGATGGGATCTGAGGTGTCCCTGCCTGTGCTTCTTCTCACCCCTGGGATTAGGAGGCTATGGCTAGTCCTTAGACACTGAGAAAATAACCAGGGAGAGCCTACAGGGAAGCTGGGCCTCCAGAGCTAAAGTCAGTCAGTCAGTCAGTTCCGTCGCTCAGTCGTGTCCAACTCTTTGCGACCCCATGAATCGCAGCACCCCAGGCCTCCCTGTCCATCACCAACTCCTGGAGTTCACTCAGACTCACGTCCATCGAGTCGGTGATGCCATCCAGCCATCTCATCCTCTGTCATCCCCTTCTCCTCCTGCCCCCAATCCCTCCCAGCATCAGAGTCTTTTCCAATGAGTCAACTCTTCACATGAGGTGGCCAAAGTACTGGAGTTTCAGCTATAGCATCATTCCTTCTAAAGAAATCCCAGGGCTGATCTCCTTCAGAATGGACTGGTTGGATCTCCTTGCAGTCCAAGGGACTCTCAAGAGTCTTCTCCAACACCACAGTTCAAAAGCATCAATTCTTTGGCACTCAGCCTTCTTCATAGTCCAACTTTCACATCCATACATGACCACTGGAAAAACCATAGCCTTGACTAGACGGAGCTAAAGTAGACATATTTAAAAAGACTGATGCCTCTCCAAATTCTCCTGTATCTTTTCTATTTGCAAAACAGTTATGAGTTTTACGAATAGAAAAACCACAGTGAAATGGGTTAGTGAGTAAGAGGTGTCGAGAAAATGCAATCCACAATGAGAAGAAAACTCACTCATCTTGTCAAACTGGAAGTGAGTCTACTAATGGTTTGGGCTGTGTCTCAGGCCAGCATCTTTTGCCTGGGTGTGGCTCTGGAGGAGTATGCTGGGGATGCAGTCTGTGGGGTGGGCAGAGTTTTCCATGAGAAGCAGAGAGACTGCTAATAGAAACATACTCCCTCCTCATTTTCCTTTCTCAGAAGCAAATCTGGGGTTAGTCTGGTTTTCAAATCTAGATTGTAGGTCAATGCTTGCATACTCAGTTGCTCAGTTGTGTCCAACTCTGCCACCTCATGGACTGTAGCCCACTAGGCTCCTCTGTCCATGGAATTTTCCAGGCAAGAATACTAGAGTGGGTTGCCATTTCCTACTCCAGGGACTCTTCCTGGCCAGGGATCGAACCTGCATCTCTTGTATCTCCTGCACTGGCAGGCAGATTCTTTACCACTGTGCTTCCCTGTAGGTCAATAGAAATCCAGTAATAGATAGGCATTCTCGGAAAATAGAGATATCCTCCTGAATTAAAGGATATTGACCCCTTTTATTGTAACTTCCTGTCTTAACATGTATAAATCTATTATTAAACAATAATAATATTTATCTAATGCATTAGAGACTGTAAAGACTGTTTGTTGTCTAAGTTTCACAAGGACTCAGTGAGACAGCCGTGATCTCTATCTTCAGGTGTGGAAATGGAGGTGGGGTAAGAGATGACGCAGGCTAGGGAATCCCACCAGGTTTGCTAGAGCCTAGCGCAGGCACCACGAGTGTCCAGCACACCAGGCCTTGCAGAGCACCTACTGGACCCCACCTTGACCACACCTGACTCCAGGCCCTGACTCTGAAGACAACTGCTTTCCTCTGAAGGGGAAAAGAAAACAAAAGCAAAACCACCACCACCAAGAAAACCCCAAAAGTGACAATGAGCACCTTTGTTCTGGCTGGATTAGAGGGCAGCTACCCGATTGTCAGCCTGGGTACATTTGGAGTTAAAATGAACATGAGCAAAATTGCTGAATCATTATTGCACAATTATGCTGTAAACCTGATGCTGCTGATACGTGAAAAGCCTGGAGGTTCATATCACTTCAAATCACCTCTAGAGGCTGAAACCAAGTGGCTCCCATTTTTACAAAGTTTTACATATCTGCATTTTAAAATGTATTTATCTAAACAAGTGGTACCTAATCAAGAGTACAAGCTTTTACACAGCAAAGGAAACCGTAAACTAAATGAAAAGACAACCTAAGGAATGGGAAAAAATATTTGCAAACAGTGCAACCGATAAGGGCTTAATTTACAAAATATACAAACAGCTCATACAACTCAACAGCAACAGCAACAAAAAAACCCAAACAACCCAACTGAAAAACAGGCAGAAGACATTTCTCCAAAAGAGATATACAGATGGCCAACAGGCACATGAAAAGATTCTCAGCACCGCTAATTATTAGAGAAGTGAAAATCAAAACTACAGTGAGATACATCACGCCAGTCAGAGTGGCCATCATTAGAAGTCTACAAAAAACAAATGCTGGAAAGGGTGTGAAGAAAAGGGAACCCTCTTACACTGTTGGTGGGAATGTAAATTGGTACAGCCACCATGGAAAACAGTAAGGAGGTTCCTCAAAAAACTAAAAATAAGTGTCCATATGATCCAGCAATTCTATTCTTGGGCATATACCCAGACAAAACTGTAATTCGAAAAGACAGATGGACCCTATGTTCACAGCAGCACTATTTGCAATAGCCAAGGAAACCATCTAAACGTCTATGACAGATGAATGAATAAGGATGTAGTATATATTTTATGTCCACACAATGGAATCGTACTCAGCCACAAAAAGAATGTAATAATGCCATTTGCAGCGACATTGATGGACCTAGAGATTATCGTACTAAGTGAAACGTCAGGGAGGGAAAGACAAACACCGTGATATCACTCACACATAGAAGCTAAAATATGATCCAAATCAGCGTATCTACAAAACAGAAGCAGACAATACGGAAAGCAGAGTTTGGCTGCCAAGGTAGGGGTGGTGGGAGCTGGTAGGGAAGGAGGAAGGGGGGTTTGGAGTTAGCAGAAGCAAACTATAATGTATGGAATGAATAAGCAGCAAGGTTCCACTGTACAGCTCAGAGAACTACATTCAATATTCTATGACAAACCATAATGGACAAGAGTGTGAAAAAGAATATATCAATATATGCGTGTTATTTGTTATTGTTTAGTCGCTAAGTCGAGCGCGACTCTCGTGACCCCAGGGACTGTAGCCCTCCAGGCTCCTCTGCCCATAGGATTTCCCAGGCAAGAATACTGGAGTGGGTTGCCATTTCCTTCTCCAGGGGATCTTCCCAACCCAGGGATCAAACCTGTGTCCCTGCATTGGCAGGAGATTCTTTTACCACTGAGCCACCTGGGCAGCCCTGTGCGTGTGCATATATATATGTGTGTGTGTACATAACTGATCCACTTTTCTGTACGGAAGAAATTAACACAACAGTGTAAATCAACAATAGTTCAATAAAATTTTTAAAAGTTAAAAATTATTATTATTTTTTTAAAATTTCTTTTAATTATAAATATCAAAATGAATCCACCACAGGTATACATGTGTTCCCCATCCTGAACCCTCCTCCCTCCTCCCTCCCCATACCATCCCTCTGGGTCGTCCCAGTGCACCAGCCCCAAGCATCCAATTAATGTATTGTTTTCATATATTTTCTCCCTTAAAATATTAATTTTACTTTTGTTTATCTATGTTTTACAACTTTCAGATTACTTATTTTCTAATTTAAATTATATGCTTTTAGAAAATTCTAATTAGAAATGCACTAAGTTTTAGAAGCTCGGGTAACTTCTCATTTTCTAGTCATCTTCATTTGCTTATTATGTTAAATCCATTTATTGTCTAAATTAAATGATCAATTTTATTTCATTTTATATTAGTATTCATATTATATTAGTATTTATATTAGTATTAGGATCAATATTAGTATTCACATATTTAAGAAGTTTTATAGTTAACTATATTTCTAACTTAATGGCTTACCATATTTTTATTTTTTAATTTGAACTTTTTCATTTTCCTTTTTCATACCTTCCAAAATTTTCATTGCTTGGGTTAATTTTGCATTTCAAATGATTTATTTGAAAATTATTTTATTTTTTAATTCAACCTGGGCAATACAGTTAGAGTATTTTTATATTTTTGTTTCTATATATGCATTTTCTAATTTTCTTATAATGTTATTTTATTATTTGCAAAATAATTTTAACATTTAACCTTTTTGCCAAATAAATAAACAAACAGATAAGACCAAAAGAGCAGAAAGAAATACTGAGGCACATTACAAGGAAGTCAATGATATCTCGCGAGCCACAGTAAGATGTCTGTCCCTTCAGAGAGGCAAGCGCGGCCCTTTCCCTTCTGTTAGCAACATGCACTTCCGGCGGTCGCCACAGAAAGCAGCTGTCCTGCACTGCGATCCCCAGGGCACTGCTGGGGGAAACCAGGAGGAAGCCCTCTACAAGCCCCTGGGACCGCAGACCCTGTCCTGGAGACCCTTTTAACCCTGCCTTCCTTGCAGGCTGGCGTCAAGATTATGCTAATCCACGCCGGTCTCTTGTTGCCTGGTGACAAAGTCTCACAGTTGAGGAGGAAGAACCAGGACAACAGGGTAAGCTTTCCTCTGGTTGCACTTCTTTTACTTTAATTCTGCCAAACAACACCTCTTTAAACGCTTTTCCTTTCCTCCTCTAAGCAAGTGACTTTGGAAATGCAGGCTTCCCTGGTGTGCTTTATTTACAAACCTCAGATGCCAGCTGATTCATTACATAGAAGGGGAGGAAGCCGGCCCTGAGCCCCAGGCAGGAGGGCACCTTGCTGGCGTCCTAGGCACCTGGGCCATGACAAGCTTGGGAGGTTAGTGTGGGGACCTGTGGGCCTTTGGGGTCACCTTGATGAGCTTTCAGAGTCTGAGTCCCCCTGAGTGTTGTTTCCTGCTCCACAAGCAGGTGGGGATGAGTGTGTGTACCAGTCCTCACCCGGCCAATCACCCCTCTAAGGAAACTCGCTCAGTCTGGAGGCTGGAGCCTGCGAAGGGACCCTGATGACTGCTGACTGTGCTGGGGTTTAGAGCACAGTCTGTCTTTTGAGAAGTCTAGAGGCAAACCCTTTCTTTGAGGGATCCTGGACCCCGGAACCCACAAACACGTGGTTGAGTCTCAGGCTGGGGTGGGCCGTGCAAGGAGGTATACTCAGCATAGAACACACTAGACGACACTCTTCACGTCCCTATTTCTACCACAGGCAAAGGTAGGTGCTGCTACTTCGAGTCTCCGGGAGTTTGGATGAGCCACCAACCTCTCTGAGCCTCAGGTGCCATATCTGTCCAGTGGAGATCAAAATCAATACATACATCAGGCAGGTGTAAGAATTGGTTATAGTGTCTGTAAAATGCCTGGCCTGTGTGGAGTAATTTGAAGGAGGTGGTCAATATGGTGCTGTTGGGTGAATTTATCAGCATTATTTGCCATCATACAGGTGCTAGGAACCACATTACCATTCACTGAGTACCATTTAACATACAATCACTTAGCATACAGTCATCACCTCAATTTTCACAAAAACCTGAAATTTTCTAACCCATTTTGCAGATCAGTAAACTGAGCTCACGATTAAAATCAAATTGTCAGTGAGCGTAGGGACGGAGCCCAGTTCTATTGGCCTCCAAGCTTCCACATTCCCCTTCAAGGTATCTCACAGCTTCACAGGTGGGCAGGTTTATAGCAAAGACTTTCTCAATGCTGGGGACTGTCCTGCAGCAGATGGGGGTACCACACGGGGTGCCTGCCCGTGCACATTGCTGGGGTGTACCACCCCTCAGCAAGTTCTCACTGGGGCCAGATGGGGCGTGGTGCAGAAAAAATGCAGGTATCACTGGACACTTGAGAACTGCCCCCCCACTCTGGGATCCTGGTTGGGGTGGGAGGCACTGTGCCTCAGAGGAGCTGTCTGTCTTTCTGATAGAGTAACCCAAAGTCTGCCCCTGGGAGGCAGGGATGCCCCCACAAGGAAGGATGCTGTGCTGCGGGGTCTGAATCAGGTTTCTGCCCAGCTGGAATCCTGGTGTCCTGGCTCCACTGACATCAATTGTGTGGTCCTGTCCAGCTGTGGCTCCTCTCTGCACCCCGTCCCCCACAGTCCCAACACTCACCCTCACCTCGCCCTTCAGAAGAGACAGTTTTATAATTCTATTTACAGAAGTGGAGGCTGAAGCTCAGCGAGGCTCCTCAGACTGTCTAGGGTCACAGGACGGCACATGGGGAGCTGGGTGGCAACCCATGTGGATCTAAGGCCCCTGCACTTTTCTCCCTGCCAATCTGCTTCTCCGAGCCCAGTTTCTTTATCTGCAAGGGAGGGCCAGGCTGTGAGAAAATGCAATTGTGTCTGTCTGGCAATAGCAGTGCTTAAACCACGTTGATTGAAACTGAATTAGTTGATTGAAACTGAATTAATGCTCACCTCTTGGGGTTTAAAGGTACCAGCACTGACTTTGGTTCTTTGCTTTTTGGGTGTCAAGGTTGCTTCGTGTACTTTGAACATGTTGCTTGATGAACAAAGCATTTCTAGGCTGTTAAACTAATAATCTTAATATTTTATTTTAATTGTAAGGCACCTATTCCCTTTTGTTCCTTTAACAAATCCAATTAAAACAAAGCACTTTCAGAATCACAAAATAGATGCTATTAAACCAATAAGGAATCATAATCTTTTGCTATTGGGCCATGTGATCCCCTGGGAACTTTTGCTTCAAATAAAAGTTGAATTCTTATTACCCTCCAGGGGGAAGGGGCCCGTTTGACAGATAATGGCTTCACAGGCAGCCCTTGTGCAGCCCCACATGGGTGCTGAGGACAAAGAAGTAAATAATATTAGAGGCAGAGGAACCTGTACATGTGTAATATAAAATCCTTAGCACTGCGTTGATCAAATTAACCAGATAATCACCAAATGAAGTGAACTTTCCATACAGACACTCTGTCTGTGGCAGCTCTGATGTCATAGGCGGAACATGCCACCCAGAAGCCCTGGATTAAGTTGAGTGGCCTGAGCTTGGATAAACTGCTTTACGCCCACCTCACCCCCAGGTCCTTATCTTTGGGTAGCAGGAATATTCCTACCTCAGAAAGTCATGAGGGCTAAAGAAATGGCAAATCGGAGGGCACTTTCTTTGTGAAGGGGGCATGAAGGGCCTCTAAAGGCTGGGTGTTCGTGGGAGGGTGTGCGTGCTGGGGGCTGTGGAGGGGCGGACAGCATCGTGGGTCCGACAAAGGCTGCAGTTTGGGACTCTCGGAAGTGCATCTTCCAAGTGTTTGCTTTTCAGGTGAGGCCAGGCCATGAAATGCACTTCTGGCGACCGCACACAGCGTCTCAGAGCCCTGCACAGCAGGCAGACACCCTTCCACCCCTGCCCAGGGCAGCAGAGGGCCAGCTTCTCTGGTGGGCATGTGGGAATACAGTGGGTTAGTGTTCTGAGCCCATGCTGGATGGAAAACGGAACCTTTAAGGAGGCCCACATCTCGGGAGCCCAGGGGTACCAGAGGGACTCAGGAACAATAGATTTCTGACTCCATCATCACTCCCTTGTCCTCATTTTTTTTAAGAGGTCAAATTATTTCAGTTTATTTTTATACAACATGTTATGGGAATGTTGGTAAAATTCTAAGAAGATACACAAGTAGAACAGTAATATACAATAATTTTTAAAATTTCTAATACATGTTTTCCTTTAAAAAAAAAAAAAGGATACATATAAAATTTATTTAGACTTCCCTGGTGGCTTAGACGGTAAAGCGTCTGCCCACAATGTGGGAGACCTGGGTTCAATCCCTGGGTTGGGAAGATCTCCTGGAGAAGGAAATGGCAATCCACTCCAGTATTCTTGCCTGGAGAATCCCATGGACAGAGGGGGCACACACCTATAAATGAACTGACTGGTAGCATTACATGTACCCTTTAAACTGTTTCCCCGCCCTCTCTCATTGTTGATCTCCAAGTTCGTGCATTTAAATGGCTCCACTAATGCTATCGTTGGAGAAGGAAACGGCAGCCCACTCCAGTGTTCCTGCCTGGAGAATCCCATGGAAAATCCCATGGATGGAGGAGCCTGGTGGGCTGCAGTCCATGGAATCGTGAAGAGTCAGACACGACTGAGCGACTTCACTTTCACTTTTCACTTTCATGCATTGGAGAAGGAAACGGCAGCCCACTCCAGTGTTCCTGCCTGGAGAATCCCAGGGACGGGGAGCCTGGAGGGCTGCAGTCCATGGGGTCGCGAAGAGTCGGACACGACTAAGCGATTTCACTTTCACTTTTCACTTTCATGCATTGGAGAAGGCAACGGCAACCCACTCCAGTGTTCCTGCCTGGAGAATCCCAGGGACGGGGGAGCCTGGTGGGCTGCCGTCCATGGGGTCGCTCAGAGTCAGACACAGCTGAGCGACTTCACTTTCACTTCTCACTTTCATGCACTGGAGAAGGAAATGGCAACCCACTCCAGTGTTCTTGCCTGGAGAATCCCAGGGACGGGGGAGCCTGGTGGGCTGCCGTCTATGGGGTCGCACAGAGTCGGACACGACTAAGCGATTTCACTTTCACTTTTCACTTTCATGCATTGGAGAAGGCAATGGCAACCCACTCCAGTGTTCTTGCCTGGAGAATCCCAGGGACGGGGGAGCCTGGTGGGCTGCCACCTATGGGGTCGCACAGAGTCGGACACAACTGAAGCGACTTAGCAGCAGCAGCAGCAATGCTATTAAAATAGCTTGAAATTCATATTATTCAATTACATTCAGGTCTATACACATACACCTGCATCTGTGAAGACAAGAACCCCACACACTGGCCCCTAGACAGTGGAATGACAGGCAACACGCCCACAGCAAAGGCAACTGGGGGAAGAGAGGCAGGACACTGTAGTGGGAAGACCATACATTTTGGCATTACACACCCAGGCTCGTGGGCGTGTAACACCTGGGGAACCTAGGCTTAGCTGAGCTGTGTGGTCTTGTGAACTTGGGGAAGTCACTTCACTTCTCTGAGCCTTAATTCTCTTATATTAAAAATAGGATGGACACTTGCATGATTGCTATGGAGATTAGAGATACAGAAAGGGCCCAGCACATGCTGGCAATGGTTACTTTGGTGCATACCACCTGAATGAAGAGTAGTGAGTGGCTCTTGACATCGCGAAGCATTTCCAAAACTGACTCCAGAAAGCCCTCACAATCGTGGGGTCCCTGTAGGATTTCACCCCTCCTGCCTGTCACCGTCATTTCTCTCCATCAACTCCACCAAGCGTCTGCTGGGGGTACTGCTGGGAACTGCACGGAAATCTTTCTCCCTCTAGTCTGTCCGTTTCCTAGCAATCTGTCCTTCTGCCCACAGGAAAGCAGAGCTCAATCTAGCTGGGGGCAGAAGTGAAAAAAATAAAAGCACTTCATGTCTATATCTCCAGTGAGTCTATGCTCCAAAAGGCAGATCTAGTTGTAGAAAACACAGCTCCTGGCCCAGAGTGGGTTCTGGGCAAAGAGTAATTCTTTCCCCCAGCTTAGATGACTCTTGAGTCAAACATCCGTGCCTATTTTAGAGGTCTGGCCAAGGTTCTAGACATCCCATTGACAGACAGCACCAAGGTGACCACCCACATCTCCACCTGCCACAGGGCTTCTCATGTGAAGGAACAGCTCAGTCTGGGAAGGGGTCAGGGACATGGGGAGCAATCTGAAGGCTCACAGGACGTCACAGCAGAGGCGAGGCTCTCCTCTTACATATCTATGAATGTGTCTTATTAGTCAGGAGAGAGAATAATGAATGACTTTTGAACGACTGACTTCACTGAGGGAAATTTGCATTACTTCCTCTTAAGAGATGTCCCACAAGCAAAAGAGATTTCTCCCCTACATGATACAAAGCTTCCTAAGTTAGTCCCAAACACGGGCTGTGAAACAATGATGACTTTGGGGATTCCAGTTCCACAAGATGTCTGTCCTGGTCTCAGTGCATCAGTGAAAAGGGTAAAATAATTATGAGATCGTGTTAGCAAAAGGTTTAAAGCTATCATATATACACACACACACACACACACACACACACACATATATATATATATATATATGACTGGAGTGGGTTGCCATTGCCTTCTCCGATATATATATATATATATATATATATATATATATAATTGTTCTTAAAAATATAAAGATACATGACTGTGAAGCATCAGATAAATTCTAGTATTCTAGTGAAAGATAATGATCTTACAACTGAAAATGCTTGCAGATATTTTGATGGTTTTAAAATATAAGTTGCCATTATATTTTTAATTTAGATATCCATGGGGTGTCCCACCATGCCGGTTGATTCACAATGACTAGATAGAAAAATTAATTAGAAATTAAAGTCAAACCAACTGGACCAGTTTTAATAAAGTATAAAAACCAATTGTATAAAACAAAAAGACAGTACATTTAGAAACTTCTATTTATGTTTCTAAGCTGTTCATGTGAAATGAAATCTATTATTTGACTACCCTCTATCTGTCTATCTGACCATCATTCTGTCTGTTCATCCATCTGTCTATCTACCTACCCATCTATCTGATTATCTATTTACATTTCTTTCTCCCTATAATTGCCCTTGTGTGGATTGACCCTACACTGATATTTGAAGATTCTATGAATTGATAACCACAGGTCATCAATGAGATTTAGCTGTACTGAAAGATCATCTATTTCACACTTCTTTTGGCAATACGTATTCTCCTACCCAGTGGGCAGGCCTAGGCAGGATGCTGACCATTCAGAGTTGAATAAAAAAAGGGATGGATGTCCCTGGGCTCTGGGGGTTCCTGGCACTGGTGTGCTTCTAGCAGCTCTCACAGCTTAGAGGGGTTACAATGGACCCTGAGCAACACACCCTGCCTTCCCTAGCCAAGGGCAAGTGTCCTAGACAGATAAAGTGGGAGAAACCTGAAGCGGGTGGGGACTGAGCAGGCTTCTCCTGGCCTGGGCTGTCTGGGGGCCCGTATGTGCTGAGAAAGAGGAGAATGCGTCATCCCAGCTAGCTCCTCCTTTGCCTGCGGGTGATGATGACTGAGCCCGCTCTGAGCCAAGGGCCCGTTTGGAGAAGTCCTTGTGGACAGCTCCATGCTGCTTCCTCCCCATCAGTCGTCAGAGCTGAGAGGCTTCTTACCATGGTGCAGGTGGGCTTTGGGGAGTAGGCACAGCTGGGCTTAACTGGTTGGATCTCCAGTCTATGGGAAGCATTCTTCCCAACTAGGGCCTTCTGCCTTTACTTGCTGTGCTTGTCCTCCCTGAGCTGAACTTTGTCTTAATTAAATGCAAGAAATACAAAAGACAGCCTGGGCTTTTTGGGGCTCAGGAGAATCCGGTGGCCAGAATCAGTAACAATCTAGATTTTAACTTTTTGAGTTTAGAAACTGGCTCTGCGTATTGTTAACCTGTATAAATAACACAGAGACTTAGTACCTAGTAGGCTCTCGATAAACTCACTGAATGAGAGTATAGATGGATGAATGAACGCAGGGATAAGCACATGGACTTGGCTCAAATTAGCCCCAAAGAAGTAACAAGAATCATGAACAAAGGAAACTTTGCTATGCTTTCAGACCCAACTATACTTTCAGAGTTGCCGAGTAAAATACAGAATTATGTAGTGTTTGGGGCATGCTGCTGCTGCTAAGTCGCTTCAGTCATGTCCGACTGTGTGACCCCATAGAGAGCAGCCCACCAGGCTCCCCCGTCCCTGGGATTCTCCAGGCAAGAACACTGGAGTGGGTTGCCATTTCCTTCTCCAATGCATGAAAGTGAAAAGTGAAAGTGAAGTCGCTCAGTCGTGTCTGACCCTCAGCGACCCCATGGACTGCAGCCTACCAGGCTCCTCCGTCCATGGGATTTTCCAGGCAAGAGTACTGGAGTGGAGTGCCATTGCTTTATGTATACTCAAAACTGTCCATTGTTTATCTGAAGCTCAGATTTGATGGGGTATCTTGCAATTGTATTTGCTAAGTCTGGCAACCATACCATGAGAAGTCATTGATAAACACGATTAGAACACAGGCTCCCCTGTCTCGGTCCATGTTTGTTTTAATTATGATTTTAATTCAAGGGCAGTAGGACAGCTTTCCTGATATGCCACCCTGTGCAGAGCTGTCCCCACTGTGTGCGTGTCCACACACATGGTTTGCATGCATACGTACCCCAGCAGGGCCCACACGATACACATGTGGATGCCCTGTACAACGCAAAACATTCAGTTCAGTTCAGTTGCTCAGTCATGTCCAACTGTTTGTGACCCCATGGACTGCAGTATGCCAGGCTTCCCTGTCCATCACCAACTCCCGGAGATTACTCAAACTCATGTCCATTGAGTCGGTGATGCCATCCAACCATCTCATCCTCTGTTATCTCCTTCTCTTCCCACCTTCAATCTTTCCTAGCATCATTATGTAGACTTTTAAGACTGTCTTTTTTACTTAGCAGGATGATTCTGAGAGTCATCCAAGTTGTTGCATGTATCAATAGACTTATTCTCTTTATGCTTAATAGTACCGATTATAGGGAGAAGCCACAACTTCTTATCCATCCAGGCACTGAAAGACCTTCAGAATTTTGTTTCCCTTTGTGACAAATGTGAATAGAGCGATTAGAAACCCAAGTTTTCATGGGAACCTGAGTTTTTGGCTTTGGTGGGTAGGCGTTAAGTATTTAGCTGGGGAAATGCTGGGTCATATAATAAGTGTATGGTTAATTTTATCAGAAATTGCCAAACTGTGTTTTTCATGGTGATATTACCATTTTGAATCCCCATCAGCAATATGTAAGCATTCTAGTTGCTCCACACCTGCACCAAATCTTTGTATTACTGGTTTTTATGTTTGTTTGTTTGTTTTCTGTTTGGGGCATTTTAGTAACTGTGCAGTGGTGTCTGACTGTGATTTTCATTTAAATTTCCCTAGTGACTAATGACACTGAGCAATGCTTTGTGGTTTTGCGGCTTATTAACCATCCATACAACTTCTATGGGGAAATGCTTCATTATTTAAAAAAACTGTATTGTTATTTTCTTATTGCTGACCTTGAGTTCTTTATAAATTCTGGATACTAGTTCTCTGATGGACATGGGGTTTTGTTTGTCTTTCAGAGCAAGGATTTCAAATTTTGTTGAAGTCCAAATTGTCAATATTTCCTTTTATGGATTATACTTTTGCCAGATTCAAAGTCATGAAAAGTTTCACTCCACTTTTCCTTTAGTCTTTGTATAGTAAGTTTATTTCCCCATTCTTTTAGTTTAACTTTCTTTTGTTTATTTAAATTGAGATGGCATATAACTGAATCTTTTATTTTATAATCCACCTGATTGTTCTGGAGATTAAAATATACATACTTATCTTTCTATAGCTTACTGAGAATTAAATTTTACTATTTCCAAAGCAACTTAAAAATCTTACCTACCATCTAGGTCTCATTAACTTCTCCCATTATGTTGTAGTCGTCATGTGTATTCCATCTACATACATTGACAGTTAAAATTTGTGCTTTCAGCCATCACTAGTATTTTAAAAATTGTAAAAGGAGAAAAAACACAGCCTATTATATTTATCAGATATTTATCATTTCCATTGCTCTTCTCTTATTCTCAAAGTTCAAGCTTCTCTCTAGTTTCTCTTTCATCTAAAGATTCCTTTACTTTTCATTCATCTGAGATTATCTATTTTGCCTTCATTCATAAAGGATGTCTTCATTCATGGTCTGGTTGGCAGCTCTTTTTCTCAGCATTATTTAGAAAATATTTTTTTCCAGTTACCTCTGGCCTCCACAGTTTCTAGTGAGAAACCTGTAATAATTCATATTGTTGTTTCCCAGTAGGCAAGATGTTGTTTTTTTCTTTAATGTTGAGTAGTTTGGTTCTGTCTGAATGTGGATTTCCTCCCGGGAAGAGGAAATGGCAACCCACTCCAATATCCTTGCCTGGGAAATCGCACGGACAGTGGAGCCTGGTGGGCTACAGTTCATGGGGTCACAAAGAGTCAGTCACGACTGAGCAACTGAGCATGCGTGCACTGCATGTGTTACACAAACATAGCTCCTGGTAAAGGGCCTGATGATGAAGCAGAGAAAGTGCAGACACCTCCCCCCCCATCCCTGCAGGGAATTGGAGGCAGTGCCTTTGTCTCCTGACAGCATGCTTCTTCTGGGCCGGGGGAAGTTGACCCAAAATAGAAAATCAGCAAGCAAGAGACACCAAGTTGTAGAAAAGAAAAGAGCTTCTAGAATAGGCAGGCCAGTTGCATCCTCTTCCTAACTGTAGACCCTCCTCACTCCTGAGCCTCAGTCTTCTTCACTTTATAATGGGGATAAGCCTATGGATCTTACTTGATTGTTGAGAATTAAAACCAGTATGTGCAAAGGTCCTGACAATAATATTTAATAGTTAACATAAATCAGGCTTTTCCTATGTACCAGGCACTGTTGTAGCACTTTATAGTTTAATTTATACTCCATACTTCCCTGGTGGCTCAGACGGTAAAGCGTCTGTCTACAATGTGGGAGACCTGGGTTCAATCCCCGGGCTGGGAAGATCCCCTGGAGAAGGAAATGGCAATCCACTCCAGTACTATTGCCTGGAAAATCCCATGGACAGAGGAGCCTGGTAGGCTACAGTCCATGGGGTCACAAAGAGTCGGACAGGACTGAGCGACTTCACTTTCACTTTCAAGAGTTCTTAGAGGGGGCTGTTTTCACAAATGAGGCAATTGAGGCACGGAAAATTTAAGGAAACTGTTCGTGGTAGAACCGGACTTCTAAGCGAGTCTTCTGAGGCTGGAGTCAACCTGTCGCTCTGCATGTGCTACTTTTCTGGTGGAAGTCCTGACTGTGGGCAGTCCTAACTGTCCTAGCGGCCCTAGAGGTGCTAGTCCTATGGCATCTACTGGCGCAGAGGTGTCCACAGTTGAACTACAGTGTGGAGGACGTGAGGGGCAGAAGACAAGGTCGGTGGAGGTGGAGAAAGGCAGCATTGCCTTTGTTCTTCCAGGCTCTGCCCTGCCCCTCTCCTCTGTGCTCATGGGCACGGTGTACACACATTCTCCTACTTGGGGGCTTTTCTGTGCCACCTTTATTACACTGCAAATATGGTAGCAGTGACTAGCTCCTCTGAGTCCAAAAGGCCAAGAGAGGTGTAATATGTAAGTCATTATTAACTCTTCCCACCTTATTCCCTTATATCAAGGCTATATTGCTTCTGAGAACTCAGCTGTCCCACCCTAGGGATTCATAGGATAACTCTAAGAAAAGACTAGATTTATATGAGGATTGGGGAAAGGGCACACATCCAAGACATCACTCTGCCCCCAACACACACCCAGAAGAGGGTGTATGTAATAATCCAGGACCTAAGTCAGGGAATGGCATAGCCAGAGGGGCACTGAACATCCTTCACGCCGACCTTGAACCTCCCGTTTTACATCTGGGAGCATGAGGTGTGAGGAGGGCATTCAATTTGCTGAAGGTCTTGGCTAGGCTCCTTCTGCTAATGGCCCACCTTCTCTCCACTCTCCTCTTTCCCTCCTTTTAACCATTGGAAGTAAAGCACTATGATTTGGGGGCAGTCCAGCACCCTCACATCATCTGACTGGACACTGTTTCTCTTTTTACCAGAATCTATCTTCTGGTGGTTTCGTGTGATATTTCCTCTAACTGAACACCAGTCAACCAGAACAACATACTTCAAACACACTCCTCTACTAAAAGAACATGGCCAAGGGAGCAAAAGGCCCCAAGGGCAAGAAGATCACCCTCGCTGTGGCCAAGAATTGTATCAAGATCACATTTGATGGAAAGAAACGCCTTGACTTGAGCAAGATGGGAATTACCACCTTTCCCAAGTGTATTTTGCGACTCACTGATGTGGATGAGCTCGACCTTAGCCGGAATTTGATCAAGAAGATTCCCGATGCCATCTCCAAGTTCCAGAACCTGCGGTGGCTGGACTTGCACAGCAACTACATCGACAAGCTCCCCGAGACCATCGGCCAGATGACTTCTCTGCTCTACCTCAATGTCAGCAACAACAGGCTGACCACCAATGGGCTGCCTGTAGAGCTCAATCAACTCAAGAATATCCGCACTGTGAATTTAGGCCTGAACCATCTGGACAGCGTGCCCACCACACTGGGTGCTCTGAAGGAGCTCCATGAGGTGGGGCTCCATGACAACCTGCTGAGCAACATTCCCAACAGCATCTCCAAGCTCCCCAAGCTGAAAAAGCTCAACACAAAGCGAAATCCCTTTCCCAAGGCAGAGTCATCGGATATGTTCATGGATTCCATCAGAAGGCTGGACAACCTACATCTGGTGGAAGAGAAGGATCTGTGTGGGACTTGCCTGAAAAAATGCCAACAGGCCCGGGACAAGCTGAACAAAATCAAGAGCATGGCCACGGCGATACCAAGAAAGGCCATATTTTCCACTTTGGTCTCACCCAACTCCATGGCCAAGGAATCCCAGGAAGATTGGAGGTGACCTGGGACCCTGACCCTAAGGCAGTAAGGGACAAGGGAGGTGGAGGGAAGGTGACAATGGGCTGCATCCTCAGAAAACTGAGGGATTCTGCCATTACTGCAAGAGCTTCTCCAGTCAAGCCCATAAAACACCTTTCCCTACCTCCTTGGCTTGTGATTTTGTTGATCAGAGGGCTTTTAGTTCTTTGCCATTTCATACACTTCTGTCTTCTCTCCATGCACACACTCACCCACACATACAGGCACAATAAATTTGGAAAGGGCCATGCATCTCATTTTTGCCCCAGACCTCTCTTGCCTACAGCCTGTGGCCCGGGCAGCTGACACAATCTTGTCTCATTATCACAGGTTTCAGGATCAACTACCAGTTCCCCAGTGTGGAGCTTTTTCTACTGGAATGCTTTGGGCCAGGGCCTCAAAAGTCAGGCATCTCTAAGCATTGGTTGGTAGCAGGGCAGATGGACGTTTAGTCTTGGGGAGGGGACAAAACTGGGCCACAGAGTTGGGCAGATATTATCATTAAGTTTTGCATTCATATTTTGCGCTCAAAGCAGTCCTATTCTTTTCTCTTTTCTACATTTGCATAATTTGCTCTAGTAGCTTTTAAACTTGGAGAAGGCAATGGCACCCCACTCCAGTACTCTTGCCTGGAAATCCATGGATGGAGGAGCCTGGTAGGCTGTAGTCCATGGGGTCGCTAAGAGTCGGACACGACTGAGTGACTTCACTTTCACTTTTCACTTTCATGCATTGGAGAAGGAAATGGCAACCCACTCCAGTGTTCTTGCCTGGAGAACCCCAGGGACGGGGGAGCCTGGTGGGCTGCCATCTCTGGGGTTGCACAGAGTCGGACACGACTGAAGCGACTTAGCAGCAGCAGCAGCAGCAGCAGCTTTTAGACTAAACCAGCAAGCCCTTGACTGTCTGTGAATGAATGAGGTTCACTCCCATCTAATTATGTGCAATGCTTTCCCATACCTTCGTGGAATAAGGAAAGGATGGGTGCAGATAGGGGTTGCTGCAGTCAATAGATAAATACCTTATTAGGCACTGTGCTAGTAAGTGCAGGGACTGTGCTGTGGGGGAAAGCTTGTCCTGCCCTTTGCAACCTGTAGAAAAGGCAGGTAGAAAGAAGACAGGGCATAATGTCATTGTTAGAGGAAGTTAAGAGATCAGAGCCTAGTGGTGTGCAGGGCTAACCTGGCACAGAGAAAAGACAAAGTTTCTGCAGTTGGACAGATCTGGGCCCAGGGAAGCTTTGCTTTTTACTTGCTACCTCCCTGGGCATTTTACTTAGCTTTGGTTCCTTCATCTGTAAAGTGGAAATAACACCAGCCCAACTCCAAGGGTTGTCATGCGTCTCAAGCAGATAGCTCACAAGAGTGAGTACTCAGTAAAAGTCAGTTCCCTCTAAGAACTAGAGCTCAGTGCATCTCACAGTTGAGATCCCACTTTGGACAGTGCCTTGAGTCACTCTAGATCTGCTCGCAGAACTCACAACAGCTGAGGACTTTCTCTGAACCACTCACTCACACTTTCACGCTGCCTAAAAGAAAGGGATCAAGGAAGATAACTTTAGAAAAGTTTGTTGTTGTTTGTTGTTTTAAATCAAGGCTTTCCTGTGCTGGCAGCAAGTTTTGCAGTGGTCAGTGGAAAAGCACTAAGATATTAATAGATATCAATTAGTTTGTTACGACTAATGTATTTCTTTTTCATGTTATATATACCATAACAGACAGCATATTTCATTTCTTCACTCCTCACTGCTTATTTTCCTTAGAAATGCTTGACTACACTATTTATACTTCTAAAATCTCTGAAGATACAGATTCAAAATTCCCTTTCTAGTTTTTCTTGTTTATTAAATGTTGTCTATTATAAAAGTAATATCACAGCATAGGTTTAAATAGAGCAGCTTAAAGTACCCACAGCTCTACAGTGTAAGTCAGCTATAATATTGACAGATTTCCTTACTAGTTATTTTTCCGTGTATATTTTTATGCATAGTTAAAATAACAACATTCACATCATTTTTATCCTTCTTTGAAACACATGTGGCTGCATGGTCTTAATAACCCTAATTTAAAACATCTGCAAGACAGTCAAACATAGATATACATAACTAAGTTCTTGTTGGACACGTAGATCATTTCCCAAATTGTTTTGTGATAAAGCCTGTATGATTAAAATCTTTAAAATATTTTACATTATTTCCTTGACATATCTTCATTATTGCAAATACTGTACTAAAGCATATGTTTTTAAAACAATTTTTGATATATGCTACCAAGTAGCTTACAGAATATTTGCACCCATTTATCAGTCTGCCAGTAATATATTAGAGAACTCATTTCATTGCATCCTTGTGAGTCCTGAATGTCATCCTTTATATTTTCTTCTTTGTTTAAAGTCCAGAATGCTTTCTGAGAATCCCTTCTATTCCTGAGCAGAGGACGCATGACTGTGAAATGAATGATGAGGCGTCATGGCTCAGGCCCAGGAGATCCCACGAGAATGTCAGGCCTTGGACACGTTCCTAGTAGCCATCCTGCTAGTTTAGCTACGTCGTCTCTACAGAAGCCAGGCAAGGGCATTTGATCCAAGCAAGAAGTGATGGCTAGTTATGCAGATGCTGCCCATTTCCATTCCTCCCACTTGAGACACTTTTTCTTTAGAATTAGTGAGTTAAGGAGACAGATCTACCTGCTCCGCCTACAAAGGGTCTTAGTCTGGAACACAGATTTCTCCTTTCCCCCTTCTCCTGCTCTGTTGTAACAACTTCCCGCACTGTGCTTGGTTTGCAAAAGCCCTCTCTGGCACCTCTCCTGGGTTTACCTCTAGCTGACACCTCTTGCCATCTTTGGTCTCTAGGTGCTTTACACTACTTTTGTTCTTATAGCCGTGTCTCAGGAAGGGGTTTCAAGTGCATTGAACGTCACCAGGACTGAGAAATAAATGTGCAGGGGCCTTTGATATGCCCCAGGACACACTCACCTTAGACCTCCGGTTTGGCAGGAAACCCTGGCAATATGATGAGTGAAGTTGGGAGACAGAGCTCAGTTATGAAGCGTCTACATTTTACTCCTCTTTCTGTCGGGGAAAGGTCTGATGCTGATGCTCCCTCGTGCCCTAAAACACCACAGTCACCTCTGCTTCCTAGAGAGTCTATTAGGCCCCAAAGTACTTGATAGGAAAACCACAGGGCTTTCTCTTTCCTCAAACAGAACAAAACCCTCGTTCCTGCTAACCCAGTAGCCACCCGCTCTGAAAGCCAGGCATGACCTCGGTGACCCTTGCGTGACCTCTGCCTTGCTGTGTTTTTCCTCCATGGTTTGGAGTAATTGCCTTGGCCTCTTGTGTCTTCATCCCCAGGGTGCGCTCAACATCACCCTAGAGTAGCTTATGGCAAAAACTTGAAGACTAATCATCTAACAAGAGTAAACAGCTCTGAAGAAGAAAAGCCCTCAGTTAGGAGAAGAGAGAGAGAGTGGCAAGGGGAACATTCCGGAAGCCAGGCTCTCCAGTGCTGGCCAAACCACTGACTTGTTTTTTAAATTAATTTTGGTTCTCTTGCATTAGATTACCTGTGTGTGAAAATGACTTTGGGAAATACTTGGTGTGTGGTTTCTTTTTAATGTATATAGAGGACATATTTGAGAAAATGATAGATATAAATTGTAGACAATTAAAGATTTAAAAGAAGACTTTAAGACTTAAAAGATTTATGGTCTTTACATGTCACTTTAACTGGTAAGATCCCAACACCAATTGCCTCTGATAATTAAGTATGTATGATGTAATACCGCAAGCAACTAAAATCTACACAAAGCATTTATACCAAAAACCCTCAAGAATACTATAGATAAATCAATGCGGAATTTTAACAAATCTTTCAGTAATACAGAGGTAGGCAGGAAAAACAGACAGAAATGTACAATAGAGAGAAAAATAGGAAATAAAAAATAAAATTTGGCAGACCTAACATGAGTCTGAGTGAACTCCGGGAGATGGTGATGGACAGGGAGGCCTGGTGTGCTGTGATTCGTGGGGTCGCAAAGAGTCGGACACGACTGAGCGACTGAACTGAACTGAACTGAACATGCTAAAGCTGAAACTCCAGTACTTTGGCCACCTCATGCGAAGAGCTGACTCATTGGAAAAGACTCTGATGCTGGGAGGGATTGGGGGCAGGAGGAGAAGGGGACGACGGAGGATGAGATGGCTGGATGGCATCACTGACTCGATGGACATGAGTTTGAGTGAACTCCGGGAGTTGGTGATGGACAGGGAGGCCTGGCGTGCTGCAATTCATGGGGTCGCAAAGAGTCGGACATGACTGAGCGACTGAACTGAACTGAACATCTTAATAGTTACATGAAATGTCAGTTTCTTTATTTGTAACAGCTGGAAACTAGAAACAAGCAAATTTCCCTCAATAGACAAGTGGTTAAACCAGCTCTGGTTATGAAGCATCTTCTACATTTTATTCCTCTTTCTTTTCTGTCAGGGAAAGGTTTACTCCACATCATGGAATACTACTCAGTGATAAAAAGGAACATATGACATACACAAAGCTTGGGTGGATCTCAATGGCATTATTCTGAGTAAAAAAAAGGCCTAGTTCCAAAGGTCACATACTCTATGATTCCATTTATACAAAATTCTATAAATGACAAAATGGTAGAGATGGAAAACAGACCAGCGGTTGCCAGGGGTTAGGGATGATGTCGGGTATTAGAGGGTGGGCATCACCATGAAGTGGTCACATAAGAGACGCCTTTGTGTAGATTCTTGTAACCACCACCACGATCAGCATCACGATTTCTCATATGATAAAATGACAAAGAACCATGCGAACATATTGTACTAACGTCACCTTCCTGGTTTTGAAACTGTACTAGAGTTTCATAAGATTTAACCATTGGGGGGAATTTAAGTGAAGGCTGCACGAGTCTCTCTGTATTCCTTTTGCAACTTCCAGTGAATCTATAGCTCTTTTAAAATAAAAACATTTTAAAGATCATGTACACACTGCTATATTTAAAACAGATAACCAACAAAGACCTACTGCCCAGCACAGGGAGCTCAGCTCCATGTTATGTTCCGGTCTGGATGGGAGGGGGCTTGGGGGAGGATGGATGCCTGTATATGGATGGCTGAATCCCTTCACTGTCCACCTGAATCTACCACAGCATTGTTAATCAGCTGTACCCCAATACAAAATATTGTTGGTATTAAAAAATTAAAATTCAAAAACAAACAAAAAATCTTACAGCCTATATGAAGTGATAAACAGATCTTTGTATCTGCCAAGTGCTAACTTATGAGTAACTATTGGAGAAGGCAATGGCACCCCACTCCAGTACTCTTGCCTGGAAAATCCCATGGACAGAAGAGCCTGGTGGGCTGCAGTCCATGGGGTCGCAGAGAGTCGGACACGACTGAGCGACTTCACTTTCACTTTTTACTTTTCACTTTGATGCATTGGAGAAGGAAATGGCAACCCACTCCAGTGTTCTTGCCTTGAGAATCCCAGGGACGGGGGAGCCTGGTGGGCTGCTGTCTATGGGGTCTCACAGAGTCGGACACGACTGAAGCGACTTAGCAGCAGCAGTAGCAGCAGCAGCAGCAGCATGGCAAGCTTAAAGTTCCTCAACCATCCCAAAGAGTTAAGGCATTTTAGGGGAAAAAGCACCTTAACTTCAGATCACTGGACTAATGCAAAATTATCCATGTTGATCTTATCCTTGAATATTTCTGAGAAAGATGTTAAAATAATAAAAAGACAATGCATGGCTTTTTGATCTGTACTCCAGATTTCCTGGTGGTGGTTAGGCACAAGCAGCAAATGGGGCGGGGGGACCGTGAGTCCTCAAGTGTTCCTTTCACACTTCTGGACTTTAACATACCTGTCTACTACCCCATGTGAGCAGCTGACCAGGTGAAGCTGGTTGGACAAAGGGGCCAGGCTTGGTGCAGAGAGAAGGACTTCAGTTAGACCTCTGCCTCAAAATAGGTCTGAGGTCATGGATAAGGACAGGGCTTCCAGGCGGCACTAGTGGTAAAGAACCTACCTGCCAATGCAGGAGACGCACAATGTTTGATCCTTGAGTCAGGAAGATCACCAGGGGGAGGGCATGGCAACCCACTCCAGTATTCTTGCCTGGAGAATCCCATAGACAGAGGAGCCCGGCAGGCTATGGTCCGTAGGGTCACAAAGAGTCGGGCATGACTGAAGCCTCTTAGCACACATGCATGCCTGGGTAAGAATACAGCTAAGAGGAAATATGAACAACAAAGACAAGGAGCAACAGAAACGGGGCCAAAACAAGGTGGGAGCAGGACCCGGGCAGAGCTCACCTCTGGTCACCGGATTCCACTGCCCATTGCCTACTGAGCCAACCATGGGAGAAGCTCCACAACGCCAGGGCACTGGCTGTTCCCCGTGGTGTTTAGCTCACCTCTGGTTCTAGCGGTTCTGCTCTAACCCCGGGGTCTGAGTTGTGCAGCCCCTACTACTGCCCTCCTAGGCTGTGCTTCGCCAAGACACCCACAGAGCATGTTTCTCCACTCAGTGATGGAGCTGAAGTTCTCTTTGTCAAAGTAACCATGGACATTACAGACTCTCAGCCTCCCAGCTGGTCATCAGTGACAACCTCTGGAGAGTAGTGACTGAAGCGGCAGAAATGGGAAGATGGAGTACTTGAAATTTAGCCTCCGTGCTGCTAACAGTGATGCCCTGATTATCACGGAAGATCCTCTTCTTATGGGGATTTATAGCTTATGTTTGGTTTTCTAAGTTCTTTTCCTTTCATTATGTTTCAAAGATATTCTATGAAGGAAACTCATTCATTAAAGGAAATCTATACAGGACACTACTTACTTAACTGCAGAACTTCGTGCCAAAAAATGAATTTCATCCTAACCATTACATTTAAATTAGCTATAAAATTGAGAAAACCTTTCAGAATTTACGAATACAGTAAGGCCCCGAATACAAACCCCGCCTTACAACCGACAATTTCCTCCAGCCCAGGGACACTTTTGTCTTAATGGTGTGGCAAGTGAATATTTCAGACCTCAGGAACCATGGCTGTGGAAGGGACCATGGCCGTGGAAGGATGCCTCTAGCCCATTCAAAGACGTGTGTAGCGTGCAACAGAGATTTGAGAAAGAGGAAGAGCCGGACAGGCATCTGGCCCTTGTATTTCTCTGAGCTTTGTAAACTCTGAGCTCAATAGGAGCTGAGATCACCCCAGAAAGGAATGGAACTGAGCCAGATCATGTTAGCATCCCAAAGAAATGTCTGTACAGAAGAAGTCCAAATGCTAGGGCTCTATTTTTCAGTGAATCAATAGAGAAAATTATATTCTTCAGCACTTTTTGTTCATTTTTTATAAACAAGGGAATTAACTTCTTTGTTATCCATGACCCTATTTATCAGTGCCAAAGGAAAGTATGTTCCAGAAAAAAAAGATGTCCTTCACACCATCTGTTTCTTATTATCTGTCACTGGGAAATGTTGTAACCTAGCACAGTTGCTTGGGTTTTCTTAGTTTCAGGACAATTACAGAAGCTAGATCACTTTGGGTACCTGATATCACATCTATGTTTTTGTCCTTTAAAGGCGTTTAGGGGTAATTCGTAAGGGATCATAATACTCCATATTTTGTTTTGAAACTATTTCCAGCCCTTTGTGGGAGGGCACAGATAGCTTTAAGTATAAAGAAGTGTGTTTCTTCACATGTTTATTTCCTACGAGCTTCCCTTTCCCTGGAACTTCAGCTATCCTCACATCTGCCCACAGCCTGCCTGTGTTTAACATCGTGGAGCTTTCTGGCCATCAGACACATGTCCAGGGGGGTCCAGTTGGCTTTATGTTGGAAACTCCTGTGTGCTTGCAGAGCCTTGGCCCCTACAGATGTCTGATTATGCCACCATGCTGCCTTCAGAATGGTCTACTCTTGTACAGTGGGGAGACACAGATGGATTACTGATCCCAGGCTACCCTAGGTTTTGCAGGTTGGCAAAAAAGTTCATTCGGGCTTTTTGCACCATCTTAAGGAAAAACTCGAGTGAATGTTTTGGCCAATACAATATTTTCCATTTGGGATCCAAGTCTGTAGACCTTCCTTGGAATTCAGATATGGAGGCAGCCATTGTCACTGAGATTCCAGGCAAAATTCTGATACCCAAAAGATCTGGTTTCCTATACATGGGAGATGGTCTCTAGAGAGACCAAGCCAGTTATGAAGAGCTGGGGGTTGAAGATATAAAAACCTATAGGATAGCCAAGCATCCTGGACCAGGTGGGAACCCACAGAATGGACCATGCACCTCCTTCAGAGAAGAGAAAGTCACATTCACTAAAGCATCCATAGTGCAGCATTTTTAAAGACTTGGTGTGGAGACTGGGCATTATCCTTGGTAATCCAAATAAAAAATGGCCAAGTTCATTCCAGCCATAAGGCAATGGCTAGCCATGGCTTTCTAAGGCTGGGAGCCACCACTGCCTTCCCCTTTGAAACTCATGAAAGCCCCCTTTGGCTGGTAGGAGAAGGGCTGGGAGAGACTCAAAAGAGTTGAGAACACAGATGCCTATATTTAATCAATTGCTCTGTACACACACCCAAAATACACAGCAGTTGATTCTAAAACTAAGCAAAGGAATTACAATTTATCGAACACTTACTATGAGCCCAGATCAGGTTGATCCTTAAGCCCATGGCTGGCCTTAGCAGCACAGCTTCACCATGTGCTCTATCTGTTTGGGTGGTCCCAGAGCCTCGGACCAGCTCTCCAGCTTCCTCATTTTGTCAAAGCTCGTCTTCCATGAGCTTAGGTATGTATTTCTCCAGAGCATCTCTGCCTTGAATTTCAAAGCACATATCCAATAACCTGAATGACATCTCCACCTGGATAGCTGACAGGCATCTCAAAATTAACACATCCAATATTGAGCCCCTGATATCTACTACTTCCCCAAAGTA
Source organism: Bos mutus (assembly GCF_027580195.1). Lineage (NCBI taxonomy): Eukaryota > Metazoa > Chordata > Mammalia > Artiodactyla > Bovidae > Bos > Bos mutus. The sequence goes on along the minus strand of NC_091644.1, from coordinate 7,619,388 downwards.
GCTTTTCCTGTGGTCTTCCCCATTTCATCTTCCAGTTGCTCAAGCCCCAGTGCTTGGTCTTATCCTTAAGCACTTTCCCTCATATACATATAAACCACCCACAATTGACTTGTCAACAAATCCACCAGATGTGCCTTCAGTCATGTCCACACATGTCCAAAATCTGAGCGCTTCACACCATCTTTACAGCCACCCACCCCAATCCAAGCCATCACCATCTCTCTTTTTTTTAATTTATTTATTTTAATCGGAGGCTAATTATTTTACAATATTGTAGTGGTTTTGCCATATATTGACATGAATCTGCCATGGGTGTACATGTGTTCCCCATCCTGAACCCCCCTCTCACCTCCCTCCCCATCCCACCCCTCAGGGTTATCCCAGTGCACCAGCCCTGAGCACCCTGTCTCATGCATCGAACCTGGACTGGCAATCTGTTTCACATATGATAATATACATGTTTCAGGGCTATTCTCTCAAATTGTCCCACCCTCGCCTTCTCCCACAGAGTCCAAAAGACTGTTCTGTACATCTGTGTCTCTTTTTCTGTCTCGCATACAGGGTCATCATTACCATCATTCTAAATTCCATATATATGCCTTAATATACTGTATTGGTGTTTTTCTTTCTGGCTTACTTCACTCTGTATATTATAGTTTCATCCACCTCATTAGAACTGATTTAAATGTATTCTTTTTAATGGCTAAGTAATACTTCATTGTGTATATGTACCACTGCTTTCTTATCCATTCATCTGCTGATGGACATCTAGGTTGCTTCCATGTCCTGGCTATTATAAACAGTGCTGCGATGAATATTGGGGTACACGTGTCTCTTTCAATCCTGGTTTCCTCAGTGTGTATGCCCAGCAGTGGGATTTCTGGGTCATATGGCAGTTCTATTTCCAGTTTTTTAAGGAATCCCACACTGTTCTCCATAGTGGCTGTACTAGTTTGCACTCCCACCAACAGTGTAAGAGGGTTCCCTTTTCCCCACACCCTCTCCAGCATTTATTGCTTGTAGACTTTGGATCGCAGCCATTCTGACTGGTGTGAAATGGTACCTCATTGTGGTTTTGATTCGCATTTCTCTGATAATGAGTGATGTTGAGCATCTTTTCATGTGTTTGTTAGCCATCTGTATGTCTTCTTTGGAGAAATGTCTGTTAGGTTCTTTGGCCCATTTTTCAATTGGGTGGTTTATTTTTCTGGAATTGAGCTGTGGAGTTGCTTGTATATTTTTGAGATTAATTCTTTGTCAGTTGCTTGGTTTGCTATTATTTTCTCCCATTCTGAAGGCTGTCTTTTTACCTTGTTTATAGTTTCCTTTGTTGTGCAGAAGCTTTTAAGTTTAATTAGGTCCCATTTGTTTATTTTTGCTTTTATTTCCATTACTCTGGGAGGTGGGTCATAGAGGATCCTGCTGTGATTTATGTCAGAGAGTGTTTTGCCTATGTTCTCCTCTAGGACTTTCATAGTTTCTGGTCTTACATTTAGATCTTTAATCCATTTTGAGTTTATTTTTGTGTATGGCATCACCATCTCTTATCTGCGTTACTACAAGAGTTTCCTAACAAATCTTTCAGCTTCTGCCTTTGACCTACTGTGTTCTATTCTCGACAGAAGACAAAATAAGTCTTTGAAAATATAAGTTAGGTCACAAGATCCCGCCAATGCTTCCCGTTTACTCAGAGTAAAAGCTGACACCATCAGCGTGAGCCCCTAGGGGCTCATGAGCCCCATGAGCTCTGTCACCTCTCTCGTCTCTGTTCCCATGGACTCTCTGCACCCCAACCACTATGGCCCCAGCCAAGCCCATTTCACCACCCTCGAGGTCCTTGCTCTTCCTTTGGCTTACAATGTTTTCTTCAGTTTTCTGAATAACTTGTCTCCCCACTTCGTTCAAGTCTTAATTCAAATATTAACTTTCTTGAAGAGGGCTTTCCCTATCCTCCTAAAATTTCAAACCCTCCTATGCTTTCAAAACCAGCTAGTTTTATACATGTCACTCTCTAACATGCTTTACATTTCACTCATTTTTCTTCCTTTCTCATAAGAATGTAAACACAATAAATGGGGAGATTTCAAGTATTTTCCATGTTCCTCTGTCAAGCAACAAGTACCAGACATAACAAGCCATGGATACATAATTGTGAATGACTTGATGACACCCATTCCATAGTCATTATAAATATTCTCAACACAACTCCCCTTGGCCCGAAGCCTACATAATCCTAGAGAAAACCAGCAACCACCATCCTTTTCCTATTCCCCTTCCTAACTGAAATAAAAGCACCTACTGATCCAGCACTGGCTTCCAGAGAATATGGTACTTGTAAAGGGGGGCCTGGGGAAGGGGCTGTAAGCATTTAAAGATGCTCCATCTCATAGATTCACAAATGAGTGTCTGATTCACATGTCACCATACATTTATTTATTTACCTTCTGAGATTTCAGAGTCTCGGATAGAAAGGACCGACCTGGGACTGCTCACACCCCAGCACGCAGCCCTGACACCAAGGTTGGGCCTAGGTTGACACATCTATGGGAACCCTGTCCACACCCACCGCAGGCGGAGGGCAGCTTTCTGCCACTTTGGTTTGAACAAGCCACAGAGCACCTGGGACCTCAAGTCTCTGGAAGTTTCACTGGCAGAGGGAACCACAGGAGGACGCAGGCTGCACGGGGAAGGGAGGGTGAAAGATTAAGTGGCCCGCAGACTGCCGCGCTCTCTGCATGCCTTCTTAGGAGGATCAGGAAAACAAAGAAAATCAGGGCAAGGCCAGCACCTCGCCCAGAGCGCGTGGTTGGCCTCCCCCTTGAACCTGTTACCTTAGATTGAGTGCGTCCTCCGTGAAGCCTTTTCCTTTCAAGCTGGGTTGGAAAGAGCAGAAGCTAGACAAAAAGGGAAAGGATTATTCTATCAGCAGTCAGGACCCTTCCACCACCAGGAAAATATTTTTGGAAGCAGGCTAGAGATCAGGTTCATTCTTGCCCTTCCAGTGAACCCCATCTGTGCCCAGATCTGGGTGTACCTCTGAGGCATCCCATTAGCACCCTCTGCCATTAGATGCTCTGGTCTAAATAATGGCAATGATAACAATAAAACAGTGGTTGCAATCAAAATTACGTGTTTTAGAGACCTCCTCTGGGCTGGGCACAGGCATTTCCATTGCTGATTTCAGCCACCACTGCGGTACTCCAGGGACAGGTGCCATCTTGCTTTAATGCTCCTTGAACAAGGGTGGGGCATGGTTGGTGCCATCCACTGCCTGAGCTATGGATGTAGAAGACTTCCAGCTCAACTGTGAAAAACTTCGTGCAGTACAAAGAAATCATAAGGGAACCTGAATGTGAGGTTCAGCGCTGCCTGTCTACTTCATCAGTTTGGTTTAAAATGGAACTTGAAGATGTTTTAGGAGGCGATATAACAGCAGTCCTTGGAAGAGCCTCAGAGGGAGAATCACAGTCAGTGGAGATGTGCCCAGAGCTGGCTCAGATGGCCTCTCCGCAAGAGTTGTTTTCTCCACTCTGGCCCTGTCCTTGGGACCCAGCAGCTGGTCCTGGTGCCAGCAGGAAGGTAAGGCTTGAATCTCTGAGCACAAAATGGCCTGGAACATGCAGGCCAGGGGTGTCAAATCTCACCTCAGGACTTTTAGCCCCAAGTGGAGCTGAATATGACCACTCCTCTTTTAACCCAGCTGCTATGACATCTGTTCATGGCTAGGAATCTGCCTTTTGACCCCTTCTAGATTCTTTGCACATTCACATATCTTTAACTTTAATAATATAAATATAAAATTTAAGATCTAGCTTAAATTTCTTAGATTGATTAATCTCTTTGGAGAACGTTAAGTTAAACCAAGACAGTATGCTTCTCTCTTTAAGAAAAAAAGATGTTCCGTGCAGAAGTGGGAAATCAGTTGTTAGGAATTCTTTCCAATGAAATATGAAGTCAGAGCAACTAAAATTGGCAACTGGGATCAAAAAGAAAGATTAAGCCAAAAAAAAATTACTTGGAAAATTAAAAAATAAAGCCAGAAAATTCTGGAAGATGCATTAAATATGTTGTGTCTGCACATTTTTTTTCCTTCCTTCAGTTTTTACTGGCCCAAATTACTTCAGTTCATGAAATGGAGTCTGTTCCCCAGGATCGAGAGAAGGAGCTTTTATGGTTTTCTCTTTACTCTGTTCCATAGCTCAAGAGTTTGGGTAAGTTCTTTCTCGAGTCTAACCTAAACCCTGCTCACTGTGGGTGGAGAACAATCTCCTGAGAACACAGCTGTTCTTTTGCTGTTGGTTCCTGATCAGTTTCCTTAGCAGAGGATTTTCAAACTCTTACCTTTTGAATACCTTACTCCGATCACTGTTGTGGAAGACAAGAAACTTGGAATATCCATTTTGGAAAAAGACCTCCAGGGCAATGTCCTATAAAGAGAAGCCCCTTTTACTGCTCTGAAGTTTCCTAGGATGGATAAAGACCTCCCTCCCCGCACGCCGCACCCCCCCGCTGCTCCCCCGCTTCACAGCCAATGCAACAGAGCCATGGTTGTGGGCCATCTGGGACTCTATGTCAGGTGTGGAAGGATTTCAGTCTAAAATGGACCCAGAGACATGGAAAATAGAACTTCAGAACTGAGAGACTGATTTTCCATAGATGCTTAATTGGCGGAAGATGGAGACTTACCTCCTAAGTAATGAACATCCACAAAGACTCTCTCCCTTCTGCAACCAATGAACTTATTGCCTGGACTCTGAGTGGACACGCCCACCTTGTACTCTTTGCCAGTAGACAGATACAGCTAACCTCAAACCCTCAACCCATTAGCCTGTAGCTCACAAAAGCCTGCCTTTCCTCAGTGGTTATTCCCCTGTTATTTTTGAATCAACTCAATTTCCAGTAAATTCAAGCTTGCCTCAGTTACGTCTTTATTTAGGTTGACAAAGGCAACCCTTCCTAGTTAGTCCTTCCAACCTCCTACAGGGGATATGAAGACTTTGGTAACAGTAATGAACTGCAGTCTTCACAGAGTAAGTAGGAGGGCAGGAGATCTCAGCATTCCTTTGACTGAAGAAGGAAACAAGAGCCCAACTCACAGGAAAAGCGAGAAGGGGACAAAGAGAGGAAAATGCCCAATGACATCTTCAGACACTTCTTCTCCTGAGTCAAGGGTTTCACTTCCTGAACTGAAGGATCATCTTACCAGAAACACTAGGGGAGCTGCTTGAGTGAGTGGATGCAAGCCTTAATCTGGGCAGCATCCTATGCTGACCTGCAGACTTGAGGCACAGGGGCTTTGCCAAATGCACTTTGCTGAGCCATTTTGATGTGGCCACATGAGATAGCACTGTCACTTCAAGGGTATTTTGTTAACACCTATGAACCTGGCTGCCTTCCTTTTTCCTTTCTTAGACTTGGAATAGCAATAGAGTGAGCCCACATGCAGCATGAAGCTCAGGGAGGAGGTAGGGTCAGGGAGAGGATGCTCAGTGAGCCCACATGCAGCATGAAGCTCAGGGAGGAGGGGGTCAGGGAGAGAGTGCTCAGTGAGCCCACATGCAGCATGAAGCTCAGGGATGAGGTAGGGTCAGGGAGAGAATACTCAGTGCTTGAGGAAGGGCCTGGGAGAGGTGAGGTCCGAGCATGGAGGGAGCGATAGGGAGGGTGAGGGTCAGACTCAGAGATGGGTGCTGCATCAGCAGTCAGGTCCTGCTCCTTCCTGGCTGAAGCGAGTTCTCAACGTTCAGTTCATCAGACTTCTGAGCAGAGGGAAAGTCTCTGTAATGATAAGGCAGCACCCTTCTCTGCAGATGTACAGAAGAGCCTCAGATTTTTTCCTACATACAGAAGTATAAATAATGTGCAAATAGATGATGAACACAGACTCTGTGGCGCCCATGACTTGCCCCAGCAACCTCAAGTGCCCAGGCTCTGACTTCCTTCTAGGAGAACCTACGGCTGGGCACATGGAGGCCTTGCACACGAAGGTCTCCCAGCGCCACCTGGACATGCTCACACAGCCTCCCACTTCTGGCTTCCACTACTGTCCTGCTAACCAGCCCTCTGGAAACACTCTCTTTGTACTGGGGAGAAAGACACTCACTTACTGATACCTAGTTGCTACTATGTGTAACATGTAAATAGACACACAATTACTAAAAAAAATAATTTCTGAGTACTTGCTATGTGCTCAAAATGTGCTATATTATGTAATAGTGGAAAAGACAAGAGGTGGTGGCTGTTCACTGGAGAGAAATCGAAGCCCAGAGGTGCCTGACTGTGCAGAGCCATGCTCAGGACCGGGCCCAAGCTGGCCCTGGTCAGAACCATCAGCACAGGGCCTCCTCCACCCACCCCTTTCTGGCTCACTCTCTGAGAAGAGCACTGAGGGCTGGCAAAACGAGAACCAATGCTTTGTGGGCAAAAGCAGCAGAGAAGGAAGGAGAGGGAAAGAGTCAGTCAGAGCCAACAGCTTGCCGGATACTTGTCTGTGAAGGCAGCTGATCCTCCCCAGAATGAGCCCCTCTGAAGGGCTCCCTTAAGCTTTAGCTTCAAAGAATAATAATAATATAAATAACAATGAGGCCTCCAGCAGGAGGGTTAAGAGACGAAGAAGTTTGCAAATGAAAGGTAACTTATTCTGTGCCAGAGGGCGAGCACTGTTTTGCTGGCCTATGCAGAAGAGACCCTGCAGAGAGAATGGGGGAAGGGGCCTGGGCCCCTCCCCGCCCACAAGGTGGTCCCTCATCTCTTCCTCTGCCAGGTGTTGGGAGGCCCTTGGGCACAGTTGCAGCTTTGCTATTGCAGAGGTCGGGCTGCTGAGGGCAAGATGTGTTTGAGGCCAGTGGGAACCCCAGAGCTGTTCCTCCCTTTGCCACTGAGGTGATGCTTCTAACCCAGGTGCTGGCCTCCAACGTAGGGGATGAGAAGTATTTGGTTGTGACTCAGTGACGACAGAAGCCTGCCTCTGGAAGGAGTCCGCTCTGTTTAGCAGCCGGATGAGCCCTTGAATACACTAGACAAGGTTCTGGGATCCTGGTTGGAGGGGACAATCAGGAGATCTCTAAATCACCTGGCCCAGGAAATGACGGAGCTTGAAGGTAGATGAAGACTTGAGGAGGGCAGAGGGTAGAGGCAGTAGCCTGAGGAGGTGTCCCTGTGGTCTGAACAGGGAAGACTGGCACTCAGCTCTCAGTCATCAGCTCTGCCATCAGGCAATGGAGCTGCCCCGTCCTGTATTCCTGAGTCTCCGGGCAGCTCTGGGGCATGTCAAGGGGAAAATAAAGCAAAGAGACTGGATCCTAAGTGACATGGTAAGAGAGAGAAGGGCCCAGTGGCCAAATGGCAGGGACTGGGGAGAGGGTGAAGCAGAGGGCAGAACTCGGTGCCAGCCGGGGGACCAGCCCAACACAAGCCAGGGGAACTCACCGGTGTCCCAAAGGGCCCTGGGCCGTGCGGTCAAGAAGGTGCGCCCCTCCCGTCCAGATGGGGCCTCGACGGCACCCGAACCGCCATCAGGTCTTAGGGTGAGGGTTAGGGAAGGGATGGTCCTTCCTCTGGGCCCTCCCAGGTCTCACCTGCAGGAGGAAGCGGGCCTGCCGGAGCTCCCTGAGGTCGCCGTAGCTGTGGCGCTGGCACGAGTAATGGTCAGAGGACCTGTCTTTGCTGCACATGTTGAAGATGAATGGGTCGCTAATGCTGGAAGGAAAGCAATACGTGCAGTGAGAGAGGGTGTCCCGTAGGGGCTTGCTCACCTGCCTGAACCTGCGTTTCTGGAACACATCGGGGGATGTGCCAGCACCCACTTACCTGATAACCCCTGTCTGTGTCAGCCCCGCGCTGAGGAGTAATATGGGACGTTGGCTTCGCCAGAGGAGGCGACACAAGGCAAGGGATCGCCTTCAGGACAGACAGTGACACAGGGAGCAGAGCGCAAGTGTGAGAAGGCTCTCTGGGTATCGGGGCCAGAAATGGGTTGGTGATGCAGTGGGGGAAACGTGAAAGAGATGTGTAGTTAGGTATGGACAAATTTCAAGTTCCCGAAAAATGAGGCAGAAAGATGAAGAGCCGCCACTAAACAGTCCCTGTTCAACATGGTCTCGGACAACATGGTCATAGTGTAACTTTTAATATGATATTCTTAACTAGGGAAATCACAGGACACTAAATGATAATCATGATATTGACTGACTGGGTCTTTGGTAGTAGAAGTGGATTTCAGATGAAAACATTGATTTGTCCCACATTTGTATGGGACAAATCCAATTACCAGTTTATACCTGGAATTTGCACCCAAATCATCTGCTAGATCGCAAACTCTTTACCAGACTCAGCCCTTATCTGACTGAGCTGTGTATCTGTGGAGTCTACCCCAGTGCTGGTATAAGGAAGACTTTCAATAAGTATTTGTTGAATGAAATTAAACAGAGAGCTGATGCCTTAAAACTGCCGACTAAAAGCACCGATCATAAAAAGCCAGTTGGATGGTTTGGATTCCCACCAAATGAATCAAACGCTACATCTTGTGAGCTTGGCCGCCACTGTTACGGGTTGAATTGTGTCCCCCAGAAGATGTAGGCTGACATCCTAATCCCCAGTACCTCAGAATGTAACTTTACTTCGGTAAATAACAGAGGTAATAAAGTGAGGTCATGAAGACAGATCCCAATCCAGTAAGACTAGTATCCTCCAATAAAAGGGAAACTTGGTCATGGAGACAGACACACACAGGGAGAAGATGGCCATGTGGCTGGAGAGATGTGTCTACAAGCCTAGGACCATCAGGGACGGCCAGGAAACACTCGCAGCTTGGAGAGGCGAGGAAGGATCCTCCCCTACAGCTGTAGAGGGAGCAGGGCCCTGCTGTCACCTTGATCTCAGACTTCTGGCTTCCAGAATTGAGGGATAATAAATTTCTTTTTTAAGAAGCCACCCAGTTTTTGATACTTTGTACAACAGCCCAGAAAACTGGTTACACAGAAAACACAGTTACCCTATTCAGGCAAGAAGGAATCTCCCTCAAAGCAAAATATAACCTTCTGGAAAGGGTCTTGCTTTCTGAGGAAAGTTACAAAGTACCTGAGTGCAATAGCTGCTGGAGGATTGGCAGCTTCTTGAGTTTTATTTGGGATGTTTTATGGTACATCAGGGAGTCTCTTTCAAGGTCTAAGGCTGAACTATACTCAAATTGATGGCAGTCTTTTAGAGAAACATTTCAGAGTTGACTTAGCTTTATTTTTAACTGGCTTATTTATATATCTTCCTTAGTCTCCACGGTCAAAATAAGACTTAATCTCTATTGATCTCACAGGATCTAATGGCCCATCTCTGAGAACCACATCTCCACAAGAGCCAGCATTTTCTTCAGGTAGTAGACAAGGGCTCAGAGAGAAAACACTGCCTGCTTAACAAACACTTGTTCGAGGTATGGTGACTAAAATCACCCATGCAATTCTAAGGTAGTTAAATATTCTCACTATCTCCTACTTCCATTCTAGAAAAGGACATTCCCAGACTTGAGTGCATCCAACCTAACAACTGGGTTTCTATTAAAAGTGCAGATATCGTCAATTGGATCATGATTATATGCACCTCATAAACACAATTTAGCTAATCAATAAGATTGTATCCAACACTAACCAGAGGAGGAGAGTGAAGCAGTGGATTATGCGAGTCATTTCATGGGCACTCCACACACATAGGTGGAGTAGAAAAGCTTTCATCAGCTCTCAGGCGAGTCTGCAGACCCATTGTCCGTATTGATCAGTATCAATAAAACATGAGGAATAAAATGAGATGAGTGTGCCAAGTATTAATTATGTGCCTGCCTTGAAAAAGCATAGAAGATTCACTGCAATCGGTGAACATTTGGTATGGATAAAAGATGGAAGTTAGCAGAGAGAAGAAGGCCAAGCATTTTAAAACAAACCTAAATCAAAGTGGGGTGGGCTGACATCTATCCTTCCACAATCCTTAAATTCTTGCTTCTTCACATAGGCTGGAAATAATATGATACCTGGGAGTTAAAATTCTTGCTCATTGGCAGGTAAGACTCTGGTTCCTCCGTCAATAGTTTTAAATAGTGGTTCTCAAAGTGTGATCCCAGACCAGTGGCAGGAGCATTAGCTGCGAATTTGGTAAAATCTTAGGCCCTAGCCCAGATCTACCAACTTACAAACTGGGATGATGGCGGGTCCCAGAAGTCTATGTTATCAAGTCCTCCAGGCGAGTCAATGTAATTTAGCTTGAGAGCCACTGGGCTAAGAGGTTATCTTGTCATCACTTGAGCCTTGGATAACTAGAAAAGAAATTGGCATCTAAATTTCTTCACAAGTGATGAAAACATACATCTGACAATATCTAGCAAAAGTGCAAACACAATCAATTTGGTTTTGAAAGGCCGTACTCCATAAACACTGAAGAATTATTCAGTAAGGGCCGTACTTCATAAACACTGGAGAAACATTCAGTAAGGGCCGTACTCCATAAACACTGGAGAATCATTCAGTAAGGGCTGGTCAAACCCAAATACACCAACTATCAATACATACGATCCTAGAGAAGAATCTCAGCATTTCCTGACAAAGATCTCTGGTATTAGTTGGTATAAAAATGACTTCAAATTTCTACCCAAATCTCACTCAACCTTCAAGACCCAAATCTTAGCTCACTTCTCCACGTAGCTGTCCCTCCCCATACCAGCCACGTGTCCTCTCTCCAAGTGTGAACCCTGAAGAGTCCTCGCAGAACATGCATTTTGTCGCTCGGTGATAGTGTGCTCCCAACTCTTTCCAAAAGAACCTGCATATGCTGATGATTGTACTACGGGCCTTGCGGGGATAAAGAGGCAGTGCCTGATGTCTTGCATAAGGATGAACAAGCAAGACGTTGTTGACTCGGTTATACATAAATATACATTATTTTTCAGCAATATTTAACACAAAATTGTAAATCAACTATACTCCGATTTAAAAAAAAGTTGTTGAATAGGTACGCTGATGGGACTGGATTCTATTCTCCAAACAACCTGAAGAGTGATCCCTTTTGTCCTGTGGTGCATTTCATGGCAGGAGAACCCGAGCAGCTGCTGTATGCTTAATTGCTCCAGATTTTAGCTTTGGGGAATCCTAGTCATGGATGCCTGTGCCTAAGGTTCTTCTGTTTTATCTCATGGCTCAGTTTCAGGCCCAAACCCGAGCCCATAGGAAGGAAAAGGTGGGAGGCATAGGCATGGGGCGGCTGAGAAGGCGGCGTGGGGTCAGGGCAGAGTCTGCCAGGACTGGAGGGGCACTCACTTGGATAGGCAGTGGCGGGTGCAGTAGACATCACCCACGGGAGACAGTGTGAAGTTCTCGCAGATGTACAAGTGCTGCTGGCCGAAGAGCAGGAGCCCTTCACAGACCAGGTGGCCCTGCACGATGACCACGGAGTACTTCTGCGTCACCTGCAGGGAGAGAGTGCCAGAGTCAGGCCATGCACGAGGGAAACACACCCAGCTTCTTAAGGAGGACAGGAGGGCAGAGTCTGGTCACCCGCTGAGCGCTGGGAAGTAAGAGCAGCACCCTGTAAATGATGGAGCTGCTGTCCCCAGCTGCACTGCTCTGCACAGTCTAAGTGGGATTTCTACACCAGACACCCTGTTTCATTATTTCACTTACCTGAGGCCACCGTATCCCACTGAGGCACGTGGATGAGTGTTTATTGCTATTTTGAACATGTTGACATTTTTCCCGTCACTTTAAGCTCCTCTACAACCACGCAAAACACTCCTCAGTAAACAATGAGGAAAGTTTTTGAGGTCTGAGGCATCACTCAGTTATAGACGTGAAGAAACTTGTCAAGAAAACAGCTGGAAAGTAACTAGGACAGGACCAGAACCAGGTCTGCCTAGAACCACAAATGCGAGACTGGTACTGCTGTCTGCAAAGGCCAGAGCTGCTCCAAGCTGTGCGCAGAGGAGGCACCAGATCCCTTCCCTGGCTCAAGCACATTCTCTCAGCAGCTGAAGATGCTGGCAGTTTCCCAGAATCCCCTCAGCTAAACAGAGTACCTGTCATGGGTCAGGTCCCCGTCTCAGTGGTCATCTGTCCCCAGCATCGGGCCAGCACAGAGGCAGAGGGACTGGCCCTTTGCCTCCATTCACTCTGAGCTCCCATGGGCTCAGCCGAGGCCTGGCTGAGACCGCAGTGAGGTTGCACATCCAGCAACCCGCACCCCCAACAAACATGCCGTGCGCACATCTCTGGCTCAGTGTTGGCTTTCTGGGGAGGCTGATCTGGGATGATGTCTTGGTATGAAGCAGAGTCCCACATTAAGTAAGGACTAGTTGGGTCCTTACATAGAATAAATCTCTGAAGGGATGAGTGGGAGAATACATGAATTCTCGGTGACAGGAGCTCAAATAAACCAGAATAAGATCAAGGCCAACATTTTCTCAGGATAATTCTGTGCTAATTCCAGCTATACAAAAAAAACCTACTGTATAACCATTGGGCTTCCCTGGTGGCCCAGATGGTAAAGAATCTGCTTGCAATGAAGGAGACCCATGTTCGATCCCTGGGTCAGGAAGATGCCCTGGAGAAAGGAATGGCTACCTTGTTCAGTATTCTTGACTGAAGAATCCCATGGACAGAGGAGCCTGGCGGGCTACAGTCCAGGGGGTGGCAAAGTGTCGGACATGACTGAGTGACTGACACTTTCACATAAACATTATAAGCCTTTTACGCATAATCCTTACAACTGGGAAAGAAAAATTTTACTAGTCCAATTTAGAGATGAAAAAGAAAGAGGATGCAGAGATAAGAATCTCACCAAAGGTGGGTAAATGGAAGAGCCTGGGTTGAAGCCAGGCTCTCTGCTCACCTTTGGGAGCAACGATGGGGCAGCAGTGGTGGAACCTGAAAAGCAGCCCGGCGTACCAGTCCTCACACCCGACTTCAAATGGGAGCTAGCCAGAGTGAGGGACAAACAAGATAAACGAGAACCCTACCCTCGTGGGACCTGAAATCCAGTGGGGGAGACACATCCACCAAGACATTATCAAAAACTGTGATATGCATTGAAAGAAGAGAAAAAAAAAACAGGTTGATAACGATATAAGGCAGAGAGAAACTTGGAGGGGACATGATCTCAGACAAACTCTGAGACCTGAAGGGTGGAAATGAGTAGTCATGGCAAGGCTGGGAGAAGAAACTTCATGGAACAGGAATATCCATCTCAGAGCACAGAGGCAGGAAGGGCAGATCTGGGAGCAGAAGAGAGGTCAGTGTGGCTGGTGAAGCTGGAAAGCAGGCATGCTCAGATCCTGAGGACTTAGGCGGCTTCATTTTCCTTGGCAGGGCCCCATGTACCTGTGAGAATAAAATCTGTCTGCACTTCTCTCGATCTGTCTTCTGTCAACTCAATGCTGTAGCCTAAATAGAGACTCTAAGGAGGTAGAGGCAGTTTTGTCTCTCCTGCAGTATAATCTTCCGAAGAGATTCTGTGCCTACATAGTTGGTTTTATACATATTATCTCTTTTTTTTTTTACACAAATAGCATATTCATACAGCTACTGGTCTGCATCTAGTTGTCTTCCTTAATAGGCCATCTAGGAGCGCTTTCCAAACCACTTCTTACAGAGTTGTCTCACTTCTATTTAAAGGTACAGATCATTAGTTCGCATGGATGTGCTACAACCCTCTATTGATTTGTTTTCAAGTGTTTTACCATTACAAGTGATGCTGCAGTGACAGTCCTTGTGCATAGGTCACTTTGAACACATATGTAAATCTGTAGTAAATCTTCTAAATTCCTAGAAGTAGAACTGTAGGTCAAGGATGTGGGCATTTTCTATTCCGATCTAGTGCCAGATTGCCCTCCCGCAAGGCGACGCTAATTCACACTCGCACCAGCGCTGGTGGAGGGTGTTTATGCTTCCTAGGCCAAGCTGTTGAAGCTTCTTCTCTTACACCTTTGTACGGAGGAGACCTCATCCTCAAGTTCACATGGTCGGATGTGGGGCCCGAGTACACAGGCCTGTGTACCTCCCTGGCCTCTCCTGTCCCTGTGACGCCCCACCCTTGGCCAGACTCTGGGGTGCCAACAGCAGAGGCTGCAGCATGTTCTCATGATCTCCAGGTGTTTTCCTTTGGGGGAGAATTAAGTGATAACCAGAATAAACCAAACCACAAGAAGAATGTCTGGTGAGAGCTGGGTCAATAGCTTAAAAATGGATTGGGCTAGAAAAGAGTAACATTCTAAAAACTGGAAAATGAGCCCAAGTGAACTATTCCCTGCTCTTCCATTTAAATTAGCCCTAAGAGGGCTCTATCACCAAGTTCACTCGTGATGAAGAAATCCCTCCTGCCACGATTCTATCAATCACTTTAAAAAGAGTGGAACTTCAGCTCCATAAGTAGAACATGTTTAAGATCAGTTAAGTGACGTATTTTCACTCCTAATGGGTGGATAAGTAAGCACACAGCCACGCCTGGCCCTGGGATGATAAGGAACAGGTTGTCTGGAAGTCCGAAACCGCCAGAGTTAAAGTTAGAGGGGCAACAGTGTTCTGGGACATCCTGTGGAAGCCCATGCCTGCACACTCTCCTAGAAGCGGGCCTCAGTCTGATGTCTGCCAAAGGGGAAGTTCAGCTGGAGGCTCTCTCAAGATTTCTTCCAGCACTATTAGTCTGCGACTTAGCGCAACGCCTTAACTTCCCAGGTAGAAAATGTAAGCTTCAGCACTAGCACGTGAGGTGTCCAGGAACAGAGCTAACGTGCACATTCTCTCATTGTTGCTGCTGTTAGTCCTCAGTCCTGTCTGACTCTGTGAGACCCCATGGTCTGCAGCCTATCAGGCCCCTCCATCCTGGGATTTTCCAGGCAAGAGTACTGGAGTGGGGTGCCATTGCCTTCTCCGAGGGCAGCTCTGTATATTGCAAAACCCAGAGCCATGAATCTCAGCATTTATTTGAAAAGCTTAGGTAGGAGAGTCACCTGGGCAGCTTGTTAAAGTTCATATTCCCAGGTTACATCCCAGTTGTTCTGAGGTACAGAGGTACAAAGTGGACCCTGGAATCTGCATTTGAATAGGCAGGCCAGCTGATTCTGATGCAGATGGCCTGAAGACCAGGTCAGAAACTGAGCTGGGGACACCAGCCAGGCTACGAAAGCTGAGGTCCTGTCTTATGCAAACCTATGGCTGCCACTCACTTATTTGCTCATACTTTCATTTAATAGAGATGTATTAGATGTTTTAGCCTGTGCCCCCACGCAAACACAAGGGGACATAAAGCACATTTTTGTGGTGCTTGTGGCTTGACAGGAAAGAGAGGAGACTATCAACTGTCCTCCAAGAGCATGATGTTGGAGGGAAGCACACATACCTTGGGGGCACAGAGGAGAGCACCTGGCCCAGACAGAGCCCAGAGAGGGAGTGGAGGGGACATCAGAGCAGTGAGTCTCGAGGTGGGGACCCCAAGGCTGTGTTATGAGTTAAGAAGATTAAAAACAGAGGAGAAAATTTCCAAGGCACAAAGTCTTGAGACAGTGGGGCATGTTTAGAGAACGTAAACAATTCTGTATAATTAGATTAAAAGGCAGGTGCGTGTGCATGCACACTTGCACACTTGTGTAAGGGTGAGAGAAGCAAGTCCAGGGAAGCACAGGGCCACTCAGAAGGGCACGGAGTATGCCAAAGAGAGTCTCAGAAGGCTTTCGGTAGGGACCACACGTGTAGCTCTGCATTCTAGGAAGTCCGTCACGGTGACTTACCTGGGGGGAAGATTCTACGTGAGAAGTTTAACACACTTCTTCACTTTCTACAGATGACTTCAGCTAAAAATACCTATGAAGAGCTTGATGCTGCTCTCTGCTGTTCAGCACAAAAAGATCTCCCTTTAAGCTGATTTCATTTCTAACAAAGTCATACTAATATTTTACATTGAGTAAAAAATGTAAATGAAAAAAATGAATGCTTAGTTTTTCATGTAATTAATTAGTTAATTACATATAATTACATGGATTAAATAATTAATTCATGTAATTAATTAATTTTCATGAAATTAATTAATTTCATGTAATTTTCAAGCAACAGTAAAAAAACTCCCATAGGAGTTCCGACTCTGGACTGGGTCTGGAAGCACATTTTTTAAGTGGAGACACTTTAGCAAGCAGCTCTGTGGAGGAGGTGCAAGGGACGCAGCAGCTGACACAAGCCCACGGTTAACATGCATTAAATAAACCACTCCTCGTGTCAAATGGAGCTGTTTGCAGAGAAGTGTGTTTGTGGTTCTGGGAATCATTAATCAATGGCACAAAATTGGCAGAGAATAATTACTGTCCCAGGTATCGCTGGAGGCGATCGGAGCGCCAGTGTTCTCACACAGAAATGAATTAAGCTGCTGCCATTCTGAGCTCCGGTCTGCTGGCTTCCCCCAGAGGCCTCTGTAGGGACAAGCCATCCAGAAGTGTGTGAGGAGACGTGCCCTGCAGTCCCCTGGGCTGGGTCTTGCAAAGGCCCTAAAAGCAAGTGCTTCTGAGATGGCAGGGGAGAAGGGGCAGGACTTTCCGAGAGGCTACCTGCCCACTTTCTGTGATGGCCACTGAAGGCAGATGCTCTGGTTCTTCTGAGTGTGGGCGCACACCTGCCACATACACCCTGCGTGGGTGTGCTTTCACTTAGAAAACACACGAGACCTACAAGGTCTTATGGAGACATCTGAATTAGGAGAATTCTCAACAATGCTGACATTATCTCAACAATGCTGAATTAGAATTACAGTACTTGACACAAAATGTCTCAACACAAGCAGAAAATATTAGTCTGAGGAAATGCAGAAAATAACCATCTATACACACACACACACACACACACACACCCTTGCTGTGGGCACAGTTTCCTGTATCTTTGCTTGAACACTTTCATGGCAAAGTGTGTGTGTGTGTGCATGCTCAGTCTTGTCCAACTCTTTGCCACCCCATGGGTGTAGCCTACCAGGCTCCTCTGTCCATGGCATTTTCCAGGCAAGAATACTGAAGTGGGTTGCCATTTCCTTCTCCAGGGGTCTTCCCAACACAGAGATCAAAGCGGCGTCTCTTGAATCTCCTGCATTGGCAGGCAGACTCTTTACCATTTGCACCACGGTTCTAGAGTCAGTGCAACAATTCTCCCTTCCTCGACTGGGCAAGTGCTGAGCTGGGACAGATTGAGAGAATCCAGGTCTGAGTGGATGGATCTCTTTCCTGCTGAGATGATGAAGGATGGAACAGAGGGTCAGAGTGGAACCTGTGAGAAACCTGACCTGCTGGAAGGAGGCCTGTGTGGGGCTCCACATTGTCCACAGAGGAGCCCTTCTTTGTTTGCACTGACAGGCCCTTCCCCACTTCCTCAAGGTCATTGCTTGGTGTTCAGAGTTCACACCCCACTTCCCCCTTTTTCTTGGACTGAAAGAACAAATCCTAAGATAGTACTAAAGGAAGAGCCCCAGTCACAGTAATAATAGCAGGTATAAGCCCCCAAGAGCTCCTTATACCTGGCACAGAGTCTAGCGTGAGGACATGCAATATAGGCGGTGGAGGTGGAGCTGGGGCCAGACTAGAACCCCTGCCCACTCCGCCTCCAGAAGCTTGTCCCCATGGGGCCCGCGCCTGTCTCCTAGAGCCTCTCCAGGGACCGGCTGTATCTGGTGGTTTGGTCCACTGACCCTGCAGGAATTCAGCTGAATCAGAAAACAGTCTCTTCCACAACTAACCATAAAGCCAGAGGCAGTGAGCACAACCCAACAAAATGGATCAAAACAACTTGTGCAAAGAACAAATGTCTTGATAATGTTCAGAGCCATCTTGCTTGCAGCTGCTCAGAACTTCACGCTCCTTTGGCCCCCACACCCTGGGTGGCCCCTTTCCGCGGACAAAGGGACGCCCAGCACTGCGTGGAGACAGGACAGTTCCTGCCTCAGCCCCTGTCAGGCTTCACAAGCTCCTGTCTGTGCAGCCTGGAATCACGAGCCACGTGAAGCATTCTGACAGCTTCCTGCTGTGTGACACAGAGACCCAGAAACACTGAAGTTTAAGTACAGGCAGGGGAGGAGAGGAGAACAGCATCTTGCTAGTCCTGGCCTGCCTCTCAGAGGCTGGGAAAGTTAGCCATCTGGGGGCTTCAGGCTCTGGCTCCCCCAACAAGACCCTGGAATGAAGTGCTGCAGCATGAGACAATTAGCAAAAATGCTGAAGGCAAGTACCCGCTGCACAGGCCAGGCTGGTATCAGCACCGACTGTGACTATGAACTTCAGACCTTTCCCTCAGCCCAGCCCAGGCAGGGCTGCAGATACATGGCCAGTCTTGGCAAGCGCCTGGGAGTCACGCAGTCTGCAGAAGCTCTTCTTGGAAGGTAGGAACATGGATTAGGTGAGATGTGGACCCTCAGTGGTACCAAATGTGGCAGGCAGTGTTTGAGAACAAAGATGTCCCCCAAGAGCCTCGTCCCTGGTTATCCCATCAAACACTAACCCACGTGCTACTGGAAGGGCTGGAAATGATTCCTCATTTCAGATGAAATTAAGATTGCAAATCAGTAGGCCTTAAAACATTGCGATTACCCTGGATTACCTGATAGGTCCAATTCCCATGAGACCTTAGCAGCTGAAGAGGAAGGTGGAGGAGCTGGTGGGAGAGAATCAATGGAGGAGGGAGGCAGAGGGGAGGCAAAGGAGAGGGAAGGTGAGGCAGAAGAGGGTTGGAGAGGTGTGCAGGGTGACAAGGCCTCTGCAGCTGCTTTGAAGATGTAGGAAGGGGACCACAAGGCAAGGATGTGGGCAACCTCCAGCAGCTCAGAATAACCCCTGGCTAACAGCCAGCAAGGAACAGTGACCTCAGTCCTACAGAATCGTAGAAGTGGATTCTGCCAAGACCTGAACGAGCTCGGAAATGCATTCATTCTCAGAGTCTCTAGAGAGACCCACAGCCCTGCCAACACCTCAGTTTCAGCCCAGGTGTGACTCTTCGGCAGAAAACCAGCTGAGCTATGTTGTGCTCCGAGTTTTGAGATAATAAATGTGTGTTGTTTTAAGTCACCAAGTTTTGGTAATTTGTTATGGCAGCAATAGAAAATTAATATACCAAATGAAGACAAAGTATTGCCAATGCTCTCTTCTTATCAACACAATATAAAGAATTACATGTCAATATGGAGACAATATATAATTCCCTACTTCCTTACCTTATCAGAGAAGTGGGGAGGGAGGGCTAGGGCTCAATAATGTGTGCAATATGCATCCTTCATATCAAGATTTCTCACCTTGGCACTATGGGCATTTGGGGCTGAATAATTAATCTCTTCTCTCCTGAGCACTGGAGGATGTGAAGCAGTATCCTTGGCCTCTGCCCACTAGAGGCCAGTAGCGACCCTTCCCCACCAAGTCGTGACAACCACATGTGTCTCCTGACATTGGCAATGGCCCCTGGGAGTAAGGCTGCCCCATGCTGAGAATCACTGCTTCACAAGATCCTTTAAGAGCATAAAGCAAAGAAAGGTTTTTAAAGTGAGAAAGCACTGATCTCCTAGCTGTTTTCAATTGACTAGGCAGTTGTTAAACATCCATTTACCTATATGAACATATTAACAGATGATGTGTTCAAACTGTTATCAGCTGTTAGCACTCAGCAGCTGGATATTATGAATATGTATACACACATAAACATATATATGTTATATATATATATGTTTTAATATCCATTTTTTAAACTTAACACAGTAGACTAACACTATGTGCATAGCCAAAATGAAAGGAATGTAAATATAATAAATCTTTGGGGTTTCCCAGGTGGCATTAGTGGTAAAGAATCCATCTACCAGTGCAGGAGACATAAGAAATGTGGGTTTGATCCCTGGGTCAGGGAGATCCCCTGCAGAAGGGCGTGGCCACCCACTCTAGTACTCTTGCTTGGGTAATTCCATGGACAGAGGAGCCTGGTGGGCTACAGTCCATGGGTCACAAAGAGTCAGATGCAACTGAAGCAACTTAGCACACACACACTCATAGTAAATCTTTTTCATCAGTGTTTACTCACTGGCATGCCCCTAGTTGGGCACCTCAGGGAGAAATGGGGGTCACTCCATTAATGAGCATCAGTACAGTGAGAGAGAGAGAGACAGGTGGAGTGGTGAAGGTTAGCCTGTATGCCAGGGGCAAAGGTAGGAGGAGATGTAGTGGGCAGGGGACACAGGGAATGAAGGAGACAGCTCTCTAGGTCTCTGACTGGGGACTGGTCAAGATGGGCTTCGGCGAGTCAGCTGCCAGGAGTCTAGCACGCAGAACACTGCAGGTAGATGAACCAGCATGAGCAGACGCACGGTGGCCAGATATGATGGGGGCTTGCAAATGTGCTCTCTGGCTGAAAGCTGCGGGTTAAGCACTTATGAGGACCTTGTTCTTCCAGGACTGTGTTGACTGAACTGTTACCCAGATCTGAAAGCAACTAAGCGATGTGTAGAAGCACTGCAGTCATCCCTTTGGCCAATGCGCTTCAAGCCAGCCCTTTTACCTAACACCTGGAAGGAGCAAATCCCAATCTGACACCCTCCAGGAGTCTCTACCAGGAAGCTGCCCCTGGAAAGGACAGGCTGCGATTTCTGCTCCTTGCTGAAACCCATCACAGACTCTCTGAGCTTGTCATCTGTGCCTGGAAATCCAGGCTGCTTACTCAGTGGCCCGTAGGTCTGCTCTGCTCGTCTCTACCCTGTGGCCAGGCTCGGCCTCAGCTCTCATGCATTCACCTCTGTGTAGACCCTGCATGACTTTCTGGCCCTGCCCTGCCCACTCCTCTGCTTTGCTGGGGCCTCTTCTTCACTTACGTGCATAGTAACCCAGACAGAAGTGTTGATAGATGAGAAAGCCTTTGAAAAGGGAAGAGAACTGGTCTTTAATGAGCCACCTCACGTGAGCTGGGCTCTGCACTAGTCACTTGGCTTCTGTTATTCCATTTAAGCCTTATGAGCACTTTGTGAAACGGTTGCTATGGCTGCGATATTAAAGATGAGAGTAACTGAGGCTCGTGAAGATGAAGTAACCGGCCATGTATGTAGTATGTGGCCATGTTGGGATTTCAGTTCAGTTCTGTGCTACTTTGGGACATGCGCTTCATCTTCCATACTTACTTAGATTTGTGTAAGAGAGCCCACCTCTGTGCCTGTACTTCAGGGAGTCCCCCTAGCCCTCCTCCAGGCATACCCAGAGGTCACGCACACCAAGAGCCTGGGATCCCACAGCCCAGCTCCAGGCGTTCCCAACCACAGGTTTCCCTGCCAAGCGCGCAGCCTGCCTCCTGGCTGTGCATGCTATGCACAGGCCCACCGTTCCGGGGCTCACGGTGCCGTGAGTGTGCTTCCTCTAGGCTTGAGTGCTGGCGAGGGGAGCTGATTTCAGGGTGAGGAGCATGGGGACAGCTGGGGCGAATGGGTCAGTGTCCAAGCACATCCACCAAGGCCCCTCAGGAAGGTGTGGGATCAACCCTCGGGGTGGCAGGCTGTGAGCAGGGGACCAAGATGCTGAAGCACAAGAAGGTCAAGAATTCTAAGCTGAAATTGGCCCCCCAGGTTATTGTAAAGGTCAATGTAGGACATTAGAACAAATTTCATTTAACAGATTAGCACTGTGATTTACATCTAAACATTTTGATGCAAGATTATGGGCATTCCCACACTTGCTCTGGGCCCACAAATTTAGGAGTATGCTGGGATTTTTTTGCTCCTTCTCTTTTTTATGGTGAATAGAGATATCACCTCCCATGGGAATGCAAAAAGTTGAGTTCTCTCATGTCTGATAATCTTTAAAGAGTAATCATGACGGGTTGTGTTACCTTTTCATGATCAAGAAGCTCTTGTAAGATGACTTGTCTTTCCTGACATAGCTCTAAGAAATCTTCGGAGTGCAGGCTTTCGTGCAAGGCAGGGAAGAAGGTCAGCTGGGTGCAGCCCGCCACCTCGTCTGCCTCGCTCTCGCCTTCCTTCAGTGTCAGCTCGTCTGCAACAGCAGGAAGGGGACATGTGGTTTGCGCATGGGCCACCCTGCATCATGAGGGAAGGTGCAGCCCAGGCCCGAGGCCCTGGGAGGAGCTGCAAAGTCTCAGAGCAGCCATGAGTGGTGTGGACCCCAGGGTGTCCCTCGATGTTTCTGAAAGTGGACATGCCCCTCTGACCTCACTGTGAGGTGATCATGCCTGCAGGTTGATTTACTCCAGAAAGTGTATCTAAGCCCGGTTGCTCTCGGGTCTCCAGTGACCATAGGGCGACATCTCAAAATTCACCTTCATTAATCAGTAAAGCAATTCCCTAGAGGGTCACCAGAATTTGCTTTTTCTCAACTTCACTTTGTTACTCTTTTTAAAAAGTGATCTTTTCCCTCCTAATTATGGAAACTATCTTCTTATTGTAAAAGAAAAAAAACTTGGAACACTCATGAAATTGGGAGAAATACAAAAACTGTGAAAAATAAAACAAATATTGCCCATGAACCCAGAAAGAGTGCAAATAACAATAGCTTCCATTTAGTGAGCACTTTGTGCCAGATCCTTGAATGACAGTTTCCCTCTACTCCTATCTAGGCTGTAGATTCCATTCCATCCTCACTTGACAAATGAAGATACTGACAGAGGCTAATTATTTGACTCAAGGTCATACGGCTACTAACATCTGAGGCAGGATCTGAGCCGAGTCCCTCGCTAGAGTCCCTTTCATCTCCGGGCTCTTTGCCCTCACTGGCCGTACTTGGGTGTACTTCTATATCGTTTCTGTACACATATGTGTATGTGCAGAAAAACACGTGTGTTCATGCTCAGTTGCATCTGTCTCTTTGCAATCCCATGGAGTGTAGCCCACCAGGCCCCTTTGTCAATGGGATTTTTCAGGCAAGAATACTGAAGTCGGTTGCTATTTCCTCCTCCAGGGGATCTTCCTGACCCAGGGATCAAGCCCATGTCTCATGCATTTCCTCATTGGCAGGCTGATTCTTTACCACCAAGTCACCTGGAAAGCCCCATGTATATGTACACACACATGTAATTTTTGACATGATGAGAATTATATTGAATTTATAGCCTTTCTTTTCTAAATTTTTGCTCAAAAAAAGTTATGCCATGAATACTTTCCTATTCCATTAAAAGGTCTTAGAAAGCAACTTAAGTGGCTGTGTAATAATCTATTGTGTGACTTCCATAAACACTCAACCTGTTTCCTATTTTTTAGAGATACAACTATTATCTATTTCTGTACCAAAATCTACTGTGCTGCAATCAGTGTGTGTACATACAGACTTATTTCCTGAGGATGCACTCCTGGACACGTGCATTTGGGTACCAGCTAAGCATAGACCTACGTATATCCCTAGATGTTCTTCCTCCACCCTGTCCTGGGTGTCCACCTGCCTTGAGCAGCACATTGCACATGGCAGCCAGGTCAAGGGGGCTTCTGGTCATTTTCTTTGTGCCAGGATGTTCATCTCTTTGAACTCCTCCCCGCCTGGGCGTCTCACATCTGGCTGAGTGAAAGCGCCTGCCGCTCACAGCGACAGTCATGACAGGCTTTCCCCAGGCAAGGAGAACACTGTGCAGGCACGGGCACCCTGCAGGCATGGCGGAGAGTACACTCCCTTTCTTTCCCTTCCTAAGCTCCCTACTGGGAACTGGGCATCCATGCTGGAAACACAGAGAAGACCTGGGGTCCTAGGCAACCAGGGGGGCCCTATGTATGGTGAACGAGAGGACTGAGCAGCCCATGGCCCTGGTTTTTTTGTCCTCATAAAACCAGCCCCTGCTTTCTGCCACTGCATCCTCTGCAGCTACCCATTTTGAGAAGGAGAGCAGGCAGACTGTCCTTCTAACCTTAGGGTTATGGCGCTTGGGCTGAAAAGAAGAGAAACCAAAAAATGGGTGTTACAATGTCATCCCAAGTCCTGCGCTACAGTGGGACCCCCAAATCAACACAGGGTCAGGGTTCAAGATCCTTATTTCTGGGCTTTGTTACTGCAGACTGGCAAGATAGCAAGCTCCACACAAACTCCGGTGCTAAGGCACTGAACGAGACAAGTTTAATCAGCTCTAGGAAGTTGTCACTTGGTTAAAGAGATAACATTAACTGCAGCCTAAGGTACAGTGAAACTTACAGACAGGGAGTGTTTGAAACAAAAGGCACATCTTTGGCAGAAACACAAAAACTGAAGTATAGTGCATGTGTCTGAGTGTGTATTTGGTATGCATTTGGGTGTGTTCAGGCCTTCCCTGGTGGCTCAGCTGGTAAAGAATCTGCCTGCAATGCAGGAGACATGGGTTCGATCACTGGGTTGGGAAGATCCCCTGGAGAAAGGAAGGCTACCCACTCCAGTATTCTGGCCTAGAGAATTCCATGGACTGTATAGTCCATGGGGTTGCAAAGAATTGGACATGACTGAGCAACTTTCACTTTCACTTGGAAGTGTACGGGGCAAAATGATCTCTGAAAATGAACTAGATTATCAACATATCAATTCAACCAAGTTCCTCCATGAGTATTACATAAAAAATAAATATAAGGAATTCAAAGTACATTTTAAAACTGGAGAGATAATAATGACCACTATATCTGTCATCTTTATAATCAGAGAATTCAGTGTAAGTATTAAATATCTCTTCCATCCACTTTTGCTCTAAAACATTTTCCCATTTTCCTCCGAGGTGTTTTAGGTCACATATTGAACATGTATTTGTATTGGGCAGGGCACTTAAGATTTCCCTCACAGAGCAAATTGACAAGATAATTTTCCTGAAAAAAGTTCTTATTGTTGCAACATAAACCCCAAGTCCTTCCCTTAATAGAGTACTCATGTCTGCAAGAACATGGTGATGAAAGGGTTTGCACTCTCTACTCTAGACTTGCAGTCCCTACAGTATATTAACTTGATACCTTTAAGAAGATGTTAAATAAAGCAAAAAATTGGTTTAACTATTAAATTAAAAAATAGATAAGTTGAATACCTTGGTGTTCAGTGTTTATTTGAGAAACATTGCCATTTCTGTCTTGGCTTTCCTAAAATAAAACCAGAGAAACAGAAATTAAATGTGGATACCTATGTGCCCCCGCCCCCATTCCAAAGATTTGCACAAACACACATACACACGCACACACATATTTGACCCCTTTGAATCACTCATACACTCAAGACTCAGCTGCAAGGGGAGCAAAATGCCAAATCCTAAAGGACCACGATGAAATGCAAATATTAATGTTCCTGAGTCAAAGGGGAAAAAACCCACAATTTTCCATTAAGTCAGATTTACAGTAATTACCAAAGATATGCCAAATGGGAGTAAAGAGCATCCTGGCTGTCTGTGGTATGGGCCACCCTGGAGGGGGGACCAGAGACAGGGTCTGGGGCAGCCCAAGAGACCAGAGGCCAGGTTCCACAGCCAGCCTTTAGCCTTGCCATCAGCACCATGGGTAGGCCTATTTTTCCTGCCTCCATCTCCTAAGGAATGTATTTGAGGGGAAAATACTATATACCACCAGATGTTTATTGATAATACATTGAAACTTAAAATGTCTACTGAATAAATTAAATATAATTTTTCATTAGGTTTTACAAAGGATTTAAGATGGGTAAAAGATTCTGAGGTGATGGACTAGAGAATAAACCCAACATTGTAACTTCAGGTGAATGCAGAAGAAAACATCTTGAGTTCCAGGGTTTGGAAAGACAGCTTTTTAGAATCTCTTAAACTAGGATCATTCAGTGAGAACTTGAAATGCTGTTAACAGGTTCTTCCTATATTCACTACCAATCCAAGGATGATTCTTCATCATTTAAAAGGCTTTTGATAGAGAGTCCAAGCTTCGTTACAGCCAAGTCCCAGGGACTGTCCAGATTTTCTTGCCTGGGAACCTAATCCAGTTTCAGTGTCATTTGGACTAAATGGGTCACTGGCTCGAGCTTGCAGAAATAGCTGAGTTCCAACTATTTCCACTGCAAGACTTGATACGGGATTTGCCTGCGCAGTAATGCCCGTATGAGGGCTGGTTATGACTGCTCCAGACACATAACTTGGGCATGTAGACTATGTCCATCACATTGCTCTTTCCAAAAGCTGGCATCCAGATCATTCTAATGGGCTTTTCTGGATGTCAGCATGGTATTAGGTTGGTGGGGTTGGTGCTGTAGATATGAACCACTCATATCTACATTCATTCAGACTGTAGTTAGAGCATCCCTTCTATGTACTCGGGGAATCAGTGATTCTTCTGTCAAACAGCATCAAGAATACATCACAGCACTGCTGCAGTTAACTGTGGACATTCTCTTTCCTACCTGTTCATGCCAAAGTACTCCTAATGGAAACATCAGATGGAAAAGCTAGGGAGACATCTCCCTACACACTTCCTGTCTGGAAGCATCCTGTCTTGTTGCATCTAATTCTTACCTTGAGCCTTTCTTGATTCGGGGCCTCCAGTGGAGATAAGCGTCTGATGCGTTTCCGCATACGAGCCGGTCCTTCTCTCCAATCCAGTTCCCACTGGGAGCAGGGTGTGGCTTCTGCCATCTGATGCCACAAGCCCAGCTCCCCAAAAAGCTGCTCCTGGATTCTGGTCCACGCACTGGCCGCCTTGATGTTGCCACATCTCCGTCTCTGGGAAGCAAAAATATAGCATCACCCCTGGATACAGCTCTTATTCGGCCTGGCCCCAAACCTCCTGGGATGAGCAGACCAAGCCCCTCGTAACTGCCTGAATAAAATAACCTCAAAAGGCAGCCCCAAGCACATGCAGGGTGTGTAGTGAAATCTCTGGAGCCAGGACCAGGTCAGGAGAAGAAATCAGTTTGTCCAGCTTTGAGACCATTTAACTCAGGTTCAAGGAGGAGAAAAATCCTCTGCCCTTTGGCCCATAGAGCTTCATGACTGCTGTGTGCTGTGCTGTCCCAAAGGCCCCCATGCTACTCATCAGGGGACTGGGGAGCTATTTGATAGAACAGACACAGCAGCCCACCATAGCCCCTGCCCTTCAGAGTAGACAGGGAATTTTACCATGGTCCCTACCCACTCCTACTGAAAGCACTCCTAGTGTCTGGACTGAAGGTGTGATGAGACCGTTCACAGAAGCCCAAACCTTTGATAATAGTGAAAATAACCCCACCTAATGTCTATGAAACCTTCACAGTTGGCATATGTAGCACTTGACTGTTGTACTTTCTGCTGGTGGTCCGCTGTGCTCAGTCACCCTGTCGTGTCTGACTCTGCAACACTATGGACTGTAGCCTGCCAGACTTCTCTGTCCATGGGATTTTCCTGGCAAGAATACTGGAGTGGGTTGCCATTTCCTCCTCCAGGGGATCTTCCTGACCCGGGGATCCAACCCACAGCTCTTATGTCTCCTGCATTGCAGGCAGATTCCTTACCACTGAGCCACTGGGGAAGCCCAGCATCTTCTGCTAGAGTATAACTCAAACCTTTAACAAAATACATCAACACCCAAACCGCTTTTGTATGCCACACTGAAGTCCCCTACATCATCTTTCAAGAAGACATTTCAGTTCAGTTTGGACAGCAGAATCACCTTTGTCTGCAGGGCGAACTTTTGCAACTATTCACATATTTGATGGTATGCACCCTACATTTTAATTTTTCAGAAAGGTGAAAGTGTTCATGACAAGAAGCACAGACCTTATAAATGTGACATAGAGAAGACACTCATTGTCATATATTAAGCTGAGCCCCTTACCTGCTCTATTTCATCTCCTCCACACAATGACACTGAAAGTGAATGTGGGAACTTGTAAGTAATTTCTATTATCCTCATGAAGGAACGAAGTCTACAAGAGGAGAAGTGATTTCCCTAAGGTGACCAACAGCTGGCCAAGCTAGGATCGAAACCCAGTCTGTCTGATTCCACAGCCTTTAGCTTCAGCCTGCATGCCTGAATCCTTTCCTAGGGCCCTGGTATCATTTTATTAAATCCTGCTTTCTGCCCGTATTAATTCAAAGACTGGCAGACTTCGAGGTAGGCCCTGAAAATCTGGACCATTTTAAACGGGAAAATCATTCTCAGAGCTTGCAAACTGCCTCAAAAACAAGACAGATGTTATAGTTCTAAGCACATGGTCTTTGGTGTCAGATGAACCTGGGTTGTCACAATATTTCTGCTTTTCACTAGCCAGTTAATCTGAAGGAAACACAGAATCTTCATCAGTCAAATGTGGTTAGTAATATTACCGCAATAATAAAACCATGGGATTATATAAGGATCAAATGAGACAATATTTTCAAGAGTTTAATATGGTGCCTCACAAACTTAAGCAGTTAGTATTATTATTGTGAATAAAGCAAATCTTATTTCAGAACAAGATTACTTTGTTTCTCCACAGTTCTTAAATTCATACCCAAAATGATCATAGCATTTTACAAGTACTCCAACTTTTTAATAAAAGACTCCAGGAAAATAATGACTATCCAAAGTCTTTTATATGGATTTAGTTATATGAAATGAACACTCGTTTGGGGAAAATATTTTAGCTCCTTGGAGACTATTGTTGCATCTGTAGTTCCATATCGAGCTTCATAGAGGATGAACGACCCCAAGCTACTGGGTTGTCCATCTGGAGTTGCCAATCCGTCTTTTAGGATCATCCCTCCCACCTTAAGGCTCCATTTGTGCGACCTGGAGGTTCATGTCTGCCTGAGCCTTCATCGCAGGGCAAATGTGTTTTCTTGAATATCTGCAGTCAGACATACGAGTGTCGGTGATAGGATCCCTCATTCATCCCTCAGAGATGAACAGTTGTTTAATCCATAATAGAAGGCTATATGTGGTCCCAGGACTGAGCACATGACGGGACTAAATAAGCAAAAGTCCTGAGTTTCTGCACCTGCAAGGTGTTCGGAATGCCCATGTTTGGGCACAGGGTGAAGTCTTTCGGTTCAAACCTCGATGGGCCAAATGCCACATCAGACCCAGAGGCAGGGATGCTGGTGACTTAGAGGCAGCTATGATCCTTGGCTAAATAGAAACTCCTGGGTAGCCTCCTTGAGGCTTTCCTCTTGGCAACCAGCCCTTGTCTACTTCCAGTCCCAGTGCTGGAGTATGGCTGACCTGACTTTGGTCGGTGATGAATGGTTACAGGATGGGCTGTGAGCATCATTTATTGGGATTGGAACTGTTAGGGTCTTGAGAGCCCACACAGAGCAGACTGCAAAGAGGTGGATGTGTCCATACTCAAGGCCACACCCCTGCTCTCGGCAACCTTATGTCCAGCAGGAGAAAGTGCGGGATGGATTGGCACCTGCGGTAGACACAGCCTACCGGCAGGTCTCTCTCATCACGGAGTGAGCGCCTGCATCTCCAGCGACCTCTTGGGTGCAGGTAAAATGCCCAAGTGGAGAAGGTTTATGTAGCCTGTTACTAGAGCCGAGTGGGTGAGGGCCTGAATCTCATTATCTCCACCCTCTTGGGAGGACCTCACAGAGTGTACTTAGGAGAAGCTGTCCTTGAAGAACACAGCATATTTCACGGGCCTGATTTCTTTTCAGACCTTGGACTTGACTTCTCAGGAAGTGGAGCGAGGCTACATTGGGAAAGTGTGCTGTTGCTTAAAAGAAAGCAGGGTAAGCGCTCCAGACCTCATCATATCCATCAGACAGCGATAACATCTGCATCCTTTAAAACATCAAAACAATCTGTCTTAAATATTTAAACACTTGGAAAGTGTCCTTATGGATTAGCCTCAAAATGCTGATTTTCTCAAAAATACCTCAATCAACAGTAAAGCTCTACACAACTTTCTCAAGCGCTCTCTGAGCCCCAGACAGGCCCCATGCTGAAAATGAGCCGGGTCCAGGAGGTTGGACCCTTGCCTTCTGGGCTCAGAGCCTCTGCTGAGGTTCCATCCTTTCCCATGAACTTTCCATCTTTCACATTTCAGCAGAAATCCACCAAGTACCACAGTGCACAACTCTCCTAGCCATGAACAAATCTTCCAAGCATTTCCAACCACAGGAAGAGAAATGGTTGCTGGTCTTGACTAGATGCTGATTTGAAAGTTTAGATAAACAATGTTGTCTGTCTTGAAATGGAACAAGTGTGATGAGGGATATTCCTAAATAAAGGATGCAATCCTAAATGATTCATCTTATTTTTCCCCCAATGCCAACCGGATTTATTAATTGTATTGCTAGTTCTGAATGAAGTTGGTGAACTCAAATAGTGAGACATTGACATGCAAGGGCCTGTCCCAGGGGCATAGATAACAGAGTCATGCCCCTAGTGCCCAGCACAAGGTCTGAAGGCACCCTGGGCTCTCGATGCCTGTTTACTAGTAGATGAATGGGTAGATAAGTGAGTGGACACACTGCCTATCTCTTCAGCTGCTGTCACTGTGGATCCAAATTCCATGGCGTAGGTCTTGCAGGTGGAACTGACTCACTGATGATCAACTGTTGTCTGAGCCAATTTAGAGTTTAAGCCAAAGGCTCTCGTGAATCTTTATTTCACGTTCCAGGTGGATTCCAGTCTACTGTACAGAGAAAGACACTGTCTTGCTTCTCACCTGTACGTGATCTTTGTATAGAGACGCATATAGTTCTTGTCCTCTTCGTCTGTAGTTCTCAATACACGACACAAAGTCCTGGAGAACAGAGAAGACAAGTCACAGCTAGTAACAATTGTGATTTTAGATAAGAACTTCCTGCTCTGGCCAAGTGCCAGAGGAAGTAGCCGTCACAGGACCTGTTGGTCAAATCATTCACAGCCTCATGAATACAGGATACACGTTCAGATTCACATACATGTTTAAGGGTTACTTTTACTTCTAACTACATTGAACCAGGTATAGCAGATAAATCTTCCTCCCAAGAATAACTAGAAAAGTAGAGCATAATACTTCAATCAAAAGGAAATTAAACCATTTGGCGCCAAGACTATCCCAAAATGCATCTTATGGGTGAGGGGCCTGGTGCCATTCTGAATTTTAAGACATTCCTTTCTTTCATTAACAGACTGCTAGTGACTATATAACATCCAGCTGAAGACTAGCAGGCGGGTACTCTTTCTGCCCCCTTCTGATGCCTATGTCAGAAGCTTTCTCTATCTCCTTTATACTTCAATAAAACTTTATTACACACACACACACAAAAAAAAGGAAATTCTAAAAAACGTTCAAGTAACATATTTACGGAACAGGGCACCCAACAGTAGTAGAATACACAAGCCCCCACAAAACATATCCTGAGACAAACCACATGCCAGACCATAACACAAACTCCAACAACTGTATAAAAGGTGAAATATGCAAACTGTATTTTCTGATCATAACAGAGTCAATCTGAAGTCAGTAACAGGAGATCTCCAAACACTTGGAAACTAAACAGTATACTTCGAAATAATCCATGGATCAGAAAGTAAGTCTCAAGGGAAATTTTACAAAATATATTGCATTAAATAAAACTGAAAGTAGAACATATCAAAATGTGTATTGCATAGCTAAAACAATGCTGAGAGGGAACTATATGTCACCAAATGCATACATTAGAAAAGAGTTAAGTTTTAGAAAATCTGAACAGATCAATAACAAATAGGGAGACTAAACAGTAGTCAAATATTTCCCCTCCACACACCAAAATGCCAAGGACTAGATGGCTTCACCAGAGATTTCTATCAAACATTCAAAGAAGAATTAATACCAAACCTTCTTATATTTCAAAAAAAAAAAAATAGAAGAAGGAATACTTTTCAACTCATCATAAGAGGCCAGCATCCCTCATACCAAAGCCAGGCAAAAATACCACAAAAAAAGAACACTAAAGACCAATATCCATGATAAACAGAGATACAAAAGTCTTCTATAAAATACTGGCAAACAATTCAACAGCACATTACAAGAACTGGATGCCATGATGAAATGGAATGTATCCTTGGGATGCAAGGATGGTTCAATGTATGCAAATTGATTAAAAAGATAGCAAGAGAATATTACACACATCTAGATACACATAAATGTGACAACTGAGATTAAATGGACAAATTCTTTACAAAAGCACAAGCTACCAAATCTCAACCAATATAAAATAGATCCTTGAAATAGCATATAACAGTTAAGGAAATTGAATTCATAATTTAAATACTCTCCCCAAGTAAATTTCCAGGTCCAGATGACTTCACTTGAGGATTTTACAAAATATTTAAGCAATAATTAACATACAGTTTACAAAATGTCTTCCAGAAAATAGAAAAGATGGGTACATTTCCCAATCTGTTTTATGAAGCTAGCAGTACTCTTATAACTTTATGTCACAACCAGACAAAAATACTACAGGAATAAACCTAACTTTCACAAATAGAGATGCAAAAATTTTAAACAAAATATTAGCAAATAGAACTTAACAATACATAAAAATAATCACATACAATGAAAGAATGGAGTTTATTTCAGGAATGCACAGCTGGTACATACCCAAAAAGCAATCATTGTAATCTACCATATTGGTAGGTTAAAATAGAAAATGACATGATCATATCTGCTGCTGCTGCTGCTAACTCACTTAAGTCGTGTCTGACTCTGTGCGACCCCATAGATGGAAGCCCACCAGGCTCCCCTGTCCATGGGATTCTCCAGGCAAGAACACTGGAGTGAGTTGCCATTTCCTTCTCCAATGCATGAAAGTGAAAAGTGAAAGAGAAGTCGCTCAGTAGTGTCCGACTCTTAGCAACTCCAAGGACTGCAGCCCACCAGGGTCCTCCGTCCATGGGATTTTCCAGGCAAGAGTACTGGAGTGGGGTGCCATTGCCTTCTCCATGATCATATCAATTGATGTTAATAGTACTTGAAAAAATTCAACACTCATTCACTATAAAACTCTCAGAAAGCTAGGAATAGAGGAGAACCTGATAAAAATCATCTATAAAAACTCACAACTAACATTAGATTTAACGCAAAACAATAAATCCTTTCTAAGACTGAAAACAAAGATGAATGCTTTTATTGTTCTCATTCTACAGATTGCTAAAGTGTTCAGATTTTATACCAGAAACACAATTCAGAAAAGGAAAAATTAATGAATTTGATCTCATCAACATTAAAACTTTTGCTCCACAAAACTCATATAAAAACGATGTAATAATTAGCTACAATCTAGAAGAAAATATTTGCAAGTCACATATCCATCAAAGGACTAATATCTGGAATATATGAAGAAATTTAAAGCTTAAGTGCAAAAAAAGTCCACTAGAATAATTGCAAAAGATATGAATAGACATAAAGAAGATATGAACACGGCAATGAAGCACATGAGGGCTGTGTTCTACATCAATATCCATTAAGAAAATGAAAATAAAAGCCACAATGAGATACCACTACACTTCTATCCAATGGTTAAATTTAAAAGATGACAACAACGAATGCTGGTGAGGATACAGAGAAACTTTATCACTCATGCATTGCTGGTGGGAATGTGTGGAAAACAAGTCAGTAGATTTTTTAAAAAGTCCAGTCAACCACCATAGGATCCAGAAGCTGTAACCTCTGGGGATTTATCCCACGAAAGAAAAGCTTATACTCACACAACAATCTGTACATGAATGTTTATAGCAGCTTTATTCATAACAGACAAAAACTGGAAACAACCCAGATGACCTTAAATAGGTGAATAATTAAAGAAATTGTGAAACATCTATAATGTGGAACACTGCCCAACAATAAAAAAGAATGAACTGTTGATACATACAACGACCTGGATGAATCCACACAGAATCACGCTGAGGGAGAAAACAACCCCAAAGGGCAACAAGGGGCTTCTTGTAGTGGTGGAGATATTCCTTGCTGCGATGCTACATTGCAGTTTTGCAAGATGACACCACTGGGGGAAACTGGGTAAAAGTTATTTGAGATCTCTCTGTATCATTTCTTACAATTGCATGTGAATCTACAATTCTTAAAATAGAAAGTTAAATTTTTTTAAAAAGTCATTGAGGGCTCTATCTTCACCATTTGAAAAAAAAAAATTAACTCAGAGAACACATATAATTATTTTAAATCAATAAGATAAAAAAAGAGACATTCAATGGAAAATTTTTGAAAAGAAAAAATTGAACAGGCATTTCATTAAAAAAGATGTCAATGACCAATACAAATATAACAAAGAGGTCAATTTCATTTGTCATCTGGAGGATATAAATTAAACCACAATAAGAATATCTAAATTCAAATAGCTAATAATGTTGTTTCGATTATCACATGGAGCCACTGGAACTCCCTTACACTGCTGAATTGGTACCATTTTGGAGCATGGTTTGGCAGTGTCTTAAAAGATGAGTATATACATACCCAGTGAACCAACAATTTCATTTCTAGGTATATACTCAACAGAAATTCATGCCTGTGTATTCCAGAAGACATGTGAGAGTGTTCATAGCAGCAGTGTTTGAAGTAGTCCCCAAGTGGGAAAAATGCAAACTTCCATCAGGAATAGTCTAGACAGATAAATTATGATATAGTCATATATTATATCCTCTATGGTAATGGTTCTTAAAATGTGGTCCATGAATCCCTAGTGGCTCTTTAATACCCTTTCAGGGGATCTGTGAAGTCAAAACTATTTTCAAAATACTAAACACCTTTGCCTTTTTTCACTGTGCTGATATGTGCATTGATGATCCAAAAGCCACGATGAGTAAAACAATTTCCATAGTCCAAACCAAGACATTGGCACCAACTGTACAGTAATCGTTGTACATAGTCCTCATCAGTAGGAACTCATAGGAAAAAAAATCTTCACTTAAGAATGTCATTGATGAAAAAGTGCAGGATTAATTTTATGAAATCTCAGTCTTTGAATACACTTTTAATAGTCTATGTGATAAAATGGGAAATCTACATAAAACACTTCTGAATACCAAAGACCATAGTGGTCATTTCAAGGGAAAGCATCTGTATAATTGTTAGAGCTGTGAGCTGAACTAGCTACTTTTGCAATAGGACATCATTTTTATTTGAAAGAATGTTGTTGTTGTTGTTGTTTAGCTGCTAAGTCAAGTCCAGCTCCTTTGCAACTCCAAGGACTGTAGCCCACCAATCTCCTCTGTCCACGGGATTTCCCAGGCAAGAGTACTGAAGTGGGTTGCCATTTCCTTCTCCATGGGATCTTCCCAACCCAGGGATCAAACCCATGTCTCCTGAATTGGCAGGTGGATTCTTTACTGCTGAGCCACCTGGGAAGCCCTTGAAAGAATGACTGGCAGACAAAACTAAAGTTATGAAGACCTGGGCGTTTGGCAGATATTTTCTTGAAAATGAACAAAATGAACCTGTCGTATAAAATTAAACCACTGACAGGATTCGTGGCCCCTAATAAATTCTGGGCTTTCAAATCTCAAATGTTAGAGTGTCGGAAAACTTGTAACTGCCTTTGTGAGCGTGACAGTTTCTCAGTAGATAAATATTTTTCTGATTGGTGGTGTATGAATATGATTTTTCCACATTACACAATGAAACATATCAACATTTGGGAGATCTCTCGACTCAGGGAACCAATATTTTCACTGTTTGTTACACGCATGTTCCAAATCATGTATGGGTTAAAATATCCATTCAAACTGCAAGATAACAAATGCATTTACTGTAACAGAGTACAAAAATCTCACTGATAAAAGTTTCAAATAACTTCCAAGAAACTACTACTTGTTGAATTTTGGTGTAGTATCAAAGAATAATATCTATAATTTTCTGAAAGGTTTATTAAAACACTCCTTTCTTGGGACTTCCCTGCTGGTTCAGTGTTATGACTCTGCACTTTCAATTCAGGGGGTGTGGGTTGAAACCCTGGTTAGGGAACTAAGATCCCACAAAGCCACACAGCATGGCCCCCCAAAAAATACTCCTTTATTTTCTAACTTCATATCTGTGAAAGATCAGATTTTCTTCGTTTATTTCATCCAAAAAAAGAAAAAAAGAATTACAACTAATTGAATAAAAGGCAGATATGAAAATCCATCTGCCTTATACTAAGCCAGATAGATATTAAAGAATCTGCAAAAATATAAGACAAAACTACGCTTTTCACAATTTTCAAAAAATATATAATTTTTAAAAAATGTTATTTATGCTTACATATAAATTATATAGATTTATTACTGCTATTTTTAAATGAATTAATAAGTGTCATTTAAAAATTGTTTTCATTTCTTACACACTAAATATCAATAGATGCAATCTATATGATACAACAGTTCTTTGAAATCTCAATAATTTTTAGGAGGGTAAACAGATCTTGAGACCAAAAAGTTTGAGAACAGTATGAAAATGTTGTTTGGTCACTATAAAACGAACTACTGCTTCATGAAATGACATGGATCAATCACATAGTTTGGAGTGAAAAAAAAAAAAAAGAAGCGTGTACACGTTATTTCATATACATAAAAGTACAATGTAGAAAGCCGATGTATGTCAGCTGCCAGGAAATTGTCTACTGTGAGGGTAGAAGGTGCTAGAGACTAGAATGGGGCCTGAAGCTGGGGGTGCTTCTGGAGAGCCATTAATGTTGTATTCTTTAAGCTGGGCAGTGGTCACAAGTTCAGTCCATGAAAATGCTTAAATCTGTATATTTGTGACTTGAACACTTTTTTCTATGTGTCTCATAGTTCAATAAAATAGAAAAGTGTTTATCAACAAAGACTCAAAACTATGAAAACAATATAATTTTAAAACCCCAGTTAATGTTTTGGAGTAGTGGGAATAGGGTGATTTCTTTCTTTCTCTCTTTTTTTTTTACAAAATTTTCCTTAATATTGCTGTTACATGTTTATGCACATTTATAAGTAACAATCATTATGAGCACTGCAAATGACATAAAATGCTGACAAATTTGACTAATTTTACATTTAAGGCAAAAGCCCAGTCTTTTTCCTAATATGATACTTTGAAGATGTGCAGCAGGAGAACAGAACTCTTGGGGGAACTTGGACGCAGAGCAGCTTTTGTCAAACAGGAATGTGCTATCTCACTGAAGAAGTAGAGGAAAAGCTGGCTCTGCTTCCCTTGAGCAGTGAGCAGGTGAAGGCTTGGAATAGTGGATTAGGAGGATGGGAGAGGGACCTGACCAAGGGCACCTGAATGGTGTATATAGGAGTGTCGGTAGCCCAGATATTTGTTATCCTTTGGTCTGCTCTCTCAGCATTCCATCCAATAACTAATGTGCCCATAGCACTTGACAAAGGAGTTTCCATATGCATTACCACATTTAATATTTAGCCACCTGACAAATCTATATGATGATGATTCCCATTCTACAGAAGAGGAAGCTGAGGACAGGGGACCCCAACAATGCAGGAGCTGGCAGCACCAGAAGATGACTTAGGCGACCACAAGACTTCCTCCCGCACGGCTTCCACCTTGCATGTCACCACAGCACTAAACAAATTATTGCTTTGCTAGTGATTTCTAAGAACCTTCATGCCCTGGAAAGTTGTCACGCTCAGGATGTGGAGACAGGAGGAGGACGATCTGGGTTGGTTCAAGGGCAGAAGCTCATCTGCCTGGGCAGCAGTGAATATGACACATCGATGGGGGACATATTTAGAGCAGAGCTCTGCATTGCTTATTGGAGCAAAATAGCCTTTGCTTAGCAACTGCCTGTGTATTAAAGAGTTTGAGAACCTTTGAAGTAGAACCAAGGGCCTCAGAGGGCTGTTTGGAGATTTGAAAGGCAAAGCAGGTCTGGTTTAAAGAGCCTGTGCCTTGCTGTCCCAGTGCCTCCTTAGGGCAGGGTTTGGCTACAGGATACAGATCAGACCTTGGAACGGAAACCAAGGCACAGCCTATCTGGAAGGTCACCTGTAAGTGAGCCGACCTCAGCTTGGTGGTACCCACCTTTGCCAGGAGCACCCCTGGGGCTGGCCAGCTGCTGGTGACCCTCCTGTTCAAGCTCTCCCATAGGAAATTCCTGCTGTCACTGATGACAGTCATTATATTGTTTGTTTAAAGCATCATTAGCCCTGTAATCACAGCTGTATAGCCTAGCCAGAAAAGAGAAAAGCCAGTATCTAAAGGCAACCCCTCAGATCCTGCTCGGAAACTTAGTACCACAATTACAATTGTAAGCCCTGGCCTCTCCAGCCAAGTATGGCATGGTCTGGGACTGAACTCAGTGGTGAGAAATGCCAGCGTATCTACCTGTGTTGACACATATGCATGTCATTTTCATCCTCTGACTCACCATTTTCAGTGCTAGTTACTTACTCCAAGGAAACCCTAAAATAAATGCACAGATAGTCACTAAACAACGTTTTCCACCATCCTGTTTATAGCAGCGCAAAATAAAACAATCCAAGTATCAGCACGAGGAGGGGACGGCTCATCCTTCCTGTCAGGTATCACGCAGTCACCACAAACCACACCCACTCAGGTCACCACTAGTCCACACAGCACGCGTGTCCCCTTTGAGCAGACGCTGTCCCAGAACTGCACGGCTACGCTGAACAGTGGGACAAAGGCTGGGTTTCAGCTTCCTGTTGCCACTCTGGCCACGTGCCTTTCTGCACAACCCATACAACCATTCATTGCAGCCCTGGTGTCAACTAAGTTCTGATGATGTGGAACCAGGTTTCTGATGTATCGAGATTTTTAAAAATGAAGTTAGAAAACAATGTGCTAACAACAATTAAATGTGTTTGGATTTGCGTGGAAAAGGAAACTGAAAGAAAACACAGGGTGCGGATCATTCGTGCTCTTCGCTAAATATTTCGAGTTCTTTCCTCCTGCAGATACATGGCGTAACTGCTTTTCCTGCCACCTTTGAGCCAGGTGAGGCCAGGGAGGAGGGTGAAACTTTAGGGGCTCAGGCTCAATTTGCTAAGCTCTTTTTCAACTGTCACAGCAGTGCTCAAAGTTCTAAATGATTGCTCCCTGAGCTGGTGTCACTGGGTGAGGTTAAGGCACAGGAGACTCATGACAACTCACAGTGTGGCACACGTGGAGAAGTAAACCTTTGCTATTTTAAGGCAGTCAGTTTTGGGAGTGTTTGTTACTGTAATGTAACTTTTCCTGAATAATACACACGAAATATATAGGAAGGGTTATAGTAGAATTGCATTGAAACGTATTTGTGATCAGTGAAAAAAGATCAGAGAGCTAAGTGAAAGCAAGTGTGAGATCAATTAAATGTTATGAGCAAAAAGCTCAAACAATTTGAGCAACAAAATAAATAACAAGCTTGGTGGATTATAACCCAAATTGTAAAATAAATATGGATGAGTCTCTACAGATATAAATAAAAGATTGAATAAATTAATTAGGGGGGAAAGAGACAAACCTTTCAAACAGAAGAATTTAGAAAAATGTGTATAGATATTTCCCTTGTCAGGAGGCAGAGCTTAATTGCCTTAAGAATGGGCTGGTCTTAACAACTTGCTGCCAAAGAATAGAGGATGGAAGGGAAAATAGTAACTTTACAGTGGAGAAATCTGGCAGACCCCATCGTGACCATGTGATGAGAGCTGACATCACCAGTGATGATACTGTGTGGGTGTCAGGCACCCCTGACCCGATACGGTATGATGAGAAGGACGTGTCTCCTCTGTGGTCTTCATTCCAAAAATTCATAACCTCAGGATAATTATGAGAAGAATGTTTAACAGACCCACATTGAAGTACATTCTACAAAATATCTGACCAGTACTGCTCCAAACTGTCAAGGTCATAAAAATAACTGAAGTCTGAGAAATTGTCAGCGTCCAGAGGAAACTAAGAAGGCGTGACAACTAAATGCAGTGTGGTGCCTTGCACTGATTCTCGGATTAGCGGGAAAACTGGTGAAAGCCAAATATGACTAGAGATTCATTACCCGTAATGTACCAATGTCAACTTTGATTAATGTGCTATGATAATGTACAACAGGAACAACAGGGGAAATTGGGCGAAGGATATAGGGAGGTGTTGAATATAAATACGAAAAGTACATGGAAAGTATTCCAAATAAAAAATGTGTTAAAAATACAGTGGAATTCTCACAACCCTGCCACCTAAGTCCCATGATGAAACTGAGATGGAATAGATGAGTCTGTTTTCTCAGTTGGACATGGTTCCACATATTTCTTGAATGTAAACAATTCATTGTAATGAGTATAACTCTCATGCTTGAAGATAAATAATTTTTGGTAAGTCTTGTTCCCCCCAGACTGCACAAGCCAATCACTTCGCCAGACACTTTAACAGAGAAATAGTAATTCATTCCCCAAATGGCGGGAAAGTTGCTGATGGATGTGCAAAAGGGTGGTACAGAATACACCAAGCCACAAATGCTATTATTCTCTATCAATAATCGAAGGGACTTTGAGCAGTATCTTTGCCAACTTGATTTTCATTTTATTAAGAGGCTTTAAAACTTAACTCCGTATAACATGATTCCACTGCAGGCAGTTGTCTTTATAATTGTTTAAGATTTCTAAATATGCACTAATGATCCATAAAGGAAAAGCAATAACCACACTGTTTGATTTTAGTGTCAAATCCAGATTCCTTTTTC
The DNA here is from genome assembly GCF_027580195.1 of Bos mutus. Lineage (NCBI taxonomy): Eukaryota > Metazoa > Chordata > Mammalia > Artiodactyla > Bovidae > Bos > Bos mutus. The sequence goes on along the minus strand of NC_091644.1, from coordinate 7,578,880 downwards.
TGGCCAGAGAAACAAGTGACAGGCTCAAGCTAAACTCAGGCGATCTCCCTCCCCTTCATCCTGCCAAGCGTGAACTGTGGATTTGGAAGAGGCTTCCTCCACCATAGGGCCCATGTTCTCATTGGCCGTGTTGGTCACTCATTGGTCACCTCTCCTCCACTGGTACAGGCTGAGAGGTTGGATTAACAGTGCCAGCAGCTGGGTGGCAGTGAGCAACCAAGGAAACTGTGTCTGTGTAAGTCCTTTGTTCTTATGGTATAGCCAGTAACTATCAGGAATACTCTTCTCGTTCCTAGTACACCCCCTGAGGGCCCCACGCAGAGTGGTAAACCCTGCAGAGGCCGTTGCTCCATGTCACAGTGACTGGGTTCCTCACCTGAATCCCCACTGGAATAAACTTTCTAAGGACATTGTCCATCTCTGTCTCCAATGGCCTGGCAGATGGAGACAGCAATAGGTAAAAGTTTGCGAGACTGAAATGAAGCTCATGAGATCTGTCACTTCTCTGAGACAAATTCTCTGCAGCTGGTCGCTTCCCGCCTGGAGTGAAACACTCCTCATGGTCAGGATTAATGAGACCCAGGAGGGCCAGTGACAAGACATCCAGATCTGCAAAGAACAAGAGTCAGGAGCGGGGCAGCTCTGGCACTCACTCCCACCGCCACGTTTAAACCCGCCTGAAATTCTGTATTTTCCTGGTTGTGAAATGTTCAATAAACAGATTGCCTATGTAACTTTTCTGTTATCCCTTCTCTACATAAAGGCTGATATATCATCTGCCTTCAAAAATAAGTTCTTGGTGGAAACCTGCTTTTAGTTAGATGACAGAAGCAGTTAATGAGAAAACAATGGACTGCTTTCCCTGTTTGTTGGCAAGTCCTGTATAACACCTACATGTGCATCTGCCGAGCATTAGCAGTTGGTTATGAAAGAGGCAAATAGGAACCAAGGGACAGAATGGCCTGGGTCTGCAGCAAGCTGTGGTCAAGGTGTCTGCGGAGGAAGGTTACTTGGATGACTCAGGCCAGAAAATGCTTTTTCCTCCAAATGCCCAGATAATTGCACTTTTCTCTACTCTGGAGACAAAGCCCCTGGATTCTTAATAAATGTCGAGCCATACCAGAGTAATAATCACATTTCCAGCAATAACGACAAACAACTGGTGCTCAGAGTGGGTGAAGAGGGACCAGATCACCACAGCGCAATTCATCTCTTGTTAAATTCACTCACATATTAATTTCTGAGATGAATGGAGGTTTCTAATTTGTCTTTTTTGAACTGTGATGTTTTTATTAAATTCAATCATCATGAGTACGTGGAGACTGACTACTTAAAAAAAAAAAAACTCCTGTGTAGCAAAAGACAAAAGCTTTGGAATTGCAGGCACTGGGTCTTTTCAAGAAAGCCACCTTCCCTTTTCTTTGTCTCTTCCTTGGGCATCAGAGGCTCTGTAAGACTCAGACAGATGAGAAGCGTCAGCAGGCTGACATTTCCTGAACTCTGCCAGGTCTTCGCAAGTTTCTGTCATCTTCATCCTCAGAGGTGAGGCTCATGGAGACCCAAACCTTCTTGGGCAGAAGCAGAAGCTTAGGAATTGTGAGTGACTTAGGGTCTGAGTGAGAGATGAATGTGAGAATCTACCCCGGGAGACTGCCACCCATGGAAACACTTTCCCCCTGGACACATAGTGAAATTGAGGTTGCTGTTATCGACTGAATTATGTTCCCCCCAAACCCGTATGTTGATGCCCTGACTCCTAGTACCTCAGAGTGTGACTATACTTTAGAGACAGAGCATTTAAAAAGGTGATTGAACCGAAGGCCTTTAGAGTAGCACTTTTCCAGTCTGGACAGTGTCCTCCTAAAAAAGGAGGAGTTCCCAGGGATGCTGTCAAGGATAAGAAGGCCATTTACAAGTCAAGGAGCAAGGTCTGGGGAGAAACCAAACCTGCAGACAGATGCCTTGATCTTGGATTTCTAGCCTCCAGAACTGTGATAAAATTAATGTCTGTTGGTGAAGCCCCTAGTCCACGGTACTTTGCTAAGGCAACCCTGGCAAACTAATACAGCTTCCTTGACTCCAAATAATGCCTATCACTGAGAGTCTGGATGCTGGAACTGGCAATGCAGATAGAAGTAACAGGTTAGCTGGAGCTTATGGACAAGGCTCCCTCTTTAGGCTGAAAGGAGAGAGACAAGGCCACTTTGACCAGCAGCAGCCGATCACAGGCCACATCTAGAGCAGAACCCTTAGCCTGAGCTCTCGAGACAGGACTGAATACAATCTAGGCCCACACCAGGGTCTTCCGGATGACAGCCCTGACTGTACACATCCCTGTGCGCCAGGATGTTGCACATATCCGCTCACCTTGGGTCTCTTGGGGAACCACACCGGGACTTGCCAGTCATGTGCTGGCCGCACATGACTCACAGGTAACATAACCAACGCCAGCCCTTCCCTCTCCCTTAGGCTGGTCCTGCATAGATGCAGCCATGGTGAGTGAAAAATAGATAACTGTGACCACACGGTCATGGCCAGGCTGGAAAGGGCTTTCAGGAGGGACAGCGATTTTAAAGCACAGGGGAAGGAATTGGTCCAATGGAAGGGGCAGGCTCCTCCAAGCAGATGGGATGACATTTGCCCAAGTGTAGAGATGGGAGAAGACAGGGTGCATTATGATAAAATGTGGAAGTGTGCAAGATTGTCACAGGAAGGAAACTCAGAAAAACAGTGAGGATCAGGCTTCTTGCACTGTGGTCATGGGTCTGAGGCCTCCTCTGGACAGTGTAGGAACAAATGATGGCTTTTAATCAGGAACATGACATGATGAGACCTGATCTTTAAGAGCTCACAATGAGGGTGCCATGACGGTGTGATGGGGCACAGTAGGCTTCTGGGAGGGACCAGCTTTGTTTTCCCTATGTCCCTGTTCTCTGCTCCTTGGCAGAAGCATAATTGACAGGTGAGGAATAAATATATAAACTATCTTGCCTCCCACTCCACAATAACAGCCAGAAAGCTCAGGCATGCTGTAGACGTTTGACTGTAAGCCGTTATGGACTACGGATTTATGATCTTAATTCCTTAGGAATTGACTTTCTTCTTTGAGTTTTATTTTTCCTGATCTCATTTCCTCATTTTATTGCATGTATCACATTAGATACCATAAATCCTCTGGGGATTGAGTCAGAATATAAATAAACACATACACGGGATCAACATAAACAGGATATGATATTCCAGTAATAATACAAAGGCAACAGCTGACCCACGACAGTTCCTTTGCATCTGGAGGGGCCCCTCTGTCACCACTGAGCTTCCTTCACATCCTTCTTCCTCCTTTTCATCCTCCTCCTCCTCCTCCTCCAAGTCTCAGCTCAACTTCAGCTTGTTAACATTGTAATTATTTCACCTACCTAGAGGGTCAGGGACACACTTTTTACTGTCAGTATCCTTTGGCCTTAAGTCAGTGTCCTGGGATATGGTAGAAGAGCCATGAATGTGCATGGAAGGTTGAAGGAGGGAAGGTCCAGATCACAGCTGAGTGTTCAGTAGATGAGAGAGAGACGGCGGTGGAGATGCACGTGCGGATGGAGTCACAGACACAGATGCTTTTGTGATGCCTAGAAAACTGACATGACCCTTGACAGCTGGCCCCTTCCGCCCTCTTCCTGGACCACTCCACCTTCAGTCTGTGATCCACTTGCACTGACCTCCCTCTGTTCTCAAACACATGAACTCATGCCCACCATCAAGCCTTGGCACTAGCCGAGTCCTTTTCGGGAGTTTTCATTCCCCAGGTGTTCAACAGCTACCCTTCCCTCTCAGCTTTATTATCACTTACAACCTATGGCATTCACGAGTCTGCCCCTAGCCCACACACCAGATCCCAGACAAAGAAGTCTGTGAGTCAGGAACCATTTGCAAGAATCCATCTGATGCTCAAGCTCAGCTATTCCTCCTACCACTCCTAATCAAACCAGTAGATACTTTAGCATCCAAGAACGCCTGAGAGACCTCCCAGGCCTGGACTCCACGCTCTCTGGCTGTCCCCACTCCCTTCTCCACGTCCAGGCCCACTTCCTTCCATGACAGGCCTGGAGCCAAGTTTGTACCAACCCCCATGGACAACAGGGATGAGAAGAAAATTTCAGAACTTCCTGTTCTGAGACTTTGAAAGACTTTTTTAATTAACCAAAATGGTTTCTCATAATAGATGGGTCCCAGGGCGAGAAGGCGGCCGTAACTCACGCAGCAGGCGCCTCGCGGCCGAGCTGGGACTGAGGGGCTGGCGGCTGTGATGGCAGCAGAGCCTCGGAGGGCCCCAGACTGATTCTCCACCCCACGACCATCTGCCGTTTTTTATCATTTATATAGTTTGGGACATTTCTGTCTTATGAACGCTGAAGCATTCCACACCAATGAATACGTTTAAGTTCTACATATTCAAATTTAGAGGAATAAATAATCAAAAGATGTGCTTTCCCCAGCCAAAATCATAATTTTTAAAAGTTGAAAGCCTTTCCTGTAATGATGTTACCCCACCCCAACCACAACATAAGTTTTTGGAATGCCGGCATACCTCACATTAGGAAATCTAATCTGTAAAAACTGAACCTCAAAATAGATTCTTAGGTATAATTATCCTCCAAAGTAAAGGACTGAATTTAGTTTTCAAAAGAATTCAACCCAGGATTTTTCAAGTTGCCAAATTCCTAAGCAAATTTCAGATCTATTAATTTATAAAATATTGACCTATCTACATTTTTTTTCAGAAACGCATCTACTGTAATTCTTCTTAGATATAATCTAGCTAGGGAGATAAATACCTGGACTTCAAGGATTTGTTAAACGTAAGGTCCTGTGTTATTCATCTCTATATTCCTAGTGAGGACTAGTATATCTTCAATAAATCCACGTGCTGTTGAACTACATATGAGACGGTGTTGACTGCATTGGTGTGCTCCACTTCTGTGCAGTACGGTAGTGGAGCCATTCCTTACTGCCGGTTACAGTGGCCAGCGGGAGGCAGGACCATGAGCCAGCCATGGGACCAAGTAAGTTTTTGTCAGTACTAAATGTTCTTTTATTCTGTGGCCTTTGCATTCTTAGTAAGTCATGATATAGCAGACCACATTAAGTTTTAAGAGTAAACAGTTGATAACACTGATAGAGAAATTCTATGTGCTAGTTGAGGTGGGTACTTGCTACATGTTAGGAGAAGGTCACCATCGAGCAATTTTAGCAGAAGGATCCCCTAGTCAGGTCAGGGTTTCTGCTAGCCTAGCCACTGTCCTTTGCATGAATTGGAAAGAGAAGCCCTCTCTGGAAAGATGGTGCCCTTCTCCCAGGCCAACATAGACTACACCACAGCTCACGGCTTATCAGCAGAGCTTGGGGATCAATCCCAGTAGTGCCCATCCCTATGTGGATCCCTGGCCCCGTGCCAGTGAGTTTCTCAGCGTGGTGTCACTGTAGTCTGGCTGGCCTCAATCCACCGCCAGTCACTGCACAATGATGTCTGTCCCACCCCAGGCCCCAGGACACCAGCCTCTCTCTGCTTGGACTCCAGGGATACCAGCACCCACAGGGATGACTAGCTAGCAGGTCATCGGGCTCTACTCGTGGCCAAGCTCTGACACTGATCCTCTCAAGAGGACAAGAGGCAGTCTGTCTTAGGCCTCTGTATTTCTGTCTGCATTCATCTGAAATCTTGTACCTACATAACCGAGGGGCCTGGATCTATCACCACCTAAATCCATCCCTGGAAAAAATTGTCCAGGAAGTAATGTAAGAGGTTCAGTATCCTAAGAGACTTCTCCTCCTCCCTGAATGGATGACATCAGCTAGATGCTAAGACGGCCCAGGGTCCTCGTGGGAGAAGACGACGATCGTGGTATGATGGGCGCTGAGAGCTCACAGTAAACTGTAAGCTCTAGTAAAGCATGGGAATTCTAGGCTTCCTTCAGGATCATTTGAAGGAGGGAAGCTCTGGGGCTTTGGGCAAGGTGGCTTCTATCTTGGGAGCCACTTTTCCAGCAAATGTCTAGAGACTGTGATGTTTCAGGAAAGGTCCTAATCCAACAAGGTTACCGTATTCAGCACAACCACAGGTCCATTTCATCAGAAACCAAGGGGCTGCCCTGAGAAAGCAGAACAATGTGAATCTGCAACCGAGAAGTCCAGACCACACGTCTGATCGGGGCAACTCCCCTTTGCCCTGTGCGCGTAGGGACACGTGCTCTGAGCAAGTCATTGATTATTCTCCAAATGGAAAAAGTACATCGAAAGAGTTGACCTAAAATGCCTTTAAAGGGCAAGCTCAGCCAGAGAATTTAAGTAACAGAAAGTTTCCAGGAAAAAAAAAAAAATCAGTTGCGATATTGTTAAACACAAAGGTTACAAACACACACACTAAATAAAATGATCAAATATGCACAAAAGCACACAGTAGCAAATGTATCAACTAAACTCTCTGCATACAGCACTGTAATCTCGCAATGAGTCAAACGTTGAACAAATGGCAACTTTAATATATACCATTAATAGCAAAGTGTCTGCTTTACTGATGAAAATAAAAACCCTAAAAACTATGTTGCTCTAAGCAGTTTTGAAATGAATATCTGATTCAAAACTTCCCCTGTGCATATAATCACATGCTAATTTACATTTTAATTACTTCCTAAGAAATCAAAAGCATTTGTTGACAGTAGAACATAATGTCAGCTTCACGGTGCACTGTTGGCGGATGCTTAATGAACTTAATTAGATAATTAGTGATGTTAATTATCCTTCTATTATGAAGATAATGCTGTCTCGCAAATGATGCACTTGGTAAAGAAACATCATTAAAGGTATCAGTGTTTGCTTTGTTCATTTACTTCTATTTTTCAAACTCCTGTAACAAGGACTTGTGATAGCCTGGTAATATTTCAGCCTCTCTTAAAATGAGAGAAGAAAAGCCACTGCTTCCATCAGCCCCACTCTGTGCCTCCCCCTCATTCTGGATCCTATGTATTGGTGACGGGACTGCTGTTTCAAACCCCCTGTTGTTGGGACCTAAGTCTGTGGCCAGTTGTGGTATGGAGCTTCTGTTTCACAACATATCCTTCCTGTGGGCTCTACCATCTATTGTTTTAAGAATGGGTCATGTGGGGACTTCCCTGGCGGTCCAGTGGTTAAGACTCTGAGCGCCCAATGCATGGGGCCTGGGTTCAATCCCTGGCTGGGGAAGTAGATCCCACATGCCGCAACTAAGAGTTTGCATACTGCAACTAAGAACCTGCATGTGCAACAGAGATCAAAGGTCCCCCAGGCCATGGCTAGGACCCGGTGCAGTGAGATAAAACAGTATTTTTAAAAATAAAATAAAAATTAAAAAAAAGAATGGGATGTATATACACGTGTAAGCATGAATGCCTGTGCATGTGTGTGTCAAAAAGAGAAATTGAGAGAGGAGGTGTCTTGGTTGAGTGTCCAGACCACTAGAAGAAAACCTAAAGGGCTAATCCTCAAACACACACACACACACACACACACACACAACACACACACACGGTACACACGTTGCCCTGGCCTGGTGCATTTCCGTGAGTCTGCAGTGCTGTGTCCCCAGCTCCATCACCAGGATGCTTTCCTGCCCTGGGCAACCCCATTTTGCATGTGCTGTGGGAATATCTGCATGCCTGACCAAGGGCTATGATACATTATACATGGACTTTACTTTTGGATGCAGTGAAATAAGACACTTCAGAGATTTAAGCAACAAGATACTGGATTTCACCATTTTTCTCTTTCTTGTCCCTGAATACCACCACAGCCAGAGCTTAATAGAGGTCCTTCCTGCAAGAATTCTAGTCCAGACATGCCATGAAGAGCCCTAAGACCAGGCTGGGGAGGGTGGCATTATTTTTTGGGTCAATTATCTCAGGAAAAGCATCAGGAGAAAGTGTCACTGGCAGCCTTACCCACCACAATTAAGAAAACCAAGATTCCATTTAATAGAGGGTCTAAGGACAATGTTCACATCAGTAGAAGCAACACACACTTTCCAAAGTCTTTTTAAAAAGATATGTGCTAAAAAAAAAAAAAAAAAGACATGTGCTGTGTGCTTAGTCCCGCAGTCAGGTCTGACTCTTTGGGACCCCATAGACTGTAGCCCACCAGGCTCCTTTGTTCATGGAATTTTCCAGGCAAGAATACTGGAGTGGGTTGCCGTTTCTTACTCTGGGGGATCTTCCCAATCCAGGGACTGGACCCAGTTTCATTCATTTCTGAGTGCTTTTATTCCTCTAACAGCTGCTGCTGTTGCCAAGTTGCTTCAGTGGTGTCCGACTCTCTGCGACCCCCTAGACGGCAGCCCACCAGGCTTCCCCATCCCTGGGATTCTCCAGGCAAGAACACTGGAGTGGGTTGCCATTCCCTTCTCCAATGCATGAAAGTGAAAAGTGAAAGTGAAGTTGCTCAGTTGTATCCAACTCTTAGCGACCCCATGGACTGCAGCCTACCAGGCTCCTCTGTCCATGGGATTTTCTAGGCAAGAGTACTGGAGTGGGGTGCCATTGCCTTCTCCATCCTCTAACAGAGTCCCATTTAATTACTGGCTCACAAGGCTTCTCCCCCTACCGAGCACTGCAGGGCTTACGAGCAATTGTGATTGCTCATGAAGTCTGTGTCTGCAGGTCTCCTCTTTTCCATGGTTTCAGAGGCTTGTTCCTCCAGCCCAGTCCTCCACTGATGTGCTGACATGGGCTATCTTTCTGCCCTCCTGCCCCACCGGGAGAATGTTTTATCAAGACCTCACCAATCTCTGGGTTCTCTCACTCCTTCACTTTCAGAAGTCCTCATGTGCCTTCATTTTCCCTCAAGTTTAAGCTGTGCTGTGCTAAGTCACTTCAGTTGTGTCTGACTCTTTGTGATGCTACGGACCATAGCCCACCAGGCTCCTCTGTCCGTGAAATTCTCCAGGCAAGGATACTGGAGTGGGTTGCCATTTCCTTCTCCAGGGAATCTTCCCAACCCAGGGATAGAACCCGCATCTCTTATGTCTCCTGCACTGGCAGGCAGATTCTTTATGACTACACCACCTGGGAAGCCCAATTTAGGCTTCCTGTTTCCAAATCTCTCTTTAAAGGCACAGTCATCTGCTGGAAAAGTCCTTTTCCTCCTGCCCATGAACTTCTTGTTGAATTTATGACAAGTTTAAGTAAAAATAGTCCCCATGATGACCTTCTGAATTTCAGATTTTTAAACTCTCCTACACCCTCTTAAAAGGCTTCCTAGGTGTCACAGTGGTAAAGAACCCACCTGCCAATGCAGGAGACACAGGAGACATAGGTTTGATTCCTGGGTCAGGGAGACTCCCTGGGATAGGAAATGGCAATCCACTCTAGTATTCTTGCCTGGAGGATCCCATGGACAGAGGAGTCTGGGGAGCTGTGGTCCACGAGGTCGCAAAGAATAGACAGGACTGAGCGACTCAGCATGCACACGTACACACTGCCTCTTAAAGATTTTTGTCTACAGTCTGTGGAGCCTTATATGAAGGCCATAGGTGCAAGGCCTCGTACTGAGAACACAGATGCGGAGCCCCACACCAGGGTCATCTCGGGAACTGACTGAACCCCCACAGCAACCATTGCCATGAGCCCCCTGATCTAAACCATCCAGCTCCCTGACCCCATATTAGGTAAAAACCCTTCCCATCACCTGAAGACATCCTTCCAGCAGAAATTTTCTTTGTCTTGAGGCCATAAAAACAAGCTAGCTCTCCTTTGAGCTGGTCTGCTGTTCTAACAGTCGGCTCTCCCTGTTAGGAGGTCTACCTGCTATGCTTGCAACGCCCTCTTTATTTCTGCTCTTTGTTCTTAATAAACTCACTCTTTCTGAAATACTCTGTGTCTGGAAATTCTTTTCCAACCCACCCACAGACTATGACATTATTTATTAACAGTAGAACATCTCTGGGAATTCTAACTTCTGATTTCACCGTTGCTTTTTGACTTCCTTGGTTGGTCCCCCGGACTCTACCACTTAACTTCTCTGTCATTTCGAAGCCCATTCTTTGCTATTATCAAAAAGTTCTTCCCAGCACTGGGGCGCTCCTGACTTATAATACATTTCCCCAGGTGAGTGAAATCTGAGGCTTCACCCTCAAGGGCTGTTCAGCCCTGGACACGAAGGAGCCAAAACACTAAACTGGAAACGCTGTGTCCCATCAGACCTCACCCTCCTTCCCGAAACAGGGGAGCGGGGTTCTCAGAGGCTCGCGGTGCCTTCAGCATCAGCAAGACTGAAATCTCTCAGCAGCAGGAGACGAATGCAAACATGCCAGAAAGCAAGACCGAGAGCGGCTTGATCACTCCCAGAGTGACCACTCAGGCTTTCCATTCTGCACTCTTTCTTCTTTTTCTGCAGTTTTAATTTGGGCATCATGGTTTCTTTAAAGAGAAAATAAATACATTTACACATGAAATGATATGATGTCTGGGAGGTTGCTTCAAAATTATTCTGGGCAGAAGGAGAAAGTAAGTAGGGATAGTGAAGAGACAAGATGGGCCAGGAATTGAAAACTGTGGAAGTTAAGGGGTGAATAGATACATGTGGATTCATTCTTTGTTTTCTCTACTTATATATCCGATTGAAAATTTCCACAGTGATTTTTAAAAAGGAAAGTGGGTAACATTCGCAGAGTGGATGGTCACAAATGTCATTTTCCTTGCTAGGGACCTGAGTCAAGACTGCTTTTAGTCGAGCTATCACCCCATTGCTGGCCTCAGCCAGCGTCTCCTCCTCCGCCAGGGGCAGGGCCGCTCCATGGCCGGGGGTAGGATGTAGTGGATCTGGGCACACATTCAGGGAAGTAGCTAGCAGCAGGACCATGGTCATCCTACCCACACAAGCGACCAGTCTCGGAGACCGTCAAGGCCCCAGGCATGGGCACTGCTCATTTTGCAGGAAACTCTGGTGCGTCTAGGTAGGCAGGGGCTCACCCACAGGGCAGCCTTTAGAAGACCTCATGGGACCTTGGAGTAAATGCTTAGTGCTTTCGTGTCCTTGCCAGGGCAGACCTAAAATTCTTGCAAAAAATTTGTCTTTGGTGTTTTAGCTACTGCAGTGTGCCCTTCTCTGGCTTTCAGGGAGTTCTCATTCTTTTCTGTTAATTCTAATAGGACCCTAGCTTTCCTCCATGGGTCATGTCAACATTTTAATATAAGACTTTGAAAACAGCAGCTGAAAACTTGCTCAGCTATCACCAAAACCAGGGAAATGTGGCAGACACAAGCCCGGCTCTTCTCCACCCTTCTGCTCCACTATAAACCTTCTGAGTTTACTCGGCTGAGGTATACGTGGCCCCTGCATGGGACATCTGTCCACATGGGTACAGTTAATCATCAGAGGACAGTGGGGTGAAATCCAGCTCATGCTTTGCTGAACAAGACACAGGTCAGGGGCCTGCGTCCACCCAGAGGGGCTCCCACCTCCTTATGGGATAGAATTGGCCCCCAACATCCACCTGCTGGTCCCCTGGTTTGTTCCTTCCCCTCCTCCGCAGAGCGCAGGAAACATCTGGATCACACAGCTCCCACGCCTCCCACTCGTGGGTGCTCTCCATTCTCCTGGCCTGATTTAAGAGGCCTGGAGCCAGGACCTGTCTTCCGTGGCACTTCATTTTGTTTTGCTAACCCTGGTCATGGTTAGACAGTTTCCCTGTGTGTTTTTTGGTTTCCACTGCTCCGGCCACTGCCTCTGCAGCTCCAGCATCTCCTGTGTGAATGATGCTACAGCCCCAGCCTGTCCCTTCTCCCAAGGGCCCTAAACTCCAACGTAACCTGTACAAACAGAAATATGCCATTCTCTTGCTTAACCCCCAGTGCCCCCCGATCTGCCTCCATGCCCATCCCCCTCCTCACATCCACTCATCCTCACAACCCCTTCCCACCTGACTTCCAGCTCCCATGTTCCATGTGCCCACTTTCTCTTTGCTGATGCTTAAAAAAAAAAAACACAAAAACCAGAAGATGGCATACTTTATGTTTTGGAATAATCTGGGATCCACGGAAAAGCAGTAAAGATAGTACACAGCATGCCTGTCAGCCCCTCACCGAGTTTCCCATAATGAGGTGCATCTGCCAAGACTGGGAAACCAACACTGGCTGTTGGGGTTTTCCCAACCTATTCTTAAACAAGAAAGTCTGAAGCTGAGCAGGTGACCAAAGTCACCTGCTGTGAAGAGGGATGGCTGGCCAGAGTGTGCCCTCTGGATCTCCCCAAGTTGAGAGAGGCATAATAAAGTGACTTCCTGGGTACCCTCAGTTGGCCTTTGGTGACCTCAAGGGAGCCCAGGGTCCCAACTTATGTCCAATACACTCACGCCCACAGCCTTCACCCTGGTAAAGACCATGACTTCACATTCTGGTCCCGGAAGGGACTGTGATGGAGGTCAGGGGGAGAAAAAGAAGAAATACCATCTATCATATCAGTCTTGCCTCAAAGTTCAGCTCACCTGCCGAGAAGCAAGCCTTTTCTACTGAAAATGAAGCTAGGTAAAAGGCATCGGGAATCGGACGTTGTGTGTCTCCCTCCAAGAAACAATTTATCAGTGCTATAGAGCCGTCAGCTGCTGACATGATGAGGAATAACACCAAATGAATAATGTTTCCTCCAAACCCAACTCCTTTAATTACAAGCCTCTTCTTTCCAGAAGAGAGACAGAAGACGCAGAAACGCCAATTTCATGCACTTGTGCCTGAATAATGTCTCCATGCTGCTTTTTCCAGATGGCGACCTTCTCACTGGAGGGACTAATGATGTGGGCATATTTAGGGGAAAACCAATAACGGAGTCTTTAACCTTCAACAACAAAATGCGTGTTGTACAAAATGTTCCTTGGGATACATTAGAAAATATCAATTACATTGCTCACTGAGGTGTAATCAGCTGTAATAATCAAAATTAATTTTTAAAAATAATTAAACAGACCCCAGGGCAAATAGTTGTGTTCTTATCCTATGGCATCACAGCGTACGTATGTACCTGAGAAGCTGTGCCTTCTGTTACCAACAAAGGCATCTAGCGTGGAGGGGGATGGATGTGGGCTCTACAGGCTGGCAGGTTTCTTCCCACACAAAGGAGGGAGAGCCCGGGGCAGCTCCACACACATTCTTTAAGAACCTTCCATGCACTGCCAGGCACAGTACCCATCCCAGACTGAGTTACTGGCAGGAGATGCTGCTCAGCAAAGATGCAGTTACTCTTTTTCAATTAAAGCATGGTCCACTTTGTTTCAAAAGTGATTTCTCTTTCAAAATTCCACAAGACAGAGTAAGCTATAGAAAAGATAGGCTGGAGGTAAAATGGGGCTCAACCAAGAAGACGTGCGTGTAAATGCATGTGTGCTTGTACATGTGTTTGCAAAAATTTATCCCACTGGGCACGTGCAGTTACCCAAGTTGGGCCATGCTTACCTCTCTGGCTTCCAAGTGCCAAAATGAAAGAGGAAAACATAACCGTGTCAGAAGTTTTCCTTTGTATAAGTTGCTGTGGAAAAGCACAGTCCTTCCTGGTACTAACGGCTGAGGGACATGTACCCTGAGGCTGTCTGGCCCCCACTGCAGTCCAGCCACACTGGCCTTTGCTCTCCTACGACCTCCAACACACTCCTGCCTCGGTGCCTTTGCCTGGTGGTCCTTCCTGCCTGACCATTCTTTCCCAGCGTGACAAGGCTCCTATCTTTCCTTATTTCTGGGCTTTCACACCTCCGTACCAGAGAAGACTTCTGGCCACCTCCATCTAGGTGGCCCAGCACCTCTCTCTTCACCCTATCTCACTTACTGCTCCATTTTTCCTTATTGCAATTAGCACCCCAAGATTACAAACTTATTTACCTTTTTATTGTCTATCTTCACCTACTAGAATGCAGTCTCCTTGGAAGCAGAAAATATGCTGGTGTTTCCTTCTGTAATCTCAGTACTTAGAGCAGAGTACTGAATAAGCACTCAATAAAAATTTGTGGAGTGAACGAATGGATGAATGAGACCTCAATGCTGTAGAAGACATCTTCAGCAGTTTGCCTTCACCAAAGACAAAGTCAACTTCAAATATTCTTTCTTTCAGATCTCTCCATGTGAGCCAAGAACAAACTGCTATTATATAAGTCATCTGTAAACTGACATGGCCCCAAACACTGCTGTCCACTCAAGCTTCTTTCAGATGGGTTGTTTCTCAACAGACCTCCCTAGGACTCAGAGGTGCTCAGCTGTGCTGGTGCCAGTGACCCGGCAAGAGGCAGTATCAGTAGTGCAGGGGTTCCCATAAAACACATGTGCACGCCCAGTGTCCCAGTCGTCGCTTCCCCAGCTGCCCAGCCAGACTAACCTATCCTCCTGGGGACAGTGACCAATCAACTTGGTCAAGGAGTTAGAAGCTTCAGAAAGCCCAGGGAAGAGGGCCTGGACCCGTGCTGCTACAAATGGCACTGGTGAGGAGCAAGTGCTTGGGCACAAGCAGGGGTGTTCCTGCTTCCAAGGTTGGGGCAGCTGAGCCACAGGTGCTATAAAGTAAATTGGAATTTTGTAAATTGTTCTATTTTGAAAGCACTGATACATTCCAGGTGCTTCCACACTGTGTAGTGTGAGCAGAGCACATTTCTGGTTTGAAGTCTAGGAATTGAAGCTCTGAGAGGTTATGGAGTTGTCTAAGTGTGTGCTCAGCAGTGCAGAGACTATGAATGAAGATCCTATTTCTACTCTGCAGACTTTTTTTTTTAGATTTTTATCACACATCTATAAAATGAGACTAAAAGTAGTTGTGTGATGTAGCTGGCACAGAAACCTCAGTTATTCACTCCGTCGGTCAGCCAGTAAGTCTGTAGACAAATAGACAAATATAATGAGCAGTGTCTTCCACAAGCCAATCACTGAGGACACAGCCTGCCTTCAGCTCTGAACACCACGGGCCCGGCCAGCCTGGTCAATTTTATCTTCTGTCTTCCTTTCCATCTTGGGCTTTCTCTGCTTGTCCTGAAGTCTACTGTTTCTGAAGCTTGGAAAGAAGACGCTCCCCTTCCCCAGGAGGTCTGGGCACTTGCAGGCAGCCCCTCATTCCTCTCTTCTCCCAGCATCCAGCGACGGGGCCCTCCCCATCAGGCACCGACCCCAGTGGACAACAGACCCGTGGTGACAGCAGGACCCAGACTCTGAGCACACAGCATGTGGAGTCAACCTCGCTCTCCAAAGTCATACGGGCAGAGTTCCAACTGTGTAATGTATCTGCCAACAATCCACCCCACTCCCTGGGGAGTCCCTTCTCACAGTTTCCCACAGGTATTTGTCCCACTGTGGAGGTCAGGAGGTAAATGACTCAGAGGAGTTAAGTGAATTTCCCAAGGTCTCTTGATCCTAAGGCTGTGACTATGGAAGGACTACCTTCTGCCTCTAAAGGTAAGTCAGTGACCCCAGCATTAGACTATATGACAGACTGCGTTCTCCAAGGAGAGCCTCAGCAATATTTCCAGTAGTATGTGCTCTTGCAGAACCTTGCCACCTCCCTGCCAGGAGGTAGGACCTTTGCCCTCCCCATGAACCCGGGAAGAGCTTTGTGCCTGTCTGGACCAAAAAGGACTGCTGCAGAGGTGATGCTGCCTGGCTTCCAAAGCTGGGTAACGAAAGGCAATGGGCCTCCACCTTTCTCTCTCCCTGTCTCCATTTTGCTCTCTCTTCTTCTCCCTCACTATGGAAATATAAAACTCAGCCACTAGGCAGTAAGGAAGCTTAAGACGCATGATGAAGTCATGTGTAGGTGTTCTGGTCAACAGTCGCGGCCAGAGCCAGCAGCAATCCTCAGATGTGTGAGTGAGTTTTCCCACGATCTCACCTAAGGCCCCGGACATCATGGAGTAGAGACGCCCCTAACTCCTGCTGTGCTCCAGATCCCTTACCACAGCATGCACGATCACACACACACACACACACACACATCATGTCGGTATTGCTGAGTTTTAGGTTGGTTTAGAGACATGGATTAGAAAACCCCAATGGATCATCCCCATGTGGTCAAGAGGACCCAGCACCATGTCTCCCCAAATGGCACCACCGCTTCTGCCCCCCTTTGCTGTGCCCACATACCCAGCTCCTGCTGAGCTGTGCGGTAGGGCTCTTGCAGTACACCTGACTCAAAGAAAACGGTCACGAGGATTGGTTTGGATTTCAACGCCTTAAGGAACAGCTGCTCTTGGCACTCAAGTGGTGCCCATATTAACTTCCGGCTAAAGCTAACCTAAGACCTGACTCCCCTAGATGTAGGCTCTACTGGGAAGCCACATGTATTGCTCTTGAATGTTTGGAAGAACACGGAAGCAGATCATATCCAGGGACGAGGGAGAGAGAAGCCATGACACGTGGGTATTTGAAGCAAATGTCTGCTGTTTTTTTTCTAAGGCAAAGGGGTCTGGGCTCACCTCTGCTTTGCACTCAGGGTCCTTGGTCTGCCGCCCAGGCATCAGCCTCATAGCTGAGGACAAGCTGCCACTCCATGAAGAAACTTTGCTGTGGTGTCCAACGTTTGAGCGACTGGCCAGTGACTTCTTTTCAGATGCTGATGATAGAGAAGCAAAGACATCAGAGGTGAAGTTAAGACGGAGACACGCATGATTTCTGTAGCTTGCTTGGCTCTCAAGGGGCCATCCAGGGCCACAAGCCCAGCGTGCCTGTCTCCAATAAGGGAGACAACCTAGCCTAAAAGTTTGAATCATTATGAATTTGTTGATGCTGAAAAACTTAAAAACAAGTATGTGAGTCATAACTTGTGAGTAATGGCCTCTTTAAAATGAAACTTAAGACATCATTCCTACAATGGCATTGACTAATATGAGAGTAAAAATGTTGAGTCACTGATAGAATGCAAAAGATGTTAATATCTTTGGGATGAAGACTTTTACTTGGAACTTGAAAAACCCGAGACTCCAGGTCACTGCATGACTTGGCACAAGGTTTCAAACCGGATCTGTGACTATCAAGGCAGGACCAAAAACCCTAAGTCCCAGAGTCCAGGCGAGAGCTCCAACATGTGGCCCTTTCCTCTCACTAGAGTCTGCTTGCCTGCTTGGCACCTCTGGCCTTCCTTTCATCTGAGATGCAAAGCAGCATTAGTTCTTTGAGCAAAGACTTATGAGGCTTCGGTGATGTAAATCCCACCCACCAAAGGGATGAGAGAGGAGGTGTGGTGTAAAAGGCTCTGGGCCCTGAGTAGAACTCTGGGGAAGCCTGGCTCTTTGAGACTCAGAAGTTCTGTTCCCTGAAGCCAAGTAGACAGAGACCTAGATAATGCTGCCAGGCCTTGAGCATTGTCTCTTCCCAGAGTGGGGTGATCTCCTCAATCTTCACTTCACTCTCTCCAGGTTTCACAGAAAGATCGATTTTGAAGGTATCCTCCAGTTCCTGCCGCCTCTGTGCCACGAGCTGCTGCCAGAGAATCCGTACAGTCTTCTGGATATTGTGCTGAACTAATGGAGAGAGTACATCGCACGATCAGAGCAGCCTCAGTGCTTCCCCCAGAGAAAGCCAGGAGATGGCATATCATGCTCCTTTTTTGTGCATCTTTCTTGAACATCACCTCAGCTTTGCAAGCTCCAGCCAGAAAGCTGTCAGTATGTAGAGCCATAGGACAAGGATAATAGCTACCAACATCCTTGTGACCTGGCCTCTCCCCCATCTCCACCACCAAGTCTTGCCTGCCTCACATGTCCAGAGCTGGGAAACATGATTGATGGGCTCAATGAGCCTCTTTCTCCCATCCCCAATCCTGTTAGATACCAAACAGAGAGATACCCTGTGTAAGCTCTAGGTAACAAAGTAGCTCCCCCCAAACAGCTCCTTCGAACCTTGACTTTCATGTTAGCCCCTCAGGGGGATGGGCACAGGGGCCCAGGAGCCAGGCCAGTCCTCTCTGTTCATACTTCCAATTGCCTGCCCATCCTGTGCCCAGGATCTGCAGGGAGATGGACAAATCCACCAGTTTTAGTGCTCTGTGCCTAGCCTTCTACTCTGAACTGTGCCTGTCTTCTGATTTGGGGTCACTTGGCTCCCTCTTCAGTACCAGCCTCTATAGTTTGTTTTTTTCACCCCAGGAGAATGGACATTGTTCTGTCCACTCTACTAGTTAAATCCCAGAAAGCAAGTATTCATGTTGTAATTAAGACTGCAGCAGAGTAAACTCTAAACACACAAGGTTTTTAGCACTGGCTTTGGGACCAGAAAATAAGGGTCCTTGTCCCTTCTACCTGGCATCACAAGATATCACAAGGTAAGTGTCACAGTCAGCCAGCTAAAGTGGCAGAAGAAGGTCTGCTGAGGCATTCTGGATCAAGAGGGAGAAATTTCTCAGATACATGGATCTGGCTGCCTTTTCTCCCCCACCCCCAAATTGCCAATCCCTGTAACTTGATTTGATGCTATCAAATCCAAGAATAAAATCCAGTAAGCCAAGTATCTTATAAAGTAATGAGTTGCTTTACTTCATTTCCATTTTCTAGAGAAGAAAGCTGAGAGATGGTTAGGTTATGGCTTGAGTGAGATAGCATACCCGTTTCCACATCTAGTGGTCCAAAGAAAAGTCAAGAGACCAGCTCAGAAGTTAAATCAACTTACAGCGAAGTTCTCAGGCTTTAGTTAGTATACCAAGTTCTTAGTCTCACGAAGTTCCACAGAACTTTCCCTTTATCTATCCATACATACATACATCCATTCTATTTCTTGTATACAAAGATCATTCCAGTTTTATTCTCTACCATGTTACCTTGCTATATTATTACATTGTTCTAGGACCTCTTCTGGCTTTAAAGAATCTTTTTCATAGTATTTGCTCCCTTGTCTTAGGGGGAAAAAATGAAAAATGCAACCCTAGCAATTAGCACTATCCATCTACTCCTCCACAAACAAACAACAAATAAAATGTACCATCACTCAAGCTTGGGAATTCTTCCCCTCTTTTTTCTCTCACTTCTTCATTTGGAGAAAGGAAGACTTGATGATAAGGAGTCATTCTAGGCTTGGGTTCCAATCCAAATCCTTCTGGATAACTAGTAGAGAAGAGATTGTTCATCATGAATCCAGTTTCTTTGGGATCATTTCATTGTTCTTTGTTACAAATAATTATCCTTCAAACTCAGTACACATCAACATGAAAAAAAAAAAAAAAAACTTGTCTAATCAAGTTAAAGCAAGCATCTATGACAATTTCCATGACAGATGTTTTACAGAAACATTCTATAAAAAAAAAAAAAAAAGGTGTCTTTTTATTTCTATTTTATTAAATCCCATCTATGCTCCCAACAGGCCCCCTCCACCCTCTCTTGGTTTCCCCATGAGGAGAACTGGTCATTTCTTTTTGCAGACTCCTGAAACATTGAAATCTGCCTTTACTTGGCACTAATCTCATTCCTTGTGGAATGGGGCCAGGGCCAGCTTCATGGGCCTGTGACTCGTACAATTGTGTACGGTCCTCACTCGGAAGGGTCCCATGCTTGGGCTCTGCTGTCGCAATCTTGAAATTCTTAGTAATTTTTGAACAAGAACCCTGTATTTATATTCTCCTGCCGACACGTCATATAGCTGGTTCTAAATAGGGTGCAGCGGTTCACATCTTAGGTTCCCTAGGGCCATGTGCTCCGGAATTCCTGGGGGTATTCATGTCCAAGTACGCCTTTCTCTGGGCCCACGTTACCTTGCTGTATTATTACACTGTTCTAGGACCTCTCACCCAACCAAGCAGATAGACAGTATGTGTTTGTGGATTGAACCAAACATGAGAAACAAGGATATGAAAAAATACCAGTGTGTGAGAATGCCCATTATTGAGATTTCTAGGATAAAGTCCCTTTGGGTTTGGAGGTCTCTTCACCATATAGAGGGATTTGAGGCGAGCGGCTCTAACCTTCTTGCGCTGAGCAGCAGCAGACAATGCATGAGACACATGAGGAAGCTGGCGTTGGAATTATAGGTGGCAAACAGAATGTCCCAGTGCTCCTGAAGGAAGCCCAGGGTGCTGAGGAGGCTGAGGCATTCGGAGAGGGACTGGTGGGGCTTGGAGAGGCTGTAAAGGATGACTTTGTTTAGACTGCTGTACAGTGCACTGATGGCAGTGTCCTTCTGAGCAGAGGCATTCTCGATGACCTGTGTCATAAAAGAAACACACACACATGTGCTTGGGAACACTCTGAGGTTTAGACACCAACCCAGTTAATCATGAAAATGATACAGTCTCAGATTCCTTTCTGTATTTCAAAACGTGACATTTCTAAAATCAAAAAAGGACTACTTCCTCTACCTTGGATCTTCTATTAAGGGGGTGACCAATAAAGGGAATTCAAACATTTAAGTCTACCAAAAATAGGTATCAAAATCAAAAGTTTACCATACTCAAATTATGTACAGCAGACATGGGGAACCAGAGCTTTCCGTGTTACCAATGTAACAAAGTTGACACTCTGTATACAAGCACGAGCTACTGATAGCATCTAGATTTAAAAACATGTTATTAACTATTAATACTTGTTGTCAGGCATAGATTGTTATGCTATTCCAGTTACCATGCCAAGCATTTTTGCATTTATTTGCATATGTCTATATATATTGCTTCATTTAAACATCATAACAACACCATGAAGTAGACACTAAGATGATCATACTTTAGGGATAAAAAGGCCGAGAGTTTGAGAGATGGGAGAGATAGGTGGTCAGCAAGAGTAAAACCTACACCAGACACTTGAGTCATCCTCTTAACCACTGTATTTTCTAACGGAGATGTGCACTCAAATATCCATGGACTTCAGTATGTGAGAGATTTTAGAGGGTTAAGACAGAAGGTCCTGATTTGTGGTCTGAACATTGAAGCCATCCATCTGTTTGACTTCGTTGAAAAGAATCCATAGAACAAATGCTATGTGCGAAATTTTCCAGTAGATTAGGAAGGTCCTTTGTTACTTTTAGATTGCTCTCTTCAAATTTCATAGGTAACGCAAGTTTTATACTAATTAAATGTTATTTTAAAATGCTGGATTTGGGGCTCATGTTTTTATCATCATCCTCTCCTCCTTTCAAAGATGGGTCACATCTTTCAAACTGAAGTTCAGAGTTGTGAGAGTCACAGGTGGTGAGCAGGAGAGAAGGGTGGTGGATGTGGGCAGTGAGAGTCCTGGGGCCTGGCACCTGCTGAACAGCCCCAGGAGGCACCAATGCTTTGGTATTAGCTCTGAGTATTTGCTTTGACCACTAGGGAGCTGCTATGGATTGATTGTTAGTACCACCTCCAAATTCATATGTTGACACCCTAGTATTGTAATGTGATGTATTCAGAGATGGGATGCAATATATTTAGAGATGGGATCTCTTGGAGGTGACTAGGTCGTGAGGATGGAGCCCTCAGGATGGGATTAATGCCCTTATAGGAAGAGACAGGTCAGCTTGCACACTCTCTCTCTCTCTATTATATTGAGGGTACAGTGAGAACATGACCATCTCTAAAACCAGAAAAAGAGCCCTGGCAGACCAGCTGGCACTTTGACCTTGGACATCCCAACCTCTAGAACTCTGAGAAATAAATGTTTGCTGCTAAGTTCCCCAGTCTATAGCTTTCCGTAATAGGAACCCAAACTCGCCAAGATAGGAACTTGGTGGCTACTCTCATTCTCGACACAACCTCCCAAGAATCTGATTTTAATCCCCTTGGAGCTGACAAGGGATATTTCTCCCTTCTTGGAGTTATTTTTGAAGAAGGCTCTGAATACCTTCTTTTCAGGTGGCCTAGAACTGAGCATCAGCCAGACTGAATACCACTCTAGGAAGTGTGCCAAGGCCCTGTCCTGGAGTATGCAGGTGCCTCCACAGACAGAAGGTGCTGGGGGCACCATGCCCCTGTCTCTACAAGGCATGAAGAGGAAGGAGAGGGGCTCCTGGATCCCGCTGCAGAGAACACACCGGGAGCTGCGGGCACGAGCTTCTGGAGGCAGATTTCAGCTTGTAAGAGAAAGTGCTTTCCAAACGTCACAGGTGTCCTGCTGCCTTGAACTCCCTCACACCACAGAGGGCTCCTCACAAAAAAGTGAATGGCCACTTGTCGGGAAAGGTTTCCAGAATGAAATGGGAAGCAGCAAGGGCCAAAACAGAGTTCAGCTCTGGCATTCTGAGATTTTGCGAATCTGTGTGTGTGCATGTGTACACACATACAATAAAGAATGTGTGCACACACGCACACACAGACTTACATGTAAGCACGTATCTGCAGGCATGCATTGACACGCGTGGATGTGCATGTAGATCGAGAGAGAGCGAGAGAGGACACATGCAAGAGAAATCGGACCAGATAAAAACAGACTCTGGCTTCAATTTCAGGAAGGCCCAAATATGACAAACGGAACTGGATTTTATAGGAGAAAATGAAATAGAACTTTTGGCCGTAAAGACCTCTTGACTGTTTGTTGATGAGGAATAACAATAATTAGGCTGAAATCCAATACTTTGGCCACCTGATGTGAAGAGCTAACTAACTGGAAAAGACCCTGATCTGGGAAAGACTGAAGGCTAAAGGAGAAAGGGGATGCAGGCTGAGATGGTTAGATAGCATCATCGTCTCAATGGACATGAATTTGAGCAAATTCTGGGAGATAGTGGGGGAGAGAGGAGCCTGGTACGCTACAGTCCACGGGGTCACAAAGAGTCAGACACGACTTACCAACTGAACAGCAACAAAGACTAAATTAACATTCACAATAAAACCCAAAGCGGGTGTGCAGCGTCTAGGCGAGGACAGAGCTGAGGCGCCCGTGCAGCAGGCTGTGGCCCCGACCACGGAGATGTGTCTCGGGTGGTCCAAGGTGAGAACACTGCAGGGTGCTCAGCAGCCACCAAGCGTTGCCTGGGCGGTAAAGTGGTCCCCCTCCTCCCACCCAGCTCAGATTCTGCTCCCAGGAAGGACAGCAGGTGAGTCTGGACCAAGTGGACAGCAATCAGCAGACACCTCCTCAGCAGGCAGCTTACCACCACGGCCAGTGTGAGGTTCTTACCACCATGATGTGCTCCGTGATGAAGAGAAGGATGTGTCTGGGGTCTGCCGAGAACATTCCACTGTACAGCTTCTCCACCAGCTTCTGGATGAAGTGGGAGATGTTGGCAAGGGAAGGAGCAGCAGCAGCTTCTGCATCCGGCTGAGGCTCTCTACTGCCTGGAGGGTAGGAGAGGGCAACAGACCAAGGCTGAGAAATCAGCCGTCTGAATTGCCTTCTTTGCACAACAGTCTCCAAGCTCCTCTCAGGAACCAGCCACGTCTTACTCACCTCTGTCCATCTCATTGTAATCTGTATAACCGTTGCTTCAAAAACGGGATCTTATATACTGTAGGTACCCAATGAATGCATGTTTATTCAAAGTGATATTGAACAATCAGTGATATGAACCAAGAGGGAGGAGGCAAGTGAGGAGCAGCACATCCTCCAGTGACCATTTGGAAGAAGAGTGGATGAGAATTTAAGGCATAGGCAATGGGAAGGCTGTCATGGTGACCCAAGTCCCTGTTGTTATGTGGGGAAGAGGATGAAGCTGTAAGATCAGATCGCCCATCTGTGCTCACTAACACAGCACACACTGTGCTCAGATATGGATGCAAGCATCTCAGTTAATTCTCATTAACAACCCTCTAAGTTACCCACGACCGTTCTCCTCACTCACATGGTCCTGCCTCTGCCTGGAGTAATGCCACCGTCCAGTCATAGAGCCACGCTCAGAACAGGGCTACCAAGCTTTCACTTTTCATCACTCCACTACCCGACCATACTCAGATGGCTCAGAAAACCAAAAGTCAGGGTCTCCTCACTGTGGGGCAAGAGGAATCCAGGATACCAGTCATGTCACTAAGGGTTCCACGGCTCAGGAACCACAGAAAGGACTTTCATACAATCTTGTTGGGAGGTTATAGCTGCCCCAGACCCAAATGTTCTGAATGAAGTTTCAATTTGA
This sequence comes from Bos mutus, assembly GCF_027580195.1. Taxonomy (NCBI): domain Eukaryota; kingdom Metazoa; phylum Chordata; class Mammalia; order Artiodactyla; family Bovidae; genus Bos; species Bos mutus. The sequence goes on along the minus strand of NC_091644.1, from coordinate 7,554,875 downwards.
ACTTCTTTGGGCAATGGCAGCATCTTCATCCAGGTTCATTCATTTAAGAATTGTTTACTGTGCCCAGGCATAGGGGAGCAAAAGAATCTTCAATTCAGGTGGACATTTTGACTCCTCTCATAAGAAGAAAATTTTATATTGAAGCTAGAGGATAACTGATGTTGGCTCAGAGGACAGGACTTTGTCTCTGATTGAATCAGGAATGGCAGGGATGACATGGAAAGTAGTAAGACGGCCATTCCAGGGGTCTCCGGGCACAGTCACTGAGCTCTTATTGCAGACAGGTGGAGGGCAGTTTGCCGTGGTTCCTAAAGCATCCACAGTCCCGCGGCCTAGTCTTCCTCTAGGGTTCTGGGGTCAGCAGTTGGCAGGAGGTGGCTTCCTACTCAGCTGTCAGCAACCCTGTGTCATAAACCAGGAGGAATAAGTCATCCACCCGCACTCACCTCTCAGCATCGATGCATGACCTCCACTCATCACGTGAAATATTTCCATGGTGGAAAGCAAGATCTCAGACTGAAAGTCCCGCTTCTGTTGAGTGGTGGCATTGTCTGGAGAAGCCTGGAAGCAAACCCTGAACTAGACACCAGCCACATGGCCATCATGTCCACTCAGTGCCCACCATGTCCACTCGGTCCCTCTCCTGGTCCATATGCTAACGCTGCAGCTGCTGGAACTGTGCACAGCCAACAGCTCACAAGTGCCCCTTCTCTGGGGCATTGCCCTCTGCTGATCAAGTTGCTTTACCCAGGAGGCAATGCCCATTCCCAGGACAAGTGGTGGTGGTGGGGCAACAGTAAATGACCACCTCGCATGTACCTCAAGGTGGGGCCAACTCTGGGATGCAGATACAGCACACCTCAGCTCCCCTGGGAACCAAGCTACTTCTGAAGCCAGGTCCTTCCTAGTTTCTCCCGCATCCTCCTCTACATCCCTTCTCTGCTTTCCTGAGAGCACTGCCCCCAATATATCACTTCCAGAAAATCTCCACCTCAGACTGTTTCTAGAGACCTGGCTAAGACCTGCCGTCCTTCATCTCTTCACTGCTGCTTGGTGAGCTCCCTCTGCTGGGCACTGTGGTTCCCCAAAGACTCCCTCCCACCAATCATTGCAGTCCCAGGAGATGTTCCTGACCACCAACCAGCTGGCATAGACATGCTTGGGTGAGCTCTCTCAAGAGACTGGCCCTCGGGGCTCTTTGGGCATACCCCACCCTCTTGGTGCCCACACCCTCCCCGGTCTGTTCCCACAACACAGGCCCAAATGATGCCCTTTCTAACCCACCTCCAGGAGCACCTCCAGGGGCACCCACTGCTTGGGGTTTGGAGCCCCAAGCAAGAACTCCCTCAGGAGTAGCTGCATGAATTCCTTCAGCTGTTTCCGGGTGGGACGTGACTCGGCAGGAGCCTGTAGACCCTCCGCAGCGTCGTCACCTTCAGCCTCGGCCTCGGGGCTGCTGGTGCTCTGGGCAGACTCAGTCACGGCCCCCTCAAAGACAGGAGAACACCAGCGTGAGTTGCCTGCCCTGCCCCAAAGCACTCTCATATCTGACACATGCACAGTGGGATTCTCACCAAACCATTAACACGTAAGGAAACAGGCTGCGAGGAGGTAGGCGGGCTCAGAGGTGGCCTGCTGTGACTTCTAAACCTGTGGTGGGCAGAAGCTGGGCACAGAGCTAGAGAGACCAGCAGCACTCAGCGAGTAAGCCCAGGATGTGTGCCGGGCAAGGCATTGCCCTCCTCGGTGCCACAGCTCCCCGTCAGTCTAGTGGTAATGATGGAAAGGAACACGCAGAGATGGGGGAGGATGAGATGAGAAATCCTGCGTGCAGCATGCCTGGCCCTGGCATATGGTCAAGAGAGCTGGTCCCCACCTTTCTGTGGGGTCCTCACCTTACTGCCTGCCAGGCTCTGATGTTGTTGACCCTCAGGTGGAAAGAGAAGTGGGACTAGAGCCAGTCTGACATCCAAGACCCTGAAGTGCCTTGGTCTTCACTTTCTCAGTTTTACATTACAAAAATATTGGGAGATAAATGTGATGGGAGTCATTAGCCCAGATACGTCTGGGAAGACATGGAGATGCTGGGAGGCCAGGTGACATACCCAAGGACATGCGGCCAGGGACTCCTGACTCTTGGCCCATGAACTTTTCATGCAAGTTCATCTGCTGGCACCTCCCTTGGCTCATTCATAAAATTAATGCAGCCATTCTTAATTAAGCTGTAAAATGAATTTAATGGCACCTAGGGAGGTGGTGACTGTATTAATTAGCTCCATGCGGCCTTGGCTGGAAAGATGCCATATAAAATTGTAGCAAATAGAAATCCTTTTGGCCACTTGCCTTCTGCACGAAAACAGCTCTGTCACATGTTCTGTGCAACAAAGGTATTTTGGAGCTGACTTGGAGCTAAAAGGAGGCCAGGAGGTGCTGGGATATGAGTTCTGGCATCAGGGCCTGTCTCATCCACGGTAGACTGGGAGGTGACCTTGGGCCAGCTCTCCCTCAGGTGGGAACCACTGAATATGGGGAGGAAGAGCCCTGGGTCAGGCTGCGGTCTGTGGCTACTGGCAGGGAGCTGGCTGGAACTCCGACTCAGCAGATGGTGAGCCTGGCCTGTGGGCATAGAATGGCAGCCCCCCAACTTAAGGCCCTGTCCTCCTCCAGGTGAGCGGAATGGTGAGGGGCAGTCTGTAGAACCATGCTTCCTCCCTGCCTGGCCGGGGTCGCCCAGCTTCTGGGCAGAGGTCCCATCCCCCACCCCCTCCAGTGCTGCCTTTGATCTTTCTTACATCTTTTTTGTTTACTTACTTTTCCAGTATGTTGCTTTAGTTGATAGTAACCAATCAAAACATTTTATCTTTTTGCAAATCTTCTGGTCTTTATAGTTAGTCTTTTTATTAAAACTAAACACTTAAATTTTGTTAGGTCATTTATTGTTATTTTAAACTGACTGATGGAAACGAATAGGTTTCGGGGTGAGAGACTGAGGTGTAAATCTTGGTTTAGTCACCTATGAATCACATAAGCTGCAGCATGTTTCATCTTCTCGACCCTTTCGACACTTTCGTGAGATGGGTCTCATGGCCCCACTAACCCGGGAGGGAGCTGGTCTGTGGAGCTTCACCTCCCTGAATCTCGCCTCCACCTTTAACATCTCCTGCATCGGGCCTTGTTAGGGGATGTGAAGCACCAGGCTCAGGAGATGGAGGCTGGCACCATGAATACACTTCTAGAAAAGCTTAGCTAAAAGAACATATTCATCCTCTTGGCCGATCAGCAGATAATTATGGAGCAAACATTACTTGCCCTCATTGTGCTTGGTATGACTTCTGGATCCTCTCCTTACCAATATGCCTAACGTATTCCTTTGGTTACAGTTACTGATTTGCAGACAGGAATCGATAATTCACTCTCCTTGGCTGGGTCTCAGCTCCTATTCCACCAAGGCAGGTAATGAGCAGATTTCTGCCCTTCCTTCTCCAGCACCTCGCTTCACGCTGGTCCTCACTTGCCGTTCTTAGCTCCCAGATGCTCCGCGCTCACGAGTCCCCTTGACTGGCTGGGACTGGCTCTTGCTCTCAGACTCACTCATATCTCTTCCCATAGTCTTCTCTACCCGACACTGACCCCTTGTCCTCAAGACCCAGGTGGTCCCTCTGCCCTACCAGCTGGGGCTCAGCAAGCCCTCTGATTGAAAGGCACCATGGCCTGCCAACAGAACCAGGGTCCTGGAAAGAAGACGGGGCCTATGGCAGTCCCACCCCTGGCCTTCCTGGAGTGGAATCTGTGATTTCCTCATGCTTCATGTGTGGGTATTCTATGTAGATCTGGATTTAATCTACCATCAAATTTCTCACTACTGAGATTTCCTGACAACTCAAAAACTTATTGAATCTCAGAGCCAAAAATGAGCTGAAGCTGGACCTCATAAAGAGAAGGAAAACTACCGGAGTTGTTTACTTAGGGTTTTGGCTAGGTTGACTCAAAATGCATTTTCATCCGGGGAGGGGTGTGAAGGCATTTTGTCCTTGAAGGGTGATGATGCTCACCCCTGCTCTCACCGGGGCAAGGCAGAGGTGTGTCTTACCTTCTGGGTTCCCTGGGGGAAGGTGACCGCAGCCAAGGTCTGGAGGAACTCCGGGGCCCGCCAGGCTGGATCCTGGGGGTAGGCGCTGTGCACGAGGCCAAGGAACTGCAGCACACTGGCCGGGAACGTCCGTTCCCAGGCGCTGTCTCCAGAACCTGTCGAGGGCTGTGGACACGCTTCATGAGAGGCAGCATGTGGGGGCATGACTCGGGGCTGCATAGGAGCCAGAGCACTTGAGATCTGGAGAGAAGACCTCCTTTCTGAGCCTCTCAACAAGATGCCTTGTTGCAAGACTCCTAGTAATAATATGACCCCTTTCTTAAGATTGTAGTGAGAATTAAATGAGACATTTTAGTGCTTCAAGCTTATTTTCATAGTGACTAGTACAGGGTGAATATGGAAGAAGCTAGGAGATAAGGTCAGACATAGAATTTGTTCAGGCATCCCCCGAAGGTGCTTAGGTGAAGCGCCAGGCTGGATCCCGGGGGCAGGTGCCCCAGAATGAAATATTAACGCTGGACACACATGTTTCCACCGTGCTCTCGCTCTGTGATCCTGCCTGAGTGAGTTAACCTCCACAGTGTCTATATTTGCACAAGGAAGGAAATGCTGTCTGCTCCCAAGGATAGTTGCACACAGCAGAATGGCTAACATCTGGAAGACCAACAATGCTAAACATTGACAAGGACCTGGAGCAACTAGAACCTTCCCAGAATAAGAGCTACTGAGTGTAAACTGACTCTTCATTTTGGAGACTATTTGGCAATATCCACTAAAACAAGTCATGTGCACAGCCTAACCACAATTTCATCCGGGTATATTTCTAACAGAAAGAAGTGTGTATGTCCATCAAAAGATATGTACATAGCAGCTTTATTCATAATATTTCCACATGGAAACAACCCAGAAGGAATAAATGCTGATCCATTATCACAATAAAATACTACTGAACAATTAAAAAAAAAAAAGGAACTACAAACATATACAACACAAGCGAATTCCTCCTGTATTGAGTGAACTCAGTGGTGTCCGACTCTTTGCGACCCGATGGACTATACAGTCCATGGAAGTCTCCAGGCCAGAATACTGCAGTGGGTAGCCATTCCTTTCTCCGGGGGATCTTCCCAACCCAGGGATCGACCCCAGATCTCCTGCATTGCAAGCAGATTCGAGATGCAAAAGGGTACATACTGTAGGGTTCCATTGACACCAAGCTCAAGGAAGCAAACATATCTATGGTTATCCCTGTGCAAGGGAATAACAGCAAGCAAAGTAAAGTTATAAGCAAGATAAATAAACCGAGAGAGACATTCACTACAATTCTATTTCTGATCTTCTCTTATCCTTTCAGTTTTTGCCTTTTAGATTTTGGTGCTTGTCTATCATATTTGGTAAATGATGCTTTCATGGCAGATAGCTTCACTGAACCAAAGTCTGCCTCTGACTTTGCTTCTGTTATATGTTTGTTAGATCCCAGAAGACTGTTTAAGGGTCACATCTGTTATACAATAGTTAACCGTTTTATGTTTGCTGTTATAAAGTCAATGTTTGGTCTTATTTTTTACTTCTGTCCTCATACTAGGTATTTCCTTCATTTTAAATGCTTTCATGTTATTTCTTTGGTTTGCTTTTTTCTAAATAGCGTTGATTTAAAAAGTAATAAACTTTCTATGCTGTAAAACAAATTTTTTCAGCTATCCTCAAATTAACTGCACATTAGGTCTACAACAAAGCCATGAATAAATTTCCCACAGATGGAAAGTGTAAAGATTGCTTGCTCTGACTAGGACAGAAATAAACTGGAAATAAACAACAGCAATTTAAAAAAAAGTTTAACTACATGGACATTGGAAAAAGATGAATCAAAAATATCTCTTTTTTTAATAAAAAATTTCTTTAAATCTGCAACCGCAGAAACTCTAGAAAACAACAAAATTGAAGATGTCAAATATCAAAATTTTAGAACTAGCCAGAAAAAAGTGAAGGGGAATGACATATATACCCAAAGTTGTTCTTTATAAATCCACAAATCTTCAGCTCCTTAAGAAATAGGATGGGCGAGGTAAAGAAAGAGCATGAACTTACAAATTAAGAATAAGAAGAAGAAAAAAATCACAAAGAAAATTAAATGAATTAAAGGATACCATTTATACAAACTGAATACTTGGGAAGGTTTTTAAAAATTATCAGTTACCTAAACTAGGTCAAGGAGACATTTAAAAGCCTAAGCAAGGTAATAATAGAAAAAAATTCAGGCTGAAGCTGTTTCATAGGAATGGTTTAAATAATATGAGTCATGGATTTAGCATCTTCTTGAATAAAAGAATCTTTTTAAAATAAAACTAGCATAATACTGATATCAAAACCTGACAGTGTGTGAAAAAAGAAAACTGAAACCTAATATAACTTATGAACATGACTGCAAAATCATAAATAAAATATTTACAAGCAGAATAAGGAAGTATGATAAAAGAATAAGAACAGAGTGAGAAAGTGAGATCTTTGCAAGAATGCGAGGAAATCTATTGATTTAATTCATCAGAGGTAACTGGTTAAAAGAAAAAAACATGTAATCATCTAAATACATGCTAAAAGAGTATTTATTTTTGTATTTATTTTTAATTGGAGGATAGTTGCTTTACAATGGTATGGTGTTGGATTCTACCATACAGCAACACGAATCAGCCATAAGTATATATATATATATATGTGTCCCCTCCCTCTTGAGGCTGTGGGGACTGGGCCGAGCACATCTGTACAAGACTGTGGGGTGTGTGTCAAGAGGAGTATATATGTATGATGTCCACTGCGGCCTTCCTGAGAAGGTGAGCACATGAAGTGTTCCTTGACCCAGTATCCCACATCCTGGAGTTTATACCAAGGGGGCCATCAAACCAGAAAGAGCAGACGTGTGCTCAAGAAAGCTCATTACAGACTTTTTATAACAACGAATGTTCCGAGAAACAATACAAATTTCCATCTACAAATAGGGATGATTCCCAACAACAAGTTGGGGGAGAAAAGGCAATAGGAAATATGTGCTTCCCTGGTGGCTCGGGCAGTAAAGAATCTGTCTGCGATGTGGGAGACCTGGGTTCAGTCCCTGGATGGGGAAGATCCCCTGGAGAAGGGAATGGCTATCCACTCCAATGTGCTGGCCTAGAGAATTCCATGGATAGAGGAGCCTGGCAGGTTACAGTCCGTGGGGTCGCAAAGAGTCAGACCTGACTGGGTGACCAACACTTTCAGGAATTTATGTGGTCTGATTCCCTAGGGCCGTGGTATACTCTTAGGTGTCTGAAAGACATTCTACTAAAGTTCACAGTGGTTATCTCTGGTTGGGTGTGCTTCAAGTGACTTTTACTTTCTACTTTTTTTTTTCTTCTTATTTTAAAGGTAATAATGCATCATTTTACAGAAGCAGTTAGGTTTCCACACATATCAAACCTCCAGTTGCCTTTAGAGTCTATAGAATGAAGCCAGAATTTTTCATGGGTGTTCTTGTTACCTGGTCCACAATTAGTCCTGCTCACAAGTCACACGGCCTTTTCCTTCAGTTCTAAAATAACCTCTCCACCCACCTTCAAGGTGGGCCTGAAGGCCTGAATCAAAGGCTGTCCATGTCACGTCTGCATCTGGCAGGCATCTGTCTTCTCTAAGACAGGTCTCTACCTGATGGGTCACTCATGAGAGGCCCACCTGTCCTGGTAGAGGTGCACTTCTTGAGGGAAGAGGCCCCAGAAGGCAAGGGAACACAGGGCCCCTGAAGCTCTCAAATCAAAGCAGTTGCCCAGAAATGTTCCCTTTGACTGGAGGCCTTAAGTCTCCCAGGGAAGAAAGTCAAATGTTTAAACAAATGGAAAACAGATGTCTTCTGGTAAGAACACATAAACTCCACTGGGGACATTAAAGCTGGGTTTCCCATTGAGCACCTAAGTTATCACCTCGCCTTTTCTATCAAAAGTTTTGAATAATACCTGCAAATTATCAGCACTACGAGAAAGTTGCTGGGAAAAGTCAAGGTTGACTTTTCTGGGCCTGTCTTCCCATCAGAACGCCTCTCAGCATGTGGGGAGCTGCCGGGGTCCAGCCCCTGGCTCTCACCTGGCTCATGGTGGCTTTCAGCATCTCTAGGAGCAGCAGGGCGCCTTCAGTGCACAGCCCTGCCCGGAGGACTTCTTCCCTGTGGTGTTTATGCAAGAGCCACTGAAGCATGGCATCCAGGCTGTCCTGAAAGAGGAGGCAAGGGCTGTAAGAGACCTGGGCTACACACCCAAGAGACTGGCTGTCCATCCAGTATGCCATGTTTCTCTGGGGGCCCCAGTGAGAAAGACAAAACATCACAGTAGCAGCCCAGGTGGCTGGTTCATTAGAGGAATTTCAGCCACTGATGGAGCATAAGGGAAACGCACACGTCTAAGGTAGGCTGAAGACCCACCAGCAACTGGCATCGGGTCTGACATCAGCAATACTCAGTCTCCCAATCAACTTTCATGAATTTTTGTAAATGAGATTGCAGAAAACATGACAAATTCAAAGGCTTTAGGGCAAGTGCAGTCAGAGACAGCGTGGGGTTGACAAGCAGGACGATCTGACTTTGCTTCTTTAAAAGCTGGGCTTATGCAAGCTATTTAGCCTCTTGGCAGTTCAGTCTCCTCTGTGAATTGAAACTTCCATTATCTGCCCCATGGGATTGTTATAAATATCAAGTGAAATAAAATATGTAAAACATCTGTCATAGGTCCTGACATTCAGCAAATGTTTGTTTCCCGAGCCACAGTATGGGAAAAAAACACAAGTATCAGAGTATGTTAAATTCTAAAGTGTGATCTGTAATACTATTAACATATATCAAGATTGAGATAGGTCAAATATAAGGATATGCAAGAAGCGAATTTTTCAGTCCTCGGCAAAGCCGTGCCCCTCCAATGACGTCTATACAGTGCAGTTTAACTCAAGTCTATCAAGACCAAGAAACAATTTCTGGGTCTGTTTATCAGGTGCTCAGGAGGCTGAGCAAGAGGCGGGGTCTGTAACTGATGTGCTCAGCATCTACGGAGAGAAGCAGCCATAAAAGCGCTGGTGCCATACAAGCCAAAGGCGTGATGAGGCCTGAGAGAGAAAGGTTCCCGCTGTCTAGGGGGTCTCAGCCCGAGGTGGCATCTGAGTGGAGAACTGAGGGAAGATAGCTTTCCAGGAAGGTGAGATGGGAGAGGGCTCCTCAAAGGCCCAGGGCAGGCAAGCGCAAAGCAGCTGGTCTTACTGGGAGGCGACTCGAGGACCGCAGCACAAAAGGCCAATAAGGAAGGAAGATGGGCGGGCAGACAAATGAGATCCCGGTCAGGGAGGGGCTTGATGCTGCCTGCAGACTCCAAACCCGATCCCACAGGAACAGGAGCCAAGGAAACCTTGGATTCTAGTGACTGAGAAGCTAGTGAGAAGGTATCCACAATGAGTGGAGACTCCTCTGGAGGAGGACCAGGAGAGCGATAAACAGGACAGCAGTTGGTCAAGAGTGCGAGCCAAGGGGGCAGCTTCCGGCTTTAGGGACATAATTTATCATACTTATGGTCAATGAGGAAAGAATCAGTAGAAAAGGAGATGCTGAAAATATAGAGAAAGGATACTAAGGCATGCAGTCACTTGGGAAAGGCGTGGAAGGAACACAGTTCAGCCTTAAAAAGGTGACCTTTGCCAGCGACAGTGAGAGAAGGTGATAAAGATGATCTTGGAATACACAAGTGATGGGAGGTGGAGTCCTGAGGCAATGCTCCTTCGTGGGGGCTTCCTTTCTACCGTGATGTAAGTCATCTGAGCAAAGGGTACCTGTGGGCCAGAAGGCTCAGGGCATGTAAGGTTCACACTAGAATGCAGGGGGAGAGCAGGGGCGTTACTAAGGTACAGGGGCATGTTTCTCTGAAGGTGATAGAATGAGGCTCTATGTCTGCGGTGGCAGCAATCCAGCCTCCCCATGTTGCCCCCACCATCATGCGATTTGTCTACCCAGAGGAGAAAAACTTAAAAGTGGAACAAAACAGAGATCCGCTGGGAGGGACAAGGCAGGCAGAGGCTGAGCAAGTCTAGGATATGTGAAGAGCAAGCAAGAAGGTGGGACTGCCAGGGAAGGAAGTGGGTCAGGATGAAAGTTGGGAGGCACAGGGGAAGGTGAGGAGAGTCTTGGGGGACACAGAAGTCAGAAACCCAAGTGTGCCACTCCATCCTGAGAGCCCCTGGACCCTACCTTGGGCCCGTCCGTCAGCTCTGTGAGGGGTGTCTGGAGGAAGAAGGTGGACACGATGAGGTACACTTCTGGAATATGAACATGGTGGGCCAAAAAGTCGCTCAAGACCCGGAACCCAGGAAGCAGGCAGGGGCTCTGGTCAGGCGTTGGAGGATGGCTCTTCAGGTTATCTATTGATCAGGGAGAAGGGCACAAAATCCAGTTGAGAAAAATTGCTTCTGGTCAACATGGGGACTGGGCACAGGAAGGAATCCCCTCCCACCAACCCGTCCTACAGACATGCCAGATGGAAATACGTCATGCATATACAGCACAAGAGTGTGCTCAGTAAGAACTTCTTTTCCTACTTCTGATGTGCTCATTCATTCATTCAAACCCAGATGCTTATCTGGTGCCTACCACCTTAGAGGTAGCAAGACATCTTTGCATAGGCAATAAGAATGTAGTGTTCTGAAAAAATATACAGAACCCCAGGCCTTCATCAGCTATTTACAATGTGGTGGGAGGAACAGACATTACAGAATTAAATACCTAAATAAAAATATGCTTGTAAACTATGATAAACCGCTCCCCCACCAAAAAAAAGAAAGAAAGAAAATGTAACAGAGGTGCTCTAATTGACGTGGGACCTTCCTCTCCTGGAGGAAGTGACATAAAATCGAGCCTAAAGGATGAATGCACATCAGCCCAGAGAGCCGTGCTGGTGTTGAGGGCTGGGGAAGCACCTCTGCAAGAAGGAAAGAGTTAAGGAGACTTTGAGGAGTGGAAAGAAGTCCCCAGCATCTGAAGAGCAGTGAGGCCATGTGGGGAGGAGTCTGAAAAAGGAAGTCAGAGGTGGGGGAAGGGGTCAAGGTCAAGGTCACGCTACAGCAGGCAGTGTGAAGGCCCCTTAGTCCCAGCAGGCCCTCATCCCCAGGTGGCACCCTGTCTCCTGGAGAGCGCCGCACACTCACCCATCACGATGTCCATGCCCTCGGAGCTGCGTTCCACCCAGGAGCCTGCAGGCAGGCCGTCTTTAAATCGCCCTCGGAGGGAGGGGCTTGACAAAAAGTGCAGCAGCAGCTTCAAGCCCAGCACCACTGTGCTGGGGTGCATGTGGCCCTGCACGAAGAGCAGGAACCAGTCGGACCCCAGGTTCAGAAACATCTCTTCCTTTGTCCTGGGTGGGAAGGGGGTCAATAAATGCTATAAATTATCTCTCAGCCCATAAGCAAATGACATGCCCAGAAAACACAAATAACATCCAGCTTCATCAGGCACCCAGGAGAGGCAGGTTAAGGTAACATCTGGACAGCACTCAGCAAAGTACATATTACATTTTAAAAGATCGGTAATGTTGGCAAGGCTGCTGTGAAAGAGGTGAATTTGCCTATTAATGGCTGAAGCGTAAGTTGGCCAAAGCTTTTGAAAGCAACTGGAAACCATGTACCAAATGATAAAGCCCTGCTCACTACTATTCAAGCTTACACAGTGTCTGACCAGCCACTCACTAATGACATCAATGTAGTCGCATAAAACACATCATGGTTACTTAATTCCCTTTTAAAATACACTGTTCAGAATTAGTCTTAATGGAATAGCACATTATTTATGCATCTTTATTGGTTTAGACAAAAAAAAATGTTTAACTGTCACTTTCAATAATGAACTTTTAAACGATGTGTCTAGAGAACACGGACTTGCTAGAGGGAAATGGAGGACAGAGAGACAGGAGCCGATGCTCAGGGGCAATTGTTCAGCAAAACCTGAGGTTCCTGAGAGCCAGGAAAGGGTCCATCCTGGCTGGGCAGCAGTCTCAGCGCCAGTTGCCAGATTAGGTGAGGTGAGGGCATGGCCACTGAAACTAGGAGTCAAGAGATGGTCCTCTCTTTTAGCCATGACTTCATTTAGTAATTGGATGACTGGTGAGCTCTGATCATCTTCCCTCATTATGACGATGAAGAGGATGATGGAGGTGACTGTGGTGGTGGTGATGGTGAGAGTAGTTAGCTGTTAAGAGTTTATACCGTAGCCCAGGCACCATGCTCAGAGTTATCCACCTATTAATTTCTATCTATGGCAGCTATTTCTATCTATCTATTTTATTTTCACAAAGATGAGTAGAAGAGAGACATAGAGGGCTTAGGTCACCTCCCTAAGGTCCCTGAGGGCAGAGCTGGGATTTGAACCCAGGAAGTGAAGTTGTCAGAGCCCAAGTGCTTAAGCACTACATTACATTCCTTTTCAAAAAGGTGAAAAGGTAGAGACTAGCTCATCTCCCTGGGTCAGGAAGATCCTCCAGAGGAGGGCATGGCAGCCTGCTTCAGTATTCTTGCCTGGAGAATCCCATGGACAGAGCAGCCTGGCAGGCTGCAGTCCACTGGGTTGCACAGAGTCGGACACGACTGAAGCAACTCCGCACGCATGCAGCTCACCTCCAAGGCATCTTCCAGTTCTGCCATGCACTGATTCTAGAAATCTAGAGACCCTTAAAGCACTTTGTACAAGGCTGATTTACTGAGGGGTAACTCCCCACCTCGATGCCTCCCTGTCCAAACCACACACACACTAAAAGGTCAGCTTAGTGAGAGTAGGGTCTGGACTGGCCTTTTCAGCGTGGCGTTCTCGGAAGGAGGAACAGTGTCTGGCACACAGTAGGTACTCAACAAATAGCTATTGAATTAGTGACCCCAGAGCCGAGATAAAGCAGGCGGTCCAGCAGAGTTCATGGAATTTTATGACTGCATGTTGTTTTGAAAGTTAACTGAAGGCAGATACTTCTTTTTCCAACTTGGAAAAATAACTGAAAGACTAACAGTAAGTAGCAGAAGAATTTGGCAAGCCTTTTCCATGATAGATGCTATTTAGGCTAACCGTTTCTCCATTCCATTGTCTGCCAAGTACAGGACATCAAAATCAGTGATTATCACAACTGCCAAGACAATAACAATTACACTTCAGCGATGGTGACAGGAAGAGTTTATTGTAATGAAACCAAATCTGCTTTGAGTTACTCATGCCCATTTAACATTTGCATCAGAATGTCTTAGGGCAAGGTCTGCTTTATTGGGTGGAGAGAATATAATTTTCTTTCTGACTAGTGCAGAAAACCAACTCAGAGATGCTAAACTTTTCATTAAGTAAAGGTCTTAATACTGCACCCTGTATGAAGCAGCCTTGTGGCAAATCACTCTTTCTGGAACTACTTACTCAGAGGACAGATGAAGTTGGGAAGAAGATATTACGCTGAGCAGCATCTCCAGCAACTGGTTTCTGAGCCAGATTGTCTTTCCAGATGTTTGGCTTCCAGCTACAAAAAATAAAATAAAATGGAGATTTGAGAGAAAACGGATGTAAAGAGACATAATATTTGCTGCAGTAGGCAATCATATTCACCAAATGCTTAGTTCTCCCAGGAGTTGAGACATACATGGGACTTGAAATTTTGGCTTTCAATTCTAGATTTCCATTTAATGCTTTAAAAGAATTTCTGGAAATGTTTCTAAAGTTTCCTTTAATTAGAGATGTTTTTGATGCTCCCCATAGCCTGCCCCCCACCCCAAAAAAATCCTAAAAATGACAGGGTCAAATTTTTCTTCCAGTAGGAAGAGTTTTAACATTTTCATGGACTGTAACATTTCCTGAGCACCTACTATGTGCTGGGCATTATGCAAGGCAGTGGGAGCAGAGTGGTGAAGATTATTGTGCTCAATCTGGGTCCCTGCCCTAGTCCAGGGCTTTTGCACGTCTATGCTGCACTAAAAAACAGAGTTTGAACTGCAGCAAGATTACTTCTGAAGCATTACTATGACCTTGAAGGACATGTAAATACTGTCTTTGTAGATATTTAGCGAGACGAAAGTTTTAGAATGGAGTCCCCACGAGAAGGAGGGCTGACTGCACAGTATGCTGCTGCTGCTGCTAAGTCGCTTCAGTCATGTCCGACTCTGCGACCCCATGGACGGCAGCCCACTAGGCTCCTCTGTCCCTGGGATTCTCCAGGCAAGAACACTGGAGTGGGTTGCCATTTCCTTCTCCAATGCATGAAAGTGAAAAGTGAAAGTGAAGTCACTCAGTCGTGCCCAACTCTTAGCGACCCCATGGACTGCAGCCTACCAGGCTCCTCCGTCCATGGGATTTTCCAGGCAAGAGTACTGGAGTGGGGTGCCGTTGCCTTCTCAGGACTGCACAGTATACTGTTAGCTGATTATCCATTCATGTAGCCCCTTGGTCGGCCAGTTAGTTTACCACCAATTCAGGGCACACAGCATGCTGTAGAAATATAACTGATGAGGCAGCTTGGAGAAATGGAGTCAGAGTACCCTCTATCTGGATTCTGGCCCCTTCTCTCTTTAAGGTCGTAGTCTCTGAGTCTCTGTTTTCTCATCTACAAAATGGGAATAGCAATTCCTACTTTTCAGGCTTGATCTAAGGATAAGAGAGAATTTATCTGGATTGAGTGACATTAGCCAAGAGAATCTTTTGTGATAAGAGTGTTCTCTATCTGCCCTGTCTAATGCAGTAACCACTAGCTCCACATGGTTATTCAGCACTTGGAACACGGCTAGTGTGACTGAGGAACTGAATTTTTAGTCGCATTTCATTTCAATAAATTTAATTTAAATGGCTACACGTGGTTAGAGGCTCCCATCTTGGACAGAGGAGGCCCGGGACAAAGCAGTCAGTAATTGTCCCCTTCGCGTCTGCCCCTAGCAGAGGGAGTTCAGAACCTGATGCAGCTGCTGTTCTGAATCTGGTTGAGGAGAGAGAGACTCAAAGAAACAAATCACAAGCCTTTGCATGAGAGTAAGCACAAGGACTCTAGCAGCCTAGAGAAGGTGACCTAGTCTGGCCTGTAGGACTGGGAATGGCTGGCCTGGTGGGGTGAGGTGGGGTGGGGTGGGGCAGGGGAGTGACCCTGCAGAGGGACCCGCAGGGCCGAGCGCGGTGGCCGGCAGACCCTCACGCATTAGAATGTGGACGGCAGACCCTCACGCATTAGAATGTGGACGGCAGACCCTCACGCATTAGAATGTGGCCGGCAGACCCTCACGCATCAGAATGTGTCAGCACTGCAGAGCGCTGAAGCCGGGGCTCGCCAAGGGAGTGAGGCAGAGACTGGGGCACGAAGGCGCCCGCCTGTGATATACGGGGAGCTGTTATCCCGCAGGACTTGGAAGCCATTCCAGGTTGTGAAGGAAGAACACATGATTTGTTTTTATTTGTGGCTCTAATCATATAGCTGTGACCTCGGAAGATGGCACCCAGGAACAGCAACTCGGTTTTCTGTGGGCACCCCCCCTCCCTTCCCACAGCCTAGCACTCAAACTGGGCCCACGGCATGTGCCTGTCAGGGCTGCTGTGGGTGTCGCCCTGCTGCCATCAGACTGGCACCTGGGAAAGGTCTTCTCACCGGGCAGGGAAGGGTCCGGGGCTCTGTCCACACAGATCTGCTTCTCGTTCAATGACGAAGGCTTGAGGGTGTACACCACAAACAGAGCGATTCTGAAGGCAGAAAGAGAGGGACACACTCAGCTGTGGGCTTGGCCCGTGTCTCCTGAGCACCCATGAAGGTTTTCTACACAGAATCACCCAAATGCGGCTTCAAGGGAGGACTTGAGGGGGAATCGTGTTACTCTGTGATCAGTGTGATCTTTCCAGAGACTTCTCCAATCTGTCAGGATTCATCAGAGAAGCTGACTCTGGCTCTGCCAGGTCAATACGACAGACATGGCTGAGGACACAACAGCTGAAATGTCCCATCTGCTGGGAAGTCTGCAGGAGGCCGGCGTGTTGGGTCACTGGCTGGTGAGGATGGCCGGGCGCATGGAAATTCTGGGGTTCTTGGGAGGTGTGTCTGAGCACCAGGGAGCAGTGAACCCACAACCCTGCTGAGGAGTCCAGGGGACCCTCCCCTTTTTTCAAGCCATGAACAGAGAAAATGTTTCTAGGAGGTTCCAGGGAAATAGAACCTGCTGCTGCATTGAAGGGCAGTGCTGCTGAGCTGAGTGTGGTAAGGAGAGAGCTGGGGTCTAGTTCCCTCATGAAGCAGCCCTGATGCTCCGCCCTCTCCCCGGGGAGCTGGCACGATACCTAAGCAGGTCCTGGAGGCTGAAGTGGCCCCGCAGCTGACAGCCCAGGATGGCAATGACGGTGCGCATCTTGGAGGGCGTGAGGCCTGGCTCGTTGAAGAGGAAGACGAGCTTGGGAATAAGCTGTGCCTGGTGAGCGACTTCAGCGTTCCGGGGTCCTTCCCTGGTGAGCCCAGGAGAGAGGCAGTGAAAGCTTTTACTGGAATGAACCAAATTTGCTGTGTTTCTGCTAAAAAGGTTCCACAGTCTGGGTTTGCTCCATGGCCCTCTGGCTCTCATGCTCTCCTGGCAACTCATCAAAATGCTGCCAGACACCCATCGAATATGTGTCTGCCCAGTGCCCCAGTCGCTTGGGGGTGAGCCTCCCATGCCCTTCCACCCCCACCGGAAACTGCCTTCAAAACAACCACCAGTTATTGACTTTTAAATTCCAAGCCTCCGGGAAAACTAATGCTGGTCTCAAAAAACTCCGAACAAAGAGAGCAGACTGGAGCACGACCACGGAGCACTTCCCAACAGCCAGCACCGGGCCTCGGCCAGCCCCTCAGCCTGCGTGTCTTCCTGCTCGCCCCAAACCACAAAGTGGATGAACGTGCCTCCAAGAGTCAAAGGGGAGAGAGACAGGATTCAAGTCTCCGCACCCCCTCCTCAGGATAATCGCAAACACAATTTCCTGTAAATTCTACTCCCTCAAAGAAAACAGCTCCCAGGGTGAGTGTCTGTCTCTTAGAAAACAACAGGTACAGAAAGACAGTGGAAAGGGGGAAAGAAAAGAAACTGGAGGCGAAAGAATGTGGATGGATTGCTCCTTCTTGAGCTGTCTTCACTACTGCTGTGTTGAACTCTGCCAAGCCCCATACCCCTGATACACAGAAGAGGTAGAACCAGCCAAGTCTGTGTGTGGCTTGCACTCGTGGGTTCAATGGGAAGACGTGCATTCAGCACCTGTAAGTACCCAATGTCCTTTGTGCTCTCATCACAGCACTGAGCAGTCTGCTTTCTGCATTCCTTCTCCACAGGGCTGTGTCTTGTCCTTCCCTGAACCTCCAGCACTACGAAGTGGTATGGAATGGAGTGGGTTATAATAGTCAATCATGAGTGGATGAATGAAAGGGTGGTTGCAAACACCTTCAAACACTAAGGTGCCAATGATCACTAGAACAGCTGATCTGTAAGGAATCAGATGGAGGTGGATGTGAACAGCCCGCTGTATAAGGAAGGAGGTGGGTTGATAGACTGGCTTCCCTGCCTCCCTTCTCCCTTATTCTGATCACAGTCCCTGGTTTTCTTTGGGACTTACCTCTTTCTAACTCTCCTCCACCTGCTCCAGAGAGCAAGAGATGCTCCTGGCCTGGTCACATGACCTAAGATGGCCCGTGAGACTCTATCCCTACTGCTAGGAGTATTGAGTGAAAAAGAAGCCCTGTCTGCTGACTGTGCAGAGCCGCGGACACTCTATGAAGTTGTCCAGCCAGAACGAAGCCAGCATGGAAGAAAGCACAGACAAGACCGGGGTAGATCTCAGATAAAGTAATGTAAGCATCATCCAGACACCATGTGAAGATCTGACTCTGTCAACTGTATGAGCCAATAAATGTCCCCTTTCTCTGCTTTCCTTTTCACCCTCTATTTCTGCCTTTTTAATTTGGTTTGAGTTCTATTTCTGCCATTTGCTATCAAAAGAGCCTTGACTAATTCAAAAAGTAACAATGTGATGGCATTTGGAGAGAGGCCTTTGAGAGATGCTTGGGTTATGAGGGTGAAGCCTTCATGAGTGGAATTAGTGCCCTTATAAAAGAGACCTTGGAGGGCTCCCTTACCCCTCTGCCACGGAGCTGGTAGTGAGAAGATGGCAAACCATGAACCATGAAGCAGGTCCCCACCAGACACTGGATCTGCCAGAGCCTGATCTTAGATTTCCAGCCTCCAAAACTGTGAGAGATAGACTTCTGTGGCCTGTCAGTCCCCTAGGCTATGGCTTCCATTGGAAGCAAAGCTATGACCAACCTAGATGCATATTAAAAAGCAGAGACATTACTTTGCCAACAAAGGTCCGTCTAGTCAAGGCTACGGTTTTTCCAGTAGTCATGTATGGATGTGAGAGCTGGACCACAAAGAAAGCTGAATACTGAAGAATTGATGCTTTTGAACCATGGTATTGGAGAAGACTCTTGAGAGTCCCTTGGACTGCAGGATCAAACCAGTCCATCCTAAAGGAGACCAGTTCTGAATATTCATTGGAAGGACTGATGCTAAAGCTGAAGCTCCAGTACTTTGGCCACCTGATGCTAAGAGCTGACTCATTTGAAAAGACCCTGATGCTGGGAAAGATTGAAGGCAGGAGGAGAAGGGGAGGACAGAGGATGAGATGGTTGGGTGACATCACCGACTCGATGGACATGAGTTTGAGCAAGCTCCAGGAGTTGGTGATGGATAGGAAAGCCTGGCGTGCTGCAGTCCATGGGGTCACAAAGAGTCAGACATGACTGAGTAACTGAACTGAACTGAACTAGCCTATGGTATTTTTTGTTATAGCAGCTGAATAGACTAAGACAGACATGCTGCCCCCTGAGACCTCATGCTCTGGGAACGGGAGAAGTCCATAGTTGCTGAGCAACTGGCTGTCCTGTCCTCCTAGTTTCTATTCCTGGCATGAAACTTTAGCTGTAACCCCCAGGCTGCCAAAGCCCAGCCTACCTTGTTGACTGAAGGATTTCCACTAGATGGGAAAAGAGAGAGAGCTCCAAATTGTCGGCAGCATTCATCCAGAGCTGGAAGACAGAACACAATGAAATCAAGTGTGTGACGGGAAGGGTTGCCAGGCAGTGTGAACTGGTGAGGTGCTGGGTGTGGTCTTCTTTGGCTTGGAATCACTAACACAGCTTACCAGCTCCAGAATCATACCAGTTCTCCTGACCGCTAGAAGATACAGAGGGCACCACCGCCAGGAGAAAGTGCAAACACTGCTCCTGCCTTTCCCATCTCTGCTGCTGTCTGGAGCTTTGCTGTGGGTCCTGATTCAAACCAAGGACGCCTACAGTAACCATCTTCTATATGTGTCCCACCCTGGGCCTCACAGCCTGTGCATCGACACACCAAATGCATGTCATTCTCATTGGATCCTACTATACAAGGCAAATATCAGTGTTCCCAATTAAGAGAGGAGAAAATAGAGGGTAAGACAGACCTTTGAGAGACAGGTCCCTTATCACCAACAAGTCATTGAACTGGAATTAGGAGCTGAGTCTCACCTCTCAGGTTTTATACTGCAGCAACTATGCAAAGAGTCTCAAAAAAAATAGGAGTCGCAAAGAGTCGGACACGACTGAGCGACTGAACTGAACTGAACTGTGCATTCGGCTTGTGCGTGCAATTTCTTCAGGTCCCGTATCTATAGAACCTGTAGCTCCTGTGCAACAGAATTGTGAATGACACACACTTGTGAAATGCACTGAGATTCTGCGAGTGAAGTTTATCACTCGGATTATTTTCTTTACTGTAAACAAAATGCAGTTCCTCCCCTTCCTTCTGGGGCAAAGGTGAGAGCGTGCGTTCATTCTTATTTCTATTAATACTTTCTTTAGAGAGCTCTACTATTCTCATCTAAATGATGGTACTTCCTAAGTCCCAGAATCTAGAAAGTTCAGATGTGGGAGTTTAAGACTACACTCTTATAGCAGCAAAAAGAGCTCACACTTACAAATGGTACCATTTGCTGGAGGCAAGAAGCGTCGCACAAAGTCCGAAAACCAAGTCATTATCTGCATTTAGTAGATAAGAACCGTGAGGCTCAGAGAGACTGAGCACCTTGTCTGGCGCCCACGGTTTCTAATTGGCAGAGACTGGCTTCAAAGCCTGGTCTGTCTGACCATGGAGCCCACTCTCTTTCCTTCTTGCTGTGTTCCCCCACAGGCATCTCCTGCAGACAGTGACTCAGAGAGTCAATAATCAACCTCACTTGAACCAAGCAAGCAGTCATGGCTCCATCCATTTACTTATGGGGGAAAGTGGAACAACCTCAGTGGCTCTAAGTTTATTATGAAGGCAGAGTCTGTCCCTCTCCAGTCCCCAAGGCTCAGCATCATACATGCCACTTAGTGACCTCTTAATAAGGATCCACTCCCTTTTTTAAAAGAATGAATACAAAGTAAACCAAAATAAGACAAGTGGATTACTCTTAAGCCAAAAACAGCCTGTCATATTTCCAGCCCCCGAAAGCACACTCACTGCCAGCTACACACAGAGGTAGGGCAGCTGTCACTTGAGAGAGTTGGTGTCGATAAATGTGGCTCCCGGGAAGGTAGAGGTAACCAGACACAGCACCCCAACATTCTCAAGAGGATGCCAAGAGCTTTGCATACTTGAATTCACACACATTCACTCATGAAGGCAGTCCCTGAATAAATGATACATCAGGCTCCATGTTGGGAACTGGGGGAGCTGAGAAAGTAAGACAGATATCCTGAAGCATACACCTCCCCCTGTGTTCTGCTCCAGAGCTTTAGAAAAATAACAGATTGTCCCAGCACACTTGAGGCCACCCAGCTCTTTTAGAAATTATGTAATACCAACTGTCTGAATTTTGGAAAACATGCATAACTGAATCTTTTGGTTGTTATTCTGTGTCACAGAACCCCTGTACTAAAGACTGTATTAAGATGCCTGTATTAAATTAGTTTGAATTTCAAATGAATAATGTGTCAAATTCTGCTCTCTCCCCACCCCTAGGACGACCTCAGTCTCAGAAAGGGGTGGCCTTTTCTGAGGCCACAGGCCTAAGGCGTGCATGACTTCAACTTCCTGTCCCTTTCGGCTTCTCAGTGCCCTGCCCCTCCCTGCCACAAACCAGTCATCAGGGATCTGCCCCTTCCATTGTAACCTGCTCTCCGCTCCCCAAACCTTCCCTCCCCCTGAAGGACTTGTCCCATCAACAGCTGATTCCTACACTGGCACTTTAGATGCCCCTTCCCACTGCTCAAGTCTCCTACATTCTGAAACACTCTTTTTCTCTTCCTCAAAAACCCACTGACTGTCTCCTTCCAGCCTCCTCCCCGCTCCTCACCTCACTTCCAACTCCACCATTTACTCTTCCCTGGGCCTGTCAGTGACCCTCCAAACACAACAGACACATCCCTGCCCTGACTTCACTTGGTGTAGCCAGCTCTGGGGAAATCCTTCTTCTTTTAAAAATTCTCTCCTCTCAATCTTTTAAAAATGTTATGTCATTTCATTGGTTTATTGTGGATTTTTTTAAGCATCTTTTCTGCTTGCTTTTATTAGTTGCCTATTTTCTTAACCCCAGTGTGAAAAGCACCAGCTCAGCTGAGGGGCTAGTTTATTCAGGGAGGGGATGGGTGGTGCCCATGGTGGTTCCAGGAGCAGGCAGTGGGGGCCCGGTGGGTTCCTGTGTGGGTAATTCCTG
This sequence comes from Bos mutus, assembly GCF_027580195.1. Lineage (NCBI taxonomy): Eukaryota > Metazoa > Chordata > Mammalia > Artiodactyla > Bovidae > Bos > Bos mutus. The sequence goes on along the minus strand of NC_091644.1, from coordinate 7,533,051 downwards.
GGCTGGGCTGGTGGCAATGATATAGAGGAGCCAAGATGCCTGAGCACGGCCATGGCATTTTAGAAGGGGCAGCAGTGTGGTCAAGGCATGCTGACTTGTTTGCCAGGGTGGTGAGGCTATTTTGCATACCCGCTTCCTGCTGTGCACTGGGAGCCCATATCCCAGGTCTAGTTGGCTTCCCCAACAATCCTTGCATCAATCTCCAGATCCAGGAGGAGAAGGGGATGACAAAAGATGAGATGTTTGGATGGCATCACTGACTCAATGGACAGGAGTTTGAGCAAGCTCCAGGAGATGGTGAAGGACAGGGAAGCCTCAAGTGTTACAGTCCATGGGGTTGCAAAGAGTCACCTCTACCTGCAGTAACATCGCTGCAGGTGCCCCAAGCCACCTGCTCTCAAATGCCTGTGGTTGTTCTCATCCCTACATGTGAACAAATGGCATCCACCCCACCAGGAACATTCCCCCACTGAACATGTTCTGCCAAACTCAGCCCCAGAGCCCTGATTCACGAGCTGAGCTGACTGTCCCCTCTTCACACTCCCCAGAGGCCCTTTCCCCACTCACTGGCATCCAGCACATTGTAGCATCAGCTACATCCTATCCCGGGCCCAGATGGCTGTGTGTGGGAGCTGTGTCCTGGTTATCACCATGCCTCCAGAACACACCAGAGTGTGATCATCACTCAATAAATGATGCTTTGTGAAGGGATCTACCCAAAGGTCTGCCCGATGCTCCTCACTCAGCCTCCTGTGTGCCCTACGGCTCTCTCACTCCTTCCTTTACAGGAGCATTTCTAAACAGCAAAGCATCATCCACAGGAATTGGTATGCTTTAATACCCTCTTATGTACGGAAGCCTACAGTTTTAAAATCTTTTCCCAGATAGTAGCGGATTTGACTCCTGCACCAGCCTGTGAGGGAGAGACGATGGTCTCCCTTTCATACAGGAGAAGAGTCAAACTCAGAGAAGTCAAGGGACTTGTCTGAGGCCGCACAGCCTATTGGTGGTAGAAGTTAATTATAAAGCAGGGCCTCTGAGCTCCACAGCCTCTGTGGTTTTCTCTCTCACTACCACCTTGAGCATGGAGGAAGCGGATCCGCTGGGTTTAGATGAGGCTCCAGGTTTTCTGTATCTTTAGGGCTAGCGACCAACCTCCAGTTTACCTCGAAATTGCAGAGGATGTGCTGAAAGACACCAACGTTGGTGATTACGGAGGGTCCAAAGCCCAGTTCTGCAGTGCCAGTGATAGACAGGATCAGCTGAAAAATGCGATGGTTCAGAAAAGAGGTCTTTTTCCTCAGGAGAAATGCCATTATCTGCAAAGATTAAAGCACAAAGCAGTTTCCTAGTGAACGCGTCATCAGGACTCTCTCCCCCTCGTCTACCTGCTCCTGCCATGAACGCATCATGAGGACTCTCTCTCCCTCGCCTACTTGCTCCTGCCAGCGCCCTTTGTCCGCCCAGTCTGGAAACTCTCTGCTCTCTGGGACAACCTCCTCCACCGCCTTTCTCTCAGAAGGAAAGCAGATGCCAGCCTCTGCAGCTGCTTCCCCGCAGTGTCCACTTTTCTGTGCTCATGTGGCGTCACCTCTCACTGTGAGCCCCGGCCCCTTCCTGAATTTTCCACATTTCCGGGACGCCACTGTCTGCCGGTTTCCTTCCACCTTTCTGTGCTTTTCTCGTTTTCCTTTACAGGGTCCTACATTCATAACCACCACACAGATGCTGCTGTATCACTAGGCAGCCACCATCTGCCCACAAACCCAGTTCCGTCAGCTCTACTTCAGGCTGCTGCCACCAGATGTGCCATTCTGCCATTCTGCTGTGCCAGGCCCCGAAAACTGGCAACACGCAGGCATCCGGTCCAGCATCCAGGCATGGGAACCCCAGTGGCCCACACTCATCTCACAGACTGACTAGGTGGGTCTAACCTAGCCTCCTGTCTCTGTTGACCTCAGTAGCACAAAACTCAGGCTGCCCTACCATCCACTTCTATCTGGGTCCTCACCCACTTCATTGAGATTCTCAGCTCAGCTCATTCACAGCTCAATTCCCCACTCCTGGATCTAAGAGTCCACCCTTCTCCCCGTCCTCTCAGACACTCTCCAGTGGGTCATCCGGAAGTCTTATTTGTTGTTATGGGCTGGCTGTTTGTTCTTCCCAAACTCCATATGATGAAACCCTACTCCCCAGTGTGATGGTATTTGGAGGCAGGTCTTTTGGGAAATAATTAGCATTGGATGAAGGCATGAGGGTGGAGCCCTCACAGATGGGATTCAGTTCAGTTCAGTTCAGTCTCTCAGTCGTGTCCAACTCTTTGTGACCCCATGAATCGCAGCACGCCAGGCCTCCATGTCCATCACAAACTCCCGGAGTTCACTCAGACTCAAGTCCATCGAGTCAGTGATGCCATCCAGCCATCTCATCCTCTGTCGTCCCCTTCTCCTCCTGCCCCCAATCCCTCCCAGCACCAGAGTCTTTTCCAATGAGTCAACTCTTCGCATGAGGTGGCCAAAGTACTGGAGTTTCAGCTTTAGCATCATTCCCTCCAAGGAAATCCCAGGGCTGATCTCCTTCAGAATGGACTGGTTGGATCTCCTTGCAGTCCAAGGGACTCTCAAGAGTCTTCTTCAACACCACACTTCAAAAACATCAATTCTTCGGCACTCAGCCTCCTTCACAGTCCAACTCTCACATCCATACATGACCACAGGAAAAACCATAGCCTTGACTAGATGGACCTTTGTTGGCAAAGTAATGTCTCTGCTTTTCAATATACTATCTAGGTTGGTCATAACTTTCCTTCCAGGGAGTAAGCATCTTTTAATTTCATGGCTGCAATCACTATCTGCAGCGATTTTGGAGCCCAGAAAAATAAAGTCTGACAGTTTCCACTGTTTCCCCACCTATTTGCCATGAAGTGATGGGACCAGATGCCATGATCTTAGTTTTCTGAATGTTGAGCTTTAAGCCAACTTTTCCACTCTCCTCTTTCACTTTCATCAAGAGGCTTTTGAGTTCCTCTTCACTTTCTGCCATAAGCTGGTGTCATCTGCATATCTGAGGTTATTGATATTTCTCCCGGCAATCTTGATTCCAGCTTATGCTTCCTCCAGCCCAGCATTTCTCATGATGTACTCTGCATAGAAGTTAAATAAGTAGGGTGACAATATATAGCCTTGACGTACTCCTTTTCCTATTTGGAACCAGTCTGTTGTTCCATGTCCAGTTCTAACTGTTGCTTCCTGACCTGCATACAGATTTCTCAAGAGGCAGATCAGGTGGTCTGGTATTCCTATCTCTTTCAGAATTTTCCAGAGTTTATTGTGATCCACACAGTCAAAGGCTTTGGCATAGTCAATAAAGCAGAAATAGATGTTTTTCTGGAACTCTCTTGCTTTTTCCATGATCCAGCGGATGTTGGCAATTTGATCTCTGGTTCCTCTGCCTTTTCTAAAACCAGCTTGAACATCAGGAAGTTCACAGATGGGATTAGTGCTCTCAAAAGAGTCACAGGAGAGCATTCTTCCTCTCTCTACTCTGCCACGTGAGGATACAATGAGAAGTTGGCCATCTGCAATCCAGGAGGGTTCTCACTCAACCTGACAGTGCTGGCACTCTGATTGTGGACTTACCTGCCTCCAGAACTATGAGAAAATTAATTTCTGTTGCTAATAAACCACCCAGTCTATGGTATTCTGTTATAGCGGCCCAAACGGAGACAATTTAGATCAGCAAATAGTTTCTTTTCAGACTATTCCTGTCGCTTCTTTGGCAGATCTGACCATTCCCCACCCCACCCCACCAGGACACAATTAGAATGGCTGAAAGCTGCATGAGAAAAACCACTCAAGTTGACTGATCTCACTTTACATTAATAGTGTCAGATGTCAAATTGGTATCCAATCTGGCCTGGCAACGCAATTCTGCTTTTTTATAAGCTAGCTTTCCCCATCCCACAGATGATGATCTCAACTCTCCTCCTCTCTCCACAACTTCCCACCACACCACCCAACCCAGTACACAGCTGAGAGTTTAGAACCCAGACGCGAGCACGCTCACCTCCTCACCACCAGATCCACAAATGCCTGCAGTGCATTCCTTCCTGCCACGAGCCGGGTTCCACTCGCCTGCCCTCTGGAACCCACGCCCCGCCTGCTCCGTGGGGTAGCTCCTCTGTCCGAGCTTCACCCCTATTTCTCCTTCCTGTCACTTTGTTCCTGATAAACACGGCAACAAGTACACAGTGTTCGTGTTCATCTGTTCAGTCATGTCGGACTCTGCGATCCCACGGACTGTAGCCCACCAGGCTCTTCTGTCCACGGGATTTTTCAGACAAGAATACTGGAGCAGGTTGCCATTTCCTCAGGCAGGGGACCTTCCTGATCCAGGGATAGAACCTGAGTTTCCCACATCTTCTGCATTGCTGGCGGATCCTCTACTGCTGAGCCACCAGGAACAAGTCCACACACATCATGCCCAGTGAGCGTGCGTACTAGGGAAAAGCAGGAAAAGGTGCTGGAAGCGGATGAGGTGGGGGAGGGGGAGGCCGGAGACACAGACTGCGGTCCGGCTGTGGCCACAGTCCTTGACGTGACACCAGGTGGCTTTCTTCCAGACCCTGACTCAGGTTCCAAAGAGACAAGGAGGCTCTTTCCTGCCCACACTGGGCCCAGAAGGAACCCGCAGCTGTTGTGCCCCAGTGACTTTGTCTAGACTTTGACCCTAGTCGCTGCCCTCCACGATTCCTTTCTTGGCTGCCTCTCAGCCAGGCAGGGCACTCCTGGAGGACAGTGTCCACGTCTCATCTGACATTATGAACAGTAAATAGCCATATAATCAGGGTGCACATACACACAGCAATTACTCTGAGCAGCCATGCTTCGAAGAGCTCAGCATATACTAATTCTCTGATCACGATCCTGCACGATGGGGCTGCTATTATTCCTATCTTACACGGAAGAGAGCTGAGACACAAAGGTTAAGAACTAAAGTTGGCCAACATTTCTAGGGTGTTTCATCTGCGCCAGACATAATCCTAAGCCCTTCGCCTGTATTAAATCATCTAGTCCTCACTGCAACCTCGTGATACAGGAGACACAATAGATTGTATTGTACAGATGTGGAAACCAAGAGAGAGAGGATAAGTAACTCAGGAAAAGTTAAATAGAAAGCTAGAAAGAGGCTCAATTCCAACCTAGCACTCTGGTTCCAAGGTCTGGGCTCTTAGCTGTCATGCTAGATGCAAAGTAGGGGGGTCGCAGATGATTCTTGAATTCATCAGTGAAAGATGTTGGCAGCCACAGACAGGTGAGCATCTCCATCCTGATCAGAGCTCCTCTCTGGCTGGTTGTCACCTGGCCCTCTGCTCTGGTGATGCTGAGAGACCAAGGAACTTTCAGTTTGCTTTCTCCAAAAGTCATACTGATAGGAATGTCTACTTGGGCCAGCAAGGCTCCACCCTGTTCCTCAGGGATGACAGCTTCTTGCTGGGTGGTGGGCGGCATTTGCAGACTCGGGTGGGAGGGTGGACTTACCTGGTACCCACAGATGTGCTGCATCAGGCGGTCACACATGACGTTGCTGGTCAGAACCAAGTGCAGGACTTTCACAGCCGCGTACATGCTGTGGTCATCCGTTGCTAAGGAAATGAGGCCCAGGAGGATGGCAGGCCCGCCAATGAAGTCCAGGCTGCTGGCAGCAGGGCTGGAGTGGAACACTCTTACCCCTGTGTGGGACCAAGACATTCCTGAGCACACCACAGCTCCATTCCAGTGGAAATTCCTCTGGCAGCATGCAAGAGCTGTCAGGGACATCACCCACTTACAGCTGTGGGGCCTGTGCACAGGACAAGCTGGGAGGAAGAGTAGGGGCTTTAGAAGTTTTTGGTCACTGAGAGATCCTGTGCTGAGTCCTCTCGGGGTCATAGAAGGCTGAAACAGCCCAGGGGGTTTCAGACCTCCACCCTCTGTCTTAGTCCAGACTGCCAGATGAGCCAGCCGTCCTGTGAGCTGGCTGCTCTGACAGCCTCTGGCTCTTTTCCGGGCTCTAGATCTGCAGCACTCGCCCCTGGCACGAGCTCTCTGTTCTGCTCTTGTCTGATTGCAAGGCACAGTCGCCGGTTGTTTTTTTCACCCAAACCACCACCACAGTTGCCTCTGCTCAGAGGCCCCGCTATACTCACTAGATAGGCTCCGTTTTGCGTAGATGCCAGCTTGGTTAGTAGCAAGTTCACTAACAGTTGTCAGATGCAGCAAAGTGATCTGATCTCTGCAGGGAAGCTGATGCTCTGGTGGGGGTTAACTCTCAACTCTTACTCTCACCACCTGAGCTTCTCAGCCCACTCAGTCTTGCCTACCACCCCAGAATTCCAGGCTGCACAGGTGATGCCAGCCACCTGCTCTTCTTCCCAAATAGCAGGAACAGTTCATACCTAATTGGCCCACAGCAACAGCTCCAATGGTTCGAAGAGAACCCGAGAGGTGACCAGCACAGTTTCTTAGCAAGAACACAGGCACGACACTGTCACGGGATGAAATGTTCATCTAGAGAAATTGGCAACAGTTAGTCCTAAGCAACCTTCCTGGAGAGGAGGCGGTATGTTCAGGAGCTCCTGGAGGGCAGGCATCCTGAGGCCTGGCACTCCGGTAGTGTAAGCCATTGAATAAACAATAACTGAACCAGCATCAGAGGGACTGAAGCCAAAATTCAGGTTCTGTCCTGCCTCCCAGTCTTTGGCTTAGTCAGAAGGGAGAACCTTTCATTATACAATTGTACCACCAACGTCCCACATGGTCACTAATTAAACAAACGCTCACAGCGAGGAGCTGATGAGAGTAGGGAGGCCCTGAGGACACTTGGAGGCATAACAGTGTTGAGACGCCCAGGGCTGCCTTCTTCCTAGTCTAGGGTCATCCATCTCCGCAAGTCTTGGCATCACTGGTCTTCAAGGGCCAGAAGACGGGACCCTGGCCTCTTCTAGCAGAAGACTCTGTGCTGGTAAGGCATAGTGTTAGTGCTCAACAGGACTTAACCCCTGATCCCACCTCCTTAGGAAAGGGAGAGGACCCTCTGTCTGTGAGGGTGGTGAGAATATAAGCAAATGAGCCCAAATTCATCAACAGTAAGCAAAAGAGCGCTTTATGCAGGGGATTAGGAAATAGGAAATCTAATGGCCTCTTTACCTAACTAACTTGTCTGCTTTCTGCTTTGCAAATTTTTGCTTAAACACAATGGCTCAAAGGCTACCTTACCATCTTAGGGGTTAGTAGCACCCAGGAAAAGGAAGTTTAATTGTGTTCCCCATGTCACAAATGTTGTTTAAATATTCCATTTGTTCTCGCTCTACTGAAGAGAATGAAGAGTACCTACTTTCTTCTCTGAAAGAAGAGATTTGGTCTTGAGGAGTGTGAATGGGCAGGAGTCATAGAATATTTTCACAAATGAAGTGTGTCTGTCAACACACACACACAAATGTGAATTGGTGTTCATTCAGTCACTGAAAGCTGCAGCAAGCCATGAGATCTTTATTCCAAAAAGGAGCAGCAAGAGACGTTAGAAGGTGTACCTCTTTGGCAATCAGGCGGCTGTCCACCTCATTGTACGTGCTTCTAATGTCTGCAACGCTGGTAACGGAGGAGCTGGCTATGTGAAGGCCGAAGGAAACCTTTTCCTCTGCAACCAGGGGCGTTGCTTCCACACCAGGATCCTCTCCTACAACAACACATCTTCAGTTATTTCTACTCTCACTTTACTGAGTAGGAAATTAACCCTCAGAAGAGTGAGCATCTACTGCCACATGGCAAAGTCATCGCTGAGCAACGTTCGTAGCTATTATATGCTATTGCATTGTATGTCATATGTTATATGTTTTGTCCCCGCCTGTCATTTCTGACACACAGAAAACTGTAGAGAACTCTCACAATATTAACCTTACTATAAAATAGAAGCACTCCAGGTACGAAATTACTAAGTCTTGAGACATCTATTGTGAGTGTAACCTCACCCCCAAAACCAAAGTGCTGGGCTGAAAGCCCTGTGGTTTTCAGTGAGCTGCATATTTGGGGTAAACCCCTCCTCTGGTTTCAGCACACAGGTGCTCACTCAAGGAGAGCTATATGTGCTAGTGAGAAGCATGGCGTAAACGAAGAGTTGATGAAACTTGGGCTCTAGACCTGGCCTCCTCACATTGTTCTTGCCAGTGCTCATTGCTAGAGGAAATGAAGTTCAAAGAACACACGAGGCCTCAAGACAAAAATGCTCCACAGTGCTCAGTCACCCTTCACCATGCAAGAAGGCGTCAGTACACAGATTCATTTATTATTCTTCCCAGATGAGAGCTGACCCCCTCGACTTGGCAGAGCACAGACAGCCATACTCCCTGCTTGAACAGCCAACAATCAATAATGAAAACGCGGATGTTTTGTCTGCCTGTTTAATAATTGAAGACAACAGTATACTTTAGTTAAAAAGCTTCTTCATTAAAAGGAATGTAACTTATTTATCTCATTCTCTTCCCTCTTTCTTTGCTGATGATATTACCTACCCACTTTTCTCTATTACGTACTCTGGAATTGAAACCTACAGGAGATTGTCATTTCCTTTTCTGTGACATTTTCTATTGGCTTGTAAATATATAATAATCCAATTACAGAGGACCTCCCTAATGACTGGCCTGTGATGAGTTTTTTCCTTATAAATAAGCTATAAATAACCAGATGTCTATTTAAAAATTAGAATGAGCAAAGTCATCATAAATCAAAACACCCCATACCTTGGACATGCACAGCCTGGAAGTTACCACAGTATCTTGGGCCAAGTTTGTTGATAACTTCCAGAGTTTCCATTGAGATGGCTTCTTCAAAGAAGTACGTGGGGCCCAGACGCCATATTAGTAATGACTTTTGTTTCCAAACTCGAGGGGTAGCAATATATCCATAAACATCCACAAACGAGGATGGATCCATCGAAAGGAATGGTCCTGGCAAGGCCTGAATGTACAACATCTGTTCAAACAAAAAGGTGGGGGAGAGGGGTAGATGGGATGTATTTAATCTCAGAATTAATCAAATAAATACATAAACCCCAAAATGATATACCTTATTCATCTCTCAAAGTAAAACCTTTATTCAGAAACATTACAAAGATAACTCTCAAAGCTGAGAAACACCGCATAAAGCAGTTTATAAAAAAAATTCTGTGTGTATGCACTCTCAGTTGTGTCCAACTCTTTTATGACCCCAAGGACTGTAGCCCACCAAGCTCCTCTGTCCACGGGATTTCCCAGGCAAGAATAGTGGAGTGGGTTGCTATTTCCTCCTCCAGGGGATCTTCCCAACCCAAGGATTGAACCTGAGTCTCCTGCGTCTCCTGCAATAGCAGACAGGTTCTTTATCACCAGCACCTCCTGGGAAGCCATGTGGGAGTAAAAACCTGACATTGTGCCTTTGGAAATAAGTGTGATAAAAAATATAAAGTGTCACTGAAAGGTTCATCTCTTTTTCCAGTCATTTCACAAAGAACTTTAAAGTCCAATGTTGGCACATTAATTAAGTTTTACATACTAAATATAGCTACAGACTAGAAAGGAAGAAATAAACTGTCCCTATTTGCAAATGGCACGTCCATGTAGAAATTTCCAAGGAATCCACAAAAAAACAAACTAATAAGTGAATTCATCAAAGTCACAGGATATATGATCAACACATAAAAATAAATTGCATTCTATAGACTAACAAAGAACATGCAGAAACTACAATTGCTCACAAGAAAAATAAATACTTTCTTGTTCTGCAAAATCCCATGTGAAAGAGGATGAAAGAAAGCTATAGATTAGGAAAAATTATTTATAAAATTACATATCCAGCAAAGGACCATTATCTAAAATATTTAGATAAAACTCTTAAAAGTCAATAGTAAAACAGTAAACAATCCAATTAGAAGTGAGTGAAACATATACACTGCTGCTGCTGCTAAGTCTCTTCAGTCGTGTCTGATTCTGTGCGACCCCATAGACAGCAGCCCACCAGGCTCCCCCGTCCCTGGGATTCTCCAGGCAAGAGCACTGGAGCAGGTTGCCATTTCCTTCTCCAATGCATCAAAGTGAAAAGTCAAAGTGAGGTCGCTCAGTTGTGTCCGACTCTTAGCAACCCCATGGACTGCAGCCTACCAGGCTCCTCCGTCCATGGGATTTTCCAGGCAGAAGTACTGGAGTGGGGTGCCACTGCCTTCTCCAAACATATACACAGACATCACTAAAGAGGATATACAAGTTGCAAATAAGGTTCTAACATTTGAGAACAGCTGTTTCATCTGCAGCCTAAGTCCATCTTTTTTCTTGCTCAACAGACCCCTGCATTTAGACACAGACCTTGTGTTTATCCCATTTGAATTTCACTTGCTGGAAAATCATCTCTGTCAGTCTTGGCCCTTGGCCATTCTCCATGCCATATTTTGCATATTTCGACATATTCCCATGGCATCACATACCTTCCAACCTCCATGCTGACTCACTCCGGTTCAGCAGGCCCCTGAGGTTGGATGTTCATCTATGTGCCAATTCACTAAACGACACATCAGCCTTGTAACTATAAATTCAATATGATTCATCAAGTGTATGTTGCACGCTTTCTGTATGCCAGCCCTGTGCTAGGTGAAAGCAAGTTCCAGATATCAACAGGACAAGGCTCTTAGCCTCACAATACATGTTCTGCTTCACAGAATACAATCTATTCTATGAAACAAGACTGGATACCAATATACTCTGTGAAAGAGGACCAAAACCAGCCCACTCTGTAATTAACTAAAGAGATTAAAAAAAAAAGACTTTGGGTGACCACGAATGTAACCACACTTTTCATCCTGGCTAACGTGAGTGACCACTGCTTTTCTCCAGTGACAGTTTAAGCCCTTTCCCTTTCCTTCTGCTTCCTGATTAAAAGCTTCGAACATATACAGATACCAAATTGTCTCTCGACAGCACCCCATTCAGAACTGACACCTCCGCTTTTTTGAACCCTCCCCAAAATCACCTAAAGTGAGCCCAAATCCTGTCAGTTCCTCCTAACGCCTTATTACTCCATGGTAAGGAGGAAAAGAAGGCTCTTGCTACAGCAAGCTTCATAAATGTACCTCTTGTTTTGTACTATATGCATGCTCCTAGAAGTATTTGACTGGTGGGCATGGACAGTTCCTAACACCTAAAACAATACTTAACATACATTAGGTATTCAATAAATATTTAATGTGGGGAGGAAGAAAGGAAAGTGCGAGGTAAGAAGAATCGTTAACAATTGAAGTCAAAAGTTAACTTTACATTTTGCAAGACCTTTTTTTTTAATGCTCTTGATGATTCCTTCTGGTTACCTCTGTGACTAGGCGGCATGGCCATGGGGCAAGCACAGCTTGGGGGAAACATCTCACCTTGGCTGAGCCGATGACCTGTCCATCCAGGTAGGTGAAGACTGTACAATTCCTTTTCATTTCCTTGGTGACGACCACAGCCAGGTGGTGCCACTGACCACAAGCCAGCAGCTGGCCACACCTGACCCGAAGCTGGCGTCCTGCAGAAGGCTCAGGGTCATCCTCGAGTTCCATGACATCTGGACGAGAACACAAGAACCAGACTCAGCTGCAGCGTCAGGGAGCATCAGCCCAGCCCCAGGGGCCCCAGTGCCAGCGGAGTGAGCGCCGAGCCTCCCAGAGAATCCTAACAGCAGCAGGAGCTTTTACTGCTGGAGCCCTTGCTTTGGGCCAGACACTGAGGCAGGTGCTATCACGATTCCCAGGTTACCATCCTGAGGCACAGCGAGGCAAGGAAGGCAACTTGCCTAAGGTTACATAGCTGGAATTCAAACCCAGGAGTCAGGCTGCAGGGTCTACCCATCACTAGACTGCCTCCAGAGGGACACACACGGGCTGGCAAAGTCCCAGAAGGGAAGGAGCTTAGGCGGCTGGACTGTGTGTGAAGGACACCAGGCCAAATCCTGGGCCTTCCAAAGTCCATGTCTCACTATGAAACAGGGCAGAAAAAACAGGCATGGCCATAACACCCTGGGCTTGGCCATCACAGTCCACTTTGGGGCACTGCAGGCAGGTGAGCTTGGAGATCCAGGCTGAGCTCTAGGCGGCAGAATCAGAATCAGCCACCTACCTAGACAGCTGAGGGCAGGCAGGCAGCCCAGGCTCTTGGGTCAAGAGCTGCTGACTCAGTCCCACATGCCCCAAGTGTGGGTGAAATCTTACCCAGGGGCTGAAACTCTTTCTCTTCTGTAGACACAACCAGGGAGAGGTCTTCTGGGCAGAGGCTGACAGAGAAGCAGACGAAGGGCTGCTCGGTCCTGGCCAGGTGGCGCACCAGGGTCAGGAAGCGCAATGGGTGGCCCTCCGCGGCTGCGCTGTGCCTGCCGACCAGGAACCAGCAGGAGAAGCTCAGGCCCCCGGGCGGAGGGAAGGACCTGGCAGCACCTGGGGCCAGAACACAAGCACGCCTGAGGCTCCGTCCTGCTGTGCAAGCGTCTAGACTCACTGTGGCTCTGACTCGCCCAGGGTGGCCCTGTGGTGTGCCAGTACTGGGCCCTGCCTGACCCACACCCAATTCACAGGGGCCCACGCAGCACGCTATTGTCTCCTTCCTTAATCATACTCGCAGGAATAAGTCCTGTTCCCTCCAGGACTTGAGCCTAGATCTTCAGAGCCTCTCTCCATTTCTGACCCACCTATTACGCTGCATTGCCAAGGGAGCAGAGCGGGAGCACGTGCCTGAGATCCACCACCACGTGGCCCGCTGGTCAGCTGGTCTAAAGCTGGCCTGTGTGCTATGTGGGGCAGAGGAAGCTGGACTAGCCAGGCCAAACCTTGCCTGGGGAGCGCTCACTCTGGGGATACCCAGGCTGGCAACACAGGTGGGGTCCACTGTCCTCACTGAATGGGCAGAATCAGGCTTGGAGCTCTGCACTGATGAGCTGTAAATGCCACAGCTCCTCAGCATCCACCCTCCCACAGAAGCCCAGACCCTGGCTCTCCTGACAGGGGGTGCCTGGTCTTCAGCTGAGAGCAGCTCTGTACAAAGCATGCCAAGGCCCAGCTGATCCACATGAGGCAAGGGCAGGCTTGCTCCTGAGTGGCCATCGGCACAGAGCTCACACTCCTCTCTAGAGTCATCAGGTGGGGCGAGGTGTTCATGTTGGCCTCTGTCAGTCAGGGACAAAGGGCATCAAACCCAGGCTCAGCTTCCGAGTCAGCCGTCAAGCCCATCAGTGTTCACTGAACCCCAATATGTGCAGAGCTGTGGGATGGGCCCTTGGGATGCACAGTGAATAGGACACCCCTGGCTCAAGACAGAAATGACCAAAGGGAAGGATGAGTCCTCTACAGACATGTGGGACCAAGAGGAAGACTCATGCTTTCTGGAAATGCCAAAAGGAAATCTGAAATCGAGACTCCCCAAGGACTTACTCCCAGGTCAGGGGGAGGGGACCTCAGCAAGCTAAACCCCCAGGGAAACACATACCTGTCCCAATCCCTCCAGAGACTGAGTACTCGGTGCTGGTTCCCATCACCGTAGCCAGAGTCGGAACAAACAAACAGCTGGAATAGGAAAGTGTCTCAGATCATTGAACCACAAGCCAACCTCTGATGTGACATCTGCCCCTCTGCCCGGCTTCAGGGGCCACACTCTCTCCTAGATCGTGGGGCCCCCAGGACACAAAGTGATGGATGCTGGCACCATGGCCCTAAGAAAGGAATTTGGTTGGAGGCTGGAGGGGAGGGCAGCCTAGAATGCAGACAATCAGGAGAAGGAGGCAGTCCTGGCCTTAGATGGCTAGGGATGCTGCCCTTGAAGATGGGGTATCTGTGACCCAGATATTTTCCACAGCTGACTGTGAGACCTGATAGAAACTACAGTTTTGTAATCAATATTATAATTCACCCAAGGCACTGGGAAATTAGTGAAGTGTATTTCAAGTGTATGAAAGCCAGTCATACCCGTAACCTTCCACGGACATGTCGAATTCCACGAAGGATGGAGCCAGGGCCGCCCTCTGAGGCTGCAAGTTGCGGGGGGAGGTCATGGAGATGAGGCTCAGTGCTGTCTGAAGGGTGGTGGTCGAGGTCTGGGACAGCCCCATGGGCTTGAGGGCCTGTGTGCTTGCTGGGTGAGGGCCGGCATCCCTGGGGTCCACTGCAGAACCCTCAGCAGGCACTGGCATCGCTGCCTGTGACCCTAGAGCCGCAAGCAGAAGAGCTGTGTCTTTGCTCAAAGCACTTCCACTTCTCTTCTGCCACAGTCCCCAAGGAGGGCTCTGCAGAGTACCAGGCATTCCCAGCCCCAAGGGTGGCCTCCTGGGCCCTCCCACTCACCCTCTTGCCTGGGACCTCTGCTGATGCTGATAACACTGAATCAAAGGTGACAACCTGCTCCTCCTGGAAACTTCTCCCTTTAATTCTATCATTGCTGCCACTCCTTTCTACTACACATTTCTGCTGCTGTCGTTGGCTTGCCCCATGACCTGTCCCTCACTGGGGCTTCGTCCTGGCTCTCTGACCTCCAACTCTTTTCCACAACAGCCTGTCTCCTCAAAAGGTCTGTTTTCCACCTCCAGCTCCTGGCCCACTCCTGACTCTCCATCCTTGCTTTTCAACTGGGCCTCCTACCCGTAACATCCTATGCAGTCCATGGCTTTCTTTTCTCCAAGCTGGTTCCCTGGACCAGCATCTTGCCAAGTACCAGGCCAATGCTTTGTCCTCCAGACCCCCTAACTCCTTGCTGAACTGTGAGCTGTGTGAAGCTGACACTGTTCTTCTGTCCAGGGGCAGTGCTGGGTACCCCTGCATATGCTGTGACGTGAGGGTTGCTGTGCTCCAGGCATAGAAAGGGGCCAAGTACATGCTCACCATCACCATCTTATAATGGGGCTAGGAGTCTTCCTCCTTCCAGATCTGGTCTTTATCTGGGGACCACGGATCTGATCTTTCTGCTCGTCCTCATTTGCTCCATCGAGCAGCAGGCAAAACCATTTTTAAATCTCTCTGCTTCCCATATTCCATAAAGACTTCCTTACAGGAAATGCATGTTCTCTTTTAAATCCCATTATCCAGCCCCTATTCTCTGTCCTCACCTGGGCATCCAGAGTCCCCTCCACACGCATGAGATGAACTGAGTTTTTTCGTTGCAGCCGATGGAGGTGAAGCAATTCCAAGGCCTAGAAACTGTCTGAATATCATAACAAACAAGAGCCAAATGATGACATTTTCAGCCAAAAGCCTCCTCCAGTTCCATCTGAACACTTGCCCTAGATCCCAGAGCATGCTGGTTCCCCCACCATGCCTTCCACTCTCAGCCTGGAATCCTTTTCCTCAGGCCGTACAGAACCAGGGTGTCCCTGACCTGGCATTCGGACCAGAGAGCTGGTGAATTTAGGTGCTTTTGACTTAACCAGTGACCAGCTAGAAGCCCCAAACTGGACCTGGAAAGGAAAAGGATTTTGTTGGGAAATAACTTTGCCATACGTTGTTTCTAAGTTTCTAATGGACTTGACCGATCAGCTGAACTAGGGACAGTGGCCTTGGCTGACAGCCCCACGAACAGGCGGAAGAGACTGGCCTGGCCCCTGGGTCCCCTACCTGCTGGAGGGGCTGCCTTTGACCCCCCTGCACTTGGTCCTATATGCCTCCTGGGGCCCAGCAGCTTGCGGTCCTGAGCACCACCCTCCCTATATCCACACCCTCTAGGGCCACAGGTACGTAGGAGACGCTTGGCTCCCTCCTGCCTTTCTTTCCTCTGCTTTCTTTGTCTTCGGTGTCTGCCCCTCCTTGTGTATCTTCCCTCGCTACTGTGACTCTCCAGGAAACACGTGGCTTCGTGGAGGGGCTACCAGTGGGAGGGCCCACAGGACACAGTGGCGCTGCCTCTGTCCCCGTCCTTGTCACGTGTCCCAGTCACTGCCCCTCATGCCAGCCAGGCTCCCTGTGGTCTAGTCTCTCTTTTGGCCGCCAAGCCTTCATAGCTCCCCCCACCACAGCCCCCCACCACCCCTTTCAGCAGGGTGTCTTCACATGCCTGGTTCCCTCCTCTCCTGGTCTGGTGACCATCTGCACAGGCTGTAGACCTCAACCACCACGGTTCCCTTGAAGCCCCCTCTTTACACCCAATCTCCCAGCTGTGGTCCTCACAGCTCCACAGAGCTCTCACACTGCACTAGCATCCCCTCCAACACTTTCAATTCTCTGCAGGACCCATGGCTTACTGCTTCACCCCCCAGACCATCAGTCCTGGCTGTCCATTGGAAGGACTGATGTTGAAGCTGAAACTCCAATACTTCGGCCACCTGATGCGAAGAGCTGACTCATTTGAAAAGATCCTGATGCTGGGAAAGATTGGGGCAGGAGGAGAAGGGGACGACAGAGGATGAGAGGGTTGGATGGCATCACCGACTCGATGGACATGGGTTTGGGTGGACTCCGGGAGTAGGTGATGGACAGGGAGGCCTGGCGTGCTGTGATTCATGGAGTCGCAAAGAGTCGGACACAACTGAGCGACTGAACTGAACTGAACTGAACCAGACCATCAGCTCCATGAGAGGAACTATGTCCACTCTGTGGGCTGCACATTGCCCGAAGACCCAAGACTTCAACCTGGGCTTGCAGTGGCCAATGCTGGGAAGGCAGGAGGAGCACGGGGATACTCTTACTGTCCACTGTGCACAAGCTCGGCTACCAGGGGCTCAGCAAGATTTAACGTGCAGCACACGGTACCTTAACACGTCTGGTTCGATGGCCTGGGAAGCAAGCTTTTCAAAAATCCTGATGAGGCCCGAGTGCAAGGGGCTGCTGCTGGTGGTCAGGGCCTTGTGGCAAGAAGTCATGAGGGTCCTGAGCATCCCCGCCTCGCACATGACCTGACGGTTCTTCTCCGACTTCACCATGGACTGGATGTGACTGGCCATGGAGCACTGGATCTCCCTGGAAAGCTTAGAGTAACCAAAGCAAGCAAGTGGTGAGCCCTTGAGGTCTGCATGTTTTGGGGCCACTTTGGTCAGCTCCTGGCTAGGGCTTGAGCTGGTGGTAAGGTGAGGAGACTGAGCACCCCACAGCCTATTCTCAATGACCGCAGTCTGTCTTGGGCGCTCTCAGAGGTACCCTCCTCACACAAGCTGCCAAATAGGAAGATAGCTTAAAACAGACTGCAAACCAGCAGGCGAGAGCCTGCTTCAGTCTGAGCTATGCAGTGGTTGAGCCATATGACATTTCTGAATTGCTAACATTTAAAATACTGGAGATTCCACACAGAAGTCCAGACATGTGGCCTCTCTTAACAGTGGAAAGACCTGGTCAGGCCACTTTGCCATTGTGTGTCTGTTGAGATGTAGTTGGAGCTGGGCAACGGCTGTGCCCTCTAGGGGGTCCCACACCTTACCCTCCAACCACCAGCATCTCTCGCTGGATAGTCCCGTGTTTCAGTTTGCAGCCTGGCCCAGAAGGTGGAATCCTGCAGCAGCCGCAGCCTGCTCCATCTTCTCAGGTCAAACCACACCAGCCTACACAAGCTCCTGAAGTCACAGCTTCTGTGGAGAAGCCTCCCCTCCAACCCACTTCCTTTGTCTGTCTTTCTGGGCTAAGTGCATTCGGACACACAGACAGGTGCCCTCTTATCTTCCCCCTGGCAGATTTCAACTCACTTTACCATCTTTATGCCCTTGAAGCCCACAGGATAGAGGCATAGAGTCAGCCTCATCAGCATTTCCACCAAATACATTACATTATTTTTGTAATCTTCCTTTCTTCATAAAAAGGCATTCCCAGCCTCCACTGAAAGGGAATTTCCTTCAGAAAATCTCTGAAGATCGTCCTCCTTTTCTTTTACTTTGTATGAGATTGTCTGAAATCACCAGGATATCGGTTTGATCTTAAGGGCAGTTTCCTGCAGCGGAGGCTATGGGGGCCTCCTTCTGCAGGTGAGGGTACCCGTCACAGCTGCCCCTCCCATGGACGTCAGCCCCCCTAGGTGGTAGCTGCCCTGCTATGTAGCCCCACATGTATCTTCGTGTGTGCATACATGTGTATACATGTACATACACATGCACGCACGCATAAAGTGACACACGTGTATACATACATGTATACACACGTACACACACGTGTATACACATGTGTATACATACATGTGTACACACACACGTATACACCACCCCCAGACGATAGCCACGGGGCCATGCCCTTCAGCCTCTGTGGTTGAGACCCCTCACACTTGAGACCCCTGCCCTGTGGGCTCATCCTCACTCAGTCCTTCTCCTGCATCACCCTGCTTCCCTCACCTCCCTTCTCCTGAGCCCCCCTTCACAAACCTCATACACCGGTACCCTGTCTGGACTCTACTTTGAGGAACACGGCTAAAGGCTGTAGCTTGCTTTGCATACTGCACACCTTTGCCCTAGTCTCTGGTTTCAAGAAAAGGGATCTATGACGAAGTAGGTTATGTCTAGGCTAGTCCACCAATGTAAAGCCAGCAGTCACCACGAGGCACTTACTTTAGGACTCTGAACCCAACATCGAAAATCACCTTACTCTATCATCACCTCCCTGAGCATGTAGTCATTCAAGGCCACCCCGCCCAGAGATGGTTCAGAGGATGTCTGTTTCACCAAGGGACAGAATTTAATAAGATGGCATTCTTCCTTAGACTGTGAACACAGTTTTGTAGTATACATGTTTCAAGGATTACAATGTATGGCGAAACATAAATACACTGTTAACCATCAGTTTCTAGATTTTTTTTAAATGAAGGGGTCGTGCAGCTCACCCTCCCACCCTTCCATGCCTTTCAGAAGCATGACACCTACAGCTTTTTCCTCAAACTGATGGCATCTGGTGAAATTCCCATTGTTAAAAAATCTCCAGTAATATTTTCAACTTAAAATTTTAGACTACTTTTAGTTTAAAACGCAAACGACAGTAGAATGGGTTTTCAAGGGGAGTGCTTCCAGGAAGGATTTCATCACTCCGCCAACATCACTGATATCGAGGAGAGATCCCATTACTCGAAGAAGATGGTTCTTGCAATGAAATCTTTATGCCTCCCCCCATCACCACTCAAATTCAGATGTTGAAACCTAATGCCTGGTGTGACGGCATTTGGAGGAGGGATCTTTGAGAGTATTGCGTATGTGCAATACTCAGTCATGTCCAAGACCCTGTGGACTGTAGCCCACCAGGCTCTTCTGTCCATGGGATATCCCATGCAAGAGTACTGGAGTGGGTTGCCATTTCCTCCTCCGGGAGATCTTCCTGACCCAGGAATCAAACTCACATCTCCTGTGTCCCCTGCGTTGGCAGTTGAATTCTTTGCCACTGCGCCACCTAGGAAGACCCTGAGGGTAGAGCCGTCATGAAGGGGATTAGTGGCCTTAGGAAAGAGACCCCAGGAAACCCCTTTCTGCCTTGCGCGCAGTGAGGATACAGCGAGAAGAGCACTGTAAGTGAGGAAACGGGTCAGCAAGCACCGACTCTGCCAGCGCCGTAATCCTGGACTTGCCACCCTCCAGAACTGTGAGGAAACGGGTCCTCAGCAAGCACCGACTCTGCCAGCACCGTGATCCTGGACTCGCCACCCTCCAGAACTGTGAGAAGTGAGTTCTGCTGTCTGTAAGCCCCTGGTCTACAGCATTTTGTTAAAGCAGCCTGGATGGACGAAGACAATCCCCTTCTCTGTCACTGTGGTATCTGCACAGCCAGTGTGAACTGCTAGAGGCACACGCAAGCCAACAGAGGCCAGAAACGGAAGGAGGAAATGCCGGATCTGAGTTACACTGAATGATTCCACGACTTTTCCTTTAAGACACGCTTCCATGTGGAAATCGACCCAACTTCCTCGACTCCCTTCCCCAGATCTTCCTTCTGATGCTCTGAACATCCCTTCCTGCATCCATGGAGCCTGAACCTCTGCTTTCCTTCTCCTCTGCTCGAAATAGAAGAGCTGCTTCCATCCTCTTGCCTAGAACTCTCCCTCTCCAAGAACTTGATTATTTGGTAACTGCAGTCTTTTAACTTGGGGTGAGAGTTGGGGAGACAGTCTGCATGAAGCAAGATGCAAAAATAACACAATGTATTATTAATAAGAATTAAAAACAAATGTCTACAATCTCCAATTTTTATTACCAGCACTTCACTTATTGCTTTGGGGACTTTTGGCTTTTTTGTTGTTGTTTTTGCTTTTTTTTTTCCCACCAGAGCAGGAATACTGAAAATCTAAATATGCAAGAAATAAAAAGTTTTCAAAAGGGAAAAACAGAAATGCTGATGTTGTCTAATGATGCCACAAGTTTACTCCAAAATTGCTCAATACCCCGTAATGGAGGAGGGAAAATTGATCGTCCTCATTATCGCTGCAGCTCTGTCAATACCAATATTGCCTTGTTTTGAATAAAATGTGCTGGTTTTTTTCAATGTTGGTTCCAGTAAAATGGGGTTTTAGTGAAAATATGAGCAGTAGCAGGAAACCAGTCTGGTTTCTCCCCCTACAAATGGATTGATTTTCCTAACACACATTACTTCCAATGCAGGAAGGGGATGGTGGTTCAATTAGGACTCGGTGGTGAGCGTTAGGGTCACCAGCAGACTGGACCCGCAAGCAGATTATCACAGAGAGACGTGCGGGCTGCCTGTAGGAGTTTGCTGCTTTCTCCACTGAGCAGCTGAGCCTTCAGGGCTGTCCTTGTCCAGGTGTGGGTGTTTAGTCTTTATCTTTCTCCCACCGCCTCTTTCCTGGTCTAGATTGATACAGCGGTTCCAGAGCCCAGTGAGGGCTGGGTCTTGATGGAGTCGGTCCCTCCAAGGAGGTGTGGGCTTTGAGTACCGTAGTCCAGAGTGTGTCTTCTGGACATTAATCCACAGTCCTGACTCAGACTAAAAACCATCAGATGACCAGCGTCTCCTCCCCAGACACTTAGAACTGGGGACTTCTACTGAGTTACTTAAATTTGGGTTCGTCGCTTATTCCAGTTTGGCTGCAGTGCTCTTTATTTGATAGTTTTGGAAGAGAGGCGATACACTCTAAGTGGCCTCAGCTCTTCAGGGATATCACAGGTAAATGGGGCCCGCAGATGTGTTTCATTTGACAAGTTGTTGTGCTTTTTGTCTTTGTTTGCTTAGAATTAGCTTTCTTTTACAAGGGCATAAACTTTCCCGTTTGCACAGTCCCCACCAGCCTGATACACTCATCTGTGGTGTCCACAAAGCCTTGTAGGTATGGGAGGCTGTGATCTTGGTTTAGGTGTAAGAGGGTCCAAATTCCAATGAATCTGTAGAATCCATGTCTAAAGGCGTGGCTTCCGGGATGCACTTGCATAAATTTGCAACAAAGACCAAGATGCATGTGGGCACCTGCTCTAAATCTTCTGTTTCTTTTACGAATTATATCCATATCATGGCCAATATTTCCTGATAACAGGAGCCTGGGATCTTATAAAATATTAGTTTCTTTCCAACTTTACTTCCCAACATCCCCTTTGGTCTACCCTGTACTCTATGCCAGTAACATCTTCACTTTTGAAAACTTTTTTGACTAATGCCCAAAGTTGAGACTGTCCTTTCTAATCCCATCCTTTTGATGAGGTCCTAATTATTTTTCAAGAGACAATTCACATGTTCTTTCACTTAGTAAAACTTTTCTGACTATCCAAACCAGCACTGTGTCCGCACTTGAGTCATTATAAACATCACACTTCGACAGGCCACCTTCGCATCTATCTTCTATTTATCG
The DNA here is from genome assembly GCF_027580195.1 of Bos mutus. Classification (NCBI taxonomy): domain Eukaryota; kingdom Metazoa; phylum Chordata; class Mammalia; order Artiodactyla; family Bovidae; genus Bos; species Bos mutus. The sequence goes on along the minus strand of NC_091644.1, from coordinate 7,511,291 downwards.
AGAACTGTGAACCGATGCCTGAGACAATGGCTTTTCATCCTTGTTCCCCTAGCACATCTCTCTGTGTCTCAGTAGCCACCGAGTAAGCGCAAGCACAGGGCACAAGGTTTACTAGAACTCAGCGGGTGCACAGGGCCCAGGGCGCTGAGAAGGTGGTCAGAAAGGTGATGAGCCAACTGAGTGTTGACGGACAACGAGGACAGAGCCAGGTCAACAAGGGAATGACCTCCCAGGAGAGGAAACAGTGGCGCAAAGGCCAAGGGTGAGAGTGAGTCTGGCCTTTCAAGGAAAACCTGGGGATCACAGACAGTTGCCAGCCAGGCTTGATCACCCTCTGCCCCCAAATCCCTCCCCAACAGTGAGCCTGTGGTCAGCCCTGAGATGGGGCATGAGACCATTACCAGGGGAACCAGCTGATAAACATCCATCTGGGAAGATGCCTGCAGAGTCTGAAACCTGAAACATTTGTGAAGAGTTTCCATCACCTTGGACACACACACCCTCGCCCCACAATAGCTAGGTCAGGCAGGCAGAGAAGCCCAACAGGGCTCCATGAGACCCAACATCAGCTCTGTGCCAGAACCCTTCCCCTATGGCTGCTACATCCTCAAGGAGCTCAGGAAAGGAGTAATTAACTTACCCTGAAGGTCTCTATAGCTGTGGCCAAAGTAACTCCTGACACAACTCTTTCAAGATATACTTTTGGAACAGATTTTTGCTGTTGCTGTTGTTAATAGATTTGCATACATGATTGCCTGGAGAAGATTCCTCGAACAAGACTGCAGAGCACACAGTCTTTTGTAAAGATGAGGGATCCATTTCCAAGCAACCTGGGCTCCGGCCCTGGTATGTTGCTTTTGAGCTTCCAAACATTCACCCTTGCTACATCGTCTTGGCATAGGGCACTCAAATACCTACCAATCCATGTTGATTTGATACTAACTAATGGGAAACTTGGGCTAGTTACTTACTTCCCTTAAGCCTCAGTTTCCTTAGCTTTAAAATGAGAATATTGAGAATACCTCCCTCACTGTCTGTTGTGGTTTTGGTGAGAGTCAACAAGAATTGCATCTGTGAAAGTACTTTGTCTTGTAGGATGCAAGTGTTTTCAGAATATTGACCCCTTTTACTTGCAGTCTATCAGTAAAAGCCCTGATTAGTTATCAATTGTACTCATCAATTACTTTATCAATTGTGTAATGGAAGCTGGAAATACACCTAAAATATATGTAAAATATATTATCTTTCATTTAATATTTCCAAAATGTTATATACTATGACTTAGAGTCCTAGAAGCACAGAGTCACAAAAACCAGAAGAGAAAGAGAGAAGGAATGATAGCACATATTGTGTTCCAGGTAAGGTTTTAAAAACTCTCCAACTATACCCCCCACTGAAAAGGTTACATCAGTCTCCATAAGTGACGTAATGAGTGGCAGAACTGGCACCGCAACCCTGGTCTTATTTCAAAGCCCATGGTTTTAACACTGTGTAATGCACTTTGGCCACCTCATGCGAAGAGTTGACTCATTGGAAAAGACTCTGATGCTGGGAGGGATTGGGGGCAGGAGGAGAAGGGGACGACAGAGGATGAGATGGCTGGATGGCACCACTGACTCAATGGACGTGAGTCTGAGTGAACTCCAGGAGTTGGCGATGGACAGGGAGGCCTGGCGTGCTGCGATTCATGGGGTCGCAAAGAGTCGGACATGACTGAGCGACAGAACTGAACTGAACTGAACTGAATGCACTCATTATGAGGAAGGGAACCCAATACCTCATAAGAGGCATACACTGAGGGTCTGTATAAGCGTTTTATTGGTGGGGCCGTTTGGCCTGGCTTCGGTTTGATTTCCCCCTAGCTAGGTGTGAGCGCCTTTAGGCTGGGCAAGTGCCCTTCCCGATGGCCACAGGCCTCACCACTCCCTATTGTTTACACCACACATTCACTTTACACTTCTGGCCCCAGGACATTGTGTCTGCAACCCTTATGATCTAGGCCATATCTGAGTAGCTGAAACTGATGTGCAGAGAAGGGGGGTGGCCCATATACGTCATAAATAATGATGGCAAAGGACTAGAAGCAAAGTCACTGGATAATTGGACCAGAGCTCAGCCCATCAACCTCACTTGCACTCCATCATTCTATGTCCGCTGTGGCTTGCTTTTGAAGCTTTTCGTCTCCATGCAAGATTATGTCTATCTGCTCTATTTAAGAGATAACCCTAAGAAGTATCCTGGATTTTGAATAGAATATGACATTTTCCCACTCAGGAACAATAGAAATACTTGAGAGTGGGGTTCAGAATGAAAAAGCATAAGAAATATAGAAATTCAAAATAGTTGAAATTTCTAATGTGCTGTAATTTGACAAAACAAGACTCCTACTTTGGCAATTTCCTTGTTGAAGGAAATGACTCTTTTCAAATAGCTTGCCCTTACACAATCCTACCCAGGGCTATTAATGCTGTCGATACTTTAGTTATTTGAAACCTGTATGATTAGTTCAAAGTGTCTGAAATACAGGCTAATTCCAGAAAATGGTGCCCTTTCCAAACTGAGGCGCAAATCAGTTGACGGACGAGTGCAGCCCAAGCCTGATCTTCTTCCTGTCCTGTCACACTGTGCAGGAGGCTTCCGTCACAGTAGAAGCTGGAACACACCCAGCAGCGAGGGGAGGTGCAGACTGGTGACAGACAAGAGTCTCTCTAATGTCTGATCGTGTCCTTGCTTTCCCATTGCCTCCCACCCATGCCTACCGCTCATCTATAGGGAAGGCAACGTGGTACAATGGCAGGAGGTCCCAGGGCCTTCCATCGGGCACATCCACCACCTACCTAGGATGTCAGTTCACTGCTACAAGCTTCCAGTCCTCATCTGCAAAATGGGACTATTGATATCTACCTTGCTGGGTTGTTATGAAGAGCAAATGATAAAACGCTCGTGGAGCTTTGGGAGCTTGTAGCAGTAACTGCACCAATCAGCAAGTGCTCCCCACGGTGCCATGGATGCTCTGCTCACTGCGCTAAGTGCTCCTGCATTGCTTCAGCTGGTCCTCACAGTCATGCCATGAGGAGACGATATTATTCTCTCCATACCACAGCAAAGGAAGCTAAGGATCCCAGAGACTGAATAATTCCCCATGGTTCTGTGACTGTTAAGTGGTAGAGCTGAGATCTGACCCAAATCTGTCATCCTCAGAGCCTCATAGAGGGGCTTAGGGAAACGCAGTGGAGATGATGATAACAGCGATAATAAAGGGCGGTGATCCAACAAAATCCATGTCTTGGCGTGGTGCTCAGGGTCCCTCGCGATGTGGCTGCAACCTCCCTCTCTTGCCCCACTCACAGCCTGTCTAGCCACATGGTTTGTCCTAGTCCAGCTGAACTATTAGCAGTCCCCAGATGGGCTTCTTTACGTGTGCCTCTGTGTCTGAGTGTCCTCTCTGTCCCTCCTCTGTCTGATCTGACATCGACAGGTCTTTTCTTTAAAGCCTGGCTGCAGTGTTGCCGTCTCTGTGTGGCTTTCCCTTCCCTCTCTCCCAAAACCCTGTGGGCAAACTTTTAGTGCAGTTAGAGTGTTGTCTATCTTCCCTATTCCTCTGAGTACCCACCACCAAATTCAGACTATGCATTCCAGTGACATTTGTCTCTGAATCCCTAGTGGAACCTAACAGGTGTTGAGTAATTATTCACAGACATTCACGCACAGCATTGGCTGCCCCAACACAGGCTGAGCTCCACCTCTGGAAAACTGGATCTGGCTACGCAGCCTCTGAGTTCCTGTTGTCATGTACACAGCAAACAACCCTCTGCTAAGACCCGAATGGAAGTGCAGTGATTGCTGGGGAGTAAAGAGGCCTCCTATATTAGTCAGAGTTCTAGTCCAGAGCTACATCCCTATGGCAAGGCCCACGTAGCTGTTGAGCATCATGAAAGAGTAAAGGCTTTTCTTCTCAATGAGTTGTTTCTGCCCGGGGCCAACTCAGCTCCAAGAGAACTGAGCTGGACTCCATTTCTGCCTTATGCTTAGGACAGCAACAGTCACAATAAAATTCCTACAGTCTCATTTTAATGCTGGTGATGCTACAAGAGGCAAGAAAAAAAATTAGCTGGATTATCTGTTTCCGAGAGCAACTCACGGAGCTAGCATTTTGGAGATGGGGGGAAAAAACCCTTTTGGTCTTGATCAGAACACATGCAATGTGGCTACAATTAGAAATAAACCAGACAACCCATATAGGTAGTTAAGCAATTGCTTCCTAAAACGATGCCTGTACCCTGGAAAGCTATCAGTTTCTCACCCATAAGGTAGGAAGAGCCTCTGAGGAACACACAGTGGGTAAAACTATAGGGACCCACCAGGCCCATCTAAAGAGAGATGAGTGGGAACTCACAGTCCGTCTTCCTTGTAACACTGCCATCTGCTGAAACCCCCAGCTCCTTTCTCAGTCTCCCACATCTGCAATCCTGCAGTCAGTTTCATCTCAGCCTTTTCTTGCCTGGCTCTCATTTCACATCTGATTTACTATTCCATTTGTCGCCGTGAGGTTTCCCACCCTCCCTTCTGGAAATTAATTACTGCAATTATCCAACTTTTAATAGCTGCTGATTTGGCATCTGCAGGACATGTTTGAGAAAATGCACCACTACATTTCATTTGCATATGTGAGAGACAGTGCGTGAGAATTAGAATTTTCCTAAATTACTTACTGTGACCTGAATAGAGAAAAAGTATCCTACCAAGTGGAAGCCTCATTTGCATACTTAATTTGGCCAATTACCATCGCAGGGTGAGAGAAAGTTCTTCCCCACACACTGACATGACAACTCAGGGTGTTTATTGGGAACCCGGGCTCATCCACAGAGTCTTCATACACTGGGAGAGAGAAGGACAGGCAACTGTCTGCTCTGCATCACTTCATCAGTCATCCTCACGGTGGAGACTTGCAATAACACGCTCATCAGCAATCAGTTTGATTGCTAACCGCCCAAACCACAGGCTTGGTTGCTCCCTTTGCAAGTGCATTGCATGGTATGAATACAGCTAAGGAAGCCAGACATCCTCACAGTAAGGCAACTGCCACTGGGAAAGTGTACAGTGCCAAGGTGCATCACCTCACATGAAGAGCTGCAGACAGGAGAGTTTTATTCATCAAACACAACTTGACTTTGGGCCTGAAGTGAGTTTTAGATCTCCTCTCACCACCCCCATGATTTTAGGAAGCTGCACAACTTTCTTGAGCTTCAAGCACCTACAAACTGGGGAGAATTTCATGTACTTTAATGACTTGTTATGAATATTGATTAAATAATGTTCCTGGAACAGAGGTAACCCTCCCTGTGTGTTAGTTTCCAACATGCTTCAGGCAGACTCTGTCCTGAACACTAACATGAAGAAAGTGAGGTCCTGGGCTTTAGATAACTAAATGACTCCAAGACATTTGATTTAGGGCTCAAATAATTGTATCCATCAGTTAGATGTCTGAGGCAAGCATGGTGGCTGGTCTTTAAAGATGCCCCCCAATAATTCCTCCTTTAGGACACACAAGCCACCCCTCACATCAGTAGAAGAGACATATGTCCCTTCCTGCTGAGTCCAAGCTGAACCTCTGATTCACTTTGACCAATAGAATGCCATGGAAGCAATGCTGGCCTGTTCCAGGCAGGGGTCTCTGGAAGGCCTGGCAGCTTCTGTGTTTGTGCCTTGGGAACCCTGAGCTGCTGCTGTGTGACCTGCTAGGAAATCAGGTGTAGGGATACAGGTAGAGGCCAGATGGAGAGGGCTACATGGAGGAGACGTCAGGATCCTCCCAACGGCTTAAACGAAGGGCAAGGCAGAGCTGGACCGCATCCCTGTGAACTCCCATTCTCCCACAGAATCTGCAGCTGTGCAGGGAAAGACCAGGAGCCCTGGCAGCAGGGAGGACCGCATTGAACACTACGTCCACAAACTCAGAATCGTTAAACGGCATGTATGTTGTCTGAGACTCAGTTTGCCACTGGATGAAGTTGGAACAATGATACTCCCCACTGTGGCGCTAGGGGTAAAGAACCGCCTGCCAGTGCAGGAGAGATGCAGGATCGATCCCTGGGTCGGGAAGATCCCCTGGAGGAGGGCATGGCAACCCGCTCCAGTATTCTTGCTTGGAGAATCCTATGGACGGAGGAGCCTGGGGGGTTACAGTCCATGGGGTCGCAGAGTCGGACACGACTGAAGCGACTTAGCAGCAGCAGTCAGGGAAAGGGGGTAACGCTGGGCCTGCTACATGGTAGCTGCTCAAGTCAAGTCATTTCCTCTCACCTGCTGCGAATTCAAATGTACGTTTTCCAGGGTTTCCTCAGCTTCCAGTGTCTTTCTTAGAACCTCTAGAGAACGTGTTTTAAAAATTGCGAGCACTTCCTGAGAATCTGTCTTGTTCTGAGGCTCGACGCTCTCGCTCATACAATCTCGGGCCATCAGTGCTGCTGGGTCAGGAGCTGAGAGATGCCTTGCCTTCCCCGTCTTCCCACTCCCTGAATCCCGCTAATCTCAGGGCCTTGAGTCTATCTCACAGTAGGTCTCCTGACTCCTTGCTCTGCACACTTTCCCACAGACGCCACCTTAACTGGGCTACCATCATGCATCACCAGACTGTGGACAAGGCTGTCTAACTCCCCAGGCCACCTTCCAGGCAACAAGAGAGATTATAATACAAAAACCGGATGGCATACACCTCCATTCAAGAGAGACTTCATGTTGCCCGTGGGATGAAACCCATCCCTTGGCAGGGCTGCGCCTTCCTCCGCCCACCACATCCAGCCCATTTTCAGTGCTCCTGCTCTGCTCTCACCCCAGCTGCCTTCAGCAGGCTCATCCCCACCTGCTTCATTGCTACTCATTTTTCAGGGCTCTGCTGATATGTCACTGTCTGAGAGATGGCTTCCCTGACTTCCACCCCTTCATCTAGTTCAGTTGCTCAGTCGTGTCCGACTCTGCGATCCCATGGGCTGCAGCATGCCAGGCTTCCCTGTCCATCACCAACTCCCGGAGCTTGCTCAAATGCCTGTCCATCGAGTCGGTGATGCCATCCAGCCATCTCACCCTCTGTCATCCCCTTCTCCTCCCACCTTCACTCTTTCCCAGCATCAGGGTCTTTTCAAATGAGTCAGTTCTTTGTATCTTTAATTAGGTCTTCCCCCCACTTCCATTCCCATTATTCACTCTCAGCAGCCCATTTCCCCCTTAATATCACCTGTGGCAAATTTTAATTGTATATTCATTTGTGAGCCTAGTTACTTTGTCTGCCTCACCACCACCTCCCAGTCCCCAGCACAGATGCAGGCTCCTTGGACAGGGCTCGGTGCTCATCCCATTAGCTCTGCACATCCTGTACAGCACCGAGCCAGGGCGACAGCCAGTATCCCAGTGACGAATCAATGGATGGGACTGAAGGACTCCTGGCCCCACCCATGTCCAGTGCTGTGAGCATCACTTACACCGGACTTGCCTCATGAAGGTAAATAATTTCATTCAAGTTTTGCTTGGTTGTTGTTTTTATATGGTCACTTCATCAACAGAACAATCTGTTTTGAGGGGCCATGGAAGGGTGGGTAGCACTCAATCAAAGGTCTCAGAACCACTGATACTCCCCTGCAGGGACTGGGGGCAAAGGTAAAAAAAGGGAAAGGGAGCCTCTGGCCAGAGGAGCCTAAAAGATCAGTCATGTGAAAAAGACAAACCTGTGTGTTCATCAACAAGTACCTGAGGGTGGTCTTCGTGGTACAAGCGAGGCAGCAGCCTCACCATGATGCACAGGACCCCGGGGTGCATGATCACAGCATCACTGTCATCTGTCCTGCAGAGAGAGGGAAGCAGGACGTCAGGCTTGAGCTTTATAGTCTCTTTTGCTTTCCACACAACTTTCTGGATCTCTCTAAGACAGGCCATTTGCAGCCTCCCACTTATTATCTGTATGCTATGCTGTGCTGTGCTTAGCTGCTCAGTCGTGTCCAACTCTTTGCGACCCCATGGACTTTAACCCACCAGGCTCCTCTGTTCTTGGGGATTCTCCAGGCAAGAATACTGGAGTGGGTTTCCATGCCCTTCTCCAGGGGGTCTTTGCAACCCAGGGATTGAACCCAGGTCTCCTGCATTGCAGGCTGATTCTTTATCATCTGAGCCACCAGGGAAGCCCAAGAATACTGGAGTGGGTAGCCTATACCTTCTGCAGGGGATCTTCCTGACCCAGGAATCAAACCAAGGTCTTCTGCCTTGTAGATGGATTCTTTACCAGCTGAGCCTATCTAAATGATCTTGAACTAATTAATCTGAGCCTAACTCCCTCTAACCGTACAAGAGCCGTGCAACACCATACTTTCTGCACAGAGTCACAGAACAATGCCATTGTGCGCTAAGACACAGAGCCCAGCACAGAGCTGATGTTCAGTGGAAGTTAGTTTCCTGGACCCCTATCCTCTCTCCACATAGGCGGGAAATGGAGAAGCTCTCATTCTTTATTGAAAACACACACAGGACACTTCTGGCTTTCTTCAAGATGGTGTATGCACTGTCCCACCCACTGAATGCAACTTAAAACCCACACGGAAAGCATGAGCAGCTCTCCAAGTACTCTGAAAAGTGAACCACAGCAGAGAAGGAAACCAAACCAAAAGCATCCCGGGGCTTCCCCATCCAGCATCCTCTGGAATGGGCTTATAGGAAGTAAGAACTGTGTAGCGAGTGTGGACAGGACAGACTGAGCTCTAAGAGAAGGCTCTATTTTAGGTCTAAGGAGTGGGAAAGGAGGCTCCAACAGGTCACAGACCATGGAGGGGAATCCCTGGAGTTTTCTTTGTTGGACTTCTCCATCCATTCTTTCTCACTCATCCCTCAAGAAATCTCACAGCAGCAGCAGCAGTCAGACTGGTATCTGAAATTCTTGAGGGGGCGGAAACCTTCTCTCTGACCAGAGGAGTTCTGGTCCCAAGAGTCAGGCCAAAATCTCCATTGCTTTTGTCTCTCTATTTCCTCTCCCTGCTTGGCCCCAGAGACAGATGCAGTGGTGGGAAGTGTATGGCAGAGCAGATAAACTAAAGCTCTAGCTTTCTAGACAGAGGAGGAAGGAAGGGACCCCGAGGAGCCAGAAAGTGTTGGGAAAATGATGAAGAAGAGATTTAAGACAGTGAAGTCATTAAGTTGTATATCAACCTCTGGGCTCAATTCTGAGCTGCACATGAGTGGATCTGACCCTAAACCACATTCCAAAGACTTTGAGAACTGAACTCAGGGATAAACTACCACCCAAGACTGGCATGGGACAATTAGAAGGTACATCAACTTGCCCAGTAAAATCTTTGAAAACCAGACTGATACTGGACACATGGTCCAAGAAAGGTGGATAAGAATTTGCAGCTTGAACCTCATCGGGTCAATTGCCTGCTAAAGCAAAATAATCAACATTCTCCAGAAGATGGCAATGAGGGCCAGAGTTCATAACATCAAAAATGCCCAGGATATAATCTGAAGTTACTCAGCTTAGAACAAAGGAGGGAAATCAGAATATCTCACATGGAAAAATATAACAGATGCCAAGGTGGAGATGACACAGTGGTTGGAATTATCAGAAAACAGCAAAAATCACTGAAACTATAAATTGAAAAACAATAGAGGAAAAATGAAGTAAAGGTCTAATTATGTGAAAAAGTTTTAAAAACTGAAAAACCACCAGCTAAGTTAGCAAAGAAGGAAAAAAGACACAAATTACCAATATTATAAATGAAAGAGAGACTACCATTACACAGCCCACAGACATTAAAAGGATAAGAAAACATCACAAATAACTGTGCACACAAATTGGACAACCTAGATAAAACAGACCAGTTCCTTCAAAGCTACAAAATACCAAAAGTAAGCAAGAAGAAATAAATAAACAGAACAGTTTTACAACGATTACAAAAACTAAATATGTACTCTAAAACCTTTCCACAAAGAAAACTCCAGGCCCAGATGTTTCCACTGGTGAATTTTACCATACATTTAAAAGATAAATAACACCAATTCTATACAACTTCCTTCAAAATATATAAGAGAACACTTTCGAATGCATTTTGTGAGACCAGTATGACTCTGATATCAAAAGCAGACAAAGCCAGTACAAGAAAAGAAAATTGTCTGCCAACATCGCTTATAAAAACAGGTGCAAATTCTCAACAAACTATTGCAAAAACAAATATAACCATACACAAAATAAATAAGGCATTGTGGCCAATCTGTCTTATCCTGCAAGGCTGGTTCACTGGTCAAAAATGAGTCAATATAATCTATTATATTATTAAATTAAAGAAGAAAAATATGATCATACGCAGAAAAAAACATTTTAAAAATTCAACATCTGTTTATGATTTTTTTAAAAACCCTTGGTAAAATAGACATAGAAGGAATCACTCATAACTTGACAATGGACATCTACCAAAGAAACTCAGCTAATAGAATATTTGATGCTGAAAGACTGAAGACCTTCTCTTCAAGCTTAAAGACAAGGCAAGTATGTCCTCTCTCACCATTCCTATGCAACATCATGCTGAAACAACAGATTGGAAAGGAAGGTATAAAACTGTCACTATTCACAGACAATATGATTGTCACATAGAAAAAAAAAATCCCAAGCAGTCTATTTAAAAAAAATAAAAGTTCGTAGAAAAGATAAATGAATTAGCATGGATGCACAGTGACATTCAGAAATTGATCACATTCCTACTAGAAGTAAACAGTTGGGATACAAAACATTTAAAATATCATTTAAAATCATGCTCCCAAAACATAAGAATAAATCTAATTTTAAAAATGTGCTTGCTCTGTATGCTGAATACTATATACCTTGATTTTTAAAAAAAATCATAGATTTATATAAATGGAAAAACAGTCTGTTTATGGATTGGAATACTCAATGTAGTTAAGGTCTTAATCCTCTCCAAATTCATCTATAGATGCTGTTTAATACAATCCCAATCAGAATCCCAGCAGGATTTTTGTAGGCAGAGGCAAATCGATTGTTAAATTTCACCCTGTGAAAGACACTTTAAAAAATGAAACAAAAAGTTATAGACTGGGAGAAAATATTTTCATCCACACAGTGGAATACTACTCAGTAATAAAAATGTAAGAACTATTGATACAACCAGCTGGATAGATCTCAAAGGCCTTGTGCTGAGTTTCAAAAGCCAGCTTCAAAAGATACACACTTGTGCTTGTGTTTACATGTTATTCTGAAAATGATGAAGCTAAAGGAATAGCTCAGTGGTTGCCTGGGGTTAGGGATTGCGAAAGGGTTTCATTATGAAGGGACACCACTCAGAATTACTTCAAGGGGTGGGGCTGTTTGTTCATATCCTGACTGTGGTGGCGGTCACAAGACACTGCGCGTGACCTAAGACCCAGAGTTTACACCAAAAAAAAGACTTTAACTGCATGCTAATTGGGAAAGTAGCAATACAAAGAAAAACAAAGGGAAACAAATCACAAGAGGAATCCTGAATCACAAACACTTGATTGTCAAACATCTTGCCTCCAGCATTGCTTTTACAGCCCACAATGATACTGCTCTTGGCGCCACCAGCCCCGAAGGACGGCTAAGGCACCAAGAGTGCTTCTGACACTTGGTGTTGATTTGTCCAGTTCAGTACCAAGCAGACATGTGTCGACCTAAGTATCTTCCTGGCACGCTGGATACATCTAGGAGCTAAACAAAGCAAAACCCACACCTGGTAAGCGAGAAGAAGGGTATAGACAATAAAGGTGAACATGATAAACAGGTAAATTACAAATAATAAAAATTCCTATTGCTATATAAGCTTTGGTGCTGCTGCTGCTAAGTCGCTTCAGTCGTGTCCGACTCTGTGCGACCCCATAGACGGCAGCCCACCAGGCTCCCCCGTCCCTGGGATTCTCCAGGCAATAACACTGGAGTGGGGTGCCATTTCCTTCTCCAATGCATGAAAGTGAAAAGGGAAAGTGAAGTCGCTCAGTCGTGTCCGACTCTTCGCGACCCCATGGACTGCAGCCCATCAGGCTCCTCCATCCATGGGGTTTTCCAGGCAAGAGTACTGGAGTGGGGTGCCATTTTTACTATACTATAAATAGCATTGTAAAATATATACTCAATACATGTCATATATTATTATATAGTATATTTAATAATGTAATAGAATAATAAAAAAAGAAATTACATATTATGAAGAAAGATGATAAATGTTATGCAGAAAAGAGAAAGAATTTAGAACATTGGGTGTAAGAGGGAAAAAATTTACAATTTTAACTTGGGTGGTAGAATTGGCTTCTTTGAAAAGGCAACATTTGGGCGGACTTGACAAAGGGGATGCAGATATCCAGAGGAAAAGCATTTTAAGCAAAGAGGATAGCCAGTGCAAAAGCCCCCAAAGTGGGGGTATGTCTGACCTGTTCAAGGAGCAACAAGGAAGCCCGCGTTATTCCTCCGATACTAAAGCCACACAAAGAAAAAAGAATTACAGACCAATATCCCTCATTCATATATGTGCAAAAACCCTCAACAAAAAACTAGCAAAACAAATCCAACAGCCTAGCATTATATACCATGGTTTAGTGGGATTCATCCCAGGAAAGCAAGCGGGGTTCAACACTAAAAAACAATCAGTGCAGTGCACCACATTGATAAACAAAGGGAAAAAAATGATCACCTCGAAGGATAGAGAAAAAACATTTGGCTATATTCAATACCCTTTCATGATTTAAAAAGACATCTGACCCAATGTGCTGTCCACCTTCTCCAGACCCACACTGTGGATCAGCCAGCCTAGAAGTACATCATCCATCCCAGGGAGAAGGATCTGGGAAATACCAGAGAAGCTCAGCACGGTCCATTGCCATGGCAGCTGCCTTTTATTGAGCTCTACCGCCGTGTGTGGTGTGGTGCGTGCGTGTGTGTGTGTGTGAGAGAGAGAGAGAGAGATGCACGCTATGAGGGGGTGGTGTGTGTGTTTCATGGGTATTATATATTCTGTATTCTGGAAGTCACAGTATATATTTGGTATTTATATACTATATATCTTCTATTTGGTAAAAAATGTTACTGCATCATAGTTATATAGATTAACTAATGCTTCTGAGGGCTTCCCTGGTGGTTCAGATGGAAAAGAATCTGTCTGCAATGGGGGAGATCTGGGCTCGATCCCTGAGTTGGGACAATCCCCTGGAGAAGGAAGTGGCAACCCCCTCCAGTATCCTTGCCTGGAGAATTCCTTGGACAGAGGAGCCTGGTGAGCTAGTGTTCATGGGGTCACAAAGCGTCGGACATGACTGAGAGACTGACACACACCCACAATGCCTCTGAAGAGCAAAGCACGGTCTCTGGACACAAGCGCTCAGTAAACAGCAGCTGTGATACTGCGACTGAGGGCAGTATCATCTCCAGTGCTCAACTCACAACGGCCCTCCATGCGGACACTCTTACTACCCCTACACTCAAACTGAGAAATCAAGGCACAGTGCGAGGAAGGCAAAGTCTCAAGGAGCCCGGCCACTGAGGTGTAGAGCACACAGGCCTGAGTCCAAGGCCCACGGCTTTCGTCTTCCTCCTGGAGACCGGGGCCCACTGTATAGACAGAGCCGAGGCCAGTCGCTCGCCAGGGGGATGCCAAGCGTTGGTGGAGGGCACAGGTGAGCACCCTGTCCCCCATGTCCAGCCCACTGCCCTGTCCTTTACCCCACAGACTCTCTCAGAAGAGGCTGGGGTTGCACTTCCTCTTTTCTAACCATTAGGGAAGGTCAAGGGTGATGCATTTATTTTTAATGAGAAAAAATTGTTCTATTTATGAAATCTGACTCTCATACATTTAAAAATTACTCATTGTAAAATCAGGATGACATTTGACACAGGAGTTATCTATAAAGAATCAGGCCTGATGCCATCTACAAGTTACGGCCCAAACCTTAAATTGCAGGCTATTGTGTCAGAACATTTAGCAGATCATCACTATTATTGTGGGAGTATCCAGAAAAAGCAGGACAAATACACACACACACACATACCCGCACACACACACACACACACACACGCAGAGGCTTTGAAGGCAGACACCAGCACCATGGTGCTGTGAAAAGCTCCCTTTGTTTCTCCTGCTTCAGTAAAACATTCACGCCTCCACAAGCTTCCTGTGCTCATCCCACCAGCATGCTGGAGAGACCCACACATCTGTATATCCAAAGGCGGGTGAATTGGAGCACACGGAGGAGGCCGTGTTAGTCACTCAGTCGCGTCCAACTCTGTGACTCCATGGACCATAGCCCACCAGGCTCCTCTGTCCATGCGATTCTTCAGGCAAGAATACTCCAGGGAGAGGAGGCAGAACCAGGGACAAAGACAGTGCTGGGATCCTGGCCCCCACCACAGCCACAGCAGCCAGCCCAGAGCTTCAGCTGGTAGCAGCTGAACCTGGTAGCAGCAACAGAGCGGCACACAGGACGTGGGCCTCCCAGCCACAGCGGCACCCACAGCCACAGGGAGCGGGCAGCAACGGTGGCGGGACCCACGATGCTGGTCCCTCCAGCCAAAGCTGCGCCCTACAGCTCCGGGCGCCCGCCTCCCAGCAGCAGTGCCGATGAACGCGGCAACCCTGGGAGCAGTGAGGACACCAATGACCCTGGTCCTTCTTTCCCCACAGCGGCGGCAGTGCCCACGACCCAGGTGACCCCAGACGTGGCAGAAGTGCCTGCCATGCCAGTGCCCCAGGCAGAAGTGCCCCAGGCAGAAGTGCCAGTGATGGCAGCAGCCCTGGCAGCACTAAGGCACCAGCCATCCTAGAGGAAGAGCAGGGGCAGGGAGACCACAGGGACACCCCTGGCAGAGCCGCGGCAGGGTGGAAAGGGCTGATTTTCAAATACAGCCAGAGGCCACCAAGAGAAGCCCAAAACTTGGGCTACAGCACCACCTACTGAAAAACAAAAGAAAGGCCTTTTAAATGGGAACTTGAATTGTTAGACTCAAAGTAAACAAAGCTTCACCTAAATAAGAGAGACATTTCCTCCTTCAAATGCACTGGCAGAGGAACAACTCATCAAGCACCACGAAAAACCAGTAACACAGTATCACAGGAAGAAAAGAACAACTCTCTAGAAACTAAACTTAAAGCCTCAAAGACTGTGATCTAACTGACAGAATTCAAAAGAGCCATCATGGAGAAAACTCAATTAACTAAGAGAATGCTCAAGAAGGCAACTCAATGAGTCAAGAGTAAAATTAATAAGCAGAAGGAATACTTTACCAAAGAGATTGCAAGTCTTAAAAAGAACCAATGGAAATTCTGGAGCTGAATAACTCAATAAATGAGATGAAGAATGGACTAGAAAGCACTAGAAACGGACCATATGGAAGAGAGAATTAGAGAGTTCAGAGTTAGAAATCTAGAGATGATTTGGTTAAAAGAAGTAAGAAAATAAGATGTTTTTAATGAAGAAACTCTATAAGAATTATCCAATTTGATAAGAAAAAGCAACTTAGAGATAATGGGTATCCCCAAAGAAGAAGAGAGTTTACTTAAAGAAACAAGAGCTGAGAACTTTCCAAATCTGGGAAGAAACTGGATATATAAGTCCATAAAACTAATAGAACTCCCAGTTATTCAATGCAAAAAGATCTTCTCCATGAGACATTACATTAAAACTGTCAAAAGTCAGTGATAAAGAAAGAATTTTAAAGATGATCAGGAGTAAAAAAAGACAGTAACCTACAAGTTACCTGCTTTAGGTTATTATATTTCTCAGCAGAAATGCTATAGGCCAGGAGAGAATGGAATAATATACTCAATATATAGAAAGAGTAAAACTGTCAACCAAGAATACTCTACCCAGAAAAGTTATCCTTCAGATATGAAGAAGAAATAAAATCTTTCCTAGACAAACAAAAGCAGAGGGAGTTCATCACTACTAGACGTGCCTGATAAGAAATGCTGAAAGGAGCGCTTCTACCTTAAACAAAGGAGCAAAAGTCCCCAAAACTTTGAGTAGGTAATAGACAGAATCAGAAAGCTGCAACTCTGTATCAGGATAAGTTGTTAAGCAATTAGAGCATACAGGTCCAAGGGGGATAAAAGCATTAAAAAAAAATAGCTACTTCAATTTGGTAATAAACTCACAACACAAAAGGGAATAATTTGTGGCAACAAAACTAAAAGGGAAGAATAAAAAGATAAAATCTGTATGAGCAAATGAAAATGACAACTTCTCAGTAGAAAAAGAACAATGGCACCCCACTCCAGTACCCTTGCCTGGAAAATCCCATGGACGGAGGAGCCTGATAGGCTGCAGTCCATGGGGTCGCTAGAGTTGGACACGACTAAATGACTTCACTTTTACTTTTCACTTTCATGCATTGGAGAAGGAAATGGCAACCCACTCCAGCGTTCTTGCCTGGAGAATCCCAGGGACGGGGGAGCCTGGTGGGCTGCCGTCTATGGGGTCACACAGAGTCGGACATGACTGAAGCGACTTAGAAGCAGCAGCAGCAACCTATGAAATGGGGTTCCCAGGTGGCACAGTGGTAAAGAATTTGCCTGCCAGCTCAGGAGATACAAGAGACACAGGTTCAAGCCCTGGGTTGGGAAGATCCCCTGAAGTGGGAAAATGGCAACCCACTCCAGTATTCTTGCCTGGAAAATTCCATGGACAGAGGAGCCTGGAGGGCTATCGTCCATGGGCTCAGAGTCGGACACGACTGAGCGACTGAGCACACACGCAGCACAGCCACCTATGGAACAGTGTATACAAACCACACGGCAACCATAAAACCAAAATCCGGAGCAGAGACATCAAACATGAACAACAGAAAATTTAGGAAAACGCCACATAAAACCACCAAATGAAATGACAGAAAAGCAAGGGGAAAGAAACTATGAAGATACAGAGCAACCAGAAAACAAAAGGTAGGATGGCAATACTGAGACTTTGCATGTCAATAATCACCCTAAATGTAAATGTACTGAATTCACCCATTGAAAGAGTGGCTGGGTGGGTTAAAAAGCAAGACCCAACTATATGCTGTCTCCAGGAGAGTCATCTCAGCTCTAAAGACAAATACAGGTTCAAAGTGAAGACATGGAAAATTATACTCTAGGCAAATGGCAGCAAAAACCAACAAAAAAACAGGTATAGCCATACTCATAGTGAACAAAATAGACTTTAGGCCAAAAGAGATAACAAGAGAAAAAATGGGGATAATCCCTCAAGTAGACATAGCAAGTGTTAATATATGTGGACCTAATATAGGAATACCAGCATATATGAAGTAATTTTAACTAACCTAAAGGGAGACATTGACAACCACATAAGAATAGTAGGGGCTTTAATACCCTCACTTACATCAACAGATTATTTGGACAGAAATTCAGTAAGGAAACATGGGGCTTAAGTGAAACATTAGAGTAGACACACTCAAATAAATACAGAACATTCCATCCAAAATCAGCAGAACACACATGCTTTTCAGGTGCACATGGAAATTCTCCAGGACAGACTATATGTTGGGACACGGGTCTCAATAGGTTTAAGAATGAAATCATATCAAGCACATTTCCAACCACCTGTATGAAACTGTAAGTCGATTACAAGTAAAAGGATGGGAAAATCACAATATGTGGAGGCTAAACAGCGTGGTACTGAGCAACTATTGAATGAAGAAATCAAAGGAGAAGTCAAAAAATACCTGAAGACAAATTCGAGTGAAGATATGCCACACCAAAATCTATGTGATGCAGCAAAAACAGTTCCAACAGGGAAGTTTATAGCAACACAGGCTTACCCTAAGAAATAAGAAAAATCTCAAAAAAACAGTCTAAGCTTACACCTAAAGAAGTAGGAAAGAAGAAGAAACAAAGTCCTAAGTCAGTAGAAGGAAGGAAATAAACAAAAAAACCTGGTGGAAATAAATTATTTTTAGAGACTAAAAAGACAGTAGAATGAAACTAAAACCTGATTCTTTGAAAAGACAAGCAAAATTGACAAATTTTTAGCTAGACCCACCAAGATAAAAAGAGAGAAGGCTCACATAAAATCAGAAACAAGAGAAATTACAACAGATATCACAGAAATACAAAGGATTGTAAGAGAGTACTCTGAACTGCTTTACATCAACAAATTGGACAAACTAAAGGAAATGGATGAAGTCTTAGAACAAACAACTTTCTAAGACTGATTCATGGAGAAACAGAAGATCTGAATAGACTGATCACTATTGATGACGGAAACAGTAATCAAAAATATCCCCAAAACAGAAGCCCAAGATCAGACAACTGGCAAAATCCACCAAACATTAAAAGAAGGGTGTCAAGCAAAAACCTGGAGACAGGGGCATGCTTCCTAATTCACTTTATGAGGCCAGCACTACCCTGATACCAAAACCAGACAAGAACAAAACAGAGAAGACAATTAGAGGCCAATGTCTTTGATAAACATAGATGCAAAAATTCTCAACAAAACAGTAGCGAACTAAATGCAACAGTGCTCTGAAAGGGTTATGCGCCCTCCTCACGTGGGGCTTATTCTAAGGGTACAAGTGTGAGTCAACGTTCACAGATCAATCAGTGTGATACACCACACAAACAAAAGGATCAAATCATACGAGTGTCTCAACAGATGCAGGAAGAGCATCTGACAAGATTCAACATCCACTTATGATTTTTAAAACTCTCAGTAAAATGAATAAAGGTCATCAATAACTTACATGTCAAATCCAGCTGACATCTTCCTGAACAGTGAAAAACAAAGCGTGTTCTCTTAGATCAGAAACAAGTATACGCACTCTCACCATTCTTACTTACTACAGTATTGGAAGAATTACTATTGTTAAAATTTTTCCATATTACCAAAAACAATCTACAGCTTCAATGCAATTCCTATCAAAATTTCAACAATGTTTTTCACAGAAGTGGAATGTAAAAGTTCTAAAATTTGCATGGAGCCACAGAAGGCCTTGACCACCCGAAGCAATTCTGAGAAGAAAAGGACAAAGCTGAGGGTGTCACACTCTCTACTTTCAAATTATACTACAAAGCTATAGTAATCAAAACATGTATAAAGAACTCAGGCAAGTCAACAACAAAAGAACCATCTTTTTAAATGGACAGAACTCTAAGTAGACATTCCAAAGATTACATACAGGTGGCCAACAGGCACCTGAAAAAATGTTCAACATTACTAATTATTAGGAAAATGCAAAGCAAAATCACAATAAGATATTACCTCATGCCCAACAGGGTGGCTATTACTAAAAAAGAAAAAAAAAGGCGATAACGAGTATTTGCGAGGGTACAGAGAAAAGGAACCTCATCCACTGTTGGTGGGAATGTAAATGAACATGGTGGAGATTCTGCAAAAAATTAGGAACAGAACCACCATATGGTCCAGTTATTCTGCTCCTGGGTATTTATCCAAAGGATATGAAAACATTAATTCAAAGAGATGTACACACTGTTACGTTCACTGCAGCTTTGTTTACAATAGCCAAGATAAGGAAATGATCGAAGGGCCCATCGACAGATTAATGGATAAGAAGATGTGGTACGCATGCACACACAGCGGAATCCTACACAGCCATAAAAATGTGAACTCTTGCCATTTACAATATAAATGGGCCTTGGGGGTATTATGTTACTTGAAATGTCAGATGGAAAGGATAGTGTATGATTTCACTCATATGTGGAATGTAAAAAGTACAAAAATAATTGAATAAATAGAACAAAACGAAAACAAAGCCATACAAGGAATTCCGGGGCTGCCCAGAGGTTAGACTCCATGCCTCCACTGCAGGAATCTCACTTTCCCTGGTTGGGGAACTAAGATCCCATATGCTGTGCAGCCAAAAAAAAAAACCAGAAACAAAATAAAAACACAGATACAGATAACAGACTGGTGGTTAGAGGAAGGGAAGGAGGGTTGCAGGAGGGCAAAATGGGTACGAGAGATCAACTGTATGGTGGTGAATGGAAACAAGATTTTTGGTGGCAAGGACACTATAGTATATACAGAAGTCGAATTATAATGTTGTACACAGGAAACATATAGCTATAAACCAATGTCACCTCAATTTCTAAAAGGTGCAGAGTCTAATAGACTTTTGTCCAAAGAAGATACACAAGTAGCCAACAAGCACCTGAAAAGATTCTCAATATCAATAGCCTTCAAGGAAATGAAAATCAAAAGCCCAATAAGATACCACATCATCCCCATTAGGAGGGCTATAGTCAAAGAGATAATGACAAGAGTTGACAAAAAGATGTTCAAACTAAACCCTCACACACTACTAGTAAGAACATAAAATGGTGCAGTCACTCTGGATAACGATTTGTGGTTCCTCGAAATATTAAACATCGAGTTACCGTATGACTTAGTCACTAGTTGGGTATCTAGCCAAGAGATACACAAACATGTATCCACAAAAATCTTGTTCATGAATGTTCACAGCAGTATTACTCATAATAGCCCTAACGTGAAAACAACACAAATGCCCATCAGCCGTTATGGAGACGATAACTGTGGTATACACACTGGAATATTATTTGTCAATAAAAAGAATTAAGTACTGATACATGCTATAACATGGATGAACCTGAAAACATTATGCTAAATGAAAGAACCAGAAACAAAAAAATCACATACTCGACTATTCTGTTTATATGATATATCTAGAACAGACAAGTCAGTAAAGACAGAAGATAAATTAATGGTTGCCGGGGACTGGAGGTAGGGGCGGAAGAAATGGAAAATAATGGATAATGGGTATGGAGTTTCTTTTTTGTGTGATAAAAATGTTCTAATCAGTTGTGGTAATGATCATATAATTCTGTGAATATACAAGAAAAACATTCAATTGTACATTTTAAAGGGGCGAAGTTTATGGTGTTATGTCTCAATAAAGAAGCTGCTCTTTTAAAAAAAAGGATAAAAGAAAAAAGAATAAATGTTCTCACATGGGAACATCAGGGTCCTGAGGTTTTACTGGCAAGTTCTATTACACAGCTAAGAGGGAACACCACCCAACTGCTTAGGCCAGCATAAATGTGACAGTAAAAATAGTAAAGAAAGTGTGAAGGGCTGAACTTTCTCACAAACAAAAAATATTTTTAAAAAGTCAGCAAATCAAATCTAGCAATAATTATATCATGAGCAAATTCTGAAGGAATGCAAGGTCAGAAAACAGACTGATTTACCAGATGAACCGATGAAACAAGAACAATCATGATCATCACAGTGGTTGGAGAATTGACATCCAGCCCCCTCACCACCAGCTCCCAGTACTGATGTCTGGCTGACACATGCGGTGCTCACTTTGGATAAACATGTGCAATGTCTTTCAGAAGAGAATCCTGTGGTGTTAAGGGCCACATGACCTGGAGAGGTGGCAGGCAGGATAGTTTACTGCAATATTAATTTTTGTCTTATCACCAATGCTTCAGAGGAATGAAAAAAAAAAAAAAAAAAGGATACCAACTATTCTGTTGCTTTGTTATTTCATTTTCCCCCTCCTGATCCAAAGCGGGTGGGCGGTTCTTTGTGCTCCCTCACTTTAGTGGAATTCTGTGTTACAGGCATGAAAGTAAAAAGTTGTTTAGCAAAGTCAGGTCCTTGAAAAGATTAGCCTGCAGAAGAGATGTCCTTGTTGGGGGAAATGGAAGCAGCAAGAAAGAACAAGAGTCCCATGATTGGGAAGGACGCTATGGTTTGTGTCTCACAAGTCAAGGACATCACCCACGCCCTGGCAGTGCCCTGGCAGGCAGGAGATGCCATCTAGGAAGGCAAAGGCTACTCAGCACACCACAGAGGCTGGGCCCAGGCACCTAGGCTCCGAGGCACAGCAAAGAAGCCAAGGAGAAAGGGAACCTGTGCGCAGCAGAGCTCTGCCCTCAGTTTCCAAGATCAGGTAAGCTTCCGGGTTCTCGTGTGACTCATCAGCATCCCCTGACCCTGAACTGAGTCAAACCGGTTTTCTGCCAGCTCTCAGGGTAGGGGGGCGAAGTTAACTTGATTTAAAGAAAAGAAAAGGCCAAGTTAACCAAGACCAAGTTAACTTGATTTCAAGGAAAGAAAATCACGCTGTCACCAGCACAGCCCACTGGGATCCCCAGGAAGCATAAGATGGAATCTAGGTGATAAGATAAGGCCCAACCTCTTCCTCTGTGCTTAGTCTAGTCTCACTTGTTCATTGGTCACTGCCTGCAGAGGCCCTGCACCGGGCAGGCGCCTCAGATCGGAGATCCCAGTGCAAAATGGCTGCGCAGGACACGGCAGCCCGCAGATCTGCTGCAGAAGCGAGGTGCGCGATCCTCCATTCAAGGTGGTGGCCGCGGGCCGTGTGCCGAGGTGGTGCGCCCGCCCTGCGGTTCCACCCTCCCCTCTACACAGGATCCCTAAAGGCAGCCCCACCCCAGGCTTGTCCAGAGAGCAAGAGAGCTTGCACCTCTCCATTCTCTGTTAAAAGAAGAAAGGTTTCCTTTGCTTCTGAATCCAGTTCGGTCTCCTATCGGCTTAAACCTCAGATAGAAGGACTCTTGCTGGGAATGGACTCAGGAGGGTTAGTAGCAGTGTAACTTTCCGCACACCCACTTTGTACTACGCATGTGCGGGATAAGTGCCTGGGACACAGGAGACACGCACACCGAGGGCAGATTAGGGAAGCAGCAAAGCTCTACCTCTCTTCCAGGTCTGGCCACTGCGTGAAGCTTCCCTGGGGGTCACTGCCAGGTTCTGCCCTCTGAGGGTCCACCGCTAGCTCCTGCCTGGTCCTCGGGGCGTCCTTCAGGTCCCTGCGCAGGTGGAGGGTGCCTCGGGCCATGCTGTCCAGAAAGCTGAGGATCTGCAGGCAGCTCTGGATCTTGG
Organism: Bos mutus; assembly: GCF_027580195.1. NCBI lineage: Eukaryota > Metazoa > Chordata > Mammalia > Artiodactyla > Bovidae > Bos > Bos mutus. The sequence continues at coordinate 7,488,410 of NC_091644.1, read as the reverse complement.
GTGGGAGCCGGCTGGCAGAGGAAAAGGCCGCACTCAGCAGATCAGCAAACGGCCTGGCCTTGGTGTCCTCCCAGGAGGGCGGAGGGGCGTCCTCTTCCTCCAGGGCCCCAAAACAGCCCAGCAAGCAGAGGTCCTCGGCCAGCTTCTCAAAGAGCCCGGTCCTCCTAAAGAAGTCACCGTTGACTGGGTCCAGGTGCAGTGCAGCAGACAAAGCACAGAGCGTGTGCAGGACGAGGTCCAGGGTCTGGCTGGGGGACACTGCCCCCCACGTCTGCAGTGGGGGCTCCTGGAGAGACCCCTCCAGGTCAGAGAGAAGGGACAGCAGCCCGTTGAACCCACTGGAGACTCTGAAAGCAGCGCGGCCTTTGGGGGTCTCCAGGATCCGGAGCAGAGACTGAAACCAATGAGATAAAAGTGAGTGAGGTCCAGGCAGCAGATCTTTAATGCTGAGCTCCAGCCCAGCATTGCCAGAGCATTCCTGGTGCTCCTCCAGGATCCATGCCAGAGGAATAGCGAGCTGCCCGGGGGCAATTCTGAAATATTGGGAGGTCTGTACCATTCCTCTTTATTTTAGTTTTGGGTTGCCCATCAGTGTCTTTGTTCAAATGGCTGCTCTTAAAGCCTATGCTGCTTTATAGGGTTGATTTACTGTCTTATATCTCAAGTGCATCTCTCTCCACAAACCTTTCTCTGACCCCTCACTTTGACTCATCCCAGGCTGAGTGCTCATACCTCTAACTCCCCAATCAGAACTCTCACCATCCTGCATTGAAGCTGTGTGAAAATTGTCTCAGCCTTCCTCTAGTTTGAAGTGACATGAAATCAGGCTTGTTCACTGCTGTGGATTGTAGTACCTACTTAATAAATACTTGCTAAGCTCATGGAATGTACCATTTTCTATATTGCAAAAGGAAACAGTGAAATCTATACAGAGCAGTTTATTACTATTTACCTTCCTCTGTGTGAAAGCACAGGTACTTTTAATAAATGGAAGATTGTCAAACAAATCTACTTAAAAGCGGGTGTGACTATACAAGGGAATTGAGGTGGAGAAGAGAAATCCTTCATGGAGGGAAACATATAGGCACAGCATATAACATAGACCATGTGTGGAGTTTAGCCTATCACAATGCACATGGTAGAATCTACCTTTGCAAGACTGCGGAGGATTTTCTGGACAGCCAGACTTCTCATTCCCTCTGGAGTCACACACTTACTAAGCACTTCCAATGTACCGTTCTTTGGTCCTAGTACCCATGATATACCCTAGGTGTTCAGTAAATGTTTTAGAAGGACTGCACTTGAGAAGTTCTCATTCTGGGCTAAAGTCTCACACCTAAGAGTGAAGAATGGATGGATGATTTTAGATAAATATCAAAAGCCTCTAAATTTGGGCATTTAGTTGCTTACTGTTCGTGAAACTTGAATGGGACTCCATCAAACACCCAGGTTCCCTGAGCGTGTCTCCCAGAAAACGAGCAGTTTTCTGTGGTTCTGTAGTAAGTGCTGCAGGAACATTTGAGTTGTTTCATCCTTTCCAACGTTTAGTGCTCTAGCGACACAGGAAAGAGACTTTTCTTGGCAGGCACAACTTAAAGTCAGTTTCAGGATGCTTGAAACAAGGTTCGAAGAGAAAAAGGTAAGGGAAAAAAAGTTCCTAATCTGGGAGAGATGGTGCCTTAAATGCATGGTTTAGGGTGATATTCTGCAGCATAATACATGGAAATCCGATGACAAAGAGAAAATTGATGGGTCAGAAAGGGAGCGAAGGGACAAGACTTCTAAATTCTCATATAGAGAAAGTCGAATAGAAACTCAGTAAAGTTACAGGTAAATATGAAATATGAAGTCATGTCCTTCGCAGGGGAAAGTAAGTTTCTAGTTCTATCTCTAAAATGCTGGTAACTCCAACCTAACACTAGTGTTTATCTGAAACACTATAATGTGTACCACTGGAACCCAAACTTTGTTATCTAAGATTATATTCTGCTACAAGAAGCTTGAACTGCTTGGCAGATGGTGAACCCAGGCATGGGGTAGGAAAGCGTGAAATGAGCCAAAACTAAGCTAAGGCACACAACCAAGGACCCTTTCAAAGCGGAAGAGAAATGATGACCGAGAAGCTGCCCAAAGTATTCCCACGGCCCCATCAACAACATTTCAAGTACACAAAACAAAGATTATAGAAATGAGGAGAATCTATACAAGGCCAAAGGTCATGATTATGCTCAAAATGGACAAATTATCATATACAGTGAGGCAGAAAGATTCATCCGCACTAATATGGGTCAATTGATCTTTTCCCAGTTATTGGAAAAGGAAATGCATGACTTATGGTGGTTAGATCAATGACTGCCCACCACAGCTCTGGGGGATGGCTGTGGGGAAATTGAATTATTTTGTTCTTTAAAAGAAACTCAGCATCAGGGTCACCCACTAACAGGGGATGAAATCAGAGTCATGGGACATGGTTCAGGGAAATGGGATTTCCAGACTGTCTGACAGACAGAGGCAAATTGAAACACTAAGAACTAGAGTTTCCAGTGACAGCTGCTTTCTCCTCCTACGTGAGGATATCACTTAACTACTCCTGTTGTGTTTAGTCACTAAGTCATGTCCGACTCTTTTTGCAACCCCATGGGCTGTAGCCTGCCACGCTCCTCCATCCATGGGATTTCTCAGGCAAGAATACTGGAGCAGGTTGCCATTTCCTTTTCCAGGGGAGCTTCCTGACTCAGGGATCAAACCCACGTCGACTGCATTGGCAGGCAGATTCTTTACCACTGAGACAACAGGGAAGTCCAACTAATTCTGTATTTGGCTCAAAACCCAGGAAAGATTGCATTTATAGACAGGTCCTGAAAAAGAAGATTATATGCAGACTATGAGAACAGATTCCCCGGGATCGTAATGTTGGTGAGTGTAAAAGCTTACGGTTCAGCAGCACAGAGTTCCCTAGACGAGGAAGGGACTTTCTCTGAATACACAGCACCACCACAGCTGCCTTCCCCAAATCCCACCCCCAACCCTGGGGCTCTGGAGCCAGTCATCTGTGCCTGTCTTGTATGAGTGACTCACTCTGGACAGAATTAATGCTTCTTTACCAAGGTGGAAATGTGCTCTAGCCTTCAAGCATGCTGAGTGGCAGGGGTGGTCTCTTCCTGCCATCTGATAATCCACATGAAAGGCTGACTGACCATCAGCGTGTGGCTCAGCATTGTCTGTCTCAACCTGTCTCAATGTGACTAGTGCCATGAAAAATAAATAAAGTACCGATACATCAAGAAATCTGAGGCTCTAGGGTGTTAAACTGTCTAAGTTTGTGTGAGTGCTTTCAATAGCTCTGAAAACCCCTATTACGCTATTCAGGGCAAATGGAATGAATGGAAGTCTGTTTATCACATGACATGTGACAAAATAAACACCCAAAAAAGAGAACGATTAACAAATAAAACCAATCAGATTATAAGCAATTGTCTGAGGGCTAGATGACCGCCAAAACTCCCCTCTTCCCTTAAGAAACCACCTTCCAATTGTCCAGTTTTATACCAAACATTGCTCATCAGATCTCCGTCATTCCGAGTGCTGACAGCAGATATTTTAAAAAGAGAGCAACACAATAATAGCCATCCTTATGATCTGTGTCTCTCAGAGGGTCTATCCCCTTAATTCCTAGATGGCACTTCTCTCCTCCTATAGGGAGGGGGGAAGAAAAAAAGGAATGGCCGTCCTTAATTGTTGCTTTGTTTGATTTATTAAATTCAGAGTCATTATCTAAAATGGGGGTAATGTCATTAGAACTCAGGCTTCTCTATTATTTCTTGGGATGGGGTTAATTTCATATTTGCAGAGTCATAAAGTAAGGAGTCCAAAATCTAATTACAAAGACTTAATTTCATAGCAACTAAAGAGAAACATTTCTATCATAAAGGAAAATAAATACTGCGCTACTTCGGGAAACGATTTGTCAGGAACTGGGGGCCTAGGAGGAGGGTCTCCATTACTGTCATTCAACTTTGCATGATAATGCATCACCTAGGCTTGCAAGTCCGCGGAAGGGAGTAAATTTAATCAGCTGAAGTCAAAGTAATCAGGCTAGGGTTGACACATTTCAAGAAAGGTCAGCGTTAAGCACATTTTCTCCTCCTTAACTCAGTTACCATGTCATCGTCTCTGAGTTAGTATTCCTCCAGCTTGAATCTATAAAATGGATGTCTGCTGCAAAGCGCTAACTATGTTAAGACTAACAGGATTTATTTCACATTCTATTATTTGTTATTCCTCATAATTTTCCATGTGTCATGCTGGAAGACGGGTGAGGTAATGCAATTAAGCTCAGAGTTGAACAGCTAAATGTATATTAGCAAATCAATCTGAATTTGTGCATAACCCAATCATGGTCCCACTGGCCGTGGAGAGGAAATTCATTTGCTTACATTATTCTTTAACTCGGTTATCATTTGCCAGAATTAGGTGGTGAAGTCACATGTGCTTCTGTATTGGTATGGAAGCACCACTGGATTTTTGGAAGCAACTGCCTTAAGTCACATGTTTCTGGAGGAATTTTCTCCTCCAGAGCAGCTGGCTAACTCTCAGGGAAGGGAAGTGAGGGTGGCACCATGATGTGAATATGCTTCAGAGATGGCAAGCCTTGATCAGGTGGTGGGGTGGAGGTCCCCACATTCCATCACTCCCCCTTCATTCTACATCTGACCCACTTTGCAGGCACAGCGCAAGCACACTCTCAACCACCAAAAAGGGAAATCTAGCCAGAACTAATTTCACATCTTTGTTTCCCAAGGGATTCCCAAGGTGATTTAAAACAAAGGCCTATCTCACATCAGATTCCAGCAAATGTTGGCTAGTTGTTCATAGGACTCGATGGTGGGCACGCCTGGAACAGGCTCTGGGGCCCAATCCTTCCCCACAACCCACCAGAGCTTCAGTGTGTTATCAGCCTGGTCCCGGAAAAGCCATGGAGGCTCCAGGCACCCTCCTCACTGCCCAGCAGTAACTTGGTACCCAGGAAGAAGACAGCGCATTGAGCACAGGGTGAAAGTCAAAGTGAAAATCACTCAGTCGTCTCTGACTCTCTGCAACCCCAAGGACTATGCAGTCCATGGAATTCTCCAGGCCAGAATACTGGAGTGGGTAGCCTATCCCTTCTCCAGAGGATCTTCCCGACCCAAGAATCGAACTGGGGTCTCCTGCATTGCAGGTGGATTCTTTACCAACTATGAGGTATGAGCTATGAGGGAAGCCCAGAGTATGACTGTGTTAAAAAAGCTCACACACTATTCATCCCTGATGTACTCCCTCGATGGTGTGATACTGAGATGATACCGAATCTGTAAAACACCATGGCTTCACATGGCTAATTCTGGAAATTCAGTCCTATTACCCAAGGTCTGACACTCCAGGATGGTGCCTCTGGGCTATCGGGTAAACAAGATGAACTTTGGAGCAAAGCAGAGAGCTTTTCTGTAATAGACACAAAAACACTACTCTCCAAAACACTATGAATGTGGAAATGCCAGGTACAGTTAGGGATTCCAATTATTCATCCAAGAGAAAACCAAAGTCCTGACTGCCTTGGTCCCTGCCTTCCCTGTCCCTCATTCAAATGAACTTAAACAGAGACATATGAGAAAAAAATTCAACAAAGAGCATGGTGAAGAGAAAAGATCACCAAATTTTTAGTCGCTAGTCTTAGATCCAAATTCAACTTCACCTTTGAGTATTAGAATCTCTCTGGGCCTGTCTCTACTGCCACATCAGGAGTGGACCATGTGAAGCCAAGGGGCTCTCCAGCTATAAACTCTTATTAATTCTTGCTATCTCTCTGCCTTAATCTTCCCTCTACATGCTCCCTTCAGACCTGTTACTTCACATAACCATGGAACTCTAGTGTCTTTAAAAAGACCTTTAACTTTCCTTTTTTGTTCCATCACCTTCAATGATTTTCTGACTCTGTGATGAAATCACTGTTTTGGTTCTTGTCATCTATGAAATGCATGATAACTATAGTCAAAAGGTCACTTTGGGGTGGGCTTCTCATGACACATTGGCTATGCTGAGCTCCACAGGCTTAGGTCATCAGATAACATGAATACCGCTACATCAGTGCCTGGCACGGGCTTTGCTAGGAAATTAAGTTGGTAAAATAAACTGAATGTTGTTCTCTAACTGTTAAAATGGTTTTGTACTGAGATCAGCTCAGTTCAGTTCAGTTCAGTCGCTCAGTCGTGTCCGACTCTTCGTGACCCCATGAATCACAGCACACCAGGCCTCCCTGTCCATCACCAACTCCCGGAGTTCACTCAAACTCACATCCATCAAGTCAGTGATGCCATCCAGCCATCTCATCCTCTGTTGTCTCCTTCTCCTCCTGCCCCTAATCCCTCCCAACATCAGGGTCTTTTCCAATGAGTCAACTCTTTGCATGAGGTGGCCAAAGTATTGGAGTTTCAGCTTTAGCATCAGGCCTTCCAGTGAACACCCAGGACTGATCTCCTTTAGGATGGACTGGTTGGATCTCCATGCAGTCCAGGGGACTCTCAAGAGTCTTCTCCAACACCACAGTTCAAAAGCATCAATTCTTCAGCACTCAGCTTTCTTCACAGTCCAACTCTCACATCCATACATGACCACTGGAAAAACCATAGCCTTGACTAGACAGACCTTTGTTGGCAAAGTAATGTCTCTGCTTTTGAATATGCTTTCTAGGTTGGTCATAACTGTCCTTCCAAGGATTAAGTATCTTTTAATTTCATGGCTGCAATCACCATCTGCAGTGATTTTAGAGCCCCCAAAAATAAAGTCTGACACTGTTTCCACTGTTTCCCCATCTATTTGCCATGAAGTGATGGGACCAGATGCCATGATCTTAGTTTTCTGAATGTTGAGCTTTAAGCCAACTTTTTCACTCTCCTCTTTCACTTTCATCAAGAGGCTTTTTAGTTCCTCTTCACTTTCTGCCATAAGGATCATGTCATCTCATGGCTAAATATGGTTGAGGGTTTTATTTTGGAAGTGAGAGCAACTTTGTATTATACAAAATTCACCAGTGTCCAGTACAACATGGTAATGCAACAGGAGTGCGCTTTGCATGCGGGTTCTTCTGCACATAGACGTGACAGGCCCCCAGATCAGTTCCCTGGGGGATATGTGCATTTCAGTCTGCTCTTCTCGTAAACAACCATAAATGAAAGACGGAAGGTTTTTGTTAAAGACATAAGCCCCCACAGGCAAAAGCAATGGAAAAGCAGGAACAGAAAGAAAATTGTGAGAGCTGTAAGGGTGATGGTACTTACTACCATCTTTAACTATTTTAAGATAATTTGATGATGGTTAACAATATTATTAAAAAATATAGATACGCTTTTCTTTGTTGTCCATAGGTGACACCCTAGTTTGACTTCTCCCTGTGAAACCACTGTTCCTGTGCCTTTGACTGCCTTTGGCTTCCTCTTCCCACTTCAGACATTCCCTCCTCTGTGACCCTTCCTCAAACATGCAAGGCAATTTCTACTTCTCTGTTCCCATGGCAGCCTGCTTTCAGCATCTACCAGGGCATAACCATGCTGCATCACCATGATTGCTTACTTAATATTAGTCCTAGGCTAGAGCTACCAGTTAGCAAGGGCTGAGTTCCATTCAGCTGTGTGTCCCGGGCACTCTGCATCAGGCCTGGTTATCTGGTAGCTGCTCACTAAAGGCTGGGCAGCTAAACAAGGCCGCAGCTTGGCCACCACCGATTCAGGCTCCACTTCCATAGTTTCCAGTGTGGCTGGGAAGTAACTGCCCAACCAAGGACTGCATTTCCTGGCACCTCATGCATCCAGATGAATCCTGCCCAAAGAAAACTGGACATGCACCAGTTCTAGGCCAGAAAAAGAGTGTGCGCCATTTTCTCTGCTCTCCCTTCCCTTGTCTGCTGGCTGGATTAGGGCCTAGGTGACAGTTGTCCCTGAATGACATTCCTCCCAATTACTGATTGGACCATATGTAAGAAACCTCTAATGTGCCAGGCTATTGAGTGGGTAGGATTTATGTGTGACAGCAGCTAGTACTACTCTGCCTGCATGATAAGTGACCAAGTGAGGGAATGAACACATGGGCAAATGCCAACCACTGGCTGCAGGTCCATAGGAAAGCCCATCACAAAGGAGGACTTGACATCACCTTCAGGAGGTCCAGTTTCAGCTGTATTTCCCCTTGAGTGGACGAGCACAAAGCGCCCACAATGATGCTCATGTACTCCTCGGCGTTGATGACTGAGAGCTGCTCCAAGATGCTGAGCGAGGCTGCCCGGTAGCACTCGCCATCCAGGAAGATCTTGATGAAGGGCACCATGCCGTGGTCTTTCAGGACAACTGGGGACCAGACAGACAGTATTGCTAGAGTGGTGGGCGTCTTGGGACTTTAGTTTCAATTATAAGAGCAGCTTTTCTTTACAATTTCCAAGTATGTTTGGCTACATATGTATATGTTTTTTCCACCCATTAGAAACTTTTTTTCCAAAATTAATACTTACTGTTAAAATAAGAAGAGGAATAGAGAAACTATGGAGCTGAGAATTAAAAAGAAAACTCTTTCTTCTCCAGTGAGAATTCTGCTTTTGAAACCACCCTCCCCCTTTTCTTTTTTTTTTTTTTCCCCCTTTTCTAAGTAGTATAAACTTTAACTGGATGTACCTCTGACATTTATTTCCACATAATCCCTAATCCAGGGCCAATGGCAATTCTTATCTTATCAATTCTTATCTCTGCCTAAAGTCTTGTTGAAAGCAAGTCGGAATTTAAGAATGTATTTAATTCATAAGCAGTTTCTTGGGATGGGGGTGGGGGGAGCAGAATCAAAGAAATTTGGCTAACGGTATGTTTTTTGTTTAAAAGTAATCCTAAGAATTTCTTCCCCGGGACTGATCTTTGGAGTAATTACATGTAGAATAAGAACCAGGAAGTAACTGGATCATTCAAATGGCATGATGTGGATTTGAGCTGGTCAACTCCATGAAGCAGAATTTCCCAATTATGGGCCGGGTATTCCTCACATGGAATCACCTAGGGGGCCTTTTAAAAGTAGATTTCTGGGCTCTACCTTGACCTGATAATTAGATCTCTGGGAGGGAACCTAGGAATATGTATCTCCCTGTTAACCAGAATCTCCAGGAAATCTTTTATAGTCTCACATTAGAGATGCTCTACCATAATGAAACAGTCATTCACATTTGGTATAGTTGACCTGTGAGGGCCCCAGGTAAAGACGCACCACATCCCCAAAGCCATTCATGTCCCTTTGTTGATGCATCTGCTTTATAGTATAACATACATGCATATGTTTTATGCATGTATTTTTAAACATGGGAGCCACATGATCTCAGGAAGCTAATTTTTTTTTTTTTTGAACGAACGAAGCTATTAAATCCATCATGGGCTAGAAGCACATCAAATTATATCTCTTAAAAATGATAACAATATTTTGCAATTTGAATCCTTTTTATAAAAGCATCTATAGTCAGTGCAGCAGGATATTAAAAGATTTTACTTGAGGGAAATGGGGTTTCTGTGGTCTCATAAATTTAAGATAACTCTTTGACTCACAACCTTATTTAGCAAACTAAACAGTAAAAAGTGTCAACTGATGTGTCTACCAATTTACTGATGATCAGCAGACATAAAGCAGTAAATGGACATTAGCCACAGCGATAGTGTTGGCTATTCTTTGGATGTAGCCTTTGAACACTGGCATAAATCATCAGGAAATAGCCAATGCCTCCCCAAGCAGTCACAGTGTGAATTTGGTACCGTTCTCACCTGCATTCCTAACTGACCCTTTCAGAAGCGTGACCACCGTTTTCAGCATCACACAAGTCAGCTCTCTTTCTGTATCTTGAACTCCAGGATTGACCTCTTTGTTTCCTGCCATATTTAAGAAACAATGAAAACAAAATTTTAAGCACACGTGCTATGGCCCCAAATCTCCAGTTCCATCATTTTTCTACCCTCTTTGTTGTCGCTGTTCAGTCACTGGGTCGTGTCCAGCTTTTCACGATCCCATGGACTGCAGCACACCAGGTTCCCTGTTCTTCACTGTCTCCTGGAGTTTGCTCAAACTCATGTCCATTGACATGTCCAATATCTATCTTCTTAAAGAAAGATGAATATCATGCTTCCATTATAAAGGAGTGTGCATCCCAACTTGTAAGATGTGACCCTACAATCCCTACATCAGAAGCTCTCTCACTTGAATTGCATCTGAATCCCCTGGAAGGCTTATAGAAAAATCCAAGGTACATGTATGGGGCATGGTTAGGCAGGAAGATAACCCAGGCCAGCACTCCTGAGGCAGAGGCGAGGGGATGCTGCCAAGAAGCCACAGGCATACAACCCAGCAGGGCACACAATAGTGTGCCCAAGGTTAGAGGGGCAAGCTGGGCCAGCAAGGCCCTGGTTGCTGACCTCTGTTCCAAGTGGGAGACCACTGGGCCCTACAGCCCCATGTGAGCAAGGTGGCCATGTTCCAGTAGAGCCCAGAGGTGACCCCACACCTTTCCCCCACCCCGAGCTCAGGCCTCTCTGAAAGCCCTTTCCCTTTTGCACTCCTGAGGCCCTGTCTCCCCATCTACCCATCTACATACTCAGACAATAACTGGCGCAGGAGGTATCTGATAGCTTAGGACTCATCAGGCCTGAGTTAGTCCCATGAGTTGGCTTAAAGTTACACCTATCCCTCTCAACTTATCGTGGGGAGGAGCAAGCAAGTTACAGAGAACAGGGAGGCTGGCTGCTCTGTGAAGCCGTGGATCCCAAGGGTACTCTCTCTAAGCCTCATGGCAGCACGCAACATTTGCACGTTCACTTCTCTCTGTTCTGTTGATGGGTGGTGGGGCTGGCACACGGACCTGGCCCGGCTAACACTGACCCCGGCCCATCCCCACTTCCCCTCCGATGCTCCAGGGAGGCACCTGACTTCCTCAGGATCTTGGCGTGCTTCCGTAGCTGGGCCAGCAGCAGACCCAGGAGCCCCGAGTCCCGGAAAATGTCAGTGAAGAGCGGGTCGCCACCAGCAATCCTGAGGACACTCTGCAGGGCCACGAGGGTACACAGCGACTCCGGGCTCTCCTGGATCAGGCGCTGCACCTTCCGCAGGATCTCGTGGGGCACATAACGCAGCTCGAACACCAGGGCCTCCAGCATCTGGAAGAAGTGCCTCTGCACCAGGGTCGGCTTCAGGGGCATGATCTCCACGAACTGCGAGATGGGCTGCAGGGTCCACTCCAGGAGGAAGAAGTTGCGGGGGTTCCAGGTCCACATGGTCCTGATGGACGACAGGACTTTGGTGCAGATGATGGGGTCACTGACTTTGTGGAAAACATTCTGCAGGACTTGAAAAGCCTGAAGATTCTTCACAGTCACCCCTGAAGATGCAAAAAGGAATCATCCTGCAAGCCATTTTTCTTGACTATGCCTAAAAATATGTGGTTAAATTATCAGGAGGATGTGCCATTTAAAGTTTCTACTTTCTAATTCCTGTAGTAAATATCTATCAGAAGTCCAGAGAAGCCATCTGCCTAGGCTATGAGTAAGGTTAGAGCTGCATTGTCCAAGCGTGCTGGCTGATTAAGCATTGAAACGTGGCTACTGTGAATCCAGGCGTGCCATGAGTTAAAAATACACGCCAGATTTCTAAGACATAGCACAAAGAAATGAACACGATGAAAAAAATCATTAACGGTTATTTGTATGATCACATTTTTGATGGTAATATTTTGGCTATATAGAGTTAAATAAAATATATTATGAAAAATAATGTAACCTGTTTCTTCTTAATTTTAAAAATTTTGTAATTAGAACATTTAAAATTATGTAATGTGGCTCACATTATATTTCCATTGGCAGCAGGGGGCTGGAGGACTGGTTTCAATTAGTTAAAATCAAATGATGCTAAAGATTACTAAGCAAAGTCAGTTTCATTTCTAGACAAGTTATTAAATAAAAAGACCATCTGAACCCATCCCCCCTTTTCTCTCCAGATACAAGGTGAAGCCTCATTCTATCCTGCCCTTGAGACACATCCTCACAGAACTCTCTACTTCCAGCTCTCCCTGCCTCAGACACTCAAAATGTTTCTGAAACTCCTCTCTAGTCCACACACTGCCCTGTGTGTCTGCTGGAGTCACATCCAGTGGCTTTTCCTACACTGGCCTCACAGCTTTTCACCCTCCACTTCATCCCCCTTCTTCCTTCCTGGCCCACCCATCCTTTGCCTTGAGACCTCTCTTGAATGAGACTGTCTGTGCAGTTTCCTGACTGACCCAGGCAGAGCTAAACCCCACCCTTCATGTAACTGTTCTTATTTATCAGCCAGTTACTGAGTAGATTATAGCTCGGGGTTTATGTAGAGCATCGGAATGTATAGCTCGGTCTCTGTAGAGCATCTTTAAGGCACAGACACCTGGCCTGTTGACAGTGGTTTCCAGCATGGTGCAGAGTGGCTGCTGGACAGAAGCATCAGTACATGTTGATTGAATTCATCAGTCAATCAATCAATCAATATATCATAGAACTAAGGGGGCACTGACTCTGAGCCTGGGTTGCTATTTCAGGGCCATCAGCCCCTGTTAGACAAGCAGATGTCACCGAGGAAGTCACGTCAGAGGTGAGAGTGGAAACCACAGACTGACTGTCTCCATTATTTGAGCAAACATTTCCTCTAAGTCTCACCCAGGGCATTTGGAAAAATGTGTAAGGGAGAGATTCTCAGTACATAGGTAATCCCCCAAAGGCATGACAGAATCAGGCCCTACTGGGTCACTGACAGCTGCCACAGGTTTGTTTCTGCACGGAGAAGTGGGAAATGGCCGGCACCGCCTTGTCAGGGCACAAGGCACCCAGAGACAGCCAGACCCACCGGAAGCCTCCTGATGGAACTTGAAGCCTTCAAGCTGCGGGTAAGTGATGCTGTCGAACACTTTCAGCTCTGACCTCCCACAGGTTGTCAGCCACACCACCAGCCCGAGGAGCTCCTCCAGGTGGGGGTCAGCCTCGCTCTGGGTCAGTCCGTCGTACCTGTGGGGACAGACGAGACCAGCTCCCTGGATGTCTTGGACAGAACAGCCAGGTTTGCTCAAGGTGCTGGTCACAGAGAGGCAGAGGCAATGAAGATCACAGTGCTCGGCAGGACCCCAAAGATCTCCACCAGTTTAGCACCGAAAGGCATGGCAGGGGGGTGGCGGGTGGATAAAAGTCACTGTTTGTAAGCATCAGCCCTAGATCTAAGGACTTGCAGAGATAGAATACAGAGAAACCTGTATTTCAGGTATCTGAAATATCTCTGTATACAGAGGAACCTCTGAGCAGAGCCACAGCAACTGCTCACAGGAGAGCTGCTTTCCATGGAAGGACCCCCAAAACGTACGGGCCTCAGGCACCAACAGGTCAGAGCAACCCCAAAATGAGAGATTTGATATTTCAGAAGAGCAACAATACAAACAGCATGGGAAATAATTGGACTTTATTAGATTTCTTCATGCTTATTTCAAGGGTGGGTATTTCTTTCGTTTTCAGCTACTTATGTGTGGTGGGCTGCCTTGCTCTTCTCATGGAGAATGGTCTCTTAAGTCTCATTGTCATGTCAAGAGTAAAAGTACTGGCAGTGTGACTTCCATTAAGGCAAAAGGAAAACAAATGAGCCGATATGGGTCCTTTCTGACATTCCCTGGACAGTTTATTTTCCCTCCTGCCTTCCACAAGAAGTCTGGGGAAAACCAACCAGCCATTTAACCAAAGAGATATTGAGGAATTGCTATGACAGAGACGTCCATGGTAGCAGTCACCAGTCAATGATGGTCCAAACTCATGTAAAACATGGCATTCTCATAGATACATTCCTTGGGCTTCCCTGGTGGCTCAGACAGTAAAGAATCCACCTGCAATGCGGGAGACCTGGGTTCCATCCCTGGATTGGTAAGATCCCCTGGAGAAAGGAATGGCAACCCACTCCAGTATTCTTGCCTGGGAAATTCCGTGGACAGCTACAGTGAGCTATAGTCCATGGGGTCACAAAGAGTCAGACACGACTGAGTCTAAGATTAAGTCTGAGTCTGACAGACTAAACACATGGAGATGTTCATTCTGTGTGTGCCTTTGGAGGAAGGTCCTCTGGATGTTGTCATCTAATCCCATTCCTTTGGGATTTCAGTCCCCTTATCCGGGTCCTCCCTCTAAACTAAAAGCCTGACTCTGTAGCAAAATCTGTGAAACACAGTGATAATCTGCACCCTACAGATGAGCAACGCTGCTCATAGTCAGAGTGAAGCCAAGGGAATTTTTGTGGCTTTGCCCTTATCGAGCTTCCCCATAACAAGTGGGAGAGTTCAGGCCATCAGCAAGTTTCTTTCACTTCCATCCCTTGGTTTATCCAATCCCTGAACCCAACTTGAAGATGACATAGCAATTAAGAGTGGAGGAAATTAGTCCAGAGTTTGCTGAGTCACATCTTTGTGTGGTTCCCACGGATGAATAATTTGAGAAAAACAGTAAGGGAAAGGCCCTCTGAGACAGAGAATGGAAGGAAGCCAGTACAGGAACATTATCAAGCAAGAGCAGTTGGACCTTAGTCCTCCTGGGGACTCTGGAAGGCAAAGTACAGCTATCCCACCCAAGGGGCAACTTTGCCGGGTGCATATCCATCAGCTTCTACCAGTCATTGGTAGAGGGCTAGTCCTGGGGTTTGCTGACCTGTGGGCACTTCCAGCCCCACAGCATACAGGCAGAGCTTGTCACAGCCATCCTAGAAAGCCTTCCAACAGAGGGTGTGGACTCTGACAGGAGACTGTCAGACTAGCAGGCAAGCTGGCAGGATACGCCACCAAATGGACTCGGTAAAGCTGTTATTGAGCTCGCCCATTGGTTTCCTAAAGAAGTTAACTTCAAACTCAGCTGCACATTGAATTACTTTCGCAGTAAAGTCTCTCTGGACACGATCTATGGAGATTTGTATTTCAGAAGACATTCTGAGAAGCCTCAATATCTTTCTCCAGAGCACCATATATGATTCTGAGGACCTCAGCCTCCGCTGTTTCTTTCCCACCAAGCGCAGCCACTTACCGAAGTAACACTTTGAGCAGCAGAGGGTAGCCCTCCCCGGTCTCAAACTCCAGGAACAGAGCTGAGGAGATGGGATAGGAGTCCTTCACAAAGCCCAAGACGAGGCTCACTACCTCGCTCACCTCAGGAGCGGGGAGGGTGTCAACAAGCCTGGAGAGGTTCTGGAGGGAGATCTTGATGCAATCCATGGCTGTAGGAGGAAACACACCCACGCTGAGCTCAGAGACAATAGGTTTGCTGCAGTGGTCATTCCCTCCCCACCTGATTTTAAATTGCATGTCAAGATGTGAATAAGAATTCTTCTAAAATGCTTCTGTTGACTCTTGGATCAAGAAGAAGCTGCCTTTCTGAGAAGTGTCATCCTGAGAGCCACGCTCTGGGGCCCAGATGGAGAGTAAGTTAAAAAGGAAGAGGATGAAAATCTCTTAGCCCTCTGCCCCTAATTCCCAGCATGCAGAGGAATCCAGGTCCATTAGATAACAAAAGGCAAGACACAAGACCTGAGTGTCACAGGAGACTTTAAGGAAGCAATGCTGTGCAGAAATTAGCTTGATGAAAAGTGCAGGGAAGGATACATGAACACGCGGGAAGATGAAGGGCCAAAAGAAGGCGTGTTTCAGCTACTAAAGAATCCAGAGGGTTGGAGCCTGGAAGCGTGTTCCACAAGGCAGAGGATGGAAGACGGTCCAGCTGGTGTGTGGCCTGTTATGGAACGCACCGTTTACCCCAGAGCTGTGAGAGGCCAGGGGAAGAATTGAGTCAGCAGAAAGATGCCATTGGGTTTGCATTTTGATGGATCACTGTTTTTAGGGCTCTTTTGTTAGGAGAAGCCTCTTCTGAATGCCAGGAAAGCCACGCCAGTGTTCAGGAAAAGTGTCTCTCAAAATTTGAGATAAGGCATGTTCAGTCCCTCACCTGTGAGCCAAGGACATGCTCCCAGGACTGCATGCTGGGCAGGGAAGCACTGAGAGTCACCGGCTTGGCAGGGAGACACCAGCCTAGTGCTCACTTCCTGACCTTCTCCTCAGCCTACAGGCCCATGGAATATACTCATTCCCCTGCAGGGGCCCTGGGCACAGGACTCTAGGTGACTACATCTCCATAACATGGCTTTTTTTTTTTTTTCCAGCTGAGAATAATGACCACAGTGAGAGACCCCTGACACCAAGGCAGGCAGCTTTTCTCAGGGGTCTCTGACTCTAGCCTGTGAGGGGTGCCTGTTGCTGAGCACCTCAGGCCTGGCTCAGCCTTACACTATTACTGCTGAACCATAGCTTCATCGGGAAATTTCAGTCATGAAACGGGATGATGTTTTATCCCAGGGCTCGGTTACAGTGAGAGGGGGGACTTGCATGTGCCCAGCTCTCACCCCCGACACCCTCTATTATAAGGGGTCCCAGAAAGAAGACAAGTCATGGGACAAGTGCTCGTGGACAAGCAGGTCACAGTGGCAGGCTCAGATCCCTCAGAGTTAACCCAAGAGACGGACGGCTGTGTTCCTAAGAGGCACTTCAGCTGGTGAAGCTGAACAACGGTGCTGCGAAGGTCCACTGAAGACTTTTGTCAGAACCTACTCAACCACGTTATCCTTGCAGAGCCTCCCTCCCTGCCCCACGGTGGGCCAGCATCTCAAAGGAGGCCAATACATTTTCCCAAGATTCTGCAGGCCACAGAGGTGTCTGTGCTTCCCAGCATTACCCGCGTCCTTGGGAGACAGACGATGCTAAGGGAAGTCCTGGGACAGCTAGAAGAATTGATTCCCTCAGGGTACAACCTTTGATCACAGCCACGTAATGATGCTGGGATGCTGACCAATGGGGCGCCCACTGCCAGGTACTATCTGAGGGCTTCAAATATGCCAACTCATTAATGCATCCCAGCAATCCAGTGAGATCAGCGGGGTTGTTATCTCCACTTTACAGACAAAGGAGCTTGATCACACAGGCAGTAAAGTGCTCAAGGCCACTCAGCTAGGGGGACAGGGCCGGAGCCCACAGCCTGGCTGTCTGACCTCAGAACCGAAGTCCTTAACTCTTACACACACTGTCCAGAGCAGAGCCTAAGGTGCCGGAATTGGCATCTTGGGTTTAATATGTGATTCTCTTCTTCACTAGCTGGGGAGCCTTGGCAAATTCTTCTATCGCGCTCAATCATCTGCTTCCTCACTACAAAATGGCATTAATCGTCAATATCTAGCTCAAAAAATTAGATAATATACGAATGAGCTCAGCATAGTATGTGCTTGACAGTATGTGTAGTAAGTAAGTTGCCCTTTCCCTCTCCCTTCCAACAGATCATCAAAATGAAGAGTAAAAGCCCCGTCACGAGTGGGCCCAAGTAACACAGGGTCACCCACCAGGCATAACTAGACATCAGTGAAAACCCTGTTTGTTCATCTCTTTTTGGATCCCTGGAATCTATGCTGATGCTGCCAGGGCATCCCAGGGTCTTATTCTAGAAAGTGTGCCCACAGACCATCCCTGGTCTCCCAGGGTCATACCCTGCAGGTATTGGATGACGCCGACGTTCTGGGCCTTGGAGATGGTCTTCAGCACACAGAAGGTGGGCTCCTTCCAAAAGCAGCAGCTGTGCTCTCGAAGACATGTCGTGGCAATCATGAGAGACTGGAGTTCATTTCCTGAGAGAAGTCCCTCCAGACTCTGAGCCTCTCCACAAATGTTGAGCAACATCTGAGGGGAAAAAATACAAAGTCTCTGGTTAGGAAGCCTCCTTTCTGTAATGAATTTGTTCCTTACTTTTCCTTGTCTCAGCAGGAGAGATAGAATTGTGGATGATCACCCTCTGCCTGAGACTGGTAAGGTCAACAGCCACCCATAAAAAGGTGGCAGGGCTAAAATGTGGACTCCTAACCCAGTACAAGCAGTGGTTATCCTTTCCATGTCAGAATAACACAAGAGTGTTTGACTCAGAGAGGTGTCTTATTACACAGACATGCAGAAAACGCCACCTGTGATTAAAATACAGAATTAACGGTGCTATTTAAAAAGAGAGCTGTGTTCCTGGATCCCTGGCTGGCACTCAACCTCTACTTCTCCGTAAGATTACGAGCGCTATCCTGTAACCTCCTAGCTGGACTTCTTGCCCCCATCCATCCCATGTTCCTATGGTTACCTCCTGAAAACCTACTGTGCACGGGCATGGAAACCAAACGCTCTAACATGGCTCAGGGTTCCGCATGGCCCAGCCCTGCCTCTTCCCTCATGTTACCCTGTGCACTCTCCTTTTGGCTCTTGGTGGTCTTGTGGGGACCCTCCTCCACTTTGGCGAATACAGAAAGCTCTTTCTGCCAAATCCTTGAGCCCCTTTTTGCACAGTGATGGAGTCTCAGCTGGATAGTCATGGAACTGGGGACAGCCCCCCTTTTCTGGTCTCCCCTGAAGATGGCCGGTGATTGTGGCCATGCGACCCTTCACCTGGCCAGCCGTTTCTCCTCCTCTCCTGTCTCCTCCCCCTTCACATCTCCATCCCAACCTTCAGCTCCCTGGTTCAATGCCATTTCCTCAGAAGTGTCTCCATTTGTGCTCAACCGTAAGTCAGGTCCCCTGGCTCTCATTTCCAAGCACATCTCTCAGTTTTCCATCAGAGCATTTAAAAAACTGGATGCTGCTCCTTTATCCATGTGATTATTCTCCCCAGTTGGCTTCTCTATCTCTCTGTCATCTCTATGAGAGGGTGTGGGTCTAGTATAGAGATGCACCCAAGAGGAGCTCTGTACATTTTTGTAGAATGAAATAAGGAAACTCTGAAGAACCTTGAGGTGGTATTGCTGTGGCTCACATTCTGTCCATACATAGAGAGGACCGCTGAAGACAGGGCTGCATTAATTCCCTGCAGAGCGCGTGGAAACCACACAATAAAGACTTGTTAAGTACCCAGTACTGTGTCCTGACCACCACTTAAAATATGATTTATATGTGGGCAAATGAGGCCTACATTTCTAACAAGTGAAGCTTAGGGGACAGCCCTGCATAAGTGGAATCTGGCAGAACTCGTGAGATACCCAGCAGGTAACGAGGATTCTGGCTTGAGCATTGGTCTAAGATGGGCGCAGGTGTGAACACGCATGTTCAGTGGCCAGCTGCACTGGTGGTTCCCAAATGGTCCTGTGTACCTGCTCCGTGTGATACCCTGGCCAAGGCACAAAGAGAAGGAAGGCAGACAGTACCCCGCCTCCACTGGAGAGGCCAGAGGAGTTTTCTGGAGAACACAGCACTCCAGAAGCTGAGAAAGCAGAACTTGTCAGTAAAGGGGTAGGGGAGAGAGGTGAGAAGTTATGTGAAAAGTCTCTGCCAGTTAGAGAGGACAGGAAAGACGGGCAGTGACAGAAGCACACCGCACGTGACAGTGGCCTGAGATGGTCCGAGAGGAGAGATGGAGGTGACCCCACAGAGCGCTTAAATGCAGACTCCGAAGCCAGATCCCCAGGGTTCCAATCCCTGCCCCCACCCACCTCCTCTATGACCCTTACTGTTGTTGAGTCGCTAAGTCATTCCCACTGTTTTGTGACCCCACGGACCGTAGCCCGCCAGGCTCCTCTGTCCATGGGATTTCCCGGGCAAGAATACTGGAGTAAACTTCCATTTCTTTCTACAGGGGATCTTCCTGACCCAGGGCTGAACCCATGTCTCCTGCTTGGCAGGTGGATTCTTTACCACTGAGCCACTTGGACTCTGGACTCGTGTTTACTCACCGTACTTTAGATCACGCTGAATGAAGATGACAATACCATTCACATCCTGTGATGAAAGACAGGACTCAGGCAGGTGATGGGTGTAAGGTTAGGGCACAAGGCTGGTATATAGAAAGTTCTTATAGAGTTACACAAAGGGGGCTTAGCGAGTTTGTTCTCAGAGGTGCAGGGGCCAGAGACAGGAGGTTCCAGGTGTCCAGGAGGGTGGGCAGGACCCTAGAACACAGACTGGAGGACAAGAAGTTGGTGCAGCCAAGCAGAGGAGGAGGAGAAGCACATTGTTCTGGAAGAGAACAAGGGCAACACAGAGATACAAGGAGGCGGAGAGAAAACAAGGGCAACACAGAGATACAAGGAGGCGGAGAGAAACTCTGTCTTCCAAATGCACGGGATTCCACAGCCTTTGCAGAGCCTAGGGGTGAAGGGGTGAGCTGGGCCCTCCAGGAGAATAGAGGAGGCTCAGAGCTAGGGGTAGAGAGAGACCAGAGGAGGTTGGAGAAGCAGGTTGGAGGACCAAGAAGCAGCTTGGCCTAGGCCCAGGGAGTCCAGCCCTTCCCCTACTCACCTGCACAAACATCCTCTGAACTTGAACATCACTCTCTAAAAGCTCATCCGTTTCCAGAGGAAAAACAAAGAACAGGTAAAGGCACTGGAGGAGCAGGGCTGGGAGCCCAGATTCAGCAACTCTGCCCAGCGTCTCCTGCAAGGGAAGTTCAGACGTGACCCAGGGGTGCAGAGCACAGCTCCAGACCCAGACCAGAGAAGTCATCCAACTCGTTTCTTTCAGCCACGAACTTGGGGAAGTCACTTCCTCTCTCTGGGCGACACATTCTCAATTAGGAATGGAGACAATTTTAGGGCCAGAGGGACAGCTGTGAAGATTAAGTTTACATAAAGTGTGTATTATGTGCTAGGTAGATGTATCTTTTACATGATAGATGATAGGAAGGAAAGTGGGGCGGGGGGGGCTGCTGCAGAGCAGAAATCAAGGGCATTCCTGGCAATCACACCACTGATTTTGACAGGTTTCCTCCTGATGAGGGAACTGGAAACTCAGTCAGGAAGAGGTGGCTGAGAACAAGTTCAAGCATCTGAATTAAGGACATGATCAGGGCCCTTTCCATCCCCTTGCTCAGATCCAAGACCTCAGCTTGACCCAAACAGCCCTATCGGTGAGGACCAATAACCCAGAGAGCCACACACCTCAGCAGCCCCAGGACTGCCAGACAGAGGACAAGGAGTCAGAACAGAGGGATCAGCCTGAGTGTGCAGCGTCACAGGGCCTCTCTCCACGGGCTCTGCCTGCAGCTCCACTGCTGTCACTGCACTGTAACCTCTGCATGTGTGTGCACATACATGAGTGTGAGAGAGCACGCGTGTGGCTAATATAAAGCACACAATATCCCACCCTATTGACTAAGCTGACAGACACGGTGGGTACGTTAGAAAAAAGAAAGGAAGAATGTACAGTCTGGGCCAGCACCAGGCTGCTGGTGCCTAAAGGTTTTCACTGCAGGTAATGTCTGCCACCTGTATCGGGCACATGCCCCTGCGTGGCCGCACTCAGGGTGTCTCTCCCTGTGCTCTGAACTGCACCATCTCCCCAGAAAGCCAACTGCTTACTCTCTCACTGCTTTGGAGGCAGACTCCTCCCAGCAGAAAGCAAGGCTTTAGGTTTTTACTGCCCATGCTGAAAACAGGCCTTCCTCAGCGGGTGAAGAGCCCCTACCCTGTGCTCCAGGTCACTGTCCCTGATGTGGTCCAGGCGGTTCACAGAGAGGAAATGTCAGGCAGGTGGTCCTCCCGCTGGTGAGCAACTGTTTGCCATGCTCCTCTCCCGCTTCCTGGTACCATCTCCAAATGCCCGTCAGATGCCCGTGTTCACCACTAGACAGAGGGCAGCCACCACCCCAGCCTGGTTCCCTGCTGCTCCTAGGCTGGGCACCAGGACA
Source organism: Bos mutus (assembly GCF_027580195.1). Lineage (NCBI taxonomy): Eukaryota > Metazoa > Chordata > Mammalia > Artiodactyla > Bovidae > Bos > Bos mutus. The sequence goes on along the minus strand of NC_091644.1, from coordinate 7,466,634 downwards.
CTCACAGTGGGCACTCTCACTAGACAGAGGAGCCTCTGGACCTGCCCTGCACAGGACTTTGGGTCCTTTATGCTGATGGCCACAGCTTCTGGGGGCTGCTTCTGAGAGACCACCCATCATCGGCAGACCACTCAAGGTCCCCGCCTCATGGTGGGATGAACACAGCCAGGATGGGGCCTGGAGGGTAAGAAGGAATAGCGGTCGTTTTCATCTCTGGTGCGGCACAGGGCAGGTGCCTACAGGCCTGGCTCCTTTAGTTCAGCAGGAGGCAGTAAAGAGCAGTGGCTAAAGCATGGAGTCAGACAGGCTGCACGTCACAGGCAAACCTGATTGTCATCACCAGCGCAGCATCACTGCAATCTGATTCCAGGGTCTTGGGAGGATTAACTGCACAATGCATGGCGTGCACCCAGCCCCGCCCTGACACACAGGAAATGTAGTCTACACATCACCCATCACTGATCCTCACACTAACCCTAGAAGGGAAGCACTATTATCTCTAACTTTAAAATTAACAGCACAACAGAGATGCAAAGAAATCAAAGAATGTGTGCAAGGTGGCACACAAGGTGAAAAGGCAGGATGAGACTAGGCAGGATTTCAGACTCTGGAGTCCATGTTCTTTATCCAAGGGGCGTCGAGGGGGAAAAGCTGTAGGTCAGTTTCGTGGAAAGAAAGCACCCTGGAGGAATTCCACTGCCCTGTGCTGGGACACTGGTGAGACGTGCCCAGCCAGGGAGGCGGGGCCAGTGGGGCCTGGAACTTACGGCATCCGTCCCCGTGAGCACATACACCGACTTCAGGAGTAGGTGACCTTCCTGAGGCACGTCCGCATCTCCCTTCCACTGCAGCAGCTTCCCGGCTGCCACCCGTGCTTGCTCTGGCAACAGTGTGGGGAGGAGAGAAAGTGTCACCAGCAGGCCGTGCGGTGGCCAGGTCACCCAGCTTCCCTCCACTTGGGCCCCTCTCTCCCCAAGGTATGCCTTAGCATCCTTACGGAACCTCCGCCTCTTGCACGCCCGACAGTGATGCCTGTATCTACACCAAACATTCCATTCTCTGTCAGCATTAATCTCCTTGGAGGATAGCTTTTATCATGCCTTCATGCCTGTTCAACAGCCATCAATGGCTCCCTGTTGCTAAATAATAAGAACAAGCTCCTCAGCAGCTGGACTTGCCACAATCCAGTGTCTTCTCCCCACTTCCTATGGCACACAGCCCCTTTTGTCGCAGGGAGTCCTCCATCTACGATGCTCAAGCTATTCCTTCCGCCTGGCATCTCCTTCTGCTCTCCGCCTCATAGCCCAGGCTCTGGGGGTCCAACTCCATGAAGGAAAGGATGTGAGTCAGGAGACCTATAGCAGGAAATTTGCTTGGCTTTGGTTTTGTGTGCGTGTGTGTGAGTGTGTGAGTGTGTGTGTGTGTGTGTGTGTGTGCGTGTTGCAGGGAGCAGCGTCTGTGTGTGTATGTGTGTATATATATCACACACATACATAGGGTAGGGTCAGTGGTGTGAGTGTGTGTCCCTCCCAAGAGCAGCAAATTTTCCCAAGTTCGCCTTCTCTTCCCTCTTCTGGCCTTTTCCTCTCTTCTCCAGGGTCCTCAGGGTCAGAACCTGGCCTGCTGTACATGTTCAAAGGCTCTGCTCTAACTCCCCTAGAAAGCAGAGGGGCTTCGCCAGAGGCCTGGGAGGGGCCCGCAGAGCTGTTTTGCTCTGCGTGAGGTTCTCCAGGACAGCTCTTCTCTTACCTGCAGGCTTTCCCACAAGTGCCTTCTGTATTTCTTGGGCAAACTGGTTGGAAACATCTTCAGCCAGCCTTTGAAGACTGGGAAAGCAGATGATCCCCACGGAGTGTTCCCAGGCCTGAAGTGCAACATGCAGGATTCACTCAGTGGTGTCAAAGCTACAAAACTAGGCATCAGAATCACCACCCTGCCAGCCTAAGTCACTTTCTCAGGTTCTCGGAAAGCCGCTGAATCACCCACGCTCCAGCTCCCACTGTCTCCCTACACAAGTGAGATTCTGTGAATTCTTCAACTCATGCTGAGCTCCAAACACACCCAGCTTTGACTCTGGACGTCTCCCCTGAGCTCGCGCTCCTGAAACACCAAACACGCTTTGCTGAATCAACTGCCTTCCCTCCAAACCCAGTGTATCTTGTCTCAGGGGATGGCCCTACTGAGCACTCACCTGCTCTAGAGGGAAATTCCAAGAGCAATTCTCTAGGTCCCTCCTGCCTCCCCTTCCTCACCATCAATTTCTGGGTCTCACTGATTCTCCTCTTACACTCTTGTCAAACCTCATGCAAATATTTTAGTGTGGTAGTGCAAGTATTTCTTTCAGATAAATTCCAAAAGATAGAATTGTAGATTTAAAAAAGCAGGATTTTCAATTGTTGTTGTTCAGTCGCTCAGTCATGTCTGACTCTTTTCGTGAGACCCCCATGGACCGCAATCGCACCAGGCTTCCCTGTTGTTCACTATCTCCTGGAACTTGCTCAAACTCATGTCCATTGAGTCAGTGATACTATCCAATTAAAAGAGTGTTTTTTTTTTTTACCATTTTTTTAGTGATTTGGTACCTATTACTATTAATAACTACTAACTCACTCTCCAGAAAAAGTTTACCAGATTAGCCTCCAAGGGCTCCTTGGAAAAGGGCTGATTTCTCTCCACCCACACCAATATCGAGCACTGTGGTACTTTTTCATCTTAAATAAGAAAACTTACAGAAGAAAAAAATATCTCATTTAAGTTGCAATCTTTGGGTAACTAGAGTGGATGAACACTTTTAATGCCTTTTGAATTAGCCTATTATTCTATTGGGTTTTTCATTATTTTCTTATTTATTTTTAAAATCTTTTTATATACAAAAATCATTAACCTTTGGTCTGTAACATTATCTCAGTTTTTCTGAATCTGTCATTTCATCTTTAAGTGTGGTATTGCTTGGTAAACTGGACAGAAATCTGAAATTCCCATGAAATGAAATTTCTCAGTCCATCCCTTCACTTCTGGATTTAGCTCCAAGCTTAGGAAATCCTTTTCCAGTCCAAGTTGTTGCCGTCGTTGTTTGTAGTCTCCCGTTTCTTTTAATTTCCTTAAAATCCTCTCTTATCTGTCCCTTTCATCTCTATCCCATCTGGTCTTCTTTTTCCTCAGACTTTCCCTGATTATTGTTTAAAATACTATTTAATAGAAGTCTTACAATTCTGCTGGGGATGCCAGACTCGTCCCAGAATTTCCTCCAGTTTCCAGAGTAATCCTGTTCCTAGGTCTGCTTTGCATGTGAGTCCTTTCCCTTTGTTCTCCCGTGTCGTCCCGGGCTGAGTACAGAGCAGAACGACTATCCTTGGCCCCGAACTTGAGTTCCTGGCAACTCCTGACCCCGGGTTCCCACCAGGGAGGTAAGCTGCTGTGCCCATTCCTGGCAGTGAGTGGCCACTGAAATGCAATTTGCTTCCACTGCTCCCACTCCTTCCCAAAGGCCTGACCAATTTTTTTTTAAGCTGAGATCCTCCTTCTAGAAAGGGTGAGAAAGACATAACATTTCCAAAGGGAAATCATTCTCAGCGTGTTTCCTTGCAACATATACTATGTTTGTTTAAAAGTCAAAACCTTTAAAACTCTTCTTGATGTGAAAAGACACTATATACAAAACGAGGATGCAGACTACAGGTCGGGAGACAGTATTTGTAATGCATGTAACTGACAGAAGGCTGGTATTTAGACCCCTATAAATTAATTTTTTAAAAGGCTGATTTTTTAAAAACAGGCAAATGAAGTAACACACAACTTACTGAAAGATAAACAGAAAATTACTAATAATCAGGGAAACGCAAACTATAACTGCAAGAAGATATTTTATGCTTTTCTGGTTAGCGGAAAGGAAAAATCTGACAATACCAAATGTAGGGAAAGTGAGGAACCATGAACCCCCATACCCTATGCTGGAGAGTTACTTGAAAGAACCTCTTTGAAGAGGCATTTAACATGATTAAATAAAGCTAAGGGGGCACATGTCCAACCACCCAGCAATTCCAGTGCTAGAGAGAAGTCTCTAAGTGTATCCCTAAACACGCTGGCGTGTGTGCACAGGTGACATGGACAAGAAATATTTATGCAATGTTATTTTTGATTGGGAAAAATTTAACGTTCATCAATAGGATAATGAATGATTTGTGACAAATTTATATAAGGATAGCACATAGAACTGAAAAAGAAAAAAGAAATAGAGCTGTATCAATACAGATAAATCCCAGAAATAGAATGTTGTGGAAAAAGCAAATTGTGAAAGTATATTACAGTTTGAGTCTACAAAAACTTGTCAGACTATACATAAATTACATGATATTATTACTTATGGTTATAAAAATACACCCATATTATTGTATAATTTACATACAGTTTTATAGGTATCTTAGAATGATACCATAATATAGTTTTACAACTTGCTGTCTCTTTGTATATTATTTCGCACAGGGCATGTTAATTCAGCAGGTTGGGAGTTACCATTGGGAGGGAGCGGAAGGGGAATAAGTTCTTGAATTTATATAAACGTGGCTTTAGTTTATCTGAAATGCTTTATTTCTTTTATATGGGTGGTGCATGCGTGCATGCTAAGTTGCTTCCGTCATGTCTGACTCTTTGTGACCCTGTGGACTATAGCCCTTCAGGCTCCTCTGTCCATGGGATTCTCCAGGCAAGAATACTGAAGTGGGTTGCCATGCCCTCCTCCAGGAGATTTTCCTGACCCAGGGATCAACCCTGCATCTTACTTCCTGCCTTGACAAGCAGATTCTTTACCACTAGCACCACCTGGGAAGCCCATATGGGTGGTGAGCACCTGGCTATTTATTTTGATTTGAACAAAACTTTGTATCTGAATTAGTTAAAAAAATTTCAGCCCTATAAATGGACATAGTCACACCTTTCCTTTGTAAATAAAATAAAGTAAATAAACAGTATATCAGAACTTTGCTAAAACTACATACTATTTTACATAGTAGGCCTCCAACAAATATTTGATAAATGAACATATGACAATGGGACTCACATTTTGCAGAATAATGGCCAAATGTGTTGCTGGTTTTGTGCCGAATGCTGTGCCAAGCACTGACATGCATTGCTTTCACTAATCCACGTAACATACCTTTGGGATTGGTATTATTATTATTCCCACTTTACAGAAACTGAGGCAGAACCAGACGGTAACCTGAGATAACCAGTTAAGCAGCAGAGTAAAGAGTTGAATTATCTCACGCATACCTAGATAGCACGTGCGTGTCTAAGAAATCTATGGCTACCACCTGGAAACCAGCTATCACCTGGAAAAGTTAACCTCTGCAGAGAAAAGTCAGTCCTCCTGGCTGGGAATTTCAGTGGTAACATTATTTCCTTCCCCAGGACTAAGAACTCTATGATATCTTCCTAACAAATGTCTGTGCCTCCTCCCAGCGCTGGCAAACCCCCGAAAGGCTGATTTGCAGGCAGTTGACTCAGAGGCATCGAGACTGTCTTTGAGCAGTGGGACTCCAGGAGGCACTCCACAATAAAGCTAATTGGGCCACTGTGACTTGAGCAGTGATTGTACACTCAGCCAGATTCTCCCAAGGCTCACACTCCTTCCGGGGACCATGATGGCTACTTCTGGAGGCCCATGAACTCTTTCAGGCCGCTGGGGTGCTATCTGATGCACAGAGGCAATCATTTACTGAATGGTACCATGGAGACCCCAAAGAGTTAAGGCGGCTTTCAAAAGGAACTAATTTTTCCCCCAAATTGGGATTTGCATGCTGGGAGAATATTGCTCAATATTTTAAAAAATTTTTATTTACTTACATTCTCTAAGCTGCACCATCACGTCCTGTGGCTGTCCCCTCAAGTGGAAAAAAGAACAAGAAAATGATGCTCTGGTCTCCAGAGCATAAGGAATGACAGACGCTCTAGAGGAAATGAGAGAAAACCTCGGCTTTGAAAGACAGAGAACCTGGTTAGTTTTCAAGTGTGACTGCCGCATTGCTATTTCTTCATTGCTGCAGAGTTTGATGACTTGGCCTTTAAGTAAACTCAAAATATTTCAGATACTTTCCATGAGTTTCCCCTGCTAATTCTCTCCTTTGTAAGCAGAAAAAAGTGATGCATCAAAAGTTTATTAACATAACAAAAATATTGTTCCCCTGAGAAGGGAATAAACCATATTGCAGGCCCCACTCTGAAGTGGATTAGAGCCAGAGATGAACAAGAAGGAGTATTTATCCTCACCATCCCCTCTGGATGTCACACTTGGAAATAACTCTTGGTCATCCTTGTTATTACATTTAATGTCACTTCTCTCTCTTCCATAGTCAGTTGAGTCCATGCTGGGTTTATATAAGAATAATTGACCACATCCAACAGTATAAACTCTGTACCACTGGCTGGGCAGTTAGCCTAAGAGTACCTTTTCACACACAGACACACACACACACACACAGACACAAATACAACTGACTTAGTTTTAATTCTAATCCCCCAGCACTAGGAAATAAATGGATTCCTGCTTGTGTTACCCACTGTTCTGATTATCTATTGCTGTATAACAAACAAGCCCAAATTGAGTGGCTTAAAATAACAGCAATCGTTTATTTTTCTCATGGACCTGCAATTCAGGCAGAGCTCAGCAGGAACAGCTTTTCTCTGCTTCACTCAGCTGGGGTGGCGAACAAGGGCTAAGAGATCCAAGATAGCACACTCACGTGGCTGGCAAATTGTGCTGGCTGTCAGTAGCAGGGCAGCTGCAATGCCAGGAGCTTTGGTTCTCTCCACACGGGCTTTTACTCAGGGCTGCCTGGGCTTCCTCACAACATGGCAGCAGGAGTCTAAGAGCAAGTATTCCAAGTGACAGGGAGAAGCTACAATTCTCTTGAGACCTGAGCCAGGAAATGTCATTTTTGCCCTATTCAATTAGTCAAGCCATCACAAACCCATCCAGGTTCCAGGGGAGGGGACACAGATGTCATCTCTTGAAAGGAGCAGTGTGAACCTATTATCAGTATCCCTAATCTACCAAATGCACAGAGCTGCCTTTTTCCCCATGTCATCCCACCCATGAGATTGTCTGTCCCAGACAGGGAGGAATTTTACACTAATTGCCAAGGATTCCCCATCGTCTAGCTGTCTCCTTTCTCTCAAAGTACATATTCTAAGGACAATCTTCAACAACTACACCTGTAACTCTAGTTTCTCCGTCTATTATTACCCAATATCTATATGCAGAGAGAGGATGCAGGTGGTTCCCTTTTCCCTAAAGCAGTCAACTGAAGGCCAACAGGACCTGCCCGTACTTGTGAGAGGAAGGCCTTTTCTTGCTCTAAGAGCTTATGATAGGAAGGTTTCAGGAAGACCAAAGCCCAAGGCTCTTGGTCCATTGAATCCTTCCTGCCAGCACCACCGTGCACCCTGGGGAGTCATTGGCTCTGTGCTGCTTCCTGCGTGATCCAATTAAACCACCTCCTTGTCTGCAAGGTTCTGGGGTCGACTCCCTAAACACACAGGTGCAAGGAGTGGCAGTCTTTCTGAACTCAAGGAGACATAGGAAAGTCTTGACTGGCCACTTGCCATGGGAGATGGCTTTTTAAGTCCTGATACTCCTAAAAGGCTTCTTTGCAAACAAACTCAAAGAACTCTGTTTTATGGATATACAATTTGGAAGAGAGTTTTTACAAGCTTGATTTCTTACATTGTAATCCAGTGGCCATCCTCGGGCTTCATCTACAGCTCAGATGTTATCTGCACTACAACCCCTCCCCCACACACACACACAAAAACCAGCTTCCCACCTTCCCCATGTTCCTTTCTGCTACCAATTCTTAATTAAGAAGCTTGAGAGCTATTGTTGTGGCAGGATTTTATTGGTCAGAGCTTAATAGGAACAACAGGTTTGTAAACATATGGGCCTTAAAAGAATATAGATTTTAAGTAAATGATAAAAAAAAAAAAAAGAAAGAGAAAGCTGATGATAGTCTGCCTCTACAGGGCTCATCAGAGGTGCGCTCCAGAGATCCGACACAGCAGATGCTGTCAGTGCTTTTGGAGATCGTGGTAACTAACGGGATTTCAAGCTGCGCATGTGCAGTCAGTTTCCGGGAGACTGGCGGGAAGGGAATGGGCACCATGTCTACTCTCCATGTGCTGTGGACTTTACAATCCTCATCTGACCTCACCCTCACAGTATCCCAGCAAAGTGGCATTGATTCCACTTTACAGATGAGGAAACGGAGGCCCAGTAAAATGTAGTAGCTTGCTCAAGGACGCTCAGCTAATAAGCAATGGAGCTGGGTTTGGAGCCCTACTGTTTGACTCAAAATCCCATGTATTCAACAATAGGGCCATAGTTCTTCCTGTAATTAGGAAAGGGTTTGGGAAACATGAACCAATATTGATGTTAGGTTATAATAGGAACCACTTGCTATCCGTGAGGTCAATGTGTATATAGGGTCAGATAACATAGATCAGTGATGTGGCTTGGGTGTATTAGAGAGTGAGGGACTAGGGTGAACTAAGAGACCAAGACCATCTTCTGTTTAAAGAGGTGCCCCTGACCATCTCCATCCAATTATCACTATTGGAGCTACAAATATTTTCAAGAGGAATTTGAAACCTGTCTCAGATGAAAACTTTCCACTTTGAAGAAATGGCACCAATTCATTTTTGAATGAATTCAATTTTGAGAGTCCCTTGGACTGCAAGGAGATAAAACCAGTCAATCCTAAAGGAAATCAGTCCTGAATATTCATTGGAAGGACTGAAGCTGAAGCTGAAACTACAAGACTTTGGCCACCTGAAGTGAAGAACTGACTCATTGGAAAAGACCCCGATGCTGGGAAAGATTGAAGGCGGGAGGAGAAGGGGACGACAGAGGATGAAATGGCTGGATGGCATCACCAACTCAATGGACATGAGTTTGGGTAAACTCCGGGAGTTGGTGATGGACAGGGAGGCCTGGCGTGCTGCAGTCCATGGGGTTGCAAAGAGTTGGACATGACTGAGCAACTGAACTGAATTCATTTTTAATTCCTAGAAGCCAAACAAACACATTTTAGGTCCTACTCAGTATCCTCTGTTCTCGACAGTTGCAGGTAAAACCTCTATCGGTCTTCCTTACTTTCATAGCACCAGGCCCAAAAGAGACTACAGGAGCTCAATAAATAGCTACTCTGTCCATGGAATTCTCCAAGCAAGAATATTAGAGTGGATAGTCATTCCCTTCTCCAGGGGGTCTTCCCAACTCAGGGATCAAACCTGGGTCTCGAATTGCAGGCAGATTCTTTACCATCTGGGCTACTGCTGCTGCTGCTGCTGCTAAGTCGCTTCAGTCGTGTCCAACTCTGTGTGACCCCATAGACGGCAGCCCACCAGGCTCCCCTGTCCCTGGGATTCTCCAGGCAAGAACACTGGAGTGGGTTGCCATTTCCTTCTCCAATGCATGAAAGTGAAGTCGCTCAGTCGTGTCCGACTCTTAATGACCCCATGGACTGCAGCCTTCCAGGCTCCTCCATCCTTGGGATTTTCCAGGCAACAGTACTGGAGTGGGGCGCCATTGCCTTCTCCGTGGGCTACTAGGGAAGCCCAAATATTTGTACAACAAAAGAATGAATTCTCAAATCAACAATCTGGAGAGAGGCAAAGAGGTGTCAAGCCCCAGCTCTCAGGTGCAGAGTCCTTTCATCAGGGCTAGGGCTGCTCAGAGGGGTGGGAAAGATACAGCGCTATGGCTGAACCCAGACACTTTCCCAGGGACTTGGTGGGCGAGAGGCAGCAATTCTCACATTCCTCTTATAAGGCAAAGGTGATCTGAGAACTGGGTAAACGGCCTCCCAGAAGTTGGGGTCATCGAAGCAGGAAGGGCTGGGAGTGAGAAACCTAAGTGGCCCTCTTGGTCTAGTTGCTCTTTTCCAGTATGTTCCCTATGTGCCAGTTATCCAGGCTGCGAAATGGGATATAGGGAGCATACTAGTCCAACACATGAAGAAAATTATGAATTCATAGACAATAAGTTCCTTGGCAATTTTTTACAGAAAGGCATGCCTAAGTATTCAGTGCATCCTATAAATATGATCCCAAGAAAATTCTGAGTCATCTTTGTAAATCATTAAGTATTTCTGGTTAATAGGTTAGATGAAACACATTAGCAAAGGGATTTCCCAATAAAAATCTGCCAAAGCCTCCACCTGGATATCCAAGTTTATTTTCAAATGTGAAAGTATCTCATATTCTCCATACTTTGAATGTAAGTGTATGGATTTTGCAATAATATCCAAAATCAATGGTCAAGCAAAAACTAAGTCTTCATAAAAAAAGATGCTTTTCTAACTCTACAATTAGACTTTAACACACTCAACTCCAAGGCAGACCTCACTGGCAGGAACTTCATTCCAAGACAATAAAGGAAATTCCTTGTACCCAAACTGTTCTCAGCTGCCACCAGCCAGAGTGCCAGCCCAGTGGGCAGGCTGGGCTTCTCTTGTGTGTCTACGGCCAAGGAAGGGAATACTGCTCTGCTGCTCCCCACTGATCACATCTCAGTCTGCGTTATTGATGCAACTTATGTTCTGACTCTCCCAGGCCCTGGTGTTGGAGTCACCAGCCACGCCGCCACTCACATGTTAGGACACAGATTCCTTTCCTAGCTTCCAAAGGAGCAGGTTTCTCCTCTGGCCCCTAAGCTGGGATTGAACAATATCATTGTTGAACAATGTCCTTTTTTATTTAAAGAGACAATAATACTCAAGAGCCAACTGTCCATCCTTTCCAAGTCCATCCTCACCCTGGAGATAAGCCTTGTTGCTATCTTTATTAAATAGCACAACACTCACCTCTAAGCAACCAATCAGAGACCACTCGTGATGATATTAAAACCACCGACTCCAGCTTCCAATCATCCCAGAAGGGTCCCCAGAGTGCTGTATCATCTTTTTACAGTTTCAAAAATGAGAATACCAACCTTTAGGAACAGTGGGAGAAGATTCAACAGGCTCTTCTGTTGTTCAGCCGGGCTCCTGGAAGCCAACTGCTGGTATTCCAGAAACTTCCTTTCCAGCATCTCCCAGAGGGCAGTGGGGCCGGGGGTCTGCCCTCCTGGTGGGAAATCAGGTTGCGCAGCATCAGGCTGGGCTTTGTTTTCGGAACCTGGGTCCTCAGCTCTGTCTTCAGCCTCTGAGACATCTTTCGCCTCCATGCCTCAGCAAAGCAAATCTGAATTCAGAACAAAAAAGAAAACTGAATAGTCCCATCACAACACTTTCTGATGAAGCTGATTGTGGAACGAAATATCATCCTCATTTAGCCCAGTTCCTCTAAGAATCTGAAACTGACTGAAATAAGGAACACTTCTGAAGAAAGAGATTCCAACTTAAATGTGACTCATATTGACAATCTAACATTTGCCAGGCACCATCCTGGGCTCTTTACAGACTCCCTCACAAGAGACATGGGTACTCTTATCTTCTCTATTTAAGTAAGGAAACTGATGATCCAAAAGGCACCCAGGCAACGAGACGTCCAGCTGAAATGTGAACCTTTAATACCAAACCTGGCTTTTTTATTATCTGACGCTACTCCTCTTTAAGAATGCTGAGTAAATAGGAAAAACATGTAAATGTCTCTCAATATTTGTAGAGGCATGCAATTCCATATCTTCTATTTTAACTCCATCACATGAGACCAAAAGGCTGCAAGTTCTTCATTCTCAGCGTTATTAGCTCCATACTCAATATTTTTAGAGAACTTTGCCCTCAAAATGACTCTTGAAATCCCCTAGTCAACTTAAAAGAACCAAAACCGATGTTTACAAGCTGGGAGGCCGGGGTCAGCAGGCCTGAGGACAGGAATATATGCCATGTGTGCGTGCTCAGTCGCTCAGTCGTGTTTGACTCTCTGCATGCCCATGGACTGTAGCCCTCCAGGCTCTTCTGTCCATGGGATTTTCCAGGCAAGAATACTGGCATGAGTTGCCATGTCCTCCTCCAAGGGATCTTCCCCACCAAGGAATTGAACCCGTGTCTCTTGTGTCTCCTGCATTGGTAGGCAGATTCTTTACCACTAGGGCCACCTGGGAAGCCCATGAGTGAGCAAGTGAGTGAAGTCGCTCAGTCGTGTCCGACTCTTTGCAACCCCGTGGACTGTAGCCCACCAGGCTCCTCCATCCATGGGATTCTCTAGGCAAGAATACTGAAGTGGGTTGCCATTCCTTCTCCATGGGAAGCCCATAAAACTAGCCAAAGGCTTATTTACCACACAGGCAGCCTTGAGAAAGTACTGCTATCTGTGCCTGTGACTTTTCAATTGCCGTACTCTGTTGCTGAGTCAGGACAGGCTCACAGCACAACAGAAGTTTGTTTGTTGTTTGTTTGTAGGACACTCCGAGCAGAGACCAGAGTGTCAGGGTTCCCTGCAAGAAGCCATCCCTAACCACGATGCCACCATGAGGGGCACAGAGGTGCCCATCCTGGACCCCAGCCCCCGACTGACAGCCACGAGTCAAGGGGTGGCAACCAGACAGATGGACACAGAGGTGGGTCCACAGTGTTTTGCTCTGGGCTAAGAAGCTGAGGAGGTACATCGTGCTTTATTCTGAGCCTGAACACAGAATCCTTGCAGGCTAGAATTCCCGCTAACTAAAGATCACATGGCCAAATAAGCCAGCCTGTTTTGAAATGTTCTCACCTTTTAGGTACAAAACTCCTTGAGCCCCTGCTCTTCTATCAAACATACTCTCACACTTCGTTTGCAGAAGTCATTTTCGTATACAAAAGTCATGTACATTCAGCATCAAAAATTGGGAAGGAAAACAATATCAGGAAGAATATCAAGCAGGCCTACATCCAAAAAGCTGACCATCAATAGTCAAGCTTTTCTTACAAATATACTGTTTAATAATATCACTGAAACACACTTTTTGTTTGTACTTTTGCTTTCATTGGTTGGTTGGCCAGGACCTCACTGGGGTTTATTTATTTCCATGTGGGGCTTGACTGTCAGCTGCAGAGCTTCCCAGGTGGCTAAGTGGTACAGAACCCACCTGCCAAGCAGGAGACACGGGAGATGAGGGTTCAGTCACTGGGTCAGGAAGATCCCCTGGAGGAGGAAATGGCAACCCACTCCAGTAATCTCACCTGGGAAATCCCATGGACAGAGGAACATGGCGGCTCTAGTCCATGGGGTCGCAAACAGATGGGCAGGACTGAGTTAGCAAGCACTCAGCACCTCAGGGCAGGTGGCAGTTGCCTCACATTTCTCAGTCTCAGCACCATCTCCTTCCTGACCAGGACCAGGTTCCTCTCTGGTGTTGATTGTTTGTTCACTTTTCCCTAGACTCTTCATCCCCCATTCCCATCTACCCCACCCCACCCAGCCCACCTGCTTGATAGCATGGGTCCTTATAAAACATGGCATGATTTCTGAAGGCATCATTTTAATTTCCCCAAATGACTTTTTGCATCTTTTCTCAACTTACTTTCTTACTCAACATTATGACTTCAGACCCAAGCATGTGGCTCTGTGTTTGTCAACCTCGTTTCCTCTGTTGCTCCATGTTAACTGGGCATCATGTGCCTGTTTGATTTGTTCACTCCACAGTGGATGGTTCGATTGCCTGAGACTTCCTGCACTGCCCTCCATCCTGTCCTGGACATTCCCACCAGGCTCCCCTCACGGGGCCGCATGTGACTGGCTCTGGGTACAAACACCTAGGCAGGAGTGCTGAGTCAAGAATGTATGATGTCTCTTGATTCAACCAAGTACAGTCGACTAAGATGCCTCCAGAAAGCTGGTGCTGAGCCACACTCCCCCACCTCCAAAGGGTCCTCTGCCATCTCCTCCACACCCCTGCTTGATATCACCCTGCTTCCTAATATTTGCCGATCAGACTGAAGTAAAGCACTCCCTCATTTTAATCTGCATCTCTCTCACCAATGAGTCTGAGCGTCTCTTTATATGACTCAGTCTTTGGATTTCCTCTTCTGAAAAATGACCACTCAAAACCTTTGCTTAATTGTCTTTGCCTATCTTTTTCTTGTTGCTTTGAGAGAGTATATTCTAAAAATAGATCCCGTGTTGCCTTTAAAAATAGCTAATATCTTCTCTCAATCCATTGCCTCATAAATTAGTTCATGACTTTTTTATGTCACAAAAAAGTACCATGACTACTTCCTATGTTGTTAAAAATCCCCTACATCTTCATTTTTAATGGTGTGTAGTGCCTGTAGAACCATGCTGATCCTTCATTAAACTAATCCCCTACATGTAGGCATGTAAGTCATTTCTAACTATTCACTGCTGTAAGCAGCACGGTGACAATAACACTGATGTCTAAGCCTTTCCGTCTGTTCATGATTAGACAACAGTTTGCAGTACATTCCTAAAAGGGAATAGCTGGATTTAAAGATAGGTAAAATTTGTAGGCTCTTGACACATATTTGCAAACAGCTTTCCCCCAAACACCTCATCAATGTACAGTCTTCCTACCAAGCATGTGCTGGATTTGACACTTCCTTAGTTACCATTTTTTTTTTCAATTCTCGCTGATTTAGTTTAAAAGCTGATTAAATGGCATCCACAGGCACATGAGAAGAGGCTCACCATCGCTAATCAGCATGGAAATAAATCAAATCCGCAATAAACTATCACCTCACACCTGTCGGAATGGCTATCATCAGAGTGAACACAAATAACTAATGTTGACAAGGTTTAGAGACAAGCAGACCCTTGTAGACTGTTAGCAGAAAAGTAAATTGGTGTAACCACTGTGGAAAACAGTATGGAGGTTTCCCAGAACTCTGAAAATAGAACTACCTTTTAACCCAGAAATTCCACTGCTGAGTATATATCAAAAAACAAAGCGATAATTTGAAAAGATAGATGCAACCCAATGTTCATAGCACTATCATTTACAATTGCCAAGATACGGGAGCAATCTAAGTATGTATCAACAGATCCGTGGATAAAGGAGATGTGGTACATCTGCACAACAGAATCCTTCTCAGCCATAAAAAAGAATGAACATTTGGCATATACATCAGCAGGGACGAACTTGGAAGGCATCACACTAAGTGAAGAAAGTCATACAGAGAAAGACAAATCCTGTATGGTATCACTTACATGCAGAATCTAAAAACGAAAATGAACTCGTGAATATAACAACAACAGAAAGAAATAGACTCACAGACATAGAGAAAAGCTAGTGGCTACCAGGAGGGAGAGGAAGAAAGGAAGACACTACTGTGATTGGAGAAAAAGAAGTATAAACTATTGGGTATAAAATAAGCTGTAAAGATGGGGCTTCCCTGGCTGAGCCAGTGGTAAAGACCCCGCCTGCCAATGCAGGAGACATGAGAAACGTGGGTTCGATCCCTGGGTCGGGAAGATCCTCTGCAGGAGGGCATGGCAACCCACTCCAGTATTCTTGCCTGGAGAATCCCATGGACAGAGGAGCCTGATGGGCTACAGTCCATGGGGTCACAAAGAGTCGGACATAACTGAAGTGACTTAGCAGCAGCGGCAAGCTGTAAAGATAGGTTGCACAACATGGGGAATATAACCAGTATTTTATAACAGGAAAAATGGAGCATAACCTTTAAAAACTGTGAATCACTGTCTATCTCTGTCGTATCTCACTATGTATTTTGTTAGATGTGTTCTTGTCTGCCTGCTATTCAGTGTCCTTCCAGGCTCCTTGTGGTGGTTTTCTGGTGTCAGAGAGATGCCACATGTTCTCATTTCAAAAGTTCCCTGTAGGGGAATCCCAACTGTTCCCCTGGCATTAATTATGCCCAAGAGCCACATATCCACTAAACGTTAGCTTTGTGAAAGAAGACCGTTGCACCTTCATCAGCTGCTGCTGCTGAGGCGCTTCAGTTGTGCCCGACTCTGTGCGACCCCATAGACGGCAGCCCACCAAGCTCCTCTGTCCCTGGGATTCTCCAGGCAAGAACACTGGAGTGGGCTGCCATTTCCTTCTCCAAAGCATGCATGCATGCTAAATCACTTCAGTCATGTCTGACTCTGTGCGACCCCATGGACAGCAGCCCATCAGGCTCCTCTGTCCCTGGGATTCTCCAGGCAAGAACACCGGAATGGGCTGCCATTTCCTTCTCCAGCCTTCATCAGGGGTTGGCATGAAGTAGAAGCTCAATAAAATGTTACTATATACACAAACAAATGAATGAATGGACCTACATGCTGACGGCAGCCAGATCTCTCTCCATAGCCCAGACCTCTCTTCTAATAAGTCCTTTTTCTACTTGGATCCCCCAGACTCTGAAAGCCATTACATCTCAATCAAACAGACATTCTTATCATCAACAAAACCAGCCTAAGTCCAGCACAGACATCCCAGGACACAGGATGGAGGCTACAGTCGATCTAGGCTTGGCTGTATCACATAAAAGTCATCTTGGGGTTACATCTGCAGGTGCTACTAAAGGATTCATTCAGTAAAATGTATCAGAGGCCCTGCTAACCCACCACGTTCCTAGGATAAGCAGGTAAGAAGAAACAGTGAGTTTCAAGCTGTGAAAATGTGATCCTGGGGGACAAAGCTGGACACCCAGGGGGAATATCAGAGCTGCTCAGGTATCCTCTGAAGTTAAGAAGCCACGTTTACTAAAATGTTCCCTTGAAAAGACTGAGATTTTCAGAAAAACAAGCATTGCTAACAAAACGGGATCCGTGAATCGTGTGGAGAAGTTGTCTGACTCAAATATCAAGTTGTGGCCTTCTCTCCTGTCCTGTAGGTCTGCTTCAGTTTTGTTTGTAAAAGGAAGGAACTGGAGAGTAGCCTGTCAAGGCTGTATGAAGAACAGCAAGAAGAAATTAATTCTAATCTAATCAGGAGTGTCTTCTCTCCTCTGTAAGCAGATGCAGGCACCAGCACAGACTCTGGAGCCAGGCTGCTCCAGTTTGAATCTCATGGGCTTAGATCAAGTGAAAATCCTGTCCCAGGCTCAGTGTCTTCATTTGTGACATGGGATAATAATAGGACCCCTCAGAGGAAATGGAGTCAGAGCTCTAGCATGGCATTTATTAGAGCCTTCTTGGTACAGGATTTACCTGCATCCCTTCACGTAATCTTCCTGCCATCTGGCAATGTCAAAGCTATCAGCCTTTGTTTGCAGATGGTACTAAGGCTCGGAGCAGAGAAGTGACCTGCCCAAGGTCCCATTGTGAGTCAGTAGCCCAAGTCGGGTCCACCCTGGGTCTACAGACAGCTCTGCAAACCAGGGGCTGAGCTCAAACAAGGGCTCACTTAGGGCACAGGGAAGAGAGGGGGCTTGGCCAGGTACCACGCTAGAAAGTGTCTTGGAGAAGTAGAAGTTTGAGGAGGGATGAAAGGAAAGATGACCTGGCAGGATTAGAAGGCTGGAGGCTACAAGGGGTCCCAGGAGACTCCAGGGAAACACAAGGCCCCACTCTGTACTGGCAAGTTATTTCCCAGTTCAGGTCAGGCTCCTGGCATGTGACACGTAGCCCAGCTTAGTCGTGTCCCCTCCGCATGCCTCACCAGGCAGACTAGAGGCCCTGCCTTTCTGCAGCCTGGATGTGGCTGTGGGAGACAGGCAACTGTGCAACCAGCTGCCCACTCATGCTGCCCCCAGGCAGAGCGGGGCTGCGGGGCTGAGATGGGAGCCAAAGGCCTAGAGTCCAGGCCCAGGCTGGTGCGGTGCTGCCTCAAGCAAGCTACTTCCCCTCTCTGAGTTTTCTCCTTGTTGAACTGGCCCTGGTGATCTCAGTTCCACCCTCTGGCCTTTACACACTGACCATAGGAGAGATGCAGGCCAGTGAGTCAGTGCAGAAGGGCTGGAGAGGTGCTTGAGTGGGCTGAGAGCCTGTGGGGTGTGTGTTGTGAAGGGCGTAGGCCAGCTGCTGTGTAGGAGCCAGATGACAAGTCTGCAGTGCCCTGAGAAGGGGAATTCCCTATGACCTCAGGGACACTGGGGCTGGGAATGTCCATCTACCCTGCACGGATCCCTAGTGCTATCGGAGCTTTATAATGTCTCAGAAGCAAAACATCCAGGGCATCCTGCTCTCAGTTGCTATGCAGGAGGCCAACATTTGAAGAATCATCTGGGTGACTGACGCTTGGGCTGCTAACCCCACCTTCAGCTGACTGCTTCACCCCTGACTTCCTGTGGGATGATTTGTCAACGGGTAGAAGTCTCAGGATGTCATGTATGATTTAGCAACCCTTGGAGTTAAAATGTCGGGAAGCTATTCTGGAGGAAACGTGTGTAGGTGTGTGGAGCCACCCTCCAACAGGGTATGTCGGAAGAAGCCTGGGACTCGCTGCATTCTATAGGGAAGCTCAGACCTAGTGGCGAAGAGTTGCGATGATAAAATTCAAGATGGATGTGCCCCCCATTTCTTGTCCGCCTATATGACTGTTAACCCTTTCTGGATTGCACTCCCCCCAGCACAGAGGCATACCTATTTACCATCCACATCAGGGGCATGGTCCCCAGGCCCCGGAGCTGGGGGAGCCCCTAAACCAGGTGATAGAGAACAGAACAGCAACTTTCCATGTACCTGCTGCAAACGACCTGCATTCCTTTCCATTCAAAAGTCAGTTCCTCATTGTATGTCAGCAGATCCAAATGCTGTTACTCCTGTGTCCACAAGAGCCTGGCCTCAACCTGACGCTCTCAGGGGGAAAAAAATCAGAAAACTAATCTTGTTCCAAAAACAAGTGCAGGGTGGGGTTCAGCCTCACTTCCTTCCCCACCATTTCATATTAACAGGAGAGCTTACAAGCAAATGAAAATAGGGAGGGGTGGATGGAAGTTACAATAGCGCGGATGCTCTGTTCACTCCACAGCCTACTGTTAATCAAGAGCACTGAGGTGGATACGAACACTAGCATTAGAGAAAGGTAGACTAAAAGCACACTGAGATACCAGGACGCATCTATGAGAATGTCTTTAAAAAAAAACAAACAAAATCGTTAAGTGCTGGCAAGGATACAGAGCAACCGCAACCATCACTCTCGCTGCTGTGAATGCAAATGGTGCGGCCACTCTGGAAGACAGTTCAGCAATTTCTGAGGAAGTTAAACATATACTCGCCCCTTACCTTCCTGGGTATTTACCCTAGAGGAATGAAAATGTATGTTTATATAAAAACCTATACATGAGTGTTTATAGTAGGTCTATTCATAGCTGCCAAAACCTGGAAATTCTGCAAAATATTTATCAAAGGGTGAATGAATAAAGAAACACGTATCTCCGTATGGTGGGATGCTTCTCTGCAGTAGAAAGGAACACATTTTAGACCCACAGCAACCTGGATGGGTCTTGAAGACCTTATGCCGGGTAACAGGAGCCAGAACCCTACATACTGCCTTACCTCATTTATATGCCACTCTGGAAAAGGCAAAATTACAAGTACAGAAGATAGATCAATGCTTGCCAGGGATTTCAGATCAGATGGTGGCTCCAAAGGGCAATGGGAACGTCTGGGGTGGGAGAGTTCTATATCTTGACCTCGGGGGTGGTCACACAACTAAGTATGTGTGTCCAAAGGGCACACTGCAAGGGGTAAAATATTGTATAAAAACCACAAGTCCATCAAACTGACATGAAAAACACATATGTGGAAGTGTTCAGTTCAGTTCAGTCGCTCAGTTGTGTCCGACTCTTTGTGACCCCATGGACTGCAGCATGCCAGGCTTCCCTGTCCATCACCAACTCCCAGAGCTTACTCAAACTCATGTCCATCGAGTCAGTGAGGCCATCCAACCATCTCATCCTCTGTCGTCCCCTTCTCCCACCTTCAATCTTTCCCAGAGTCAGGGTCTTTTCAAGTGAGTCAGTTCTTCGCATCAGGTGGCCAAAGTATTAGAGTTTCAGCTTCAGCATCAGTCCTTTCAATGAATATTCAGGACTGGTTTCCTTTAGGATGGACTGGTTTAATCTCCTTGCAGTCCAAGGGACTCTCAAGAGTCTTCTCCAACACCACAGTTCAAAAGCATCAATTCTTCCGTGCTCAGCTTTCTTTATAGTCCAACTCTCACATCCATACAAGACTACTGGAAAAATCATAGCTTTGACTAGACGGCTTCAGCAATACATGAACCATGAACTTCCAGATGTTTAAGCTGGTTTTAGAAAAGGCAGAGGAACCAGAGATCAAATTGCCAACATCAGCTGGATCATCAAAAAAGCAAGAGAGTTCCAGAAAAACATCTATTTCTGCTTTATTGACTATGCCAAAGCCTTTGAATGTGTGGATCACAATAAACTGTCAAAAATTCTGAAAGAGATGGGAATACCAGACCACCAGACCTGCCTCTTGAGAAATCTGTATGCAGGTCAGGAAGCAACAGTTAGAACTGGACGTGGAACAACAGACTGATTCCAAATAGGAAAAGGAGTATGTCAAGGCTCTATATTGTTACCCTGCTTATTTAACTTATATGCAGAGTACATCATGAGAAATGCTGGACTGGAGGAAGCACAAGCTGAAATCAAGATTGTTGGAAGAAATATCAATAACCTCAGATATGCAGATGACACCACTTTATGGCAGAAAGTGAAGAAGAACTAAGGAGCCCCTTGATGAAAGTGAAAGAGGAGAGTGAAATAGTTGGCTTAAAGCTCAACATTCACAAGACTAAGATCATGGCATCTGGTCCCATCACTTCATGGCAAATAGATGGGGAAACAGTGGCTGACTTTATTTTTCTGGGCTCCAAAATCACTGCAGATGGTGACTGCAGCCATGAATTAAAGACGCTTACTCCTTGGAAGGACAGTTATGACAAACCTAGACAATATATTCAAAAGCAGAGACATTACTTTGCCAACAAAGGTCCGTCTAGTCAAGGCTATGGTTTTTCCAGTGGTCATGTATGGATGTGAGAGTTGGACTATACAGAAAGCTGAGCACTGAAGAATTGATGCTTTTGAACTGTGATTTTGGAGAAGGCTCTTGAGGGTTCCTTGGACTGCAAGGAGATACAACTAGCCCATCCTAAAGGAGGTCACTCCTGAGTGTTCACTGGAAGGACTGATGTTGAAGCTGAAACTCCAATATTTTGGCCACCTGATGTGAAGAGCTGATTCATTTGAAAAGACCCTGATGCTGGGAAAGACTGAAGACAGGAGGAGAAGGGGATGACAGAGGATGAGATGGTTGGATGGCATCACCGACTCAATGTACATGAGTTTGGGTAAACTCTGCGAGTTGGTGACAGACAGGGAGCCCTGGCATGCTGCGGTCCATGGGGTCGCAAAGAGTCGGACATGACTGAGCGACTGAACTGAACTGAACTGAGAGGGACCTTTGTTGGCAAAGTAATGCCTCTACTTTTTAATATGCTATCTAGATTGGTCATAACTTTTCTTCCAAGAAGCAAGCATCTTTTAATTTCATGACTGCAGTCACCATCTGCAGTGATTTTAGAGACCAAAATAATAAATATGGAGGTAGAAGGAGCACCAATAGAGAAGCTAGAGGCTAAGGGTTTAGACCCCTCACCTGCTCCTCCTACTGAGGCTGCTACTCAAAGAGGGTTTCACCAGCATCCCAATCTGATGTGCACAAACCAGACTAAAGAGCCTGACCAGGACCCTGGGCTCCCCAAGCTCCATGAGAGCAACAGACGAGTCTCCAGACAGAAGAGGGCTGAGTCAGGCATGATGGGAAAATCATGCTTCAGCCGAGTTCTAGTGGCTGACACAGATATGGAGTTCCAAATAATAGATCTTAAATGTCTAGAAAGGGAGAACACAGTAAGGTGAATCTAGAATGGTTATTCCTAGCTGGCATAAGCCAGGCTTGGAACAGGGAAAGACAAGAGAAAAGATGATCTCACAGCAAGGACTAGCGATCACCTTGGTGTGGCCCCCACCCTGTCCAGTTAGCAAGAGTCCCCACCTCCTACATCAGCCAAGGGTGAAGAGTACCAGCAGGTGGGAAACAGCAGAGCCATGGACCCTATCTCCTGCGTCATATGACTCAAGAAGAGAAGGAGGCCACTCAGGTTATTTCCAGAAGTTCAAGAATTCCCCTGAAGACTAAGATGGGGACTTGATTGGCAGGAATCAGGCAAGTGGGGCAACACCTCCCATGGCTCTCAACACTTCCTTTTTTTGATTCCACTCTGTGCACTCCTGGCCAGCGCACACCTCTGTGGTTTTTGCAACAGCAATAAAATATAGGAACTCACAGTTTGCTGGGGAAGGGACCCAGTTTTGTATCTCAGTATGTGTACTGACTTCCACATCGCCAAAAATGGCCAGGGAGCAGTTCCCCTGGCCATACCGTCAATGCTTAGCTGCGACTGAGTAATCATGGTCAACACAAAGATGTGGGCTGGTGAACAAGCAGCCCAGTTCCTGTAACTGGAGCCTCTTTAGTGAGGGAGTTTATTTGCGGCTTGACCTCCACTGGAACGTAAGGAGATGCTGCCTAAGTAAGAATGGCCATAACTGAATGAGCATCTAACAGGCCATCAGAGTTCCCTAATTTTAGAAAATTTGTAAAGGAATTATTATTATGTCCATTATACAGGTAGGGAGGGCAAGACTCTGAGAAAAACAGGTAACTTATCTGAAATCAAACTGCTAATAAGTGTTAGAATCAAAGTCAAATGCAGACTCTTCTTACTCCCAAGTCCTCACCTCCTTTCATCACTCTAGCTTGGCTTGACACAGTAGCTAAGAGTGTTAAAAGCAGACCTCAGGGGCACCTCAGGTACTAGTTGGACACTCTTACTGCCAACACTGCAGGGGTGCTCTGGCTGGTCTTGCAAAGTTGCCACTGACCCTTGGGCACAGAAAGTTTAGCACCACACTGCCATCTGGCCCCCTCACATTGCAGGTGAGCAGGCCCAGAAGAGGACCCTCTGGTTTTGCCATCTCCCCAGGGTAGAGCTGCTGTCTGGGAGCCACAGTTTCCAGGGTTCATTAGCCCTGGCACAAGGTGGGCACCAGCTGACCAGTCACTCCTGGACTGCCACCAGCAGCACACCCGGTGCTAATACTCACCCCCCGGCTAGCCACACCCCCAGGCTAGCCACCAGAGCTGCGGCTCTACTCAGCTTTCTCTGCATGGCGGGTTGTTTGACTGTTAAACGTACAAGAAGCAGAATCACCCCTGGTGCACGCCCTGGTCCACCTCCCAATCCAGGACGCACTGGGGAAGCAGACACAGCAGGGTAGGTGCTGGGCAGGGAGCTGCCTGGCTCTGGGGCACAGAAGAGGCTCATGGCCCAGCCCAGAGAGGGCTGTGGTGGTCTGGAAGGGTATCTCGGGATGGACTATACCCGGGATGGGCACTGGGGGGTAAGGAGGAGGTGGATCTGAGGCAAAGCAGGTGGACACTCCAGGCAGCCCGTGTGTCAGGGATGTGTAGGCTTCAAGGCCGGGTCACAGGGGCAGGGATGGGGTAAAGGGGACATGGACCTGCCTCACCCACGCGGTGTCGTGGGGCCTGTGGGGCTCTCAGCAGGGAGCATCACAGACGGCACAGAGACCAGCTTCTGGATGCCCCTCCCCCAAGCCGGTGGGGAAGACGAGCTCCCCACACGCTCAGAGCCTGTGGGGAACTGGAGGTGGGAGAAGGAGGCTACAATACAGTGTCTGAAATGCACCTTTGGAGCAGGAATCAGCACTAAGGCGCAGAGGGAAGGATCTGGTATTGGTGAAGGTGGGAGAAGAGAGCGCTCACAGAAACAGTCTTGGGAGAGGGAGCATAAGGGAAGGAGGAGCAAGACTGCCACAGGCTGGAGAGAATTGTTCCTGGGAAGGACACACAAAGGGACGAGAGACGAG
The DNA here is from genome assembly GCF_027580195.1 of Bos mutus. Lineage (NCBI taxonomy): Eukaryota > Metazoa > Chordata > Mammalia > Artiodactyla > Bovidae > Bos > Bos mutus. The sequence continues at coordinate 7,442,827 of NC_091644.1, read as the reverse complement.
AGACGTGAGGCTGAAACGTGGTGGTTTGTGCCACTGTGGGAGATGCAGGGTAGGAGTAGGGTGGAGACTGTGGGCAGAGGCTGGGGCACAAAGGCCTCCCGATCCTGAGCTGTCCCCATCCCATTCCTCACCCTCTGGACTCCCTGGGGGAGTGACATCTCTGGGGACTTTGCGGCATCCTTATTCTTCTCAGGCCACTTGTTCAGGTGAAAGAGATGAAAGAGTTCCAGGATTGGTTAGCTCATACAATCGGCCTGTTTAGCTTATTAAATGTCAAGTATTATTTGGTCAGAAAATAAATACAAAAATAGCTCATTAAACTTTCAAACATACCTGGAGGTATGCATTCCTGACTTGTAAGAAATTAAGCATCTCTTAATTCTCATGGAATTAATTTGATAAAGAAATTCTTCCAAGGATTACACAAACAGATGGAAAGATATATACCATGTTCTTGGATTGGAAGTATCAATATTGTAAAAATGACTATAGTACCCAAGGCAATCTACAGATTCAATGCGTGTGTGTGCGCTAACTCACTTTCAGTTCAGTTCAGTCGCTCAGTCGTGTCCGACTCTTTGCGACCCCATGAATCGCAGCATGCCAGGCCTCCCTGTCCATCACAAACTCCCGGAGTTCACTCAGACTCACGTCCATCGAGTCAGTGATGCCATCCAGCCATCTCATCCTCTGTTGTCCCCTTCTCCTCCTGCCCCCAATCCCTCCCAGCATCACAGTCTTTTCCAATGAGTCAGCTCTTCGCATGAGGTGGCCACAGTACTGGAGTTTCGGCTTCAGCATCAGTCCCTCCAAAGAAATCCCAGGGCTGAGTCACGTCCAACTCTTCGCAGCCCCATGGACCGTAGCCCGTCAGGCTCCTCTGTCCATGGCATTTTCCAGACAAGAATACTGGAGTGGGTTGCCATTTCCTACTTCAGAGGACCTTCCCAACTCTGGACCGAACCCACATGTCTTGCGTCTCCTGCATTGGCAGGTGAATTCTTTACCACCGTGCCGCCTGGGAAGCAAACAGGAAGGTGCTGGCACAGGAACAGAAATACAGATAAATGGGACACGCTAGAGAGCCCAGAAACACACTCGTGCACCTTTGGCCAATGCATCTGTGACAAAGGAAGCAAGGCTCCCCAGTGCAGAAAAGAGAACCCACAGATGAAGGGGCGCCTGAGAGAGAAAGTCACTGTGAGCAGGCATGCCCTGTGGAGTCAGACAGCGTAAAAGTCCACGTTTTGTAATTCCCAGACCCATCATTCTCACTCAGGACCTTTTGCCTAGAACTGCTGCACTTTTCTCCTTGTGTTGACCTTATTCATGAACACGCTTTCTCCTACTCATTCATGCATTTCCTCAATTTTAAATTTTTATCCATATAAAATGCCACAATTATTTAGTTCATGTTGGGGTGGTATTAAATACACACATCAAAAATGATACTATTCAGACATTTTAAATCGTGTGAGGAAAGACATTTTTCTGGGGATGGAGATGGTATTGTAGCCAGGCTTTGGGAGAGGGGTCCCTTCCCACAAGGGGACGCAGTAGAATCACTCAGAGTAACTGCCCTACCACTCTCGCCCCAGGCCCAAGACGGAACCTTGGACCCATTTCAGGTCCCGTGATGTGGTAAATACGTCACTTATATAATGGAATGCTTCCGGGAGACAGGTGCATGCAAGGAAAAACTGAAGTAAAATAACAGACTGTGTGTTCCTGAAGTAAAATAACAGACTGTGTGTTCCGATTTTTTAAGTTTCTTCTGAACGTCTGGATATTGGCCCACCTTCACTGTCCTGGTTCTTTTCTCCCCCTTCGCTCTACCCAAAGGCAGTGGCAGCAGCGCGCACAGCTGCTGCGCACGCGCAGGACGCCCCGCGCTCCGGCACCTGCGGAGGAGCTGCGTGGCTCCATCCTCCCCAACATGGGCTGCTGCGTCCTCTCCCATCACTGCCTTCCACCAGCTTCTAAAGGACGCAGCATGTTATTAGGCCCTGCCTTTAATACACAAGACAAGGCCCTGCCTTGTCTCCCAGCTGCCCCATCCCTACTACTCCCGCCCCCTGGACCACCTGGTTTCTGCCCCTGGGCCACTCTCAACTTCATCTGGTCCACGCTCAGAGATCCGGGGAAAATCCTGTGCGCTCACTGTAGCGTTTCAACATTATTAACTTCTGACATACTCTGACCATCCTATAACAGTTTCTAAATGTGTGTTTCTGTTTTTCGTCTTTGACAGTACATCGCTTTTTATTGTATTTTGTGCATATCCTTTAAAAAACTGACATTGAGGTGCTGCTGCTACTGCTAAGTCGCTTCAGTTGGGTCCGACTCTGTGCGACCCCATAGACGGCAGCCCACCAGGCTCCCCCGTCCCTGGGATTCTTCAGGCAAGAACACTGGAGTGGGTTGCCATTTCCTTCTCCAATGCATGACAGTGAAAAGTGAAAGTGAAGTCGCTCAGTCGTGTCCGACTCTTCGCGACCCCATGGACTGCAGCCCACCAGGCTCCTCTATCCAAGGGATTTTCCAGGCAAGAGTACTGGACTGGGGTGCCTTGGGGTGCTACTTGGGCTATATTCTTATTATTGAAAATACAAAAATCAACAAATGTTTCCTGCCCTTTTTTTGTATACTACTTTTCACATCCAAGCATATGTTACTTGTAATTGATGTACAAAGTCTTAATGCAGTAAGTGCCTGTCATCATACCATAAATATATTCTATGTTGCCCTTCTCCTTAAATTATGAGATTTAATAATGGAGAAGGATTCTTGGTCGATTCCCCATAACTGATTCTTTTACTGTCTATAAACAGGATGCTCAGGGCATCTCCACTGTTGCTATGGGCAGGGCTGAGAGGAAAGATCCCCTCACAATCTTTTTGTCTGCTGTAAATTATCTATGAAGATGAATTTTCAAAAGAAGGATTAGCCATTGTCCAAGAGAGAAGAGCAGTTTTCACACTTCTGCCACACACTGACTACATCTTTCTAGAAGTGTTCCATCAGCTTTTTAGTGGTAGTTAATAAATAAGCCTCTTGATGAAAGTGAAAGTGGAGAGTGAAAAAGTTGGCTTAAAGCTCAACATTCAGAAAATGAAGATCATGGCATCCGGTCCCATCACTTCATGGCAAATAGATGGGGAAACAGTGGAAACAGTGGCTGACTTTATTTTGGGGGGCTCCAAAATCACTGCAGATGGTGACTGCAGCCATGAAATTAAAAGACGCCTACTCCTTGGAAGGAAAGTTATGACCAACCTAGATAGCATATTCAAAAGCAGAGACATTACTTTGCCAACAAAGGTCCGTCTAGTCAAGGCTATGGTTTTTCCACATGTATGGATGTGAGAGTTGGACTGTGAAGAAAGCTGAGTGCCGAAGAATTGATGCTTTTGAACTGTGGTGTTGGAGAAGACTCTTGAGAGTCCCTTGGACTGCAAGGAGATCCAACCAGTCCATTCTAAAGGAGATCAGCCCTGGGATTTCTTTGGAAGGAATGATACTCAAGCTGAAACTCCAATACTTTGGCCACCTCATGCGAAGAGCTGACTCATTGGAAAAGACTCTGATGCTGGGAGGGACTGGGGGCAGGAGGAGAAGGGACGACAGAGGATGAGAGGCCTGGATGGCATCACTGACTCGATGGACATGAGTCTGAGTGAACTCCGGGAGTTTGTGATGGACATGGAGGCCTGGCGTGCTGCGATTCATGGGGTGGCAAAGAGTCAGACACGACTGAGCGACTGAACTGAACTGAACTGAATGCAAAGCACACAGACTTTAACATCTGGTGGAACTAGGTTCAAATTCCAATCAAGGGATTTAATGCCTGAGGGTAAAGGACTTTACCTCTCTGAGCCTCCATTTTCTCATCTGTAAAATGGGAGTGATGAAACTGATCTCACTGTGGGGATCAAATGAGACTGCAAATACCAGAGTCCTACCCAATGTCTGGCTTATTGTAAGTACGAAATCCATTCTTCTTATCCTCCATACTTTCTCCTTGGAATTATCTAGATGAGGAACTTTTCACTTTTATAATTTCCCATCCTTCTTGAACCATTTTCCTCATGAAAGTCTTAGCCATGAAACAAGAAGTATCATTTCTCTGAAGGGTGCTTCCCAGCAGAAATATAAAACCAACCACGAATTCAAGCCACATGTGTAATTTTAAATTAGGGGGCAACCACATTTAGAAAGTAAAAATAAATAGGTTAAATTCATTAACTGTATTTAAATATATTTTAAAATATATTTTATTTAAGGCAATATATCCAAAGTATTATCATTTCAATGTTATCAATATTTTCAAGTAAAGATAGTCTATATTTCTTTTGTTGTTTGTTTTTAATATCTTTGAAATCCAAGGTGCATTTTATAACTTACAGCACATCTCAGCTTAGACTGGCCACTTTTCAGCGATGACTGCGGGCTATCATATTGGATAACATAGGTGTGGACTTTGAGACTTAAGTGTTTAACAGGTGTATGAAGGGCTTAGAAATGTTACCGAGAGACACCATTTCCCACGTAAAATGCAGGGGCATTTTGATAGTTTGCAGGGCCCTTGGAGGGAGACAACCAAAGTAAGTCCTTAGTTGTAAATAAAATGGATGTGAGCTCTACAGTGAGGCTCAAGGACCCCCGAGGTGCTCATCTTCCCCCTTCCTCTCCTGCACAAAATATCTCCCCTCCTGAAGCTCAGTCCCCTTAAAATCCAGTTCCTCTGATGAATTTACCATTAACCCCTTTATCCAAAACTTTATTTGAAAGAAAACAAAACAGATTTTGTTCAGCACCTGTTCCCCTCAGGACTGAAGAGTAACAAATGAAAAGAGGAACTGAAACCAAGCAGGACCCTACAGGGCCCTCATGCGTAAAGAAGACCCGCCATGTCCCTCATTTCTTCTTTATAGCAAGAAAAAAAGACTTTAGTCTCCTAAGGCTTCTGCGTGTTCCAAAAAGCAGACTCACGCAGTTAATGATTAGGAAAAGAGAGTCACAGGAGGCCAAGCTCCCCCGCAGAGAAATAGATAACAGTCTGACGTATCTCTTTGAGTTGCTCTGTAGAAACTAAGGAACCCCCATCCACCCAGGTGAAGGATGGTAACCACATGCTGGGCATGTAGACCCCAGACTGGCTGGAACTAGAAAGCTGATGACTGAGATGTTCAGAACATCACCCGTTACCTCACCGCCAGCCAATCAGAAGAAGGTTCATGAGCTGAACACATAGCCTACTACCCTCTCCCTTTGACCTTTTTTTGCCTTTAAAACCTTGTGCCCCAGCCAGCTGCTGCTGCTGCTAAGTCATGTCAGTCGTGTCCGACTCTGTGTGACCCCAGAGACGGCAGCCCCCCAGGCTCCCCCGTCCCTGGGATTCTCCAGGCAAGAACACTGGAGTGGGCTGCCATTTCCTTCTCCAATGCATGGAAGTGAAAAGTGAAAGAGAAGTCTCTCAGTCGTGTCTGACTCTTAGCGACCCCACGGACTGCAGCCCACCAGGCTCCTCCGTCCATGGGATTTTCCAGGCAAGAGTACTGGAGTGGGGTGCCATTGCCTTCTCCAGCCCCAGCCAGCTAGCAAGATAAATTTGAAACAAGTCTAGAACTCCTATCTTCTGAGTCAGCGCCTCCTTGATGAATAAATCTTTCTCTGCACTAAACTCCAATGTCTGTGTGTTTGATGTAACAACAACTCCTCTCCCAAGTGGCCACGCGGCCTTGCTTTTCTGCCAAAAGTCCGCTTGAGGGAGAGGGTGCCAAGAGTTCATTCCTCCACTTGATGTCTAATAAGCATCTCCATCTTTATATGTTCAAATTGATATTCTGGAATAATCACCACCTCGCAAATATGTTCCTTGACAATTCAGTTCTCTCTGTTGCTCTAGACTCATCTTTAATTTCTCTCTCCTACACCCAACACTTGCAACATTGTCAAATCTCTCTCAAAAAATATCCAGACTCTCACCACTCTTAGTTCAGTTCAGTTCAGTTGCTCAGTCATGTCCGACTCTCTGCGACCCCATGAATCACAGCACACCAGCCCTCCCTGTCTATCACCAACTCCCAGAGTTCACGCGGACTCACGTCCATCGAGTCAGTGATGCCATCCAGGCCTCTCATCCTCTGTCGTCCCCTTCTCCTCCTGCCCCCAATCCCTCCCAGGATTAGAGTCTTTTCGGACGAGTCAACTCTTCGCATGAGGTGGCCAAAGTACTGGAGTTTCAGCTTCAGCATCACTGCTACTCATTGTCTCTGTTACTATCACTTTGGGGCAAACCATTGTTACCTCCAGCCTGGGTTATAACAACAGCCTCTTAACTGATAATATTTCTTCTTCCTTTGTTACTCACAGAAGGTGGTTTTTCTTTAAGGCAGCATGTATCAGCAAGAGTCAAAAAAACATATTTTTGAAGACAAAGGCAATAATATAAAAATCAAACCAATTAGGAATAAATCTAGGCAAAGTATGCACTAATTTTATAAAAGAGACTAACCATATTCATGAATTAGCAGAGTCATTTTCATAAAGACATAACTTCTCTTTAAATTATATTTCTAATAAATCTGAACAGAACTTTTTTGTTGAAACTGAGAAGCTGTTTCTAAAATTCATATTAATAAAGAAGGAAACAATATGTCAAGATAGAAGGAAAGAATAAGAAAAAATGAGGAGACACTTTCCAGATAAGAAAACTTATTATAAGCTTCTAGTTAATAATATTATTTAGTGTTGGCAAAGTGTAGAAAAACAAATAGACAGAGAGAGCCCAAGATCAGACCCACTACACATGCCAACTTGATTTACAACAGAGTTGTGATAGATCAGTGACTAAAGAATGGCCTTTCTGATTTTGGAGCTAACACTCTTGGTTATCCGTATGGAAAGCACTGTGTAAAGTAAAGCATTACCCACCACCTCACACCCTACAGAATGATCATTTCTAAGTAGGACTAAAGACTAAATATGAATGGAAAAAATATTTTTTAAATTTAAAAGAGAGTAATTTTATGACTTTACAGTGGAGAGAATCTCTTAGATAATATACACGTATATCTCATAAAAGAACATTATGGGTAAATTAAGCTTGTTTGAAACTAAGAAGTTCAATCGTTAATAGAAATCACAAATAACATAAGGAGACAAGGCACAAACAAGAGAGAAGTATTTACAATATACATGAATAACAAAGAATTAACATCAGAATATGTACTGCATTAGAGAAGACCAATAAGATAAAAGACAGATGACCCCATAGAGAAAAAGATTTGAACAGGAAAAAGAATTTAGAATGGGCAAGGAGGACATAAACAGATGACCAAACTTAGTATTTCAGAAAGTGCAAATTTAAAACACAGAAGGCTTTTCATTTGCTCGGAATCGGTATAAAACTCCAACGAGATCAAATGTTGATGAGGATGTAAAGCAAGAGAAACTTTTACATATTGCTGATGGGTGGGTAGTGTTACAATTGACTTGAAAGAGGTTTCACTATTATCCAATAAGGCTGAAGATTTCTATACCCTACAACCCACCAACGCTACTTCTAGGATACGTGCCCTAGAGAATTCTTGCACATGCGCGGCAGGATATATGCACAAAGGAGACTCCCAGCAGCACTTACTGCGCTGACAGCACCGAGCAACTTACAACGGGAAGAAAAAACAAACCCTAGGAGCACCCCAAGCGCCCACTGGCAGTATATTGGGAGAGTATACGGAGGTATATTCGTGAGTAACAGAATATTATCCAGCAATAAGGGAGCTTCCCAGGTGGTGCTAGTGGTAAAGGAACCCACCTGCCAGGGCAAGAGACCTGAGTCGCAGGTTTGACCCCTGGGGTCGGGAAGATCCCCTGGAGGAGGACGTAGAAAACCACTCCAGTCTCCTTGCCTGGAGAATCCCATGGACAGAGGAGCCTGGCAGGCTGCAGTCCATGGGGTCGCAAAGAGTCAGACACAGCTGAAGCGACTTAGCACATCCAGCAACAAACGTGAATGCATTAGAGACACATTCAATGATATGAAGAAATATCACTCTTCATTATTCAAATATTATTCAGACACATAATTTTGATGAAATTAGCAAACTTAAAAGGATATTTAATTACTATTGATAAAGTTCAAATCCATGAGAAAGCAAATGACATATTTTGCACTTTAAATATACAAAGTCGAATTGAAAGGAAAAGCAAAAGAACTATAAGCTCAAAATTGAGAGCAACGGTTTTCTCTGAAGAGACAGAGAAGGCTGGGCACACAGAGGGCTTCACAGATGCTGGTGCTCTTTGAAACAAAACCGCGGTGACGACGCACAGGGCCATCTTCATTCCTCATAGCCTGTATATGTCCTCTGAGTTTTCCTATCTGCTCACTATTTCATGACTTTCCAAGTCTGGGGGACTACCGCCCAGGTCCTCACACTGGGCAGGAAGGCCCTCCTTGACCTGACCCCACCCCAGTCCTCTCTGGCCAGGTCACGTGGCGTATTCCTTACCCTCATCTGCCACTCGGGCCTCGACCAGTCTTCCTCTGCACCTTGACCTTCTCAGGTCCCCCTGCCAAGAACACAGCTCAGAAATACACTTGGCTCAGGCCTTCCCTGCCTTCAGGCCTCCACTTACACGTGCCTTCCTGGGCTTCCTGACCCCGACTCCCTACCCTCTGCTCTCCAACCCACTGGAGCCCGCAGCACCAACACCACCCACCCCTGACCACTGACCTAGTCGTCTTTAGCACGGCCTGGCAGGAAGTGGCTCTCCATAAATACTTGTTGACCAATTAAATGGACGATTATGCAGAAAATCATGTTAAAGTTGAAACTTTATGGAAAAGGTAACACGTGAACTTCTTAGTTACCAAGGTAACTCCTCATGGTTCAGAGAGGTTGGGACAAAGGAGTGGTTACGTGTTCTATAAGATGCAATTTTAGGTGGGAAGATTAGAATTAATTCTTGAACCCCCGTGGTCCTGATGAGTCAAAAATACTGATGTTTCTAAGGTTTTAATGTGGTAAATCAGGTAAGGGAAGGACAGCCCCAGGGGGCACCTACTTATCATGGTTACCCCTAGGAGTAACCACAGGGCCAGGTAGGAACCATCTCTCTCGGTGACCAGTCTGAAGTGACCCCCACTGTTCAGCATCTTTCAGAGGCCCACACAGCAGGTGGACAGAGGAATCTCATGGCCAGCCCTCTCACTCCACATTTGGCCCACACAGGCCCATATCCAGCCTCTCCTAGGTGTGGCAGGTCATGTTCCTTAGCAGAACCCTGAGAAAGGGCTTGACCTGAGGTGGGAGGGTGAGGAACAATGCTGCAGCCCGGCCCAGCTCAGCAAAGCCCAACAGTAACAGACGCCCCACCAGCAAGACATCCCAACAGTGCGGCACCCCGGTGGACTCAGACCTCGGAGGAGCCCGAAGCAGGTGTGCCGCCTGTCCTACACACACTTCCTGCTCCTCAGCTTAGCCCCTCTCCCACATCCACGAACTCCAATCAGGCAGTGTGGTCACACACACGCCCAGGCTCAGCTTTCCAGGAGGCAGCCCGTCGGCTTGACCTGGAAGACAGGACGCACATGCCCACTTCTAGGCCGGCCTGGCACGGCCGAGGGCAGGATTACCTACCTGGAGTGTATCCGTCAGGGCCTGCAGATGTCAGATGGCATGGGCGCCCCCATACCTCCCCCTCAGGCTTAGGGGAAGAGGATCCAGCTCAGAATCTTCAGTCTTTAACTGTGTTTCACTATGAATCACAGGGTTTCTGCTCATTTCCTGGAGAAAGCAGAAGTGGAGAGTCGGCAGATGCCTGACTCTGCCCACTTCCCAGCCATCAGCAGAGTTGCCTGAGTTCTGACTGGTGACTTGGGCCCTGCAGAAAGGCCACTTGGGGCAGTATGGTGAGCAGTGCTGGGTGGGGCCAAGGGCGAAAAGAGAAAGCTAGTAAAAGCAGACGCAGAGCTCATTCAGCCCTGCGCTGCGGGGCTGGACCCCCTCCTTCGCTTGGCCCCACTTCTCCTCTCTGAGCCTCTGGGAAAAGAAAGATAATAGTGGCGTTTCGTGCTTAGTCGCTCAGCCATGCCCGAGTCTTTGCGATCCCTTGGACAGAGGAGCCTGGGAAGATTCTCCAGGCAAGAATACTGGAGTGGGTTGCCATTTCTTTCTCCAAATAATAGTGTTTAGGTGAATTTAATTAGAAGTGTGTTTAGAATACATCTGTGGATATTGCATGAATTCATAATCTTCCTCCCTAAGGCCCAGAAGGAGCTTCTTACTTGGATTCCCTCCTCCTCCATCCTCAGGACTAACTTGGACCACCCATCAAGGGAGACCTCAGATGACCTACAGTGAGTAACATTAAAGCGATGATGAAAGAAAAGCTTAAGTAGTAGAATAACATTCTCTAGGATTCAGCATCAAGACTCTTATCCCTTTTGGATTATTATGTTGAATCATCCCATATCATCTCTCCACAGCATCATCCATGTAGGACCAGCCAGTATGTCCGTTCAAACACAATGCTTCTCTGAGCCACATGGGCAAAAGCAGTGGTTAGCATGAATGCCTGATCCTTAAAGCTACTCATCACCTGATCCTAGTTCACAACGAACTGACCATTTATGACTATTAGTGAGGCAACATCATCTTTTATGGGAGGCAAAAAGGCTCTGAGATGGGTTAAAAGAATGAAAACATTTGTAGTAATATCTCAACTCTTGCCAGTAAAGAATTGACAGTAGATAGTAACCAAACTCGGAGAAGGCAATGGCACCCCACTCCAGTACTCTTGCCGGGAAAATCCCATGGACGGAGGAGCCTGGTGGGCTGCAGTCCATGGGGTCACTGAGGGTCGGACACGACTGAGCGACTTCACTTTCACTTTTCACTTTCCACTTTGATGCATTGGAGAAGGAAATGGCAACCCACTCCAGTGTTCTTGCCTGGAGAATCCCAGGGACGAGGGAGCCTGGTGGGCTGCCGTCTATGGGGTCGCACAGAGTCAGACACAACTGAAGCGACTTAGCAGCAGCAGCAGTAACCAAACTAGGAGACTTGTCCAGCTTAAGTTCTAGTCACATGCCCATGTTGACCTCATGCCCATTCCCCAACAGGAGTCATAGGTACCACCATCTCTGCCCAAGTTCTCATTTCCCATTCCACCATTCATGAGTAGAGAGGAAGCTCGAATGAAGACGGCAAGGGTTGTAGATAGGAGGGGCATCATAGATGACCCTGAGACATGCACGAGGTGTGTGGAGCAGCTCAAGTATCATCTTGTCAAGCCAGAATGGCCTCCAATTTTTTTTAGCAACCAATTAAGATCCATGGTTATACTATATACAAGAGCCATTGCGCTATAGTATGCACCATTATGAAGAAAGGTGTTAATTTTTTCAGCATCTGGTGCAAGACAGTTTCCTAGAGAGATATCTGCTTTTGTTGACCAAAATGATAAGTAGAATCTAGGCTTCTGGGTAAAAAATCTGGGTTGAAATTCTCATTGCTACCCAAAAGGAATTAATATCTTTAAGTGTGGTTCTTATTTGTGAAATGGAATCAATGCAATATACAGAACAAATGAAGTAATATCTGTAAGAGGATTTTTTAATGCTGAATGTGGCTGTACTGGAAACAAATGAAGTAATATCTGTAAGAGGATTTTTTAATGCTGAATGTGGCTGTACTGGAGACTTCCCTGTTTGTCCAGTGGTTAAGACTCCACACTTAAAATGAAGGGGGTGTAAGTTCAATCCCTAGTTGGGGAACTAAGATCCCACATGCCACATAGCCAAAAACAAGTAAGTAAATAAAAATGGTTGTACAAATATGAGTTATTATTACTACTGAGAGAGTTGCCCATGCTTAGTTAGACACTGAAGCTGCCAGGACAACCATGAACTGAATATGTACATACATGTAAATATGTATTTTTGTTGAGAGGAAATGTGAGATTCTGTAGTTTTTAAAAAATATCTAAAAATAGGAAGGATATTCTGCTCCCAGTTATGACAAGAGATAACCTCCCATTGAAGGCTACTCTAAAATAGGCAAATATATGAGACAATTGTTTTCAGGCATTGACTAGCAGGCATCTTAAGACTAATCCTTGAAATAAGAAAAATGTAAAAGGTGAGCCTGTTGCGCTGGCTTTCTTCTTACGAGTGCTTTTCTGCCATGGTACAGGGAGGTGAAGCCCCAGAGGCAGCAGTATCCTTGAACTAAAAAGATGTAAGTCAGAGAGTTCCCGGTTTCTCAAGAAGCTAGAATTTTCAGAGCAGGGGCTTGAGAAGAGTGTGTTTTATGGGAATTCATTGTGGATGTCCTCGACCAAGGGTTGTTTATACATGCATGGAGTGAGACTCCAAAAAACAAGAAGGGATCGCCTGCTCCAAGGCTGAGCACTGAGATGGCAGAGATTGGGCACCGCTGGCAACACTGGAGTTCCATACCATCCAGAGCGGCAAGACCTCCCTCAGCATCTTGGGATTTCATCTTATACTCCAGAAAAGCCAAATCTGAAAACTAAGAACTAGAGCCTAGAGTAGGAGTCATGAACTAGAGCAGGTTCTTGCCTGAAACAAAAGAGCACTGAAAAGAAAGGTGAAAGTGAGAGTCACTCAGTCGTGTCCGACTGTTTGTGACCCCATGGACTATGGAATTCTCCAGGCCAGAATACTGGAGGAGGTCGCCTTTCCCTTCTCTAGGGGATCTTCCCAACCGAGGGGTTGAACCCAGGTCTCCCACGTTGCAGGTGGATTCTTTACCAGCTGAGCCACAAGAGAAGCCCAAGAATACTGGAGTGGGTAGCCTGTCCCTTCTCCAGCGGGTCTTCCTGACCCAGAAATTGAACTGGGGTCTCCTGCATTGCAGGCAGATCTTTACCAACTGAGCTGTCAGGGAAGCCTAAAAGAGCACTAACAGAGAATAAAAGCAAGTCTGGCAGAACCAAAAGGATGTTCCAGTTATTCAACTGTCAACCAGGGAAAAACTCACCATTCTTTAAAGGAGGGAAGCAGTGTAGCATCCTTGCGTGTGGCATCCACACTGTCCAGAAACGACTGAAACTAGCAGAGATCTGAAAGATCAGAAAAACGTGACCTGTAAGAAGAGAAACAACCGTCAGCAGAAACAGACCCCAAGATGAATCAGATGTTGGAATTATCACATAAGGACTGTAAAGCAGCCGTTGCAAATATATTCAGTGACTTAAAAATTGGACATAATAATTGAAAGGTGGGATATTTCAGGAAGTAGATGGAAGGTAAAATAAGAATATTTGGATGTAAATTCTGGAAGTGAAAATGTATCTGAAATGAATATTTTACTAATAGCCCAAGAGTAGATCCGTGAGTGCAAATTTAAAAAAGAAAAGTTAAAGAGATTGAAGACTGATGAACCGAAATTATTTGAACATGACTATCTGAACAAATATTTGAGCAAACAATCTGAACAGAGAGAAAGAACGATTAAAGAAAAATAAACACACACCCAGTTGTCTTTGGGACAATATCAAATGGTATAATATATGCGAGTCCCAGAGAGAAAGAAGAGAGAGAACAGAACCGAAAAAAAATTTGAAGAAAAATGTTTGAAAATTTCAGTTTGTTGAAAAACAGCAACTTGCAGATATAATAAGCTTAGCAAACTCCAAGAAGAACAAAATGGATAGTTCCTGAAAATCAGAAATAAAAAGAAATTATCTTAACACTCAGAGAAAAGAAATCACACATTGGGGAACAAAAACAATATTAGGCATATGTTTTATCAGAAACAATGGAAATCATGAAACAATGGATAGCTATCTCTTGTATACCAGAGGGAAAAAATTGTTAACCCAATTATCCTTAAAAGAAATGAGGATGAAATAAAGTTATTTCCAGATCTATGACATCTGAAACCATTCATCTCCAAAAGATTTGCACTACAAGAAATTCTAAAGGAAGTTGTTGAGGCTAAAGACCAGATGGAAACATGAATTTACAGAAAGGAAAGAAGAGCACTATTAATGGCTAATATGTGAGCAAATATAAACTGTGTACTTTTTCTTGTTTTAACTTCTTCAAAAGTCTATAACTGTTTAAATCAAAAAGTGCAACACGGTACTTTGGAATTTATACCACCTCCAGTTCGTGTAAATTGTAGGTGAAACATAGATGACAACAATTGCACAAAAGATGGGATGAATGGAAACAAGCTGTTGTGAGGTTTTCACATTTTACATGAAATACTACTTTATTTAAAACTCTAAGTAATAAAAAAAAATTGTGGTATTTATAACTTTGTGATGAAGATGTCAAGAAAGTCACAGTGCAGTTCTAATCAACAAACTCACACTGAGCATCTATTCTGAGCCAGATCCCAGCTAGATCCTAGAGAAACAGAGATGGATAAAGCAATCTTGAATGAAGCAAATTTATAATAGTTGTTCAAGTGGGCAGTCCAGTAATATGTCAGCCTTAACCTACCGTTAAGGAAGAATGCATTTTGGTAGGCTATCAGTCTCTGTCATACTCTTTTCAAAGACATTATGATCTATATGCTGAACAAAGTACAAAAAAATTAATATTTTTCTGACTTTTAAAAAATAAGTCAATTTTATACATGATGCAAAAAAGTATAAGAAATAGAGAATAAAATAAAAATTAATACTGTAAGTACCCTAAACAGCTAAGCGCTAGCCATGTTGAGAACAGCTTAACATTTTTCCATGTTGGCCAAAGTGTATTTCTTTGATCTTAATTTTTTCTTAATAAATTTAAAATTATGTCATAAATTTTACTTCATAGCCTATTTGGTCTTTTTTCACTTAATTCATCATAAATTCTCTGCCATTTCATTATTACAATGTATTTTTTACACCAAATTAGGATCAAGAGGAAGGAAGACTGTTTACACAGCAGGGGGGTATTTTTTTAAAAACCTGGAGAGAAAGCCACTTTCTTGGAACTAGTAATATTTCCACATTCCCCATGAGGACTATGATGAACTCCAGAAAAAAGAGGGTGTTTCCTCAGAGATGAAGGGTATGAGTCCTGGAGCAACTGGAAAATGCCTCCATGGGACACCAGGAGCCCATGGGAACAATGCTAGCTGCTGCTGCTGACATGGGGAGACATGGGGAAGGGAGAGAGGATCGGAAGACTACAAATGGGCAAATAATCTTCTAATTTCCCAAAACAGCTGGAGGTTGGAATCTATAAATCCTTTCTGCAAAGGTAGTTCTGGCATAATACTCAAAAGGAGCCCGTCAAAAAGATAAAGAAAAATTGTAAGATACGATTCAGTTAAATGCAGGCTATTCAACGCGCTTCAATCAGCATAACAATTTGCCAGGATTAAGTCCTAAACTAGATTAAGTTCTACAGGCACAAGTGAGAGGTAGCAATGCCTTCCCCAAGGAGCCTTCAAACCGAGAACAACTTTTAGCCTAAACTTACTTATCTTTCTTACAAAAATTTTTTTATTGATGTATAGTTGATTTACAAGTTTGTGTTAATTTCTGCTGTACAGCAAAATGATTCAGTTACACATATATACATTAAAAATTTTTTTCCACTATGGTTTATCATAGGATATTGAATATGGTTCCCTGTGATATCCAGTAGAATCTTATGTTTACCCATTCTACATATAATAGCTTGGATCCGCTAATCCCAAACTCTCAATCCATTCCCGCCCCACTTGCCTTCCTTCTTGGAACCACAATTCTGTTCTCTCTGTGAGTCTGTTTCTGCTTCGTGTAGGTTCATTTGCGTCAGATTTTAGATTCCACAAACAAGTGATGTCACTTGGTATTTATCCTTCTCTTTCTAACTTATTTCATTTAGTATGATCATCTCTAGTTCCATTCATGTTGCTGCAAATGTAAGCTTACTTATCTCTGGTGGATGAGAAGATACTGCATCACTGTGGATGTGAGCTTCTGTAAGGCATTGGTTAAGGCCTCTCATAGTTGACACTTCCATTTATTCCACCTCTGTCTCCTCAGCACCACCGTATGACTGACACTGTGCAAGCTGTTGGGGTGATAAGATCCAGCCTGTCTTTAGGGAATTTACAGATATCACATATACACCATACAGATCTCAGCCACTGTGCATAGCCACACATCTGTCACACCAAAACGGTTTTATTTTGGGGAAGTAGGAATAGATGGCTGAAACTTCAGTTTAATTCTGAGTGACTTTATGCCCTCGCACCATTAATGTGCCAGTAATAGAAATCAGGCCCTCCCTAAAGATTCTTGACTTTCGGGAGATCTCATGGGACCAGAGTGAGAACATCAGGAAGAACCAGACTTGAAATTGGAGTAGACTGTAGCTTCTGGCAATAAGGAAAGTGAAATACTGTTTTTTGAAGAGATTCATGAGAAACTTTTTCGAGAAATAGTACAGAAACAACATGACTCTCCACGACAAAAATAAATCCGTCTCATTCCTACCTCATCCCTCATAGGAAAAAAAATCAAGGTGTTTCTTAGATGAAATGAAAGGGCTCCAGACGTCCCCAGTGGTCCACTGACTGAGACCTTGCCTTCCAATGCAGGGGGCGTGGGTTTGATCCCTGGTTGGGGAGCTAAGATACCACATGTCTCGTGACCAAAAAACCAAACAATAAAACTGAAGTAATATTGTAACAAATTCAATGAAGACTTGAAAAATGGACCACAATCAAAAAAAATAACTAAATAAAACTTAAAAAGGAAAAGCTAAAACTCTAATGCTCCTAGGAGAGTATCTAGGTAACCTGAGAATAAAGTTCCAAGCACATCCAAGTAGTCAGAAACACCTCCCCTGGCGCGGAGAGGACAGAGACTGCTGGGAGATGGCACTGGAGGCCCCCCTTCCCCAAGAAGCAGACAGGCAGGAAGGGGGAGACACCCTGAGGAAGGGTTCTGGGATGTGCAGGAGGGGAAGTCCTGGATGGAACCATGCTCAGCTCTCCTGGGTGGTGAGCAGTAAGATGAGACAGAGAAGGGGCGTCTGAGGCTCTGATATGCACCCTCAGAGGCCAGGCTGAGAACCAGGACTGACTCCATGGGCAAGCGCTAAATGAGGGGCTGGCGGGCGGTGGTGCCTGGGCATGGGGGCTTCGACATCTTGGAGGGAGGCTGGAGCAGAGAACGCAGAGACAGTTTCCAGAGATAAGACTTTGCTCCACTCTCCTTAGTGAAGCCTTAGGAACGGTCTGGATGGGAGATGTGTCCTCAACACCCTGGACCCCATCCCCACCCAGCTACCTGGACTCTTGGTGCTTCTTCTACACAACTTACTGGGTAGGTTTTTGGTGGGGGGCACGGAAAGCGAGTGGCTGGCTTGGTCCTGGTGAGCAAGAGGTGCTGTTCTCTACTCCTCACCCTGCACATCTTTCCACATGAGGGACTGGCTGGCTCCCTCCCTGGCTCACAGCACGCACAGCAGAACACAGCCCCAGGTCCTCCTCACATGAGGTCCAGCCTCCCAGAGATGCTCTCTACTCCCTATCTCTGTTTGGATCAGTGAACACCTGGACCAACCAAATGTGGCCCAGATGGGACCTGGGAAGTGACTGTGATTAGGTCCCTGTGGGCCAGTGGGTCAGGCCCCTGGTCAGGACAATCACTGGTGGGGAAATGCCCACCCATCTCACACTGGGCAAACCTGCTGCCCAGCTACAATGGCATGAGGGCTGGGTGGGGGGAGGGGTGCAGGGGAGGCTGTCTCATCTGTGAGTCCTGCTGCCTGCACCCCAGCCAGGTGCTCACACCCCAAAGTGGTCATCTGCAGCCAGTCCCTTCCAAGACAGCCAAGCAGGTTTTCTCCTTGAGCTGGAGGAGATGCTGAGCGACACGCTGCCATGTCTGACTCTGGAGGGAGCGAGAGCCCAAGGCCTGGGAGGCTGAGGCTGGTGGGTTCGGAAGGGCTGGGTGAGGTTAGCAGCACCTCCCCACCCTTCCCCAAGAACATCACTGAGAGGCAGGGCGGTAGAGCAGAAAGGGCAGAGTGAGCGAGCTTCCGTTCTTGGAGGTGTGAACTCTGTCTGTCAAGGTCGGATGCCTCTCTGTGGAGGAGCCTCCCTCCTAGCTCCCGCCAAGATTGATGAGATGATGTAAAGGAAGGGAAGCAGCTTTATCACGTCCCAGGGCCAGTCCTGGGGTCCTGTGTCCTCCGTCACGAGGCGCAGACCCCCATGCTTCCACAGCCTTCCTGGGGGCCCCTCTGCTTTGGCACAGCCCCCTCCGGATAGGAACTTTCGGTTGCAGTGGAAGAGGCGGGCACGGGTACTGCAGGTGTGGCTGGCTGCACGCTCCAGCAGCCACCTTGCCAGGTGGTCTGCGGCCCCTGTGGGGCCGCTCAGGCGCAGCTCCCGGACATGCCCCGCAGAACAAGACCTTGCGCAGGAGATCAACGTGAGCGCCACACACCAGCAGGAGCAGGGCGGCCACATTTCCCCCGGAGGCTCTGCGCTCACATGGACCTCTGCTCTCCCCCACCCCCACCCCGCTCCCAGAGCGTCGTTCCCAGGGCCACGAGGCCTGCCCGAGGAAGGGACGGGTCCAGGACCAGCCACACCGTGCTGGGAGCGCGTGGGGAAGACGCTATCGCAGGCTCCTTCCTTAACTGCGCTGAGACTGTTCCCTCATCTGAATGAAGACAATTAAAGCAATGTCATAGGGATTGTGTGTTGATGGGAATTAAATGTGCGTCACTGTGTAAAGCTGGCAGGTCAGGGCACCCTCCCCTTCCCACTAGGGCCCTGCTTGGGGTGACTACAGAGAACAGTTCGAGGGACCTCAAGGGACTAACGAGGGCGGGGGGGTTCCTTCCCCGCCCCGCCCTGCCCCTAAATTTCTGGGAAACCGCCCCCCTCCTCCAGGCTGTATACTGCCCCCTGCTGGAGGTACTGGGAGCCGTGAGGTTCTCTAAGGTGGGAGCCTTAGGCATGGACTTCTTAGTCGGGGGAGCACAGTGTTTCCTGGAGGGGAGGAGAGATGACTAAAACAGGAACTTGCCGTAATAAGCCGCCAAAACGTAGGGCTCTGAGTAAGGAGTCTAACCACCCTGGACTTTCCTTTCCATGCACACAAGTTTAGGGTCATGAAGAATAATTTATAAGCACGCATCACATGGCTAAGCGCAATGTGCAGAAAGTTGTGAACATGTGTGGCCGCTCCCCCGTGTAAGGAGAATCCCCCTGGCTGGCGAGCAAAGGCGGAGCCCATGGAGACTGGAAAGAGGGATTAAATATGACTTCAGGCCTTTCGGGATGTTTGCATATGTGGTCGAAAGCAAACTATACTATAAAAGGGATTACCTCAAAATGTGTAGGCCAGGCCAGAAGTTGCTTTTTTTTTTAACGGTGCAAAGTGAAGGTGAAAGTCATTTAGTCGAATCTGACTCTTTGCAATCCCATGGTCTGGAGCCTGCCAGGCTTCTCTGTCCATGAGATTTCCCAGGCAAGAATATTGGAGTGGGTTGCCATTCCCTTCTCCAGGGGACGGAACCTGGGTCTCCTGCACTGCAGGCAGATTCTTTACCATCTGAGCCACTGCTTTTAACAGTACTTATATTTTTGTTTTTCTGTAATTTTTACCTACACATGGAAGTAAAATTCCGTTTATAAGAACATGAAAAGTAGTTTCCCTTTGTCTATGATCGTTCTCCCCTTTGCCCAAATAATGGCGAAAAGCAATTGCTTTTCGATCTTCTGATGGTTACCATTACGACTTTAATACTTTTCCTTTAGGATTAATTTTAGACTATAACTTTAGACCTGCAGACTTGAAAAATAAGAAAATCAGCATGCTTACGCTATTTTTTCCCTCTCCTATATGCCTTCCTGATTTGTAATTATATTTTTATTTTATTCTTCTAAATGTTGCCTTTCCAGCTTTGTTCGTTGCATTTTTATAATTCCCTCTATAATTTCCTTTCTGACTGAACAGGATATTCACTTTTCCGTGAACTACATTAAGACTGTTTGCTGCTCTGCAAGACGAGGACACTAGCTTAGCTAGTCTTCTTTCTTTCCTCCTTCCCTTATTTCTGTTTCTTATATCACTGTTTTCACATCATCATGGTTTAAAATATTTCTGTTAGCTAACTAAAAGAATCTTCCTTGCTTTATCAATACATTGACTCTAAACACTAGAAAATGAATAAACCACATTGACAATAGTGTGGTTTCAAATATAATATTCACTCTAGAACCAAAAAACATGATTGACTCAGAGAGAAGGAAAATGCTGCTGCTAAGTCGCTTCAGTCGTGTCCGACTCTGTGCGACCCCATAGACGGCAGCCCACCAGGCTCCCCGTCCCTGGGAAATATTCCTGTGTTATTAAAACTTCACAGTTAATTACATGTTATATAAACTTATCAATAGACAAATTATATTTAAAACAAAGGTAGTAAGTACTCAGAATCAACTCACTTAGTTACATTTGCTTTTGGTTCCGCTGAGGTCACCAGTACCTCCCACAGCTGCTGTGAGGTGAGGTCACCAGTACCTCCCACAGCTGCGTGGCTGACATGCTCTGTAACGGTGCCCTGATGCACACCTCCCAACTCTGCACTTAGTGATGTCATGCTGGTATTTTTTAAACTGGCCATGGTGGGAGAATTTACACCATGGAAACTGGAAAATGCTACCAACAAGTGCTTAAATTATTATTTTGTTGACTGACCTTAAGACAGTAGTGGAGAAAGCATTAGTAATGCTGTTCAGTTGCTCAGTCATGTCCAACTCTTTGTGACCCCATGGACTGCAGCATGCCAGGCTTCCCTGTCCTTCACCATCTCCTGGAGTTTGCTCAAACTCATGTCCATTGAGTCTGTGATGCCATCCAACCATCTCACCTTCTGTTGCCCACTTCTCCTCCTGCCTTCAGTCTTTCCCAGCATCAGGGTCTTTTTCAACGAGTCAGCTCTTCTATCAGGTGGCCAAAGTATTGGAGCTTCAGGTTCAGCATCAGTCCTTCCAATGAATATTCAAGGCTGATTTCCTTTAGGATTGACTGGTTTGATCTCCTTGTTGTCCAAGAGGCTCTCAAGAGTCTTCTCCAGCACCACAGTTCAAAAGCATCAATTCTTTGGCGCTCAGCTTTCTTTATAGTCCAACTCTCACATCCATACATGACTACTGGAAAAGTCGTAGCTTTGACTAGATGGACCTTTGTCAGAAAAGTAATGTCTCTGCCTTTTAATATGCTAAGTTTGTCATCGCTTTTCTTCCAAGGAGCAAGCATCTTTCATCTTTTTAATTTCACAGCTGCAGTCACCATGTGCAGTGATTTTGGAGCCCCAAAAATAAAGTCGCTCACTGTTTCCATTGTTTCCCCAACTATTTGCCATGAAGTGATGGGACCAGATGCCATGATCTTAGTTTTAGATGTTGAGTTTTAAGCCAGCTTTTTCACTCTCCTCTTTCATTTTCATCAAGAGGCTCTTTAGTTCTTCTTCACTTTTTGCCATAAGGGTGGTGTCATCTGCATATCTGAGGTTATTGATATTTTTCCCGGCAATCTCGATTCCAGCTTGTGCTTCATCCAGCTCAGCATTCCGTGTTAGTAATGTAGATTAAATTTGGAGAAAAGTTCTGACATACATAGTGCTAAATCTGAAAATTGTTTAAGGAATATAATCTGTATGAGGATGAGAAATAGTTTTACATATTAGATTTAATGACTAAAAATTATTTGGTAAAGCCTTGTGTATCAGGATGCAACTCCATTTGTCAAATACTGGTTAAATTGAGACTGTACCTTGGCTACATAGTCAAGAGTTGGCAAAAATTACTGAGTGTTTTCTATAAGAATCAATTGGCCATATAGAATTTGCAATAGAAAATCGTATTTTCCTTATTATTTCTAAATTATGTGCTACACATCACTAAAATTTATAATAAACTTAGGCAGATAGATTGTTCAAGGGCCGGTTGTTAGCATTTACCAGCACACCACTATCTCAGAGGCTCGCTGATTCCACCATTATATCACATAGGAAATTAGGAGGAGATGGAGAGAAACGCCTTCTCCTCCCATGCTCCAGGGCCAGCGTGGTCCCAGAGACCATAGCACTCATCAGAAGGACAGCCAGAACTCCTCATGGAGGACAGGGAAATAAAGGCTGGGAAACAGCAGTGCTGATAGGGCAGGTCACGCCTCTCTGAGCCTTCACCCACACATCTCTAAAACGGGGCTGCTGATCCCTCCCCCTGCTGGGGCATCTGAGTATGTGCAGGCGCAGAGGAAGGGCTTGCTTCTGAAGGCAGGTCCCTGTCCTCACCACCAACTACCAACAGAAGCTGTAGCCCAAACAACGCAGGGTCACCCACTGCCAGGCTCCCCCAGAGACCATGGGAAGCTGCCAGCACCGGAGCCATTGCAGAGGCTGGCCTGATTCTGAGTATGAGGAAGGGACGGGGAGGCGAGGCCACTTCTGCTTTCTGCTCACACCCGGTGAGGTACCAGCCCAGGGAGCACATTTGAATTCTCAAACCTCAGCTGCAGGTTCACCAAGTTCTGAAGGAGCACTGACAGGCAGTTTCATTACAGCTCACTATGGCTAGGTCCTCTGAAGAGGCACCCTTCTGTCCTGGAGAACCATGAAACGTGCGAATGATCGCTCGCTGTTTGGGGTGGACATGATTGTGTGACCATGACCCACAGAGATTGCCCTTTTCCTTCAGACCCTCTTTTCAGAAAACCCCAAACTTCATTTTATTTACCCTTCTGTGAATCTATCCTAAGGAAATGACCCACTATTCAGAAAACATTTCTTATATATCTACCTCAAATCTTTCTAACATAATGGAATAAAGTGGGGACATAAGTAAATGCAAAAGCAAACATTTGTGTGAAAATACTCTCTCTGCATGTTGAAAATAATATGAAATGTTAGATTACAGAAGACTTAAAAACAACCTGTTATACAGTCATTAATACACCATTTCAGATGTTATTTTTAATACCATGATGAAATGCTTGATTTACATGTTCAGCTAAGGAGCAGACTGGGGCTTCCTAGGTGGTTCAGTGGTAAAGAATCCACCTGTCAATCAGGAGACACAGGTTCAATCCCTGGGCCGGGAAGATCCCCTGGAGGAGGGCATGGCAAGCCACTCCAGTATTCTTGCCTGGAGAATCCCATGGACGGAGGAGCCTGGAGGGCTGCAGTCCACGGGGTCACACAGAGTCAGACACAACTGAGCAGCTTAGCACACACACAGTGACTAAGCAACGAGAAGCAGATTGGCCGCTTATGGCTGTGAGGCCGACCCTGGGGTCAGAGCACCCGGCCTGAGTCCTGCCTCCACACCTCGTTAGCTGCCTGACCTTGGGCAGGTCACTTCAGCTCCTTAAGCCTCAGCTTTCTCATGGGTACAGGGGACCTCAGCCATACCCTTCTTCATGGGTGGGCGTGAGGACAACGGGGATTCTCAGCACCTGGTATACGGCAAGTCTTCAGCGTTATCTATAACCAGCATTATAGTTGCATTCGTGGCAAAATCTGTCCACATCATACACTAAAGGGACATGTCACAGAACGCCCCGAGCAGTTACTGCAGGGTGGAGCAACAGGGAGACATGTGTAATGCCCACTCCTGCCTTTCCGGGCAGGAGTCTTTCTCCTCCCTGCCCCTGCAGCGCCTACACTTGCCCACTGCATCTGTTCTGCAAATCGCTGTTAGCGTTGCCTCCTAGCTTTTCCAGCTTGTGAACTCTTGAGTCAGGGACTCTTTCTTGCTCATTCTGTAGCCCCTGTCCCTAGCACAGAACCTGGCAAACAGTAGGTGCTCAGTCAAACATTTAATTGTCAAATGTTTCCAAGTTTTATTGAAGAGTGTCTCAGGTTATCTACTGGCGTGTGACAAAATATAATGGCTTAAAATAGTAGCTGTTTATCGCATCTCACGATTCCATGGGACAGGAAGCAGCCAGGGCTCAGCTGGGCAGTTCTTTCACTCCGCATAGTGCGGGCTGGGGACCACCACCTGCATTCACTCGGGGGCTGGGAGGGGCTGGAACATCCAAGAATCTTTATTCACAGGACCGGTACCTCGGGGCTCCTGGCAACTTTTCTTTCCCCGCATGGCCTCTCATCACTCACTGGACTAGAACACACGCTTTAAACCACAGGGCAGCTGAACTCCCAGGGAGAGAAAATGAAGATGAGAGATTTCTTAGAGGCTATTTGCAGAAATTTCAGAGCATCATGTCCCATCTCCTGATGGGAGAAGGGGAATTAGATATACTAATTATCATATGCATTTTGCCTTTTGATCTTTTGAGAAATCTTTAAAAGGATGATAAATTATATACATTAGCAAAGTTTTAACATCCTATGTGCATACATAATAGATTAGGAATGTATATAGTTGCTTTTAGTGAGTATTCACTATTTTATATTCTATGTTTTAAACTTTTCATTTTGAAATGATAATAGATTCACAGGAAGTTGCAAAAATTACCCAGAGTTCCCACATACCTTTTCCCTAGTCTCCCCCAACGACTACATCTCAAGTAAATATACTACTATATCAAAGCCAGGAAACTGGCACACCTGATTCCTTTTCTCCCTCCCAGGCTTTGCTATTAGATGTTTATAGGTGCAAGACTTTTGCATCTCTGAGACTTGTCCCTCTTATCATCTTGTGTTGACAGTCTTTGTCCTCAATAAGGCTCTTTCCTTATTCTATTTTATTTCATATTAGTATCACTACAAAGTTTTCTTGTAGCTAGTATTTGGCTGGTGTATCATTTTTAATTCATTTATTTTCAGTATTTCTGTGTTCTTGTAGTTTAAGTCTTTTGCATACAGCTATAATTTTAAAATCAAACCTAAGTATCTCTAGCTTTTAATATGTGAGCTTAACCTTGGAAGGAAAGTTATGACCAACCTAGATAGCATATTGAAAAGCAGAGACATTACTTTGCCAACAAAGGTCTGTCTAGTCAAGGCTATGGTTTTTCCTGTGGTCATGTATGGATGTGAGAGTTGGACTGTGAAGAAAGCTGAGTGCCAAAGAATTGATGCTTTTGAACTGTGGTGTTGGAGAAGACTTTTGAGGGTCCCTTGGACTGCAAGGAGATCCAACCAGTCCATTCTAAAGGAGATCGGTCCTGGGTGTTCTTTGGAAGGAATGATGCTAAAGCTCAAACTCCAGTACTTTGGCTACCTCATGCGAAGAGTTGACTCATTGGAAAAGACTCTGATGCTGGGAGGGATTGGGGGCAGGAGGAGAAAGGGACGACAGAAGATGAGATGGCTGAATGGCATCACCAACTCAATGGACCTGAGTCTGAGTGAACTCCGGGAGTTGGTGATGGACAGGGAGGCCTGGCGTGCTGCGATTCATGGGGTCGCAAAGAGTCGGACACGACTGAGCGACTGAACTGAACTGAACCTATTTACATTTACTATGATACTAATACAGTTATACCTGTTTTTTACTTTCTTCTTTGGGGTTTTCATTTGCCATGATTGTCCTTTCAAGTTTTTTTTCCTCCCTTTCTTCCTCCTGTTGAATGTATTCGTCCTTTTTTCTGTCTTTATCTCCCTCTACTGGTTTAGAAGTTATACATTCTGCTCCTTCACTTGTTCCTCTTCAAATTTTAGCATTCATATTTGACTTTAAAATGTCTAGTGCCTCATTGCGCAATACAGTGGGGCTTAGCCTCCTTTGGCTGTTTAGTTGAAATGGGATCAACCAAACCATCAACTTTTATTTTAATTAATTTAAATTATAATTTTAAAATTGATATACAATACAGTTATTGAAAAGCTTTTACAGACGTTTGGAGCAATTTGGATAGATGAATCACCTCTTTCAACAATAAATTTTATGAAATCTAAATATAGGTGAAATATTTCCAATGGAAATTTAGCATCTAAATTGAGATTTACATTATAAATGTAAATAACATACCAGATCTTGGAAAACTTAGTATATAAAGAATATAAAATCTTTCAGTAGTAATATTTATATGGATTACATGTTGAAATTATAAAATTGTGCATATATTGCATTAAATAAAATATATTATTAAACTAATTTCACCTCCTTCTCTTTTGAAGGTGGCTGCTAACAAAGTTTTAATTACATGTACGACTCACATTATATCCATATTGGACAGTGCTCAACCAGAGCTAAAGCCCAAGTACCCTCGTCTCAGTGCTCTGACTCTCCCGTCTTGTTGCAGATGTCACTGTGTTCAGTACTGGCTCTCGTGTCATATATGATTTTGTTTCCACCCTGCTCCTCACACCCCCACCTTAATTCGCTGCTCTCATTTCTTTTATACATAATGATGATTTAGACTTACCAAAATGTTTGCTGACTTCTTCCTCCACCGGTACAGCCGCCATCCCACGCTTTCTTCACTGATCAGCTCTTCTCACCCAGCTTCCAGGGGCCACACTGCCCGCTGCTTTGTTTTTCTCAGTGTTTGTCATCAGTGATGCCGAGGACTCAGACCACGGGCAGAGACCCACCTGCCGCAGCTGCCAGGGCCACTGTGCTTCTGTTAGAACACAGCCGTTCCTCTATCTCAGTGCAGCCGCGAAAGGCTGCAGGTCAGGAGAGGGGCCTCCAGCGCGCGCTCTGCGCAGCCGCCACTGCTGACCTCCGCTTGCCACACTCACGCGTGCCTCTGACTCGAGTGGGACTGGAGATGGGGCAGCACCCTGTGCATTCCTGTTAGTTCCCTCCCAGAAAGCACATCTGATGATCCTGGCCGCACCCTAAGGACTACAGACCCTAGTGCCCCTACAAGAGCCACAGCAAAGCACCTTCCTCTGCGCTGTGGTCTCGGGGACCGTTTCCCGGTGCCCATTTGCTGCTCACATACCCGTCCCAGCTCCGTGGACCCAGGGCCTGATGAGGGTGAAGCAAGTGAGGCACTCACAGCCTCCTTAAAATTTGTACCCCAGATGCCCCACTGGCCCTACCCTAGTCCCAGCCCTGAACTCCCCCAGAAGTATGTGTTTCCCTGCATAATAGGTGCTATGCAGGTGACTCCTCTGAGCTTCCTGAGGCCAACAGAGACTCTCCCACCCCCACAAAGGGCCTCCTCGGATTGGTGGCGGCTCACAGCTGAAAAGCCCAGGAATGCTGGAAGCCGTGTGTGGAGACCGCCACCTTGTGGCCACAGTTGCCAATTACAGTCAGGATTACTCGGTACCCGTATTATAATTAGGCTTCCGTGGTGGATCAGTCGGTAAAGAATCTGCCTGCAGTGCAGGAGACCCGGGTTTGATCCCTGGGTCAGGAAGGTCCCCTGGAGAAGGGAATGGCTACCCACTCCAGTATTCTTGCCTGGAGAACTCCATGGACATAGGAGCCTGGTGGGCTAGCAACTAACACTTTCGCATTATAATTAGCTTGGTGTTTCTTTCCTTTCTA
Organism: Bos mutus; assembly: GCF_027580195.1. Classification (NCBI taxonomy): domain Eukaryota; kingdom Metazoa; phylum Chordata; class Mammalia; order Artiodactyla; family Bovidae; genus Bos; species Bos mutus. The sequence goes on along the minus strand of NC_091644.1, from coordinate 7,415,423 downwards.
GTGTTTGTTTGTTTGTTCGGCTGCACCGGGCTCCAGTTGCAGCACATGAGATCTTCAACCTTCATTGCGGCACATGGACTCTAAGTTGTGGAATGTGGGATCTAGTTCCCTAACTAGGGGTTGAACCTGGGCCCCGTGCATTGGGAGCAGAGTCTTAGCCACTGGACCCCCACTGCCTACTCAGCCGGGATGTGTATGTGAGTAGCAGCGTGAGCACCGGGAACGGTCCCCAAAACCTTACAAGAGAGGAAGACGCTTTACCATAGCTCTCCGGTGGGACACTCTTGGTCGGGACACTAAGGCCCCTCGTCCCAGTGTTTCTTCTACCTAATAGTGGGAAACCTCTTCAAAAGAAGGGGGAAGCAATCTCTGGGCTCCAGTATCAACTTCAATACTTAAACTCATAAAACAATATGTAGCCTTCCTATGGTTATAATTTATAGCAACTAGAAAAACCAAACAACTTTGCTAGGTAAAAAACAACAAACAAAAATCCCCCAGGAGCTCTTAGTGAAATGCGACTTACAGTGTGTTTCTAGGTGAATTTGTGACGGCTGGGGCTCACTGGCTCACTGAACAGAGGCCTCCAGAGGATTGTTGTGTGGCCACCTGATTTCTGGGGGTTTTCAGGCCCATAGAGCCCCTACACAGAACCGTTCCTTTCATGGAAGCCAGTTAACTCAGTGATGGTGACAGATTCCTGGTGAGGGTGTGGGTCCTCGCCCAGTCACCCAGGAGGTCTCAGAAAAGTCCCAGACTCTGGCTGCTGGCTCCCCCAGAGATCTGCTTCACAGGGCCCAACATGCTAAACGTTACAGACACGTTCTGTGTCACCTGCTGCCAATTTGATTCTAAATACAAATTCAAACTCAGGCATTCAAATTACTTGGGAGAGTTTGACTTTAAGGTGGTAATCCCACCTTCTAAAAAGGGCTTACTTTTTGATTTATTGTGTTAAATTACAACACAGAGTTTATTAAACTGTGCAAGAAACCCAATTTAAGAACTAAACACCGCCTTAATTAATGCTGCCACTGAAGATGGAGAAATATGGAGGAAACCAGCCCGTCATGGGTCACTGTTCAGTGCCGAGGCCTCACAGCCGTGAGAACTGGCACCGGCATGTAACCGAGTTCTCTGCATGACTTACCTCCTCAATCCTCACAACAGACCCTGGAGTCCGCTATATTATCATTCTTATTTTACAGATTGGGAATGGGGTGCTGAGAGACAGTGTAACTAACCCAGCTGGGAAGGGTCCATGGCAGGACTCAGATTCAATGGTGCTTGACTCCAACACCCTCGTTCTTTCCACGCCAGCTCCAGCCTCCCCCAGAAGGCCTGGACAGAGCGCTAGCCCGCGTCGGTGCAAGCACAGAGAAGGCCCGGTCTGCTGCTTTCCAGCTGAGTCCCCCTAGAAAGGCCAAGAGCAGGACATTACATCTTGATCCTCAGGATCCCTGAGCTCTGGCCCTGGCTCAGGTTATGGGCCTCCTTACCTGTGCCAGCAGTGTGTCTCCACCATGGCCCACCCTGCCCCACTCCCAGCAGTCCCCAAGGGCTGGCAAGAGGTTATCGCAGTGATTAGGGTGAGTGATCATCCGCCTTGGCCATCGTCCCCTCCCTGAGCCTGGAATGATGGAGCCTCCACCCCAGCCCCTGCTCTGCCCAGATGCCGAATCAGGCACCAGTCCATGGTCAGCTCCCCCTGCCTTGGTCAGGGAGGACAAGAGTGAGGGGCCACTCTGAGTCCACTCTCAGCAAAAGGGGCTCTTTGCGGACCAGAGCCCCACTGGGAGGCAGGAGACTGAGGGCCACCTGCCTACTTCCCTCCTTAGCCTTGATTTTCAAAAGCTTTGCAATCAGCTGCAGACCTTGGTTTCAAGTCTCAGAGAAGCAATCTGTCACCTTGGGAAATGGACCGAATGTTTCTGACCTGCTTCCCAATCCACAGACTGGGGAGATCTGGGTGATGCTGGAACTTTGAAAAGTGGCCCAGCTCCTCCCTCTGCAACCTGCGGGCTCCTCCCCTGCTAATGACTTCTCCAGCCCCGACTTCCTCCCCTCACTCCAGACAGAACTGGATCAGCTGTGCGCAATTCAGCTGCTCTGCTCGGAGGAAGCCTGCACAGGAAGCCCCAGGAAGCCCGCATACCCTGCGAGCCGCCCCTGGCCCCCGGAAAGGTGAGGCTACAGATGAGGGTGGGGCGAATTGACGTTGGCTGGTCCAGAGGCCGGAGGGATGCACAGATGGGGCTGCGAGGGAGAGGTCCAGGGGCGTGGGAAGCAGTGCACGAGGGTGCCCACCAGGGGGCGCGCTGCACCAAGTCAAACCCCAGGCTCGCCACTGCGAGCCGCCCTGCCCCATCCTTTCCTGGCAGAGGTCAGCCGCACCCGCGGAGTATTTCCTGAGCCGAGGCTGCGGCAGCCTCTTAGCAGGCCAAGGATGGCCGTCAGCGCACCATCCCCAGAGGCCCTGAGGAGCCGGGGAGCCTGGATCCGACTGACGATGTTCGTCCTGGGCAGCTTCCTCCTGGTCCTGCCCGCCTCCCCTGCCCTCTGGTCACATGGGTTCTGGGGGCAGGGCCAAGGCCACGGAGGGCCTCCGGGGTGACGAGAAGGGGCAGGGAGCCGGCGCTTCCCCCGGGCAGTGCCTTAAAAAGAGGCACTCCCAACAGGTTCTGGGAAATGGAGGCGTCCAGCTCCCCCGTATCAGGTGAGCAGACCCTGGCCTGGCACCACCGGGCAGCTTTCCTGGAAACCTGGGCCAGCCCCTCGCCTTCTGGGCCCAGATGTCCCCCCGGTGATGGGTGTCATGTACCCTGTGCTCACACCCGCTGGCAGCAGGGAACCCGCTGGGAGATGAATGAGGAACCATAGGGTGAAGACATGGGGAGGCCAGTCCAGGACCATGAAGGATGGGAGGGCAGGGAATGCAAGAGCAATCTGGGTTTGAATCCCCACACCTTCACCGTGTTAAACTCTGTGACTCGGGTGGCTCACAACCCCACTGGAACATTCACCTCTGGGTGCTGTCAAGTTAATGTGTTTGGTCTGTAGGCACTGCCTACTAAGTGCTAGCTGTCGCTTTTAGTAATGCCTGTGGGTGAGGTCATGCCCAGGTACCGGGCACAGTGGCCTGGATCCAGGAAGACCCGGTGCTCCCAGACCCGCCCCTACAGGGAGCCCGCTGGCTATGTGGCCAGTGCCAGCCAGAGCTGCTCCTGGCTGAGACATCCCCCAGCTGGCTCTCCAGGACTGTTCTTCAGGGCACAGTGCCACAGGCAGGGGAGCTGTGCCCCTTCTGTGCTGAGCTTAACTGGGCTGTCACCTGCCCTGGAACACAGCTGCCAAGAAAGGTAGGTGAGGGGCAGGCAAGGGCTGGGGTGGGTGGTTAGAGAGCAGTCTCTTGCCCCTCTCCCCCAGCTGGAGAGCAGAACCCACCATACCAGCCCTTCCACCCACATTTTCCTCAAAGCAGATGCCCCTGGGCCTTGTCATTTCCCTGCAGGCTGGGGTCAGTGAAGGTCACGCCTCCAACCAGAACCCTCGTGATGCAAATCATGCCCCCCACACTCATACACGTATGCATTCCCCCCTGGTGCAAGTGGGCAGTGAGGGCAGGGCGCCTGGCACAGGTAGGACAGAGGCCCCGCTGCCGTCTCCCAGGGAGGCCTCTGTTCTGAGACGGCAGAGCTGACATTAGGGCATAGACTTGGCCAGGAGAAAGGGCAGGGGTTGGGAAAGGTAAGAAGGGCCATCAACACGCCCAAGAGGAAGAACTAACGTTATTACACACACACACACACACACACACACACACTCACACTCACACTCACACAGGGGTCAGCCTCATTTACCTTACCCTTAGAGCACCCTGCAGGGGACATTGTATTTTTAGAGCCCTTCTCCCCTCTTCTTGATCACAGTGCCCTGGCATCTCTTTTAGCATCTTCCTCTACTCTGGACCAGCCCAGATGCATTGTGCAAGCCAGCGTCGCCCAGCAGATGAGAGCAGGTTGCTTTAGGCAATCAATGCACCACTTTCCACAACCATCAGGATTGTTTCAGGGATGGATTGTTTGCCCAGTCAAGGTCGTAAGGGAAGAGATGTTTGAAGAAATAGAGAGGGAGAGCTTCCCAGCACTTCTAAGAGACTCACTAGGGGATATATTTCTTCTTCCTGCTACACGTGAAGGAGGAAGAATTAACTCCTGAAGTTGGTGTCCAGCAATTTTTTTTCTCATCAATAATCTCTTATTGGTTATGTGCTGAAATTATATTTTGTATAAGTACCGCACCCTAACCGATTGTGCCACTGGAGCTCCTGAAATTATATTTTGAAGAAAAAGTAAAGTGAAAGTGTTAGCTACTCAGTCATGTCTGACTCTTTGCGATCCGATGGACTACGGCACACCAGGCCTCCCTGTCCATCACCATCTCCCGGAGCTTGCTCAAAGTCATGTCCATCGAGTCAGTGATGCCATCAAACCATCTCATCCTCTGTCATCCCCTTCTCCTTCTGCCTTCAGTCTTTCCCAGTATCAGGGACTTTTCCAATGAGTCAGTCCTTCTCATCAGGTAGCCACAGTATTGGAGCTTCAACTTTAGCCATCAGTTCAGTTCAGTTGCTCAGTCGTGTCCGACTCTTCGTGACCCCATGAATCGCAGCACGCCAGGCCTCCCTGTCCATCACCAACTCCCGGAGTTCACTCAGACTCACGTCCATCGAGTCAGTGATGCCATCCAGGCATCTCATCCTCTGTCGTCCCCTTCTCCTCCTGCCCCCAATCCCTCCCAGCATCAGAGTCTTTTCCAATGAGTCAACTCTTCGCATGAGGTGGCCAAAGTACTGGAGTTTCTGCTTCAGCATCATTCCCTCCAAAGAAATCCCAGGGCAGATCTCCTTCAGAATGGACTGGTTGGATCTCCTTGCAGTCCAAGGGACTCTCAAGAGTCTTCTCCAGCACCACAGTTCAAAAGCATCAATTCTTTGGTGCTCAGCCTCCTTTATGGTCCAACTCTCACATTCATACATGACTACTGGAAAAGCCATAGCTTTGACTAGACGGACCTTTGTCAGCAAAGTGATGTCTCTGCTTTTTAATACGCTGTCTAGATTTGTCATAGCTTTTCTTTCGATGAGCAAGCATCTTTTAATTTCATGGCTGCAGTCACCATCTGCAGTGACTTTGGAGCCCAAAAAATAATCTGTCACTGTTTCCATTGTTTCCCCATCTATTTGCCATGAAGTGATGGGACCAGATGCCATGATCTTCGTTTCTGAATATTGAGTTTCAAGCCAGCTTTCTCACTTTCCTCTTTCACTTTCATCAAGAGACTCTTCAGTTCCTCTTTGCTTTGTGCCATAAGAGTGGTATCATCTGCATATCTGAGATTATTGATATTTCTCCCAGCAATCTTGATCCCAGCTGGTGCTTCATCCAGCCTGGCATTTTGCACAAGGTACTCTGCATATAAGTTAAATAAACAGGGTGACAATATACAGCCTTTACATAGTCCTTTCCCAAATTGGAACCAGTCCGTTGTTCCATCTTCAGTTCTAACTGTTGCTTCTTGAGCTGCATACAGATTTCTCAGGAGGCAGGTCAGGTGGTCTGGTATTCCCATCTGTTTAAGAAGTTTCCAGTTTGTTGTGATCCACACAGTCGAAGGCTTTGGCGTAGTCAATAAAGCAGAAGTAGATGTTAGGGCTGTGCTTCATTTTGTGTTAGTTTGTGTGTATGATATTCATTCTTTTCCTTGTGTCTATTTCTTTCCAATGTCATTTATGAAAAGACTCTCCTTTTCCGCTGAATTACCTTGACATCTTTTTTAATTGAAGCATACGTGATTTACAGTGTTGTGTTGGTTTCTGGTGTACAGCAAAGTGATCTCGTTTTATGTATGTGAATATACATATATGTATGCATATATATTCTTTTTCAGATTCTTTTCCATTATAGATTAATACAATATATCAAATATAGTTCCCAGTGCTATACAGTAGGACCCTGTTGTTCGTCTACTTTATATATAGCAGAGTGTATCTCTTATTCCCAAATTTCTAATTTATCCTCCACCCACCTTTTCCCTTTTGGTAATAACCGTAAGTTCGTTTTCTACGTCTGTTTTTATTTTGTATATAAATTCATTTGCATCGTTTTAGATCCCACATGTAAGTGATATCTTACGGAATTACATTTCTCTTCTTCCTTACTTCATCTAATATGATGATCCCTGGGCCCATCCATGTTGTTGCGAATGATGTTATGGCATTCGTTTTTATGGCTAAGTAATATTCCGTCATGTATATATATGTGCATAGAGATACATGTATGTCATATATGGTGCAGTCATGCCCCCTGTACTCTGATGCAGGTGGGCAGGGAGAGGCAGGGGCCTGCCCAGGGCACTTGACACAGAGGAGACAGAGGCCTGAGGCCCTGTGTGTTTTCTTTATCCGTTCATCTGTAGTTGGGTGTTTGGGTTACTTCCATGTCTTGGCTATTGTAATTAGCGCTGCTATGAACGTCAGAGAGCATGTATCTTTTTCCGTTAGAGTTTTCTCCAGGTATTTGTTGGGGAATGAGATTGCTGGACCACACGCTAGCCCTGTTTTTAGCTTTTTAAGGAATCTCTGCACTGTTCTCCGTGGCGGCTGTGCCAATTCACATTCCCACAAACAGCGTAGGGGGTCCCCTTTTCTTCACACTCTCTCCAGCACGTATTATTTGTAGACTTTTTGGTGGTGCCTTTCTGACCGGTGTGGGGTGATGTCTCATTGTAGTTCTGATCTGCATTTCTCTAATAGTTAGTGATGTTGAGCACCTTTTCATGTGCCTGTTGGCATCTGTATGTCTTCTTTGGAGAAATGTCTATTTAGATCTTCTGCATCTTTGAGATCTGGGGTTTTGTTTTCTTTAATACTGAGATATATGAGCTGTTTGTATATTTTGGAAATTGATCCTTTGTTGGTCTCATCATTTGCAAGTATTTTCTCCTATTCTGTAGGTTGTCCTTTTATTTATGGCTTCCTTTGCTATACAAAAGCTTTTAAGTTAAATTAGGTCCAACTTGTTTATTTTTCCTTTTATTTCCATTACTGTAGGAGACAGATCAAAAAATATTGCTGCAATTCCTTTCAAAGAGTGTTCTGTGTTTTCCTCTATGAGTTTTATAGTGTCTGGTATTACACGCAGGTTTTTAATCTATTTTGAGTTTATTTTTGTGTATGGTGTTAGATTAATTTCATTCATTTACATGTAGCTGCCCCGTTATGCCAGCACCTCTTACTGAAGAGACTGTCTTTTCCCCGCTGTGTATTCTTGCCTCTTCTGTAAAAGGTTAGTTGTCTGTAGGTGTGTGGGTTTACCTGGGCTCTGTGTCCTGTTCCATTAATCCATGTTTTTGTGCCAATACTGTGCTGTTTTGATTACTGTAGCTTTGTAATATTCTCTGAAGTCTGGGAGGGTTATGCCTCCAGCTCAGTTCTTTTTCCTCAGAATTGCTTTGGTAATTCAGGGTCTTTTGTGACTCAGTATAAATTTTAGGATTATTTGTTGTAGTTCTGTGAAAAATTTCATGGGTAATTTGATAGGGATCTCTTTAAATCTGTAACGTGCTTTGGGTAATCTGGCCATTTAAGCTATATTAATTCTTCCAATCCAAGAGCATGGGCTATTTTTCCATTTCTTTGACTCATCTGCAATTTCCTTTATCGGTGTTTTATAGCTTTCAACATGTAAGTCTTTCACCTTCTTGGTCAGGTTTATTCCTAAGCATTGTTTATGCAATTTTAAAAGCGATTTTTTTTCTTACTTTTTCTTCCTCTATTTTATTGTTAGTGTAAAGAAATGTAAGGTAGCTCAGTGGTAAAGACTCTGCCTGCCAATGCAGGAGACATGGTTTCGATCCCTGGGTCAGGAAGATCCCCTGGAAAATGAAGTGCAACCCACTCCGGTATTCTTGCCTGGGAGATCACATAGATAGAGGAGCCTGGCAGGCTACAGTCCCTGGGGTCACAAGAGAGTCAGAAAACAACTTATCGACTAAACCACAACTGCTACTCTGTCTTTTGTTCAGAGCATTTAGTTCATTGACACTTAAGGTGATTATTGCCAGGTATGTGTTTATTGCCATTTTAAACCTTGCTTTCCAGTTGGTTTTATATTTCTTCTTTGTTCCTTTCCTTTCTGTTTTTCCTTTTGTGGTTTAATGGTTTTCTTTTGCATTATGCTTGAGTTCTGTTCTTTTTAGTTTTGTGAATCTATTATATGTTTTTTTATTTATGGTTATTCTCGTTTCCAAGTATGTTAACACATTACTATATCTATTTGGCTTATGCTGGTAGTCATATAAGCTCAAACACATTCTTTAAAAAAAAATTTAATTTTCTTACTCTCCTTTCCCACATTTTATGATTTTAATGTCTTATTTTACATCTTCATGTTATCCTTTTGCTGTTCATGGTAGTTATAATCACTTTCATAAAATTTTTTAATTTTTTAATCTATGTACTGTACTTGATTTTTAAGTGATCTCTATACAATCGTTTTTTATATTTGCTTTTCCTGATTTGATTTTTCTCTTTCCTAAAGATTTTTGTTTATTTTCTATTTAGAAAAGAACTTTCAATATTTCTTTTATTAATATAATAGGCTTAGAATTGCTGTATTCTTTTAGTTTTTGCTTACCTGAGAAATTCTTTATTTCTTCTTCTGTTCTAAATGATAATCTTGCTGGTTAGAGTATCCTGACAATACAGGTTGCAGGTTTTTCCCTTTCAAGACTTTGAGTACACCGTGCCACACCCCTCTGTCCTGCAGTAGAGAAAGCAGCTGATAGCTTCCCTGTTACTCTTTTTCTTTTGCTGCCTTTAGAATCCTCCCTGTGTCTCAACTTTTGCTGTTTTCAGTCCCCTTTCTCTTTTTCCTCCTTCTGAAATCCCTTATTGCGCATAGACTGGCACACTTTCTGTGGTCCCATAAGCCTCATGTGTCATGTTTTTATTTGCCTCCCTATCTGCTGTTCTGAGCAGGTGACTTCCATTCCTCTGTCTTCCAGATCACCTACTCACTCTTCTGCGTTATTTAGTTTTCTCTTGGTTGTCTTTAGCTTGGTTTTCATCTTAGCTGTTGTGTTTTCTAATTCTGATTGGCTCCTCTTTATGATTCTGGTTTCTTGTTGCAGTGATCAACATTTCTATCAATAGCTTTTCTTAATCCTTTCAGTATTTTTATTACCCTCTTTTGAACTCAGGGTCTGGTAGACTGGAAAGGTCTATTTCATTGTTTCTTTCAGGGGATTTTCTTGTTCTTTCATTGGGGGTACTTCCTCTCCTTCTTTATTTTTCTTATATTTCTCTGACTCTGAACTTAGGAAAAACAGTTTTCTGCTGTGGTCTTGAAGGGCTATTTTTATATGGGAGTGTCGCCTGCGTGAGTCTAATACTTTTGGTGCAAGGGCTGTTATTGGTATGGATGCTTGCCATGTCTTTTCCTTAGGGTGTGCTGGTCATTGTCCCCTTGGCGGGGGATGTGATTGGTGTTTTGGTGAACAGAGTTTGCACTGGATGTTGACTGGGGCCTCCTTTTTGCCCATTAGGGCAGAGTCTGCTCCCCAGGTGTTGAATTAGAAGCCCCCAGATCCAGTTCTAAGCTGCAATGTGAGATAACTGGGACTGGAGTCCTGCTGGGGGTGGAGCCACTGAGTATCCCTCCGCAGGAGCTGCCCACTGGGACATATGCTCTGTGACGTCATCCGCCACTCGTGTGTGCTTACAGAGTGCACGGTTGTTGGCGCTGCCCTCAGCCCCACTTCAGCCGTGAGAATACAGACCATCAGCCCAGATGTCCCTTAGATGCTGTGCTAGGAAGGCCATTGGTGCAGATCCACCAGCACCCGCCACAGTCGTGCACCCAGACGCTCCATGGTAATGCTGGGAATCAGCCCAGTCCTTGGCCCCTTCTCTGAGTAAGTGTACCCTTGAAACCCCACCATTGCTGATAGGAGACCCGGCCCAGCCAGGGGTGTGCCAGTAATCCCCTTGGATGTCCCACAGGTGCTGCACGCGCATATTTCCGCCTAAATCTCGCAGGCAGCCTCAAGAAATCAACTCAGATTTCATCCCCACTTACAAGCTGTGCACCCATGGGGAACTGGCTCAGATTTCAGCCCTGCCTCCACGTGTGGGCAATTTCCCTGCACTTATGTGCTCCCAGAGCCTCTGATGGTGGAGCTGTGCCCACTCTGAGCATGCCAAAACAAGGCTGGTATGGCAGGGCCAAGTGCCCCTCCCTTCACATGTGTTGACAGAGGGGCTCCTGTCGTGGACCCGGGATCCGGACCGCATACACCCCCAGCTGCAGTCTGCACCACACTCCAGGCCCTTCCATCTGTCTGTGCAGCCACACCACGTCCTCTCCCCTGGCCTGTCCGCTGAAGCCTGAGTTTCTGTATCCAGCCACTGCACACACTGGCAGGCGTGCGTCTCGGGCTGGGGAGTGCAGTGAGTTGGCCGGGACCATATGTGCCAGTCTCTCTCTGCCCTACCTGCCACAGGCTGGCTGCTGCACTCACCTCGGAGCCTCTGAAGTCCCCTGTCTATCCTGGCTGATCTCCCAGGCGGCGAAGGGCATTCCCAGGATGAGGGAACCTTTCCTCTTCCACAGCTCCCTTCCAGGGACACAGGTCCCATCCCAATTCCTTTTCTTCTTCTGTTCTACCTAGTTATCTGGTGATCTTTTTGCGGTTTGGTTTTGTGAGGTCTTCTGCCGGAGTTCAGTGAGTATTCTGTGAAAACTGTTCTACGTGTAGATGTATTTTTGATGTTTTTGTGGGAGGAGGTGTGCTTCAGGTCCTTCTGCTCCCCCACTTTGATCTCCACTCTAGCATTTTTTAATAAGGCAGCCTTAATGAAGATGAAGCAGACACCTCAGGAAGCAAACTGGAGAACTGGGGCAGAGGGAGAGTCTGACTTGGTTGACGTTGTCAAACTGCAGGATCTAGCCATACCTGAAGTCCATATCATGAGAACTTCCTCAATAAAGAAGCCAAAATACTCCTCTTATCTTTTAAGCCAATTTTAATTGTCTTTTTTGTTTCCAGCAACTGAAAGAATCTTACCTAATCATCCTCTTTTGACCAAAGCTAAAAATGGATACTCAGAAGGCATATGGTTAAAAAAAAAAAAAAAAAGAAGGCATATGGTTGCCAGATAAAATATAGGTCACAGAGTTAAATCAGAATTTAGATCAGTTACTAACAATGAATAGCAACAGTACCTTTATAGTAGATGTTATATCCCTTGAAATATTTGTAGCACGTTTATACTATATAACAGGGAATTCCATATTTTAATTTGCTAAGTCTGGTAGCCCTATTTCAGCCACATGTCCATATTTACACTACTTAAAAAAAAAAAACTGGGCCTGGACACAAACCCAGAGTTTTTAATTCTAAAGCCACTACTACCCCAGGTCATGCAATGGCGTCTTCCTCTCACTCCCCACCCCCTCCATCACCTTCCCAGCCTTGTGTGCTTAGAGGGTGTGAAGAGATGTCACTCTGTCCCCAAAGTTCTCTGAGGTCTGTTCCGGTTTCAAGGTTCTCAGGCTTGGCGCTCCTCTGGTTCCTTGGCTTTGCTCTGCCGCTGCCTCTCTGCTTTGGGCTCCATCTCTCTTCTCACTCTGCTCTTTGCCCCGACTGCCCTTTGCAAGCCAAGCTACTGTTCGCTTGGTCCCAAGGACATGCTGCCGTCTCTGGTTGGGGCTTTGTTGTTCTCTTCCAGCAGTTTCACTCTCACCCACCAGCTTCTGTGCCCAGCTTCCCCGGGTCAGTCCGCAGAACAAGCCTGGCCCCTCTACCGAGCTGTCCCTGTGTTCCCCTGAGAACACCAGAAGCAGGAGCTGTGCCTGGTCACCAAGGCATGGAGCGGGGTGCAGCCCGCTGAGTGCCGTGCCGCCGCCGCAGTCGGGAGTGGAAGGGACACGCCCACAATGACCGCGGGCGCTTGCTCTATCTGTGTAACACTAACTGGGGGACTGCCCTAGAAGTCCAGTGGTGAAGACTGCCTTCCAATGCGGGGGTTGTGGGTTCCATCCCTGAACAGGGAGCTAAGACTCTACATGCCTCAGGCCAAAAAACAAAACCAGTATTGTAACAAGTTCAATAAAATAAACTTTTAAATGGCTCATGTTTAAAAAGTCTTTAAAAAGAAACAGTGATTGGTTCTATAATCACAAACATGAGGCAAATTCAACACAGCAGAGGCAGGGGAGCAAAGAAGACAAGAAAGGTGGTCGGGAGAATGTTCTCTTGGCTGTCCCTGCCCAGTCTGTGTAAACCCCCTGAATATTTAAATAGGATGACATGCCCCTGCCTTTCCGGCGGTCGCCAGCACCACGTGTCAGTGATGCTGAGGGCTACAGAAACGTCACTTGGCTGTTTTCTAATCAGGATTTTTCTTTTTCATTTTCCACAGCTATAAAATATGCGATGATGATGCTAAAGTTCCAGACATGGAATGAGATGCCGTGCTGTTAGCCACAGTGTGCCAGGGTGAGGGTCTGCCGTGGGGCTGCTGGGGCTGTGTTTCCCCATCCGGGTGTGGGGCCCGTGTCCTTCGTCTCCCCACTCACAGGACTGCTGTGCACACCAGGTGAGGGTTTGCAAATCACAGTTCACGTTTGCAGGTCACTGTTTGCAGCTGGTTTTGAAGCTCTCTGGAAAACACATCTCCTTTTAAATCGAGGCCAGCCGATTGAAAAGATTAGACATATCTGACAGGTGTGAAGGGCTTTGCCATTTTATACCCACCATCTTATTGACCCTCCGTTCACTCTGAGGTGTGGTTCATCCTTGTTCCCATTCTGCAGATTTGAGGAACTGATACCCGGTGGTCTGTGACTTGCCCAACGCCATTCCACAGTCCCTAGGACGCTTGCATTTAAAGGACTCATTCCTCATAGAGAAGCTTCTTGTTTGAAATCCAAGAAAGCACGAGATAAAGGGCATTCTAAATATATTTCTTTTCTATAGATGCTGATCTCCTATTACTGGAAAACAGGAATTAGCCTGTCTGCTTGAGGATGTGGTTGGTTCTTTATAAAGAGGACATACAGGAAAGCTTGCACATAGAGCGCCAGCTTCATTATGCTGCCGACGGCTCCCAGCAAAAGGAGGACATTGGCAGCCAGATATTTCGGTAAGAAGTTGATTTTATTGTATGTGGAGTATGATTACCTTTGTTCTTAGCTTCTTGCCTGGGGGATGGGGTCACTTGAGGCCACCCAAAGGAGCTATCTCGGTCTTATAAGCTGAGAGAAAGCATCTAGGGGTGTCTGTGATCAGGACCCGGGCACTGACTGATGGCCTAGCCCTGACCCCTGAACTCAGGAGCTGGTTATGTCTGCCTGAAAAACAGAGCCTTCAACATGACCACGACTGTCAGGGCCCTGGCTCCAGTGGCTCAGGGCTCTGATGACAGTCAGATTCTGTGAGAATCTGTGTACCCACAGACCACAGGTGCAAAAAGTCATCACAGGGAAGGCGGTACATCCTGAGGCTGCCCTGTATCTTGCTTGGAAGCGGTCAAGCCCAGCAGTTCATTCAGAAACAGCAAGGACGGTTCTGCTGCTGCTGCTAAGTCACTTCAGTCGTGTCCGACTCTATGCGACCCCAGAGATGGCAGCCCACCAGGCTCCCCCATCCCTGGGATTCTCCAGGCAAGAACACTGGAGTGGGTCAGTAGTCTTCAGTAGGCTGTCCCGGAGATAACTTAGACAAAGTGGGGCAACCACTGGGTGGGCAAGAAGCGCTGGCTGGGGGGAGAGTCGGGCCTGGCTGGCTGAGGGCTTGTGCGGCGACATCGCTTGTTCTCTGGGCCTCGATGCCTTCAGGTGACGATCGAAATCCTGGATGCTAGCCAGAGAAGCACAGTCAGTGGCACGCAACCCGGCTGTGTGTTAGAATCACGCTGGAGTTCTTAAAAATCCCCAGGCATTGGCGGGGGCGGAGGGCGGGGTGGCGGTTGTACAGCCTGGAAATCTTAGTTCCCCAACCAGGGATTGAACTCATGTCCCCTGCAGCGGAAGTGCAGCACACCAGGGAAGGCCCTCCCCAGGCATTCTTGAATGCTGGAGGTCAGGCTTAATTGGTGCGGGGCGGGCTGTGGGCATCAGCAGTTGCCAGGTGAGCTTCCTGTGCAGCCAGGCCTCCAGACAGAGCCCAGAGAGGCCCCAGGTCACACGGCGGCCTTCGCGCTGGTCTGCACAGGGCTCCACAGGGGTGCGGGATCAAGCCCTGTGTTCACAAAGCCAGGTCCCCAGGATCTCACCTGGGCTAGACGCGTGCTGCAGGTCCTTGTCACGTGTCTAACTCCTCTGGAGCTTCCTTTTTACAGCAGGGAGTGGGTAGCAGCTGACATTAGCCTTGACCTCTGTTCAGGCCTAATGCATTGGGTCGGGGGTGCTGTAAAATCTCAAGGTATTTTTCTCTCAGATGGGTTTATGGGATCATCTCTCTCACCCTGGTACATTCTAGAGGAGATTACTGGGGGACTTGAGCTTGCTTTTAACTGAAATTTTTGAAGACTGAGGCAAACAGAAACTTACCACAAACTTACTTTTTCGAAAGGTTCCAGCTATCAGATTTCCATGGTGTGCCAAATGTCCCCCACCTTCATAGGATGCTGATTCTTTGAGGAAAGGGCAAAGGGGCTCTTGCACAAGATACCTAAATTTAAAGAATTTAGTTTTTTCTTGTGATGAACTTCATTTAAAATTAACCATTTTAAAGTGAGTAATTAGTCCAGTGGCAATTTCAAGATGTCCCACAACCATCACCTCTCTCTAGTTCCAAAACATTTTCATAACCTCCCAAAAAAATCCCATCCACATGAAAAGGCTGCTCCCCACCTTCCCCAGCCCTGGCCGCCCCGAGTCTGCTTCCTGTCTTTGTGGAGTTACCCATTCTGGATCTTTCTCATCCATGGAATCACGCAGTGTGTGTTCTGCCATGTCTGGCTTCTTTGACTTGGTGTAATGCTTTGGAGGTTTATCCATATTACAGCATGCATCAGAACTTTATTCGTTTAGGTTGAATTAATTTTTAAAGTGTTATCTGACCACGGCTTGTCAGCTTCGTATGAAAGGAGCAGCTATGCTAGTCTCAGGAAGGCTTTGGAAAGGACAGGAGAGTCATCCAGCGCGGGGGACACGTCCGCACCCCATCCCTGGTCATTCTAAGTCAGCCTTGTCTCTTCTTCCTCTCCCTGTTTCTCTCTGTCCGTCTGCCTGCCTTTCTCTGACCCTCCTTTTCTCTCTCTCACCTGGATACATTCTAGAGGAAATTGTTGGGGAACTTGAGCTTGCTTTTAACTGAAATTTTCAGACAATTGGGACAAACAGAAGATTCTTCAGGGTTAAATTGAGCTGCTGTGCTTCACTTAATCGTTCTGCCCATAATTTTGTCAACTTGTGGACCTGCTGTGTAGCAGGAAGCCAAAGGCCGGCTTCTACACAAGTCTTGGCCTTTCACTCGGGGGACCCTGTGCTAAAACTCTCACCCAGGCATGGGCACCACCCTTAAATCTACCTCTTGTGACCTATCCCTGTGCCACGGTCTTGCTTGGTCAGACCAGCTGCAGTCTCTTTGCTTCCAACTTCCCAAATATTCTGCTCACTGAGCTGCCTGGCTCTCAAGTACTGGTGGCTTCTTTTAGCTGACCCTCCATGGATAGCCACTGGGCATCTGAATCACAGTGGGAAGCAAGATGATGGCCTCTGCTCATACCAGGCCAGTGAGTCCACAGTGAAGAAGGCAGGCCTGAATCTAGCTATTCCTACAGGTCCCCACTTCCCTGGCCCACGGTCTGACCTTCAGGACCAAGGCCAGGGGGCAGCTTGGCATGGGCACCCTCCATCACACCCCTTCCCCAGGCCTTTCCAACTCTGTGGCTTTGCAGACTTGTCCTTCCTCTGGAGCATACCATTACCCCTCCCTGCAGTGATACAGGGTTTGGAGGAGACCACGAGATCCCAGGTGGGAAGGCAAGACTATGTCCCGGGAGTACAGGACACTCAGAGAGAGGGGAGCTGACGTGGTAGGAAGGGGGGTGGTGGGCGGTGCAAGGGGAAAGGTAGCTTGATGCCAGTTTGAGAAACTTGGGCTCTTTCTCCCGGGAGGTAGGCAGCTATCGAAAGTTGTAAATGTCGGACTGATTGGAATTGTTTACAGGGAGAGTGACAGGGCAGCTGGGCATGAGTTCAGCTCTCACCTGGGTTCTTGCAAAGGTCCCCTCACTGGTCTTCCTGAGTCGACCCATGGCCTGTCCGCCTCTTCTCAATATTACAAACGGGACAAGGCTTTGAAACCAAATCAGATTAGACCTGTCATTCACTCAACACACCCCAGGGAATTTCCATGTCACACCTCCACCTGGCCCAGCGTTACTCATCACGTCCTCTCCTACGTGGCCCATTTGCCTGGCGCCAGCAACACCAGCCTCCTTGCGTTCCTCGAACATACCAGCTCTTTGCTGTGCTCTCACATCTCTCTGGAGCACCCTTCCCCCTCAGATATCCACATGACTCGCAAACTCACTTCTCAGATTTTTGCCCAAATGTCACCTTCTCCTGAGGCTTTCACTGCCTGCCTGCCTGTGTCACAGTGGGATAGGTGACACCGGAACTGGGTCACAGGTTGTCTGCCCATCACAGTAACTCAAAGGCCTAGGCTAATGGAACAACCTTTATCTCAAGTGCTGCTGGTGGCCAGACCAGATGGCAAAGAGCGACACTGAGCTCTAGAAGGGTCTCATGGCAGCAATGAAATCCTCAGTCTGGAAGCCACACATGGCACCCTCCACTCATAACTCCTTGCTCCAGCTAACCACAAGGGGTCCAGGAAGCACAGTCCAGCTGTATATGTGGAAGGGAGGGCTGGAAGTATTTGGCAAACCACACACCAATGGCTACACAAATTGAACCCTACCCTGACGTTCCCACCGTTCTTCTTCGCTTTACTCTTCTTCATAGCATCTGTTATTATCTCCTATATTTCTGTACTTTAACAGTTTATGGGCATGTAGGTTACATAGCATAAAATTCATTCATTCTAAGTGTGCAATTAAATAGTTTTTGGTAAATTTATAGAGGTATGGAGAAGGCGATGGCACCCCACTCCAGTACTCTTGCCTGGAGAATCCCATGGACGGAGGAGCCTGGTAGGCTACAGTCCATGGGGTCGCTAGAGTCGGACATGACTGAGCGACTTCACTTTCACTTTTCACTTTTATGCATTGGAGAAGGACATGGCAACCCACTCCAGTGTTCTTGCCTGGAGAATCCCAGGGACAAGAGAGCCCGGTGGGCTGCTGTCTATGGAGTCACACAGAGTCGGACACAACTGAAGTGACTTAGCAGCAGCATACAGCTATCACCATAATCCAGTTTTCAGACACTTCTATGGCACAGAAAAATCCCCTCCTGACTATTTGCAGTTAATCCCCCTCCCGCCCCCCAGCCTGGGAAACCATTGCTCTACTTTCCGTCTCTATAAACTTGCCTTTTCTGTACGTTTTATGAAAATGGAATGCTTTGTAGTCTTTTGCATTAGGCTTCTTTCCTTTAGCATCGGGGTTCTGAGGTCCATTCACGTTCTTGTATATATCAGTAGTCGTTCCTTTTTAGCTGAAAATGCTCCATTGTGTGGATGTGCATTTTTTTATCTGTTCACCAGTTGATTTATTATTGTAGGGCATATCCTGAAGGATGTTATATGTATATGAAAATAAAGTACATTCCACTGTCATTGTGAGGAATGTCCTATATATATCAATTTGGTCAAATTGGTTAATAGTGTTGTCCAAGCCTTCTGCATCATTGCTGATATTCCATCCAATTGTTCTGTCATTTACTGAGATGACAATAAATGACATTGTTGACATTATGACTATTGATATAGGGAATTCTCCAACTCTTATTATTCGACTGTCTGCTCTCATTTTTTTGCTTCCTGTATTTTGAGGCTGTTTTGTTAAGTCTGTGTATGTTATTAATTGTTATTGCTTCCTGATGTATTCAACTTTTATCATTATAAAACGCTCCTCTTTGTATTAATGTTTCATTTCTTAAAGTCTGTTTTATCTTATATTAATATTGCTGGCTCCGGCTGTCTCATGGTTCCTGTTGCATAGCATATCTTTTTCCATCCTTTTCCTTTCAGCCAGTTTGTATCCCTGAATCTACAGTGTATCTCTTATAGAGAGCATATAATTGGATCTTGCTATTTCATGAAGACAACCTTTGCCCTTTGAATGGGGGTGTTTAGACCACTCACATTTAATGTAATTACTGATATACTTGAGTTTACATTTTCCATTTTGTGATTTGTTTTCTATATATCTCCTCTATTTTTGTTCCTCTCCTCCTCATTTATAATCTTCTTGGTATTAGATATTTTCTAGTATACTACTTTAATTTTTATCGATTTTTTTTGCTATATTTCTGTGCCATTTTCTTAGTGTTTGCTCTAAGGATTGCAGTATGCACTTTATCTTAATCTACTTCAGATTAATATTTAATTCTAGTAAAATATAAAAACTTTGCTCCAAGGTAGTTCCATTTCCTCTCTCCTCCTTTGCTTTATCTTTGTTGTGTATTACATCTATGTATTATAAACCCCAAAGACACTCTTGTAATTATTGCCTTATACACACTGAAGTCTTTAAAAGATGCTAAGAGAAGAAATGAGAAAAATATATTTATAGAGTCTTTCATATTAGTCCACATATTTATGATCTCCTGTGTGCTTCATCTCTTCCTTTGGATTCTGGTTACCACCTGCTGTTACTTCCTTTCAGGCTGAAGAACTTCGTTTAGTGTTTCTTATAAGGCAGGTCTGCCAGCAGGGAATTCTGTTAGTCATTGTTTATCTGGGAATGTCTTAATTTTGTAGGATATCTATTGGGATATAAACTTCTTGGTTAGCGGTTTTTATTTTTCAGCCCTTTGAGTACGGCCTTCTACTTCTAGCCTCATTGTTTCTGATGAGAAATCAATTGTGAATCATGTTGATGTCCCCTCCCTGGCGTGAGTCATTCTTCTCTTGCTGCTTTCAAGGTTTTTTCTTTATCTTTCAGCAGGTGAATTCTAAAGTATTGGGCTATATATCTCTTTGTATTTAAAACCTTCTTGGGGTTTTTTAAGTTGGTTACATGTAAAAACTGATATTTTCCCATCACATTTGGCAAGTTTTCAGCTACTATTCTTTTTAAATGATTTTTCTATTTCTCTCTTTTGTCTCCCTCTAGAACTTGTATTACACAGACACTGGCATGTTTGCTGGTACTTGACAGATTTCTAAATGTCTGTTCTTTTTCCTGTTCTGTGTTTCTCTGTATTCTTCAGATACGGTAATCTCTGTAGCTCTCTCCTAATGTTCTTGTATTCTTCCTTCTGCCATCTCAAATCTGTTGAGCCCGTTTAGTGAATTTTTCATTTCGGTTATTGGACTTTCAACTGAAGAATTTTCTTTTTTTTTTTTTATATTTTCCATCTCATTGAGATTCTCAATATGCTGTTTCATTGTTATCGTGCATCCTTTTAATTCTTTAAACATGTTTCCTTTAGTTCTTTAAATGTATTTGCATAGATTTTTTGAAGTATTTGTATTCTAAATACAAAAATCTGGGACTATGTGGAGAGTTTCTGTTGGCGTCTTTCCTAAGTATGGGTCACACTTCCCTTTTCCTTTGTACATCTCATAACTTTTTAATTAAAAACTGAGCATTTGGTAACGTATTGTAGGAACTCAGAATTATAATTTATTCACCTAAACATTGCTGTTGTTGAATTGTTTGGTAACTTGCCTGGGATAAGTCTGTTAAATCTGTCTCCCCCCACAATATGTACTCACTAATATCTCTGGTTTTATTTGTTTTTTATTCTCCCTTTTATTTTTAAACTTGGCTTCCTAGAAGGGTCACCCTGTTTCTGTGTAATTCAGTAGTCAGCCAATGATTAGACAGATACTGTATCCAAACACTAAGCCAGTGGAGCTTCCATCTTCTGCTAATAGATACGCAGGAGGTAGGGAAATGCTATCAAAGTTCAGATTGTTTTCAAGTTTTCCACGTTTGCCCTGGCTTTCACTTTCTGCTG
This sequence comes from Bos mutus, assembly GCF_027580195.1. Lineage (NCBI taxonomy): Eukaryota > Metazoa > Chordata > Mammalia > Artiodactyla > Bovidae > Bos > Bos mutus. The sequence continues at coordinate 7,395,258 of NC_091644.1, read as the reverse complement.
GACTCTTCACATGACCTCTGCACGTGCACACGGTCTTAGGGTTGGCAGGAGTATATGGGTGCCCTAAGCCCTCTCTGGTCGCCGCTGTGCACACACGCAGCCTAATGGCCGCAGCAGTGACTGCAAACCCAGGCACAGTCTTAGTTCTCCCCGCTCACTTGTTGCCACGATTGTCTCTTCCACTGACAGTGCCTCTGGGTGTGGGCATCACCCACGGCTCCAAACTGAATGAGCTGCTTCAGCTTCATCAGCAGAGTTGCTGGTCCCCATGATGTGTCCCACCCTGGCAGAAACTCTGTTGAGGACTGAGCTGGGGAAAGTGGTATAGAAGCACCCCTTGGTAAGAACTCCACAGACTCTCACTGTTCTTACCTGAAGTAGAGCAGTCTTCCGAGCATCAGTGATTTTCAGATTGCCGCATTCCTTTGGTCAGTTTCAGATATGGAAATGGTTCTTTTGTCAGTTTTGTCCAGACTTACGTTGCATTTTGGAGAAGGCAATGGCACCCCACTCCAGTACTCCTGCCTGGAAAATCCCATGGATGGAGGAGCCTGGTGGGCTGCAGTCCATGGGGTCGCTGAGGGTCGGACACACCTGAGCGACTTCACTTTCACTTTTCACTTTCATGCATTGGAGAAGGAAATGGCAACCCACTCCAGTGTTCTTGCCTGGAGAACCCCAGGGACGGGGGAGCCTGGTGGGCTGCCATCTATGGGGTCGCACAGAGTCAGACGTGACTGAAGTGACTTAGCAGCAGTAGCACGTTGCATTTGGAGAAGAGGTTTTGCTGACCTCATCATTCAGACATGGTTGGAAGCCCTGCCTCTGCTTACTTATTTCACCTCTGATCTGTCTCCCCTCTCTCATCCAGATACAGGCTCTATTCTACAGGCTTTATTGCCACTACCCGTCTGGTTACTATTCAAGCACACTTAGAGTAGGGAGGGAAAGTAAGGTTAGTGTTAGAGGTTAGTGTTAGAGCTGTTTTCACAGTGCCTAGAATGATGTCTGACACACAGTATATGCTTAATAACTGCTGAATGAATGAGCAGATAGCAGGGAGAGAAGATGAATGGAGGTCAGGTGGCCTGCTTGAGGATGCAAGTCAGTAACAATGTGAAAGGGACAGTGGGCTCCAGAGACGACGGAGAAAACAGATGGACAAGAAGAGTGCCGGGCAGGGACGGCGTTGTGGGTGTCTGTGCAGCTGGTTTTGGTGTTGCAAAATACTTCTGCACAATTCCAGCCCTTTGTCGCAGAACTAAACACATACGTGGCCCAGGAGTCAGAGAAGCTAAGAGCTTCCGTAGGAAGGTGAGACGACGGCAGGTCCAGCTGCCCCTTCCTCCCAATGAGCTGAGTCAGCTTCTCAGCAACAATGCCCATGGGCTACAGAATGGCTGATGCTTCCTTTGCAGTCTCTCAGATCCCCCAGGAATCTCCTTGAAGCCCAGCCTGTGGGAAACATACAAGAAAGGGAGCCCTGGAACATGTCCCTCGGTCTTGCCGGATTGCATTAGAAAGCCGTCATGGGTTCTTATTCCCTGGTTTTGCATATGGGAAGCCAATGAAAGGTGGGAAGCCATGCTAAGGTTCCAGCAGGATGACTCTGGGAAGGGAAGCTGATGAGCAGGGGAGAAGAGGCTGAGGCAGGGAGACCTTTCAACAGTTCTGGGAAGGGCTGATGAGATGCTGGGCCAGCAGAGTGATGGTGGTGACAGAACAGCCTAAGAACGTGAACTGCACAGAGCTGGGTATCTGGCTCCTGTGGAAGCTGGAGGGCGGAGGGGAGGAAGGAGAAAAGTCAAGGCCTAACCTTCTGGCTTGGGCCTCTGGGAGGGAGGAGGTGCCATTGTTGGGAGGGGGACAGAGAAAGGACAGGTATGGGGAGGGCTGCTTGGTGCCACGCCTAACTGGCCCTTCTAGCATTCTCTGTCTCTCTCTGTCCCATCGCATCATGCATGCATGCATCCATCCATCATGTGTGCCCTGTGGGCTGCTCTGGACAATACCTCTGAGTGAAGAGAGATACCTTCCCCCCAGCTTCACACCAGCAATGACCCACGGTACCTGCCCTGCACCCAATACCATGCACACTGCATTGGGGCCTCTCTATCCACAGGCAACTTGACAGCATTCAGCCAAAGGTCTGGTTGGCTTCTGAAGTGGTCAGCTTCCTGGAGACTGATCTGGTAGGGTGGTGGCACTGTGTGCACAGAGGGCAGCTTCTCTGACTGTCCCCCCACCCACTCTGGCCCTTCATGCCGGAGGAACTCTCAGAATTAAGCTAAAGCTCCAGTCAACCTGATGCTGTGTCCACATCTATCTTCCCCAAAAGCAGAGCCCAAGGACTTGGGTGCAGGTGGTTTATTTGGAAGATGATGCCAGGAAGCAGGAATGAGGGGATGGGGGTGAGACATGGAATGAGGGAGGGCCTATCTGAAGGACATTATCAAGGTCGTGCCATCAGCAACAGACCAACTTTTGCAGGAACCCTAAGCAGTGTGTGGAATGCCTGTCACTCCCAGTGAGGAGGAAGGGCAGTTGTGATTAGTGTGCTCAAGCTCCATAACAAAGGGTGGCAGGCTGGGCGGCTAAAACCACAGCAACTGATTTTCTCATAATTCTGGAGGATTAAAGTCTACGATCAAGGCTTCTGACGTTTCTTCTGAGGCCTCTCTCCTTGGCTTGTTAGATGGCCATCTCCTCCCTGTGTTTTCACATGGTCTTTTCTCTGTGCAAATTTGTGTCCTGATCTCTTCTTCTGATAGTTGGAATAGGACCCCTGTTAATGACTCATTTATAACTTAATCACCCCTTTAAAGACCTCATGTCCAAGTACAGTCACATTCTGAGGTCCTGGGGGTCAGGACTTCAGCATATAAGTGTCGGGTAGGGGAACACAATTCCGCCCATGACATCAGAGGAGAACCCTCTTGCTTTCCTGGACTCTGAGCTGAGGAATACTGAGGCATCTGTGCCCCAGGAACAAGGAGGCTGGGGCGAGGCTGGGCAGAGCCCTCAGCCGGGATCTAGAGAGAAGCTCTGCCAGACACCCTGCCTCTTGGAGCCAAGTGGAAGCCCACACTTACCCACCCCCAGCAACTGAACCAAATAGAGACTGAGTCAGACTGCTTCCTTAGGGAAGCAGTTTCTTACGCTGATTTCTGTTCCTGCACATTTGGGAGAAATGACTCGACCCTGAGAGTGGTTGCGAAATGGCAAACCGCACGGGGGCTCAGAGCTCTTTTGCACTCCCCTGGGTCTTGTTTACCACTGCCCCAGCTCTGTGGGGGTGGAGCAGCTCTCCCTGCTGGCCAGATAAGGAAGCCGAGATTCAGGAAATCCGGTGACTCCCAAGGGCACACCGCTCCTGTGCAGGAGAGGCAGGGCTCGGCCCGGATCCGAGCTGACCCCGCCACTACTCATGTGTAGCTGTGCCTCTGCCGTCAGGCACACAGCCATCAAGTCCCCTGCCCACATCTGCAATGCGTATCCATCCGGCTTTCCAAAGTATGACTGGGTTAGTGATACACATGGACTTCTCTCAGCATGTTTAATGGTTGGCATGTGAGACTGCCAGCCAGTTACCACAGCAGCATCCTGTGGCCTGAGTAGAAGGTGAGGATTAGTATGGAGACAAAGATGCTCATAGCACTGACTTTCTCTGATACCTGCCCTAAATGCCATCTAAGAGTCAGTGCAGCCTGAAGACCAGCTCAGCCTAGTGTTCAGCTGACTAACTGTTTTCATTCTTTTTTATGACTCAGTAATATTCCAGTGTGTGTCTGTGTGTGTGTGTGTGTGTGTGCCACATCTTTTTTACCCACTCATGTGTCATCCATTCAAATGTCATGTGTTGGTGGACATTCAGGTTGCTTCCATGACTGGCTATGGTAAATAGTACATTAAAATGAATACAACATTGTAAATAACTATACTTAAATAGCATTCTGTTTCCCTTCTCTGCCATCCAACAAAAGAAACCATTTTCTCTCCTCTACCCAGACATCTTCTTACGCCCTCCTCTTCTTAGCCCTCTGTCACGATCCAGTCCTTGTTAACTTTCCAGTGAATGGGGAAAGGCAACCCTCCCACCCTGACACTGGCATCAGTATAGTCTTTAAAGAAAGCCAGAAAGCCAGACCTAGGTGTAAAATCTCGGTTGCACCAATTACTTGCTCCATGATCTTATTCCAATGGTATAATCTCTCCACTTGGGTTCCTCACTATAAAGGGGAGATGATGATGGGCCATTAATCTAATGTGAGGGTCTAAAGCTGCTGTTCTCTGAAGTCTTTCATGTGGATCCCAGGCCTCTGGGAGGTGAATCAGGATTACCTAAGGATGGGGAGGTGGGAGATGTAGAAGAAGTTGTTTCAAAAAAAATAGTCATTATGCAGCAGCTATTAAAATGTAAAGACCCAGGTTTCTGGTTTTACCTTTGATATGTAAAAAGCATAGACATAATCACTCCCACCCTTACAGCAAGGGAGAAACTGAATGAACTTAAAATCAGGGACTTCTTCCACCCATCAGAGAATCGAAGTCACGGACCAAACCATGACCCCAAATCTAGAGTCATAGGGGAGTTCAGAAAATAACAGCCAAGATATGGCAGCAATTTGGGGATTATCAGTTAGATAATTTAAAGTAACTATGATTAGTATGTTAAGGATGCTAATAGAAAAGGTAGTCAACATGTAAGAACAGATGACTAATATAAGCAGAGAGATGGAAATTCTAAGAAAGAATAAAAAAGAAATTCTGTAAATAAAAATCACTGCAACAGAAATGAAGAATGCTTTTGATCGGCTCACCAGTAGAGTGCACACAGCCAAGGAAATAACTAGTGGATTTGAAAATTTGTCAGTAGAAAATTCAAACTGAATGCAAAGGAAAAAAAGAATAAAAAAGCAGACAGAATATCCAAGATTGGTGAAATAATTTCAAAATGAGACAATTTCAAGATGAGGGCCATCTGATATTATGCACCCTGGCAGGCGGGGTTGAGACACCAGCTTAACCCCTGGTAGCCGGTGATGTGGTACACATAACACACCGCCTCTGAGCCTCACTTTCCTCTTAAGACAGGATTGGCAACCGCCTCTGGTTGGTGTTGTGTGTGAACAGTGGTGATGGGGCCCAGTCCTAGGTGGGTGGTCAGAAAAGAGTAATGCTGGAATAATAATGATGGTAACAACTATAGTAAGGGAACTGTTGCTCCTTGCCATGGCAGGGCCTCTTCTGAGGCTGTATGCATACAGGGCTGAGAAGGCAGGCCCATCCTCAGCAGAGGCGCCTGCTCAGACACCTTTGGACTCTTGACACCTGATTCATATGCCCACCGCAAAGAAGAGAACAGGCCCCATGTTAGCGCCCATGGTGCCATCTCTGGCCATTGTCCACCTTTCTCTGAGCTCCAGAGTTCTGTGTCCAAGCCTTGGGGCTGATTCTTCTGACAGCTCACAGTGCACTACAAGAACATCAAGTCTGGACAGTGCCTTTCTCAAAAGACAAAGGTGGCCCTTCTTCCAGGCTGAGCCAGCTGCAAGATCAGACTTGTTAAGCAGAGCATACACCTATGGCTTATTAAGCAGCTCACCCCTCCCCATGCTTCTTTAGCCAGGTATACAGTTGATGGCGCCTAAAATGCCCAGCTCCACCTATTGGCCCTCATGGTCTGTGCCCAAAGTTATCAGGTTGGGATCTTCCTAAATCCCTTGGATATCAGTGGAGACTGAAATTCAAAATTGAAATTTAGAAAGAGGAGCAAGATGCCATGGGCACAGGCTGGAGCTACCCTTCACTGCCTTGCCCAGGGACAGAACAGGACACTGCATGGTCCTTTGTTCCTTGCCCTCTCTCGGACTCAGTCCTGAGCCTGGGCCCAGCATGGGATGCAACAGGCCCTGCATTTACTGTTTGTTCTTGCCTAATTTCCCTGGCTAAAACCTCTAGTAATAATGTAGTAAGAGAAGATACTTTTTAAAATCTGTTACCTACTTTGTGGCTTTTGTCCCCCCAGGGATGCGTTCCCAGTACCCTTGAGATGAATGTGTTTAGGAGCTGCTGTGGGTGGAGTGATCTATAGTTGTATATTAAATCTAGTGGTTTATACTGCTGTTCAAGTTCTCTGTTTCTTTGTTGATATTCTGTCCATTCTTGAAAGTAGAACATTGAAGTTTCCAATTACCATTGTTGCAGTGTCCATTTCTCCCTGAGTCTATCTATTTTTTGGACTTTGATGCTCTATTGTTAGGCAAATATATGTTCATAATTGTTACATCTTGATGTATTTGAGCCTTTTATTAATATATATTGTTCTTTTTTCTCTCTCATAATACTTTTTGGTCTTAAAGTCTGTTTTGCCCAATTTAAATATAGCCATACCGCTCTCTTTTGGTTACTGTTCTCATGGAATATCTTTTTAAATCCTTTCACTTTCAACCTGTTTGTGTCTTCAAAACTAAAGTAACACTCTTTAGAGAGAACATTGTTGGATTTTCTTCCTTTTACTTGGAGAGTTTAATTCATTTATATTTAATGTAATTACTGATAAGAAAGGACTTACTCCTACTATTTTGCTATTTTTTTCCTATGTGTCATATCTTTTATGTTCCTCTCCTCAATTACTGACTTCTCTTGTATTAAATGTATAATGCCTGTCATATTCTTTTAATCATCTTGTTCTTTCATTTACTGTATATTTTAGGGGTTATTTTCTTAGTTGTTGCCTTGGGGATTACATCTTAATGTATGTTAATCTAGTTTGGATTAATACAGTATACAGAAGCTATTTTTTTACTGAAGTACAGTTGATGTACAATATTATGTAAGCTGCTGTTGTTCACTTGTATGTCGTGTCTGACTCTTTGTGACCTCGTGGACTGCAGTGTGCCAGGCTCCTCTGTCCTCCAGCATCTCCCACAGTTTGCTCAAATTCCTGTCCATTGAGTTGGTGATGCTCATATAACTTATTATATAAGTGAAAGGTATGCAATATAGTCATTCACAATTTTGAAAGGTTATCCTCTCTTTACAGTTATAAAATATTGGCTGTATTCCCCATGTTGTACAATATATTCTTGAGCCTGTCTCACATCAGAGTTTGCATCTCCCACACCCCCACTCCTATTTTGCCCCTCCCCACCCCCTACTGGTAGCCACTAGTTTATCCTCTGTATTTGTGAGTCTGCTTCTTTTTATTATACTTGCTAGTTTGTTGTATTTTTTAGAGTCCACATATAAGTGATATCATGCAGTATTTGTCTTTGTCTGACATATTTCACATTGCACAATGCCCTCCAAGTCCGTCCATGCTGTTGCAGATGGCAAAATTTTATTCTTTTTTATGGCTGAGTAGTATTCCATTGTATATATACACTACACCTTTACATTCATCTGTTGAGCAGAAACTTTTATCTTCTTCATCATCATTCACTACAGCTTTACACATTGTGTGCTCATCAATCAACACAGGTTTATCATTTTTATGATGCTATTTTTTAAACAGATGAGAGAAAAAGAGAAGTTGCAAAGAAAAATGCATTGATACTATCTTAAGTATTTACCTATGCCATTACTTTTACTGGTTCTTTATCTCTTCATGTGGATTTGAATCACTGTCTAATATTCTTTCATTTCAGCCTGAAGGACTCCTTTTAACACTTCTTATAGGGCAGGTCTGCTAGCAATTAACTGTCTCGATTTTTGTTTGTCTGAGAATCTGTTAAGTGCTCTTCCACTTGGAAGAATAACTTTGCCGCCTGTTGGATTTGGGGCTGGCAGTTTTTCACGGAGCCCTCTGACTCCCTTGTTGTGCTGCAGGAAAATCGAGGCAGCATGTGTGCACCAGCGCCTCACCAGGTCAGAGGTGTACACCCAGACGGGAGCCGGGTTTGAAACAGACGGGAGTGAAGCCAGGGCTGGGAGGGAAGACGTGCGGGCCAGAGTGGGAGGGCCTCATCCAGCGGCACCTTTGTGGTGAGCTGCGAGTGCTGTCGGTCATGGAAGCCTGACACCAGGCTGTAGGAAACTAGAGTCGTGGTCGGAAGGATGGCCTGTGGTTTCCAATCTGAGACATCCAGTGATTAGCCTGGTGGTGTAACTGGGGAAATAGGGAAGAAAACACCATCCGTGAGAGAACAGACAATGGGGAGATCATGTCATCTGTGCTGAGTTAGGAAAACTAGGAAGTGAGAGAGGAGAGGCATGTGAAAACAGGGGCTGAGAGGCTTGGTATGGACACCAGTTAGAATTCTGTGCGTTGCAAGTCACAGAAAGACAACCTAAGCCAGCTAAAGCCAGAAAAGGGAATTTATTCAAAACGTATCAGAGATTTACAAAGTCCTTTGCAAGCTGGGGAACCAGGCTTGGAAAAGAGCCCAAAATGATGGTGGCTCCAGGGAGCATAAAAATGAGGTGTACCAGATCGTCTTCTTGAAGGGATGGCGTTGGGGGGACATCTTTGCGGGATGCCTCCACCATGTTAGAAGGCACCAGACTCACAGCAGGACATGGTCACTGCTCCCTGTGCTGGGAAGTCCCTTTACCCATCTCTCAGTCTTTTCATAACATGCTCAAGATTAGACCAGACCCAGGCAGGACCATCTGATGGGCTGAGCCTACATCACATGGCCACAGCCAGCTGCCTACAGGGCCAGAGCAGACCAAAGAGGGAGGTGGGGTTGGGGGCGGTGGGGCAGGCGAGAGGGAGTCACTCCAAAAGGGAAGATCTGAGTGTGTTTGTCAGCTTAGAGAAGAGAACCAATGAGGGAGGAGGGATTAAAGATGCAAAGGGAGGGGAAATGTTTGGAGCAGATGAAGGTTGTGTGCCCAGGGGGAGGGGCTGGTCAAGTGCAGGAGGAATCTGGACTTTGCATGAGTTGGGAGAGAAGGCGCCTGGGAAATTTCCACTCTTTCCATCTGTTCCAGTCCCTACCATTCCACAGCAAGCAGGTGTTCTCACGAGGGAGAAGACTTGTTTCTCAATAATGCAAAACTGACTCGAGTGGTGATTCATCATTTTCTTTGGGGGAGGCGACACCATTTCAGACCTACTTCCTTGTTAGACCTGGATGAGGACAGAGGCTGCCATTGGAACCTGGGCTGGCTGGTGCTGGCGGGAAGCCCACCTCTAGGTCCCCCACCCTCTGCTGGAGGGGAAGGGTGACAGCTCCTTGGAGCCTCAGTACGTGTTCCCAGGGCCCAGAAACCCACTAACGAAGTATCATTTCCCTCTTTCCTCTCAGCCTCTGACTACCAGAAGCAGGAACTCAGCAGGCGGACCCTGCCTGGCCCAAAGTGTCAGGCCCAGTGGGCCGCGGTCCCTCCTGCCACTCCCGACAGTGCCCCTGGGGGACTCCACCTGCTCTCGGCAGGGCCTGTCCCACTGCTGGCCCTGCACAGCCTCTAGTGGAAGCTTTTTCCCTTCTCAGGAGACCACAACGAGACATCGCAGCCGAATAAAACTTTATCTGAAAGCCGCCTAGCTAAATGGAGCAGAGAGTCTTAGGTGAGTAGAATCAGTTTTAACCCAGTTTTTACAGAGGCCTAAAAACGAGGCCTGCCAGGTTCTAGGACCCCATCAGGTACACACAGCTGAGCTACTCAGCAGCCTCTTCAAGAAAAGACTTGCTCTCCCAGCTGCAAGGAGTGGGGTCAGCTGACACCACCAGCTGTTGGCTCTTTTAAGGTCAACCTCAGTTTTTGAGCCAACTTTATGTTCTTCTTGGGTGGCTCCCAGCCAACGGCTGCACACGGCGGTGGTAGCCGAGGTCATACTCCTTTTTGCGAAGGCTCCCAGCCAGTGGCCGTAGCACATGGGCGGAACCACCTCCACCCAGAGCTAGACCCCTCTTCTGGGCCGTCTGCCTCAGAGCCCCAGGTGGGCGGCAGAAACTGTCACGTATGCACATGGCTCAGACCCACCTCTCTTTCCCACTCCTGCTTCCTCCCCTTTGCTGAACAAGTGTTCATCCCTCATAAAACTCTCGTCTCTGCATCTGCCACTGGAGAACCCAACCAGCGTACCACTCCCCATCCTCTCGGCACTAAGCCCCCTGCACATCAGCTGTCTGGCCTCTAGCTGCTACAAAGAGAAAGGTGATGGGTGACCAGTGGTACAGCGGAGGTTCAAACCAAAGGTTATGTTCTCTGAACCAGCTCATTTAATTACCCTCTAAGCCACCTCTCCCCCTAATCCAGGGCTGCAGGACTCAAGGAGGAAACATGCCCGAGGCTACAGGTCACAAGTAAGGGACTTTCCAAGCAAAGCTTCTGTATTCTGGTCTGAATGCTCTTACTGGCCCAGTGTATCTGGTGATTTTCCAACCCTGGATTCTGCCTCTTTGTCCTTCTGACTTTCTGCCTAGGATCCCAGGATACCAAAGACTCAGAAAAGTAAGAGTACAGGGCTCTAGACCCATTCTGATGGGCCTGGGCTGTGTTTGAGAGAGTGTACCATAGACTGTAGTGAGTGGACAAGACTGAAGTTAAAAGCCAAGCTACACATCTGGAGGAGGCATTGGGCCAAAGGACAGAGATGGACTTCAGGCCAAAGGCAACAGGACTAAGGCCAGGAACAGTGGGCCAAGAGAGAAGCCCTGCTGTCTTCCCTTGGGGACACAGCAACTTGCAGAACCCAAGTGCCCAAAGGTGAAGCTAAGGCCAGTAAGTTAAGGCCACCAGTGTAGGAGAAGGTTCACCTCAGATGAATCCCTCACAATTTTGTGATTAAAAAATCTAGGAAAAAAAATCTATAAAGAATATCACAAAGACAGCATACTACAAGTTTTATTTACAGTTTACATTTAAATTCTAGATTATAATTAAATTATGGGTTAATTTTTAAATTATGGGTAATTGTTGTTCAGTTGCTCAGTCGTGTCTGACCCCTTGCAACGCTATGGACTGCAACACGCCAGGCTTTCCTGTCCATCACCAACTCCTAGAGCTTGCTCAAACTCATGTCCATCGAGTCAGTGGTACCATGGTCCAACCATCTCATCCTCTGTCATCCCCTTCTCTTCCTGCCTTCAATCTTTCCCAACATCAGGGTCTTTTCTAATGAGTCAGCTCTTCCCTTCAGGTGGCCAAAGTATTGTAGCTTCAGCTTCAGCATCAGTCCTTCCAATGAATATTCAGAGTTGATTTCCTTTAGGATTGACTGGTTGGATCTCCTTGCAGTCCTAGGGACTCTCAAGAGTCTTCTCCAGCACCACAGTTCAAAAGCATCAATTCTTCAGTGCTCAGCCTTTTTTATGGTCCAACTCTTAACCTCCATACATGACCACTGGAAAAACCATAGCTTTGACTAGATGGACCTTTGTCGGCAAAGTATTGTCTCTGCTTATTAATTAGCTGTCTAGGTTTGTCATAGCTTTTCTTCCAAGGAGCAAGCGTCTTTTAATTTCACGGCTGCAGTCACCATCTGCAGTGATTTTGGAGTCCAAGAAAGTAGAACCTGTCACTGTTTCCACTGTTTCCCCATCTATTTGCCATGAGTGATGGGACCGGATGCCATAATCTTCTTTTTTTAAATGCTGAGTTTTAAGCCAGATTTTTCACTCTCCTCTTTCACCTCCATCAGGAGGCTCTTTACTTTCTCTTCGTTTTCTGCTTTAAGGGTGGTGTCATCTGCATTTCTGAGGCTGTTGATATTTCCCCCAGCAATCTTGATTCCAGCTTGTGGATTGATTGATTCCAGCATTTCTCATGATGTACTCTGCATATAAGTTAAATAACTAGGGTGACAATATACAACCCAATTTGGAACCAGTCTATTGTTCCATGCCGGGTTCTAACTGTTGCTTCTTGACCTGCATACAGGTTTCTCAGGAGGCAGATAAGCTGGCCTGGTATTCCTAACTCTTTAAGAACTTTCCACAGTTTGTTGTGATCCACATAGTCAAAGGCTTTAGTGTAGTCAATGAAGTAGAAATAGATGTTTTTCTGGAATTCTCTTGCTTTTTTTATGATCCAACAGATGTTGGCAATTTTTTGGGTAATAAATATGAGAATTTAAATTTTGTATATGTAAATTACGGGTAAGGGCTTACTGGGGTCTCGCAAGAGAACTTTTAGAAGGTTCCTGTGGCCTCAGTGGGGGTGATAAGGGAGATATAAAAGGTTCAGAACTCTAGGCATGAGGCTCTGATAGGCAGGTGATGTTGAAACAGGGTCCAAAAGGATGCATCAAAATCTAGGAGGTGAAGAAAGACAGGCAGAGTGTTTATTTGGCGGGAAGGGCAGGTGTGGTAACAAAGACTGACTAAGTACTGGCTCTTCTGAGATGGTTCTGGTTGACGATGGAGACGGGGCTCACTCGGTCACTTAGGGACCAGACTGTGGGCCTCTGCCCTCTTTTACGTGGGGCTTCCAAGGCGGCCCCAGAAAAGGGAGACAAACACGGAGGAGTGCTGGGGGGAGGAGCTGTGTGAGCCAGACATCAAACTGGCCACAGTTCATCTGCTCACGAACAATGACTGGAGCCCAGCCACACCAAACTGCAAGGTAGCTGGGAAATCTGGAGCATCTGGGTGTGCCCAGGAGAATGGGGAGAACAGTTTGGGTGGAGAGAAAGCACCCTCTGCCCACAGTGGGGAGTTGACAGTGACTGGGGCATTCAGAGCGAACCTGGTAGAGAATGATCAGAGCTGTATAGCAAATGTCTAACAACTGGCTCTCTGGAAGGAAAAGAAATGTAAGCCCTGATTTTGTCAAATAGTAATCAGTATTGAGGCTGCAAAGAACAAAGAACTTTATTTGGGGATCTTATGAATTGCAGTTTGAGCAACACATATTCCAAAGAGTATTTCAGGGAAGAGCAAAAACAGGAGCTTATAAAGGCAGAAGTCATGAAGCTATGTTCTGACACTGAAAAAGAAATGTTTATCCTTGAGAAATAGGCTGTCATGAATTATAAGAGGGTAAGGGTCTGATATGTATCTCGAGTTTCTAGCAGGTGTTCTGAATGTCTTCTCTAGAACAATATTTAGCATTTGCTGATTTTCTTGGCATAAATACTCCCACCACCATTAGCTTCTAACTACCAGCATACCATCATGATCCGCGAACAAGGAGTTGGGAAGAGATGTGTAATAGCAGCTCAGTATGTAGTGGAATTAGAATTCTTCAGAGAAACAGAACCATATATGTAATGCATACATACCTCAAGGACATATGAAGTGTTTGATTATATGTATATACAGTGGTCTTCCTCAATTTACAATGGCGTTATGTCCCAATAAACCCATCGTTAAGTAAAAAAATGCATTCAATACCCCTAACCTACCAAATATCATGGCTAAGCCTAGCCTATCTTATACATGCTCAGAACATTTACATTAGCCTACAGTTGGGCAAAAATCATCTAATGCAAATTCTCTTTTAGAATAAATAGTTGCATATCTCATGTAATTTATTGAATACTGTGCTGAAAGTGAAAAAACAGAATGGTTATATGGGTCTAGAATGCCTGTAAGTGTATCTATTCTAAGTTCCTGGCCACGATCACCTGGCTGACTGGGAGCTGCAACTCGCTGCCACTGCTCAGCATCATGAGAGAGTACCATCTGGTGTGTGGTTAGCCCAGGAAAAGATGAAATTCAAAAATCTGAAGTACAGTTTTCTACTGAAAGCGTATTGCTTTCACACTACCACAAAATCTAAAAATCGTATGAACCATCATAAGTCAGGGACTATCTGTGTATATCAAGAGATTTATCATGAGGAATTCGCCCACACAATTATTGAGGCTAAGTTCCAAGATCTGTAGTTGGCAAGCTGGAGACACAGGAGACCCGAGGTAGTTCTAGTTCGAAGGCAGGAAAATACCAGTGTCACAGCTCGAGGTCTTCAGGCCAGAAGCTTTCCCTTCTACTCATGGGGGACTCAGCCTTTCTTTTCTTCCTGGGTCCCCAACTGACTGGATGAGTCCAGCCACCTCCAAAAGGGCAATGCGCTTTATTTCATCTACAGATTCAAATGTTAGTTTTGTCCAGAAACCCCCTCACAGACACACCCAGAATAATATGCGACCAAATGTCTGGACAGTCTGTGGCCCAGTCAAGAAGACATAAAAATCAACCATCACAATAGTATTTCCATCATACAGATAGGATAGGATAGGATACAGATAGGATAGGGAGAAATAATCCTAAGAAGGGAAGTTGTTCAACAATAGGGAAATGTTGTCAGTAGCTAGAAAGTCATGTCTGTTGAGTAGGTATTACCTTTGTGTTTAAAATAGTTTATTTAATTGTAACTTTTTAATTCATAATACAATTTCTAATGATGTCTGTGTTAAAATTACAAAATTCCTAAAAATTCAACAATCAGCTCTCAGGGCTGTTGGGACCAGCTGGCTGGTCCAGCACGCCTCTGAGATGGACAGATGTGGTATGCTAGGGAGATAGAGCTTCAGCCGCCTGGCAACAGAGACTGAGAGTGCCATCAACTGGGAGTCTGGGGACACTGCGTTCTGGTGACCACTGAGCAGGCGTCTCAGACTCAGGGCTTTCCTATCTATGTGACGTCTTGGTATAGATTAGAGAAAGGCTTGCCCTTGTCACCATGCTGGAACACACAACTTTGCCAAAGGAGCCCAAACCCAGCCCTACTCCCCCTTCTACTGACACTTCTGCGCAGTGTACAGCTTGCATAACGGTCCCCATAGCTCTGCGTGGAATGGGGCTGTCTCACGTCAGGCCTTGAGACAGAGGCCCGTTGCCACTTTCTGAGAGACTGGTTGATAAATGTGCCCTTCCCTCAGAAGAAGCCTCCCTGAGGCAAGAGCAGGCAAAGACTGTTTCTGGTGGCTTTGGGCTCATGGAAATGCAATTATCTAATAGAGCAGTGGTTCTCAACCCTGGTCACACATTAAGTAATCGGAGGAGCTTTTACACGTCCCAAAGACCAGTGTCCACACAAGATGAGTTAAACCGGAACTGATGGGGTGGAACACAGAAACTAGTTTTCAGAATGCCCCAATACTCAGCTAAGGCTGAGAGCCAGTGACTTGGAGCTATCCTGGCTCCGGGCCAATGATGTGGGTGATCGTCCCACCAAGTGGTGTGCATTTCTGCCGAAGCCTTTTGGACAGTTCTGCCCTCCCAATCCTTTCCACTCGCCTTGCAGTGCCCAGAGGTGCCTGACCCAGAGGAGCCCCTTAGAAAATGCAGAAATGATGCAGGACAGGGAACCAGCAAAGGGAGAAGCGAGGACCACTGCCGGGAGATACAGTGCCGTGAGGACAGTGGGTAAGGGGGCAGTCTCTCTGTCTCTCCTCCTAACTGAGGCCTGTATTTCTCCTTGGCCTGAGATTACTGCCTGTGTAAGAGGAGTGGAGCAGTTCCTTCAAATAAAAACTTACTCAGGAGGCCCTGCTCTTGTCCTCACCCCACCCCTTCTCCCAGTGATCTCAAAGGGAACTGGAGGGCTCCCAGGGTCCTGTGGTGTAAGGTTTGTAAACTTCAGGAAGGAGAGGGTGCTAACGTCCCTTCCAGCTGGAACACATGGATCCCTTCATCCAGAGAAGTACTGGGAGTGTGGCCTGAGGACAGAGAGGAAAGAGCTACCTGGCCCCTGGCCCGCACCCCCGCTGCCGCCATCATTCTCTGGCGCAGAGTTCAGATTAGCTCTGCCATTTTCCCAGCTTTGCTTCTGGGCTTGAGCTTAGAGCCTCTGGTTTTGCCCAATTCCAACGCGGATCCCCAGAAAAGCAGGAGGGTAAGCTCAGCAGCTAAATATCATCCAGGGAAAGAGCTGCACAGAAAAACTGCCTGGGAGTAGTTTCGTAACCAAAACAAGTGTGAGTGGACCCAAACTAAGCCTTTGGGGCATTTTTCCTTCCTCTGGTTTGGAGGAAGTGGTCCAGGCTGCATTACTCATAGGCTTTCGTGATTGCTCAAGACGTTGTCACTGGCCACGGGACCTCCTTCTGTGACACTGATGTCAACCTGAGACGTTCCAGCCCTGTATCCTTCCCTCTCCTGCTAGATGGTCTCTGTCCCACCCTGACCTGACCTTTTCCTGGCCCCAAAGAAACGGGACGGCAAGTCTGGCATTCAGTGGTGTTTCTCAAATCTACCCATCAAGCCAATATTCCTCATGAGGTTCCCGGCCTGAGTCCTACCTGAGGCTCAGGGCTTGTTGTGCAGGAGGGGCACTGGGCAGTCTGCGGCACACAGATAGGAGCCCCGAGGAAGCGCATGTTGGCGCCCCTTCTGGAGCTAGAATCAAGACAGTTTGGGAGACTTGCTTAGGATGATCAGACTTGTGTGACCGGAAACACACCCCAGAGAAAAGGATCTGGGAGCAGCAGGAGCAGGGACTGTGCATGCAGATGGTTGTGTGTAGTGTTACAGGAGAGGCCACAGAGGAAGTACTGGCCGGTACCGTAAACGGCCTTGGATATCGTAGCAAACTTATGTATACTCATCCATCCCTTCTGAGGAGCATCTGAGGGTCAGAGTAAGTGACTAGATGCTGAGTAAGACAGCTCTGTCTCTAGGGATACTGTCTCTCCTTCACCCTGGGGACTTGACTCGCCACATCCTGGTGAGTCCTTAACCTCTCCCATCCTTCCCTCCTCTCCACAGTCCATATCCTGTCCTCTCCCGCATGGACTACTGCAGTGGGCCCCCAGTGGACCCCCCCCAGCCTCGGGATCCCTTCCCTTCCAGCTGCTCGGTCCACCATTTGGGGATCAGTGGACATAGGGGCACTGTGAGGATTAGGGTTGAAGCACGGCCAATCAAAGCCGAGGGGACCCTGTTCAAATCCCTCACCATCTACCGACGAAGAGGATATCACACAGTACCCAGGCCTAAAGAACCCAGCCCAAGTGCCTAACGGGTACCTGGGGGGGGTTTCAGGGGTACAAAGGCTGGTCCCTACCACCCAGCAAATTCACTGAGGGCTCTCAAGCCAGGGGCGTTCACGAGAAATGATTGGAATCACACTTAGACTGGCACCATGGAAAGGCAGGAGCTGTAGAGACAGGGTCGGTTCAGGCCCAGCCCTGACAGGGCTATGTGACTCTGGGCAAGATACATAACACTTCCGTGCCTTATTTGTTCATCTGAAGAACCGTGACAAAGTCTTCCCTGCCTCAGGGACTCTGAGAATTGAAACAGATACAGAATATAAAGCTCCAACCTCAAGCACGCATAGTAGGTGCCTACTAAATGACAACAATGACTGTGATTGCATTTCTTGGGCAGTTTTTAGGGTCTTGAGCCTGAACCTTCCCAAAGCCCCACTGCACACTGTTTAGAACTCTGCCAGTATTAAACTGGAACATGGCATTTGGCAGAGATTCACTACTCAGCGAACAGCCTTTAGTAAGATCCGGAATATCCCCTGGAGAAGGAAATGGCGACCCACTCCAGTCTTCTTGCCTGAAGAATCCCGTGGACAGAGGAGCCTGGCAGGCTGCAGTCCATGAGGTCGCAAAGAGTCAAACATGCCTGAAGAGACTTGGCACTAATTACTTACTATATGTGGGCCCTAACCTAAGTGTTTCACAGGATTCTTACTCCTTTCACCCTATTTAAGTAGCAAAAAAATGTTAACATCTCTAACCGGCTTTGCTGGGTGAGTCCCCTGGGACTCTGAATATGCCAAGGCTGTGCCTCTTTCTAAGACACACCTGTCTTTTCACAGTTGGAACTGTGACCTCCTAGACGGCCTCCTAGTCCCTCTTGGCAGGAAGCATGGGGCAGAGCAGGTCCCCAAGGACAGACCGCTCCCCTACCCCCAGCCTTGGCAGTGCGTGCGGACCGGGGACCCAGGGCGGCCAGAGTCCGTGCATTTCCTGCAGCCTCTTGGAATCTCTAGCCGGCGGCGCGCACTTCAACGAGCCCTCCCCACGCAGAGGGCGGATCCGATCCCGGAGCCCGCCCGCCCTCTGGGGCCGTCGGTCCAGCTGGGACCGCGCACTCTGCCTGGCTCCTCCCGTCCCGCCCTCCCCGCGCCTCCGCCCGGACCGCGCACCCGCTCCGCTCGCGGATGGGCAGTGCCGCGTGCTCCCTGGCCAAGCGGAGGGACAGCCAGGCCGCCCCGCCCTGGCCCAGTGATTGATCAGAAACGGTTACTGAGCCTCTTAATGGTTTACTTGGATGGGAATTAATTCTAAGATGGATAAATAATGCATTGAGGTTTACGTTGTTCAAGGCAAGCCGTCGGTCTGGAGCCGGGAGAGGCAGCCGAGGGAGCCTCGCTGGTGACGCCAGCGGCCATGGGGGCCGGAGCGGGGAATGGGGGGCAACTGGGCGAGAGGAAGAGAAAAGGGAAGTGGATGACAGCATGATCAACCCAGCAATCCCGTCCAGGTGGCGGCAGGAAGATGCTGAGCCCAAAGATCAGGCAAGCCAGGAGGGGTAAGTCCGACTTCCTGCAGCCGATCTGGGCAGTGTGGCGAGTCTGTTGGCAGATGGGTGCGGATACTCGGCTGGCTGCATGCTGCGGTCACATGGGGCGGGCGTTCTGGAGGCATCTCGGTGGCAGGCAGCCCCTAATAGGGAGGCTCCTGGGGTCTGTGGGGGTCAGACCTGATACTGTCAGAGGGAGATGGCCAATGTAGTGCCCTGGTGGGTGTGCAGGTTTCAGCCCACATCGCATGTTTTATAGAGTCCCTGGCTTGCTCAAAGTGATGAGGTGACAACTTTGGAAAAACTTCATTTATTTTTTATTACTAAAAGGGAAATGCTGAATGCTCAAGATCTGCCCTAGTAGCCAAGGCAAAAGTAGTTGTCATTAGGAAAGGCAATGCCCTGACTTCTCCAGACAGCCAGGTCCCACCACAGCTGGGCTGCAGAAAGCAACTCCTCAGGCAGGCAGGCAGGGGCTCTGTCCGGGAGAACTCCCGGAAAGCAGCAGGGCCTGGAGTTGCTGGTGTTGGGGGAGCGGATCCAGAGATAAGTAAGGGATGCGGGTGAGCCTTGCAGGGGTGATCTGCAGCACTGGGCCAGCACCCCAGCCACCTGGTGGCCCTGCAGAATGGCCTGGGGCCTCGGGACAGGTCTTGGGGCTCAGAACAGCGTCTGCCTGGACGGCAACTTCTTGGCCAGTGCAAGTGTCGATGACAGCATCTGTGTTTTAAGAAAAATAGAATGTGTCTTTTCATGTGACCAGCGTTTGTGGAGGGCTGAACCTTCCTTGTGAGTAAGGAGCATGAGGAGAGTGGCTGGAAGTGGGTGGAGCTTCTGCCCAGGGCACTTGGAACCAGTACTTGTCTCGCCCAGTGTTTGTATGTTGGAGGCAGGGATCCTCTGGGTTCTCGTGAGCTCACAGGCACACACCCACCTCATCAGCGCACTGCAGGCGTTTGGATGACTTTCCCGGGCAGGCTGGCCCTCTAGGGCACAGTTAGAGCCATCAGGACCCTCCCTGGGATGCTTGGAATGGGCTGTCACCCGTGGGCTCCAGGGGGCAAGGAGGGCTGTGCACGGCTCTGCTCAGGGGCAGGGGTCCAGCCTGGTGACAGTGCAACAGGTGGGCCAGGCCAGGCCCCTAAGAGAGCTTGGGTTTCCTCTCCCAGCATGTGGCTAGCATGCTGGCCACACATGGCTATTGCGCACTTGACATGTGATTAATCCAAACTGAGAAAAATACGCAGAAGATTTTGATGACTTGGGGGAAAAGGAATGTAAAATATGTCAATGATTATTTTACATTGATCACCTGATGAAGTGATAATACTTTGGATATATTGGGTTAAATAAAATATTGATTGAAGTTCAGTCCACCTGTTTTATCTTTTACTTGCTTTTCATGCTGTTCCTAGAACATTTATAATTACATATGTGGCTGACATTATGTTTCTGTTGGATGGGGCTGGTTTAAAAAAAAAAAAACAAAACAATGTTTTTGCAAACAGCTCTCAGGAAGCCTGCCTTTGAAATCTCAGTCTTCCTAGAAACATTTGTTCTGGGTCAGTGGTTCTCAACCAGGAGCTCTTTTGCCCTCTGGGGGATGTTGATGTCTAGAGACATTTTGGTTGTTCTAACTAAGGGATGCTACTGGCATCTAGTAGATATAGGCCAGGGATGCTGCTGAGCATCCTGCAATGTAGAGGACAGCTCCCACAACAAAGAATTCTCTAACTCTAAATGTCAGTAGTGCTCAGACTGAGATACCAGATGATATTATCTTGTAGTGTATGTTAAAAGATAGAGTTTATGGTGCTATATATCAGATATTTATAAGATAACCGCTTACCCATAAAAATAGGTTTCCCTGGTGGCCTCCACCACCACCAGAGCTGTTTGCAAAGTCATCCACCACCAGAGCTGTTTGCAAAAACACTGTTTTTTTTTTTTTTTAAACCAGCCCCATCCAACAGAAACATAATGTCAGCCACATATGTAATTATAAATGTTCTAGGAACAGCATGAAAAGCAAGTAAAAGAAAAAACAGGTGGACTGAACTCCAATCAATATTTTATTTAACCCAATATATCCATTACAGGTAAAGAATCCACCTGCAATGTGGGAGACCTGGGTTCAAACCCTGGGTTGGAAAGATCCCATGGAGAAGGGAACGGCTACCCACTCCAGTATTCTGGTCTGGAGAATTCCATGGACTGTATAGTCCATGGGATCACAAAGAGTCAGACACGACTGAGCGACTTTCACTCACTACCCTTAAAAATACATGATCATAAACCATGACAAGAGGCATTCTAAGGGCATAAGAGCATATACTACAAATGAAGCCTTCAGAGGAACCAAGTGGTGCCTGAGCTGTGAGCTGAAGAATGGTGGGGCTACCTAGGCAAGGATGGTGGAGGGAGGAAACCACATTACAGGCAGGGATTGGCATGTGCCAGTGCTGGTGGTGGGGGGAGGGCTGTGCATAGGGTCAACAGGCTAGGGCTGGAGACCAGGTCAAGAGTCAGAGCACGCAGGGACATTTCTGGAGGAATACAGACCAAAATTATATATGCATGCCTCTAAGAAATTGGGCTCTGGTAGAAGGAAGAACTTCCCTCCAAATTCATCCCCCTTGGCATCTTTTAGGAGTCGGGAGGGCTTCATGTCATAGACCCTGTCAGGCTATAGGATACAAATCACAGCCCCTGAGATCCACACACTGCCTTGTCCAGGCAGCTCCAGGAGATACATATGCCAGACACGCTTCCAGATTGCACCACTACCTGGTTATAAAGGGTTGACGGAGAAGACCTGGGGTCACTTTCTGAAACAGTTAAGAAAACCAGCCCAGGTCAACTGGGCTCAGAAGCCTTGGCTGCTCTGCAATAGGGGCTTCCCAGGAAACCTTCCCCAAGGTCATATTAGCTGTTAACTTCCTGGCAGGTCCCCATCCAGGCCAGCTCTGATACTGCTGCAAAGAGCGCCATCACCCTAAAAATGCCCCCATGTCTCTATCCCAGGGAGGAGGAGCTGTCAGGATTGAGAACCTCCAGGAAAAACCCTACTCTCACTATGCTACTTGCTAAATTCCTTCAGTTGTGTCCAACTCTGTGCAACCCTATGGACTGTAGCCTACAGGCTCCTCTGTCCATGGGATTCTCCAGGCAAAAATACGGGGTAGGTTGCCATGCCCTCCTCCAGGGGATCTTCCCGACCCAAGGATTGAACCCGTGTCTCTTATGTCTCCTGTGTTGGCAGGCGGGTTCTTTACCGGTAGTACCGCCTGGTACTTACCCACATATAAAACTAAGTTTGTTCAATAATCGGAGTTCTATTTCCAAGAAGTAGTTAGAGGCAGGTGAGGCAGATGTTGTACACACGCACAGAAGAGAACAATGATAATTCAAAAAAGTAGGGAGGCACCCAAACCAGCAGGAAATGTCTCAAAAAGAGCCTGTAAATGCAAACAGTGTGCTTGCTTTTAAGTACCTCATATAATTCAGACTGATTCAGGAAGGTGGTCCAGATTGGTTGGTACCAGCTCACACTGGCCTTTAATACCGTGATTCTAGCTTGCCATTGCCTGCTTAGGACCAGCTCAGACTCACCCTCGCTTATCACGGCCTGTGGAAGCCAGACGAGGCCATCTGGACCCAGGTGCGGTTGGCTCTACCTCACTTAGCTCCTGCCTATCTCCTAGGGTCCTGTTCAGGGAGCCTTTCCTGATGCCATGCCTGGCAAGCTCTAACTCCGCTGAGATTTGTTGCCAAATTTCCAGAGTGGGAATGGAAGAGACAGTCACCCCACCCCTGCCAGTTTTCCTAGAAGAAAAACAAGATAAACTCACTGAAAATCCATGAATTTATCACAGATACAGTGGAGCAAGTCACAAATGCATGTGTTCTGTGACACTGTAAAAATTGCCTTTTATTTTTTTTAGATAGAGAACAGAAATGTAAGGTAGGCACCCTCTCCCTGTGAGTTTTCCAGGGTGAGGGAAGGCAGCGGAGCCCCAGGCTGTACCTTCATGCCCACCACCAGACTCTGAGTGCTGTGCCCTCTGTGCACCCACCACTCACAGAGCCCCCCAGGAGGTAGTCAGAACAAAGCCGCTGAATCCTTGACCCTGATGCTGCCCCAGCTCCCTGGGATTGCTCTCTTTCCTGAAATCCCACTGACACAGGGCCTGCTTCTTCAAAGATTTGTGTGTCCCCTGTTTTTATTGAGGCCTCTTCTGGGCCCGTTAGCACTGCCCCAAATAAAGATTTACTGATTTGGTCTTGCCGTGTTTCACAAGGATAAGGTATGGGAGGCAGCTGTGTCATTTGCCTCCCAGAGAGCTCTTGGCTCTGCCTGGCTCACTCAGCCTCCTGTTATTGTCCTCTCCCAGCCATCATCATTTCTAACCTGTGGCAGCAGTACTTGGCCTCACCCCACCCACGCCCATCCATTCTCCACTCCAAAGCCAGAGCCACCTTTCCAAATTTAAATCCACAGTGTCCCCACCACCAGCCTCCTCCTCCAGCCCCAGCTTACAGGAAGACCTCTCTTACAGTCTAGCCACTGACCTAACCTCCAGCCTCCTCTCACTCTCCAAGCTCCAACCACACTGGCCTTCTTCCCATTCCTCAGCGTGTTCCATGGGCCTCCTACCACAGGGCCGGAGCACTCCCTGTTTCCCCAGCTGGAATGCCCCCTTCTCTCTGTCAGTCTGTCTGTCTGTCTGTCTCTCTCTCTCTCTCTCACACACACACACACACACACTTCTTAGCTCCCGTTCTCCCTCCAGTTCTCAGCTCAAGTGTCGCCAGCCAAGTGCTCCTGCAACCCCAGTCTAAACCGGGTCCTCTGCTCTGGGCTCTCCTTTCCTTTGTAGCACTTACCTTGAGTTGTAGTTGTACACTCCTCAGTGTGACTATTTGGTGAATAACTGTCACCCCGCTAGACTTTGCACTCCAGGAGAGCAGGGCCCATTTCTGTGTTTAGACATCGTTATACACCAATGCCAGGCATCTGGTGGGTACTCGATACACATATGGCGAATAAATGAATGCATGAGTAGGTGAGTGAGTGAGTGAATTAACAGCAGAGAGAGCGTTAGCCTAGGGGGCTGAAGCACTGTCTTTGGACTGGCGCAGGTCCTCAGGAAAATCAGCCCTCCTTTGATTGATTTATATGTTGCAAATGTTTTCCCAATTTGTTGCTTGCCAGTAATTTTTATATCAGGGTCTTTTTTCCCCGATGTATGCATGTTTTTAATTATTATGTCATCAATCTATCAATATTTCCTTTTAGAGTTTCTGCCTTTATTTAAAGTATTTCAAAATAAAATTGATGTTGCTACTGAGGCTCCTTCTTTTAAAGGAAATCATTAGTCTGACGAGCACAGCTCCAGCAGCTTGAGCCATCTTCCTTCGAAGGAGTGTCAGTGTCTTAGAAGCCTTGATGAATGTGCAGAGCCTGGTCAGTACTTTGGGGATGGAGAGAAAAAGCTGTATGAGTGAGATGAAGTGCTTTCACTGGCCTTATTTTTCTTGATTTTCCCTGAAGAAAACAAACCTGCATTTCTCGTGTGCCTTCCGTGCTCCAGGCGTTTTTATCACACTTTATGCTATGATGATGCACCATTATTCCCATTTTAACAGATGTGGGAGGAGAATTGTGGGTACCGTGCCAACAAGTGTGGGAGTTCCCGTCTATCCAGTGCCGAGGCATATGCCCTCCCCCTAACCCAACACAGGGATTCACACTATGCAAACACCACTGCAGGTGCCCTGCATGCCCCCAGGAGAGCTATGAATTCTTTGAGTGATGAAAGGTGGTGTGATTTTTAAGAAGATTCCCACTACCTATGAATACGTGGAAAGTAGATTCAAACAACTGTTAGAATATTTAAGGTTGAATTATTGATATGTAGCAGAATACTAAGCAAATTAAAAGGCAAGGCAATTATGAACTCCAGGGAAAGCAAAAAGTGATTCATGAAATATTCTAGTATACTGCATAGCTCAACTGGGACTAGCAATTACATAGTACTAATAATGCAAATTCTTCGTATTGATCAAACTAAAAATACACAGTAACTATACTGGGAGGATGGAGTGGGTGCTTACGTGTGATGGAGTGGAGGAGTGAAATAAACGAGATCCTCATCTTCCATAGTTAGAAGTCAGTAGGTAGTATTTAAAATGGAAAAAATATCAGGAAAGTATTTGGCACAAAAACAGACCGTAAATCAATGGAGCAAAATAGAGAACCCAGAAACAAATCCATGCATGTGTGGTCAATTAATTTACAACAAAGGAGCCAGCAATATACAATGGGCACTATACGGGAAGGACAGTCTCTTCAATCAATGGTGTTGAGCAAACTGGACAGTAACAAGCAAAAGAATGAAACTGGACCCTTACCTCTCACCATACACAGAAACCAACTCAACAGACTTAAACATTAAAATTTGAAACCATAAAACTCCTAGAAGAAAACATATGGGGTAATCTCTTTGACATCAGTGGTGACGATCATTTTTCGGGTTAGAACAAAAAGCAAAGGGACAAAAAGCAAAAATAAAGAAATGGGGCTGCATCAAACTAAAAAGCTTCTGCATAGAAAAGGCAAAAACCCATAAAATGAAACAGAAACCTACAGAATAGGAGAAAATATCTGCAAATTATAGATCCAATAAGGGGCTAATATTCAAAATATACAAAGAACTTCTACAACTCAATAGCAAAAAAAAAAAAAAAACCCAACAGACTGAAACATGGGAAGAAGAACTGAATAGACATTTTTGCAAAGAATATATCCAATGGGCAAGAAGTACATGAAAAGATGCTCACAGCACTAACCATCAGGGATATGCAGTCAAAAACCGTGTTGAGATGTCACCTCATAACTGCTAGAATGGCTGTTATCCAAAGACAAGGGTAACAACATTGGCAAGAATGTGAAGAAAAGGGAGCTCCGGTATCCTGAAAGTAAATTGGTGCAGTCACTATGGAAAACAGTATGGTGGCTCCTCAGAAAATTAAAAATAGAGCTACCATATGACCCAGCAATTCCATTTCTGGGTTTGTATCTAAAAGAAATGAACATAGGATCTCAAGAGATATCTGCATTCCCTTGTGGCAGGATTTCCTTCTCTTTCCTCCTGCCTCTGCTCACAGATAGCAGCTGATGGGAAAACTGAGTTCTCCCCATGGAAGATTCCCAGAGCATATAACCAGCACTCTTAGACACGTAGGGTCTAAGGCACCACTAGATGCTGGGCTCCAGGAGCTCCAGGCAGGACTTGTCCCCACAGAACTGAAGACCTGGCCATGAACTTCATGTTTGCAGGTGGAAATAAATGACTTATTTGCAAGACAGGCCTGAGCAGGATTAGACCTAGGCTGGGAGGGCTGTCTTGGGCTCCCTTCAACCAACACAGCCAGGGACCTGCCCTGACTGCTGAAATCATCAACAGCCTCAATGATTATTTAACCAA
Organism: Bos mutus; assembly: GCF_027580195.1. Lineage (NCBI taxonomy): Eukaryota > Metazoa > Chordata > Mammalia > Artiodactyla > Bovidae > Bos > Bos mutus. The sequence goes on along the minus strand of NC_091644.1, from coordinate 7,369,391 downwards.
GGGTGGAGAACGTATTGATCTAAGCTAATGGCCCATAGGCAGGCAGCAATGGAATTTATAATCAATACTGAATTACATCAACTCCACCGATCCCCAGCTCCTGGTGAATGGCTTGCTAATCTGAACAGGAGCCGAGGCAGCAAACCCAGGGCAGCTGCTCCCGGACAAGGTCTGATAGAGGGGAGACAGGCCTCCCAAGGCCTCAGCCTGCAGCAACGAGAGACAGTCCTAACCCCCATTCATCCACTCAGTGCATCTCTGTTTGCAGCACTTTCAAAGCGTCATTTACTTCTTCCTCACCACAGTTTAGGAAGTGGATAAGATTTGTATTTTGTTCTCATTTTATCCAGAAATCGGACTCCGAGTGGCTAAAGAGCCTCCAAATGCTGTGCCCCTTCTACGACCTCAGTTAGCCTCTCCCATCCCTCTGCCGAACTAGGAAAAGTAGGAAAATGACATTCTGCTTCCTGCTTCTACTTGCTGCTTCTCTGATAACAGGAATAACCTCTCATCATGTGGGAACAGGCCACGGGCAGTAGAAAGCCCGCTGGCAGGTTTCCTCCAGGCCAAGATCGTCTCTAGAGGCAAGTCTCTTGGATTTGATCTTGCCCATCTTCTTTGAACTTGGAGACTCCTGTTTCATGTCCATTCATGCTTTCAGCAAGCATTTAGTGAGACATTCTGTGCTACATTCTCAGGGATCAAGCATGAGGAGGGCACCCTCTCTGGCCATTAGAAGCTTACAAATCAAAACAGCATAGAGAGGCACTTGTCTGGCCATAGGTGTGTTCCCTCTATGGGGGCGTCATAATGGATGGCAGGCAAGACCCTGCTTTGGGAACCTACTAGATGAGTCCTTACACAGTAGGAAAGAGCTGCACTGACTCTTCAGGAGTGTCAGGGCTCATCAGGCTGGCAAGCAACAGAGGTACAGAGATCTGACACAAAATGGCCCTTGTGGGGACCAGTCATTGATCTGGAAAGAGCAGAGTGTGTGCTATGAGTGGGAAGTGAAGCTGGAGACCTGGATGCTCGCCGACTCACAGAGGTCTTCTCATCTTCCCGACTTCTTACCCATGCTGTGACAGCTAAACAGCCTCTTTAAAGGAGATGCAGGAAGAGGGACCCTGCCATGGGGTGATGGTTGGAGATCCAGTCTGTGGATGGAGGTTAGAGGAGATCCATAAGCTTGTCTTTCTCAAGGACTGATGAAAGGATATTTCATTAGTGTTGGGGGAGGAGGTTAGGGCTTGGTCTGTTCTAAGGCAGGAACATGGGTCCGTGAGAGTCAAAAGCTTGGGAGCCAGACTTCCTGGGTACAACCCCATGCCCTCTCATCCTGCATGTCTTCCTGCTCCCTCTGCTGAGCACATCCTTTTATTCCACAGCCTTCCATAGTGTAAGGGAGAAAAAACTTTCCCTCTAACCTCTTAAGCTATGTACCTGAGGACTGCTAATTAAAATGATAAAAGATTAACAGGAGAAAGAGCATATAAATTTTATTGACTGTTTGAAGTGTGTGAGGGGCTGCTTCATAGAAAAGGGGCAGCTAAGCCCAGGGGCAACACTGTGTGAAGGTGACTGGGAAAAGTACGGCAGGTTAGGGTGGTGCAATGGCAGCCCACTCCAGTACTCTTGCCTGGAAAATCCCATGGACGGAGGAGCCTGGTGGGCTACAGTCCATGGAGTTGCTAAGAGTCGGATACGACTGAGCGACTTCCCTTTCACTTTTCACTTTCATGCACTGGAGAAGGAAATGGCAACCCACTCCAGTGTTCTTGCCTGGAGAATCCCAGGGACAGGGGAGCCTGGTGGGCTTCCGTCTATGGGGTCGCACAGAGTCGGACACGACTGAAGTCACTTAGCAGCAGCAGCAGCACGAGCAGCAGTGAGGTTCATTATGCAGACTGAAGTCACCTCTCCGTGATAAGAATCTCATTCTCCTCTTCCTGGTTTGGGAGTGGCGAGGCACGTTTATTCAGTAAGGAAATGTATGCGCTGCTTCTAGGCAGAAAGGGAGAGGGGAAGGGGCTCCCCCTGTGCACTTTCTCAGTTGCCTTCAGCTCAAAACAATCACTATGCCAGAGTAGCATATTTTGGGGTGGCGATCCCCTCTAACAGCTCACTCTGTTCTTTCATCCAGCTTCAGTCCCACCTCTGGCCTCCCAGCCTGACTTCGATGCCTCTGCCTTAACCCTCTCATTTCCCGTTATACTTGCTGAGACGAAAGACGCTGGTATCTGGGGGTCTCTGTTCCCCCTTTACTTCTGCCAGGGCAGTTATGTGCCTTTTATGTCCACACCCCAGTGGCTCGCCCAAGGTGGACACCCAGGAGGCCCCGTAAGCTCCATGGATGGAGAAATGAAGACTAAGCCCAGCTGAACCTGTGGGCGCACACTGTATGGGAGTGAGGGCCGTGCATTTTGGGGGCCGCCTGCCTCCTGCTCCCCCTCGCTGAAGACCAGCACCAGCTGAATCAAGAGCCAGAGCCAGGAAAGGCCAATGAAAATAACTGTTAACAATGTGATCTTTTATATTGATGTTTTTAAAGCATTAAAGTCATCATTACGGGAAAAATAATCCAAACTTTCTAGAACCTCCTCACAGTTATATTAGAATTAACACTTCTTACTTTGGGGGTTTTTCCTCCTTGTTCTTCACCTTCCAGGCCCCAAAGTGAGACCCATTAAGGGGGCCTTGCTGGGTCTCTAGACCCCTCAGGCGGAGAGCTTAGCAAAGAACAGATGACCAAGTGGAGCCCAGAAAGAAGCTAAATAACAGGTTTAAAAAAAAAATTTAAGGTAGAGAGCACTCAGGAACCATCCTGTAATAAATCATTGGAGGCTCTCAGACAGCTGGGAACCTCACGAGGCCCCCTTGCCCTTGGTGGCAAATTGCATTAACTTTATGAAACCGTCTCGGCTGCCCCCCTCCGGAGCGCCCCTTCCATTACCTCTCCTCCCTCTGCTCCATCAATCTTTCGGCCTCGATACTTACCCTTTAAATCAATTCAGCTCTGAGAGCCATCTTGCTGTTTCCACAGCCTGGCTTTAAAATCCCATTGACTTTTATAAATCAATTGTGTTTTAGTTCAAGTTCAGCCACTCCTCCATGCTCTCGGGACTGCACTGGCAGAGCTGCAGATGGAAAAACGGGGCACTAATGCCCTGGCAGCTGCTAAGGCCAGTGCTGCCACAACCTAGGCAGAAGGCCCTAAAAAGAGTGAGGTGCGCCGGTGTGGATCTCATCAAGAGGCCCTGGGCTGAGGATCGTCTGCAGTAATTTCTTGAAGAGGTGTTCCCAAGGGCCACCACTGAGGGGATGGGGACCAGCGCCAGGAAGGGGAGGGTGGGCTGCAAAGCCCAGTTAAGCAGGTATCAGCCTGAGCCCCTGGGGAACTTTGAATTGTGCCTCTTATGCCTCCTAGAGGTTTCAAACTAGAACAAGACTGCAGGGGCTTTCAAGCTCCCACACCCAGGAGTCTTTGGCCAAGGGCTAGGGAGTGAGGGGGTGTAAATTTCTGGGCACTTCCGGTTCTCTCAGTGCCTGCTCAGAATGGCCCCAATAACCCAAGGACCGTCTCCAAAACAGGCCAGCAGCCCTGAAAAATCACCCGGGGAAAGCTGTTGGAAATAAGGGGGCATAAAAGCAGGAAGAAGGAGTCAAGGGAACTTGAGCGGAGCTCTGGCGTTATCCGCTGGGTCAGGCGTCTTCCGTGTGTTCTCAGCCATTTCCAAGATGCCCCAGTTGCCAGGTACTCTTGTGGCAACACTGGGGGAGTGAGTGACTCACACGCTCTCCAAGCCTCTCTCTCATGTGAAATGGGAGGGAGCACAAAGGCTGGAGTAGCAGGCCCACCGGAGGGGCTCATCTACCGAGGGTCCCTCTGACCTGATCCCATGGAAGGTCCGCAGAGGAGCCAGAATCACGCTTCCACGAAGGATCATCTGTTCAGCCCGGAAATTCCGAGTAGCAGAGGCTGGGAGACTGTTTGTGTTGTGGCCCACAGCTTAGTGAGGCGCTTGCTGCAGACAAATATGCATAAACATTTATCCAACTCATGACATTTTAATTGCTATCTTAGATCTCCTGAGGATTCAGCTCCCTCTCAAGAGCTCTCTCTTTTAAAGTTTTTTTTTTTTTATGGAAGCCATGCACACATTCTTTCCTGCATAAAACTACAGTACTACAGTTCCATCCTCTCCTCCACGACCGTAGTCGCTGTTACAGGTGTGACGTGTTCCTTCTATATAAATGCATGTACCCACTGAGTATACCTTGTGGTGTCTTCTGTTTAAAGGGTTGTGTTTTTCTTCCGTTTTCACATAGTTTTATACTTTGTGTATTGTTCTGTGATTTGCCCTCTTCTACTGCTATACTAGAATTTAAGTAAATATTAAAGAAGGAGAGGGGAGATGGAAGGGTTGGGGATACATCTTAAGAGTGGCCAGGAAGTCCTCACTGAGAAAATGGCATTTGAGTGAAGGACAAAGGGGCTGGGAGGAAGCCCTGCAGGCCCGGGGACAGCAGGTGCGGAGCTGCACAGCAGGCGCACGGCTGGACGGACTACACGGCGATCGTGAACCATCCCTGTGAGATGTCCCCCGGATGGTTTAACAGGCGGTCCTGGAATCCCAGAGAAGGACCCGGGCAGAAGAAGACCTGGACTCATGACAGAATGGGGGCATCTGAGGCAGCCTGGGCGGTGGCAGGACCTTCCGGGAGAAGAGAAGGAACTGAACAGAATGGGGGCATCTGAGGCAGCCTGGGCGATAGCAGGACCTTCAGGGAGAAGAGAAGGAACTGAAGTCAGAGCAGGGTGGGCAGGTGGCGAGAGGCACGGGTGTGCCAGGCAGTTGGCTCTGCAGAGCGAGAGGAAGAGCTTCAGGAAGAGGGTGATCAGTGGGGACTGAGCACCAGAGGATCTTGGAGGCTGAGAGTCAGAACCAGACTGTTGGATTTGATCAGAGCAGTTTCAGGAGAGGACAGACTGTCCAAATGCAGAGGATTAGCAGGGACTGAGGGGTGAAGGAGGAGAGGCTGGAACTGTGGTCGGCCTTCTCAAGAGATGCTCGTCAGTGAGAATAGGTGGCAGCGTCAGCCCAGCATGCATGCTGATCTGAGCCAAGAGGTAGCGAATGCCACACCCGTTCCTTCCAAATCAGAGCCCCCTTCTTCTGAGGTGGGGCCCAGTACTGCTCATCCTTCAAGGCTTAGCCTGGGTGCCCCTTCTGCAGGCGGCTCTGCTGATGTCTGCAGCAGAAAGGTGCCCCTTCAGTTAAGTGTCTGCAGCCTGTGCCTGTCCACACGGCCTGTGGCTCTTTCATCTCCATGTGGTTGTTCCTTGTGGCTGATTTCCCCTGCCAGCCTCGGGACTCCGGGGGAATGCAAGCAGCCTGGGTTCTGCCCCATACCTGAAAGAGTCCTGCAGACGTGGAAGGCATGGATGAACGAGCCAGTGAAGGAATGATTGTGCTCGTGAGCTGAAGAGCCAGGCCCTGAGGCGGGCAGAAAGCACCCTCCTCCTCCTCCTCAGGTCATGAACCTGCTCCTGGGCCACAAGTTCCCCGTGCTTCTGCAACCTTAGAATGTCAGAGCTGTTTGACTTGAAATCTCAGCTTAAATGTTTGCAGAATTGAATGGCTTGATTCAAGGAAGTGCTGAAGACCAGCACAGTGGTTATTAATAAATCATAACAGCAATTGTTTTCCTTTCAAGCGGCTCTGTGGGCCTTATAAGTAGTATCTGTGTGATTGAGTGGCTGGAGGACAACCCAGGCTGGCTTGGCAGCCTAAGTAGCATCTGTAGCAAGCGCCTCCCTGGTGAGCTGCGGGGAGAGCGCTGGCCTCTCCTCTGCTCCACGAGAGCCCTGCTCCTGCCGAGTAGAGTTGAATCTGTAAATCAACTGTACTTCACTTTTTAAAAAAGAGAGTAAGCCAAAGTAGCCCATGATGTTTGACAGCCATGTCTGACATCCATTACCTGCCTGGCATGGTGATGAGAGCCACATGCAGAACTCGATGAGACATCATGTCCTTCCCTCCCTTCCCCTTCAATCTAGAGGGACAGAGAGGCAACCACACAGATTATTACCAGCCACAGATCTCATATCCTGGTAGGCGAGGGAATGACTGTCTAGAAGAGATCAGAAGGGACGTTCTGTGGAGTTGGATATTGAAGATCACCATTCCTATGTGGCTCAATAGGTAAAGAATTTGCCTGCCAATGCAGGAGTTACAGGAGACACAGGTTTGAACCCTGTATCAGGACAATCCCCTGGAAGAAGAAATGGCAACCCATTCCAGTTTTCTTGCCTGGAAACTTCCATGTACAGAGGAGCCTGGCAGGCTACAGTCCGTGGGGTCACAAAGAGTCAGACACAATTGAGCACAGCACAGCAGTGGCATGCGGCCGAAGCCAGGGGCTGAGTGGGCGAGGGACGCAAGAAAGGCCTGGGTCAGTGGGATGGACAGAGGTCAGCTAGGCTTAGGGAGCTGCAGTCACTAGAGTAATGAGAGAAGCTTAGACAGACAGACACACACACACAATCACAGGTGCAGTGCAGTAGTCGTGGGTTGGGGGGACCATGCATTCCAATCCCAAGTCAGGATCTATGGTCTAAAGATTACAAATGTGATTACAAGTGTGATTACATTTGGACTCAGAGTTGTTCCTCCAAAGTCCAAGTTGGCCTTCCTAGTGACCCCTGCAGCAATATCCTTGATACTCGCCAGAGAGAGAGAGAAGAGGAGCTCTGCCTGAGACAAGAGTCAGGGAGGTAGGGGAGGGGCAAGAAATCAGTCACCATGAAAGGCAGTACCAACTCTGGCAGAGTGCTGCCCAGTGGCATGTGCAGGGCAGAAGAGCTCACAGGCCCTCCAAGGCTCTGAGGGAGGAGGGCAGCCCCTTTGTCCCGCCAGGGAGCCATCAACCAGTCACAACAGGCAAGTGCAGCAGAGGTCCTGCTGGCCAGGCCCAGCCACCAAGATGGTCTCAGGGAAGCAGCGAGGGAGTTTGCCAGTGCGGGTGGGGGCTTCTGGGCAATGGTGATGCCTCCAGAGGAGGGGCACCATGTGGAATCCAGGGAGGGAGTCTGCTGGGGCCAGCTCCCTTGGAGCCTGAGTGACAGGAACCCTGCTGGAAGGTGAGCTCCAGTGGGACCCAGATGGTTATGCTTCGTATTTCGGTGCTTGTTTCTTAATACCTGTGACAGCGACTGGCACATATAGATACTGTATGAATATTAGTTGCTGAATTGACGAGTGAGTCATTGAGCACATGGAAAGATGGGTAGATGGATGGATGGATGGATGGATGAGCAAGCCTGGGGAAATGGAGAATCTGGGGTCCCACAGACACAGCAGAAACTAACCAGGAAGCAGGCTGTGTGCTCCCCAAGGTGCATGACCTTTGGCTACAGTGTTAAGGCACCCCAGCCCTTGCCCCTTGCAACCTGAGGAGGAGGCGGGCCAAGCATGGTCACACCCTGCTGGCTGAAGCTCCCGTAACAGTGGTTACTGGGAGGTTGGGATGCCAGAGTGGGGCAAGGACTGACCAAGGCCTGCCATCCTTCATGTTCATTGTGTGTGTGCTTGACTTCCAGCCCGTTCCAAAAGCCTGGTGATGGGGGAGCAGAGCCGGAGCCCCGGGCGGCCGCCCTGCCCCCGCAGGCTGGGCCCCGTGCTGAAGGCGGGCTGGCTGAAGAAGCAGAGAAGCATCATGAAGGGCTGGCAGCAGCGCTGGTTCGTGCTGCGTGGGGATCAGCTCTTCTACTACAAGGACAAAGATGAGACCAAGCCCCAGGTGAGAAGCACCCATCCTGTGTCCCATGGGCATCATGGTGGGGCTCCAGGGGGCATGGTTAACTGTCTCCAGGAGAGGGGAGAAGGCAAAGAGAGACCCTCCCATCAGCACCTCACCCTTCAGGCACCAAGCCTGTGACTCCACTCAGATGACATTTCACTGGGGTTTCCAAAGTGAGATTTATCCTCAGCTCTCACATTCCTGGCATCACACCTGGTTTTACTGCAACACGTCTAGAGCTTCAGGCTTTGAAGTGTTTCCTTCTAATGTTGATAGAGAGCATCCCTGCATGGCTTAAAAAAAAAAAAAAAAGCAACCACCCAAAGGGTAGTCCAGTAGTTATGAGTTGGTGCTTCCAAAGCAGGGGCCAAAAGTTCAATCCCTGGTCTGGGAACTAAGATCCCACATGTCCTGTGGCACGGCCAGGAAAAAAAAAAATTTTCTTCTTCATGTCCTTTTCAACCTCTCAGTGCTTCCGTGGAGGACACACAGACTCCACTTCTTCCACGGTACAGGGAAACAGGCGCCCAGGCACATCTGACGTCACACTGGAGTCTGGCTCATTCTGAAGCCCCTGTGTCAGAGGCCTCTGCTCCTCTGGACGGCTTCTGTTCTCACCGGTGCTTTGAGCTCCACCTTTGGTGCTTACCACGTCTGCCTTCCACCCAGCTGCACTGAGTTCACTCAGAGCAGCCTCTGGCCTCATCCATCATGGTGTGTCCCATGCTGCCCCATGCAGACATCCTAACCAAGTGCTCTGCATGTTGCTGACCAAGGTGGCTGGGCTTGTGGAGCTCAGGCAAGTTAACCCTTGTTATGGGATTCACACAGAGAATTAAAGTCTGGGAGCTACCCTTGTTTCTCTTGAAGAAAATGGGGAAGAACTTGAAGGACTTCTCTCAAAGAAAGGCTGCACCTAGTCATTGGTCCAAATTGGAAAGTAAAGCGAGATCACCTTTTCTGGGGTCAGGGATCACAGAATTTGGGGAGGCGGGGAAGGGGCTCTGTGATGGGCAAGATGGAAGGAGGTGCCTGGGCATAGTGCAGGATCGCGTTGACGCCACAGTGAGAAAATGACCCTTTTTTCTTGGAAAAGTCACTGCTCTTCCACATTTTCTGAGTATGAAGAAGGAATTGTCATATCTTTAACACTTTCCCAATACTTGGGATCCTCCCTTAAAAACATGGAGCTCTGAGAATAGACTTATGGACATGGAGAGAGGGGAGGAGAGGGTGAGATGTATGGAGAGAGTAACATGGAAACTTACATTATCATATGGAAAATAGATAGCCAATGGGAATTTGCTATGTGGCTCAGGAAACTCAAACGGGGCTCTGAATCAACCTGGAGGGGTGGGATGGGGGGGGATGGGAGGGAGGTTCAAAAGGGAGGGGATATATGTATACCTATGGCTAATTCATGTTGAGGTTTGACAGAAAACAACAAAATTCTGTAAAGCAATTACCCTTCAATTAAAAAAAATAAATAAAAATTTTTAAAAATGGAGCTCTGAGGTGGGAAGGAACAGCCCTCATCACAGAGATCTCAGTGACAATAGTCACCAGCTGCAAGTTAATCACTTTCTGCCTTCACTGTATTTATTCTAGTGGTTAACTTCTGTTTATGGAAAGTTATACTGATTTCCGTTCGTGAGAGTCCTTGCATGTTTTCCTTTCTGAACTATATCTAAGTTAAAAACAAAAAGCCTTATGCAGCAATGTGAGTGTACTTAATGCTACTAAACTATATGCTTAAAAATTGTTAAAATGGTAAATTATATGTTATGTGCGTATATATGCACACACACAAATAAGCGAGACTTATTTAAGGAAAACTTTTAAATCATTAACAGTAGAGATGAGAGGTAGGGATGACAAAATTCACGAAGGTGGATCTAAGCTAAAGTTTATGGAGCTCTGATCTTGTCCAGCCTCCCAGGCTTTATAAGGGAGGAAAGAGAGGTGGAATGGATCAAATAGGAACTTTGAATTTGATCTGAGTTAGGTCAAGCATGCTAACTGAATAACTTGAAACAAGTCACTTATTTATTTGTTTTGTTTCAGTTTTATCATTACTAAAATAGAGACATTATTACCTACCTCACAGACATACACCGAGAACTGAACACAGATCTTAGCACATGGGCTACTTAAGTCAGGGTACCCAATATACCCTCAGCCCTGCCGCCCCAGCTCTGCCACTCGGCCTGCTCCCCAAATCGGGAACCACACCTCTGGCTTGCCCACCGTTTTCCTTCTCGTCTCTGCTTGTGTGGTGAAGACCAGCCTCCTTTAGTAGCATCTCGACTCTCCTGGCTGTCCTGTTAGAGACATGTGCTTCTGATGATGGTGGCCACAAGTGGCCAGGGCCCCTAGCATGTCAGAGCCCTCCTGGCTCAGCCCACAGCACCATCTCCTGGGAGAAATGCACCATGATTCTGGGTGAACTCTGGACTACAGTGACACATGGAGGTCACCCAGACTACTGTGGACCCCCGCCCCAGGCTTTCCCACACATTGCTCACCACGAGCCTGAGGTGGCCCTGCCCATCACCGCACCTCCACAATGAACCTCTACCCCCAGACCCAACCTGGACAGTCTTCTCCCTCACCTGTCACCTTTTCCAGAAGTCAGTGGCTTCTGGTGGAAACAGTTAACAGAACGGAAGCACTGACATCCCAGGCACCACCTTCTGGACACAGAAGCAGCCCTGGGGTGCCACCCAAGCTAAACCAGGGCAGCTGTCACCAGGAGCCATTGGGTCCCCGAAGGGTGCCAGCATCTCCCAGCCGATGCCAGGGTCGTGCCCACGGCTCCTCTTTTGGACTCTCCGGGGTCTCAGTGACCCTGCCAGTCCCTCATGGGGGATTATTCTTTTCCGGAATCTCCCCTCCCCAACAAAGCCTGACTTTTCTAGCAGCCCCATTGCTCAGGTTCCCAATCTCAAGGAGACTCTTGGTCAAATTCGACTCATTTAGCTTTATAGTATGATCTCAAACCTGCATGCCTTCTGGCAAAACAGCCCACAGATTTCCTTTTAATTGCATGAACTACATGTAATGGACTAATTTTCAATATCTGGTTCCTGGAAAATGGGCCCTGCTCCCTGTTCACAGTGACAGAAGTGCCCAGGAGTGAGCTCCCTCCTAACAGATGGCCTGTTGTGTGTCCAGCAGATATAATCGTGGAGAGGGGGGATGTCCAGCTACCCTTGATGCTGCACATGTGCATGATAAGGATCACTCCCAGCCCACCCTCTTGTTCTCTCTCCAGAGCCCTATCCCTTCCACTCTGCCCTTCTCAATGGCAGGAAGATCAGCAGAGAACATAGAGCGCAAAGATGGGGAAAATTCAAGATGGGCAAAGAACTGGCTCAGATGGGAACTCAGATGGGAAAGCTAGGCTAAGGTGCTTTAAAACTGAGCCTGAAAGTGTGGCCCTGTCCCTCCAGCTTTCCCAAACGCTTTTCCGTAATAGTTTCCAGCAGACAGATCCTACAGTTTTACTAATAGAAGATTCCAGTTCTTTTCCTGCTAAATGGCTTAAGCTTCTGTGAAGTGTTTCTTGCACCATGAAAACTCCTGCCGCATTCTTTATTGATCAGCCCAGTCCGTTTCCACTGCTTGAAGATTCACTTAAATTTAGTTATCCCCCTTCTTCCCTGTGGGTTTCTTGGCTTCCAACAGAGATGGAATAGAATAGAAATGGAAAGTATAACTTACAAAACATAAGACGGAAAAAATGTAGCAATGTTAAATGCAATCAGTTCAACAAATGTGCAGAGAATGGAGGGGGCCAGGAAACAAGAGAAAAAGGTAAATAGAAAACAAAAAGTAAATAAATAAGATACCAAGGAATAGGAACAAATATTTCAGTTGTCATAATAAACATGAATAGGTCAGATTCATCTGTCTCTTAAGAGACAGAAAGTAGATGTCTGGCTTAAAAAAGAGAGAAAGTAATAACATAATAAACGTAAAGGTTGCAAAACAAAACCATGAGGGGAAAAGGTATGCCAGCAAAAAGGGAGGAGATTTAGCAACATTGAAATCAAGTAGAATTCAAGGTGATGGGGAAAAGAAGGAACAAGGAGAAATATTTCATTATAACATAAATAAAAAGCTATGCCAGCAAAAAGAAAGCAGATTTAGGAACACCAAAATCAAGTAGAAGTCAAGGTGACAGGGAAAAAAAAGGAACAAGGAGAAATATTTCATTATAACATAAATAAAAACCTACTTAGAAAATAGATCAGCTGTGAACTTTTATGCTCTTAATGACATAGCTTTGAAGGATACATAAACAACGAAAAGAATTCTCATTGTTCTCCATTTTTTAAGAAAAATGAAATTATGAAGACTTGAAATGGTGCAAAAGAAAAAAAAAAGACTTAGAAATTAAGAACAAAGTGGTAGTGAGTGAGGGCACGTATGCAAGAGAGAGAAATCTGCACACACGGAAATAAAACACACACACACTTTGTAACACTTACGTTAATAGAAAATCAAAGCTTGAGTTCAAGCTTCTAGTGAAGGATGACAGACTTTAAAACCCCAGAACTCCAGTATGGAGCGCTAAAGGCTCCGGAAGGTGTGGACGCACCTGGATGGAGACGGGCGAGCCGGCCGCTGGAGGATGCCAGACAACAGGGCTGACTCGGCAGACCCTAGTGCGCTCAGTTCCAAGCCAGCACTACAGACAGCACAACACCGCATCTGGTTGTTGGGGGGTGAGGGGGTGGGCCCCTCAGAACACTGGCAGGACCAATTATCTCTGAAAATGAGGGCAAAAGAAGAGCTCCATACAGGACTGATTGAAAGTCACTTTAGAAAGCAGTTAGGTCCCAGATCTCCCGAACCATCTGGCGCAAAGCGTGACTGCCCTCTTCACTGGGGTATAACTGGGAAGGACACTGAGGACGCCGGCCTTATCGTTGAGGTGGGGGAGGCCCCAGTCTGCAGCAGGAGCCTTAGATGGAGGTGGACATGCAGACCAGTCGCTTAGGTCTTCCAGTCCTCATCCCGCACTTGGCTCCCAGATCCCAGCAGTCAGGAACAGCCCTCAGGAAGGAAATGAAGAATTTCACTGGAAAATCTGATAGGCCGAGAAGAAAAACAAAACGTATTGACAGCAGGGGTCCCCCATGACACAGCCCAGGCAGGTCTCTCTCCTCTCTCTCTCCCTCTCTCTCTCTTTCTCCCTTTCAGCCTGCCATGTAAACATCCCCTGCCTTCCCCTCATATAACTTCCAGTCAGTTGCTTAGAGAGCTATAACTAGTAGGCATGAAGAGCTTTGGGTCACTAGGCGCTTAAGGGAAGGATCACATATGAAGGCTGGACAGAAACACAAGAAAGGAACAAAATTAAAAAAGCAACTTGGATGCAATAAAAACTATGCAGGGGGAGAAAGCTTGTATATAAAACTATCTTTGCCATCCTCAGAGAGAGACTATAAAATGGACAGCCAGAGCACAAACCAGCTCCCAGAATTGACAAATGAAATACCAGAAACAAAAACTCAAATGAAAGCTTGGATGGAAAACTTGACATAATCTCTCAGAAAGAAGAACAGAGAGGAAAAGAGGAAAGACGACTCAGCATCTGAGAAGGAGTTCTAGAAACGAAGCAAAAAGGAATCCTTAGAAAAACTATTCAATTAAGTTAAATTTCCCAGAATGGGAGTGTGAACAGTGGGTGCTGACTGATGAAACCAAAGGTTCTGTGGGGGCTCAGGAAGTCACACTGTGGGGGAGTAGGGCTGGGAGGGGACTTAAATAAAGCAAAATTTCAAACTTCCGTGCTGGGAATTCCGTAGATAATGCCTAAAAAAATTTTTTTACACAGAAGCCATTTATTGATTTCATTTTTGGGGGGCTGCCCTGCAGCATGTGGGGTCAAACCCTAACCCCTGCAGTAGAAGCCGGGTATCTTAGTCACTGGGCTGCCAGGGAGCGTCCCAGTCCCTAAATTTTAAGTGAATACATAGTATATAAGCGTATATTTAGAAATAAACATAAGAAAAAAAAACTCACCTAAAAGAGCTGGAAGTGGTGACTAAGATTTGGGCAATAGCAGAACAGGAAGAAATTGCTGCCTTATAATAAGCCTGGCAGAACTACTCGATTCTCTAAAACTATTATGAGATAGAACTCTCACTAAAGCTAAAATAATTTTGGAATTTTCAGAATATGACTACTGCACATCAAAACTGCAGGGTAAGGCTTTGGGGAGAACATGGAGAATGGGGTGATGATCAAAAACTTGAGATTTATTTGTATTACAGTTGGCGCTTCATATCCATGGGTTCTACAGCCACGAACTTAGCTGGGAGTAAAACTAGTCAGGAAAAAAATTTTCCAGAAGTTTCCAAAAAGCAGTGCTTGAATTTGCTGTACACCGGGAACTATTTACACAGCACTGACATTGTACTAGAGGCGCTTTAAAGAAGTATAGGGAGGATGTGCATGAGCTCTTGTGTCTCCAATATTGGCAGGAGGATTCTTTACCACTGGCGCCATCTGGGAAGCCCCTATATGCAAATACTACACACTTTATATAAGGGACTTGAGAATCCAAGGATTTGGATAACTTCACAGGGGGAGCAGCAGTATAGGAGCCCTTCCCCACCAGTACTGAGTGGTGATTGCATTTTAATTTCTCACAGGGAGACTATATTTATTTAAGTCCATATTCTAAAATGTTTTAAGTTAAACAAGAAAAGAAAAATGAAAAGCAGAAAAGGAATGCAGCAGGGACACAGCCCCAGACAGCTCTCTGCAGATAACGAGAAAGGGGAGCAGCCTAGAGGTCAGACAATGGGCGCCCCCTTCCAGGCAGAGCCGCCAAGCCCAGCCCGCCCCTGCAGAGCTGGCCCTGGCACACTGAAGGTACTTAGAAAATGTTTTAAAATGAACTTGGGGGAGGGGGCGTGAGTCTGGCAGCTCACACCCGGGGAGGAGCCCCGGGTCTCTGAAGCAGGAGTGCGAGGCTCACGCGTCGGCAGGAACCCATACTCTGCACGTGGCACCGAAAGCTGCACGTGGAGGGCTGGGGGTGCCACGCTCAGACACTGGATCCATGTTCTGTCAGCACTGAGGGGCTGAGAGCTTTCGGGGCTCAGGCTTAGTTTCTGGTGCTCCAAGAGGAAGGGCATCTACAGCAGCCCAGGCAGGGGTTGGGAGGGCACCGGGCTGGAGGCAGAACCATCAGATGGGGCTGGTGTCCTCGAAAACTTCCAGGTGTTGAACTAAGGGACTGAGGAACCGTGGAAGCAGCAGAAGACAGAGTGTGTGGGAGCTGATGCCTGCATCCGGCGTGACAGAGGCTCAGACCTACGCCTGGTGGCGGATGCAGCTGCAGGTTCTCTCAGAGGCAATTCAAGCCTCACTTTGAGAGCAGGCTGAGGTCTGTTTGTGTTGTTTTCCAGGAGCATAAGTAATGGGAGGCTCAGCAGTGGGAGAGAAGATTGATTTAAAGTTTGATCTAATTTAGAGTAAAAAGCTTGGAATTGGGAGGAAGAGAGACAAGATGGATGGGAAAGCAGATGCACTTCTAGGAGCGGACATTAATACTAGGCGATCAGAAACCTGCAGCCTTTAAGAAAGAGAAAACCTCAAGGGAGGAAAGACACCATCTGACCCCAGAGCTTGAAGCCCACGGGGAATGTTCCAACAGGCAGCCAGTCACCCCTTTCCCCCAGGCTTTGTTTACCAGCTTGCAGGTCAAAGACAAAAGCAGTGTTGTCATGAGCTGGCTGCTTGGGTCCTGGCCCCTGAGAAAGGTGCCTGTGTGGTTTCCATGTTCCCTGTGAGGAAACTGGGGACTGGCATCAGGCCTAGGTTAGTGGGTGTGTTACCACAGCGCCTGAAGTCTGCTTAATGTCTGCCCGCGGAACCTCACAGCTTTGGCTGGCAAGACTCTGCCCTTATCTCAGCTCGATGTGGGGGCAAGGTTAAGATCCCATCAGGCTGGTCTGAGCCAGTCTGTGCTCACAGCAAGTCACAGAGCAAGCCATGTGTCAGACGCTCTTTCACAGCCAGACCTTGTAAGGTCAACTCAGCTGGAGGTGACTCAGTAAACCCTAGCTGAGCCTCCTTCATTGGTTGTAAACTGTTAGTCAAACCAGCCTAGAGGTCATTATTGTTGTTATCGTTGTCGCCACCGTTGACATTACTACTGGCATTTTGTAAAAATTTCTCAGCTTCACGTCTTCTCCATTCTAGGCTGTAAACCTCATTCAAGTGGGACCTCTGTCTATCTTGGTTGTTCAGTTGCTAAGTCGTGTCCAGTTCTTTGTGGAAGAGTCGGAAGGACAGGCAGGACAGGCTTCCCTGTCCTTCAGTGTCTCCCTGAGTTTGCTCAAACTCATGTCCATCGAGTCAGTGATGCCATCCAACCATCTCATCTTCCGTCACCCGCTTCTCCTCTTGTCCACTTACCACTTATCTTTTCCCACCGCCTAGCATGGTGCCTGACCCATAACTGAGCAGTAATATTTGATGCTTACGTGAAAGAATGAATGAAGAAATGAATAAGTTGACTGAATGCATGAACACTCTGATCCAGCCTTGTGTTAGATCCTTGGTGGGAAAATATTTCATTGTTTTTGTAAAGTGCTCGATAGGTGGCAGGAAACTCATTTTACTGGCTTTGCTTATTAGACTGTAAGCACATCACGGTCAGGATTTTGTTTGGTTGGCTTTACCTGTGTCCTCAGTGTCTAGAACAGTGCCTGACTCCTAGTAGATGCTCAATAAATACTTTTTAAAATAATTTCATAATTTCATACTTTTTACTATAAATTAAATAACATTCATAATTTCCTTGAGCCTCACAGCAACACTACAAGGGCAGATACAATCCATTTCCATTGTACAGGTGGAGAAAGTGATGCTTGGAAGGGTGGAATGGAGGCTTTCATACCATGGAAAGAAAACAGTATTTGGAATCAGAGAACCTGGGTTCAAATCCCATTTGTACCACCTACGAGTTGTAGGTTTGTGCAGATCATTGTAGCCTTCTTGCTCCCACATTCGGTGTGATATTCTGCGGCTGCCCTGAGGGCTGGACAAATGGCAGCTGGCAGCTGTAGTGACGTCAGTGCTGCCTAAACACTCGGAGGCAAGATTCCTGTAGTCCTTGGAATGGTATCTAAGATAGAGGTCCTTCAAGGAGGCTTCTAAAATGAAATGTGAAAACAGGTGACAGGCCCTGGAAGCACAGACCACCCGAATCCGTGGGGCTCCCTGAGAGCCCCTGTATTACCTTTTCCAACTGAGTCCAGACCAGTGGGCATCAAGACCATCGTGGACACCCAGGTGTCTGGACTTAGCGAGTTATTGAATCCCGCATGACAGAGAACGACAGATTTCTAGATTGTGGCTTACTAGCTAGTAACCAGAGAAGTTATTGCCCTCTCTAAGCCTCAGTTTTCTCTTTGTGAGGTGAGCATACCCACACCTACCTTATAGGGCTGCTATGAAAGTAAGATCATGCCCTAGTGGTGAGCTCCTCACCTGGGTGGAACTTACCCAGTGGAGGGTTAGCAATCACCCAGCTCAGTCAAGCAAGAGAAGTCCAGTGGCATGCAGCATGGCCCTGATCTTGGCCCTGCCTTACTTCATGGGTTTAAATCTAAATAAAAGCTAACACTTACATGTGTATGAGCCCAACGAGAAACAGTCTCCTTCCTCTCCTCTGCACCTGAGCTGCCCTAGTGATTACTTGACCAACAGAATGAGGCAGAAGTGAGGCCATGAAAGTTCTGGGTTCAGTCCTTGAGATACCAAGCAGCTTCTGCTTTTGCTCTGGGAAGCCCTGCCATACTGTGAGGATGCTTGAGTGGACCACACAGTTATGAGGAGACAGACCTCATGGCCCCAAGTGAGACATCCTTGGACATTCTAGCCCATTCCAATCACCAGCAGCCAGGATGCCCAGGAAACTGAACTCCTACCGGTATGAGAGACAAACTTAATAAATCATTTAGAGAAGAGAAGTCTTGGGAAAGGTACTAGATCAGACCCTGTGTGCTTATGCAAACAAGACTACATTTATTCTGTGGACCTCCAAAAGCCATAGTCAGGACAAAGAGAATTGCACAGAGGCTACCATGCGCCCCCCAAATATGAAGGATACTTTGTTCCAGTCCCTGATGCTGAATTACCTCCCTAACTGCCCCACAGATCTCGCCACAGCACATTCCAGACGATCCAGCTGTGCTCGGAAGGAACCTGCATGTGTGTGAGGGAAGGACAAGGCCCACTCGCCACTCAGGAGAGCTCAGTAGCTGTTGAGCAGATGTCCTCTGCAGGGCGATAGAAATAACCACGAGCTAATTGCATACTGGTATTAACATTGCCATTAGTGCTGCAGAAGAAAACTTAAACACTAAATGTCTTCTGATTTCAAATGCCCTTGGGGATAATTTCAAATGCTGCTTTTGTGAAGAATTACTCACTGGAGTCTTATTTTTTCTTTAAAAAAAAATCATTTATTTAGGTTCCAATATCAGAAGGCATGGCTTCTCTTTAAAGGATACTTTATATTTTTTGTAGCTATTTGAGAAATGTAACTCCACTCCACTAACAGATCAAATGAAAATTCTTGCCGAATAGTTATTTAAAAATCAAACATAAATGTATTCAGTAAATTTAGAATTGACTACAGCAGCCAAGTCGTTTTTGAACAGTTTTTAAGCTATTTCATTAAAGTAATTTTTTTTCTGCATCTGACATGTCAAGGAAAAACATGACCACCCCCAAATATGTGTTCAAGCTTATCTCGTACCATACAGCAGAGGTTCTGAAAGCCACCCCTGGAGTGGCAATGACACAGTGCCTTAGGATTACCTACAACTCATCATTATACGGTGAGACCTTGCCACTGTTGTGGGGAAGGAAAACCCGGTTATTAAGAAGCCTGATGACTTGCTCAGGAGTATGTAAATCACAGCTGCCAAGTGTCCTGGTTGCCTCTGAATTATTTTGCACTCAGACTGTCACTGCCTACAGAATGGATCTTCACCTTCTAAAACTGATTTCTATTTTTCCTCCAGTGTGTCTGCCTGTTGGTGGAAATATAATAAGCTTCTCTCAGGGTCTGCTAATTTAAGTCAGCACGGATATTCGCTTACAGTATTTAAATGCCTTCCGCTTAAAATAGATCAATCCTTTGGCTTTCAACTGAACCCAGTTAATTTACAGTAATAGCTGGAAGACTGGTAAATGACTCATTTTGTCAATTACGAGGCAAAAAACTGAATCAAATACCACTGAGGCCGCATGGAAACCATGTCTTATTCATTGTTTAGATGAGCATAACTTACTTATTGTATTTGGGACATTCTAGCTCCTTCATACATTAGTTGAAGACTGAATTACAATTTATCAGCAAAATGGAGCTGATTAGGGGTGTTGCTGTTGACTTTGCTGCCTTGCCTTGTCTACTGAGGACAGTGGGCAGGTCTCCTGAATGATCTTTCACAGAGGATTCGGATGGGAGTGTGCCTTCCTCGGCAGAAAGCAGCATGTGCTCTCGGCAGCAGTCTGCTCAGCAAGACAGCCTGGCAGGGATCAGTGCAAAGGAATCTATACCATGTTTCTCAGGCTAACCTGCTCTCAACTAAACAGCATAGCAGCCCCTCTCCCAGATGACCGTAGACCCCAGAGCATAACAACAGTTGCAGGGCCTGGAGAGCAATAAGTTAGAATCAAACCACTTCCAGTCAAGAGGTGGTCCCTCCCATCCAAGGCAAGCACCCAGACCTGGCATGTCCCGACAGTAGGTATTCTGAGCAGAACAAGCTTCCCAGGGAGTGAGCTCCCAGGCCAACCTGAATGGCAGGGGGAGCCTTAAGGCAGACTATTCATCATGAGCAGAGAAGGCTGGAAGCTGTGTTGCCCCAGAAACGTGGCAGGGGCAGTGCATGGAAGAGCATCTCTGTGTTCAGTGCTGCAGACCCTGGCTGTGGGGCGGCCACGTCCCCCGGTCTCCTCACCATGTGGGCAGGGGCCAGGCACCACTGCTTATCAAGGGCTCCCGGTTCTGAGGCAGAGGCTTCTCCAACACTGCCCCGTGGGCTCTGAAGGCCAAGGGCAGAGTTAGCACGTAGGTGCAGCAGAAGTTGAAACCAAAATCTGCCTGAGTCTTGGGTCAGAGAATATATTGGAAAGAAGTGGCTGACCAGTGAAGTCTCATTCCCTGCTAGAAGACTCAGAGCTCGTGCCCTCTGATGGCTGCTTCTCTTCTAAATGCATCCAGTCTTGATTGCAGTGACCATTGCAGCCATCACAGGGACACCAGAGAAAACAGGGGTAGTTCTCCCTAAACTTCACCTCGCACACAAGGCATTTTAAGGAGGCACAGAGACCTCCCATTTGGTCCATTGAGCCAAGAGAAACGGGGGCATTTTCACGCTCCCAGGACCTCCACTGCTCAACGGGGATCCTTTACAGGCGGGGCATTCAGCCAGGGACAGCGGGAGCCATCGGCCTTTTTGGATAGTGACCTGTATCCTTACTGGGTTTCCCACGCTGCAGTCCGAAGGGTCAGGGAGGAAGGGGATTCTCCAGCTGTTGTAGTTGGAGGCCAGAACCCAGACCTTCTGCCATGTCCTGCTCAGCATTTTGACCACAGAGCTAGGCAGATGCCATCCTCCCATGCCCCCAAGGCTGTGTCATAAGTAGATGGATCTGCCCTCTCATTGCTCTTCCTTCCCAACATTCAATCAGAGGAGCAAGAGGATAACTGTTGTTAGTTAAGTGGCTTTGCAGAGAAATACAGTGTTTCAATAGTACTATGATATTAAAAGTTTATTGGGCCAAGTGAGCGGTTTGGGGCAAAATTACCCCATTGTATTTGCTCGGTATATCTAATCGGTTAAACAGAGCTCAACCCTGAAATCCCAGCACCTAAATGCAATAATAGTTTACCTCTTGCTGCGGCAAGTCTGCTGTGGACCAGACGGCAGCCTCATCCATCTCTGTGGCCTCCGAGGTTGAGGCAGGGACGGAGGGAAGAGAGGAGGCTGGAAGTCCCATGCAGTTTGTAAAGGGCCAGGCCTGGAAGTGGATGATGTCACTCCCGCCCAGTCCCGATTGGCCAGAGCCCTGTCACCACCAGAGGGTTTAGGAAGCACCCGTGTAAGCATGCTGGCCCTCATCACAAGCATTCCTTCCCCCGCATCTCTAGAAAGCTACTCGGCACCCCAGCATTGGGCCTGCCACAGTGATGCAGAGGGGCCAGGATACTAAACCTAGTGAGCGCTGGCTTCACACAGACGCCTTGCGACATAGGATCGCACCTTGTTCTCGTGAACACGATCACAGCATTAATGACAAGGGCCTGGGGGGTGACTGTGCTGGGACCTCCCGACTGGGTGGGGCCCGAGGTGTCACAGTGCTGGGACGATGGGCACAGCCTCAATCCCACAGCCTCTGGAGTGAGATGGGACTATTGAAGAACTGTCCCCAGGTGTCCCTCAGGGACAGTCAGGGTTTCATTATTTGGGGCAGAACTTAGATCAGGGTCCTGGAGTGATGCAGAACTAACCACAGGGAAATCCAAGACCATCGAAGGAGGACCCACCCGCCCTGGGTTGGGAGAGGTTGTTGGCTCTGAGGCTGGAGGGTTGCTGAGGGCTTTGCCCAGACCCCAAGCCCTGGGCCCCAGGCTCACCCTTGATCCTAGCTAGACTTTTGTGGGCTCGGGTCCTGGGGTGGGCAGCCCTCCCGGTGAGGGCTTCAGGGCCTGTGATCATCTAGGGAGATGCAGGAAGCTGGTTCTGAGACCCCAAGCCCCTGCTTTCTGCAAAGCACAGCGCTGTCCCTCCCACACTCTGCCCCAAGGGCACACCTCTCAGGCTGACAGATTCTCTCAGGAGACGAGGTGTGGCCTCTGGCGGTAGTGAAGCAGGGCAGGGGGCGCATGGAGCACACCAACTGCATTTGGATTGCATGGGAGGTGGTGTCACTCTGGAATTTGTTGGAAGAAGCTTCAGGATGAAGTCCTGAGCCAAGAATGAGACCAGACGAGTGACTCATCTCAACTCTTAGGGAGAGAAAGTACCCCAACCAAGAAGCAATTCATCTCCAACTTTTAGTTTGCCTTTTTAAATATCTACATTTTGGACAGTAATGAACCATGATTACAGGCTTGTGTGATAAGGAGAAGAGAATGGTTCCTTGCTTGGCACTGAAATTCATTCTGATCTGTATTATTTAGAATTTGGAGCAATTCAGTTCTTGGTTGGGTGTCAGAAGATACAGCTTTCTAAGATTGATCTGAGGCCACACTCTGAATTACAGGGGTTAAAGAACCCCGAGTGGTTACTTTTAAAAATGTGTCTGCAATTTTCCAAGGTTCTGCTGGTAGAAAATCGTGTCATGCCACACTTGCTAGGAAGCATTTCAGAAGTTGGTTCTTTAGACAGTCTCCCTCTCTCAAGATGAAGAATGAAGACTTCCCAGAGAACCAGCTTTGATCAATTTAGAGAGAGAACTGGGTTAGAGTGTGAAGATCAGAGAACAACTGTGAAGCTCAAAACCCAGACTGGTGGGAGAAGTACAGACACCCCTGGCCCTGCAGGGGGTCCCCCCTGGATTGTCACCCCAAAGTATGAAAGAGGAACCCTGTCCTTCACCATCCTGGGCCTGCCGAATCTGCACTGTACCCTATTCTATGGCACAAGGGATGGTGTTATGCGGGGAGGGGGTTGTTCCTAGGGCCAAACCAAATGAACAGATATAGAGACCAACAGAGGTTTAAAATAATAATTGTGACAAGTACTTGTATTCATTCAGCCTTTAGCACTTTACAAAGCACGAGTTCGGGCAGCCCAGTGAGGCACAAAGGATAGAGGCTAATGTCCTTATTTGCACAGGTAAGAAGACCAAGCCTCAGTCTTGGACCTGCTTGAGTCCCACGTTAAGTGGCACCATCACAATAATTATAAACCCCTATAATTATTTTGGAAAGACCCTGATGCTGGGAAAGATTGAGGGCAGGAGGAGAAGGGGATGGCAGAGGATGAGATGGATGGATGGCATCACTGACTTAGTGGACATGGGTTTGGGTGGACTCCAGCAGTTGGTGATGGACAGGGAGGCCTGGCGTGCTGTGGTTCATGGGGTCGCAAAGAGTCGGACACTACTGAGCGACTGAACTGAACTGAACTGATAATTATTTTTAAATGTGTATATGTATTCCTACTCCTGTAAAATGGTTAAAAGCAGATTCTATTCCTTGACTATATAATAGTTCACAAATTATAACAACAGCACTTATTCTCGCCAGGCATCCAACCTGGTGCTGTGGAGGCTTCAAAACACATCACACTAGAGGAGGAAACTGAGGCTCGGCTTGTTGCTCAGGCATTGAAGGCCCAGTCTGAGCCCTGGTTGTAAGCTCTCACTAGTGACACCTCCACCACACTGCCCTCCTGGGTGGCTGCTATAGTCTGGCTCCATTCCAGGCCCTCTGCTCACTCTGTCCCATTTGGTTCCCCGAGAAGCCCATTGAACAGAGAGGGAAACTGAGGCTGGGAGAGTTTCCTGAGCAATACTGGTCTGTAGCAGCCCTTTCTTATAATGTCCTTGACTGCTTTTATATGCAAGTAATGTTGGCCTCATAAAATACACTGGAAATCATGACTTTTTTTTTTCACTTTTCAAAAGAGCTTGTGTAGTATTGATGTTATTTCTTCCTAAAATATTTGGTAGAATTTGGAGTTTTCCTGGTGGAAAATCCCATCTGAGTTTGGAGTTTTCCTGGTGGGAAGGTTTTTGGCTACAAATTCCATTTCCTTACCAGATATGAGGCTACTTAACTATTTCTTGTGGAGAAGGCGATGGCACCCACTCCAGTACTCTTGCCTGGAAAATCCCATGGATGGAGGAGCCTGGTGGGCTGCAGTCCATGGGGTCGCTAAGAGTCGGACACGACTGAGCGACTTCACTTTCACTGTTCACTTTCATGCATTGGAGGAGGAAATGGCAACCCACTCCAGTGTTCTTGCCTAGAGAATCCCAGGGACGGCAGGGCCTGGTGGGCTGCTGTCTATGGGGGTCACACAGAGTCGGACACGACTGAAGCGACTTAGCAGTAGCAGCAGCAACTATTTCTTGAGAGAACCTCAGTAGTTGGTGTGTTCTTTTATCTACTTCATGTGAACTGCCAAATTTATTAACATAATGTTATTCTTAACATTATCTTATTATACCTTATGTCCTTTTAATGACTGAAGAATCTGTACTGAGGTCACCTCTCTCCTTTCCTGGTATTATATCCTTTTAATAACTGAAGAATCTGTACTGAGGTCACCTCTCTCGTTTCCTGGTTTTGGCAATTTATCTTCTGTTTCTTGTTTAGTCTGGCTAGAGACTTATCAATTGTATTGATCATCTCAAAGAACTCGCTTTTGGTTTCATTGACTTTATTACTTTTTACTTTTCATTTTATTTATAGCTACTCTGATCTTTATTTTTTCATTCTTTACGTTGGGTTTAATTCACTCTTCTTTGTGTAGTTTCTTTGGTGGACGCTGAGGTCATTGAGGACTTTCATCTTTTCTGATATCAGCATTTAGTGCTGTAATTTACCCCTAACTACTCCTTTAGAGGCATGTAACAAATTTTTTTAATTTTTTATTTTATATTGGAGTATAGCAGATTAACAGTATTGTGATGGTTTCAAGTGGACAGCAGAGGGACTCAGCCAAGCACATACATGTATCTATCCTCTCCCAAACTCCCCTCCCATCCAGGCTGCCACATATCATTCAGCAGAGTTCCTTATACTCTATAGTAGGACCTTGCTGGTTACCTATTTTAAATATAGCAGAGCGCACATGTTGAACCCCCTAACTGTCCGTTCTCCCACATTCTGCCCCCTGGCAACCAAAAGTTTGCTTTGTAAGTCAGTGAGTCATGTAACAAATTTTTATATGTTGTGTTTTCATTTCTATCCAATTCAAAGTACTTTCTAATATTTCTTTTTGACTTATTTTCTTTGATGTACGAGTTATTCAGAAGTATATTAATTGGTTTCCAAATATTTGAGGATTCTCCAGAAATTTTTCTGTCATTGATTTCTAACTTAATTCCATTGTGGTCAGAGAACATATGTTATATTTTCATTCCTTTTTCCATTTATTGAGTCATGTCATGGTCATCTTAGTAAAAGTTTTATGGACATTTGAAAACATATTCTACTGTTGAGGAAGCAGCAATCAGGTCAAATTGGTCAAAACTGTTTTTTCAGGTCATTTATATCCTTACTAATTTTTTTTTATCTGCTCATTCTCTAGATTCTTGATAAATAGATAATGACGTTTTTACTATAATTGGGGCTTCCCCGGTGGTTCAGACAGTAATATTTCTATTTTCTATTTCTCCATTAATCTTCATTCCTTTGGTCCTTTTTTCCAATTAATATCATTTTCCTTCTGTCTAACTGTCTTTAACAATTCTTGTAGTATGAGTCTGCTAATGATGCATTATTTCATATTTGTTTTGTATATCTTAAAAGATCTTTACTTAGCCTTTATTTTTGAGGAGTACTTTCTCTGGATTTAGAATATAAAGTGACAGGTTTTTTCACTGCCTTCAAAGACGTTGTTCCTGCTGCAAAGTGCTAATGCTCACTCTGGGCTCCTCGGGGAGATCCCGGACCCCTCTAGTCCAGAGCGCGGTTTGAGGCGCTGCAGGCCCCCCTTGTCCTGGGGAACTGCAGATGTCGGAAGCACAGCAGCTCCACCAAAACCTGGCTCCAAGGCCAGCGTGAAAGTATTGAACCACTTTAACCCTCACAATAGCCTCCGGAGGTGGATACTATTATTATCCACATTTTACACATGAGGAAACTCACGTGCAGACTGTTTATGGAAAAGGCAACTTTCTTTGGATGCTTTAAGTTTTGCCCCTAAACACTAGTTCTCAAAGTGTATTCCTGGGAGCCAGCAGCATCAGAAAGCTGGTTGGAAATGCAGATTCTCCTTTTTTTTTTTTTTTTGGTCAAGCCTCGAGGCTCCAGAGATCTTAGTTCTCCCAAGGAATTGAATGTATGTGAAAGTGCCAAGTACTAACCACCAGGCTGCCAGGAATTCTGAGGGAGTTCCTCAGATTCTCCTTCCTTCTCCAAACCTTTATAATCAGAAACCCCAAGGATGGTCTATCAGTGCTATTGCTTGCCAGCCAGTCGTTAAATATTTCCATTATTAGAATTTAAATCATACAGACCTACAATTAAATAAATTACATTAAAAACAAAGATAATCAATGGATAAACAAGGTCCTACTGTGTAGCACAGGGAATTATATTCAATATCCTCTAATAAGCCGTAATGGAAAACAATATGAAAAAGTGTATATATATATACATATATATAAAACTGAATCACTTTGCTGTACATATAAAACTAACATGACATTGTAAATCAACTATACTTCAGTAAAATAAATTTAAAAAATAAGTAAAACAAAAGTAATCAGTCCTCAAAATGTATCACCCCCAATTGTTTGACTTCATTTACTACTCTTTGTGCTCAGGGACATCCTTTTGCTGACAAAGGTCCATATAGTCAAAGCTTTGGTTTTTCCAGTGGTCATGTATGGATGTGAGAATTGGACCATAAGGAAGGCTGAGCACAAAAGAATTGATGCTTTCAAACTGTGATGCTGGAGAAGACACTTGAAAGTCCCTAGGACAGCAAGGACTTCAAACCAGGAAATCAACCCTGAATATTCATTGGCAGGACTAATGCTGAAGCTGAAACTCCATACTTTGGCCACCTGATGTAAAAAGCCAACTCACTGGAAAAGACCCTGATGCTGGGAAGACTAAGGGCAAAAGGACAAGGGGACGACAGAGGGTCAGATGGCTGGGTGGCATCATCGGCTCAGTGGACACGAGTTTGAGCAAACTCAGGGAGACAGTGAAGGACAGGGAAGCCTGGTGTGCTTCAGTTCGTGGGTTCGCAAAGAGTCCGACACGACTTAGCGACCGAGCAGCAACAGGACAGAGCCTGCTGATCAGTGTCCTGTTTGTGTGGCAGGAGCCCTGCAGTAAGCTTCTTCTTGGAGTCACATTCAATGGTGACATGAAATGGGCCACGGGGAGTAAGTTACAGAAGTCGGCAGACACTGCAAATCAGATGGCCTGGTTTGTATCGGAGAGCCTGTTGTTGAACATTTACCACAACACCACCAGACCTAGCACCCTGTTTTAACAAGCCCTGGGTTGACTCTGATGCCTGCTCAAGGTTGAGACCCAGCCCAAGAATGCTGGAGGCTTCATACTGACTCCTGTGTATCTGGCATCACAGATATCATGCCGGAAACAGAAAAGCCGGTTCGGAGGCCCCTTCACAGTGACGGAAGCCACACTGGGATTCTGATTGAGTACTGGTTGGTGAGTCCCAGAGCCTGCTGGCTCTCCAGGCAAGCTTCCTGCGCACAAAGTCAGCGGCAGCTGTTGTCACAAATGTGGAGGGAGAGTGCTCCGGCGTCAGACACCCCCGGGGGCACATGCCAGCTCACCCTTGCCAGCAGTGGTGCATGGAGATGACTACTTCACCTCTCCAACCTCCATCTGCTTGTCCAAGAAAATGAGAATAGTGCTCACCACTGTGGCAGCTCTGGAAAGATTAAACCCCGCAGTTTAGACAAAAGCCAGGAACATAGTACAAATTCTGTGAACAGGAGTTATTGCTGCTTTTCCATTCAGCTGGAGTAGAAAATAATGTCAGTGTCAATACTGTTACTCCCATTTTATGGACGGCAGATATTGAAGCACAGAAGAAAAAAAGCAAAGTGCTCAAAAAGTATACGGAGACAGTTACTGAAACAGCTCACACAAGAGACCCTTCCCATTAGCCAGTGATGGATCTCACGCACACCATGCAGTGAACGTGTGTCCCCTTCCTGGGGTTGCGGTCCTGATTTATTCCCACTAGCTCTAGGTTCCCTGGAAAGAAACTGTTAATTCAGTTACAACGATTACCATCTGGTTCTCTGGTTTATTGCTGTAATTTCTCTAAAGCAAGCATCCGTGGGTAAAAATGCCGTTCTGCCTTTACATTGCTTAAATGAGAAAAGCCATCTCTACGTGTTCATGCAGCACAAGACTTCAGCAGCCACGTGGCGCCTCCACGAGTGCGTGCTCAGTCACGTCCGACTCTTTGCAACCCCATGGACTGCAGCGCGTCAGGCTCCTCTGTCCATGGAGTTCTCCAGGCAAGAATACTGGAGTGGGTTGCCATTTCCTCTTCCAAGGGATCTTCCCAACCCAGGGATTGAACCTGCATCTCCTGCATTGGCAGGCAGATTCTATACCACTGAGCCATCTGGGAAGCCCTCCGGTGGAGCCTCCAGTCACCTTTAAAGCCAGAAATTGCCTGGAAAAGATAGGGGTGGAAAGAAGAGCACTCTGTGACCACACGTGGGAGTGGGGACTGGAGGCGACCATGTGGGTAAAGCAGGTGACTGTGCCAGTCACCTGGGCAAGTTCAGGGAGGGGTGATGTTCTTCACTCGGCGTGGAACCCTGACACAGAGTAAGAGCTGGGGTTTACTTAGCAAATACACAGCTTTCACTATGCCAGGTCCTCCTCTGAGGGCGTCCCAAGTACTAATTCACTTAGTGCTCACAGACAGCCTGACAAAGGACTATTACTCTTCTTAGGTAAGGAGATCGGGAGGTTGCGCAGAGAGGTTAAACAATTTGCCTGAGGTCACACAGCCAGGAAGTAGCTGAGCCAGGATTTGAACCCTGGTAGGTGGATTATAGGTATGGAGTTTAAAATGCATTTCCCATGGAGAGAACCAATAACGTGTAGTTAGAGCTGTATGTAGTCTGAGTTGAACAAACCTGAGCATGAATGAAGGGCCTCAGTGGACATCAGTTGCTAACATCGAGAAAGGGGATGAAGGAGGCCCTGCTGAGCCCCGTGTGTGGGGACAGTGAGTCAGGTGGTTATAACGGCACCTTGGTGTTTAGAACAGGATTTCTTCAACAGGAATCTGGCATCTCAGTGACCCTGAGAAGTGGGAGTTACTATCCTATTGTGCAGACATGCAGACTGAGGTTCAGAGAGGTTAGTCGCCTGAGGTCACCCAGCCTGGAGGTGCAGCACAGGGGCTCAAACCCAACCTGCAGGTCTCTGTATCCCATGCTCTTCCTCTGCGTCTTTCAGCCTGGCTACCAGATTTCAGCATTAGAGAAGAGGGTGGGCCCCGCAGGGCCCCACCCCCTGTAGTATACACACAGGGATATACCGGGCTTGAGGCACGATTTGTGCTGATGCCCTCTGCATGCTGGCTGGCGCCATGTAAACGGGTAAAGAAATGAAGTCTCAGCCAGCCAGGAGGGGGCACAGCTGGGCTCATACAGATCTCTTCCCCCATGTCACCTCCTGGACAGTTACATACAAGAAGCCTTCCTCTCCTGGACTCTCTCCCACCTAAAACCCCTGCCTCCGAAACCTAAAATGGGCACGCTGGGACAGGGGGTGCCCCCCATAATATGGAGCCTTCTTCCCTGCTACTGATGGGCTTACCGTGTCTTAACCAGAAGAGTGATAACCCTGGGCATCTCCTGTGAGTCAAGTGCCTCCGAGAGCGTTAGAAGGTAGTGCCATTCCACTCGAGTGGGGGCCCCGTGCAGGGCCTCCTCTGTACCCCATCCCTGCCATGGAGAGGAGGCCTGTGCCCCTGCCAACCTGCCCAGCAGGGCCTGGGGCACTGGGACTCTGACCCTCAGCTTCACCCTCCCCCCAGGACCCTGACCACAGAGGCCCTTTCGCAGCCATCTCATGCTCTCACGCTCGTGTTTTCTCTGTTTAGGGCTTTATTTCTCTGCAAGGGACCCAGGTGACCGAACTGCTTCCTGGCCCTGAGGACCCGGGAAAGCACCTCTTCGAGATCAGCCCAGGTAGGCCTGAGTGCCTTCATCTCTGTGCTGGCGCTGGCCCTGGTGGCCCCGGGGGGTGTCGCCGCAGCTCTGGCCTGGGAAGGGCCATCTTTACAACACTCCTCTCTGCACAGAAGTGAGCTCCGTCTCTGAGCACAATTCAGAAATTCGGGTCAAATCTAGACGATGTTGTAAATTTGGGGAGAATTTCAAAAGCTCAATCAATTATCTAGGTAGTTAGCGTTTGAGGAGAGGAAAATGTGGATTTTAAAATTCACAATCAAACAAGAGAGGAAAGCAATCAATGAGGATACCTTAGAGTGAAGGTCCACACACAATATCTGAGTCACATGAAAATAAGTCCGAGGAAAACCATGAGCACAGGTTTAGAGCATTGACATAAGCTCTATCATGAACCCCAGAACAGAACTGAGATGTAGGGAAATAATTTAACTCAAAGAACTGCTATTATGTTTGCAGTTACAAAGCAGGTTTTTAAAGTTCCCAATTTTAAAATGTGACTCTTACTAAGTAAATGCGTCTTGCAAATGAATCAGTCTGTTTACAGAAGGGCCAGCTCCTACAGCGAGGTGGCGTTTTACTAAGCTTGACCTATCCTGGAGGCAGAGCCTCAGACGAGGAACCTAAGCGATGTTTCCGGAGATGAAAGCACAAGGCGCCGGGAAAGGAGCAGGAAGAGGGAAGCGCCAGCAGGGCGCGCTAGTGAGCTAGGGAAGCACCCGGGCTCAGCTCCAACGGAAGGATTCAGAGTGTTTCACCCAAGGAGTGAGGGGGCTGGGGGTTTCCCCACCAACTCCCACCAGCCATTGGCTGACAGCTGCTCCATGGGGGGCTGACTCTGGCATTTCCGGCCTGCCCTGCACTTGGCCAAGTTCCCTGCATTCAGAAAAAGTCTTCAGGCAACGTTGCAGGTGCTTAAGGAAAGAGGCTGCCAGCTCGGATGGGAACGACTGAGTGTTGCGACGGTCTGGGCAGGGCACCAAGAGCATCAGTTACAGGCAGCTGATCGTCACATCCTCTCATGCGCCATCTGAATTTTGACTTTCTTCTGGGAAGTCGTGGCTGTGGACCGAGTATGCTAGGGCCTCACTGGCATCTGAGCCAGTACACGTACAGTCCCAGAGTCGCATGGCCACCCAACCACTCTGACGAAGTGACCTGGCCACGGGACAGGTCAGCCCAGGCACAGATCAGCCCAGCAAGCTATGGCACATTAGGAATGGAAGTGAATGAATCCAAGCCTGGGACAAAGTGTGTTCATCTTTGCTCTGTCCATACTGGGAGCTCCAGGACAGTCTGCTGGTTAAGTGTAGGGAGACCCTCCCAACTGCATGCTCCATGTTGAAAATTCAAGTACCCATGGTTTCATTTGACTATTTCATCTACTGCAAGAATCTTGATGCTGAAAGTGCACATTGGAAGGTGGCAACAGAGGGATCCCAGGGTATGGAGTGGAAAATAGAGGCTTGGTTGACTACGGAACAGGAGTAGAGAAGGTACCTTCTGCTGAGAAGGTAGAGAAGAAATGAAAGCGAGCACTGAGGTGGGCAGGGCCCCAAGTCTGGGGGAGAAGGAGCTGGACACATGGAAGGAAGGCTTGGGGCAGGGACCAGGGGCCTGGGCCTGGGAGTTGGGGAGGAGTGAGGTGAGGCCAGAACCAAAAGGTAGAGGTCAATACGCACCACCATAAATTCAGAAAGACCCTGGGCATGCGCCCCAAGGACCAGATGGGAATGATCACAGGTGTACATGCTCTTTATCTGGTCAGAGCCACTTACAAAGATTTCTTGGACTCTGTGGAGGAGAAGACTATTTGCCATGTAAGGTAACATATTCACCTTAGGGATGATTGACCTTAGGGTTCTAGGGATTAGAATGTGGACACCTTTGTGGGGCCATTATTCTGCTGCCACAATACTCAAGACATCCCACTAAGGTAAGGGGTACTTCCATGCCTAGTCTATTAGGAAGGACACTGGGGATTAGCAAGGATTGGTCACTTGCCCAACAACACACAGCTGGATGGCAGTGGGGTCAAGACTTGGACAGTCTGACTTCCAAAGTCCTGCAACACAGGCACCTCTTACAGGTCTGGTATCTTCCCTACCTGGGCCGGAGAGGTCCAGGGAGGGAATCAAGGCTCCCCACACTCCTTTATCCCGAGCACAGCAGTGCTGGAAGCACCGGATATTTGCAGGTTCCAAGCTTTGCCTGCCTGCCTCTGTCCTCTTGCCTTTGAACTTGCAGCCACTCCTGAAGGCCCGGAACGACGGTGAGGGCAGCTGTGAGACCACTCGGGGAAAGCGGATCAGGTGGTAGGCGGTGAGGGGTCCACACAGCCTTTGGGGAGAGCCGAAAAGGAAAGACTCGATCACCTCGGCTGGATGCATTTTTCTGGCCTGGGAGAGCCAGGCAGCGGTGCGTGTCGGCCACACCCAGTACCCCAGAGGGAGGGAGACTTGACAACTCTTGGACACGTGACAGAAACACAGGAATGAAAATGCATGAGATCAGTCACATGAATTTTAAGTCATCTGTGCTCTTCCACGGTATTAAAAAAAATCACAACCTTTCATCAAGATAGAATTTAAAATGAGGAAAAGTTATGCTGTGAGCGCCATCTAGTGGAGAGACGTGCCAATTCTGTGCCGGCTGCGCGTTCCTCCCGCTCCTCTTCTCCAGCCAGCCCCAGCCCTCTCAGCCAGGCAGCACCTCTGATTCTTGACAGGCCCCGACAGTCACTAAAGAGTGGGGCTGCAGCTTGAGCCAGTTCTAGCCGCAGAAACCCGATCTCCACCGGCACTCCAAGGCTGGGTTCTGGGTCAGGCCTGAAGGAGTCAGGCCCCCGGAAGGGGCTGGGATTCAAGGACCCTAAGTCTCCTTCCCACCTGGACCTCTTGTCCAGCCCTCTCAGCCTTTTGAGAGCTGCCTGCCCTTTGTGGACTTGATCCTGTTGGCCTGCCAGGCATCTGGCCATAGGCCAAACACAGGCCTTCCTCCGAATCTTCAGGGTAGAGTGAGGAGGAGAGGCCTGCTGAGGTGCTCTGGACAAAAAGCTGCTGAACTCACAAGATGCTTGTGTTGGTAGCCTGAGTTAGGTGATCCGTAAAGCAGTGGAACTCGTTGCTAACATCCTTCTTCTGGTATGAGCATGATGCTATCACAGTCCACTGACTACAGGGATTCAGATGGGAGCCCTAAATCTTGCTGGCGAGTGACTGCTGGTCTATCATGGCTCCTCTGTTGCTGGGCATGTCTTTCCAGAGTCCCCAGTGGCAGGTGGCAGAATCCAGTTCTGACCAATGCAGGCAAAAGGGAAACAGCCAGAAGTTATAGGGCCATGCAGAATCAACCCCCAGGAGGCTGGAGAGGTGGGTGTGGAAAGGGCAGTGGCAGGGCTGCTCAGGACCCCCAGAGGCAGGAATAGAGAGTGGTAGGCGCTCCATGCAGGGAGGGCTGCATTGGGAACGCTGCTCTCTTCAGTCCAAGCGACGTTGATGGCTCAGGGTCTGAGGTCCGAGTGGCTTTGTTTAGGCCATGAACCTACCCCTGGTAGGCACAAGGACCCCACTCCTACTCCTGCCAAACTGAACTCAGGTACTTCCAGGGAAGAGAGAGGAGGGACTCTGCATCAGAGTCTGTGGCTGTTTCTCTGGGGGCCAAGTGTCATACTGATCGTGGCTCTTTCTGCAAATCCACACCGAGGGCCCCAAGTCTGGGTCCCTTTCCAGGCAGCATTTCCTTCTGGAGAGCGAGCACCCCAGTGTGCAGAACTGAGGATAACCCAGGTGAGATGTGAACGGCTGCCCAGAATCTCAGAGCGGGACAGTGCTGTCTTCTGGAGCAGGAAGAGGACACATAGGGGGTCACACAGCTCTGACATCTGGGCCTGCTTCCCATTGCAGAGCGCCTGTCTGCTCTGGGCCCCGCAGAGCACATTTCTCAAGATAAAGTGCTGGAAGCTCTGGAGGGGGACACTGCCCAGGTCAGAGGCCTGGGAGGTGCCCTCCCCCTAACATACTGTTTGGGACCCCCACCCTCTCCCCAGACACTGGGTGGGCATCGTGCAGGCATCCGCCTGGGTGGGGATGGCTTTGAGGCCCTGGGTTTTCAGTTCCACCCAGGCACTGAGGGCTGAGGTATGAAGAGAGCGAGCAGCAGCACCCTGCGGAAGTTGGGGAGATGGTGGGTTGAACCCAGGTTTGCCAGCAACGCCTCTGCTCCCTAGAGGCAGGCGTCTGCACACAGAAAGGAAGGTTCCAGGCAGAGAGTCGAGAGGCTCAGCCCATGTGCCATCCCGCTGCTTGTGCCTTTTCTCTGCGCTCCCCCAACAGGACATGTGTCTCCACAGCACCCAGCTCTGACCAGCTCCCGACCGTCCTCTCCAAAGTCAGGGAGAGCTGGTCAGAAGCCCGACTGTGCCACCCAGGGCCCGCTGGTTTTGGACAAGTCACTCAATGTCCCTGTGCCTCCATTTCATCACTTATAACTTGGAGATAATAAAGCCAAGTGCCTTGAGTTTGGTGAGGATGCAGTAAGAGCCCAGGGCCTGGCTCAGCATTGACACTGATATTTTTCATTCTTCCCTACTTTCTGCAGTCTGTGTATCCTTTTTATTAATAATAACAACACAGTTCCTGCTTAGCCATCACCTGTAAGTTATCAATCCCAATACCGTTTGATGCATGCCCCAACAAGGGTATCCACAGGGCTGAGAGCCCAGAGCAGAGGGCGGGGGTGGCTCACCTGGATAGTTGGGGAAGATTTCACTCAAGCTAAGCCTTGACAGGGGAGGGGAAATGAGAAGACCAGCCCTGGAATGGTCCAGAAGGGAAGAGAGCATACACAAAAGCACAGAGGGCTGGAGCAGCAGGCTGTGCGGGCGACGTGGTGTGCAGAGGACCGCAGTGGAAAGGCAGGTGGGGACCTGGTCATAAAGGGCCTTGGATGCTGGACAAAGAGGCGTGGACTTAGCCACTGCACATCTTCAGCAAGCAGGAGGGATGGTTAAAACCAGAACTGTGTGTTAGAAAAGCCACTGATGTAGTGATTAGGAGGGGGGGATTGCAAGGACCTGGCAGATGAGGTAGACTGCCACTCCTCCTTGCCACCCGCTGCCCCAACCCTCGCCCCGGATAGTGTCCACAGAGGAGACCACCCTGCCCTGCCAGAATGCTCACCAGTGAGCGAGGTGGGGGTGGGGAGCAACTCATAAGCTGAGCTGATTAAAGTCAAGCTCTGATTCTTCCTGTGTAGTTCCAAGCTCATGTGCCAAGTTCTTTGCAAGGGGATCCTGATCATGCACATGCCTTTGAGGTCTGTTTAGGTGGGTCCCAGCCCCAGCCCAGGCTTTCCTGGTGGCTCAGTGGTAAAGAATCCACCTGCCAATGCAGGAGAGGCGGGTTTAATCCCTGGATCAGGAAGAGCCCCTGGAGAAGGAAATGGCCACCCACTCCAGTATTTTTCCTTGGAAACCCCATGGACAGAGAAACCTGAAGGTCTACAGTCCATGGGGTCGCAAAGAACCAGACACTGTTTAACGACGAACCAACAGTAATGACAGACCCAGCCCAGCCTCTAACTCGCTGGGGGCAGCCACAGCGCATGTCCTTGGTCTGGTTTCCCCAACTGTAAGATGAGGAGGCCTCCGAGGTGTCTACCTGCCCCAGGAGAGTAGCCTTCCACAACCAAGCTTGCCCCAGGAGAATGGGTTCCAGCAATTTCTTCGGGCTGTGCTGGGTCTTTGAAGCCTGTCTTAAGCCTTGAGCTTATAGCTACCCGTCCTTATTTGCCTGCAGCTTGGAGCAGATAGGATAACTGCTGCCTGCTGTCTCTGCTGCCTGACCTTGAAGTAAAGCCAGCACACACAGATCAGTCTGCAGAAGCAGACTGATACGGGGCTCCTGACATCCCTGGAGCATCACTCATCTCATTAGCCGCCTCCTGAGCGGGATGCCGAGCTCAGCCTATCTCGGCACCTGGTACCAGCCAGCCAGCATATCAGCCTGACCCTGTGTGGCCCCGCTGAGTTCGCCTGCGGCGCGCCAGACGATGGGTAATGACTAGAAATGAAATTAGATGAGCAGTTCATGAACACTCCCCACCCCTGAGGGTGGGAGAATCAACAAATGCGAAAGTGGTTTCCGGCACTTCCCTGCTTTGTGGTCTAGCCCTCCTGTCTTAACTTCACTTTTCTTAACTAAACACCGGACCAGGTACGGGGAACCCCCATTGGTGTCCCTGGAAGTACATGCTCTTGCAGAGGAAGTTGCAGTTCATCCCTTTGGCCAAAATCACGTTCTAGAGCAGCCTTGTTCGATAGAAATACAAAGCAAGCCCCGTTTGTAGTGATATCGACAATCCCCTGGCTCAGTTACACCAGCTGTATTTCAAGCGGTCACATGTGTCTGGTAGAGCCCTACTGCTCGGTGGAGGCCTGGATGAGGAGGCAGCTGGATGTAGTGCCTGACAGAGAATAGCTCAATGCTGTCGCCGTTTGGTTGTTGAATCATGTCTGACTCTTTGTGACCCTAAGGACTGTAGCCCTCCAGGCTCCTCTATCCATGGGATTTTCCCAGGCAAGAATACTGGAGTGAGTTGCCATTTCCTCCTCCAGGAGATCTTCCCAACCCAGAGATCGAACCAGTGTCTCCTTGGCAGGTGGATTCTTTACTACTGTGCCACCTGGGGAGCCCAGGTGCTCAACAGGTACTCCAAAAATGAAGGGGGTAGGGGGAGGCGAGCAAGGGGGTTGGGGGGAAGCCGAGGTTTCGGAGTCAGATACTGAGATTCACATTTGAGCTCCCTCACTCACTAATGCCAAGAATTCAGGCCAGTAGCTTACACTCTCTGTGTATCATTTTCATCTTCTGCTAGCAGAAATAAAACTACCTACTTGGCAAGAAAGCTGTGAACATCACGTGAACTAAGATATGTGGACGTGCAGAGGCCACGCACTCTCCACCAGCCTGTTCTCTCTCCCTTCCCTCCCTCCCTCCTCTCTTGTTCTCTCTCTTCTTTCCTTCCTCTCTCCTCTTTCTCTCTCTCCCTCCCTCTCTCCCTATCTTTCAACTTCTCTTTTATCTGCCCTATACAAGCAAACTTCATGTTTCTCTAGTTTGTGGCTCTCAAAACAAATTCCAGCCCTCCAGCAGCGGTTCTCAAGTTTACCTGTATATCTAAGCCCCTGCAGCGCTCGTCAAAAACCCTGGATACTAGGCTCATCCCCAAAGTTACAGATTCTGAGATCTGGGATGGGGCTGGAGAATGTGTTTTTTTTAACATGCTCCCAGATAATGCCACTGTTGCTGGCCTGGGATAATTAGTTTGAAAGGGAGCTCATGGAAAGAAAGGGAGAAATTTCATATCTAATGCCCTTAACGGTGCTTTTTCCTGCTTTTTGAAGACAGAGTCCTGCAGTTTTGCTTTGCACTAGGCCCCACAATTTACGTACTTGGTCCCAAGCACAATGGAGGGCAGTGGGGCGCCCAGAGGCTTTGTTCATGGAGACATGGGTCTGGAATAAAGGAGGTGACGATCCGGCACTGTGCTAGGAGGGTCCGCTGCAAGCAAGGCTGAGCTGCTCCAGTGCGGAGGGAAGAGGGCACCGAGGGCCTTCACGGCCAGACAAACAGATGTGAAATGCTGCTGCAGGAGCAGGTGTAGCTGTGCTTTGTGGGGGCCACAGACAGACCAGGCATGGGGTTTTTTATTCCCTGTCTAAATAGCACACTCCCTTGGGCATGGGGATACTCGCGGGATAAGAGGAGACCACTCACAGGCACCCAGGGTCCCCCAAGGTGCAGTGCACATGCCCATCAGCTGCTGGGTCTCCCTCCCAACAGCCACTGGACCATGGTGCCATGCCCCATCCTGGACAAGAAAGTCCATCCTGACATCTTCTTTCCCACAGCCTGAAGCCCTACTCTGTGCACTGGTGCTGTCAACCAAGCCAGGGACTGTCACCACCGTGCTCCACCCTGAGACTCTGCCGGGTACGTGCTCCTGACCCCAACTTTCCACCAGACTAGGGGAAGGGGTGGCAGCAGTCACTGGAGGGAAGCAGAGGTGTGCTGTTGGCCTGGGGCACCAGGAGGCAGGGGGTGGCTAAGCATCCCTGGAGGCAGGAGGCTCAGGAGCAGAACCACAGGAGAGCTGAGGTTCCAAGCCCTTGAATATACTCCAGTGGCCCATCAGACCTCACTGACAAAATACAAATTTAAAGACAAAATGATTGACAACCTCAAGACAGCCACCAGAGAATACCGAATGCCTAGTGCAGGGTCCTTCCCAGGGAGCTCCTTTGCACCTGCCCAGGTCACAGGCCCCTGAAGCCAGCCCTGACTGTGGGCCTCTGGATGCCCAGGGAGCTCCTTTGCACCTGCCCAGGTCACAGGCCCCTGAAGCCAGCCCTGACTGTTGGCCTCTGGATGCCCAGGGAGCTCCTTTGCACCTGCCCAGGTCACAGGCCCCTGAAGCCAGCCCTGACTGTTGGCCTCTGGATGCCCAGGGAGCTCCTGTGCACCTGCCCAGGTCACAGGCCCCTGAAGCCAGCCCTGATGTGGACCTCTGGATGTAAATGCAGGACCTGTCTGTTCTTTGGC
Organism: Bos mutus; assembly: GCF_027580195.1. Lineage (NCBI taxonomy): Eukaryota > Metazoa > Chordata > Mammalia > Artiodactyla > Bovidae > Bos > Bos mutus. The sequence goes on along the minus strand of NC_091644.1, from coordinate 7,331,058 downwards.
ACTAGGCTCCAGCCTGTGAACGCAGCCTAACACCCCTGGTTGACCTCTTCCTGCAAGTTCACTAGCCCTTGCAGCCTCCAGTCATAAGTAAATTCAGTCCACATCTTACCAGTGTCCTTATCCATCCATAAACTTGGCACCCAGAAGGGGACGGCTTCTCCAGGGGCTGAGTGTACTGCACCCATTGCGGCCCAGCTCCATGTCCTCTCCGTCCATCCCTGGCCCTAGGTACAAGGCCATTGCTGCCCTCTGTCCTCTCCTTTCGGTCCTGTTGCTAGAAATGCTCCTGAATTTGCTGCAGGTCTCTACTTCTCCCACATCCTAAACTGCTAAGGCAGGGGGGCTTTAAGTGGCTCTCCTGGCACCCACAGAGGGCATCGGGGAATGTGGACCTGGGAGGTGCCGCCTGCGTGCTTGCACATTAAGGCTGTGGCCCACCAGGAGACTGGATGCAGCCGGCTCTCTTGCACGAGGCCAATCAGAAAGAATCTTTCGTGGCCCACCCAGGGCTCTCTGCCACCAGGCAGCCTAGCCTGGCTTGCTAAGTGTGTAACACGGTCCTTACCCTAGTGCGCTGGCTCAACTTCATCTTGGCAAGTTTGACATTCTTCCTGCCTCTCTAACCACAGCCTTCTGATCTGCACTGGAGGGCCGCCTGCGTGGCCTGTGGGGACTCTAGGAAGTGTCGCGCCCTGGCTGGGAGGGCCGCATGAGTCCGGCTCTAGGCTTGCCGCTGCCGTCCTTATTCCAGCCAGGCGACCCACCTTCTCCCGTCTTGGGGCTTATCTTTCAAGCCTGAGCTTGCTTCTGTGGTTGCACCTTTCATGCATAATTTGAAAAGTGCCTCTTGGCTTTTTACCTTCTCTTCTTTTTGGGGTTGTTATGTTTCTCTCATCAGACTTAGGTCTCTAGATGCAAGGCCCATATCTGATTCGCATCTCCAACTTCAGCCCAGTGCCCTGTGTCTGGCCTTGATGGGGAGCCCTGGAGGAGACAGGCACAGTTGTGCCGGTGTCCTGGGGCAGAAACAGCTTGGCTAACTCTGAGCCATTTGCTTGGTGAGATCCCAGAGAGCCTTGGCCTGTGGACAGTCTTATAGGCAATGAAGAGCCACAGAAGATCCTAAACAGGAGAAAGTTATGATCATATTTAGCAGCAATGAAAAGACTGGGTTGAGCAGGGGGTAACAAGAGGGACCCAAAACCAGTGTATGTGTGTGCGTGTGTGCGTGCGTGTGTGTGTGTGTGTGGCAGGGCGGGGGGTGGGGGTGGCACGCTGCTTCAGTAGAGCAGCAGGGACTGCTCAAGTTAAAACCAAGCAGAGGCCGGGAGGATGGAGGATGGCTGGGAGGTGAACTGTTCAGACCTGGTGAGGGACAGGATGTTGGAAGTAGAATCCAGAATGACTGCCGGGTTGATGGCCAACTAAGAAAGGACGGAGGGAGGGAGCAGCAGTTCAGGGATAAAGATGATAGAGTCAAGGTGAGGTCACAGGAACCCAGGCTAGTGGCTCTGCCGCCTGGATTCGATGTTGCAGGAAGCAGGGCTTCTCGAGCCTTCAGTTCCACTCCCGTGGCATCTGATGTTCCAGCCCTCCCCCACTGTAAGTGATGCGGTTTCTCCATTCAAGACCGAGATCGAGGATCTAGGAAGCCGTTCCAGACTCCACAGGCTCCCTGCAAACCCCTCCCCACAGTGAGTCTCTTTAATGGCAGAGTTCAAAAACCCAGACCCAGGGACTTCCCTAGTGGCCTAGTGGTTAAGAATCTGCCTTGCAGGGGATGCCGGTTCGATCCCTGGTCAGAGAAGTAAGATCCCACGTTCTGCAGAGCAACTAAGCCCAGATACCACAACTACTGAGCCCAGGTGCCATAACGAGAGAGTCTGTGCATAATGAAAGAGCTTGCGTGCCGTAACTATTTTAAGACTCAATGCAACGAAATAAATATATTAAAACAAAAACAAAAACCAGACCCAGAACTTAACCACGTGCACTTGGTCAAGTTGCTAACTTCTCTGTGCCTCAGTTTCCTCAAATATAAAATGAGAATAAAATGTCTATACCTTGGCTTAGGGGTGGGGGTGAAGCAGCTGGATGTGATATACAGAGGGAGCAGAGGGAGCCTTATTCTGATGGTATAGTTAAGTATCTTAATGGTGGTGATACTTTCGCGTAACTACACGTGTGATAAAACTATATAGACCCCTCCCCCACCTCAGTAGACACACACACACACCGGTGTGTATAACTGGCAGAATCTGAATCAGCTTTGTGGATTGATTGTGTAAGGTCAGTTTCCTGATTTCCATGGTGGGATGTAGTTATGTAAGATGCTAAACAGGAGGAGGCTGGGTGTAGAGAGCCTGGGACCTTGCTGTACAATTCCTTGCAATTTCCTGTGAATCTAGAATTATTTCAGAAGAAAACTTTTTTAAAGTACATATCCCATAGTGTTTGGGGGATATGATAATCTATATCTTAGGACAATACTACCCTGTGTTAAGTATTCTGTAAAGTTTAGCAATTATTATAGCAACGTCTCTACACAATCAAGAAATAAAAGATCAGCGTATTTTAAAAAGTAGTTAGCTACCTTTTCAAACGATATACTCGGTATGTTTTTTAACCTTCAGATACGTTTTCAGCCAGAATGTCTCTAAACCTAGATGAATGGGTCCAGCTGTTTATGTTAAAAAGTATGACAGATACGGTACTTTCTCCTAGTTTTGTGACTTGCTGGCCGTTCTGTGGTTTACTGATTGATGATTAACAACCGGGTCCCTTGTTTCTCAGAAGTATTTCAGCTGAAAAAAAACATCGAGAATATTATTTGAAAGTTGGCAAGTGTGGTGTTGAACTGCCCATTCGACACTTCGTGACTTCTTGGACCCCTGTGTGTGGCACTCCCGCAGCCCTGGTGACTGTTCATGTCTCTGCCCACCTTCTGTACGGCTGCCTTTCGCGTGCCCTGACCCAGACCAGGTACAGGAACATGACTGCTGACTGATGGAATGGAAGTCCACTCTCAGGGGAAACTTGTTAATTCCTTCAAGAGCAACTGGTTATTCCTGGGATAGCAATAGGAGTAAGTTTCATATGTGAACATCTTCCACGAGACACAAGCAACATGAGATTCTTAAAGTCATCTGCTGAGTTTCTTTTTAGAAGTAGAAGTGGGAAGGGCACCATCAGGGTATTGGTTCAATCTCCCTGACACCCAGTGTGCAGACCTTGCACTCCCATTGTACCAATGTGGTGAGCGAAGCGCAGAGGGGTAACTTGTCTAAAGTCACATGACTAGTAGCAGATGGAGTCCAAGGTCCATCCTGGGGAGTCCCCCTTCAGGGTCCCATCCTAGGCTGCCAACAGGAGCTGAGGCGGGTGCTGGGCACCACAGCTCTGAGACACGGAGGGGCGCAGACAGAAATCCCTCAGCTAGAGACATGCATCCCGGGTAGGAAGGTTGCTCCTACACCACAGAAGTGCAGTCTGCTCAGTGCCAGCTCAGAACAAAGATGCAGATAAAATTCTTTATGAGTGACCTCAGCTAGACTAAATCTCTAGATAAATTAGGATGTGGGGAGGAATGTGGCAGGGGATTAGTGGTGGGGAGTTGGATGACCCAGGTCACCTCTGAGAAGCCTGCCCAGGTACAGAGGCTCCTCTGACAAGGGAGCCTTCAGCTTAGGAACTTCTTTAGACGCAGGGCTATTGTTTAGGTCCTTCCTAAACAAGATGTGGTCCATGGACCAGCTGCATCAGCATCATCTGGGAGCTCGTTGGAAATGGAGATTCTCAGGCCCCACCCAGAACTGCTGAAACAGAATCTGGTTGTAGGAATATGTCCTGAGGGATTCATGTCCACGTTAAAATGCAAAGCAGTGCTCCCAAGTGAGACAACACCAGTGGTATGCAACCCTGGGCTACGACCTCCTGAGACAGCGACTTAGGTCGGCGCACGCAGGACCTGGTGCTGGGCTTCTCAAGATGCGTGATAAAATAAAATTATGAAAAAGCAGCAACTCAAAAGCAGGAAGGAAGCTGAAAGTGATGGCAGAGAGAGGCAAACAGTGGCAAGACACTGAGCCTAGTTCTCAGGCTGCAAGCCAGGCTGTAAACCAGGGCCGATTGCCCGTGAGCTGATTCTGGCCCATAAGAGGTACTTTGTTTGGCTCATGGAGCATTATTTATGCATAAAAGATTTTACCCATAGATCTCAGGTGGCGCTAGTGGTAAAGAACACGTTTGCCAATGCAGGAGACATAAGAGATGTGGATTTGATCACTGAGTCAGGAAGATCTCCTGGAGAAGGACTTGGCAACCCACTCCAGTATTCTTAGTTGGTGAATCCCATGGACAGAGGAGCCTGGTTGGCTACAGTCCGTAAGGTTGCAAAGAGTCGGACACTAATGAAGTGGCTTAGTATGCATGCATTCAGTGGAGATTTCTATATGGTGAAATTGGGGCTGCTTTCCCCATACAAACAATGAACAGGAGCTCAGTAATAGCTGCCCCTTTTGACAGAGCCTGAGTATCCTCTAGTTAGCCAGAATCCCCACCTTTTCCTACTGCCCCATCCCAGCCTTCCTCCGCCCGCCCCCACACCCGCTTTTTCGGTACACCCTACCTGTCTGATCTCTCGATAAAAGTTTGAGTCTGTGAACGCTAGTGTAGATGATGAAAAGACGGCTAGAAAATGATAGCTACTGTGTGTTGGCCGAGTCATTCGACCCCTGCATTGATTTGCCTTGTGCAGCTGTAATTTAGGGCGAGGTGTTCCATCACGCTGTCTGAGATTCAGTTCTGGTTCAGCCTCTGCCCAGGTCTGGGGTCCTGAGGGAGTCACATTACCCCTTAAACGTCAGTCTCCTCTTCTGTAAAACGGACTCAGTAAAAGTAGCTTCATGTAAAGCAGTAAGCCTTGTCCCTGGGACACAGTGGCCGTAGCCGATTAGTAAGATGTCAGTCACTGTGGTTACCATGGTTACCAGAGCAGAATCACACACAGGCCTGCAGGTGTTTGGTCCCTGCATTGCTGAAATACAGGCATTAGTTAGCAACACTCCACCAGAAGGCACACAGAGAACATAAAATGTCAATTCAGTGAAGCCGAATATACATCTCAAATAGAAATCATATACATACGGAAAGCACGAAATGAAAACATAAACTTACGAAATATAAAGGTTAAAAGTATTACCTTCTAATAAAAATTATTAGTAGATGAAATTAATAAAATGGTATTCAAAAATAATAAACCAAGCCCTATAAAACAAGGACAATTTTGATAATAATGAACCCTTGAAATGAAATCACACTATTTGATATTATTTTTTAATCATGAGCATATTTTGGTGCCCATTTTTTCTAACTGCTATAAAATTTTTGAGGAGATTGTTCTAAATTTCAAACTAATATTATCCTATGAGTACTTTATCTTCAAATAATCTTTTTTCTTATTCAGTATTCTAGAGGTTTTTTCTTTAACTCTTTTTTTTTTTTTTTTTTTTGTTAGCAGGGGCTACATCTTTTAATTGCTCATGAGCCCAGTTGTATTTCATAAAAAGTATTTCCAGTTTGTCTCACCTTCTGCAGTGTTCTCCTGGGTAGGTGACCCCATGGGTCTGGTGGATGGGCCGCAGGGAACAGCTGTACTTGAAGGCCACTGGTTTAGAAAGTCTTTGAACCAGAATAAGGATTTATGATGTGATAGAGGCGCCTTGGTTCTTTTCCCCGTGTGGATTGTGGAGGAATAGAAAACCACTTTCTAAATAAGTTTTCCTTACAGGATCCAAACTTCTGTTGAAGCATTTCCCCAAGTGTAAATGATTCCGATTTTTAAAAAACATATCACAAAATACCTGTAGTTCAGTGTGTTTTAAAATCACACTATTCTGGAATTCCAGAATGTTAAAAACTGGAGTTACAATCACTAAATAATCACTTCCACCAGATTTGGAAGTTCTTGTCAAGGTCAGTGACACCTTCCTGGGTCCCAAGGGCACAGCTGCCCCTGACGCTTTTCTGCAGACTTGCATTAGAGGAGACAGAGCCTGGGAGGCTGTGGCTGGGAAAGAAGGAGGATCGTTAGAGAGGTCATCGTTGTCCTCCTGAAATTCACGTCCAGCGGAAGTCTTGGAATGTGGCCTTATTTGCCAATGCAATTAGTTAAGATGAGCTCTGGAATAGGGTGCGTCCTAAATGAAATGACGTGTCCTTATGAGAAGAAATCTGGACACACAAGCACTCACAGGGGAGGTCATGTGAGGATGAGGCAGAGACTGGAGCGGTGCAGCTGCAAGCCAGGGAAGGCCAAGGGTTCCCCACGACGCCAGAACCAGCAGAGAGGCCCGGACAGCCTTCCCCAGGGCCTGCAGCGGGGAGCACGGCCCTGCCAACCCCTCCATTGGACTTCTAGCCTCCCGAACACTAAGGGAACAGGTTTCTGTTGTTGTAAGGCACCCAGTTAGTGGTAATTGTTGACAGTAGCCCTGGCGAAATGGGACAGCCATGCAGTTAGGAGTGAGGTGGCCAGAGCAGTGGTCCTTTGGCAGCAGGACTGACTTTCACTGGCCCGGAGAATTCAGCCTATGTTCTTAAGGCCCCCACCCCCGAAGACCTGGCCTCACCTCCGTCCTCTCCTCCCTGGAGGGTCCCCCGTCCTCCTGCACAGCCCCTCCCTCTGAGCAGCCTGCTGCCCCAACCATGGCCCATCGCTTGCTCTATCTGTGGCGCTGCCTGGTCACTTCCAAATGCTGCCAGTGGTCCAGTGGGAAGAACAGAGCCCCAGGAGCCCCAGAGGACTCCCGGGAGAGGAAAGCCTTCTTCCTGGCTGTGCACTGGCCTTGAACAGTCACCTCATCTCCTGAGCCTCATTGGATGGTGACAGTAATGACCCTGATGGGCCTGGGCAGGGATGCAGGATGCAGCCATACATCATCCGTGCTCCTACACGGGAGGGCCCTCTCCCACCCCCAGGAAGGAATGATGAGAATCCGGGCATCGTGGAGAGCTAGGCCTTTTCTGACCGACCACGGCAGTGCTGGAGCAGGTGGGCCCCAGAACACACCTGCAGTGGGTGGTGCCGTCCTCTGGGAACTGCTGTCTTCGTCTCACACACACACACACACACACACACACACACACACAGGCCGGGCTGAGTCAGGCAGGGGGCTCGCGTCTGTGGTTTCCCGTGTCTGGCACAGAGTGGCGCTCCACAAATAGCTGCCTCAGGAATGATGTTGGAGAGGGAAGGACAGCCCACCAGATGTGTCGGGACCAAGTGCTGCCAGACCAACCCGCTGCGCAGGAGCCTCCAAGGAGGAATGTGCAGCGTGGAGGGCTTTCTTTTCTTTTAAATTGAGAGAGGCTGTCCTCCTTTGTTCTGTGAAGGGTCACTTAAGTGGCCTCCTTAGAGATGCAAATACAAGGCCAGTAGGCACCCAGCGTCCTGGGACCAGCACTGGGCGGGGACCTTTTGTGCCCAGTAGTGGTGGGCCCTATTTCGTATCTTTGAGTGGCTTGGCAAAAATCCTGCCCTTCTGTGGCGTGCAGCGGAAGTGGGGTCCGTGGGGAGAAGTGGGGAGGAAGAGAAATGTGTGGACGAGTTTACACAAAGAGCCCAGGCTTTCCAGAAGGGATGAGATGGCTACCTCACCACTGTGATTTTCCTTTTTTTATTACAACAAGAAACATTACATCCCACCTGTGAGAGCTCAGGCACGCAGGGAAGCCAGGGTCTCACGGGACAGTACTGTTTCTATATGCCGTGCAGCTGGCACTTTCCACTCTGTGATTCTATCTCGTTTTTAAAACTACAGGCCAAGACCCCTTGAGTTGATTTCATGACCCCTTATTGGGTTGGAGTCCATAGTCTGAAAAGTGCTTCTTGGGATTTGGTGGTCAGGAGACCTGTTGGGTGGACTAAGGCCTGGCTGTGGGGAGGATGCTGCTGCCGTGGAAATAGAGACTTTGGTGTTGGTGAGCTCCAGCTGGGACTGTAACTAGGGAGATGAAAATGGTGGTCCCTGATACTAGAGCTGGGTCTGATCAGGTTATCTGAGGCCAGCTTGCCCTGGAAATTGTGTCTGTGTGTGATCTGACAGAGCGGAATACACTGGCTTCTTCACTCTCGCCCCATCCAGGTCATGTCACAGAGGTGCTGTGTGTCCCTGGAGAGACTTGCAGGCCCTCTATACCCCCTTGGGGATATCTCCGAGATGCCCAGCAACCCATTTGCACACAGCTATAATCTCATTGCCACCACCAAGGCCAGCTTGGGAGGAGCCTGCCCCATGCCCACCGTCCAGGGGCAGCCCTGTGGTAGTGCTCAGCAAGAGAAGCCATAATCATACCCTAGTGCTCAGTCCTTTAGTCATGTCCAACTCCTTGTGACCCTTTGGACTGGAGCCTGGCAGGCTCCCATGTCCATGGGATTTTTCAGTCAATACTAGAGTGGGTTACCATTTCCTTCTGCAGGATGTCTTCCCAACCCAGGAATCGAGCCCGTGTCTCCTGCATTGCAGGCAGATTCTTTATCCACTGAGTATACCCTAGAGGTCCTGCCTGAGTCCTCCAGTTGAGGGGAGTGCTGAGGCCTGAGCAGAACACCCTGGAGAAGTTGCTATTTCCACAGCAAAATCTTGGGGAACAGGGACTTCACCCATCCTGGCACCTATGCTTTAGACACATCGCCAAGGCCAGCTTCTGCTAAGAAACCTGATGGTCATCAGGATGGGACAGAAGTGGCCTGGACACTTACCCACCGGAACCAGAATCGGGAGGCCAGGCTGTGCTGCCCTTTCTCTTTCCTTGGCTAGGTGGCAGCAGCAAGCAGAAGTACTTGAACCCCTCCCTGTGGACTCGGTCATCCCCACTTCTCTCCTTGGGCTGAGATTCTCCCAGTCCGGCCCACCATCTCCCCTCCCCTTGCCCAGCAGTCTGGCTACAGTTCTACACTATGAGGGAAGTCTGCGGGCCGTCCTCACTCCGTTGATCTCTTCTCTCAGTGCCTCAGTTAATCCTCACAGCCCTTCAGCACCTTCAGCCCCATCCAGTGCCCCACTGAAAGACTGAGGGTCTTCGAAGGTTGGAGTTCAATTCCGTTTCAGTCAAGGCACTACAGAGGCCAAACACAGGCTTGGGCACCAAATGGCCCGGCTGCCCCTCCAGGTACCTCACCTCTTTGAGCCCCAGGGTGGCAGTCAAGCTCGTCTTCCTGTGGCCATGCAGTTTTGCAGCCTCCCTGCAGTAAGATAGGTCACATGACTGAACTCTGGACAGTGGAATGTGGGTGGGAGTCTGGTTGCAGTCTGCTCGCAGCCCCTAAAATCCCCTGAGAGCTCTGTGTTCCCTCCTTCCTCCTCTGATAGACAGGATCCAGGGGAGGACTCTGAGATCCTGGAAGGAGCCTGAGTCCCTGCGTGACTGCGTGGAGCGGAGCCCTCTCGTTCGTTCCCCCACTTCACGCTGACCTGCTTGAGGTGGTAACCTAAGCACAAAAGTGTCTGTTTATAGAGTTAGGACTCTGAGATTTGTGGTTGTTGTGTAATGTCAGCCAGCATCAATTTCTGATTAACCTGCGGTTTCCTTGCCTGTAACATGGGGTTCTCTATACTCAGTCTCAGGGTTGTGTCTATGACATACAGTGTGTTCAAGTCACCAGTCCTTGGGGCTGGTGCATTGCAAGCATTCAGAGCATCACCAAGTAACTGAGGTCGCTCCCTTGCAGTCAGTATCTGCAACAGCAGTGGAGACAACACAGGAGGACCGACTAACCCCCAAGTTATAGCGCCCTAAGCTGATCGGACCAGAGGCAGGTGGGCCACGCTCATGGCCGAGGGGCGAGCGGGGATACTGGGAGTCTTCAAAGGCGCACAGACCCCCAAGTTACAGCACCCTGCCTTAAGCTAAGCGGACCAAACAGCAGGTGGGCCACACTCATGGCAGAGGGGTGAGCGGGGATACTGGGAGTCTTCAAAGGTGCACAGATCCCACCTATGCAAATGCTTTGTCACCTGGATTTTTGCCAATACTGTGGAGACTAGCCATTATCTGTAATGGCTACAGGGCCGTGTCTGTAATGGAATGCCGAGCTGAGGGGATTGCAAGTACTGAAAGAGTTGAGAGCCGCACTGGAGGCAGGCTCCTCAGTTCAAATCCTGTCTCTTTCACTTACTAGCTGTGGGACCCCAGGTAAATCACTTAGCAGTTCTGTGCCTCAGTTTCCCCATCAGTAAAATGGGAGTTTTAATGGTGTTCTGGTGGAGTTTGGTTTAATATATGTAGAATGCTCAGTGCTTGGCATACAGCAGGTGCTCAGTTCATGTGGCTCTTATTACTGAAGGAGGTATCCCACTTGGTGACTCCTGGTGAAGCAGCTGAGACCACCTCTGCACCGTAGCCCATGGAAAGGTCTGATGCCATCACAGCCACCAGAAAGTGCCCCCCAGCCCCTGTTCCCTGCAGCAGCTGCTGCAGCTGGTCTACCTGGACAGGAAACAAAAGCCCCCAGGACCGCGTCTGGGGGCTCCTGCTCTTTCCCATGCTGCATTTCTCCTGGGGCTGGGGGAGTAAAGAAAGAAAAGCAGAAAGAGCAGGTGGGAGCAGGGCTGAGGGTTAGACTCCGGGAAAGACAATGAGCTTTGTAAAATTCCTCTTGGGCAGTCTAGCCAAGTTCAATGGCTTCAGGCCACATGAACAGCAAGAAAAATGTAGCCCAGGAATTTCTCCCCAACCATGCCCCTTGTCTTTCTCTGTGAGAATTTGGAGCTGCAGACACATTCCTTCCATGAACAACGTCCGCAGCAGCTGAAGGCCCATTGGCCAGAGCTGGGGAAACCAGCTGGCCATGCAGCTCTAGGGCCCTGCCCTCAGGGCACCCCCCTCCCTGAGGGCTGGGCACAGCAAATGTGCAGGAGAATAGGCTCTGGCTGGCAGACTTCAGATAACCACCGCGTCAGAGACTGGCCCTTCCTGGGCACTGCGGCCTCTCCTGAGAGCCAGCTGTCCAGACAGTTTGTGCAGCTGCATTTCCCTAATCTGTCACCCAGAAGTGGAAACTAGACATTTTGGACAGAATCCCCACCTCTTAGAGATGGGAATTCACTTTTTTTCTAAGCCAAGTACTTCCCACATCAAGAGGAAACAACTTCCCAATGCTCTAAATTTCTTCTGAACAGAGGGCAAACTACATAAAGCCCAAGGGCCAAATATGGCTTACCACTTGCTTTTGTAAATAAAGTTTTATTGAAACACAGCCACACCCATTTGTTTCTGTATTGTCTATGACTGATTTCATGCTACCAGGGCAGAGTTGAGTAGTTGCTATGGAGATAACGTGGCAAAGTTTCAATACATTTATAATCTGCCCCTTAAAAAAAGTTTATCAATTCCTTGTTTAAAATAGAATGTATTACATTCACTTATACTTATACTCATGTTATTCCACAAAGGGTTTGAAATGGCTTCTAATGAGAACACTTACCATGAAGGTAACACAATAGTAATAATTTTATAAATTAAAGACCTGAGAAAATGCAAATAAAAGTAGAAAAGTAAAATCAGGAAACAAAAACATAAATGTGAAAACCTACTTTGGGGCCTTCATACTTGCCAAAATTGGACTTTAAAATTTCCCTGAGCATCCTGATAGCCAAAGGAAGAAGAGAAATGAGACTTAAGTCTCATTAAGAGAAAGGAAAAGACATACCAATCCGTATGGAATCCACAGCCTTTTCTAGCACAAAGCAGTGTGGGCTTGCTTCAAATAAACCCTGTCTTCCCCAGAATGACCTTCTTCATTAAAGAAAGAAAAGAACCCAGAACAATGAGTCTGTAAAGTGAATACCACCAGTGCTGTTGAGAGATAATGGGGGTGTCTGAGGGAGTTAGTTAACATGTTTAACCTGATTGAGGCTGTTGTTCAGTTGCTAAGTCACGTTTGACTCTTTGTGACCCCATGGACTACAGCATGCCAGGCCTCCCTGTCCCTCACTCTCTCCTGGAGTTTGCCCAAGTTCATGTCCATTGAATCGGTGATGCCGTCCAACCATCTCATCCTCTGCTGCCTTCTCCTCGTTTTGCCTTCAATCTTTCCCAGCATCAGGGTTTTTCCCAGTGAGTCAGCTCTTCTCATCAGGTGGCCAAAGTATTGGAGCTTCAGCTTCAGCATCAGTCCTTCCAATGAGTATTCAGGGTTGATTTCCTTTAGGATGGACTGGTTTGATCTCCTTGCTGTCCAGGGGACTCTCAAGAGTCTTCTCCAGCACCACAACTTGAACGCGTCCATAGCTAAATCCAAATCAGTTGGCTTCCATGTACTGAGGTAATCGTGCACAAAACTCATTTAGAGAGATTGTCGGGGAGGCCTGTTTCCTGCTTATCATATTTCTACATCTGTTTCAAAGCAAAAACTGAGGTTGACTGGGGAAAGCCCTGACTTGTCACTAATTTAGCTTTAGTGCCCGGCACATCCTAGGCCCTGAAGAAATGCTTATGCGGAGTGGATCTAGCATCTCTGGACTTCACATTTCCCATGGTAAATGAGAAGGCTGTATTAGAATGGATAAAGTCCCTTCCAGTCCCAGAACATCTGTGAGTGTTGAATGTATGGCATATGCACATTGGATTTTGGCCAAATTCCTATCACAGATCAGAACTATGATAGGAGGAGAAGACGAGAGAGGGGAACAGAGGCCCCAAAGCAGGAGGCGGGGGGCTGGTTGTTAAAAGGTGTCCTGTGGTGCTCAGTCTACCCAGATTCAAGGACAAGCTCCCCCACCCTCCAGCTCTGTGACTTTGGGAGCTCATATAACCTGGGCAGGTTCCATATTCTCACCTCTAAAGTGAGCGTTATGCCATGTCACCATCATGAGGCTGCCGTGAAAATTAAATGGGATACCAGCACCCATAGGGGTAGATTTGTAATAAGCATTGTACAAAGTGCTTTTATCTTCAAGAAGCCCCCTCTAATCAGGTGTCAAGGCTAACAGTGAAAGTGAAAAAGTCGCTCAATCGTGTCCGACTCTTTGCGACCGCATGGACTATATAGTCCATGGAATTCTCCAGGTCAGAATCCTGGAGTGGGTAGCCTTTCCCTTCTCCAGGGGATCTTCCCAACCCAGGGATCGAACCCAGGTCTCTTGCATTGCAGGCAGATTCTTTACCAACTGAGCTATCAGGGAAGCCACCAGGGAACAGACACTACTCTGAGAAGCTAACACAGCAGTGAGCCTCGCACGGCCTTACTGACGGATGCCCTCTGATGCCCTCCAGCACTCCCCAAGGGCTATTTTTTTCACCATAAGTCTCATCTATGGACATGCCTTAGACCTGCGGGGGCCTGCATCCCCAACTCTGCTCCTTCTCCCTTCAAAATATCTACCATAGAGTTAAGAACAGAGGCTCCAAAACAAGACAGGCTGGATTCTAATCCCGCTCGGCCGCTAATCAGCTGTGAGTTACCTCACCTCCCTGTGCCTCAGCCCTCCTCTGTAAAGTGGAAACAATGATGACAGGGAACACACGGGACTGCTCTGAATTTCCATAGACTGTTGTGCTCTCAGCCAGGCGGCGTGGCTGTTAGGGAGATGTTTTACCCCCGCCCCCCAGGTCTCAGTTGTGTCAGTGTCTAATAAACTACCCCAACCTCAGTGACCCAAACGTGTATTTGCTCTTGTTCTACAGCGTGGGAGGGCTCAGCATGGAGAGCTCGCCTCTGCTCTACTTTATCAGTTGGAGGACCCGCCTCCAGGGCGGCCTCACTCGCGAAGCCTGACCTGGTTGGGCCCAGCTTCCCGGAGCATGGCAGGATCAGGAGAGTCCCACTGCTCTCCCTGGACGACAACAGTGGCAGCTACCAAGCTTCTTAGAATTTAGGCCCAGGGCTGGCCCAGGGTCACTCACTCCTGTCACCTGTTAGTTAAGGCAAGTCGTGGGGCGGCCCGGATTCCAGGAGACCGGAGCACACGGGTGTGGGGCCTGGGGGTGTGGATTGCTGGGGGCTACCTTGCTAGTACACAGCTCAGCTTGATCTCCGTCTCCTCTGCATCTCTTGTCTGCCTTATGCCTTTTGCTTGTCGGCTTTCTCCTGCTCTGGTCTCCCCCTTCTCGTCCCCCCTTCACTCCAGCACCAGGCTGATCAGTCAGAATCACAGACTGCATCATACCCTAAATGCCCTGTTTCTTCATGTGATAACACTGCTTGCTCGTTGGAGGATCGTTCCCACGCCACCCCCAAGAGGCTAGACTCCTCATCACATCTCAGCTCTCACCTCAGAGACCTCTCCTCTGGAGGGCCTCTCTGACCGCCCTTTGTAGACTGGGGCACTGTTCCCCCAGAGCTCCCAGGTGTCCTCCTGGCACCCCCAGAGCTCAGTCCCGGGCTCCACTTGGGTGTTCAGTTGTGTTCGGTCGTCGTTTGGTGCCTGGGTGAATAAATGAATGGAGGAATGAATGAACGGTCGCAGCAGCCCTGCAAAGCTGCACTGATGATGAAGACGCCATGTCCCCACTTCTACTCTTCTGCAAAGCTGCACTGATGATGAAGACGCCATGTCCCCATTTCTACTCTTCTGCAAAGCTGCACTGATGATGAAGACGCCATGTCCCCACTTCTACTCTTCTGCAAAGCTGCACTGATGATGAAGACGCCATGTCCCCATTTCTACTCTTCTGCAAAGCTGCACTGATGATGAAGACGCCATGTCCCCATTTCTACTCTTCCCTGGGCCGCCCAGGGCTGAGCTCACATCTTGAGATGGCACCCTGGGGATACCTTGGGTATGAGCTGGGAGGAGAAACCACCCTCCTGCAGAGGGGTATAAAGGCCAGGTACTGAGTCTCCTAAGTAAATTCTTGAATGGCCTGCACATGTCTGACACTCAGGTTCTAGAGGGCTAAGATTCCACAGCAGCCTCCTTAAAAATAAACCCATATTCTCACCACCAAACTTTGAGTAGCAGGAAGTGGAGGTCTGGGCGGGTGGGGGTAGCCCGGCAGAATCGTTGTCCTGCAAAGCTTGTGTCCAGCCCTCCTCCCAGAGCCCATCCTACTCACTGGATGCGCACCCCCTAGTTCAGGCTCTGCATTCCCATGACGTGTCGGATGTTGGCCTTGCAACTCAGGAATATGTCTCAGGGGCCCCCAGCTCCCTGCTCAGTTTTCTAGAGTCAGGTGGCACGAGCTTGGCTGGAGCCTTGGAGCACTGAGTGATCCTGACGTTTTGACTCAATTTAAGATGGTCTGGGGTCATTGTCAATTCAGGGGCTTTGTTCACAGAGTTTAATTTTTCAGGTGAATTCTGTGCTCAGTATGTGCTTTTGCAATTGCAACCCATGACTCTATGCCTAATGGGGTAAATGCCATTCTCCCATTTATCTATCCACCCATCCACCCACTCACCCGTCCACCCACTCACCCACCCATCCACCCCCCCCCACCCACTCATCCATCTATCCACTCATTCACCCACTCAACCCACCCACCTGTCTATTCACCCATCCATCCATCCTGATTCCGACACTTGTCATTTCACTGGTCTTGGGCAAGTCTGTTTGCCTTCCTGAACTTTAGTTTCTTCCTCAGTAAACTGAATCTAATGGTGCCTTATGGGTAGTCCTGTGGTTAATTGAGATAATAGCACATATGAGTTGCCTGGTGGAAAACACATAGTTAAACACATGGTTAATGTTATTTTCCTCCCCGCTTGAGAAATAGACACACAACTAGAAAACTATAAAAAGACAGTATATAATCAGGACAATAAAAGTGTGTGAAACCAAAGGCAGTAATACTATAAACTCTTGCCTTGTGTTCTGTCTCATAAACTGCCCTGGGAGTTGATATTTAAAGCCACTTCGAAAAGTTGAGTATCCCAAAATATATTTGAAAAGTTGAGTATCCCAAAATATATTTGAACGGTTCAATGGGGATGCTGACCCTCTATAATAGGTTCATTCGAAATGATCCTGCTTTGCTACTTCCTCTTAGAAAGATAAACAAGCAGCCCACAATGGCTGCTGTGATGTTTTCTTTTAAATCTTGCTTTCCAAATGTAGGACTTGGCTGTTGGACAATCACCCGGGGGCTCGCTCCCCGCACATGCTCTCCCTGAATGCAGGAAGCTCTAGCTTGGAATTCCTGGGGCCTCATTAAGCCCGCTGTGACTAAGTGATCTTGCCTGGTGCTAAAACTGTTTAAAATGACTTGGCAACAACCAGAAGTCAGGTCTCTCTGTTTTTTCTCAGTTACTCCCTCTTTGTAACCCCCGCCTTCATGTCATGAAATGAAAACATCTTTCTTTCCGGATCTAGTGCAGGACAGCCCTCCTCTCTGCCTGAAGAAGCCTCACCCGGGTCTTCCTGGAGAGTTTGAGAGGGAGGCAGAAATCTGTCCCACTGTTGTTAATCTCTCCTTTGAATGAGACTTAACTCCTGGGAAAACCTCTCCCCTATTCCAAGTCATTCTTTCCTCCCTTCCCCTGCCTCCCCCACCCCCAACAATTAATTCTTCTGCTCCATGCTCTAGGCAGCCTCTGCCTTGGTCCTGGCCTTGCCACTGCTCTCCTCCAGACTGTGTCTATTTTCTCAAGATGGGATAGAGGTAGGGAGGGAAGGAGAAAATCCCAGTCGAGCAGAGGCCATCAGAGGTTCACCATAGCCCTGTTTCAGGGGCAGGAACAGAACCTAGGAACTGGATGGGTGAGAGGGAATCTAATATTGAGAATCCTTCTCTGTGCCAGACAGTTGAAATAATTTCTTTCATTCGACTTTAACTCTACAATATATGAATACGCCTTCCTTTTAAAAAATTAGACCACCATAAGAATGCTAAATTCCCTTGACACCCACTTTCAATCCATTCTCATCTCTTGCCCTTTCCCTGGAGGGAACCACTTGATTATTTTGCTTTCTTCCCAAGTATTTTTCCTGGCCCAAGTGTCTAGAGCAGTGCCTGGCATGGAATGGGCATTATACAGTGGAATAATGTTCTAAAGGTGTGTGTTTTACATAAGTACTATGAATCCATAGATCTTCAACATCCAGCTGCAGCTCCCTCCTTTGATAGCATTTCATTTTATGGAAGTGCCAGTGTATTTGATAATCCCTTTACTGACGAACATCTTTTTGGTCTCAATTTTTTGCAGTTACAAACAGCGCTGCAGTGAAAAGCCTGGTATGGGTTTTCCTGAGAGTGTGGGCTGATTCCTCGCTTGGCCCCAGGGTCTGAGCATTTTTAGTTTTAATGAGCACCTCGAGTGTTACCTTCCAGAGTGAGGGCACCAAAGCAAGCCCCCACAAACATGTGATGATGACGATCGTGCCCACTTACAAGTGTTGCCCAGTCCTGTCGGACTGTTTGCAACTCCATGCACTGTAGCCCACAGGGCTTCTCTGTCCAGGGAATTCTCCAGGCAAGAATACTGGGGTGGGTTGCCATTTCCTTCTCCATCCCACTTACAAAGCACTTCACAAAATGCCAAATGTGTCCTAGATCAATTTAACGATTATGCATTAAATCTTCGCAAGGATCCCTCGAATCCTAGATCATTTTAACGATTATGCATTACATCTTCGCAAGGATCCCTCGAAGCATTTCTATTATTCTTCCTATCTGATAGATGAGGACACTGAGCACAGAGTGTTTGAGTAACTTGACACCATCAAACCTTTAATTTGTGCTCAGGAGAACAGTCTCAGAGGGGAAATGACTTACCCAAAGTCACACAGTCCATGGATAGCCCAGGCAGGTTTGGGAGAAGCCTGGGCAATTCCTCAGTTATAGAGTGCAGGCGAGCTGGGAAACGGAGAGCAGGGTGGCCCTCGTAGACACCTCCCAAGTCACCACGAGGTGACCACTTAGAGGATGCTGGGGGAGGGGTGGCGCCGCCCTTGCAGTGCGAGGGGACCTTTCCTTCCGGTCTGCCAGCATCCCCCACCACGGTTCCCTGCGGGTAGAGGAGGGAGCCGCAGGCCGCGCCGGCTCGCACAGCACCCCCTGGCGGCCCCTCGCGAGCGCACAGCCCGGCGCCCCGGGAGAGTAACGGGCCGTGGGGAGGGCGCCCGCGAGGGCAGGGAGCCGGCGTAGGGGCCGCCCCGGCGCGCGGAGATAAAAGCGGGCCGGCCCGGCGGCTGGCGCGATCTGCGCATTCTCCTATTGATTAGCAGGGTCTGCCCGGAGGCCGGGATACCCGCGGAGCGGGACCGGTACGGAGCGTAAGGGAGACGGAGCGGCCGGGTCTGTGGCCCCGTGCCGGGCTGGGCACCGTCCGCCAGCCGGACATCAGCCACCCTGCTCCGGGGGTGCGGGCAGCAGGCGGCGCGCCAGGCAGCGAAGCTGAGCCGCGGGCGTAGGCTGCTGCAATGGGGCTGTGTTGCTGCAAAGACTGGAGGGGACACCTGCGAGCGCCCAAAGGTAACTTTTGGGCGGGCACGTGCGCCGCGGACTCGGGACTTAGGCGCCCAGGCGAGGGGCGCGCGCCGCCGGTTCCCTCCTGCAGCCACGGGACGCTGCCGGTCCCGCCTCGGGGATTTGTCCGCAGGATTCCCTGGGCCACCCGACACCTGCTTCCGCCGTGGAAAGGGCTCAGTTGTGGCTGCAACTTTCCCCCGGTGTCCGAACTTTGAAGCGCGCGTCCAGAGGCTCCTCTTGCTCGGCGGAGCCCGGCTGGAGGTTAGGGTCCCATCCCGGGGTAGAAGGGGAGCCGAGAGGAGGGGAAAGCCCGCCCTACAGGGTCCGGCGCGGACGGTGAGCGCCGGCTGCTCGTCCGCCAAGTCCAAGGCTGGGTCGGCGGAGCCCCTGGCTCCCGGCCCCGCCCGCAGGTCCTTTGCAGAGAGCCTGGCTTGCTCCCGTCGCCGCCTCTGCGGCTTAACCGCCTCGGAGCGGGGCCATTCATTCTCCACGCCCGCCTCTGTCACAAACTTGGACCCAGGGGCCCTGACTCAGAGTTTTCCAAAAGTCGCGGGGAGCTTGCTTGTGGAACGCAGCGGGCTTGGAGAGGGTTCCAAGCCGAGAAACGCGCCGAGGACGTTGGCGGCTGCGGAGGTCCGGCCTCCTTTGGGCAGTGGCCCTTCTAACTTAACCCTTGACTGGCTGAAACTATCCCTGTTGATTGCCAGAAACAAGATAATGCAACCCTTTACCGCAGCGCCTCCCAAGCTCGTGGGAACCTAAAACCCACCTGTCCCTCGCTTATTAAACATGCAGATTGCCTAGCCTCACTCTGACCTACTTCCTGGATAGGCTCTGGGGAAGGGTCTGCGAAGCTGTGTGTTTAAGGGCTTCCCTAAGTGACTGGTGTGACAAGGTGAGTCTGGGAAGCCTTGCCTGTAAACTGTAAGGTGGGCGCCGGCTTTACCAGATGGGCGCCAGGTTCTGATTCTTTGAAAAGTATATTCTGGATCCTGATACAGAAAGGTTGGAATGTGTCAAGCAGCTTGAAGAACTCTTGTCCAGGTGATGATAAAGATGGCGCAAATGTATTGGTTTGTTCACAAAGAGTTTGAGGTCGTTTTTAACATGAGAAGTAAATATAACAAAACTAAATAGGGCCCTACACTTAAACAGATCATATAGAGCAAAGAGAGAAAGAGCCCAGTTAATCTGGCCGTAAGATAATATCTGTGGTTGAGCTTTTGTGCAGCTCAAATGAAATAAGACGAGTTTCATGGTTCTCATTGCCCTAGAGCAACAGTTTTCCTAACTTTGATTTTAACAAGAAAAAAGAATTTTACATATGCATTTTTGTGTTTGGAAGGAATAGATGGAGGGCAAGTGTATCTTGGCTACTGCAGTAACCAGGGCCTCCATAGGATTCAGAGGGCAGGGTCTGGCTCATGCTGACTGAGGTCAGGCCGGAGCCCAGCGCAGAGCAGCAAGGATTTCAGTGGGAGCCTAGAGCCACTTTGGTCTTTCTGGGCCATTTCTCAGTACATCCTACTGGGAGGTGGAGCTTATATCCTAGAAGCAAAGGTGGATTTGCCAGGGCTGGGTTAGGGAAGGTACTTACTCAACTAGTAACCCCAGAAGGGAGCAGTAAGAGGGTGTGCTGCTGGGGCTGTCTTCTGGGACTATGGACCCCAGGTTGCACAATCCGTGTGAGAAACAGGCCTGGTGCAGGCGTGTTTCCCACTTTGCTCCCATCCTCCCAACCCATCCTGAGACAGAGCTGGCCAGTGCAGCCTGGGAGCAGGGACCCAGTCTGAATCATCCAGCAAGTCCTGAAGCCCACCTAAAGTAGCAGAGCTGGGCAATCCTGGAGTGAGAGGGGCTGGGCAGCACTGCGGTGCCCGAGTGCACCTGCCCTGTCCCGAGCAGGCAGCCAGCACTGGCAGGCAGGCAGGATGGCCCAGAAATGCAGACACTTGTGGCTTTTGCGAAAAAAATATTCATTTGGCTGCACTGGATCTTAGTTGAGGTGTGGGATCTTGCATCTTGGTTACAGCATGTGGGATCTTTGCATGTGGCATGTGGGATCTAGGTCCCTGACCAGGGCATCAAACCCGGGCCTTGTGCATGGGCAACTCAGAGGCTTAGCTGCTGGACCACTAGGGGAGTCCCAACATTCGGTTTTTTAGTGTAAAATCTCCAAATGTTCAAATGTCGTTGCCTCATTTAACAGATTTGCACCTGTCTGGCTGGGCAGGAGACAGTTGGGATCATTGTTCCAAACAAGTTCTACCATAAACAGGGGAGCAAGGTTTCCTTGGCCGTAACCTTAGAAATCATGAGTTATTAAACTTTGGGAGGCTTTTCACTGCAAGACTTCAGAACTTTCCGCATGTTAATTGGTGCAAATGTGCATCTCCAAATCAGGTGGAGAGTGTTAATAGATACAGTCTTCAAACTTTTGCCCAGGGAACCTGCCTTTTGTAGAGCATCTCATGGCATCTGTATCTTTGAACACACTTTGAGAAACACTTCTTTGGCCTGTGATTCAGTTGTCATAGCAGTGATGCAGTCCATCTATTTTAAGGGGGTGTGTATGTAGGGGTGTGTGTGTTGTGTAGCTGTTACAAGCTGCCTGTGAAGAAGCTTTCTGACTTTCCAGACTAGAAAAGTGTGTGTTTTTTCTTTAAGATCAAAAGAGAATCCATTAGTCATTGGTATACCTTTCCCCAAGACAACAGATGTTGTTAGCGATTTCATTCTTGGATATTTCTGAATCAGACTTTTACAACAGGATATTTGACCATGTTGTCTCTGAGTAGAAGTGTCCTTGATAAAATCGGCAGGCTCAAGTAGTAAATTCCATAAGGAGAGCAGCAAAAATATATCACGTGCCAGAATCACCGTAGTAGATCTGGGCTTAATGTCTTTAAAATCCAAAGCCTGGCACTCTCTCCAGAGGACACCTTCTCTCCTGCTGGTGGTGGAGTTGAGGGGGTGGGGGGCATCCTGGACCTGGGGAGGGATTACTGTAGACACATATGGGGGCACAATATGCCACAGTATGAATCCATTCACTATCATATGCAGGTGCTGTCATACTTTGCGCCCCTTCTCCTGAATTGTGCCTGACTGGTCGTTCTTACCTCCCCTGGCCGGCTGTTCTCCTACCCGTACGCTGAATTTGGCTGTGAATTCTGTTTCTCCCTCTGAACTCTGCAAAGCCTCTGCCATACACCTCTCTCTCCATACACAATTGGAGCAGTCCTTGGTGCTTCTGCAGAAGCCCAAACGTCAGCGAGCAGGATCTGCCTTGCAGAGAAGGGTTGCTCCCTCCTAAAAGCAGAGGGGAACAAGCTCGCTCTGAACTCTCAGGACATGGTCTCATTTCTCTGTTTTTAGGTGACATTTCCCGATGCTTCTGCTGTATTGAGCTCGGTGGTGGGTCTGTGCAGTGGCAGATTTCATTTTCTTCAACTCTGCACTGGGACCCAAGGCCAGGGCTTGGAGCAGCGCTGAGGCAGCTGTTGCCCGAGGCCGGGGAGGGGCAAGGGCGGACAGGGCCCTGAGGCCTTCGAGGCCTGCTGGCCGCCCCCCACTGCTCCTCTGCCCGCCACGTTTCCCCCTGCTCTCAGCACTGGGCGCCCTCCTGTCGTCGGGAACCTTGCCCCCATCCTGTCCTGTGTTCCCAGCACTCTCCCGCTTCCTTCCGCTGACTCCTTCTATCAGCCTGTGAACCTGCCTTCCGTCTCTCATCAGAACACTTTTTTGTGTAAAGTTTCTTGCCCTGAGGTGCTCCAGAGGCCCAGCCCCCCGCTCCTTCCCTCCGTCACCACCACACCCCCCAGGAACAGTTTGCTGGCCCTGCCTCGTTCTGCTCCTCCTGCACTTACCTGTGACCCCTCGCTGGTGCTGGACCTAGTGAACAGTACCACTCCTCCAAGCGCCCGAGAGCCTGCCCCACGCCCTTCCTCCTGGATTGTGCCTGCCTGGTCCTTCATACCTCTCCTGGCCAGCTATTCTCCCACCCGTATACCAAGCTTGGCTGTGAATTCTGTTTCACCCTCTGAACTCTGCAGTAAGTCTCTCCCACACATCTCACCCCAGGTCCCAGTGGCTTTGATCACCTTTAAGGAAAGAGCCGCCAGATCCTCTGCCCCTCACCTGTGCAGTGCCCACCTCCAGCCTGCAGATCCAGCACCCCAGCTGGAGCCCCTTCTCCCGGTTTCCTGGCTCTCAGCCTGCCCAGGGTCATTTCCCGTGACCAAAGGCTGACGGCTCCTGAGATCCTGCCCAGGGCTGCGACCACATCCCTGCCCCCAAGGCCAATTGAATTGCTTTTGCAGACCCTCATCATCTCAACTGTACTGGCTTTCTCAACTGGTCATCCCAAGTTCATCCCTGCGTCTTCTAGTCCTCTGCCCAAGCCAGCATCCCGTGCATGGCTCCTGCCACCTCATGTCCCTCCTCAAACTGCATCTTGGCCTCACAGTGCCTACAAGAGAAAGCCCAGCTTCTAGCCTTGCTGGTTTGCCTGACAGCCCTCCCCAGCCCCTTTCCAACCTCCCCCCACCACGCAGCCTGGACCTCCCTGGCCCCTGCAGACACCGGGCCTTCTCATGATGCCTTCAGTCAAGCCCTAGGAAGGTGGCCTGCGCCTGGAAGCAGCTCTGAAACCCTGACCCACGAGCCCAGTCCATTTCGTTCTGTCTAGTGCCTGGTTGGTGTGGGTCTGTGCCGCCCAGCTGACAGTCGTCTCGTCACCTCTGTGATCTGGCTCTGCACTTGGCAGAGAAGCTGGCAGGAGAGCAGTGGGTGCAGCAGGAACAGGGAGACAGTTGTGTTCCCTGCGCCTGTTTCCGTCTCCTGACGCCTAGGGTCCCAGAGGCAGTCCGCCTGGGAGAGTCCAGCCCCACCTGGTGGAGCTCTCCGAGCAAGCGTGAGGCATTGACACGGACTCCTGGCCCGTTTCCTGATATCCAGGGGCATGTCTGGCTGTCTAGTGGCCAGGGCACAGAGGCCAGTGGGCGGGGCAGGAATGCTGTGACTAAGCACAGTTCAAGCTGGGCAGAGGAGCCCCTTGCTGACCTGGAGGGAGAGACTGCCATCCCCGGGTTGGGGGTGATAGAACTGGTTCTCTTCTGTAAACGTCTGTGCAAGCTTTGAGCCCACTTTCTTGAGACGGTTCCATTTTCCACAAACTCTTCCAAGATTGCTAAATAGGCAATCTTGGGCAGTTCACTTAATGATCATTTGTGGCGCTGGCTCCACACCAGGCCTAGTGCCTGGCATGAAGATAAAGAGCTAGGGAGGGTACAGTATCCACCCTCACTGTGTTCACAGCCTGACGAAGCAGAGGCCCAGGCGGCAGAAGGTGATGTTACAGGCTGGGAAGGAATGTGGGGAGAGCAGCAGGCCTGCGTGCTCTGGGAGGGCTGATGCCCAAGCTGAGTCTCATAGGACAAGCAGCCAGAGCAACAGACGTACTAGGGAAGGGCTTCCCCGGCCAGTGGAGGTGGGTCAGGTCGAGGCTTCCCAGCAGTGCAGCTCCCAGCCGCTCCTTCTCTGCCGCTGCTCCAGGCTCCTGCAGAAGCCGACGCTGCTGGACTCACTTCTGCCCCGTCCGCTCGGCCCTCTTGCTGGTGGCCTTCTCAGAATCACAGTGATTATTCCGCCCAGGCCTCACTTTGAGCGCCAGACTCGCTTGACACTTCCGCTGGTTGTCTCCTGGCCTAGAGAGTGGCCAAAGCTGATGAGGCTAAACCTAAACACTCACTTCCGTTTTCCTCCTCCAGTCTGCCCACGCCAGGTTCTGCCAGTTCCATTTCCAAAATCCATCTGAGTTTCTCTACTTGTCTCCGTCCATGCCAGCTCCCCGGGTCCAGCCACCAGCCTGCCGCCCAACCACTAGAGTGGTCTCCCGGTCTTTCTGCATGGATCCTCCCCATTCCAGTCCATCCTCCAGCTCCAGCCAGCACCTGCTCCAGCGGCCCTCCGGGTCCCATTGCCGCTTGCTCAGAAACGCTCAAGGGACTCCAGTGGCACCCGCTGTGAGCTCTGTGTCACTTCTTCCTGAGAGGCCCTCTCTGACCCCTGGCATTTGCTCACATGCCATCCCTTGCCTTTCCTCTAGAACACCTATCACAGTGACTAAGTATTTGCGTGTCGGTTTGCAGAACCTGTCCCTTCACCAAGTGAAGCCCCCTGGTGGGAAGGCAGGACAGGCTCTGTCTGTTCTCTTGTCTGGGAAGGCTGCCAGAAGCCAGGCGAGAGAGCCCTGCAGCCTGACTCAACCTTAAGGGTGTGACGAGCTGAAGAGGATGATGTGAGGTGGGTTGGGTGCGTCAGAGTGTTCGAGCCTTGTGCTGCAGGATTGTGCTTGAAGCCCAGAGCCTGGAGGCCTCCTAGCTGCAGCTCAGGGCTTGCAGGGGTCACAGTTGCTTTCCAAGCAGTGTCCCCATTTGTTACCTCTTCCCCATTCAGATGTCCTGGGGTAGCAGTCCTGTGGGTTTCTCAAAAAGGGAAGCAGGTTCTGCTGGACTATTTGGTTCCATTTCCCAGCCAAGTACCCCCGGCCACTTCCCACCTCTCCGAGCCTCTGCATCTTCACCTGTAAATGGCGACAGGCATGCCAACCTCTAGGGCTGTCAGATGGCTGGACGACGATCCTAGTACTGCCCTTCTCGAACCGCGTTACCACTCCAAGCCTCAGCTTCCTCATCTCCAGAGAGGGAAGGAGGCAAAACTGGATGGTCTCCAAGGTCCCTCTCAGCTTGAACCTTAGATGATTTTTTGAGGAAAGTCGGAACTGCTCTGTGCTCTTAGCAACGGGGCATAAGAAGGTCGAATGCCTTTTCCTACCTGTTCAGAGAGGGGCTCAGCCAGCACTCATCTAGGGGTGGAGGAGAGATGGCAGGGTAGCAGGTCTGTTTAACCAGCACACAGCCGTGGTCAACACTGCTGTTACTGGGGTTGGAGGGTGGACTTATGGCCTGAAGAGGAGCCAATCCTGGAGGAGCTTGAAGTCCTTGACCTTGGCCATTAGGGCAGGAAGCCTCCCAGAGAGCTCGAGTCCTAAATTCCTGGAGGGAGAGGGCAAAAAAATGCCTGATGTGTGTTTTCCCATCTTCTTTGTTGGTAGGTCCTTGCACCATGAAGGGATGCTCTTTCAGGAATCCTGGACCCCAAATGGGGAGCATCCAAGTAAAATGAACCCCTAAATAGTTCTCCTTATCGTACCTGCCCCAACCCAGCTATGTAGCTCATGCACATCCTGCCTGAATTAGACCTTTTGCTGGGCTCTTCCCCCAAACACCCATCACCTAACTCTTTTAAACATCTTTTTTGAGATATATTTCAAATATCATAGAATGCATTTATTTAGAATGTAAAGCTCTGTAATTTTTTAATATATTTAGAGGTATGCAACCATCACCATAATCCAGTTTTTGAACAGTTTTCTTACCCCAGAAAGAAGCCCCTTGCCCATTAGCAGTCACTTCCCATTCCTAAGATAACCCTCCCGCTTATCCTGCAGCCCCTGGCAACCACTTAACAGCATACCTTTGGGCAATATATGGCCTTTTGTGATTGGCTTCTTTAACTCAGCATAATATATTCAAGGTCCAGCCATGTTGCAGCATCTTACCACTACTTCAGTCCTTTTTATGGCTGGGTATAGTCCATGCGTGCGTGTTCATTTGCTCAGTGGTGACCGGCTCTTTGCGACTCCATGGACTGTAGCCCACCAGGCTCCTCCATGCATGAGATTTTTTCAGACAAGAATACTGGAGTGGGTTGCCATTTCCTCCTCCAGGGGATCTTCCCAACCCAGAAATCCAACCTGCGTCTCCTGCATTGGCAGGTGGATTCTTTAGCACTGAACCGCCAGTCCATAGTGTGATTATGCCATATTTGGTTTATCCACTCACTCATCAACTGGGGAGCATTTAGATTATATTTTGCCAGTGTTTTGTTGAGTATTTTCATATCTGTATTCACAAGGAACATTGGTCTTTGTTTTTGTTATCAATATCGGAGGAATACTGGCTGCACAGGAATTGGGAATCATTCGCTCCTCTTGTGCTTTTTGGAAGGGCTTGTGAATAGTTGGTATTAACGTTTCAAGTGTTTGGTAGAATTCACCAGTGAAACTACCTGATAGTCATCCTTTAAATGATTAGCAGAAGTCATTAATAAAACATTTTGGAGGATGTTTAAATTATTAACTTAGTCTTATGTTAAAGGTTTATTTAGATTTTCAATTTTTTCTTAAGTCAGTTTTGATACTTATGTCTTTCTAGGAATTTCTCTTTTCATCTAAGCCATCTAATTTATTGGCATAAGAGCATTCATATTCCCTTGTAATCTTTTTTATCTCTGTAAGGTTGGCAGTGATGTCCCCTTTTTCATCCTTGATTTTAGAAATTTAAGTCTTGTTCTCTTTTTCTTGGTCAGTCTAGTTAAATTTTGTCAGATATGGTCATCTTTTCAAAGAACCACACTTTTGTTTTTATTGGTTTTCTCTATTTTTCTAGTCTTTGTTTTACTTATTTCTAGCCTTCATTATTTCCTTCTACTTGTTTGATCTGAGCTTGGTTTGTTCTTTTTCCAGTTTCATAGAAGGGAAAGTTAGGGTTTTGATTTGACATCTTTGTTATTTTATAATGTGGACATTTATAGCTGTACATTTCTCTCTAAGCATGTTGTATGCCATAGGTTTTGATAATGTTGTGTTTTCATCTCCATTCATTTGAAAATGGTTTTTAAATTTCTGTGGTCATTTCTTCTTAAGAGTGAGTTGTTTGATGTCCACGTATTTACGCGATCTCTAGATTTCCTTTTTTATTGATTTTTAATTCCACTCCTCTGTCACCTGCACTCTATACTCTATCATCAGTGAGTATGCTTCCGTATTTTGTTTCATCCACCCCTTTTAAGCGCTTAAGGCTTGTGCTATGATTTGGCGTACAGGCTGTCCTGGAACTCGCTCCACATGCGCTTGAGAAGCAGGTGTGCGCTGCACCTGTCGGGCGGAGCGCTATAAGTCAGGCTCACCTGGTTACCCGGCTGCACGTGCCAGGGGGAGCGCTATGAGTCAGGCTCACCTGG
This sequence comes from Bos mutus, assembly GCF_027580195.1. Taxonomy (NCBI): domain Eukaryota; kingdom Metazoa; phylum Chordata; class Mammalia; order Artiodactyla; family Bovidae; genus Bos; species Bos mutus. Next base: position 7,303,560 of record NC_091644.1, on the reverse strand, counting down.
TTACCCATGTTGTTCGGGCGTCTGTTTCTTTATTGATTTTCTGCCTGGTTGCTCCGTCCATTATTGAAAATGGAGAACCGAAGTTTCCAACTATTATTATTGAATCTTACTTCTGTTTTCACTTCATAAATTATGGAGTTCTGTTGTTAAGGCATATTTGTTTATAATTATTATGTCTTTATGCTGGGTCAGCCTTTTTTCATCATGAAATCTTCTTGTTTGTCTCCAGTAACATTTTTGTCGTAAAGTCTGCTTGGTTCAATATTTGTAGCTCTCCTTGGGTATTTTTGTACGGCATATCTTTTTCCATCATTTCACTTCCTGTTTACTTGTGTTTTGAAATCTAAATGTGTTTACTATAGACAGCATGTAGTTTGATTTTTAAATCCATTCTGTTATTCTTTACTTTTCTGTTGGAGTACTTAATACATTTACATTTAATGTAATCACTGACGGTGTGGATTGATGCCAGCCATTCTGCTACTTATTTTCTATGTGACGTGTCTTTTTTGTTCTCTACATTCGTTACTGCCTACTTTTGCGTTAAATAGGTATTTCCTATGTACTGCTTTGATTTCCTTATTGTTTCTTTACAGTATTTTAGAAGTTATTTTCGTACTCTTCTGGGGACTACAATTAGTCTTTTAGTTTAAAGCAATTTACTGCAGAGTAATACTACATTAACTTCAGTGGCATACAGAACCTTTGCTCCGATGTAGCTCTGTTCCCTCTCTCCCCTGTGCATTATTGTCACACTTACTAGATCTTTATGCGTCATAAGTCCATCAACAGTTTTGTAAATAACAGTTTTCCTTTGATCAGATACAAGAAGAGTGCTGCCGAGAGCTACATGACACTGCCTTCTGCATTTAATTGCGGCCACTTTCATGGATATTCTTTATTTCTTCATGTAGAGCCAAGTGATTGTCCAGCATCCTCTTGTTTCACCTTTGCATTTCTTGTGCTACTTACGTGCCACAACAGAGAATGGACCCTCTCAGTTTTTGTTTATCTTGGAATGTCTTTAATTTCTTCCCCATTTTGAAGATGGTTTCGATAGGTATAGAACTCTTGGTTGACAGTCTCTTTTCTTCTTGTGTTTGGAAAATGTCATCCCACTGCTTTCTGGTTTCCATGGTTTTTGATAAGATATTAACTGTTGTTGAGAATTCTTTGTATGTGATGAATCATTCTGCTTCTTTTAAGATTCTGTGTTTAGATAGTTTACCTATAATATGTCTGGTATGAATCTCTTTGAGTTTATCATACTTGGAATTCGTTGAGATTCTTGGATCAACGTTTTTCAACAGACTTGGGAAGCTTTTGACCATTACTCCTTCAAGTATTCTGTCTACCCCTATCACTTCATGGGAAACAGATGGGGAAACAGTGGAAACAGTGTCAGACTTTATTTTTCTGGGCTCCAAAATCACTGCAGATAGTGATTGCAGCCATGAAATTAAAAGACACTTACTCCTTGGAAGGAAAGTTATGACCAACCTAGATACCATGTTCAAAAGCAGAGACATTACTTTGCCAACAAAGGTCCGTCTAGTCAAGGCTATGGTTTTTCCTGTGGTCATGTATGGATGTGAGAGTTGGACTGTGAAGAAGGCTGAGTGCCGAAGAATTGATGCTTTTGAAGTGTGGTGTTGGAGAAGACTCTTGAGAGTCCCTTGGACTGCAAGGAGATCCAACCAGTCCATTCTGAAGGAGATCAGCCCTGGGATTTCTTTGGAGGGAATGATGCTGAAGCTGAAACTCCAGTACTTTGGCCACCTCATGCGAAGAGTTGACTCATTGGAAAAGACTCTGATGCTGGGAGGGATTGGGGGCAGGAGGAGAAGGGGACGTCGGAGGATGAGATGGCTGGATGACATCACTGACTCGATGGACGTGAGTCTGAGTGAACTCCGGGAGTTGGTGATGGACAGGGAGGCCTGGCGTGCTGCGATTCATAGGGTCGCAAAGAGTTGGACACGACTGAGCGACTGAACTGCACTGAACCCCTTTCTTTCCTTCTAAGACTCCCACTATGTGTATCCTGGTACACTTGATGATACCCCACTAGTCTCAGAGGCGCTGTTCATTTTTCATCCTCTTTTCTTTTACTCCTCATATTGCATAATCACAGTTGATTTATCTTCAAGTTTACTGATTCTTCTGCCAGCTCGGATATGCTATTGAATCTCTATAGTAAATTGTTCATGCTACTTACTGTTCTTTTAAACTTCAAATTTTCTGTTTAAATCTCTTTATTTACATTCTCTATTTGGTGAGATATCATTCTCATACCTGCCTTTAATGCTTTGGACATGATTTCTTTGAACTTATTTATAATAGCCAATTTGAAATCTTTGTCTAAGAAATCTAACATCTGAGTCAAGAGTAGTTTCTATTGACAGTTTTTTTCCCCTTGTGTATAGACCACATTTTCTTCTTTCTTTATGTATCTTATAATCTTTTGTTGAAAAGTGGACACTGTAAATAATATAATGTGTCAACTCTGCAAATTAGATTCCCTTCCCTCCCTTGCTTTTGTTGTTATTGTTGTAGCTGTTTTATAAATCTGTAGTATACAGCCATGGAAGTCTTTCCTTGGTTAGTTTAGTGGTCAGCTAATGATTTGTCAGAGATACCATTAAATGCCTTTAACCAATAAGTCTTCTATTTTTTGCTAAGTGTGTGTGTGTGTGTTGGGGCACACCTTAGATGCTTAGGTAGTTTATGACTGTGACTTAATCTTTACTTCCTACTTGCGCAGGGACCTAAAGTTGGCCAGAGGTCAGAGATTGGAGACCTCCCAAGTCTTTACTGCTCATGGATGCAGGTATACACATGTACATGGCCTTGTAGGCATCCAGAAAAATGTCAGAGTTCTTCAGAGCCCCCAGTATATTTCTCCTTCCCCATAACTTCTTTTGGCTAGAACTTATTTGCCCAAATTAGTATCAGTTTTAGGCAGCTGGAAGAAGCACAAGCTTGAATCAAGATTGCTGGGAGAAATATCAATAACCTCAGATATGCAGATGATACCACCCTTATGGCAGAAAGTGAAGAGGAACTAAAAAGCCTCTTGATGAAAATGAAAGTGAAGAGTGAAAAAGTTGGCTTAAAGCTCAACATTCAGAAAACGAAGATCATGGCATCTGGTCCCATTACTTCATGGCAAATAGATGGGGAAACATTGGAAACAGTGTCAGACTTTATTTTTGGGGGCTCCAAAATCACTGCAGATGGTGATTGCAGCCATGAAATTAAAAGACGCTTACTCCTTGGAAGAAAAGTTATGACCAACCTAGATAGCATATTCAAAAGCAGAGACATTACTTTGCCAACAAAGGTCCATCTAGTCATGGCTATGGTTTTTCCTGTGGTCATGTATGGATGTGAGATTTGGACTGTGAAGAAAGCTGAGCACCGAAGAATTGATGCTTTTGAACTGTGGTGTTGGAGAAGACTCTTGAGAGTCCTTTGGACTGCAAAGAGATCCAACCAGTCCATTCTGAAGGAGATCAGCCCTGGGATTTCTTTGGAAGGACTGATGTTGAAGCTGAAACTCCAGTACTTTGGCCACCTCATGCGAAGAGTTGACTCATTGGAAAAGACTCTGATGCTGGGAGGGATTGGGAGCAGAAGGAGAAGGGGATGCCAGAGGATGAGATGGCTGGATGACATCACTGACTCGATGGACGTGAGTCTGAGTGAACTCCAGGAGTTGGTGATGGACAGGGAGGCCTGGCGTGCTGCGATTCATGGGGTCACAGAGTCGGACACGACTGAGCGACTGAACTGAACTGGACTGAACTGAATATTAAAGAATTACTACCAACTTCTTTTGACTGATGCCCTGGAGATAGGGTTTTTCCACAGAGTGAGGTCAAATAATGACAATGCTTTGTAAATGGGGCTTTTTTGGGGAGTTGTCCAATTGTGACAATGTCCCAGGATAGGACTTTCTAAGATGCTATTTCATACCAGAGTATGTGGGTAGGTCCTTAGCTCTTCTCTGGTTCAGATCTTGTCCATCTTACCTCACCTTTACCTAGATGTTAAGTGATGACTTGGGGGTGAGTTAAGGTGCCTGAGGGTTTGGTCTCAAGTGGGTAGTGTGAAATGTTATAACTATTGCATCTGGGAGTTGGACAGACCTGGTGCTGAGTTCTGGCTCTTCCTTCTACTGTCCTTGCAGCCTTGGGGACAAGTTACTTCTCTGAGCCAAAGAGGGATACCTTGTAAATTGGGATACCAGCAACCTCACCAGTTTGTGTCAAGGGAAAATTTAAATTAGTCTCTGTATATGAGGCTGCTTGCACACAGAAAAATGTTCAGTCATGGAAATGATTATTATTTGCCTTAAGGCTTAGGGTCGGAGAAGGCAATGGCAACCCACTCCAGTACTCTTGCCTGGAAAATCCAATGAACTGAGGGGCCTGGTAGGCTACAGTCCATGAGGTCGCTAGGAGTCAGACACAACTGAGCGACTTCACTTTATTTTTTCACTTTCATGCACTGGAGAAGGAAATGGCAACCCACTCCAGTGTTCTTGCCTGGAGAATCCCAGGGACAGGGGAGCCTGGTGGGTTGCCATCTATGGGGTTGCACAGAGTCAGACACGACTGAAGCGACTTAGCAGCGGCAGCAGCAAGGCTTAGGGTAAGACTCTAAAAAATGATGAGGCTAGTGTTGTTTTGCTGAAATGAAAGCAATGATAGTCCACGTAGCACCCACTGTGTGCCAAACACCATCCTAAGTGCTTTGTACATAAGAATTCATTTAGTCCTCACCATAATCCTCAAGTGGATTCCTTTACAAGTCTCAGTTCAGTTCAGTTCAGTCACTCAGTTGTGTCTGACTCTTTGCGACCCCATAGACTGCAAATCTCCAGGCCTCCCTCCATCACCAACTCCCGGAGCTTGCTCAAACTCATGTCCATTGAGTTGGTGGTGCCATTCAACCATTTCATCCTCTGTTGTCCCCTTCTCTGCCTGCCTTCACTCTTTCCCAGCATCAGGGTCTTTTCTAATGAATCAGTTCTTCACATCAGGTGGCCAAAGTATTGGAGATTCAGCTTCAGCCTCAGTCCCTCCAATGAATATTCAGGACTGATTTCTTTTAGGATGGAGTAGTTTGATATCCTTGCAGTCCAAGGGACTCTCAAGAGTCTTCTCTAACACCACAATTCAAAATCATCAGTTCTTTGGCATTCAGCTTTCTTTATGGTCCAACTCTCACGTCCATACCTGACTACTGGAAAAACCATAGCTTTGACTAGACAGACCTTTGTTGCCAAAGTAATGTCTCTGCTTTTTAATATGCTTCCCAGGTTGGTCATAGCTTTTCTTCCAAGGAGCAAGCATCTTTTAATTTCATGGCTGCAGTCACCATCTGCAGTGATTTTGGAGCCCAAGAAAATAAACTCTGTTACTGTTTCCCCATCTATTTGCCATGAAGTGGTGGGACCAGATGCCATGACCTTAGTTTTCTCAACATTGAGTTTTACGCCAACTTTTTCACTCTTCTCTTTCACTTTCATCAAGAGGCTCTTCAGTTCCTCTTTGCTTTTTGCCATAAGGGTGGTGTCATCTGCATATCTGAGGTTATTGATATTTCTCCCAGCAACCTTGATTCCAGCTTGTGCTTCATCCAGCCCAGCGTTTCTCAAGATGTACTCTGCATATAAGTTAAATAAGCAGGGTGACAACATACAGCCTTGATGTACTCCTTTCCCAATATGGAACCGGTTCATTGGAACAAGTTCGTTTGGAACAAGTCTCATGTAGAGATGAGGAAACAGGCATAGAGGCCTTTGCACCAGGCCACTCAGAACTGAGAATCCAACTCAGGCTGTCTGGCAGCAGAGTCTGCTGTTGTCACACGCACAGTTTGATTTTAATACCACACAGCTCCAGGCCAGGTGTTCACTTTTATGACTGGCAGTGGAGAACACTCAAGTGAGAGCAAAACGAGAAGTGGCATTTGGCCTTTACTGATGAAACTTGGAATGAAAGGACTGGGTACTCCCGTGTCACATTCACTTCGGAAAAAGTCAAAGGGTGGTCTCAACCCAGAAGCTTCTCCTTTGTGGCTTCAGCCAAGCCACAACACCCAGCCAGCTTCCTCTCTCAGATCAGGCACACACAAGACCTTCTCCCCGCTGGAGTTCCTCTTGGGCTGGAGACTGCAGCCCTTCCCTGCAGCTGGCCGCTGGGCCAGGCACAGCCATTCCCTGAACCTGCTCAGACTCATGGGGACTGGGGGCTTGTTGGGGGTGGAGGGAGTGCTGCAGGCTTCAGCCCTGCACCCCCTCCCCTGTTAGCTCTCCATGAGAATGCCTTGGAGCTGGCAGCTGCGGGAGGGATGGTTAATAACTCAGTGCTCACTCTGATACACCAGGGTCATGAAGATGCGGGCACCCCCGGGGTTCCATTCAGTCTCCTATAACCAGCCGGGTCACAATCAGTGAGTTACAGCGGCCCCGCCTGCCATGTGACTGTCTCTGCAAGTGCAGAGCACCAGGTGTAACTCAGGAGCTGACGCAGGGGCCCCCTGCACCTGTTCCCCACCTTGCTTCCTAGGCCTCTCATCAGCAGGGCCCTCACCTGCCAGCTCCCAGACACCTTCCTGCCCAGGAGGGCTGCAGGCACAGCAGACATGCAGAGGGAGCTCACCAGAAGAGCTCAGAGGTTTGTAAACTGCTGAAACATTCCCAAACCAGGTAGTAAATTGTCACTGCCTGCAGCCTCCCCACTATCTAGGACTGGCCACCTAGGATCAGATGTGGCTTATGGCCCACTTTTGTTCTGTCTGATCCTGGTCCCTGCAGAGCCTTTTTAGAGGATTCTGAAAAAATCGCCCAGTATGCATCAGCAACTTCTGGAGGTAGAAAGACTTGAACTTGGGAGCATGGAGAGACCTTTGAACTGAAGCCGTTTTCACTTCCTCAGTTTACTGTTGAAGACAGTCAGACTGAAAAAGACCAAGTCACTCTGCAAGGGGGTGCAGATGAGGGGACAGCCTTGGAGTCAGGCTGCTTTGGGCCCAAGTCCTGACTCGCCCGCTTTGACCTGCAGTGCGTCTGACCATACCCTGGGCTCGAGACCTCCGTGTCACCTGGCCAGATCACTGCCTCACCAGGCTGTCCCCATCAGCGAGGGCCTGGAGAGAAAGTGCTTGTGTAGGACGAGAGTCCACCAGTCTTCCCTAGGACAGAGGGCTCTGGGGTCCTCTGGGAGACACCTGCACCTCTGACTCAATGGTCACGTCCAGGGCCACCTGCCTCGTCCCAGTCCAGCGTGGGGAATCAGCAAGCTCTTTTCCAGTATAGGCCTCCTGGGGAGAGTTAAGGTGAGAGTCTACTCTGAGTTTCATCTTGCTAATGATGGAATTATGGGGACTTAAGAGATTACGGGCTCAGATGGGGCAGGCGTGGGTGGATCCTCAGAGATCCACCTAGTCTGACCTCATTTTCTAGGGGAATGTTTTTAAAAGCCCCCAAAAGAAAAAATGACTTGTCTAAGCGCCCCCCCCGCCCCCGCCCCACCATATCTGTGACCCACTTTTGTTCTGTCTGATCCTGGTCCCTGCAGAGCCTTTTTTGAGGATTCTGAAAAAAATCGCCCAGTGTGCATCAGCAACTTCTGGAGGTAGAAAGACTTGAACTTTCTCAAAAGTTTGGACCTCACCCTTGAGTCGAGGGACCCCTGCTCTTGGTTCTGAATAAAGCTGCTTAACTTCATTCCAATTTAGTCATTTAATTTTGAATTGAGGACAGGTTTGTGCTGGGCCACTTACAGGGCTGGTAAAATACCGTATTACTCCAAATAGAGTACTAGAAGGAGGGAGCCAGGCATACAGGGCTCATGCAAGGCAAGAGTGAGGGTGGGGCATGGAGCTGATGGGGAGCCACTCTCAGGCCACTCCTGGCAGCTGGATGGGCAGTCAGCCTCTTGTCTGTAGACCCCCCTCACCGCCCCCCCTTAGAATGTGCTGGGGAGAGTTGGGGGAGGGGAGGAAGGTCCAGGTAGCTCTGTCAAAAATCCTTCCTTCATTGTCTCAACATCTCCAAGTACCAGACGGGCTTAGACTTAGGCCTCTTTTTTGCACAGGCTGTGGCCTCTCTTGTCCTGCTTTGCTCATTTGCATTGATACCACAGCCCTGATGCCTTTGTGGATTCACAGGGTCGAGAGGGGTTCCCTTAATGCCTTCCAGGTTTCCCCGGCATACTTCAGAAACATTTTATGAATGGAATGCACACATGTATTAGATAAATGGTCTTTCATCTGGGAAGGAAGAGAGGCCAACATTCGCTGAGCTCCAACTGTGCCAAGCACAGCACACGCTTTGCTTCTGGTTTGCTTCAACATTCCCTGCAAGGGGCGTCCAATACTATGGATTTTAGAGGTGAAGAAATCAAGACCCTGCAAGGTAAATAATGTGCCCCAGCCCACCCAGTTGTCACTGGTCAAGTTAAGTCTAAACTGAGCTCTGAATGACTCCAAATTCAGGCTATTTATCTGTTCCCTAAGCTGTCTTTCAAGTCTCAAGGATGGAGTCTTCTGGAACGACTCCAATTAATAGTCTGGCTGCTAGGACTGTGGGTCTTTGAGGTTTCTCTGGCCTCCTAATAAAGTGATTTCTGATGAAAACCCACGGATATCCTCCCTTCCTGTGACCCCTCCTCTATGACCTACAGAACATTGGCAAAGCTTGGAAATACAGGAGATGCAGACACCAAAAGGATGTTAGGGGCCCCCTTTTCTTTATTCAGAGTCTGGGGGGTCATTCCTTCCCAATAAACTCCCAGGAAGCAATCTACCAACCAGGACTGGGCGACGGGGGTGGGGGAGGGTGCCGCCTGGTGAGTCTGGGGGAAATGAGGCCACGGAGCCCCGGAAAAGGCCTGGGTCACCCAACATCCTGCCCCGTCTCCCCTGTGAGGCCCCATTGTCCTGGCTCAAGCTCCAGGCTAGCCTTCCCTTGCCGCTGCAGCATTCATCAGCTGGCTCTGAGGCTGATTCTGAGTTGGTGCTATTTGTAGAATCTTCTTAAAATACCACAACAGTGCCATTCACGGAGCGTCTGCATGGCGATCGATGGCGGAGTCTGGAACAAAGCTCTGCTGTGCTCGGCATCCCGTTCAGGCCTCAGCCAGAGGGCAGCCCTCTGCTGTGCTGGTGGGCGGGGAAGCTGAGGCCCTCCCTGTCCTGGGTGCTCCTGAGGGAGGTGCTGTGGGGCCCGGCATGGCTTCTGGCCCCTCACGCTGGCCTGCAGTGCATCCTGGACCAGGCTGGCCAGCAGAGGGAGTGCAGGATGGCATTAGGCTCTCTGTAAATAAGGTCCTGCTCTTCCTGGGGAGGTCAGGTCTACTCCATCCCGTCATCAGGCCACACCCAGGCTTGCTCAAGGACAGTAGTGTGGATGGACAGAGCAAAGGTCAGTAAAGTGTCGTCAGGGAGGGACCCATAAAGATGTAGCCTCTGCGTCCAGAGTCAAGGCTCTGGATCTCAGATCCCTGTGTGATTTTTCTCAGTTTCGTCATGAGATGTGTCGCAGCAGGGTCCTCATCACCTGTTTCTCTTCCCCCACCTCAGCAGTGCCCACAGCGTTCTCAGGAACGTTTGCTCTCGGCATGTCTCGGTATCTTAACAAGTATCACCATTAGTGATGTGCTTTGTGGTACCTGGGAAGTGCTCAGCAGAGCTGAGTGTTTTCTCTGTGGTTGGACCTCTCGGAGCCTTTACCATGCCAAAGGACCACGGACTGGGTCCCCTGTACTTACCCTCCAGGCCCTTCCTCACAGATGCTGGCTGAGCAGTGACGTTCTAGCCAGACCTTCCTGTGGCCTCTCCAGAATGGGTGTGGCTGGAGCCTCAGGCGGAGTACCCATCTGTTCAAAAGTTTTGACGACTTCGTGGCTTTTGTTCATTGGTACCTAGCCATGTGTTGCATAGAAAATCAGACATTCTTCCAAAGGAGGCAGCTTAGCTTTCCTAGCCTCTGCCCGAGGCTAAAAGCCTGCCGTGGACCTAGTTTGGAGGGTGCTGTGGGACTCTGATGGAGAAGGAGATGGCAACCCACGCCAGTGTTCTTGCCTGGAGAATCCCAAGGACAGAGAAGCCTGGTAGGCTGCAGTCCATGGGGTCGCACAGAGTCGGACGCGACTGAAGTGACTTGGCAGCAAGCAGAGGGACTCTGATGGGTAGGAGGCCCTGAGAGGCTGCAGGAGCTGAGGTTTTGATCCCTAGCCCCACCAGCTCTGCTGAAGGGGAAAGCACCGGACAGCAAACTGGTGAGGCATAAATCTCAGCTTCGGCCCTCTGGCTGGAAATTTGGGGCAGTTTTCTTCTGTAGAATGTGGGAAGGTTGTTGCGTAACTCCTGCAGGTGGGATTCACAGAAGCTGCAGTGTGAACGGGGGCCTCCAGAGGGCGCCATTCATTTAGACTACAGTGAGAATGGCTGCCTGGGGGAAAGGGTGGGGCAAGAGCTTAGACTCCCATGCGAGTGCTGGCCTCCAGGGATGTCCCATTCATTCAAACTATAAGGTGGATGGCTGCTTCCAGAGGGTTCCAGGCACTTAGAGTACCATGTGAGTGGCTGCCTGCTGGAGTTGTGTTGGGGAGTGGTGCTGGGTAACAGCTGTGCTGCGCGGTGCTCAGTCAGTCCTGTCCGACTCTGTGACCCCATGGACTGTAGCCCGCCAGGCTCCTCTGTCCACGGGTTTTCTCCAGGCAAGAATACTGGAGGGGGTTGCCATGCCCTCCTCAGGGGATCTTCCTAACCCGGGGATCAAACCCAGTAACAGTGAACTTGTTAAACTTCCACCCTGGCATCACCAGGACTTCTTACTTTTCTGATTGTTTATAACTGGCCTCCAGGAAGGAGGCAATTTTTTTTTTTTAACAGAACGTTGTTTTTTAAGGAATCTGAAGAATTTGGTTGAAGAAGAGTTTCGGGAGAACGTTAGCTAAAGCCCTGAGGTCTCATACATCTGCTGAAGGTGGGCCCACATTCTGGGGAACCCATGCTGAAAGGAAAAGAGCATCAGAGATCCATGGTGTCTATGTCAAAGCAAAGGATTTCTCATGTGCCCAACACAGAGTCTGTGGCTCAACAAACGTCCACATGACTGATGAGCGGAGCAGAAAGGAACTGGGAAGGTTGGACCAGTTATGAAGTGCTGGGTGGGAGTCCCATAGGCCCCTGGGGCACTGCATTGCTGTCGGGCAGGTCTCTTTCCTCAGCCCCAGTCTCCTCACTCAGCCCTTCTCCTTAGCTATCACTGTGGTGGCTGCCTCCACCCCGGCCTTGGGGAGGAGGCTGAACCCACCTTTGGTGGAGGCAGAAAAGGTAGGGACACCCCCTCCCCCACTCTTGCAAGTGCTCCAAGGTAACTCAGGCTCCAGCCAGGTTTCTCCCGGCGGCTGGAAGAATTCCTGTGATGGGGAGATTTTGTGATGCAGAACAGGGGAAGGGGTTTACGAGCATCTCCATGATAACGAGCAGAGAGACGGTGCATTCTCCCAGACTCTGAAGGAAAGAGCGGATGTCCTTGTTGCTCGTTTGGCTTCTCGGGCTGCTTCCCAGTCTGTGGCTGGCCCGCTTGCCCTTGACTCCCTGAGGTCCAGGGCTTCGTCTTTGTGTCCCCGGTCCCTAGCATGGTGTCTGGTAGGTTGTTCAGGATAGGATTCGAGACTGTCCATCAGGCAGCGGTTCTCAAGCACCAGGGGACAAACAAGAACTCCCCCTGGTGGCGGGAGGAGTGGGGCTGTGGGCACAGGCTGGCTGCCAACGGGCACAGACTGGTGTCAATGATAAGAATGTGGGCCGGGTCCTTGGATAGCGTCAGCCCCTGCATCAGGCCCCAGGCTGTTCCCCATGGTGCCAGGCTGGGGCGCCTGGTCACCGGGAGCACACAGCCAGGAAAAGGGGCTCAGGGCAGGTATCCTGGGTCTGTGCTTTTCAAGCAGCTGGGCTCGAGCCAAAGGTGGGGATCATTTGGGAGAGGAGTGAGAGGGGATGCCGTGGCATTTTTTTAAATTGATGCTTGCAATTACAAAGTAATTTTCAAAAAAGAAATTGAATTAATTTTTCTTGTCCCGTGCTGGATTTTCCTTGCGGCACCGTGCTCTCTAGCTGTGGTGAGTGGGGGCTCCTCTCTAGTTGCAGCATGCCAGCTTCTCACTGCAGGAGCTTCTCACTGCAGGAGCTTCTCGGTGCAGAGCACAGCTCAAGGGCTCGAGGGCTCAGTACTTGCGGTTCTCAGACTCTAGAGCACAGGCTCAATAGTTGTGATGCATGGGTTTAGTTGCTTTGTGACATGTGGGATATTCCCGGATCAGGGTTAGAATCGCATTGCCAGGCGGATTCTTTACCACTGAGCCACAAGGGAAGTCTCCCAAAGTGATTTTAATTAGTCTAACTGTGCAGTTTCTGGAGACAGAGAGCAGGGTGTAATGGGACTTAGGACACTGCACCCCCCACCCCGACCCTGCCCCAGCAAGGAGTTCAGTACCTGACTGAAAGTCACTCAGTCGTGTCTGACTCTTGGCGATCCCATGGACTGTAGCCTGCCAGGCGCCTCTGTCCATGGAATTCTCCAGGCCAGAATACTGAATTGGGTAGCTGTTCTCTTCTCCAGGTGATCTTCCCAATCCAGGGATCAAACCCAGGTCTCCCTCATTTCAGCCAGATTCTTTACCATCTGAGCCACCAGGGAAGCCCAAGAATACGAGAGTGGGTAGACTGTCCCTTCTCCAGCGGGTCTCCATGACCCAGGAATCAAGCCAGGGTCTCCTGCATTGCAGGTGGATTCTTTACCAGCTGAGCTAGCAGGGAAGATAGTACCTGCCTAGGCTCTACTTATGCCCCGAGGGTGGGAGGGCTTGGAACCCCAGAAGCCTACCTAGCCTCGTTCTCACACTTCCTCCAGATCACCACCGAGACCAAGACAGATCCTGAACCCAGACGTTGTCACCCCCTTCGCTCACACCAGTGCTTCTCCCAAAATCTGCCATCCTTCCCACCTCTGGACCCACTCTCGCCCTCCTGGGTGCAATAAGGTACACAGAGGATCTCGGGAGTTTTCCCACCTTGGCACCTGCTGCCTACCGCCCTTCCCTCCATGCCAGGACCAGCCCGTGTAGTCATTTAGTTCTGAGCTTAAGGACCCCTAAGACTGGCTCTTCCTGACCCCTTGTTTAAGTATCAAGCCTGTTGCAGGAAGGGGGACCCCTTCCAGGGCCCACAACTGGGCTCTTATCTAACACTTGGAAAAGAATTGTCGGAGAAGACACATGTGCTGACAAAGCAAGAGATTTTATTGGGAAAGGGCACCCGGGTGGAGAGCAGCAGGTAAGGAAACCCAGGAGAGCAGCTCTGCCACATGGCTTGGGTTTTATGGTGATGGGATTAGTTTCCGGGTTGTCTTTAGCCAATCATTCTGACTCAGAGTCCTTTCTGGTGGTGCACGCGTCACTCAGCCAAGATGGATGCCAGCAAGACGGATTCTGGGAGGTGGTCAGACAGGTGGTGTCTCCTATTGACCTTTCCCGAACTCTTCTGGTTGGTGGAGGCTTATTAGTTCCCTGTTCCTTACCAGGACCTCCTGTGGTAAACAGCTCATGCAGATGGTTACTGTGGTGCCTGGCCAGGGCGGGCGGTTTCAGTCAGTAAGCTTCGCCTAACAAGACCACCCCATCTTTGTGGCAGTCGCCCCATTTGCACCCCTCCCTCCTCGGTTCGTTCCCTCATCCTTTGTCCATCCCCACCAAGAGTACGCTCCGGGGGGCCAGGGCCTTGCCCTCCTCTTCCCCCAGGGCACTCCTTCCACCCCACTCCTGTGCCAGCCACACAGTAGGGCCTCGAGGACTATCTGTTGCCTCATTGAAAGAAAGGGCCTCTGTACAAATGCTGGCCAGGCCACATCCAGCCCGCCCGAGATTTCCTGCATCAGTCAAGTCCTGTAGAGAAGGTGAGTGGGTGGGGTGTGGGAGAGGGATGTTAAAATCCCTGGGCCCATCCATGACCCATGGTGACTGCAACCCTTGGGTTCCTGCTCTGCTTGTGTCCCCCGGCTGGCAATTCTGATCCACACTTCAGGAGGCTGCACTAACCATGCCAGCAGGATGGAGGCCCCAGGCCCCCAAACAGTGGCCCTCACCATTTCACACTCCCCATTTCATTTCCTGCCCTGTTTCCCAAGCCCACTACTAGTCTCTGACTTTGGTTTTGGGGAAGGCAGGCTGAGACACACTGTGTTAGGGGGAAACATTCTCAGTGGTAACGTGAAGTATCAAGACACCAGTTCCCTGTAGTTTAAAGACAGCTGCTGCTAGCCCAGAGTGCTGCAGACATTTAACCAATGTCCACAGGCCCACCTGGACAAAGCTTTCTGTTCAGTGTCAGGAGCAGTGCAGGGGGATGCATCTCAGACCCCAAGAAGTCTTGGAGGAGAGCTGGGAGGTTGGGAAGCTGGGACTGGGAGGAGACTGAGGACAGTCTTGGATGCAAATCGAGTTTCCACTATTTACTAGATCCTGGGCCTTGGGAGGGGCTTCGCTGGTGGCTCTAACAGTAAAGAATCTGCCTGTAATTCAGCTGACACGGGTTTGATCCCTGGGTAGGGAAGATCCCCTGGAGAAGGGAATGGTAACCCACTCCAGTATTCTCGCCTGGAGAATTCAAGGGACAGAGGAGCCCGATGGGCTACGGTCCATGGGGTTGCAAAGAGTCAGACACGGCTGAGCGGCTAACACACACACACACTGGGCTTGGGAGGCCAAGCCGCCGGCCTCAGCTTCTCCTGCACATAGTGTGGATGGTGATGTGATCAGAGCAGCAACTTCCTAAAGTGCCTTGGAGGGGTGCCCACCTTTGCAAGCGCCAGCCGTGTGGGCAAGGCAGGACTGGCAGAGCTGCAGGAGGCCCTGTTTTCTCTCTGCAGCTGATGTTTGCAACGTTGTAGAAATTAATCCCTCTTCCTGGGTACTAACCAAGGAAGCGGGGGCGGAGCATGCACTTCATAAAGGTTAGTTCCCGTTTCCTTCTTTAGAATAATGAATTAAGCCAATTTTCCCTCCAGGTCACTGAGCATAAATCACAATTTTTCCCCCACTTGAAAGTGCCAGATCCACTCTCCTCTGCAGCCCCCACCTTGGAACAGTTCAGAACCTCCTCCTCATCTGACAGTTGGCATATTCCATTTTCATATGTTGCTATTTTTAGCTTTTTTTTTTTTCTATGCATAAGTTATTTTTAAATGGGGCGTGGGCTGGTGCGGGGACATTGCCCTTACAATCAGTGGTGTTTCCAGTCCTGTTCTGGGTTTCCTGGGAGATCAGGAGACAAGAGGAGCCACATCAGGCCAGGCCCCGAGCCCGGCGAGCTGAGCTGTTGGGTGGAAGGTGGCCCCGGGGATACAGTTCTCAGAGTGTGGTCTTGCCCCCACACGCCCACCCCCATTCCCACCCTTCACCTCCGACTTCCCTTCTGGACTCCTTCATGCTCTGAAGGTGCAGTTTTGCTTTTGTGGTAATGGTTGACGCCTGTCCCTCCCGCCCCCCGCCCCCGCAGCCAGGCTGCATTATCCAAGAGGCAGGACCCGCGTCACTGCTGTGTCCCCAGCACATGACGGTGCCTGGCACGTGGTGGGCCTGTAACGCACATTTTGTGGAAGAGGGACGGGGATAAGGGAAACCGGAGGTGGGTGAGGGGCAAACAGGGAAGGTGCATTTGAGCTGGGTTTTGATGAACGAGTAGGAGTTTACCAGGTGGACAAAATGGGATCGGCATCCCAAGAGGAGGGAACAGCGTGTGCACAGACAAGGCACGGAGCACGTGGCATATCCTGGGACAAGAAATAGGATGGAGTGCCTGAGGGGCCACTGATACGAGGAGTCATATGAGGCTGGGCTGAAGAGACCCCTCAGCTCATCACAGAGGAGCCCCAGAGGGAAGCAGTGGGCAGGGACGTTTCCTGGAGATAAAGGAGAGAGGCAGTGATGTGGAAATTTTACCAGAGAAGGGAGAGACCTGCTTCGTATTTCAGAGGGAACACTCTGGCCAGACCCAAGCATTCCCCAGCTGGCCCCATGTTCTTCCTTCACTTCTGCAATTGTCCCTGTGAGAAAAATCACAGCCCCGGTTTTCACACAGGGTGCTACCCCAAGCAAGGTCAACACGGATTCCCTAAAAACCCAAACATCCCCAGAACCACAAAAGATTTCCCAGGGAGACACTGGTTTTGAGAAATGAAACTCTGCTGAGGGGATGGGTGACAGAAGGGGAACGGAGTGCAAACCAATTGGAGGACATTTGGGACATTTTTCTAAATTAAAAGTACTCCAAGCACAGGGCAGGTCTGACTGCTCCAGGGCCAAACCAGGAGCTACCACCTCCCTTAACCGTGAACAGAAGCTGTGTTTATTCAAGAAAGTAATCTGTGCCCGTGAGAACACACACACAATAACACATATACTCACTAACACATACAATAACACATGCACACAATAACACACATACAAACACTTCAAAGAGCCTGTAGCGAGAAGTAAGCCTCCTATGGACATGAGTTTGGGTGAACTCCGGGAGTTGGTGATGGACAGGGAGGCCTGGTGTGCTGCAGTCCATGGGGTCGCAAAGAGTCGGACATGACTGAGCGACTGAACTGAACTGAGCTGAAGCCTCCTATTCCTGAGCCCTTTGCCTCCTCTCCTGAAGCTGCCTGGTTCCCTGAGTCCTTGTCCTTCCAGAGATGGAGCACGACACACACCCCACCCCGCGTGCCCACATCGCTCTCACACAGTTGGCAGCATGTGCTTGATGCTGTATTTTGCTTTTTCCACATAATAACGTATCGTCTCGTATCACATAGTTCCACCCGCTTCTTTTTTGGGATGTACGTCGTTTATTTAACCAGCACATTATATATTTAACCTGATGGACAGCTGGGCTGTTACCCTGTTATTCTCACTGTCTCCTTAGGCACGTGTGCAAATCTATCTGAAGGATAAACCCCCTAGGAATGGACTGCTGAGTCATTTAAAATTTTGATAGATATGGCAGTGCCCCCCAGTCAGCGGTTTTGCTTCCCCTGGTGTCATTCTCTGCGGTTTCAGTTACTCACAGCCAACTGCAGGGTGAAAATACATTACATGGAAAATCCCAGAAATAAAATACATATGTTTAAATTGCACACCACTCTGAGTATCAGTCTGAAATCTTGTGCCATCCTGCTCTGTCCCCCGGGAGGTTAATCCTTTTGTCTAATGGCTCCATATATACATAAACCCAGCTACTCAATGTTACATATACTTAGCAGCCCACGCGGTTATTAGGCTGTCGAGGTATCACATTCACATAACTTTTATCCCAGTATATTGTTATAATTGTTCTGTTTTATTGTTCATTGTTAATCTCTTGTGTCGAGCCAAGTAGCTTCAGTCATTTCCGACTCTGTGACACTCTGGACCATAGCCTGTTAGGCTCCTCTGTCCATGGATTTCTCCAGGCATGAATACTGGAGTGGACTGCCATGCCCTCCTGTAGGGGACCTTCCTGACCCAGGGATCGGACCTGCATTTCTTACGTCTCCTGCATTGGCAGCCAGGTTCTCTACCACGAGTGCCACCGGGGAAGCCCTACTAATCTCTTACTGGGCCTAATTTATAAAGTGCACTTTATCACAGATATGTATATATAGAAAAACATCATCCGTATGGGGTTCGATGCTATCCACAGTTTCAGGCATCCGCTGGGTGTCTTGGAGCGAATCCCCAGTGAATATGGGGGTGAAGGGCTGTTATCAAATTATGTAGCACAAAGAGGCTGTAGGAAATTCCATATTACCATTCATTACAATGAAGAAAGTTGTTGACTTTCTTATTGTCTGCCCCGGGTCAGTGCATCCAGCTGTGAGCTCCCACCCCTTGGTGAGCTGGCCATCTGGCTCTGAGTGACTCCAAGGTGGCAGGGTGCCCAGCACCCAACCTGTTTCCCACTATGCGCAGTCTGCAGCCCAGCACCCACGCGTGATGGGAGGTTTCTTTCACTTGCCACTTTATATTAAATTCTGTTTTCATCAAGTGTTTCAAATATCATGGTTCAAGTATCAGAAGGCCAAAGCCAGTCTCCCTGCAAAACTCTCCCCCAAAACGACTGCAGCTCCCACTGTCTTTGTCTCTTTCCAGCGATATTCTGTACAAACCCGCACGTCTCTGTTCTCCCTCCCTGCTTCCCTTCCTTTACAAAAACGACCCTGTGTTACTTGTCTTTTTGCTTTTTTCACTTAACGGTATCTAGCAGAGGACATTCCGGGTACAGTGCATCCTCATTAGAAAAAAATAATAACCTGCAAATCATCACATGTGATAAATATCTATCCCTTTCCTCTCCTTTTGTCCTTTGTCATTTCACTTTCTTTTCTTTGCCTTGGAAATATTTTAAACTTTCCTGTAGTGAAGTTTTTTTCATGGGCTCTGGATTTGGGGTAGTATTAGAAAGGCCTCTCCCACTTTGAGGTTATACAAAACTTCTCCCACAGTTGATCCTGGTACTTTTGTGGTTTCGTTTTTAATCTTTAAATCATTGATCCATCATGATTTCTTATTTTGTTTTGAGATGTGCTGTAAGTATCCAACGTGACGTTTTTTCTTCAGGTGGCTATCCAATAGGGAAATATTGTCCCTATTTTGTTTATTAAATAATCCGTCTTGTCCTTGCCCATTTGAAATAACTTCTTAATTCTGTTCCAAACTCTCAAGTACATTTGAGTCTATCTCTGTTGATGTTTTGCAGTATCATGCTGTTCTAATTATTATTGCGGTATACTTTACTCTGTTTTAATAATTGGTAGGGCTGGTATGACTTCCTTATTCTTTTTTACGAAAATGCATTTGCTGTTTTTGCTTATGAACTTTTGAATCAATTTGTCTAATTTAAAAAATGCTATTCGTACTTTATTGTGTTAAATTTATGGACTAAATTAGGGGGAACTGGTATCTCTGAGTTTTTCTACTCTATGGATGGTGTGCATCTCTTTCTTCTAATTTATAAGTAGATTGTGGTTTCTGTATATTTTGTATCTGGCTACCTTACTGAATTGTGTATTGCTTGTAGTGATTTTGCATATCACTGACCTAATAGCAATGATAATAAGATAATACCCTCCCCTCCTGCTTTAATAGCGTCATGTTCACTCTCTAACTGCACTGGCAGATACTTCCATGAGATGGTAATAACTGGTGATGTGGGCAGGCTTGTTTTGTGGCTGACCTTGATGGGAATGCGCTAGCATCTCTCCCAGTGTTGGCTTTGGGTACATCCATGTTGAGGAAGGATCCATCTATTCCTACTTAACATAGAATTTCTATCACAGATGTTGAATGTTGTCATGTACCTTCTGAGTTTTCCCTTGGACCCCGGCTGTGGGTCCACCAGGGTCCCCGGCTGGCCCCAGACCTGCCCTCCCTGTCAGCTCCTGGGGAAGCTGGTGCAGCAGTGACGGGCTGTCTGGGGAGTCTCATTTCTGGACTGGGATACTTTCTACTGCAAGGAGCAGAAAAACCTTCCTAATGAGCTTAAATCAAAAGAGATGTGTTATTCTCACAGATCGGGAAGCCCTGAGGTACGCAGCTCCTGGCTGAGCGATTCAGGGACTTGGCCAAGTCAGCAGGAACGTGGGCCCCTCCTTCCCCCACCCTCCTTGGCCTTTCAGTTAGCGTGGCTGGCTGGTCCCATGGTCACGTGACCACCAAACATCCCAGAGACAGACAAGCAGGTCACCCGCCTCGAAAAGAGAGGACTTTTGGTGAGGTCCTTCTTAGAAGTCAGGAGGCCTTTCTCGGAATCTGAGACTTCCTTTGTGTCCCAGAGGCTGCATCCTCCAGATTTAGCCTGTGAGGTAGAACTGCTTTCTATTTCTTTAAAAATCTTCCTTAAACACTCGTTTTTTAATGGCTACATGTGAGTCCTTCTGGTTTCTGTACCCACTTTCCTAAGCCATCCCCTGACGCTGTTGCACTGCGTTCTGCTGTTGCCTGCCGTTGGGGCGTTTTGAGTTCCCAGCACGCTGGGTGCTGCTGTGGCCACTGTCATTTTCAGGCGAGTTAGAATTTTACTTTTGGTTCCAGTTCATCAAGAGGCGCAGTGGAAAACTCAGAGTCGGGGCCCAGAGCCCCGCAAATTACAGGGCTCGGGCTGTGGGGAGTCTGCAGGGGGTCCACTACATGCTGACTGCTTGGGCTGGGGGCTCTAATTCTCTGCCCATGACTGGGGTGGGGGACACACTTGTTCAAGGTGTCAGCTATTTCCTTGCCTGCTCTGGCCCTAATGTGGAATATCCAGGGGCCTGGAGGAAGCCAGGCACCCAGGGCACTCTGTTCAGGGGTTTCACTATCTGGGATTGAAAACAGAGCCTTCTCAACCAGCGCAGACCCAGGGAGGGAGAGGCCAGGGCAGGGTTCTCACGTGCCCCGGCGCAGTGGCGTGGGTGCAGTCTGGCTGGAACAGGGCGCCTGCGCGTCCCCCGTCTGCTTGAGCAAGCTTTCTCTATTCACAGGATCCTTCTCAGAAAACAGCACAGGGGCCCAGGTAGCTATTACATGCATGGAGCTTTGTGCACACTGAGGACCTGCCCTGGGATTTGCATCCTTTCTCCTCCTGGTGCGTTGTAGCAACCCCAAGTCACAGACTCCAGAGAGCCCTGAAGGAATCATGGAGACCTGAAGTCTCTGTTCCTCCCCTCCTGGAGCGTCTGCCGTCCAATCTCCCAGCCCCCAGCAAGCTCTCCTCCCCAGGGACAGTCAGTAACAGCTGGGGCGCCCACTGCAGTGCTCTGCTGGGGATAGAGCAGGATGGGGAGGGAGGGTGAGCGTTTGTGAGACCTTGGGCCCTGCTGTCACTGTGACAACAGAAACGCAGGGAGATTTCGTTTGCTTGGCAGGAGCATCTGACAGGCAGATGCCAGACTACCCAGGCTTCACTCCTGTGTTTCCAGCAGTCCTCTTCCATATCCGCTTTTGCTGGGTGGCTTCTTTCCCCACAAACTCAGAGGTGTCTTGGGGCCCACATTTAGGTCCCAAGACAAGCTTTCCCCTACTTTCTTCGAGCCCTGTGTCAGACGACTGCCCAACATTCTTTCTACTCTCCCCTCCCCACCTGCCCTTTCTCCCTTTTTCTCTCTGCATCTATGACAATAAAATAAGCTGGCCAGCAATGCAGAGGTGGATATCAGCCTCCTCACACCCCCACTGAGGGCTGGGGCAGTGGAGGGCTCACAGACACCAGCCACATAGATGACATCCTGTTGCTTTTTGCCCTGTTCTGTTCAAAGATACTAGGTCCCGACCACATGCAAGGGGGGTGATTGTCCAAGAGGGTGAATACCAGGAAGCAGGGTTCAATGAGGGCCATCTTGGAGGCTGGCCAGCACAGCGATTGGGACCAGGAGGACAGACTGCAGCCAGACTGCCAGGGTTCAGATCCTTAACCTCCAAGAGCTCTTTGTGAATGGCCAACACTTTAGAAGACCAACTGGCAAGTCATTTCCCCTTGCTGACCAGTTGGGAAGCGCCATTCCAATGAGTTTTGTGACCTCAGCCAAATTGCTCAACCTCCCCCAGCCTCTGTTTTCGCATCTGTAAAATGGATATCCTAATTGTACTGCTTTCTAGAATTGTCCTGAGGACATGAAGCTGAGCTATGCAAAGCTCTTAAAACAGTGCCTAGCATGAGATAAACACCCAGTAAAACTTGGGTGTTCTGTCAGGAGGGACTGCCTATCACTTGCACAGAGCCCTCCATATGTCGCCACAGTGACCACTGCCTGTCACTGCACTCCCGCCCCTTTCCAGGCTATTCTGGGAGGTCAAGGGAGGCAAGATCTCTCATGAAATTTAAATGCCTTTAGCAGAGACACAATAAACAAATATATAAATAAAGAAGCTAAGTTTCCTCTGTGCTACATTATACAGAGGAAAGAGTGGGAATGTCATTTGTTAGGAGGAGCAGTTACTTGACAAAAATTCCCACCTAGGGGGGTTTTCTCTAACTGATGTTTAAGCTGAGATCTGAAGGTGAGAGGAGGGGGCAGCCCTGCCAGAAACTAAGAACCTGAAACTGAGAGGTTCCATTTGGAAGAGGACGAGCTTGAGGAAGCGAAAAGGGCCCAGGATGGCTGATGGCAGTAAAAGGGTGGGCAAGAGGGAGGAGATGTGGTCAGGGGACCTGGAGGCACAGGACCACATCAGAGATGGATTTTATTCCAGGAACAGTAGGCTCTCCGAGGAGTTTTAAGCCGATGTGCTTTGCTTTTAATTGGCTGCTGGTCTTTGTTGAAGGGATGGGTGAATGGATGGACGGATAGGTACCTATAGGAGAGGATGAAAGTGAAAGTTGCTCAGTCATGTCCGACTCTTTGCTACCCAATGGGCTGTAGCCTGCCAAGCTTCTGTCCGTGGACTTCTCCAGGCCAGAACACTGGAGTGGGTAGTCATTCCCTTCTCCAGGGAATCTTCCCAACCCAGGGATCCAATCCAGGTCTCCCGCATTGCAGGCGATTCTTTACCATCTGAGCCACCAGGGAAGCCTTAGGAGAGGATCAGTTCAGTTCAGTTATAGGTAGACGTTTAGGAGAGATGGGCAGATAAACAGGTGGCATCAACTCACGTGCAGCCTCTTGCCCTGTGCCCTCACCAGTTTCATGCTGCTGCCTGTCCCGGCTCTTTAGGATGGTGTCTTCAGAGCTGCTGGTCCAGATCCTGACACTGTGCCCTGGAGGACTGAGCGATACAGGAGAGGCAGCCAGGCCTGGCAAGAAGGCTGTCTCAGGTTCTCTGCCTCCAGGATCAGGGATGCAGCCTAAGGGGTGGCATCTGATTCATGGAAAGAATCCAAAACTGCTAAATCCAAATCCTACTGGACATTTCCCCGCCTGGTGGCCCTGGGCCACTGACAGCTCCAGCTGCCCTGTCATCACACAGGGAAGACAGAGGGTATGACAGCACTTAGGAAGTGCATGCAGGGTCCTGCCCAGCCCCTGGCCTCATTGCCTCATTCAGTCCTCACCAGAATCTCCCAAGGCAGGTCTAGCCATTGGCCTCATCTTGCTGATGAAGGAATGGAAGCGTAGAAGGGTTATGTGAACCAGTAAGCACTTAGATTTTCTCAGCCTTCTCCCATGTATTCACTGAATCTCCACCAACCAGGAGAGGAGGTCGGAGGCTCCACTTAGAGAGGAAGACCAGGAGGCACAGAACTGGTGGGGCTGGGGGTCCAGGCCTGTGCTCTCAGTCCCAGAAACCAGGAAGGGAGCATGCAGGGTGGCAGGCACTTGGGACCTGCCCAGGGGTTTCCGCCGTAGACCCCCAGACAGGCCCCGACTCAGTGCCAATACCAACTGGAGGCCCACCCCTGCAGGAGCCTACAGTTCCTCCTCACCCCTCCCAACCTGGGACAGTCCCGGCTTTGAGGCACTGAGAAGTGCAGAAGTTCCCCAGGACAGGCTAAAAGTGCCTGGTCCCCAGTTCTCGGGCAGAGCGCACAGGCAGTCAGGAGGCTGTGACCTGGTGTGCCTGGCATCTGTTCCTGGGCGAGCTTGGTTGCTGCCGTCCTGCCCCCACAGCCCGGCCGGTTCTTGCACCATGCCTTTCTGCCCCACCAGGCATCTAAAGAGGAGCAGGCTGCTGCCCACGGGTAAGTGTACAGCCAAGGCCAAGAGCCAGCTGCAGGACACCAGACTGGGGGGTGATTAACCCTTGAAGGGCAAGTGGCATTTGGTGGCTCCAAGTGAGAAAAGCAGGCTGCAGACCAGACAACAGGGATACGCAGGAGGCTGGAACTGCTGCTCGAGTTCAGCCCAGTGCAGCCTGGCAGGGATAGGCAGGGAACGCTGCCCCTGGGGACATCGCAGAAAAGCCTAGCTGGCCATGAAGCATCGCCCAGAGCTAGCTGCATGCACACACTCACGTGCGCGCGCACAAACACCACACACACACACACACACACACACACACACACGAGTCTCAGGAAATTAGGATGGTGGGCTTTCCCACTCCCCTCCAGCCTCAGTCTAACCCACCTGAAAGCTGTCCAACCTTCAGCCACCAAGCCTCATATGACAACTGAGCCCTTGAAATGTAGCTAGAGCAGGCGTGCTGTTAGTGCAAGCTACGCACGAGATTTTGAAGACTTAGTACAAAAAGCACATAAACGTACTGTGGCAGCGGTTTCTGATTGTGTGTTGAATGCTGCTACTTTGGATCTGTTGGGATAAACAAAAATAGTTTCTGATTCTGTGTTGAATGCTGCTACTTTGGATCTGTTGGGATAAACAAAAATATATTGTTCAAAATAAGTTCTTTTTCTTTTTTAAATGTAGCTACTAAAACATTTGAAATTATACTTGTGGCTTACGTTGTATTTTTCCATTGGATTATGCTGCTCTGGACAGCTGCATCCCCACGCTGGGCCTTCCCCCACTGGGAATCCAGGTGTTGGAGCCTTCCCTGGGGTTCCTTGCTCCCCTGGGCAACTTGTAGAATGATGATGGGCCAGTTACACAACCATACATTGCAGCTGCTGTCACCTTTAAATAGTGAGTTCTTTTGATTTTTAAACATTTTCCATAAATCCTGGACTAATTCAGATATCATTTGATTAATTACATAAGAATGACATCTTTTTGACCTGAATGTCGTAGAAGGAGTTCCATGGGCTTCAGTGGTTTACAAAATGGTTTTACAGATATCATTTACTCTTTTTGCATTTTATTATGAAAATTCTTGTATAGCAAAATTGAAAGATAGGAGTTCTTGTCCTGGAACCACTGCCAGGACTTGCTGCATTTTGGAGTCACCTCCTTGCCCCAAACCCCTTGCGCTGGTGGAAAGAGAAATTCAAACACAAAAGGAAGTTCTTAAATCCAGGATCCCAGAAGGGAGGAAAGCCCTACTGGGAACAAGAAAAGCTGGGCTGGATCCCGAGAGGGTCATGTAGGGGCCAGTACCCTTAAACGAGCCATAGGTTGAAGTAGTGAGCACAGAGTGGGGTCAAGGTTAGGAATCAGGCTGCGTGGAGTCATAGTTCATTGATTTTATAGCTTGGACATGTTTCTAGGTATCTCTGGACTTCAGTTTCCTTTCCTTTAAGATAGGAATCATGACACACTTTGCCCTCAGCTTGTGAGCAGCGTGCCTGCCTCAGAATGGGAATCATGACACACTTTGCCATCACCTTGTGAGCAGTGTGCCTGCCTCAGAATGGGCACTCTGTGTGTGCCTGTCGCCTTGGTTCTTGCAGCTGCTATTATTCTTCCATTCTCTGCAGATTCCGTGCAAGCCCCCCCCATGCCAGGGACTGCTCAGTGTGCTGGAGTTGTCTATAAAACAGACCTATCAGGAGTGGGCTGAAAATAAACTGTCAATAAGCATGTCACATAAACACATAAAATATATATATAATGGATTTCCATAAGTGCTATGGCAATGAGGGAGATGCAGGTTCAAAACGTGGGTCAGGAAGATCCCCTGGAGAAGGGAATGGCAACCCACTCCAGTATTCTTTCCTGGAGAATCCCATGGACGGAGGAGCCTGGTGAGCTATAGTCCATGGGGTCTCTAAGAGTTGGACACGGCTGAATGACTCTTATATGGAAAGATTAAGGCTAGGAAGGTGCCCAGGTTGCAGTGGGCAACGTGGAATGTAGTAGGTGAGGTTTCGCTGGGCAGTCAGGGAGGATCCCCCAGGAAGGTAACACTTGAGGGAAAATCCGAAGGAGACGAGGGAGCAAGTCATGGCAGCGTCTGGAAGAACGGCATTCTGAGCAAGAGCAAAGGCGAAGGGAGAGCGGGTGCGAGGACCCTCGGCAGGGGAGCGTCTCGCTTCCTGAGGAATGGCAGAGAGCAACGCAGGGAGAGCTATGAGGCCAGAGGGGTAATGGGCAAGAGATTGAGGTCCCTGGAAGGTCACTGCAAAGACTTGGCTGAGGGGTGGACACTGCAGGATTTTGAGCAGAGGTGTGTGAGCTGGTTTGGGCCGGGCCACTATGCTGCCATACTGAAAACAAGCTGCTGGGGGCAAGGGAGGGAGTCTAAAGACCACAGCAATAATCCAGAGGAGAAATGATGATGGCCTGGACCAGGTGGAACAGTGATAAGTGGCCAGATTTTGAATGTCCTGAAGGAGGAGCCAGTAGAATTTACTCATTGGTTTCCTCGGTGTGTATGCCCAGCTGTGGGATTGCTGGGTGGTATGGCAGTTCCGTTTCCATTTTTGTAAGGAATCTCCCCCCTGTTCTGAATACTGGCTGTGCTAGTTTGTATTCCCACCAACAGTGAAAGAGACTTCCCTTTTCTCCTCACCAATCAGTTCTGATGAGGTGGATGAAACTGGAGCCCATTATACAGAGTGGAGTAAGTCAGAAGGAAAGCACCAATACAGTATACTAACACATATATATGGAATTTAGAAAGATGGTAACGATGACCCTATATGCGAGACAGCAAAAGAGACAGAGATGTAAAGAAGTCTTTTGGACTCTGTGGGAGAAGGCAAGGGTGGGATGATTTGAGAGAATAGCATTGAAACATGTATATTATCATATGTGAAATAGATCACCAGTCCAGGTTCGATACTTGAGACAGGGCGCTCAGGGCTGGTACACTGGGATGACCCAGAGGGATGGGAAGGGGAGGCATGTGGGAGGGGGCTTCAGGATGGGGAACACATGTATACCTATGGCTGATTCATGTCAATGTATGGCAAAACCACTACAATATTGTAATTAGCCTCCAATTAAAATAAATTAATTAATTTAAAAAAAAAAGAATTTACTCATTGGAATGGCTATGAGACAGAGTGGAGCCAAGGATGTGTCTGGTTTCCACTTGAGTAACCAGAAGGTGGAATTGACCTCTCCCAGGAAGGGGAGGGGTCCCAGATGTGGAAATGGAATTCATATTTGGGAGATGCCTGGAGACATCTCATTGTGGCTGTCTGGGGAGCACAGAAGGATCTGGAGGGCAGGGAAAGAGTGAGTCTGGAAGTTGTTGGCTTAGGGATGGCAGTTAAAGCCCTGAGACTGGACAAGCTCATTGGGGGTCAGTATGGGACAGGATGGGGACAAGGGGAGGAACAGGCCAGGTGACTCCCAATTTTCTGCTCTGGGCACCTGGAGGCCCAGCACTAAGACAGAAGCACAAGAGGAAGCTGGTGTGATGGGTGAGATAGTTATGATTTTCAGACAAGCCACATTGTGCCTACAGATGTAGGATCGTAGTCATTTAGGCTCAGAGGAGGTCTAGATCTCATTGCTCTATATCAATGCTTCTCAACTAGGGGCAGCCTTGACCCCCAAGGAACATTTGAGAACATGTGGAGACATTTTTGACTGTCAAACCTGGGAAGGAGGGAGAAGCTGCTACCAGCCTGTAGTGGGCAGAGGCCAGGGGTGCTCTATACACCCTACTATGCAGAAGCAATGGGGCCAGTTTGCTCTCCCACCTAAAACAACCCCCCCAAAAGGACAAATAATATGAAACAACGATTTTTAAGATAATTACTTTCAAAACACTACGCAGTGAAGGACTGTTGACACCCACCCCCCGCAAGAGATGGGAAACAAAGGAAGTGAGCCCCACACCACGCGCTAGCTTACTGCTCTGGGAAAGTTTTCAGGCTGTGATGCAGGAAGGGGAAACCCAGGTGGAAGCCAATGGGCTCCGTGAGTTGGAGAGACAGCTGGGGAGACCAGAGCATCGCAAGTGTTCAGAATAGAGCACCAGGGAGGAGAGGGCTGCCCGGGGAGGAAACTCCCTCGGGAGCTCATCGCCACGTGCACAGGAGTGCGTGTGCGGAAAGTCCCTGAGGCCGAGGAGAGAGGCACTAGAAAGGGTTAGGGGCCACACTGAGCGCTCGGACGCGGCGCAGGGAGCAGTGCCTGTTGCTATCCGCCAGACTGAAACACCTCATCACTCCTGGGGCATTGCATGGAATGCACAGAAGTGTTTTCTCTCAGTAGTGGGGGATAGTTTGCTCTATACTGAAAACTCTGGACCCACCAAATAAGTCTTAGAAACCAAATATATAAGAAGACGTAGACAGAAAATCAGTAAGAATATGTAAACTTTTTTTAAAAGTCAACAACTAGACCTAATTTATAGAACCCTTTACCCAACTACAGCAGAAGCATCTTTCTCAGTGCACACAGAACGCTTAGCAAGATAGACCGTAGTCGCGGGGACTCCCTGGCCGTCCAGTGGTTGGGACTCAGGCTTTCACTGTGGAGTGCACTGGCTCAGTCCCTGGTCCAGGAACTAAGACCTTCAGGCCGTGTGGTACAGCCAAAATATGTTCAAATCATACATTTCCCCTTCCACACATCACAGTGTGTCTTCTCTGAAAACAAGGGAATTCACTTAGAAATCAGTAACAGAACAATTTCTGGAAAATCCTCCCAAACTTGGAAATAACGCCCTTCTAAATAACGCATAGGTCAAAGAAGAAATCCAAACGTAAGATATTTTGAGCTGAATAAAGATGAAAAAAAACAATATACAAATTTTGTGCATGCCTTTAAAGCAGTATTTAGGGGGCAATTATAACACTAAATACATAAGACACTAGAAAAATAAGACCAAATTAAACACAGAGTGAACAGGTGAAGAGAAACAATAAAGATCAGAGTGTAAATTAATGAGATACAACACGAGTTGGCAAATTCGGGCCTGTGGACTGGCTCCCCCTGATTGAAAACAAAGTTGTCCACAAACGCACAGCCCTGCCCTTCCACTTGCATGTTGTCTGTGGCTGCTTTTTAACTACCACAGCAGAGTTCGTAGTTTTGGCAGAGACCATATGGCCTGAAAACCTAAAATATTTACTGTAGCCCTTTCAAACGTTGCTAATCAGAAAAACAAAGACATAAAGTCAGTAAAACAAAAATCTCTTGTTTGAGGTTAATAAAATCAGTAAGCGTCTAGGGGACTGACTAGGGGAAAAGAGAAGACACAAATTACCAATAATAGAAATGAGAGAGTCAACATGGCTACAGACTCTTCAAATACTACAAAATAGTAAAGAAATATTCTGAACAACTTTATGTCAATAAATTCAACAACTTAGATGAAACAGACAAATTCCTTGAAAGACACAAACTACAAAGCTCACTCAAAAGAAATAGGTATCTATATTATAGAAATTTAATTTGTTATTAAAACTTTCCCATGATGAATTCTGCTGCTGCTGCTGCTGCTAAGTCGCTTCAGTCGTGTCAGACTCTGTGCGACCCCAGCCCACCAGGCTCCCCTGTCCCTGACGATGAATTCTACCAAATATTAAAAACAATGGCAACTCTACACACTCTTCCAAAAATATTGAAAAAGAGGGAATACATACCAGCTTATTCTGTGAAACCAGTATTACCCTGATACCAAAATAAGACATAAAAGGAAATAGCCTACCAATATCCTTTGTGAATACAGATGAAAAATTCTCCACAAAATTTTAGTAAATTGAACCCAGGAATAATAAAAAGGACAATACATGATGACCAATTGGGATTTCAGGAACACAAAGGTAGTTTAACATTTGAAAATCTATCAGCATAATTCACTGTAATAACAAACTAAAAATATAAAATGTGGTTTTTCAAAAGCTAGAGAAAAAAGCATTTGACAAAATCGCAACATCCATTTCTGTTAAAAAACAAAAACAAAAATCCTCTCCAGCAAAACCTGAGAAAGGACATCAATAAGAAACCTGCAGCGGATATGCTTAATGGTGAAAAGTTGAATGCTTTTGCTATAAGATCAAGAATAAGAGAAGATGTCCACTCTTACCACTTCTATTCAACATGGCATTAAGGCTCTATCTAGTCAGCGCATTAGGCACGAAACAGAAATACAAGGCACCCGGATTGGAAAGGAAGAAGTGAAACTGTCTTTATTTGCGGGCGATGTGATCACCTGTGTAAGTGCCCCAGTCAGTGTGGGAGGCTAGTCTGTTCACCAGACGGTGCTGTAACGACTGGACACCCATGTGTAAAAGGATGAATTCCGAGCTTTATCTTGCACCATCTATAAAACTAACTCATAGGCTAAACATAAACCCTAAAAATGAAACTTCTGGAAGAAAATCTAGAAGAAAACTTTTATAACCTTGGGTTAAGCAAAATTTTCTTAGATACACAACCAGAAAAAATTGGTAAGTAGAGCTTTATCCAAATTGAACACTTCTGCTCTTACAAACACACTGTTAATAGAATGAAAAGAAAAGGCGCAGACTGGGAGAGAGATTTACATAGCGTATATCTGATAAGCATATATAAGATGTAAAGAACTCTCAAAACTCAATAAGAAAAATGAACAACCGATTTTTAAAATGGACAGGGACTTCCCTGGTGGCTCAGTGGCTAAAGACTCTGAGCTCCTTATGTAGGGTGCCTGGGTTCGATCCCTGTTCACAGAACTAGATCCTGCAGGCCGCGACTAGGACCCTCCTCGGCCAAATAAACGGATAAAAGATTTCAGCAGATACTTCACCAAACAAGACACATGGATGGCAATTAAGTACATAAAAAGATACTCGGCATCAATAGTCATTTGGAAAATGCAACTTCAAACATGATGCTCTACCCCTACTCACCCATTATAAGCACTAGGAGTAAAGAGACAGCTGCATCAAGTGCTGCGAGGAGCTGGAGGAGCTGGACCTCATACATTGCTGGTGCCAGCATAAAGTAACGCAATCACTTTGGAGAACAGCTTATGGCAATTTCTTAAAATGTTAAATACACTATATCAAAATACACATAGATAAATACACACACATGACAAATACTTGAAAAGTTAAACCCGCAGGCTTAGAGCACCAGGAGAGCAGGACCCTAGGCAGAGGCGCGACTGGACACAAGAGACTCCGTCAACCTGCAGGTAGGGCAAAGCCAGATTTTGAGCTTATTTGACGTGGGTCACCCTCTTTAGACAAAAAGAATTGAAAAAATGAGAAATTCCAGTTACACACAAACCTGAGTATTCATTTAGGACAAACAAGTAACCACGACAAACTCTTGGAGCCGTCGATCTCCAGGTCCTTTTCTTCTGAGTTACTTTGGGATGTTTCTCCAGAGATGCATACGTGGAAAAGCTTCCTGGTGGCACCTCGCTTCCCGTCCCCATGCTCAGCCAGCCCTGCCTCAGTCCATGTTGTGTTGGGTCCTAAAGATGCAGGGCCACCCCCTTCTCAGCGGTGGTGCCCTTGCCCTGTGAATGACCACACAGCTGCCCCAGCCATGCCTACCGTCTTTGTTTTCCATTGGCCCTCACTGTCTCTTGGGCTCCAGGCTCTGCTGTCTCTGCTGCAAGCTCCCTTCCTCTCCGCCTCTGCATTCTGCCTGGGCCCAAAGGAGTCGGACTCCTGTGTGTGTCCCGAAGGGCTCAGGAGGCATCCTAGGACCCTGGCTCACCACTCCCCTGAGCTTTAGGCTCTGCAGGCCCCTTCGGCCCGCCTTCCCATTACCCTGCCTCCAGGCCTCACATGTGGTGTCGCCTCAGCAAGGATGCATCTCATCCCAGGCTCCAGCCCTCAGAGCAGCCCCCTCGGTTTCCCCAGTCCTCAGCGGCCTTGCTCTGGCCACCGTCAGCCTGGCCCCAGCGGGCTGCCTCATTCATGGGGAAACGACAGGCGCACGGGCTGGATCAGAGCTCAGAGCTCGGGACTTTGAATCCCAGGCTCTGCCATGTATTCAGTTCAGTTCAGTTGCTCAGGCGTGTCCGACTCTGCAACCCCATGGACTGCAGCACGCCAGGCTTCCCTGTCCATCACCAACTCCTGGAGCTTACTCAAACTCATGTCCATTGAGTCGGTGATGCCAGCCAACCATCTCTTCCTCTGTCATCCCCATATCCTTTTGCCTTCAGTATTTCCCAGCATCAGGGTCTTCTCCAATGAGTCAGCTCTTTGCATCAGATGGCCAAAGTATTGGAGCTTCTGCTTCAGCATCAGTCCTTCCAATGAAAACTCAGGATTGATCTCCTTTAGGATGGACTGGTTGGGCCACGTGTTAGCTGTGTGAGTTCAGACAAGTTCCGTAGTCACTCCATGCGTCAGTTTCCTTGCCTGTCAAATGAAAATAGTAACGGTACCTCACTCAGGGTCATTGTGAAGATGAAAGAATCCTGGACGGACAGATGTGTGTCAGCTTTGTTCATCAGGAGTCATATATGCTCTGGTTCACTTACTCCTGTCTGGTCTCCATCACTGGGCTGCGGGTTCCAGAAAGGAATGGCCTGGGTCTCACGGCTCTCCTGTCATCCCACTCCCTTGGGAACAGGGATGTCTGGGACTCACCCCATCAGCAGATAAACCCACTTAGGGTCTGAGGTTCTGGGACCTTAGCAAGTAATGGTGAGTTATATGTTATGGGATGGGCCATAAGGATAAGATTATTCTTGAAAATCCCTTAAATTGCCTATACTTTATAGACCTCAGTTCAGTATAAATTGTTTTAGGTATATCTCCAAAATTAATTCATTTGCACATGAAAACTCAAGGACCTCTGGAGCTACTGTGCTGCTGCTGCTGCTGCTAAGTTGCTTCAGTCGTGTCCGACTCTGTGCGACCCCATAGACGGCAGCCCACCAGGCTCTGCTGTCCCTGGGATTCTCCAGGCAAGAACACTGGAGTGGGTTGCCATTTCCTTCTCCAATGCATGAAAGTGAAAAGTGAAAGTGAAGTCGCTCGGTCATGTCTGACCCTCAGCGACCCCATGGACTGCAGCCTACCAGGCTCCTCGGTCCATGGGATTTTCCAGGCAAGAGTACTGGAGTGAAAAAGTCAATTCATTAAAAACTGTCTGGGCATTCCTATCTTTCTGCCTTTGGATAATAATCCAGTATCTAGCTGTGAGTGGGGACAGGTGGAGTATTTGCTCCATCCTGGTTTAATATCATCTCGGTAACTTTAAAAAAAATTTTTTTTTTGTCTGCACTGCACGGCTTGCAGGATGTTATTTCTCTTAAAGGGAGTTGAACGCAGAGTCCCGTCAGTGAAAATGCAAAATTCTAACCACTGGACCGCCAGAGAATTCCCTCTGTTACTTTAATACATGTAAAGAATCAGGCCTTGTTTTCAGGGATGGGAGAGCAGGC
Organism: Bos mutus; assembly: GCF_027580195.1. Taxonomy (NCBI): domain Eukaryota; kingdom Metazoa; phylum Chordata; class Mammalia; order Artiodactyla; family Bovidae; genus Bos; species Bos mutus. Next base: position 7,270,414 of record NC_091644.1, on the reverse strand, counting down.
TGTGATGTCAGAGCCCATGTTAAAACCACATAGTGACATGTAGCAGGGTTTAAAGATGTGTAAAGTTGAATTAAACAAAATACGTACTGAAGCTCCTCTGGCATCTGAACTTCTCTGGGCTGCTGTCAAATCTGCATGCTTTTTCCTAATAGTACCCCAGGATGATTTTAATAATAGGGAAAAATAACCAAGAAGGCTAAGGCAGAAACCCAAGAGGGCCCCAAAGACAGATATGCGAGGTGTGAAGATGTGCAAATATAGAACCAGAAAGCACAGCTGCTGCTGAATGGTTTTTGGAGAGACAGCCGTCTCACACCCCAGGGAATGACAGCCAACTGGCGTTGGCCGGAGAGAGCCCTGTGGGGGAGGCACCCCGTGTCTGCCTGGTGCCTGCAGTAAGCCCGTTCTCTCTGTCTTGCAGGTGGTGCCGGGGAGCGGGAGAAGGTGCCGGCCAACCCCGAGGCGCTCCTGCTCATGGCCAGCTCCCAGCGGGACATGGAAGACTGGGTGCAGGCCATCCGCCGGGTCATCTGGGCCCCGTTTGGCCGAGGTACTGCCCGTAGCGCGCATGCTCACCCTCTAGAACCCTTGCCTTCAGGTAATCATGCCCCTCCGCCCCACACCGAGCCTGCAAGACCCCTCTCTCTCTCAGGACTTGCTAGCTGAGTCCCATGCTTCCTGTGGCAGCAGACAGACAGGCGGTGGTGTTCTTTTCTTTTCTTTTTTATTTATTTATTTATTTTTTTTTGGTGGTGTTCTTTTCTGCTGCCGGCCCTCAGGAGTCACCGCTTGGTGGACCATGCAGGTTCTGGCAGGGGAGACTTGGGCCACTTTTCAAAAACGTGCCCTCTTCTGACCTAAAGTGCTGTGGTTTGTGTGTGCTTGCCTGTGTGCAGATCCTTGCTGAGTGTCGGGTGTGTCTGAGGTCAGAAGTAGGCGCTCAGGGTCATATTGGACGGTGAGGTACCAAGTCCTTCCCTCTGCTGCGACTTGTGGCCCCTGCATGGCCTACACAGCCCTGGACCTGACCTGAAAACAAAAGTTGCCATTTACTCACCTGCTCCTTCATTCTACACTTTTATTGGGTGCCTGTAATGTATGGAGTGGTATTCCAGGTGCTAAGAATTAAACCAGAGGGTGCCTCTCCCCTCCCCTCCCGCTTCCCTTGTGCTGGGAGAGACAGACGATAGGCAAGTAAAGGTACTTCATGATGTCCACTGGGGAGAAATGAAGGGAGCCAAGTAGAGCCCATGGAAGGACAGAGGGATGCTATGTCAAGTGTTGTTTATAAAGCCAACTTAGTGAAGCCATCGGGAAAGCCTAGGATATGGAAAAGAGATGCAGGCAGAGGGACCAGTGAGTGCGAAGGGTTGGGAAAGGGCCGTGGAAACACGAGGACTCTCAGGAAGATCAGAGGGTCTGAGGAGTCAGAATGGGAAGATGGAGGACCTGAAGCCTTGGGGATGTAGTGGGGATTTCAGGTTTCCTTCTAAATTGATGGGACACCAGGGAGAGCTCTGAACAGGAGACAGACACTATTTGACTTATAAGAACCCTCTGGCTGCCGTGTGAGGGGTGGGCCATGGAAAGACAAGGCTGAGACTCATCTGACAAGGATGCGGGCCTGGGCATGAGTGGGAATGGAGGAGACGTGGAGAATGGCCAGCTGAGACTTGTCCTGAAGATGGGGCTGCAGGCTGTGCCACAGGCCTGGACTTGGGGCACAGAAAGCAGTGGTGATGCCCAGCTGTGCAGGTGCTGTCTCTGTAGGCCGGTGTCCCTATGCAGTCACCATGGAAAGCGTTTTTAGAAAGGATCACCATTCGGCTGGGCTGGGGCCACCAACTTGCCACTGAGTATGGAGACAGGACCAGCCGTGTCCTGACCACATGAGCCATGAACATCCTCTCTCTCCATGTTGCATAGTATTTGATTGATGCACCATCCAGGCCGGGGCAGAAGCTCACCTTTGGGGGCTTCCTAAGTGGGCCCTACCCTGGTAGCCGTGGCCTCCCTGCCCCTTGGTGATCATGGCGCCTTTGACCCACAGCCCCAGTTTAATGGCCTGGGAATACTCAAGCGCACCCAGGAACTTCTGCAGCCTATACAGGCTCCTTTTGGTGCAAGGTAGTTGAAAGTGACCCAGTGGAAGAAAATAGAACCCAGAGAAGACGCCTATGCAGCTGGACTTTCAGGTGGCGCCTTTGAGCACTAGGGAAAGGAGGACGTCGCCGTGATCTTGGGCAGCAAGGGGCTCTTTGAATGAGTCACGGAAAGCACCACGAGTTTATCGGCAATGCAGTGGAGAAAGAAACGATTCGTTCTTACAACAGAAAACTCTGCAGCAGTGAGAATGAATGAACTACAGCTCCAGCCAACAATATGCATGAACTCTAAAGTCATACTGTGAGACTAGGGCAGCAATTCCATCTATATAAAGTCAAAAACAGGGCAGAAAGATAGAACTTCCTTGGAGATCCAGAGCTTCCATGCAGGTTCAATCCCTGCTTGGGGAACTAAGATCCCACATGCCTTGGGGCATAATAAAAATAAACATTTTTAGAAAATAGGTCAGAGGGAAACTGTGCTATTTATGGCCAAATAATTAGGCAGCAAGAAATATAAAGTAAAACAAAGAGATGAATGCTGTAAAGTCAAGATAGCAGGCCTAGTTACGCAGGTGTGCATTTTTAATACTATGCATCTCTGTGGCTATGTGCTTTAAATACTTTTTGAATGTCTGCATATTTCACTATATTAAAAAATCAAAAACTAAATAGAACAAAGAAAGGAGAGAAACTGAAGGTCAGAGAGGCTAAATAATTTGCCCAAGATGACAGAGCTAGTCAGGAGCAGAAATGAAAGAGTTGTTCTGACCTCTGAAGCTGTGCTTTGTCCCAGCCCATCAGGGCACTCTCACACCACACAGGGCCTACCTGTCCTCAGGGTGTGTTGACTCCCTGTACACACGTGTTGTCCGTCTGTCTCTGTGCTTGCCAAATGGGGACCATTTGCAGAATCCCACATAGAATCCAGATTTGCCCCTCCCCCAGCCTTCTTCCCCCCAGCGTTTACAGACTTCTCAGGCAGTGCAGTGTGCCGAAGAACTCACAAGAATTTAAACAGGAACCGCCATCTAAGGTGTTTATCTCCTTTCGACCAGAAGCATAGAGGAAACGCAGAAATCCCAGGGGTTAGCGGTGACAGACATGTCCAGGCAAGTGTGGGCTCTCAAAGGGGGGGCTTCATCCGCCTCTGCAGGTTTCCTGGCAAAGCTGTTATTAGCCTGGGTTCCCCTGCAAAGGAGGCTTAGGGGATCAGCCCTTCTTTCACTGTTTAATAACGGAGGCTGTGAACCCTTTCAAGCGTGTTTGTTCTGGCAGAAAGTGACCACCTCTGACAGGCACAAATGGGCAACATGCCTACTGCAGGCAGGGGAGAGCCTGGCTGCCCCAGAGAGAAAATGGGGCTGGCCAGTGGGTCAGGGCAGCTGGTTACTGCTGATGGCCTGCCCAGGAGTGGCCTTGATAGAGTGCCTCTTGTCTGGGCATTCATTCATTGAACCAGCCAGTCATTCGTTGGAGGATGTGTTCTAGGGGCTGGAGTCACAGCAGTGGGTAGGACAGACAAGGTCCCTGCCCTTGTGGAGACACATTCTAGGAAAGAAAACAGACAGCACACTAGTTGGGATGGGGAGGGCAAGTGGGAGTGACGGAGGGTTCAGTGTGTAGCGACATTTGACTAACGGAGATGAAAGGGCGATTACACACATATCTGGGCAGAGAGTTTTGAAAGTAGAGGCAGGGGTGTCCATGTTGGAAGAGCAGTAAGGACGCCAGTGTGACTGGAGCAAGCTGTGGAGGGGAGAGAGGAGGCAGGGCTGGTAAACCAGGAGGGCCTTGCACAGTGATGACTCTGGTGAGGCGGCAGGGCTGGTAAATCAGGAGGGCCTTGCACAGTGATGACTCTGGTGAGGGGAGGCAGGGCTGGTAAATCAGAAGGGCCTTGCACAGTGATGACTCTGGTGAGAGGAGGCAGGGCTGGTAAATCAGGAGGGCCTTGGACAGTGATGACTCTGCTGAGGCGGCACCACTGGCAGGTCTTGAACAGAGCAGTGGCCGAGTCTGACTGGGGTTCCAACAGGATCCCTCTGGCTGCTGTGTCGAGAATGGATGACAGACGCAAAGACAGAAGCAGGGAGACCAGTTAGGAGCTCATTATACAATCATGCAGGTGAGAGATGATGGTGGCTTGGCTCCAGATGGCACTGCTGAGGAGGAATAATAGAGTTCTTGACGTATTTTAAAGGTAGAGCCAATAGACCCCCTGACTGGAAAGGCTGAAAGGTGTAAGAGAATGAGAGAAGTCAAGGGTAATTCCAAGGTGTTTTGATCTAAGCCAACTGGAAGGATGGATTAGTCATTAACTGAGACAAGAGAGAAAAGAGAAAGTGCAGTTGTTTGGAAGGAAAATAGAGAGTTCAGTTTGGACTTAGTCTGGGGTACCTGTTAGAGGCTCAAGTTTAGGTATCAAATAGGCAGTTAGACAGTTAAGGCTAGAGACCAGAAGAGAGGACTGGGTTGGAAAGGGAATTTGGGAGCCATTGACACATAGATGGGGTTTTGAAGCCATGAGTCTGGATGAGACATCACAAAGCCAGTGAAGAGACAGCAGAGGACCCGGGCTGAGCCCTGAGCTCCCCTCGAGTAGGAGGACAGGAAGCAGAGGAGGGGTCAGCACGGGGGCTGAGAAGAGCCAGGAGTGACTGTGGTTCCTGAGCTGAGTGAAGAGACCCCCTAAGGAAGAAGCGTCTATGAAGTGCTGATAGATTGACCAGGGGAGAGCAGGTGGTGGGCACAGCTCACTGGTGACTTGGACAAGGGGGGTTTTGGTGGAGTCCTGGGGGTAAAGCCAGATGAAGCGGGCATGAGAAAGGATGAGAGGAGGGGAACTGATGTGTGAGCATAGCCAACTCTTTCGAGCAGTTTGCTGTAAAGGGAAACAGAGAAATGGGGCAGTAGCTGAAGTGGGGAGTCAGGCAAAGAGAGTTTTATTTTTTTAAGTTGGGAGACGAAACAGCAATGATGGTGCCAGTGAGGGAGAAGAACTGCTGAGCACCAACATCTTGTGGATATAGATGGAAAATTCCTCAACAAAATACAAAAGTAATTGAATCCAGCAATTTATAAAAGGATTACACATGATGACCAAACGAGATTTATCATAGGAATGCAGGAGTGGTTGAACATCTGAAAATTAATTAATGTGATGCATCAGTAGAATAAAGGACAAAGACCACATGATCATCTCAATCAACTCAAAAAAGGCATTTGATAAAATCCGGAGAAGGCAATGGCGACCCACTCCAGTACTCTTGCATGGAAAATCCCATGGACAGAGGAGCCTGGTAGGCTGCAGTCCATGGGGTCGCTAGGAGTCAGACACGACTGAGCGACTTCACTTTCACTTTTCACTTTCATGCATTGGAGAAGGCAATGGCAACCCACTCCAGTGTTCTTGCCTGGAGAATCCCAGGGACAGGGGAGCCTGGTGGGCTGCGGTCTCTGGGGTCGCACAGAGTCAGACACGACTGAAGCGACTTAGCAGCAGCAGCATTTTATGATAAATACACTCAACTGTCTAGAGACAGAAAGGAATTTTCTCAACCTGCTAAAGGGCATCTATAAAAACTTGCAGATAACATCATGCTTAATGGAGAAAGCCGGATGCTTTTCAGGAACAAGACAGGATTCTTGCTTTTACCACTTCTGTTCAACATTGTACTAGACATTCAAGCTGAGCACTTAGGCAAGAAAATGAAATAAAATGCATCCAGATTAGGAAGGAGAAACAAGTAATCTATTTGCAGATGGCATAATCTCGTATATAGAAAATCTTAAGAAATCTATTTTAGATCTAATAAAAAATTCAGCAAGATTGCAAGATACAAGGTCAAGCAAGCTGTACTTCTATACAGTTACACTGAGGAAATGGAAACTGAAATTAAGAAAACTTCATTTATAATAGCATCCAAAAGACAAAACACTAAGGAATAAATTTAACGAATAAGTACAAAACTTAGTACTCTGAAAATGACATTCTTGAAAGAAATTGAAGACCTAAATAAAGGGAAAGGCAGCCCACGTTCATGGATCAGAAGACTTGACAATGTGAAGAGGGCCTCACTCCCCACTGAACCTCTGGACTTCCAGGCCCAGCTCTAGCAACATGGCCCCCCAAGAGGCCCTTTTGGGCAGTACCTCCCAGCTGCTGCTGCTAAGTCGCTTCAGTCGTGTCCGACTCTGTGTGACCCCATAGACGGCAGCCCACCAGGCTCCCCAGTCCCTGGGATTCTCCAGGCAAGAACACTGGAGTGGGTTGCCATTGCCTTCTTCAGTGCATGAAAGCGAAAAGTGAAAGTGAAGTCGCTCAGTCGTGTCCGACTCTTCGAGACCCCATGGACTGCAGCCTACCAGTCCCAATCCCGCCCATGGGATTTTCCAGGCAAGAGTACTGGAGTGGGCTGCCATTGCCTTCTCAGCTCTCTATAAAAGGGAAGAGAAAGGAGTCATGGAGTACCAGAGTCACCCAGCGTCTGGTGAGTGCTCGTGGGTGAGTCCTGTCTTGCCTGGTTATCTGGAGAGAGCCAGCAAGTACTTGAAAGTGTGTCTTATGTGCGTAGGAAAGTGCTTATTAGCAAAGCCTTTTGCGCTGAAGTATTGAAGGAGGCAGAGTGAGCACAGGTCTTGGCATCAGGCTGTGGGCTGTGTGTGATCTGGCTCTGCCCTTTGCTTGCTGTGGGACCCTGGGCATGCCACTTACTCTCTCTGTGTTCTTGTTTGCAAAATGGGAAAAAGAACATCGTCTTTGCAGAATTTTCATGAGAATTAAGAGAGAAAATGGATACAAAGTGCCCGGCAGTCTCAGTACTGAATAGTTCTATTTATTTAACATAGAGCATCTGCCATGTGCAGGCCGGGCACCCCACAGGGGTCAGACAGAGGTTCCATTCTATGCTCTCCAGCGCATAGGACAATTGTTCTCATTGGAACCACCCAGGAGAAGGCTTGTAAAGTGAGACTGAGAGTTGGGAACCTGTTTCTAAGTCGCTAGAATTTGTTTCTAACAAGTTCCCAGGTGATGCTGATGCTGCTGGTCTAGGGCCCACATTTTGAGAACTACTGTGTTAGAAGGTGGTGAGTGTTACAGTAAGAAAAAAATAGAGCCGTTTGGCCACCTGACATAAAGAACTGACTCATTGGAAAAGACCCTGATGCTGGGAAAGATTGAAGGCAGGAGGAGAAGGGGATGACAGAGGATGAGATGGATGGATAGCATCACTGACTCAATGGACATGAGTTTGAGAAAGCTCTGGGAGATGATGAAGGACAGGGAAGCCAGGCATGCTGCAGTCCACGAGGTCACAAAGAGTCAGACATGACTGAGCAACTGAACAACAAGAAAACACAATGGTGAGGGCGGACCTAACGAGAGAGTGACACCCAAAGCCTTGAAGAGGTTGTGAAAGTGAGCCAGGAGGATGTAGGGTGGTATGTGTCAGACCCAGGCAGCAGCAGAGAGTCCTGATGTGATCTTGAACCCACGCACAGGCAGGTGGGCTGAAGGAGTGAGGGACAGGGAGGATGAAAGGAGCCTGATGGCAGAGGAAGGATGTGATCTGATAAATAGTTAAAAGGGCAGCTCTGATTGCTGACCACAGTGGGTCAAGGGGAAGCCAGGGGTCTACTTGCAGTAATGTAGGCAGTAAGCAGGAGTACTTCCCCTATGGTGGGTGGTGGTGAAGGGGAGCAAATTCCAAATCTGTTTTGAAAACAGGACCTACAAGATCTCCTGGATGTGGGTTTGAGAGAGAAGGAGCAGTGAAGTTGAACACCCAGGGGTCTGATCAAGCGGCCAGAAAGAACTGGAATTAAGCGAGAGAGGAAGACAGCCCAGAGCAGGTCTGGGACAACGCAGCAAAACCGCAGCTCCACTGGGGCACAGGGGAGTTTGCAGAGCCTGCTCGTCATTGCTCACTGCAGGCACCCTGAGTGGGCAGTGGGTGCAGGAGTCTGAGGACCGGGGTTCGCAGCTCAGTAACTAGGGGCATAGTAACTGCCCCCCCTACCCAGCGGGCAGTGCCAAGCAAAGCCCAGAAGCTGTCTCAGCCTTACAGGTTGCAGCACAGAGCAGCAGTCCTGGTGCCAGGAGCCTGGCCTGGGAATGGTGTCCCTGCCCAGAGTGCCAGCTCCATACTGAGGAGGGGCACGAGGGGCCAGGCCGCAGGCCTGCCGTGGCCATCAGACCTGTGCTCCCATGCCGGCCCCACCTCGGCGTGTATGTGACTCTCACAGGCCTCTGTAGGCTTTCCCCGGCCCCTCCCCGCAGAGCTGACAGTCCTGTCCTGGATTCCTCAGAAATCATGGAGGGAAGGAGGGGACAGAGGCAGCTCCCAGAGGCCACGGGGCAGGACACTTGACATGGAGAAAATCCAGCCTCAGGACAACTTGCAGAGACACAAAGCATCCTTGTTAGGCCAGCTGGTTGTGTCATTACTTGCTGGAATGATATCTCCAAATGGAAGCCCTCAAGGCACAGATTGAAGATGAAAGGTCACTGGCCCCAGACCAGGCTGGCAGGGTGGAGCCTTCTGCCCAGCACTACTTACTCCAGATCCCAGCTCCCCGGGAGATTCAGGAAGAGAACATCTTATCTCCATTTCCACTGAATGTTAACCCACCAAACCAGTGGGCCTGGGTCTTCCCTGGCAGCCTCTCCAAAAGGAGAAAGCTGCGGCTGTTGCTGACCCGGGCTGGGCTTCAGTCACTGCACCAGCAGACGGGGGCACTTAAGCCTGATTCTGGTACCCTGGGCCGGTTCTGGTGGGCCCTGCGGGACCACATGTCAAGTGGAAGAGGAATCACCCCCACAGGCCTTGAACCCATGCAGCCCCAAGCTCGCAGAGGCCAGATCAGTTCTCTCACAAGTATAAGGATCAGGACACAGCAGCCTTTGGCCTCCTTCTCCTGCAGCCCTCAAGGCTTCTCACCTGCGGTGCCCCGGGAGTCTGCAGGCTTAGATCCCCACCGGGGAAATAGCCCCAGCCGCAGACCCCACTGATCTGCAGCCAGGGAGCCTGGGGCGGTTTACCAGGGGAACAAGGTGGAGGAGCTGCTGCCTTATCTTGGGAGAGCCTGGCAAGTCAGCGAGGGTGATTTATAAGGGGCTGCTCACCACGGCTTCCTGTGATACTCAGGATGCTAACTGCTCAACTAACTGCCCTTTGCGCACCTTGATGGCTCACTGTGTCCTCCTTCCGTCCCAGCAACTGTGGTGGAAATGCCCCTGCAACTGGGCCTGCTTGGCTTCCCCTGTGTGCTAAGAGCTCGGATCCCAGGGCTAAAAAGAGCTTGTCGTGGTCATTGCTAAGCTGAGGCCAGTGAAGAGTGTTGCCAGCAACACTGTGTGATGTCCTGGCGACTGCCAGCCACAGGGGCGAGGTTGGGCCACTCTCCAGAACAGCTGGTGTTTATTCAGCGTGTCCTGGTGGTGGGCTCTGCAACCCCGACTGACCCTCACAGTGGCCCTTTGGAATCAGTCCCACCCACTATATCCCCTTTTAAGGTGAGGAGCCTGAGCAGCAGGGAGGCCCAGGTAATCTGTCCAGGTCCCAGAGGAGTAAGCAGGAGGCCGGCACTATAAGCAGGTCTGCTGGAGCTCCGAGCCCTGGGGCTGGATGCTGGCTCTGGAAGAGTCGGATGCCAGGGCCGCTCGGGGTGCCCTGTGGTTGGGTTCACTGGCTCCCAGTTTCTTCCCAGACAGCCTTGGTCTTCCACGTCAGTCTGAGGAAAAAGGAAGTAATCTCATGCTTGCCATTCGCTACTCTTGACAGGGGTTTATTGTATCAAAATTAGATTATAGAGAGGGCCGGGGGCCCAGAGAGGTTCAGCAACTTGCCTTAACAGCACACAGCAGGGTTCAGAGCAGGCACAGCCGACCTTCAGGTTGAGCCCATCCAAAGATGCTCTGTTGCCAGGCACCATAGCCTCTGGATCTGCCTTGTCTTAAAAGTGGTATGGGGACAGGGAAAGGGAGGTAAGACTGAGGACAGAGGTAGTCCCCAAGAGACTGGACCCTGTGCAGAAACGAGAGCCACCCCGGCTCAAGAGGTCACCTGTCACCATTGTTGATGTGAGAAGACAGGACTCCCGCCCCCAGCCTCTCAGCTCCCTGGTCCTGGCCCAAGAGGAAAGCTTCATAACTATCTTTGCACACCCACCCCTCACTCCCGGCCTCATGGATAAAAAAAGCCCCACAAGGTGGCATGGATGTTGACCTAGCCAGGGTTTATCCTAGAGTTCATTACGGCAGTGCTCACCAGAGTCTAGAGCCTTCTAAATAGGAGGCAGCTGCAGACCTCCATCCACCTGGGAATGTGGGGGGTGGAGGCACAGGGAAGTTAGGTGACGGGGTTTCCTAGAGATTGGCCAGTCTAACTCTAACCACACAGGTGGGAACACCAGGGCTCAGATAAGAGAAAGCAAGTCAGCACCAGGGCCAGTCAGCCTAACTGGTAGGGCCCCCTGCTCCTGGAGCAGGTGCCCCAACTGAGCCCTCAGACCTTTCTCTTTATATTTTATACTAATTAATTAATTAATTTAGGTGCATCAGGACTGTTGTGGCATTTGGCCTTAGTTGCCTCGATGCATGTGGGATCCTAGTTCCTCGACAAAGGATTGAACCCTCATCCCCTGCATTGAAAGGCAGAGTCTTAACGACTGGAACACCGGGGAAATCCCTGGACCTCTCTCTAATGTGGACAGAGCTGATCAGACCTTGCGGACTGTGGGCCCTGGGAGCCCCAGGCTTTGGGGGGCAGATTTAGGGCAGGATATTCCTTGACTTATGGCCCCTGTCCCCATGAATTGCCCTTCCCACCTTTATGTTTCCCTGGACTCTGGGAGGGAAGAACACTGAAGGAACCCGTCCACACATTCCTAGCGCCTGGGAGGACTTCAGCCCGCACCCCGCGTTAGTGTCAGGACCAGGACAAGTGGGCGTCACTGGCCTGGGACACCAGAAAACTCCAATCAAAATGAATATTTTATTGTAATTTTTTAGAATGAAAATTAATGCAAAAAAATCCATTGTGGTAGTTTCCAATTGCTGCTGTCACAAATTTAGCAGTTTAACACAATTATTTCAGATGAGCCCCCACCCCTTCCACCCCCAGGGCTGCCTTAAGCCCCTCCCTTACAGATTTCTTCCCATAGAACCCTGGGGATCTGCATTCCTTCTTCTGGTGTTTCAGGGCCCCAGTTTTGCTTCTCTGTCCGCCTTCCCTCCTGGTGAAGGCTGTGCACCCATGTCAGTGCTCACACTTTGCACCCTTGGAAGTGTGGGACTGTGGGCTTTTTTCGCTGGGTTCACAGGCTTTGCAAAAAGACAGTATAGGTTTGAACTGAAGATCTGTCACTTACTAGTTGTGTGACCTTAGGAAAATTACGTAACTTCTCTGAGCTTCAGCTGTCTCATCTGTAAAATGGGGACATTAATACTCATATTGCTCAGACTGCACAGGACGCTTAACTTAAGTCCTAAGCACCCTCCGTGGCATTGGGGCGCTGGCCCCTCGGCAGGGCAGAGGGCTGGAGCCCAGAACACCATCTCCGCGTTCGGCAGCCCTGTTACAGATCAGGCTCAGCACTCATCCCGCTGCTTGACCCAAACCGAGTCACCTGACCTCCCTGAGCCTCCGTTGCCTCCACCTGGAACACCTGCCTTCCATTCTGCTGGGAGCGGAAGCTCCTAAGGCGAGTCCTTTAGGAAGAAGGGGCGGATCATTGGGAGTTGCTAGTGTTCCTACGGTGCTGTACACCGCACTTCTTCATACATCGAGCGTTAGAAGAAGCGGATCAGAAGTCTGAACTCCAGGAGCAGCATTTCAGAAACTCGCAGGTCCCGGGCCCTCCCTCCCTCGCTCCAGGGTCCGGGCCCGGGGCGGGCGGCGGGCAAGACGCTACCTGCGCGCGTGCCGGGCATTCCTGCCGCGCCGCCGCGCCGGAGCGCCATGGGCCTGATGCCGGCCGCGCGGGCCTCCTCAGGGTGCCGCGCCTGCCCGCGGCCGCCCTGCCGCCTGCCCGCCTGCTGCGCGCCGGCCGCCCCAGGTAGCGCGGGAGGGGGGACGGGCGCCCCGCGAAGCCGAGTGGAAGCTGCGTCCCAGGCCGACTGCGCGCCTGGACCCCGATCCTGCGCTTGTGCCAGGACAGCGTTGAGCCGGGGCGTCCGGGAGGGAGCGGGGAGACGGGTCGGTTGCGGGAAGGGGTAGGGGGCCGCGGCGGAACCGGTCGCCGGGCTGGGGGAGCGAGCACGCGTGTTGAGGGGAAGAGACAGAGCTGGGACGCTTCCTCCTACCTCTCGCCCGGGTGGTGGGCAGCCCCCGTGCAGGGATGAAGAACCTAGCCTTCCAGGGCACGGGGACTTGCAAAGGATCACCACTATTGAGGGAAGCAGGCAGGATGCCAGCTCTCGGTTGCCAACTTCAAGTCCACTGCTCAGCCCACCTTTGCCTCTCCAGACTTCAGGAAGTCCCCAACGCCTGGGGGCTGGTTAACACCAGAAAGGTGGCAGTCACTTCTGCCCTCAGGATGGGCTTGCCCTGGGCAGAACAAGACCCTGAGATGTTAGCCACTCCTTGTATTTCTCTCCCCTGGCTGATTTTCAGCCTGTTGGTTGTTTAGACTTGGTTACAGCCCAGCCAATTTGTTACAGCTGTTCAGGGCAGCTTTGAGGCTGCTAAAGGGGGCTTCCCAAGTGGCTCAGTGATAAAGAATCTGCCTGCCAAGGCAGGAGACACAAGAGAGGCGGCTTCGATCCCTAGGTCAGCAAGATCCCCTGGAGTAGGAAATGGCAACCCACTCCAGTAATCTTGCCTGGAAAATTCCGTGGACAGAGGAGCCTGGAGGCTACAGTCCATGCGATCGCAGAGAGTCAGGAACGACTGCGCACGCACACAGTCCCTGGAGGAGGGCAGTGCGCATGGGCACAGTGTGGGAGCGACGGAAAGTGGATTTACACACCATGGGCTGCATGCAGGGAGGATGGCAGGTGTCCTGGGGAGGGGCGCAGAGAACAGGAAGGGTTTGTTAAATTTATTCTCTGGAGAGAATTTAATAACTATTTTCCTCATTGCGTCTCTCTGCTATATGCTCTCCCCTTTACTAGAGAGACCAGCCTGAAGTCTCTTGGAGATCAGCTCCAAGAGGGAATCTCGGCTGTCTCCCTTTCCTGCTGGGCTCCCAGGGCAGGCAAAGCCCACCCAGTCCTGGGCTGGCCCTCCTGGGTCAGGAGATGCCCACTTTGATCAAGCACCTGCTTCCATGTGCCCAGTGCATTAGGCTCTTCCACAGTTACTGACAGCCCTGTGACATGGCAGAGACAGGCTCAGAGTTATTGAGGACGTGCCCAAGGTCACCCAGGACAGGGATCTGAGTCAGCTGAGTGCTAGGCCTGTGCCTTCCTGCCCCTGCATGGGATGCTGGGGAGAGGGGAGTGAGGGCCAGGCTTTGCCAGGGAGCAGCTGGCAGGAGGGGAGGCCCGGCCCAGCTCTGAACCCGTCAGCAGGTTCATCCAGAGGTCCATGCCAGCTTCCTCTCCGGTGGCAGAGCTGATGCTTTGTAAAGAGCGTGGGCTGGGACCTCGAGGAACCCGCATGCTGGCTGGCTGGGTTTCCAGGGATCTAACAGACCTATTAGAGCTGGTTCTTGGCAAGGCTCTCCCATGAGACATGCCAGGAGGGCTGAGGAAGTTCAGCACAGCCGTCCCAGGCCCTGCCAGGCTCTGCCCAAGAGCCCCTGACAAGGGGAGTGGTGGGGAAGTCCCTGGCTGAGGGAGGCCAGGTCTGTAGCCTGAGTGCAGGGTGCCTCCAGCAGGAGGAAGGCGGGAGCAAAGCCCTGGGAGGTGGAGCTGGAACCATCCTTTGCTATGGAGCTCCAGGAGCATCTCCCCCTCAAGGGAGATGTGCCCTCAAGGTAGGGGGCAGCTTGCACCCAAAGCCTGAACAAGGTCTGATGCAAGGCTCCACTCTGCCTTGCTGGCAAGGTGGGGTCAGCCCCAGGCCTGGTGGTGCCTGGGGGCAGGGCCTTGGGGCCACCCCCAAGGACAAGTGTCATCGTCCCCATTTTATAGATGGAGAAACTGAGGTCTAGGGAGGGAGGCCACTTCACTCTACGGTGGCTTAGGATGTGTGGGTGCAGCCTCAGAATCTTTGTCTCCATGGCCTTCAGCCTTGAGCATCATCTGCCTCTTGTGTTCTCCACCCCTATCCTTAACTTAGCACTCTCACCAGGCTCAGCACTTGGAGGGCCTCTGGGGGAGTCTCGTCATTTCTCAGAGCCCCTGAGGCCTGTATGAGGTCAGTCCAGTGCTCACCAGGGGTCACGGTCCTTGCCAGGACCCGGGACTGCCACGTTCCCAGCCTCTTCACTCATACTCTCTCACACGCACCCTCCAACCCCAGGGTCCTCATCAGACCTCCCCACCCAGGTCTGCCTTGGGGATGTCTGCTCATGCATGCCCCCCAGACCCCAACCCCTGCCTTCCTGGCTATCTGTTGCTCATTATTAGGCCCCAGTCCTGATATCCCCTTCTCCTCTAAATCACCTCTGTTTAGAAGCACCTGGGACCCTATGGACTTCCCACAGCCATAGCCCTGTTCAGGGGACTGGAATAGTCTGGAAAGCTTCACCAGGGTGGGAGGGGTGGGTGATGGTTGAGATGATGTTGAAAAAGGGCTTCGGAGACATGGGAGCTGTGTGACCGCATAGACGGCGGGGGCTGGCCATGCAGCAGCTGCTCTCTGCCTGGCCCAGGCTCCTCTGCGCCTCAGAATCTGATGGGGAGGTAGGCAGGCCCTTGTCCGTCTGCCTGCCAAGTTTAGGTTTTATCCTGGGTGGGGAGGAGGGAGGCAAGAAGGGGTTTGAGCAGAGGAGCCTGTGGTGGTATTTACGTTTCTAGTCCTCTGGGCAGATCTGAGACCCTCTAAGACCTAGAACAGGGTGGGGCACAGGCGCAAGAGTGATGGAAGGATGGATGGACCGGTGGACAGGTGGACAGCAGATGTCCTGGGAACAGGCAGTTGGGGAGCAGAAAGGGTTGGGGCCAAGAGGAGGCTAGATAGATTTACCCAGGCTTTGTGACTCTCCAGAGAGAATTTTAGAGTTCTTTTCCTCCATGTCTCTCTTCCCAGACTGTGGCCTTTAGTTACCTGTGAGCCAAGGGTGGGAAGCTGAGTGCACGAACTCTGGATGGTGGACAGTCCTGGGCTATGTGTTCAGCTTCCTTCACTCAGCACTCCTTGACCTCCCCTCCAAGCCCAGCAGTGGCTGAGGACTGGGGAGAGGGGCTGGTTCCCAGTGGGGAACCAGGCAGAGGCAAGTGTCTTCGCATGGTCTGTGATAAGAGGGCCAGAGAGGGAGCCCAAGAGCCCTGTGGTCGTGCTGAAGAAAGGATTTGCGACAGCTGATCTCAATGGCTAACCAGAATTTTGCACAGAGTGAACAGGGAAGAGATGTCCTCTGCACAGGCCAGGCAGCAGGACAGCAGACGTATTCAAGATGCTCGAGTAGTGGGTAGAGCGGAAGTGAAAGGGCCAGGGTGTATGCCCAAGTAGGGAGGGAGGCAGGATGTGGGCGCCAAGGTGCAGGGCCAGGTTGGCTCCAGCCCTTCCTAAGGACGCTCTGCTCAAGGGCCGTTCCCCCTGTATGTTCTGTGCCTGCTTATTTGAGGTTGTAGCCGATGCCTCTGGTCACAACAGGCCTGACTTCCCATTTCTGTGAGTCAGGGCCCCTCTCCTACTTCATTCTGACCCAGGGCCTGGTGGGGAAGTCTGTGCTGTGAAAAGAGGTGAGTGTTTGGCAAAGCTGCAGGAGTGAAATGTGGACTGGGTGTGAGGCAGTAGGGGATGGTGGGGACTGTGGAGAATTAGCAGATACATGGGCTATCAGAAGGGCAGAAAGAAGAGAAAGAAAGATAGTGCTAAGTCATGTCTGACTCTTGCGATCCCATGAACTGTATACCCTGCCAGGTTCCTCTGTCCATGGGATTCTCCAGGCAAGAATACTGGAGTAGGAATACTGTATTAGGAATTCTTACTCCAGTAAGAATACTGCCATTTCCTTCTCCAGAAAGACAGAGGGGCCACTGAACTCTGTCAGCGTGACTGTTTGGAAATTCTGGCCTAGTACCACCAGATCTGTGGATTCTTTTAAGAGAAGAATTTTTTCCAGATTTTTTATATGAATAAAAAATATTTTATATGGTCCAGATTTTTTTATATGAATCTTTTATAAAGTATAAAAGTCTGAAGTAACATGTTTCAAACCTCTGCCTAGCTAAACAGGAACATGTGGACCCATGTGGCTCATTGCTGGGCGCACGTGATTGAGCCCTGAGTGTGCCGTAGAAGGAGCAATGTCCTCGTGTCCCAGACCAGCCTAGGCCTCTCTCGGACTGGGCAGAGAGGCCGGGACTGTTGGTGGTGGTACCTCAGAGTTGCCCCAGGCAGCCCCCACGCCAGTCTTTGGGCAGCATCCGCCCCTGTGTTCAGTACTGTTTACAGGTTGCACCCCAGTGGGCAAGGGAAGCTGAGCTGTCCAAATCCCAGAAAGCAGATAGTGTTTCCTTTTGTTGAATTGTCCTGTTGCCCAAATGACCACATGCTTGGGAGCTACCGGTGAAGAAAGACAGGAGAAACATCGGAAGCAAGACTGGTGAGGTAATAGCACTACATAGGTATCCATGCTCCAGGGAGAGTGGAGAGCAGCCGTGTGGCCTGGAATAGTCTCCAGACCTGGAGCCAGACCGCCTGGGTTCTTTTGTTTTTCTGATTTTTATTTTATTGGAATATAGTTGATTTATAATGTTGAGTTGGTTTCAGGCGTACAGCACGGTGCTTCCGTTTTGTACACATAATATACCTGTGTTCGTTCCTTTTTAGATTCTTTTCTCATAGGTTATCACAGAGCACTGAGTAGAGCTCCCTGTGCTCTACAGTAGGTCCTTGGTTATTATAGTAGTGTGTGTGTGTTAATCCCAAGCCCCTGCTTTGTCCTTCCGCTCCATGTTTCCCCTTTGGTAACCATAAGTATGTTCTCAATATCTGTAAGTCTGCTTCTGTTTTGTAAATAAGTTGATTTTTATTTTTTAAACCAGATTCTACATATGAGTGACATAATATTGATATATAATAACCTCTTTCTGACTTCACTTAGTATGATAATCTCTAGGTTTATTCATGTTGCTGCAAATGGCATTATTTCATTCGTTTTTACGGCTGAGTAGTAGTCCATTGTGCAAGCGCGACACTTCTTTACTCCTCTGACGATGGACATTCAGGTTGCTTCTGCATCTTTGCCACTGTAAACAGTGATGCTGTGAACACTGGAGGCTTCCCTGGTGGCTCAGATGGTAAAGCGTCTGCCTGCAGTGCGGGAGACCCAGGTTCCATTCCTGCGTTGGAAAGATCCCCTGGAGAAGGCAATGGCACCCCACTCCAGAACTCTTGCCTGGAAAATCCCATGGACGGAGGAGCCTAGGCTACAGTCCATGGGGTCGCAAAGAGTCGGACACGACTGAGCGACTTCACTTTCACTTTTCGTGAACACTGGGGTATGTGTGTCCCCTTTCAGATTAGGTGTTTTCTCCAGGTATATGGTGAACAGAGAAATTGTTGGATCATACGGTAGCTCTAATTTTCCTTTTCTGAGGAACCTACATACTGTTCTCCATAGTAGCTGTACTAATTTACATTCCTGCCAACAGTGTAGGAGGGTTCCCTTTTCTCCACGTCCTGTCTACCATTTATCGTCTGTCGACTTCTTGATAATAGCCATTCTGATGGGTATGAAGTGATACCTCACTGTAGTTTTGATTTGCATTTCTCTGGAAATTAGTGATGTTAAGCATCTTTTCATGTGCCTTTTGGTCATCTGTATGTCTTCTTTGGAGAAATACCTATTTAAGTCTTCTCCCTATTTTTTGATTAGGTTTTTTTTTTTTTTTGATAGAGATGCATGGGCTATTTGTATATTTCTGAGATTAGTCCCTTGTCAGTCGCTCCATTTGCAAATATTTTCTCCCATTCTGTTTCTTCATTTTGTTTGTTTTTTCCTTTGCTGGGCAGAAACTTTTAAGTTTAACGAGGTCCCATTTGTTTATTTTGTCTTTGTTTTCATTACTCTAGGAGATGAATCATAAAAGACACTGCTGCAGTTTATGTCTAAGAGTACGCTGCCTGTTTTCCTCTAAGAGTTTTATCGTGTTCAGTCTTCCATTCAGGTCTTTGATCCATTTCAGGTTTGTTTCTGCAGGTTGCTTGGTGTAGTCATTTTGACAACGTTTATTCTTCCGGTGTGGGTATACCAGGAACACGGTGCATCTCCGTCTCTTTGCATCATCTTCAGTGTCTTCCATGAGCATCTTACATTTTTCCGAGTGTAGGTCTTGCCGCCTTAGGTAAATCTACCACTGAGTATTTTCCTCTTTTGGATGAGATGGTAAATGGGGTTGTTTCCTCAATTTCTGTTTCTGAGCTTTCATTGTTAGTGTATAGGAATGCAAGAGACTTCTGTGTATTAATTCTGTATCTTGAAACTTTACCAAATTCATTGAGCTCTCATGATTTTCTGACAGCATCTTTAGGATTTTCTGTGTATAATATCATGTCATCTGCAAACAGTGACAGTTTACGAACCCAAGGCAATCTATAGATTTAATGCAATCCCTTTCAAATTACCCATGGCATTTTTTTTAATAGAACTAGAACCAAAAAAATCTTAAAATGTGTATGGAGACACAAAAGACCATGAGTAGCCAAAGCAATCTTGAGAAAGAAAAACAGAGCTGGAGGAATCAGACTTCCTGACTTCAGACTACACTATAAACTATAGTAATCAGAACAGTATGCTGCTGCTAAGTCACTTCAGTCATATCCGACTCTGTGCGACCCCATAGACGGCAGCCCACCAGGCTCCTCCGTCCCTGGGATTCTCCAGGCAAGAACACTGGAGTGGGTTGCCATTGCCTTCTCCAATGCATGAAAGTGAAAAGTGAAAGTGAAGTCGCTCAGTCACGTCCGACTCCTAGCGACCCCATGGACTGCAGCCTACCACGCTCCTCCATCCATGGGGTTTTCCAGGCAAGAGTACTGGAGTGGGGTGCCATTGCCTTCTCGGTCAAAACAGTATAGTACTGGCATAAAAACAGAAACATAGATCAAAAGAACGGGAGAGAAAACCCAGAAATAAACTCACATGCCTGTGGCCAATTAATCTATGACAGAGGTGGCAAGAATATACAGTGAAAAAAAAAAGACAGTCTCTTCAGTAAGTGGTGCTGGAAAATTGAACAACAATATGTAAAAGAATGAAATTAGAACATTCTCTAACACAATGCACAAAAATAGACACTCTACCCATTAAACGATAACTCTCCAGCTGCTGTCCTCCAGCCCCTGGCGACCAGCTTTCTACTTTCCATCTCTCTGAATTTGCTTATGCTAAGTGTCTCATGTAAGTGGAATCATACGGTACTGGTGTTTCAGTGGACGGGCTTATTTCACCTGGCAAAATGTCCTCAGGGTCTGCCCATGTTATGGCGTTTGTCAGAATTTCCTTCTTGTGGCTGAATAATATTATGCTGTATATGTGCATCACATCGTGTTTATCCATCTGTCCATCCGTGGACCCTCGGTTTGCTTCCACCGTTGGGGTATTGTGAATAATACTACTGTGAACATGGGTGCTTGTGTATCTGCTCGAGTCTCTGCTTTCAGTTTTTGGGGATATGCCCAGAAGCGGATTGCTGGGTCGTACGGTAATTCTGCTTTTAATTGTTCGAGGTGCTTCCGTACTGTTTTCCACAGTGGCTGCGCCAGCTTCCATTCCCATGAACAGGGCACAGGCGCTCGGTTTCTCGACACCCTCACCAGCGCGGGTTGTGTTCCACTTTTTGGATGGCAGGATCCTCACAGGTGTGAGAGTTTCGACTCCCGTCTCCCTAATGATCTCCAGTGTTGGCTCGTGGTTCTGCTCTCATGTTATCTGTCCTGTCTTGTTGCTTGTGCCTCGGCGGTGCTCATTGCTGCCCTGTGCTCCATGGCATGAGCAGACCATGATGCTCCCGCTCATTCTGCCACTCATGGGCATTAGCTGGTTTCTCATTCAGAGAGATTGCAGAGGGTGCCACTAAGAACATTCTGGAGTGCGTCTTTTGGTTCCCAAGGTGTTAGGTGTTTAAATGCAAGCCACTGCCATTTGAAAGTTAGTGTTGCATCTATAAACCAATAAATAAAATGTGTAATGCATGCTTCCCGAGGGCCCAAAGGGTCCTCATGCTTGGACAGGCTCCACAGGCCAGGCTAGGCTGCTTCCCGATATGCCCTTCTGCCCTGTCCCAACCGCCTGGTGCCTGCCCTCCCAGTTTCTGATCTGCTTCCTCGGGGCGGGGGCGGGGGCGCCATCCTGGGCCCTGACAGCACTCCCTGCCCTCTGTTGTCCCCAGCGTCCTCCCCGCTGTTGCGTCAGCTAGCTGAGGGTGTGACCAGCTCCTCTCTGTGCCCAGGGATCTTTGGGCAGCGCCTGGAGGACACAGTCCACCACGAGCGGAAGTATGGCCCACGCCTGGCACCGCTGCTGGTGGAGCAGTGTGTGGACTTCATCCGGGAGCGTGGGCTCAGCGAGGAGGGCCTCTTCCGCATGCCCGGCCAGGCCAACCTGGTGAGGGACCTGCAGGATGCCTTTGACTGTGGGGAGAAGCCACGGTTTGACAGGTGAGCTCCTGGGAGGAGATGCAGATAGGGCCGCCTGTCCATCACCCTGCAGAGTCTCCTCTCAGGATGCCAGCTGAGAGGCCTGGGTGCAGGACTGGGAGGAGATGCAGATAGGGCCGCCTGTCCAGCGCCCTGCAGAGTCTCCTCTCAGGATGCCAGCTGAGAGGCCTGGGTGCAGGATGGAGGGTGGGGTGAAGCCCCACACTGGCACACGCGTGCCCGCCAGCCCTCCTGATGGGCGGAGTGTGGGGCGTGGGGCCAGTGTAGCAGCCCTGGGTCTCCCTCATGGGTAGATGCTGCTTCCACGCGGGCTCTGTCCACTGTGGAGATGCCCCTCATAAGCCCACGTCCGTCTCTTGGCTCCGCTGTCTCAGGGTGACCCATTCCCCACCCCCTGGCTCCTTAGGTGCCAGTACTGAGATGCACATCCCCACAAGTTTCGGGGGCAGGAGAGTGAGTCTCCTCCACCCGTCCTCGCCCAGCACCCAGACTACCCAACACTGGGGCTTACTGGGTCCTAGGGTCCCCCTGGGACAGAGTCAGCCTCACTGAGAGCCCAGGGGCTAAGAGCAGGGAGAGGTGACTGTTTGGGGGCCTCTTCTCTCTGACGAAACCCCCATTATGGGGTAGTTGTTTGTAGAAAGCTCTTTCTGCAGGCAGCCAGCCAACCCTGGCCCCCGTGGAGCTTCTGCCCCTTCTCAGATCCGCCCTCTCCTGGGGCAGACAAGCCCCCACCCCTTGCAGGATAGGCCCACAGGTTTCTGCTGGCAGCCCTGGCATTTTCAGGTCTTTTCCTCTCAGGGCAGAACACCGCCAGCCCCTCCAGCGTCTGCCCAGACCATCACCGCAGCCAGGAGAGTCTATCTTTTTCAGATGTGGAGTGTGGGTCTGATCGCCATTTCCCAGAGATGGTCTGCCCCAAGCGGGCACAGGCCAACAGTGTGGAGTGGGGAGAAAGAGAGGAAGTGAATTTATGGGGAGGGTGGAAAGATGGGGCAGTCAGGGCTGAGCCGAGCTCCCGGGACCAGGAGCACTGTAACCCTGGGCAGCCAGGAGGAGTCGGGATGGGGCTTTGGGCAGGGATGCCGGAAGTTTCAGGGTCGGCCACAAGGTCTGCAGCCCAGAGGGGCCGCCCTCTGAGTCTGCTTGCCCAGATCAGAAATGCTTCACCTTCCCCACAAGGGGCTGGCCCTTGTCCAAAGGCAAGCTGCTCATCCTCCTAGCTTCCCATCCCTACCCCCATCTTCCTGGGGTTCCTGCTCATGCAGTGGCTGGCAGTGAACTCATGGGGTCCCCAGGTGGAAGGTGGCTTGGGCTCAAGGCTGGGTACCCATTGGGGACATAGGCTTCCAGGAAATGGGGGTGTCAGCAGAGGAGTGGCTGGGAGAAGGCAGAGAAGGGTGAGGGCAGCTGCGTGCTTGGCTGGAGAGGGGAGGTGGGGGCAGGGATGAGGGCTGCTCAGTTAGCCAGACCAAGAGCCATCAAGAGCCACCAGTCCTGAGGCAGGGAGGGGCTCTGGGGATGCAAATTCAAGGTGCATGTGGCCCTGTGGAACCCCAGAATTCCAAATGCCAGGGTGGAAGGGACCCCAGGGCTCATCTCAGTGATGAGATGGACAGCAGGCCAGGAGGCACCTTAATGGCACAGCCACTTTTGGCCTGAGGCCCATCTTTCCTGAACACCTCCCATGAAGGACATGCAGATCCAGAAAAGCAGACGAAACACCTGGGGCCCACCCAGCCTGGAAGGCAAGCTTGGAGGAGGTACCAGGACGGCAGCCCAGGACCTGACCCCAGAATCCAAACAGGCCCAGGGCCACCATCCTCTACAGGGCCCACTGCAGCCTGGGCAGCTCCGAGCTGCAAGCAAAGACTGATGCCTGGGAATGGACATATGGGGCTCCAGGGCACTGGAGATGGGGCATCTGTAGTGTGAATAGGAGCCCAGAAGCTGGGGAGAGGTGCTGACCTCTGACTTGCCCAGCTAGGTGCCCAAGGACAGCTGCCCTTTTCCAAGGGGCTTGGCAGCCCTGCTTGGTGGGCATGTTTGACACAGTCCTCCTGCTTCCACTAGAGGGTGATCCTGGGCAGAGGAGCAGGCTCAGACTTGGGCCAAAGGACAGCTGTGCCCCTGGCTCCTGTGCCCTTGGCTCCACGACCCCAGAGTACCCTGGGGCAGGCACCAGGCCAGTGGAAGGTGGCCCTTCACACCCGTCTATTCCTTGGCCGGTCGTCAGTGTGTGTGTGCATGCATACACATACACGGATGTGGGAGCAGAGACTGCCCCTGAGCGGGTGGGCGAGGTGCTGGCCACCCCGCAGTCCTCTGGTGCCCAGCCTCACGGGTCCTGAGGGGGTGGGCGAGGTGCTGGCCACCCCGCGGTCCTCTGGTGCCCAGCCTCACGGGTCCTGAGGGGGTGGGCGAGGTGCTGGCCACCCTGAGGTCCTCTGGTGCCCAGCCTCACGGGTCCTGAGGGGGTGGGCGAGGTGCTGGCCACCCCGCGGTCCTCTGGTGCCCAGCCTCACGGGTCCTGAGGGGGTGGGCGAGGTGCTGGCCACCCTGAGGTCCTCTGGTGCCCAGCCTCACGGGTCCTGAGGGGGTGGGCGAGGTGCTGGCCACCCCGCGGTCCTCTGGTGCCCAGCCTCACGGGTGTCCCTCCGTCTGCAGCACAACAGACGTGCACACGGTGGCCTCACTGCTGAAGCTCTACCTGCGGGAGCTCCCCGAGCCTGTGGTCCCCTTCGCCAGGTACGAGGACTTCCTTAACTGCGCCCAGCTGCTCACCAAGGACGAGGGGGAGGTTAGTGGCTCACGGGGACCCATGCTGGGGGAGTGGGCCTGCTAGGTGATGGCGGGGGGAGGTCGTGGAAACAGGACTTTTCGTGACTTTCCATGGTACATAGATCCTGTAGCCTGCTTTGTTGGGGGCGGGGGCCAGGCCTAGAAGCTCCTAATCTGGGAAGGGCTAGCATATTTCCCCACTAGGAGGGAGGGTACTCTGGGGTGGGATGCCTGGGGCATCCCCTCCGTGTGTGCAGCCCTCCATCTCTCGGAGGGACAGGTACCTCCTGAAGCAGGCTGTGTTCCAGCCATGCTCTTGAGTACAGTGTCCTCCTGAAGCAGGCTGTGTTCCAGGCATGCTCTTGAGTAGTGTCCTCCTGAAGCAGGCTGTGTTCCAGCCATGCTCTTGAGTACAGCGTGCCCAGGCTGGACCACCACTCAGTGGGCACTCCTGCTCCATCACCTCCTCCCACATCTAACTCGGGCTACCCAGGCCGGCCTTGGGATTCAGAAACAACCAGACCTTTCATCTATTTCTATCCTGCCTCCTCCCAAAAGAATTTGAGATTGCCCCCAGGACAGAGCCCCCCGCCTGCAGCCCTGGTTGGCTCCAGCTGGGGAAGAACTGTTTGCCCTCCCTGTGGCTGTGTGGGAGATGAGGGGTCTTTATCTAGCAAATATTTGTGCCTCGATAAGTGAGCTGAGTGCTGGCCCTGACATTCCTCTGTGGCTCTGCAGAGGCACATCCCTCACAACAGCATCTCGAAAGTAAATCTCTTCCCCCAGAGGTCACCAGCCATGGGGATGAAACTGGTGGTGCCCTCTGGTCACTGGCGGCCAGGCCCCTGGGCTGTGGCTGGAGGTCTGGACTCAGATTCCCACCCCTCCTCTTCCCGCCTGCCTCCAGCAAGAGAAGGCCTGGGGCCTCCCTGCTGATCTTTGAAATGCTGTTTTTTCTCTCTCAATCCCAAGGGGACTCTGGAGTTGGCTAAGCAAGTGAGCAGCCTTCCCCTGGTCAATTACAACCTGCTCAGATATATCTGCAAGTAAGTGACTCGGGGTGGGGCTTCCCTCTCCTGCGGTCTGGCTCCGTATGCCTTTCATAGGGGTCGGGGGGCCACCCACACATCTGTCAAGCCAGTGGGGGATATAAAAGAAGTCTCTGCACTTACAGAGCTTATTATAGTCCCGATCGGAGCAGTCAGTGTTATACAGTCCTGAGTACACCATTCCTGAAGGAAAGCGGGATGGCCTTTGTTCCTTCTGCTTCACCTGGGTGCCTCTCACCATCCCTCCCCGTGGGTCTGCTTCCTGACAGTGACCTAGGCTCAGGGTGCCAGGAGAGGACAGGTAGGGTGAGCCTTCACCCAGCCGGGCATCTGGGGGTCTGAGCCTTTCTAGGCAGCTGCGCCCACTGCAGGTGGGGAGTTCTGTCCTTCCACACCAACAACAGGCCCTGGTTCCAGTGGCCTTTACTTCTGATGGCCCTCCGGATCTCAGGGAAGCTCTGCTTTCTTCTGAGCCTGGCAGGGGCAGCTGACTGTGCCCGGTAGCTGTGGAAAGAGGGGCACAGCTGAGCACGGGGGCCAGGCAGCTCCCAGCAGATCTTGAGTCAGGATTTGCTTCTCTGCCAACTGTCTCTTCCTTACTTTGTAGGTTTCTGGATGAAGTTCAGTCCCACTCAGATGTCAACAAGATGAGCGTCCAGAACCTGGCAACTGTTTTTGGGCCTAATATACTTCGGCCGCAGAGAGAAGACCCAGTGACCATTATGGAAGGTAACGGTGGGGGGTGTATGGGGTGGTGCTGGGTGCTCTGGGCTCACGTCGGTCCTGGGCAAGTCCTCAGAACCCTCACAGCAGGCCAGCAGGAGGGGTGGCCCCAGCCCTGCGCACTTGGAAGCAAGGTAACGGTGGGGGGTGTATGGGGTGGTGCTGGGTGCTCTGGGCTCACGTCGGTCCTGGGCAAGTCCTCAGAACCCTCACAGCAGGCCAGCAGGAGGGGTGGCCCCAGCCCTGCGCACTTGGAAGCAGCCTCTCTGGACCTCCTCGCTGCCTTCTGCAGCCCCTCTTCCCCCATGGGGTCAGCTCTAAAAGGAAAAGGAACTTTGCCCTGTGGATGGGGTCATAAGGTGCAGTTAGAATGATGGGAGCGGCTGCGGGGTGGAGGTGGGGTGGAGAAGGTCAGTGCCCTTGCCCTTAAATATACACAAATGAGGGTGGAGGGAGGAGGTTCGGGATGGGGAACACGTGTATACCTGTGGCGGATTCATTTTGGTATATGGCAAAACCAGTACAATATTGTAAAGTTAAAAAAGAAAACAAAATTACACACAAATGTTTTTGAAAATTACTGAAGTAATTTTCTATTAAATAATTGTCACAGGCTTCTTCTGGATGTTAGAGCTCAGCAAACCCTAGGGATATTACGTTCTGTAATGAACAGACATACTAAAAAGATTTTAAATAATAGAGCAACAGCAGCCGCTTTGCACACGTCAGGGCCTCTGCCGAGTGCTTTACTTCTACCACCGCGTTTCAGTCCTCACAAGAAGTCCCCGGTTACTGCCCCCACGTGACAGATGAGGAGACAGGCCGCAAGAGGTGCGGGGACTCTGTTAGTCTGACTTTTCAAAGGGCACACAGGTGCAGGCTGGCCTGGAAAGGAGCGCACTGCTTGGAGGCCCCATAGGAAGACCATCCTCTCTAGTGTGAGAGTCTGGCTGCTCACAGGAAACCCGCAGCCGGTCAAGCCAAGGAGCGGAGAGGCTGGCAGAACGCACGCAGAACCTGCCTGACGCCAGCTGGAGCCTGCTGCCCTGGCACGAGGCAGGCTGAGGGCAGAGTGGCCATTCCTGTGGAACATGAACTAGGGGAGGTGCGGGGGTGAGGGGTGGGCTGCAGAGCTTTCCCTGTCCCAACACTCCCTTGGCCTGACTGGCAGTCTCCCCAGAGCTCCCACCTGCCTGGCTGCACAGGTGCCTGAGGGCAAATGCTCACCCTGCTGAACTGCCAGGTTCTTGCTTCACCTACTAAAGATTGTTACTTACTGTTCCCCATGACTCTCCATTACTTCTAGTGGGAGTAGAAGCACTTGCCCTTCCTCATCACACAGAAGCCTCCCTGTCTCTGGTCTTTGGTGGAGGATAACAGGAGGGTAGATGCCTTGGTCCCTCTGCAAAGCCTGCCTTTGTCACGGACCCCTCTCTCCACCCACAGCCTCAGGAACTGAGTCCCCCCATATGGTACAGGCTGTGTCTCAGGGGCT
Source organism: Bos mutus (assembly GCF_027580195.1). NCBI lineage: Eukaryota > Metazoa > Chordata > Mammalia > Artiodactyla > Bovidae > Bos > Bos mutus. The sequence goes on along the minus strand of NC_091644.1, from coordinate 7,243,539 downwards.
GTGGCCTGGGGAAGAGGAAGCATGTGCTTGTGGGTGGGGTTGTTCAGGTTAGGGGGGTGGCTATGTGCATTTGTGTGTGATTGTGTATGGGGTTGTGTATGTGTGACTCTTTGTATGGGGCTGTGTATGTGTGTGACTGTGTATGGGGTTGTATGTGTGTGTGACTCTGTGAATGAGATTGTATATGTGTGTGACTCTGTGTATGGGGTTGTGTGTGTGTGATTGTGTATGGGATTGTGGATATGTGACTCCGTGTATGGGGCTGTGTGTGTGTGTGACTCTGTGTATGGGGTTGTGTATGTGTGACTGTGTATGAGGTTGTGTGTGAGTGACTCTGTATGGGGTTGTGTGTATGACTGTATGGGTATATGTGTGATTATGTGTCTGGGATTTTATATGTGTGTCTATGGGGTT